>NC_066616.1:3713437-4951250 GCF_025231255.1 Drosophila biarmipes | reverse complement strand
CACACATTGTTTGTGGACTCTTGCGACCGCTCCAGATTTCCTTCCCATTTGTTGTTGCACTTATCGCGATTACCGCACGGAGCGCTGCACCTGCCTGCCACATCCTGCAACGACCTCGAAAAGTGCGTACAAACGGCAAGTTAATTAAGTTTTGGCCCTGCATATGACAAATCCCGGCTTAAGCCAACTTTAATTAATAATACAAGCACGGAATTCTTTAATGTTTATCGCCTTGTAGTCGCTTGAAATGGCTGTTGCGGGCGTAAATATATTCATGGACTCCTTCTGCGTGCTGCACTTAATTGCATTTAACTGGCAATTAATTGCCTGAACTGGGAAAGTGGTTACCCGCAAGCAAAGGGGGTTCGATTCGTTTTTATGTGCTTATATCAATTTCTCAGTTTAAAGTCCCATTCAGAAATTGTGAATGGAATAGGAATAGCAAACCAATGTAATAGGATTATCAAGCAAACCAATGTACGAAAATATTTGAAAGCCAGCTGAACAATGAAGGTCTTTCTGTGGAAAAAATTAGATGAGGCTTAAAAAGTGTATTTTATTCTGGGAGGCTAAACACAGCAAGCACAATTCATTGAAATAAAATTTGCCTGGACAAAGGCAAATTTCTTAGTGTCTGCAAAAAATGATAAAGAAACGGCCAGATACCAGCATTTGACCAGAATTTATGGCCGACTCTAAAGCAGAGTGGTTCAAGCCAGTTAGGCCGGGCATAAAAGCTCCTTACAACGAGCCAAAGAGTACGCCAGAAATCCGGGCCTAAATTCAACCGCACAGATAGGCCGACAGACAATCAGCAAGTGGGCTTATTTGCGAGAGCCGGGGTAAGCATTTTGGCCACACATTCGGGATCTGCACTTACCTATCTGCGGCAGCAGCACGTTTTATAATATTTATGCATGTCCCTGCCGACAGGAGATGTGCACTCATGGGGGCTCTGGAGTCCAAGGGCCTCGGGGTTGGAGAGGGTTCTCGGGTTAGCCAGGGCGGAGGACTAAAAAATAAACCCAAACAGGCAGCGTGGAGCTGGAGTGTGTGTAGAGGCACTCCTACATTTGCCAAAAGTAACACTCCAGTCTGAAGTGGGCCAGGGCATTCGAAGCGATGCATATCCGAGTGGTAGGCGCAACCGAGAATTACATTTAAAATATTTTATTTGGCAGGGGTTGGGCAAACAAACACTGATACAGGCGGAGCAGAAGCCAGGCAACAGATGCCGCAGCAACAAAATTAACTAAATAAAAACAGGCCAAGGAAAACAAAACAAGAGCAGCCGGAGCACACGCACAAAGCGCTCGACTTGGGGTGGAATTAACCCATTGAGTAGTATTGAAAAAATTCAAATTTGTATTGCGAAGTCTTTCCAAAAGTATTTAATTACCTAATAGTTTGATGTTTGAACATTATAAATTTTTATTGCAATTTAATATTGCATTCCTGTATTACTTTGTATTTAATTGTTTGATTTGATGTAAAATATATTGTAATAAATAATAAAAATAAAATAATATTTTACTTTAAATAAGGGTTTTTTGTATTTTTTAACGTGTCATATATATATTTCCTTGACATTAGCTAAATGTGATTAATTTTTATTCTGTATTAAGCTTTTAACATGAGTAGCTATACAACAATTCTCTTAATTGCAAATATATCGTTCAAATACCTCATGAAGTTTGTTAAAGGGTAATCAATTATTCATGCTATATAGGCTTATCTTAATGTGTTTATCATTAATAATAGTAGATACACAAAAACACTTCAAATAATAAACATCTTGGAAAAGCGAATTTAGAAGTTTCTTCAATGTTAGTAATTTTCCCAGCTTTTATACCAGCTTCCGAATTCAATGGATGTTTTCCATTTCGTTCGTGAGTAATGGGTTAAAAGCGAAAGCCTGGCAGAGAGCTAAGCATAACATCTCGCCGCCCACTTGGCTGTTGGATTGTTTACACAAGCTCGACATTTTTGACAGTGGCACTCGCAACAAGAGGAACATGTGGAGCAGCTGCGGGAAAGATTGATCCTTCGCTGCTGTGAGGCGAGAGAAAAAACCAGGAAAACAGAAAAAAGCCGTTCAATCCAGGGTGATTCCCCTGGTCCTTGACTTTCCTTTGAACTATCGCAGTGACCGAGACCGTTTGTTTTGCTTATTCCCCATTTGTTGCTTGCTTACAGCTGTCCAAATTTATTAGGGCCAAAACAAATCGGTAAACTTTCTATGCCAACTTGCAGCAACTTTCACGTACTGCCCGTAGCACGCAGTGCTTCCTGTGCACTCGGTCCCTGTTCGTGTTGGCCTTTTGTCATAAAGCTTAACACATAAAAATGTTATTGTCCGATGTGGAGTTGTGTGGCTTATGCTGATTTGTGTTGACCTAGTAAGCTTGCAGTGCCAGTGGCAATGGCCACGGAAACGAACAAGAATCAGAAAGAAGCATGGACGTTTTATGGTCGTAAGGCAGATTTAGGATTCCCAAGTGAAAGCTTTAAGGGCTCGGAACTGAGAGATGTGAGTTAGACGTCGAAGGGCGTTGCATATCCGGCCCCCAATTATTGGGGTGCTCATAAAACCTGGCCTCTATAGAGGGATTTTAAGGCAGGGCATCGCTTTACCTATAAATTTAGAGTAACTATTTCCGATTGGCCGAGCTCGGGGAATTTAATTTGAGTTGATGTTCTAGCTTTGAAGCCCACTCTAGTGCGAAACTAATCCATTTTTTCGCAGTGAATAACTTTGGAAAGTTTGGCTGAACGAATAAATGCCGAAAGTGAATTAAGAATTTGATGTAAAAATTATTCTGGTTCCAGTAATCTGAAACTCTGAAACTCAGCTAAAATATTTGTTAATGTTTTTTAATGTTTAACAAATGCTAACAAAATACGTTATTTTAGCTATAAATATCTTCTTATAACGTTACAACATTTTGCTTTTGTGATTCAAGTTGGGCCAATGCCTCAGATCCCTTACATTTACAACTTCAGGAAACACTTTGGGATAAATTCGGCTGCAGCGAAACTCGAAACAATAAATGGCAAAGCCCTGTTCAAGCCGAAAGAGTTGCTAACTTAAATAATAAACAACGGCTGACGTAATGGCGGGCACTTAACCCTTATCGAGTCGAAGTTAACCTGTAATTGCGGCACTCGAGCTGTTAACTCCCAATAAGTCCGGCGAAAGCGTTTTGAGGGCCGCTCTCGCCGGAATTACACTTCATTTGCCTAACCAAACTGGCCCAAAGAGTTTTCCGCCCGGAGTTTGCGCAAAGTTTTAACTCTTATCTGTTGTCTATCAGGGAATTTTATGCGATTTTGTTTACCTATTTTAATGAGAGCCGAAAATGCTCGCACCACGGCGGCGACGAGGCAAAGGAGACGAAAGGAAAGCACACACGGGCGGTGGGAAAAGCGGGAAAGCCCTGGCGGAAAACCAGGTCAAAGCAAACAAAACGAAGGGCCGAAAATTTATGCAAAACTCAAAAAAACAAAACGAACCGGGAGCGGCTGGAAAAAAGGCACGAAAGTACCAGCACATACGTATTCGGTGCAGGAGGCCATGTCCGAGGCGAGAGTGCGAGTGTGGTCGTGTGTGGCCGTAGGTGTGTAGAAATGGCGTGTATTGTATCAAATTTAAATGCACAACAGTGAAATAATGAATTCCTTTGTTTGTATTTGCATCTGTGCCTGTTGTTGTTGATGGGCGCGTTGGAAGACCAAAATACAGAACACAACACGGACCAACCCGAGCCGAAAAACAAAACAATGAAAAGCGAAAGAACACACACGTCACTGCTACACGGAGAACAAATAGTGTCAAAGGTCAAACAAACATTGTCGAGCCACTTGTCCCCTGAATTCTGTGCCGGAATTTTCCACTGCGCCAACAGAAGTATGACTCTGTAGATGTCTAAACTTAAGTCTATTTGACTCCAAAGCCTATTTATTTTTTAAAATGTACATGTTCAAGTTTTTAACTATTAAGAAACTTAATTCTTAAAGACTTCTTAATGACTGCTTTTGAAAGCCCTTTTTTCATGTGTAGCAAATTATGCTCAAGTTCCTGCTTCAAATATATTTACAGCTGCGGAGATGAAAGGGCCAGATGGAAATTAAGCTTATATGGAAATTAATGTGTGTACAGTGAAAAGTTTTTTGCTGCACGTGTCCGACAAACGAAAATTTACTCGCAACAGTCAGCAGTCAACAGTCAGTGCAAAAAGTAGTGAACCTCCCAAACAGTTCTGTCGTTCTAGCCTTTTTTAGGGTAAGGGGTTAACTACCTTGTTTACAATCCTTTTGTGCATTTGAGAATTTGTGAATTTTAATTAGGAAAAGATATAGAGATGCTCATTCACTATTTTCAGCATTGAATGGTAGTATGTTTTTAAAGACTCATACCTTGTTGTTATCTAAAAATAATTGTTTATACCGATATATCAAAAGTTTGACTGTAGTGATTTTTGTTGTATATTTTTCAAAATAATTGTTACAGGTGAACGAATATATTTAAGCTATCACACTCACTTAAGGCTCATATTGCAGCCAACCTCTGTGGTGTGTGACCTAACTTAGGAACACCTTGGAAAAGAGCCAAGAAAGGTCTCGCTTTGATGGCCTGTCTCAATACAGTTCCTTTTACCCTCTATACTTTTGGTTGCTAATTGCACGCCTTTTGTGTGGAAATGCAAAAAGCAATTAAACTTGTATTCGCCTGCGAAGGTTGTTCCATAATTGCATGGCTGGGACCACAAAGCAAGCAATTCGAGGAAAATTATAATTTCAAGCCCTAATAACGCGGCAAGGTGTAAGCTAACGAAAAACGCTAAGTGAGGGCGTGTTTCGGGGGCGTGCCGCGGGTTGGCTGTAACTCAAGTCAGTTTGAGTCGGGCGAAAAGGGCGGAAAATAGATCTAAGCTCGGGTGGATTTTCGGGGCGGAGTGCGGTTTTATGGGTTTATGGAAAAATCTTGCCTACTTATCGGGGCTGTACGGAATGCTAAAATTAGCACGTGCAGCCCCACATCTAATCCCTATCAATAAAACATGGCGCAGGGCTCTTTCCAGGTCAGCATTTGAAACTACACCTTCCAACGACTGTTTATATTTAGCTTATTCTCGGCATTTATCTGGCCGCAACTGCCCTTTTCCTCCGCGAAATTTGCAGTACAAATAAAAGTTAAAGCAAATAATGCACGGCAAACATTTCATTTAAACAATCAACGTCATTGATCTGTAAACAACAATGAAAAGGGTTTTACTGCCGTAGAGCATTTCGAAGGAGGCGTGCACATGCATACATCATACGAAACCGTCCAAGACAACTCCCACCCACACATTGTGCCCATTGTGCTGGGCATAAACACACACTTTTAAAACACATCAAGCATACGCCCCGTGTGGCTGGGTATGTGGCTCTGCTCCTGCGGGGTGTGAGCCCATTTGATATGAAGGTAGCTCGCGGGTTACTTTCGGTCTACAAACCGTGAAAATGTTTTATTCAGCAGCAACCAAACCAAACTAAATAGAACGAAAAAACGTGAGTCTACAAGCAGACAGGTTCCAAAACACGTGAAGAAAAGGGGTTGGAGTTTAAAAGAAAGAATTCCTTGTCTTTATTGGATTTTGAACTTGTATACACCCACAATATAATTGAGTATCTTGAAGATTTTATGAATATATGAAACAGAATACAATGAAATGAAGTGCAATTGACTAATGATTACAAATAATGTACTATCTTATGAACTGTTTTGATTTCAATTAACAATTTTCATAGATTTTTTAAATAAAACAAAAAAAATCATTAAATTGAATTAGGATATATACATTCATAAAATAATTATTAACTGAATCGAAGGTATTTTTTCTGCAAGTGCACCCAGATACTAAAGTAAGCCACAAGCTACAGCAGCGGAATACAACAGAAAAGTTTCCGCCTTCGATGTTTTGTTGGGTTATTCATTTATTTTTTGTTTGCTGCTCTCAACTCCAACACATGCGGCTAACAAACAAGAGCGCATAAAATGTGACTTTACCAAAAATAAATAAGCCAAAGCGCTAAAAGCATTTGCCAACGGCAGTGGCCCGCTTTCATAGAGGTGAGAAACCGCTGAGAGCGCTTTAGAAAATCGTCCATGCTAATTATTCGAGGACTCTAGCCCGGCTTAAATTTATAACAACCAGACATGAGTTTAATTTTAAGTGCCAGTCTAGGGGTAATTCAGTTTGGTTCATTAGAGCGACTGCAGCAGCCCCACACATGAGACTTGCAGCTACGTAAAATTGACAAACAAGTTTTTGGGCGCTTACTTAACACCAAAGCAAACACATGTTTACAGCATGCTGTTTATACATACAAACACCCTTGGAGAAGAGACTCTCAGACAAGGTCTGGCGCATATACCTACACTGGAGAAAAATTATAAATCCATCTTTGAGCTCTAAAAAGGGGATACCAAAAAATTTACATTTATGAAAATAAGTTTGATTTTAAACATTGTCTTAAAAGAGGGTTTTATTTCTGTTTATTTATATAAGTGTTATAGTTTGAAATATTTAGGTTATATGTAATAAAATGCATTGAATTTAAAACCAACAACCAAATTGTATAGATGATCCATATCTTTCTGAGTTTCTTTGGCAATGTATTTTCTCAGTGGACATCAAAAAATGCTCAAGTAATTATTAAGTACTGCTCTTTGCGGTAACTGAGGACGGGCCGGGTACCATGTTGCACTTTTCTCTACTTACTACTTTTGGTATGTTTGCAAGGGTGGCATTTTTTGCTTCTCCGGGCGTATGCGCAATATTTTTGAGGGCAAAAGTCGCAGCCGCATTGTCAACAAACTTGAGGGATTATCAGAGTCAACAAATGTTGAGGCAACTTAAGACAGGCAGGCTGGCTGGCTGGTGACTGGTTGGGCGGTTGGCAGGGCAAACAAGTCGAGTTGGCCAAGACGCCCACTAAACTATTCAAATATGCATTTGCGGCCCAAGCATTTGCTGGCAAAATTCAATTTCCAGCAGCTGCTCTCCTCTCGAGATATTATTGAAGTTTCTCCTCTTCACCCTGACTAATAATTTAATTTTGTTGTAAATATTCTTGCGGTCATTTGTTTTAAATTCAAAATTAATTTCATTAATTTATTTGAGGCCATAAATTGCCAGTAAAGATATGCCGGCCGAGCCTTTGGCCAACTCGCATTCACAATTACATTGCATTCACATGCACAGGCATTTTAAAAAGCCTTCCATACGGGCTGAGTGTGTGCGTCGGCTTGTCCGGCGGAGAGTTGGCAAAATTAGTGCTCGTTTTAATTGAGTTTGTTAATAATTCAGTAATGGCCACTACATTCCATCGGTCTCGGAGCCAGAGAGCTTTAGCCACATTCCGGGATGCGGACGTGGTAGTGGGACGTTGGTCAACGGCTACATGGCAGCTGCCAACGAATTTCCAGCTGCCAGCCATATTCGTGTCCATTTACAGTTGCGGTTACGCTAGTAGATAGAGCTTTATAATTTCCCCAGGAATCGATTCAAAATGTTATAAATTAGCCTTAAAATTATACAATTCATTATAAAACTTAAAGAGTATCTATGTTTTCAAGTATTATAATTATTCAAGTCGACCTAGACTTTATTCTTAGCCTTTTTTTTATATTTTATAAAACAAATTTCTGTAGCCATTGAACATTTGGATAATGGATACCATTTCGAAAACTCTTTAGGAAGATTGATTTTAGCTTTAAAATAAACCTCAAAATTACGACGACACTCACTTTCTTTGGCGATGCGTTTTACTACTAGCGTCTTGGCCGCGGCTGTAGGTCCTTCCATATCCTTACATGTAACTGCAATTGCCGAGCACGTGTGTATGTGCGTGGGAAAAACTAATTAACTAGTTTTGCATTTGGCTCATTTCATTTGGCTGCGCTCCCAGAGCTTTTTATGATTTTGATTAATTTTCAGCCATAAATATTTATGCAGCCAGCTTTATTATTCCGCAGCTGGTGGGCGGGCTGAGGGCATTTAGTTTAGCTCCAGATCCCGGCTCTCAGACGCACAAAGCAACCAGGCCAGCCAGTCAGCCTTTAATGTTTTCCGGGTCAGTCACAGTCACTCACTTCCCTTGAGCTCGTTGTCGGCACTTTTGTTTGTCAGCATGGACGATGACACCGCCGGACGGCCAGACACTCAGACGGTCGGACGGAGTGGGACGAATCGGAGGACGGAGCACCGGGCCAGAACGGAGCAGAGGCCAGGCAACAGGGAACAGGCCATGCCAGAGCCTCTGGCTGCGCTTTTTACATGGGGAACCGGCAGCAGAAGCCGCTCCACTGTCACCCACATGGAGCGAAAAATATTCTGTGCTATTAAACGGCAACTTTTGCTTTAATTCCCTGCATGGTTAAAAATGTCCCCTAAATATTATCAAAAAAATATTAATAATAATTGTAACATTTGCTTGATTGTTGTTTTAATTTAAATTTGTAGGAACTGTATCATTGTGTACCATTTGGGCACCAAAAAGTACTATTTTGTGGATACTTATTATCAAATTTTGCAATAACCAGTCTTTGGATTGAATATGGTTTAAATTCGATGATCTAAGATTTAATTTATTGCCTAAAATTCCAATTAAAATAAATGTAGTTAATCTTGTTATGAGCTAAATTTTCTACTTATATGAATCAAATTTACAGAAGCTTTAGGATTGTCTACTTAATATATTATTTAAAAGTTTCCAAAGAACCTAATTGTAAAATTTAATTTTCCAGTACCTAGACCCCCTATTTTTGCCAGTGCCAGGACGACAAAGAGGCTGTCGGTCCGTCCTGGTGCTGTGCACTTGGGCGACTAAGCTGCACCAGCTCACTGGGCAGCAGCTGCGACTCGGGGTCGCAGGAGCCTCCTCTGCTGACAAATAAGCAACGGCCGAGAGCCGCCGGTCTGCCGCCCACTTTTCATGCGGACAAATTGAGCAGGACATTGAATTGTCAACCAGGGGCTAAGCAGCAGCCCTTGACGGCCTGACGAACACGCCACCCCCCCGAAGCTCCCACTTTCCAGTTGCCAACCCAAAGCCCAAGCCCATGCCAACTGGCGACTCCAGTGAAAAGTCGCTGTCTCTGCGGGGGTTGATTATATTGTTGACGTTGATGTTGATGAAGCATGATTTGGATTTTCATCTTTATTGCATTATACTTAAAAACTATTAGCGGCTAACGGGTCCACTGGCCGCGCACAGTGCTACCAGGTTGGCTATAACACAGGAAAAGGGAGTAGTCATGGTCCACTTTCGCTATAACTTATATTTTAACGCAAAATATTTTCACTTTGCATTTTAAAATACTACTTTAAATAAATTGCTTTGATTCTTTTAGTTTGTCAAATAGGGCATTGGTTCCCAAATTTTGAATTGGAATGTGGAACTTAAAAGATATTTAAGAATCTTTAAATTGAGGTTTTCAGAGGCTTCTAAATCTTTTTTAACTATTGCCTAATTAATTTCCTATCTTATATGAAAAACCAAGGTATTTTCGCTAGTTCCACTGCCCAGATCCACCAACCCTTTGCATTTTGAAGCGGGCAACTGTGCTCCTGACATGATTGCATTAGCCGCGAATGGACTGAAGTCTAGACCAACTTCTGCTAAGCCGGTCCTCAGTTTGTTGCGTGGCCTGTTAAGTGATTTATGCGATTAGCCGCGTCGCCGGCTTAATGCAGATGAATGAAGCTGTTAAAAAATTGAGAAATCAAATGATTTCACTGGCAGGCAGCGGCCGTAATTTACGGGCTGATAAAAAGTGGCACTTAGGGCGACTTCGAAGCGCTCGTTAGCCTGCATTCGGTGTGTATATAAATTTAACCAGCCAGAAAATAATGCCCGATAGACAAATGGCCAAGGCCTCCGCTTTCCTCGTTCCCCGTTCCCCGCTCCCAGTGACAAGTTCCCAAGCTTTCAAGTGCCCAAGTCCCCTAACCAACTGCCTGTCCGAGCGACTTATCTGCAAGTTGAGCTTGGAGCGGGAAATCTTGATAATGGAAAATTTATTAATCCCATCAACGACAACAATAACAATAAAATGTAAACAAATGACTGACAGCGAGCAGAAGCTTTGCGGCAAAAGGGGTGGCCGCTGCTTATGGAGGTGTTGCACGACAGGCGAGTCCGTCGATACAAATCAAAATCGGCCATTCCAGGGCTTTATTGCATTCGAGGAACTATGAGTTACGGCTCGAGTGAGTCCTAATCAGGTGGCCAGGGGTGCTTTTTATTGAAAATGTACATTGTTCGAACACGCAACGGTGGCCATTGTTTGGCTTTGATTTCCATTCGCCATAACGATGATAATAACGACGTTGATACGCCGCATTCCGCATTGGGCTGTCAGTAATAACTCAATTGGCCAGATCGATGCCGTTTGATAGGACTCTGGGCCGGGCACTCCGAGCTGTGAACTGATGTTCTATAGTTTGGGCCGTGATTATCTAACATTTTATTGCAGCCCATGAGGGCTCATTGTGGGATTTGTGTGTCTAATCGGAGGGCCAATTAACTGGGATCAGCGAAATGCGGGCCAAAACGCTTGACAACCTGGGCGGGCTGAAAAAGCAATTTAGCAAGTGTCAAAAGTGGCCAATTTACTTGTTACTCTTGGCTCTTGTGCCCCACAACTCCAACTCCCTGCTGTGTCAACAATGAAATCGGTGAAATTGGCTGGAAGTCCATCAAAAACCCGCTTAGAGAGGCAAACGGGAAACAAAGTTGAATGAAATGAAACTTTACCAACTAATAGAAATGTTATTATTTGTCTGGGGGAGCGCCCAGTCAAATGAAATATGAGGGCCCCAAAGTTGAGAGTTCCCAAAGAGCATGAGTGCCCGTTTTTCGTTTTGCTTTGTTTGTTAAACCAACAATTTGCTTGGCTCGAAACTTCATTAATTGAAATACCCGCTATCCGATCCACCATTGATTTGCGGCTCTAACCTTGGGCAGTCGAGACTGTTCATCCAGCCCCCTTCTTTAGATTCTGAAATATTGAACTTTGCCACTAATTAACATTCACGCACCTGCAGAATCCCTGTACGCCGGGGCCGGCGCTATCACGCCCTTCAGGTTGCGACTTAACTTTTCAGCGCAGAATTTATACAAAGTCATCCGGGAGCCCACCGTCTTGCCTGGACTCAAAATAATTTAGTTGCCACCTTCGTTCGCCTGCAATCGATGGCGGCTGTCGGAAACTTTAAAACTTTCACCAACTGTTTGCACAACATCGCATGTTGGCAGTTCGGCAGCGAACCTGCTGGGTGGGGTCATCACCCTCCCTCCAGACGACATTTCGGACGCTATATTATTACAACAGTTCATCAAACTCGGAATCCATACAGAGGGAGTTTCTTTGGGGTGAAACAAATGTATATGTAAATGCCTAATATTTTATATATAAAGTTTACTTATCGTCTTTTAAATCTTTAGTATCAACTGTCCGTGCCCATTGATGACTTCTTGGAACCAATAATATATCTGGTCCCAAGTTCCGATATCGATGCTTTTCGCTCTGAGTCTCGAACTATATTTATAGCACGGTATCGCTGTCGATGCCGACGTCCTCGCTAATGTAGATGTAAACGGGCAGCCCCTGGGACTCACTTTAATCAAACAGCCCATTGGGTATTTGGGCTGGAGCTTTGGTAAACTTTGCCCCGGCTGCTCAGCCCGCCTCGGCCGCCCATCCTCGCCTGAGCTCACCTGGCGGAGGTTGGTTAGTTGGTTGGGGCCTTTAGTCACAGAAAGTTTTCGCTTTCGATTTGCTGCCAGCTCCCCTTAACCATTCCCGCTTTCGTGCCAGGCCGTGGCCAAAACGGAAATTGTTGAAAGTTTTCACTAAAGTCGTTGATTTCATAGCTGAGAGGTGAGCTCAACTCGTTCAGAAAGTCTGCCAAAGTAGTTGACGTGAATCGATGGGGGGAGCAGTCCGGGGCCGGGGATCCTGGGTCCTGGGGATCCCAGGGATCCTGGGCCGGGAGGCAGCCAGCAAGGCACGTAATTGAGTAAAGTTGCCGTTGCGGCGGTGCAAATGCGAGTGCGGATACACTCGAAAGCCGAACGGCAAATGTTTCGATATATTGCGTCTGGCAGCCGGAGCGCGACAATGAAAACTAACAATAACTTTCATGCGGCGGCCGAGTTTCCATCTCCCAGGGAGCCAACAAAGCTAAAATCATAGGCCAGGCCCGGGGGATCTGCGAGCGCTCGGCGACTGCGGCCCAAACAGTCGGCGATTACTCCTGGGCTTTTTAATTGTCCGCCTCTGAGTGTGTGGGTGTATTGGGTACAGCTGAGGTCAAGAGTAAAGTCGTGGCAGGTGAAAATGGTTGGATGAAATTGGAAACCCCTACATTAATATTCTCAAAACACTTTGAAACATGTAGTATTAAACTTACTTTAGTTTGTGTCCAAGTTAATATTACACTATCCAACTATTTCCTTTTTCCATAAATTTAATTTTGTTAAATTAATAATTTAAAAATACCTTAATGAATTTCCTTCCTACATTAAATCCGTATTGATTTTCAAATGGAATGATAAAAAAGTATTTAAAAAAATTTCGTCAGACTGGTATTGTTTTTTTTACTGCCATGTTAAGGTAGCACTATAGTTGAAGTAAATATATATATAATAAGCTGTTGTGCACGTCCAATGTTTCTAATTGTAATCAAATGTATTTAAAAAATAAGAAGTTTTAAAGCGTCGTAGTAGTTTTTAAGAATCCTTATATGAATAATGAAATATTTGATTATTTTCCCTCTTTTTTACCACATATTCAATAATATTTCGGTGTGCAAAAATTCGACCAGGAAAACACGCCTACGAGCTGCACAAAATATTGCAACAAACACTTCCAAAAGTTGTTTACCCTTTATTTGTCCGGCAGCAGTTTTGCTGAAGTGAATACTACGCATTAGCCGGTGGATTTCAGTAGTTTATGGCAGAGTTGTAGATGCTACCATTTCACTCGCAACTGTGTGCGCCAACGTGCGCTGGTGTGTGTGACCGCGTGTCCGTGTAAGGACTTTGATTGTTTTCTTGCTGGCGGTGTGTGGGTGAGTTTTGCCATGGCTTCCGCCGTGTTCAACGGTATACTTTCGGCGTGTGTGTGGGTGTGTGTGCTTTATTTGTCGAGTGTAGCTGCGCTTCAATTTATGACATTTTGACAGCAGTGTTGCAGTTGAATCCGAAAGTTGCTCTCTTGAGTAATCGCACAGCTTTTCACTTACAAACGCGCAATTTTGTGGATTGCGCAGAAATATTAGAGATGTGTGTGTTTATGGTACTTGTCTAAAAGCCTAGACAGCAGTTAGCAGCGGAATTCGAATTGAATATTTATGCTAAAGAATCTAAATGAGGATTCTCATGAGATGGGTCGAAAGAAGCCTCGCAAATACCTCCATAGGGAAAGAGTAGAATGCTGGAATCAGATACTTCTGCGGTTATTTCCTCTTTAATGGTCGGCTGAAGGCCGCCGATATTGCATGCAATTATATTGAGTTACAATGAAAGCGACTCAAAGCTTAAATAACTAACAATTTTAATGGTTTTAAATGAAACTATTGACATTATTCAAAAAATGTTAGTAAAAAGCAAAAAATAACATTGAAATTCTTTAGTGATTCCGCATAAAAAGGACATTCCATTATTGACTGAAGCGATAAAAAATAGGTCGCTTCCGTCAGCCAACGAAGCTGTCATGTTTAATTCGTTAGTTGATATTTGTTGCAACTGAAGCAACTTTGGCAAGAAAAAACGAATTTAATGCGCGCATTAATGTGTTATTCGCTACGCGTTCGGTAAGCCGATAATTAGCAAAACAATGGGGCCTGAACAATTAAATGTATCAGGCGCTGCAATTATAATTTAACGGCCTTCCACCAGATGAGGTTTTCGAAACATAATTTTCCCCGACACATGCCATTACTTAAACCTTAGTCGCCGCGGCGAAGGCAGCTGGAATTACAACGTACACGGCCGTATTTGCTCCGAGTGTTTGCGGAGGAAACGCTGACGCACAAATACAGCGAGTTAGCTATTAAACATATTTGACTTGCCGTCGAAGTGAGCAAAGCACACACTTGCACTGGGGTTGCCTGGTGGATGCGGAGTTGGCAATTCGGCCACAATGTAGCTAGAACATGCTATTTAGAGGTTCAAAGATATCTGAGTATATTTGCGTAACTCGTTGGATCATTCAAGTCCTACTTAGGGTAGAAAATTACTTTACAAGAGAAGTCTTTAAAAGAAAACATCTAATTTTACTAAGTTTTAAGACACTTAACACTGCTTAATATGAACCTATATAAAATATATTAATGTGAGATCTTGTTAGATAACTAAAGGGAGTAAATGCTGATTTACAGTGAAAATATGTGTGTTATTAGTAGGTTAGCCCTAAAATAGACCCTTGCTATTTTAGGGAACCTATATATACTTTGAGCTCCCTTCGTGGTCCCTAGTTAGCAGCACTGTTCGGATGCTGAAGGATTTTCCCCAGGTCTGCGTTTGTGTTGGTGAAGGGGTGGCGGTGTATGATAATAATTCAACAAATTGTTGTTTAACAAGGAGAGACAGCCACAGTCACGCGACAGGCTCCGCGCTTCTCGGTCCTCAAGCCTCACTCCTCGTCCTTCGATCCTTGAACCCCGAACCCCAGCCCCCAGCCCCCAACCTCTCGAGCGTTCGTCGTGTTAATCGCTTTATATGCAGCGCTTTCGAGTGCCAGGGCGAGGTGATGTCTTGTTTTAATGCAATGTGTGTGGGTGTGGGTGTGGGTGCGGGTGTGAGGGTGTGCGAGTGTGCAAGTGTGTGAGTGCCTGGGGCCATACACGCACAGCTGCCGAAATATCTTACCTCCATTTCATGAAATGAAACAATTAGGAGAAAAAGTTGCCTCTTGCTAAGGACACTTTCCTTGCCCCTCTTCCGCCTCCAATGCCTCTTGGAGCCCCGTATTTCCGGAGGGTTTTCGGATATCCAAAACCCAACCCTTTTTATAGCTCGGCAAACATGTGTATGCCTGTAAACAAGGCTGCCTGCCTGTGAGTGTCTCTGTGTGCGTTTAATGACAAAATAATTAGAAAACTTTTTGTGTACTTTGTAGCCGGGCTGGAGTCTGAGACCGAGTCCTCGATGTGTCGTAGTTGCTCGGATGTCCTCCCACATTCCGCCCTGTCAATGTCACCGCCAATTTGCTACTTCAGCCTGTTTTTCGGGCCCGGGCCTCTGCTCTATATGTGCGGAAACGTGTATATCTGCTCCTGGCTTCTGGCCACACATCTGGAAATTGCCAAACAAGAGCTCCGCCTCCGCTTCCGCCTCTGCCTCCGACGGCCTTGGTGTCTTTGGCAATTAAGGGGCTGGGGTTGCGACATTGACACCTGGAGGGCTGGGGTTTTTCTGGGGGCTCATTGCCCGTGAAGCACGTCGAAATGTTAAAAATTTAAGCAACTAAACGCTAAATATTTAATCAAAGGCCCTGGGGTTATACCGCCGTGAAATTTAAAAGCTGCTAATGTTGTTATCTAATTAAGAGGCATGTTCTGCAAAAATCTCTTACAGGTGAACTTGTCCTTTGAAATGGCTTTATTGCTCTGAATGCATTTGAATGCCTTTTTAGTGGCTGGCCTGACCAAATACTTAATATTTAAAATCATGTCGATAGAGCACAGCTGTCATTAATTTGAAAGTTTTTTTCTATTTAAATATCAAGACCATGGAAATTTCTTAATATTTCGCCAATAAAAGTAGCATAATATTATTTTCAACTACTAAAAAAACGGAAAAGCCCCACGTACGTTGAAACACGGATAAATAAAAACAGCTGCAAGCGAACACAGCCGTGTTTTCGTAATTTAAAAACCAGCCCATAGTTTTTCATAGCATAAGAAGATTAATATACCTTAAACAGTCGGTATAAAAAATTAATACAAGCCATCGAATTTTAATAGGTGGATGGTGTAAGCCCTTCACTTTTAAGGCCCCAACTTTCCTGTGTGGGACGCAGATTAAGTGGCTCAGAGGAGCTTATTATTTAAGACGCCTGGAGGCGGGGCTGGCTTTGCTATCGGTTTTTAATTATCTTTGAATAGATGCCATTTGTATTAAATCGAGACCCCGCAAGGCACCGGGGTGTGACTAATGCGCCAGTGTGCGCGGCAGGAGGACCAGTACCACGCCATCCGATTGCCCGAATATTTTATTGGACCGGCTATCAGCCACTTGGCATTTGGTTATCAAGCACTCGAGCATATGGCGCAGCCGGGAGGAGGGCCCACATCCGCCAGACAGACGCAGGATACACCCACGATACATGCTGCCAACGGACTGCGCCACTCTATTTCGCCGGTGGCCCACATTGCGTATGCGTATCGTCACGAAACTAACTGCTTACCGGCTGCGTACGTGGAGGTGTTTTTATTGAAGTGCGTGGCGAAACACTTTAACTCGTTGTCCGAGTGCCACACGGAGGCGGGGAACGGGAGTACGGGGATCCGGACCTGGGCAGCTCCGAGCACGACAACTCCGGGGCTTCCAAGCCCACGAAACGTGCCAAATCGATGGCAGTCCGTGTCCTTGGTCGCAGCAAAAGAACGCGGTGCAAAGAAAAAGCTTCGAGCAGGACCACAGCCATAAAAGAAATTACCCATTTCGCTACGAAAACTGGACGTTTTCTCGAAGTAATTGTAATGGCAGATAACTGGAAGTTTAAAGTGCAGAAATGCTGTGATGCCTAAGTTTTCGACTTCGATTTCTTCGAAACTTAGTCTGTAAAATAATCAAAGAATTATTATTAGTCTAAAAAGTTGGCCTCATGTTAGGCTTATTTTTCTCGGTTGGCTAATTGTTATTTATTTCTGTACGGCGCTTGTGTGAGTCTCGACTAACTGACTAAATTCACTTAAAATGCTTATGGCAATCCATTGCACATCTGCAAACTCTCAAAATTACCCTGTTTTCCTTCAGTTACCACGCTACCAAGCTCATAAAGGCAGATGTGAAATGTCCATGTCCAGCATCGATTTTTCATACGATTCACTACTTAATTCAGCTTAAATTAATATTACCCCAAAAATGTAAGAAAAGGTGTTTTGGAGTTGAAATTTATATGAAATTTACCCTTCGCTTGAAATAAATTCAGTCAGTGAAACAAGCTCATAAAGGCAGATGTAAAATGTCCATTAATCCAGCATCGCTTTTTCATACGATTCACTACTTAATTCAGCTTAAATTAATATTACCCCAAAAATGTAAGAAAAGGTGTTTTGGAGTTGAAATTTATTAATACCCTTCGCTTGGCCTGGCTTACTGTCTCCGCTGAAGTCCTCAATTTAAAACATGCCTTAGAGAAATAGCGAGGAACATAGCAGTTTCCGGGCATAAGCTCGGCAAAAAATTACCAACTACCCGCTGGAAGGATGCCGAAGAGGTTTTCGGTCAGGAGCTGAGCCCTGACCGATAAATGCTTACATGAACTCATGCCCGGACAAATACTCGTATGAATACATACGGACCGAGGGCACATACGCTGCCAAGTATTTGCACTGGCCGAAAGAGGAGCCGCAGAGGCGAAGGACGAAAGAGGACGAGGAGCGTCGGCCAAAGGCAAACTTTGTGCCACGTGTGGGGCAGGAATAGCGGCAGAGCTAGTTGATTTTCAACAGTTGAGTCGAGTTTATTTTGCCGGCCAGGTGCGACTGCGAGCAGGTTGGAAACGGGGCAGGGGAACGGCAGCAGCCGGCATTGCATACATTTTTGCTGCGTGCCTTGGCAGTTTTTCTACCGTTTTCCACCCAGCCGGCCAAGTCGAGCGTGAAATGTTGATGAAGTAACCGCACATGTTTGCCGCTCGCCTCCCGTCGGGCACAAGTTCCTGGAAACCGGCTTCACCTCAAGTGAGTGTTTAGGCGCAAACTTTTGTTCCGCCCCGGCCTCCTCTGTCTAAGCGCAAATTAGTTTGTCGGGCCAGGGCAGAAGTTGGGATTTGTGCAACAGCAATTCGTGCTCCCCGTTCTGGGCCTGCATTTCGGGTGCCACTTGTCCCATATGCATATAAATAAAGCGATAAAAACGCTCTCGTTCGGCCGGGCAAAAGGCAGGAGAGCTCCGCAACTAGAGCATGTCATGATGCACGGCCACCATAGATGTTGAGGCACAGGCATCGTTACCGAAACAACCGTCAAATCGAGAAAAGCGGGCTCGGACGGAACAACGGGCGGAACCCAGGATTCCCCGGCTCCAGGACTCTGATTCAGTTTCAGTTTCAGTTTCTGGCCCTGTTTCGGTTCCAAGGACAATGTAACCATGTTAAACAGCAATCAGAGTGGAAATACAAACCACTCGCTGGTAATTTTGCATGCAACGCTTAATGCTTGTGGCGAAAGTGGCGTTGATTTCGGCAGACAACTTTTTCAGTTTTTCGCCTCGCCCGCCCGCTTTTTGGGTTTTTATTTTCTGCCTGTGTTTTGTTTTTTTGCATTACATCCCCCCTCCCAAAACAGTGTCGCTAAAGTTTTCCCAGCGGCGGGCGGGTAAAGGGGTGGTGGCCCTCGGCAGCGGGCCAAATTAAACGAAATGTATACAAAATTCGCTGCAGCGACGCTGCTGCACTCGAAATTTGAGTGAGTGGCTGCCTGCATAAAATAAAGAAGCCCGCCAGCAGCGGATGGCTGAAGGCTGAGCAGTGCGCTGCACTGCGCGAAAGTATGTGGCTCTCGGCATTCTATTCGGAGATCAAACATGTACCTTCCAAAAAAATTTAAAGTCTGACATTTTTGCCCTGCATTAAGGTAGTATTATCCCTCAGTTACTTCAGTATATTAAATAATAAATAATAAAATAATAAAAGGATAAAGGTATCCTATACTTTTCATAAACAATATTTTGAGTTTCCGCTTTGGTCTTACGTTTCTGATACCTACAATACTTAAAAAAGACTCTGAATGATCATGATCTTTATAAATTAGTTTTTAAAATTGAAATGTGGGAAATATTAACATGTTTATTTAACCGTCGCTTGGAATTCTGTACATTTATATAGTAAACATCGTTGATATCGGCTAAAAACTGGGTTGTGTAAGGTTTTTGAGGAGACATTATATACCTTTCAAAAAAATTAAAAATCTTGCATTTTAACACTGCGATAAAGTAGTATTATCCCTCAGTTCATTTACTATATTTACATGTGAATAAAAAAATCTTCTGCCTTTCATAAACAATATTTTTACTTTTCACAATACTTAAAAAAAAAGTGGGACGATCAGTATAAATTAGTTCTTAAAATGAAAATGTCACTGGAAACTCTGTACATTAATTTAGTTTATTTATATTTATTTTATTTGCTTTATTTATTGAGCGTCATAATTTATTTAGTAAACGTCATAATATTAGCTTAAAACTGTGTTGTGTAAGATTCTTGTAGTAGCTCAATTGAAGTTAACATCACCCTTAATGATTTTCAAAATGTATTAATCTATCTAGCACCTAGTCACAGAAACACAAACGAAAACGATTGTAGTTAGGCATAACTAGGCTTAATATTAGAAAAATTATGGTTTTACAATTGCAAGGTTGTCAACTAGTTGGTTTATAAGAATAGATGGCTTTTTTCAAGAATTATATTTATTTATTTTAATATGTAGCGAACTACGCTTTTCCCCGAGTGTTTGGTTTGGTTGGGTTTTCGGCCTGGGCTGGGGGCCGAGCGGCTGGGATGTGCAGGCAGCCGTGGCGTGAGATGTTTGCCAACATGTACAACAATGTGCTGCTGCTGTTGGTGTTGTTGTGCTTCTGGTGCTGCCGCGTTGTCTAAAGTTTGAAGTGCGCATAATAAGAGGGCGGGAGAGGGGTTGGGTCGGGCGGCACGGGGATGGCCCAAACCATGCCAAATTAGGCACTGCAGATAGTGCCCCGAAATGTAGGCAGCCGTTTTGGGGCCCGAAAGAAGTAAGAAATGCTCCGTCGAAAGAGCCGGGGTTCAATGAGCCCGTCATCATTGCGCAGCTTGTTAGCTTTCGAAAGTGAAACTAATTTCCGTTTTTACGTGGTACAACTTGCTCGAAACTAGGTCAAAGAGTAAGAGCTTGGCCGTGTAGTTAGGAACAAACCTAGGCAGCTCTCTCTCTTAATGATGTCTAACGAACACAGAGTCAAGAAATGCAAGTGTTTCTTCTATAAAGCAGTGCGGATTGTCATGGCCATACTAAAATAAATTTTTGATAAAAGTACGGCAAATCAAACAAGCCAAAGCCTTTTCTAAATTCAAATTCATAGTACATTGTAGTGTGTCGTAATTAGCTGATGAAGGGTTGAGTTAGCCAAAAACTGAACAAATGATACATTGTCATAATTAATTGCGAAAAACCATATTCTACACCGGCGTCATTATGTCATTAAGCAACATGCAATTAGCTAATTTATTAATTTACTAATCCACTTAAAAGGGATTTCGCTTCCCCCCGGCAAAACTGAAATTATAATTCCGTACACCTCTCTATTTTTCCAACCCTCCACCTTTTGCAGAAAATTGAAATCCGAAAAACAATGCAACAATTGGAGAGCTTCGCACACCTCAGTGCCACGCAGCGGCAGCAACATCAACGGCAGCAGCATCAGCAGAAGCAGCAGCAGCTGCGCGAAAGTTATGCCCCGGGCAAAAACTGAAAATGAAACAACTTAATTAGTAGTTGTAGGAGTCGAGAGCAAAAAGCCGCGCACTCCCTGAATTCCGAATCAGACCAGCAACCAGCAACAGCAACCAGCTCAGCTCGAGGAAGTGGAAGTGGAAAGAAGACGCGGACGTGGCAGCCAGCACCACACAAAATTTTAGGGAATATTTCGAAGAAGGTAAAAGTGTTCGCGTGTGAGTGAAGGAGTGAAGGAGTGGGTGCACTTTTTCGGGAAAATTAAATTGAAAACAACATCAGAAGCAAAGCGAGTAAACAGTCTGAAACACGAGACGAGCCTGCATATAAATTGTTACACTTTACACAATGGATTTGCCAGCGAAAAGGACTTCCATGCCCGCAACAACTTCCTACAAGGGCAGCATCGGCCGAAGCTGCCTGGCTTTATTCACGCTCTTCCTGTTCGCGGCACACATCAGCATGACTTCCGGTCAAATCGATTGGGACGACGACGATGATCCAGGTGAGTGAGTTCGAATGCACTGCAAGAATCGCATTGGTCTTGTCAAAACCAAATGTGCTTGGTATGCCATAAAATAATTTAAAACCCAGTCGAGACAAAATCCTAGTGTATTGAAATCACTTTTAAAAGTACGTTTTAAGTTCCTAAGAGTATGCAGCAATATTTATAGCTCAGAAGTAAATCAATTCATAGCATACTTTCAGACACTTGAACTTTCAAAAGGATTTTTTAATATGGTATCTTGTAACATACGATAATTTCATTACGGTTTCATGTGTTCTTCTAAAGGTTTAATTTAATTTAAAATAATTTAGTTTTTATAGAAGCTGACTTAACTATTTTTCAAGTAAAGCAACAGGCAGTTTTCTCCCAGTGCCGATAGATTTGAAATTCGATTCGTACGCTAAGTTAGGCAAAACAATCCGGCCAACGACTAGCTACTTCTTTTATTCTCGCCCACCTCGGGAGCCGTGATTTGCATAAATTGCAAATCGCTGTCGGAAGAGACAGTTCAATCAACTGGAGATCCAAGGCAGTCGAAGCGTTTTCCAATTGAGTTTCGGTTATGTTTTTGTAATTAAGTTTAATTGCCAATACGTTTACGCCCCAGATACCCGAAAACAACGGGTGCGGGGCCCTTAATTAATCGCAGACTTATGGCTCGAGGTATGTGTACGGCCAGACAAATGGAATTTTAATTATTCAAAAGCTACAATTAAAATATTTAATGAATTCATAAGTCTGACAGTTTAATTGCAAGAGTTTGCCACAACTTTGGCAGCGCCGAGTAGCATATTTATAGAAGCGGATAAATCCAGCGTTGTGACAGGCCCAAGGAAGCGCTCAGAGGCTTTGCGCTCTCGGATACCTGTTGGACACACATTTTAATTTATTTATTTGCAGCAGCTGTGGGCGAAAAGTTCAATCTTCGGCCAGGCCATTAGCACAAATATTCATAAACTTTCGCCAGAGCTTGCAGTCACTTTTTCAGAGCTCGTCTCCTCCACTTTCCAGCGATTCAAATTCATCGGAATAATTAATTTCTGTTTGAGGAGAGCGCTTTCACGGCGCTTGAGCCACGGCCACACCCACTTCCAGCCCACGCCCACGGACAGACGGTTGGCCTTGTAACCTCCGCACTTTTCTATTTTGCGATCAAAATGGAAGTCCTTTGTGGCCCGGAGGGGGCCAAATCACACGGTTTGTCTCGTTTATCGATTTTCGCCCCATTGTGCGAAGCGCTCGGTGGCGCACGCTTTTAAGCTAACGATGCAAACTGAAAATGTTGACAACAAACATTTTTCAAGCTGTGAGCGGTGTGCCGTCCTTGCTGCAAGGTAGCCGGCCTTAAACAAATACAGATAGAGCTCCATCCCCAGTGAATGTGCCGTGTGCCACAGGCCCGTGTGTGTGGAAATAGGAGCAGACGCACGGCCACCCGCCGAGATTCCATTTCATCCCGGCGAGCGGCACTGCCAGCTTTTACTGCTGGGAAATATGGTTTTGCATAAAACTGCGAATAAATGCCGCGATATGAGCCAAGGCTAAGATTAGGCCAGCATGATCTTAAAGCACCGTTTTGTACTGTGTGCTGCGGATGCGCCATGGTAAATTACAAAAATTAATCCGGCAGGGCGGAATAAAAACGCCACAAATTTGCCGGTCCGCACTGGAAGTCCAACTGGACTCGGAGTTTATAGCGGTTTTCGTAAAGGATTTATTGTTTAAATAATGGAAAACTTTAACTATTTCTCGGATACAGATTCGTGGCTTTCCTGTATGGCAGTATTTTTTAAATTTCCCGAACTTTTGAAAAGCGGATTTTTTGCGAGTGCAGAGACAACGGCGCGGGGCAATGCGGCTAGGGCCATAAACAACGAGCGCTCTTCTGGCCCGCCAACACTGTAAAATTATGAAATCATAAAAATATTTTTACGATTACATAAAAAGTTGCGAAAATGTGGGCGTCGCTTACAATGTACGCCGAGGTCCTGGACGCGGGGTCTGGGCTCTCGCACCCGGGGCTGATGGCGAACCCCGGCAATTGCGTGATAGTATAAAATTCAACTTAGACATATGACTTCATTATTTATCAAACGGCCGCGCTGGAGTCGTCAAACGGACACAGTGTCCCACCGCACTCCCCACATGCGCATTGACCTGTGGCCGGAACCGAAACCTAGTGCCATATATTCAAATTACGTGTGTCACACGGAGCCGCAGTCGGAGCTGAGGGCAGAGCCACGGCCAAGAGTCCATTCCAAGGGGCCGAAGACGGGAAACCACATTCGAACAATTTCATTAAAAACGGCCACATGTGTGGGACGCTTTTCGGGTTTTCATTCGCTGAACTCTGCGGCTTTAACCCTATTAGCCTTCGCCCCAGCCGGCCATAATTCATGTTGTTTTCATTTGTTTTGATTAGCAAATGCGGCCGGATTGTAGGATTTTTGGCCGGCAAATTATAACGTGACTCGCGCGGCGGCCACTAAAATCGTGTGTATTTGGCGTGCTTCTGCTCTGTCTCGTGCGTGTTCTTCACTTGCCACACGCAATCCGCAATCCACAAGCCGCAACGTGAGCTGTGAATTGCCGCGGCACAACACACACCCTCCCCACTGGAAGGCGGGGAGGGCGGGCGCTTTGGACATAAAAATTTTAATTTATGCCGTGTTGAGTGCGTTATGCCCCAGTTCGCCACAAGTGTGCCTACTTTAGATCTCCCCCGTATCACACAATGTATGCAGATAGCTGGCACACAAGGCGGGCTGCCCCCCGATTAACCGTGCTCCAGGAAGGGGGAATATGTATCTCGAGTTTAATTAAACAATTTGCGAGTCAATGGAATGTAGCGATAGATGGGAGGAATTTGTTCAAACTTGCGCGAGTTATGGGAGATAAAAGGGTGCGGTACGCCAATTACTAGCCGGCTTGTTTGCCAACTTTGTTGAACTTATAAGCCCCGCCAGATTTAAATTAGTAGATAGAGCTTTTGGGGCACAAACTGCATATTCTTTGATGGAGAAAAGGTAGAATAAGAAACTTCAAAGAAAGCTATACCGTGGTAGGCACTTTCATTATTAATCGTAAAAACATGGGTTCTGGACGTCTTCGACCTGCAATTTTAATGTCAGGTAAATTAATGTTTCTGATTTTCTAAATTCTAAAAAAACCCTTGTAAATGATATTTCGGTTTGCGAATTCCATGGAACGGCAAGCACTGTGTGATTCGAAGCCAGACCGCAAATCGGCACTTCTGACGCGCTCTCCATAGCTCATTTGGCTGTCGGTCGCCAGGCGCTGGAAAATGTTGGATTTCCTCGAGGCACGCGATGGATTTCCATTTCCACTTCCCCGCGGATAGCATATGAAGAAAGCGGGGTGAGGGCGGCCGCAAATATGTAAAAATTATAATTCATGTTACATATTTGATGAAACACATTCAATCATTCGCTGGCACGGCCGCAGCCCGATAATTACAGATTTCGCCTTTTTCGCAGTGTGCTTATTTTTAATGATAAATGACCGGGCCCAAAGTGTTGGAAATTTTTCGGAGCTTATGCCGCGTATTTCGGCGCTCGGGTGTTTATGTGCTGGGCGTGTTCCCCCCACCCAGCCGCGTAACTAATTTTGTGTCAAAAATACTTAGCGGCGACGGCGATAATACACACTCGTGTTCGAGTGTGTGCGGCGGGGCCAACAGGGGCAGGATGTGGCAACGCAATTTGTCATTTGTCAGAATCTAATGCAGTTAATAATTAGCTAAGCCGGCTAATGGCGAGGTGTCTCGATTCCTCCTGACAATGTAATGCTTGAATTCACTCCCGGTCTCCTTTGGGCCATTAGAGGAGCCAAGTTGCTCCAGTGCTCGAGAGCCTACGGGGAAATCAATGGATGATTAATTGCCCTGGCTGCGTACAATTTGGCCTTAAAGGATTTGCTATTAACGAAGAGCTCTCTGAGTGCGCACACAATTTGTGCAATTATATTGCAAATAGGGAGTACAGAATATGCGGAAAGTGTATATATCAATAGGGTCAATGGCTTTTCACAGTGCAGAGTTGATAAGCTGGTTAAGTGACTATATATGAGGCAACATTTCAGTACTTCATAAATTTTAACGCCCTTTTTCATTAGTTGATGTCTTACATTACATAATAGATTTTAATGGTAATCATTTTTAATTAGATGTCTGTACTTGTAGAAACAGGAGTTACCAGCTGAGACTATACAAGTTCCTAGGCATGCCCTCCATTCCCTTCCACATTTATGGAAACCAAGTCCTGAAACCCTAAATTTGAACAGTTAAACGTGTAATCAATAAAGTCCGGATTTGCATACTGCTGAGAGTCCCGGCTGTTGACAACATCAATGTGCTTATCCAGTGATTTAGCCGACTCTGGCTCAGCGGGGCATTTTTCCTGACAAAGGGAATAGCATTTGAAATGTCATGTATAAAAGGCAGAAGTCGAAAAAGGAGAACTAAAGCTGGTAGAACACGCGAAATCCTAGACCTCCGGTCTGTCGCGCAGACACGCTAAAACTGTTCACTTCGGCGAAACGTATAAATTTTCTATTGATTTATGCCAAGTTCGCATGCCATTTTTTTGGTTTTGCATAATTTCTGCTGTTGGCCAAATTGCACTCGGCAAAGGACGAAGGGCGGGCGGCTAGGGGGCGGGGCGGCGGGATGGCGGATTGGCGGGATGGCCGAGGAGGACCAAGGCAAACGCAATTGTTGCGATTGCGACTGTCTCCTCGCGGTCATGGCTCGACTGCTACTTACCAACACAATGGCGAACGCAATTCCGAGAGCCACTGTCAGTGCACTGGAAGAAAATAACTGAAGGAACCAAGACTCTATTTCAAGATAAATTTCAATCAAATTATTATTGATTTATGAATTGAATTGATTTATTTGTTGCACTAATATTCCAAACAAAGTCAAAGCGAAGCTGGAAGGTCAATTAGCCTTCTAAATTAAATATATCTTCATATTTCTTGGTTTCTCAGGGCCTGCTTCTGAATAGGCACACCTTTTTCCCTGTGTACCACTGCGGCAGTTGCAGTTGCGTTACAGCAGTTACAGCAGCTACAGCGGCTGCCGCCGCTAGTGGCATGAATTGCGATGATGGAGTTATCCATTTATACTCGCATTTGCATAGAACCAGCGTCTGTGATTGCCGCTGGGCGAGAGACGCTGCGCTGACACATGACATGGAAAAATGAAAACGAAGCCCGTCGAGCAGCCAGTCTCTAGTCGCTTTCCTCCCGCTTTCCTCCCGCCCTACCTCGTTCGGGGCAGAACAAATGGTCAAACAGTTGCTACTGCAACCCATCCCCTGACAGCTTAAAAACTAGCAAAAAATCAGAAAGAGCTCAAAAAGCCCGAAGAGAAACTGCTTTTCCAGCTACAGCTGCACGGAAAATGGTGCGATGCTAGAGAGCCTGCCACTGCAACATTTTCTATATATCTCATGTAAATATGATGGCCCACTGCCGTGGATACGCCAATGGGCGCAGTGATAGCACTGCTACAGCATCCATTTTAATGTAGTATCAGTTATAGTTTCCCACAAGAACTTGAACGAGGCTCAAATAATTTGAAACAATTGTGATTGTCATCCGTTTAGTTGTAGATTTTATACAGAATATTTGTGTATTGGCTGGATTTATCCCATTTATCACTTATCGCCACAGCAAACAAAAAGGGCTTTCGACAAAAAGTTATTGCAATACACTTTCGAGGGAATAACATAATACATTTAAAATATTTTCCAGAAAAACATAAAAGAACTCCAAAACGAACTGTAAAAACTCTGATTGTACACAATGTTTTGTCTGATGTTTTTTGCAGCCAGTTAAATACATTTTTAATCGCTTTTAGTTCACGTACCACCTCCAGATAGACTCTCATCCCACTCGTTGGAAGAGTCTTGTCCCTAGAGTGCCACCCGCTGCTGTGCCCCCTATCCGGGCCTGGGAATGCCTGAAATGTGCCTTTCTGCTTAGCTTTTGACTGGCTGCCCGGCACGCTCGGTTGCAAGTCAAAACCATGTTGCACATCCATCACTTGGAGTAAACAATTTTTGATTAATCGCCGCCACCGGACTGCGACTCCGAGTGGCACTGGGTGCGGCGTGCACTTTGTGCAGCATTCCAGTTGCCGGAATGAAAACAAAAGCACAGAAACAGAGACATGGCCAGCAAAATAAGGAGGCAGGCACAACAAACTGTTTGGCACGTGCAGTGCAAAGCAGTCCCCAAAGCGCCGGACATGTGTAAACAAATTGCGGATGGCCGGGGAGCAGCTGCTCTGCTTTCGGCCAATGCAAATTGTGAGGCCTGATTGCTTGCCCGACCGCCAAGTTAACAGCCAGCAGCCCACAGCCAACAACACCCAACAAAATACGGTCTGGAGCCGAATAACCAGCATCAATGGCCTCCATTTGGCTTTTGCATATTTGACTCCGGCTCTTCCGTGCGGCAATTTGTGCCGTCAACCGTTGTTAAGCTTTACAACTTATCAAAGTGATCAGGGAAGGCTGGGAAGTCGGGGAAGTCGGGGAGCTGGGGAGGTGGGACTCGGGTCCGAGGACATCGCCTAATGGGGGTTTCTTTTGTGAATTTCAATACATATTAAACGGGTTATGCCGCAAAAGGATTACAACACTTGTCCCCCAAGCATATCATTATGGTTAAACAATTTTTCCCGACAACTTTATTAGCCCGGCCCGAATCGAGTGACCCGTGCGCAAAAGGGTTTTTCCCGGAGAGGCGTGCGAAAAATTCTAAACAAATAAATAAAAGGCAAGTTTGTAACCGGCAGGGGCCAGTGTGGAAAATTGCTATGCGGCATGCGTCAGCGCCGAAACTATTTTATAGCTGATTCGTGTTGTCGTCGGCATCGGAAGGGGGAGGGGCGGCGGCCAAAGGGGCGGGAATAACGAGGCTGCTGGCCAACGGGGCGGATGAGTGGCGAGCGGGAAGCCGGCGAATAAGTCAACGTGGCAAAATGTGTCAAAA
The DNA here is from genome assembly GCF_025231255.1 of Drosophila biarmipes. Taxonomy (NCBI): domain Eukaryota; kingdom Metazoa; phylum Arthropoda; class Insecta; order Diptera; family Drosophilidae; genus Drosophila; species Drosophila biarmipes. The sequence continues at coordinate 4,923,005 of NC_066616.1, read as the reverse complement.
TGCGCAATTTATTTAATTCTCAGCACACACTCGGGCCCGACCCTTTTCATTGGATTTCGAGATCACTCGGAAAAATACGTTTTAAATATTGCAAAAAAGGGTAGAACGTTCCCTAAAGCGGTGAAGGTGGAGTTTGTTAGGTTTACATAATATTTTTAAGAATTAAAAAAATTTAAATAAATATATAAATAATTATATATTTTTTAATATTTATTTTAACTTAAGTAAAGAAGCCAATTTTATTTTATTTTATTCAGGATGTGGGAGTAATATCAAGGTTTTAAAACGGTTCTTCCCAATAAACATTCGAATAAATATCTTATGTCAAGAAATACCTAAACATTGCATTGTAAAGAAGCAGTACATTTAATTTTGGGTCCTAACAGCATCGTATGTGCGAGCAAAGTCATTTTCATACTTTGTTTTTTCGATTTGACTTGATGCTTTTTAAGCGAAAAACTTTTAAGTTGTTCCGCAAAACTTTCGCGAGCAGCATAAATTGGATTAAACCAGAAAGATGGCACCAGCGCGGCCAAAGGACCAAGGCGATGTCACACAACTTGGTTTCTGCTTGGTTTCTGTTTTCCGTTCTCCAATCCCCTCTAGCTGGGAACCCTTTCCACGCACCTCCCCACCCTTTCCCTGTTCAGTACTCTGTAAAATATTCGTTAATGTGTACGAATTTGAGCCATTGCACGTGACGCCAGGAGAGGACTTAAAGCCGGCCAAACAGACCCGTTGGCCGGGTCAACTCATTAGCCAAATGTAGCCAAACTAAACGTATTGCCGAAAAACTTTGAACCGTCGACAAGGAGGCAGGACTGTTCCGATCGGCAAAATCGAACGTGGGAAAGGGGGAAAACTTTGGCCAGGCCCTGGGGAAAACCATAAATGTCAAAGTCAGCTAAAAGTTTGCATAGTTTTTGACTTTCAGCAGCGGCCCAGGTCCTCCCAGCCGCCCCCAGATGCAGATCCTGGCCCGAGGCCCATGTGGTTGACATATTTGCCGGGGGATTATTAATTGAAACAAGTTAATTTGCCCAGAGTATTGCCGGGCACCAGGACCAGGCCCAGAACCAGAACCAGCCGAACATGGTTGGGGAAACTACGACAATGTCAAAGTAGACATGGCCAAAGGCTCGGACACGCCCCATCGCCCCCATGGCTCCCATTTTATGTCCAACTCGCTCGACTTTATATTCGTATATATATAAATGTGTGTTGGCAGGCTAACAAGAAAGAGCCAAGCAAAAACGAGGAAAACAGCAAACAAAATGCCAGCAAAAAGTTATTAAGAGACATCATGTTCTTGTCCGAAGGATAAACTTTTCATATGCTTTTTGAATTAAACACTCGGTAATTTTTCTATCGCATGTGCACTACGTATATTCGGGTTATGCAAGCATTTGTTTATTTGGCATATGCATATCTGGTTTGGATAAAGTTTCACTGTCTGTGCAAAAACAACTTATAATTAGCATTTAAAGCCAAAGGAATTCGGGGACAACTTTTGGCAGACAGTTGGCAGGCAACACTACGAGTTTGGGCCGAGTAATTGCAGTCACAGTCTGCATTTAATTCGAAGCATTTTACAATATTTTCGAAGGAGCAAATCGTGGGGAAACAGCACACAAGGAGATTGCTTTCCGACAGACTAATGATGCATCTCCTTGTAATCAGTGCGCCTGGGTAATTCAAGATTGATTGACCTGCCAAATTAGCCTGTCTCAGCAGAGCACAACTCACTTCTGCTGCTCTTGGCCTTGGCTCAGTTGCTTACAAAATCCTTTTGTGTTTTCTCGGATCTGCGCACAAGTAAAAACGTACGATTGCCGAGAACAACGTACTTAATTACTCAATAATTTAAATTTCTTTATGAGCTAGTCACATTTTTAGATCGACATTATTTATATGGCTACGTCTATTGTTATGGCTTTATTAATTGGGTATGAAACTAGTGCTCGCTGCAGCCAGTTGACTTTACGACTTGGCCTATGGTCGACGTAAAACTTAAAGCCGCAACCAATATCTGGTTATTGTTACTGCCAGGCCTCATTATTTATGCCCCAAGTTATGCGGCCAACAGAACATTAAATGCAAGCTGCAGCCTCAGCAGGAAGAGGGGACGAAGGAGCTGAAACAGGAGCTTCCTCCGCACTCCATCACCGCAGTAAACTTTGCGCGCTCGTCTGTCCGTGGGTCTTAGTCTTAAACTACATTTTTGCCTATTTTTGCTGCCTGCACGGTGAGAAATCCGGAAATTGGACTTGGATTTGACCTTGACTTTTTTAAAGATCTTATTAGTCATAAATCGTATTTTGTAAAGAGATAAAAAGTACAAATACACATGCATTATTCCTCACCTATGTCTCTAAAATCAAACAGATTATCGTGAAATTTGTTATGTGAGATTTTTCCCCGGTTTTTTTCTCTGTAGAGGCACAAATGTTTTGTGGAATGCGCTCAAGTCATAAATTTTACAGTACATTGGCGGCGGTTGCCTTCGCCGAGGCATTGCCATTGACTTGCACTGACTCTGTTTGTCTATGTACTTGGCGTTTACTTTTATATTTACTACAGCCCGCAGGATCTCAGTTCAGTTTCCCCTTTCGGCCGCCGCTCCCCTGCTTTCCGCCCATTTCCCCATTTTCCGCCCTTTTCCCTCTCTTTGGCTGGGTGTAAACATCGCAGACAGGGCCGCGAGCATTCCGCTTTTATAGTTTATTGATGCCAAATGGGTGAAACTGCGAGAGTATTGACGCTGAAAATATTTAAGCTGCTGGATAACAGGGTGGCGTGGCGCAACTTATTTATTTTAGCTGTTTGAACTTCATCAGGCAGCTCATAATGCCGGCGATAATCGCGCTGGAGGGCGTTAAATTTTTAAGCCAAAACTGCAGCCAGAAGAGCGCCCTCCGTCCTTCATCCCCTGGGCCCAGAAGCCGTCCCGCACATGACAGCGGAAATGAATCAAATGCACCCCACACACACACTCTGGGAGTGAAAACTCTCCAACTAATCGGATTCTAATGGCAAAATAATTATCACAGGACTCCGTACACTCACGAACCCATACTCCGGCACAATTGCGCACATTGCATTCATAAATTTCGGAATGCCATTAGTTTTACATTTGCGGTTTGTGCTCGGGGATAACCGCAAAGTGAAAAGCCGCAAAATTTCCAAGTCATACGGAAATGAATGCCGCTTGTCCGGCGACAAAATCCAGGGGGGAGTGGCGGCACCAGTGGCCCAGGAAAATGCAAGGAAAATCCACACAAAGTCGCAGAGACAGACCGGGCAGAGGCAGACCAAAATGTGGGCAGCTCGGTTAGCCCGCTACATACATATTCGAGTGTTGATTTGTGCCCCGTACATGTGTGTTTGCGTTCAATCAGAGTTTTCAATTAATGTTACATCTCTGCTTGGCACTCGGATTAAGTGCGCCACATCCCGTGGAGCTGGAGAGCAAATTATGGGAGAAACAAGTCATGGTGGCAGATGTACTTTTCAGACTTTAATGATATGGGCTTTTTAAACAATGTTGATTTTTATTACATGTTATTGTTCCATTTTGTATTACTCAAAAACAAAGTAAGAATAAATATCTACAAAATATGAGATCAAATCTATAGTTTATGGTTATATTAAAATAGGAGAGTGTAAATACCCTTTTGAAATGGCTCAAATGAATACAGAATGCATAGATACATTTCCACCTAAAATGATGTTTGGCGCAACAAATAGTAAAATATCCCCTAGCAAAAATGCATATCACAATGCTGGGCTGCGCACAGTGGTACTTACTCTCCGCCACGGCAATTAAACACGGCGCCAGCAAATAGAAAGCAATCGCCGGCCCAGGCAAACAAAATAGTCGGTGCATCAGCTGAACGAGGCACCAGCAGATATTCCATAATATTCAATTCAATATTTGAAACCGCTACATAAATCCAAACATTTGCTCTGCCACCGAGAACGGTTTCGTTTGGTAAATAAAGCCGGCGACGCCGATGGACTTTGACAAACGTTTGAATGGGTTTGGGACTTAACCCACTAACGACCAGTGCCATTCAATTTGAATTGCCTTGGCTTGGCATTTTCGATGGCCATTTAATATTTAATGAAGAAGAGCAGTTAATTTGGGTCGAGGAATTTCAGCAAGACCGTGATATAATACCAGAACTATCCGTAAAAAAAAGGGTTAGACGGGGATAAGAAGAAATAAATATTAAATAAATTGATAAAATATTAAAGACTTAGTGAGCTCTTTAAAGGCTTGTGTCATTATATTCGGATATAATCCATTATTACCAGTGGGTGTAAGCCTAGCAAGGGGTTAAGTGGGCCCAGCATCTGCATTTAGGCATTCTAGCCATGGCTTGATTCAGCATAATGACACAATGGCTGCCAGTGAATATTGTAATTAAAGTTGGGCCTCCTGAAAAGGGGAAATAATCAATAGCGCCAACTGAATTAACTCCGGCACTCGTGCACAACGGGCCCAGGACCATCGCCATGAAATGGCCAGCGTCCACCCAGCCTCGTTCATCATGGAACGGGAGACGGAGGAGGCGACGGAGATGGCGATGGACTCCCTCGGTCAGCGCTTAATGCGAAAATTCAATTAGTGGCATAATTAGTTGTGGCAAGCGTTGAAGTTCAGATTTGGGCGACTCCGAGGAAGTGAAATTGAATGGGTGCCACATACACACAGCCCGTTGATGAGCAAAAAATAAATAAATCCGGGGCTGAGTTTTACTGCCGTCTTTTGTGTGATCTTGCACTGCTGCTGCTGTGTGTCTTTGCGCTTGATTAATGAGCATTAATTAATTCGGGCTAATTTACGAGCGGCCGAATCCACCGGATCTCCGAATGCCATTTTCATTTGGGGCAACCGTAAGCCAGGCGACGCGCAGCGCATTGGTGTTAATTAACTAAATGCAACTGCAATAAAATTGATTGTTTTCACTTTGTTTGCAATGCAAATTGCTGTGCCTAATCCCCTGCAATCCCGACCTGCAGCCTGCGACTCGCAGTCGGCGGACCAGGAAAAACGTTGAGGTCAGCCACCGGTGCTGCCATTCGGAAATGCCCGAAAATTGTTTGGCTCCGGTCGGGATTTGGGATATGGGATTTGGGCTATGGGACTCGAAACTTGGGGCTCGTGATTCCCCGTTTGCCATTCGTTATTCTCTCGCTGGAAATGACACTTTTCGCTAACATATGCGAGTGCTGCGGTTCGGCCAGCTAAATTGCAGCGGCGGCAAATTTAATTAGAGTTTGAGCGGGCCCGCAGACAAATGCTTGTGGGGGGTTCGTGGGAGTGGGGATAGCTGGTATCTGAGTATCTGGATGTCTGGGGGACAGATGCACATCGCAAACACAGGGACAGTCGTGCACTAAGAGACGCAGCCTGCTCGCGAAACAAGTCAAATAACAAGTCACGTTTCAATGGCTAATGAGGTCATGTGTAAGAGCCAATGACGGATGCGGCGTAGCCTGAGTGCACTCAGAGAAAATACCTGTCACACCTACTTGAGGTATTGCTCGATTAAATGCAACTTAGGATAACATGAAGAGAAGTGATGAATAAGTCAGTGGTTGATTGAACAGATCTGCAAATAACAACACCCATGTTGCTGTAAATCGCGTTGAGTTTATGCTATTCACTTTTTACAATATTTACAATATACGTCGAAAATATAAATATTCTTTATGACTACTGTAAAATCAGAACATTTTCAAGCACTGGCTCTATTTACCCGAATTTCATGGGCAGTTAAGGTGTTATATGTTTTAATATGTATTTCATGGAGCTTCGCCAAAGATATAATCCATTTATAAACAAGTCCTTAAGGCAGATGCTTCCAATAACGCAGGCCTTCCTAATTTAGATGATATTACAATAAGTAATTGTTACCATACAGATTCCTTGTAGGCGCCTGAAATATATTGTTCTTCCACTCAATTATGGAATATAAATTACACTCATAGTGTAAGCCGTTTTTCCGAGTGCCGTCTGCCCTGGCAGGCCATGAGCAGCTCGGAGCCATTGTTAGCCAGGTGGAAGGTGGGTGTGGTCGGGGATGTGGAGAGTGGTTGCTGCTGCAGACTGTCAGTTGGCCGGGCGGGCACGTTATAATAATGACGACGTGCAGCGCAACAAGAGCAGCAGCCGCTCAAATGGAGGTCGTCTGAAGTGCCACCGACGGATATCTGGCTGAATGACTAAAGTTAACACTAACTTGGCAAACAAATAAACATGGAAACAAGGATGGGCCAGGACTGGCAAGGAACTGGGACCGGGCCAGCAGCAGGAGCAGCACCAGGACAATATGTCAACACACATGAGCACTTCGGCTTTATGTGCCCTGTGTGTACATAGGCATATAATTTCACCTTCCGACTTGGGCGCCCCTTAAACTGTTTGCATTATTGTGCCGGCTGCTGGTTTGCGGCCTGTTTGCCAGTCCTGTTTGGACGCTGCATTACAATTACAATTACAATTAGAAAAGTGTATTTTGTAATTGTATATTCAGTAATTTGCCATGCATGTGCGCCGCACAGATAATGATGGCGCAGGCCCAGGCCATTAACCCCGGGCCACACCCCCGCGCTCCGAACTTCCAGCGGGTACACCCACAAAATAAATGTGGAAAAAATTCAAAAAGGCCAAGGCATTAGCTGGATCTGAGGGCCATGCACATGCTTTATGGGCTTGGTTCGGGCCCGGCATATGATATGATAATAAATATTTCCTTTGTCCCCAGCAGGGGATTAAAGCCTCGAGCAAACGAGTCACATCAGGGGAATCCTCCTAAACTCGGCCGTCTCACTACTATTTCACTTCTCTGCTAAGATAAAAGGCAATCGATTGGGGAGTACTGCAGAATATTCAAGTGTTAATTCCTCAGGGGCACTCACAGATTTTTCGCTATAGCTGCTCCAGTCTCGGCTGGAAGTTGCAAGGACTTACACAAGAATTTGGAGCTCTGGTATTTACCCGATTTGCTTTGATTGCAGCGACCTACAGCGTATAAGCCTGCCAATAAAGTGAAACTTTAAATTGCATTTAGTATTAAAAGTGTTTAGTATAATCAATATGTATGCGAGGGACACGCAGGCGACTTCTCAACTAACCCAAATGCGATCTCAGCGACCGTCGTTTGTGTAGTTACTCGAAGTTTATCCGACGTGCTTTACATCTTAATAAAATTCGTATAAATTCTGTGAAATGTAAGCTTATACATTTTTTTGTGCAAATATTTTAAAGAGCAGTCTTCTATATTAAGGGATTTGATTAGTTCATTTGTCGGTGCTCAAGGTTTAAGCTTTCTAGTTTTAATTTACGGACTTGTGCATTTGCATTAGCATATTTAGTTTTTTAAAGGAATATAATAATTACAAAAGATTTACATTATGAATTCAGTAATTTACAAGTTTAATGACTTTCGAGATACCTCATTGACATTTGGGACTAACACCCGTTTTCCATTCATATGAAATTTCAAGATGCAATGGCACCATCTTATTTCTGAGTGCGCTTAAAGTTTAAAAGTGGCCGCCAATAATGGAGTCACGTCGCACTTATGAAAAATATGGGATAATCCTGGGGCCAAAGTTACTGCGAGGCGCAAGCCTGGATCCGCTTTAAAAGTTTCCTATCGGCACAAATGTGTGCGGCATTTGTTGTTCGACTGCTCGACTGTTCGAATTGCGATAGGAGTGCTGGCAATTAGCAGCGAACTTTTTATGGCCTGGCCATAATTTGATTGTGGGCCTGGCATCGGAAAGAAATCGCAAAGAGCGATTCATTTGCATGACAACAGCCAGGTGGAGGACCCACCCTCCGCCCATCCACCTGTCGAGGCACGTACGCGGGAGCCGAAAGGAAAACACGGACGCGAGCCGGGATCGCGAATAAAAATATGTGCTGGATATTGCGTATACGCACCGGGTGACAACAATAGAGGCTGCATAATCAGGAAGTGCTGGTGGCGGAGCAGCAAATTGATTTCTGGGCCGGTCGGTAATCGATATCGCTACAAGTAGACGTGACTGCTCGTTTGGGCCAAACAATAATAATTCATAGCCACATGCGTTGTCCTCGCAAAGGCTTAACGTTTTATCCGGCCCAGGCGACACATTTAAGCGCACTTCCTGCAGCTGTTGCTGATATGGAGCCTCCCCAGCCCGTAATCCCGCCCTCCCCCCGAGGGATATCTGCTCTGGCGCGTCCTTGTCTCTTATCGATATGCACTCGCATTAAGGGAGTTTATATGCGACAGAAGTAGCTCTAGGTTCCTCTGTTCGCATTCCCACGCTGTCTCCGCCCAAGCCCACACAAATTCGGGGTGGAAGGACTACACTGTGTACACCGCCGGTCGTCTGCCGCCTCGTCTATGCGTCCTCGCACATTTTTCGCTTTTCATAAATTTTTGAGTGACATTTTTGATGACATCAGAGCTTTATGCCATATGCTTTGCCAGACCCAACTAAAGGCACCTGTCACCATTGCCAAATGTGGCATGGCATGTTAAAGCGGCCAGTGTTAAGATGTCAGCGAAAAGGGGAAGACCCCGGTTGCCAGTTGCCAAAAAGAAATGCCGGCACGGGGAATCTCCAACACGCTTGAATACAAGAAAAAGTGGGACAAAAGGTGCCATAAATAAGTAAAGAGGGTCCTTCCTAAAATATTTATTTCTTAAGTTGGATGGCAAGTATCTATTTTTATTTTGAACCAAGACTATTCCGTATAAAGATAAATATTTCTAAGGAATTTTGAGACATTATAAAAATACTTATTATTTAATAATTTGTTTTTAAGCTTAGATACGTGACTAAAACACAACTATTGCGAAACCCATGTTGATTCACTCGCTCAACTCTATAAATGCCTCCGAGAACCGAGCAAATAAAATAAGTCCTTGGTAGTTTTCCGCTCAGCCCACCAACATGCGGATTCAAGATGAGTTGCAAACAACTTGACAAAGTCAACGGGGCTCAAGGACTAATAGGGTCTGCCTGATCTCCCCGCTCGCTCTGTGTATCCTTTCACCTTTCGCAGATGTCTGAGCCACTTTCTGACATTGACACAGAGTCGGGGGGCAGGCCGGGGCAGGGGTCGGGTCGGAGGGCGCGGGATAAGTGCGTAGGCCGTCTAACAGGATTATCTGCGAAAAGGTTACGCAATGCGTTATCACGTATCATAAAGCGTAATCTCGAGCGCGTGGTTTGTATTTACATGGCCCCCAGTAGATTGCTGTTTAAAATTTGATGCATGGAAACGCGTTGTCTCCGCGCCGTCTTTGTCTTACGCCAAATTAAACAAACGCCCGCGCGAAGTCAAGTGGGTGTATCTGCCGCTTTAAGCAACCTTGAAGTTTCCCTGTTTTGGCGAAAAATCAATTGAGCCTAGGTGAGTGAATCGTGCGCAGCGATTTATTCAATTTTTTCGCGGCAAGGCTAATAAATGGATTTTCCGTGGGTGGGAAGAGGTGGTGCGATTGGGAGTGCGAGTGAAGTGTGGGGTGCAGATACGGGGCGAACTGGGGCTGTCATGTCGCGGCTTGGCAGGGAAAATGCTGCACGATTTATGCGCCTTACACACTAAGCTCCAAAGTATGCTACATAAGCTGCAGCAGCACTGCACTTAGAGTAATAAGGCTAAAAATGTGGAAAATAAATTGTTTGGTGGGTTATCGATCCATACCCATATCATTGAACTATTTTATGGAAAGCAAATACTTTTAAGTTACTGCAAGGAAAAATACATTTTCGAAAAGATATATTTGAAATCAGATGTGTCTAAAGTATGCAGTGAATCGAGTATTCTCTTTCTGAATGAGTTCAGTGTACTTGCGAGTGTAAAATATAGTGTTGCATACTTTTAGATAAATGCCATTTAAAAATGCAATAACTTCTGTGTCACCACCGGTATGGAATAATAATACCGACCTTAACCAATATATTTAAGGAATTTTGGTAATATTTCAAATATCTGTACAAAAATCGTTTGCATTTTTTCAAGTGCTGCAAAACCAGCAAAACGACGTGGAAGGCGCCGCCGCATATGTTTGGCTGTTTGGTAAGCTGAAATTCAAATTTTTTCACTGCCAAACGGAACCGAACCCAAAAGGGGTTTTGGCTTAAATGCGCCACGCCATTTGTCAGCGTAATAAAAATCAAACACACACATTCGGGGGGAAACCTCAAAACCGTACAGCTCGGGAATAGGAATCCGGAGTCGGGGTCGCGGGTGTATTTGGGGCCGGGTTGCCAAGGAGAGCTTCAGCTATTGAGAATTTATATTGGCCACATTTGTAGCCTTGGCTGGCATTTACCTTGAGCGCTTTTTGAAGTTTTCGCATTTATTTCACTTCGCTGCTCCAATTTTTTCGCCGCCCACTCGTTGTAATTGCGTGTGCACTTTCCCTTTAATGCGGCATCGTGTCAATTCGACCTTACCTGCTGCGAAGGACCTTCACTCAACCCCGCGTCGAAGTGTTTTTACGGCGCGATTTATTGCGGCAATTTCTCGCGCGCAAATGCAAATGCAGGAGATTGGAGATTCTACGCGACCGCTCACCGCGCTGTTTACATTAGTTATTACGCTTATTTATGTGATTTTATGTGGCGCCCACTTGGCTAGAGTGCGCGGTGTGGCCTTAAAATTGATGCGCACTTGGGGCCTGCCCTGCCCCTAACCAACTCAACCACCTCAGCCTCCGCCGCGATTGCCGCTATTAAATTAAGTTTAGTACCCTGCGATATGGCCAAGCCTTTTGTCTTTCTGTCTTGCACCTCCGACGAGTCGCGGAGTTGGCCCCGGGCAGTGAGAGCATTGAGAAATCACCAAATAATTGCCACGCTTACACTGTGTCGCTTATCTCGGGGCAACATTTACAACAGCAGCAGCAACATCAAAAGCAACAGCAGCAACACTCGAAAAAATGGGACTCTTATTCTAGATTTCAGGAACTCCCTGCTTGATGCCCGATGAGCTCGAGGATTTTTCAGAAAAATTATACTATTAAAAATAAATTCATAATTGAGAACTAAAAGGTATAAGACCTAAAGATTTAGAAAGTGAAATAACCCTATTTAAACTTTTCAAGCTATACATAATCTTTTACCAAAATTAAATAGTAACCAAGCCCATGTTAAAACTGTATTTTAATTCCTAAAGGCCCACTTTTATCCCAAGTGTAGGAAACTACGAAGCATCGCCTATTCCTATGGGAACGGGCAGCCAACAAATTACAAATTCAACAAGCGCCAAGTGGACAACCCTCATTAATTTCTGGACCCCTGGCCCCCCACTCGCCCCTCGGCCGACAAAGTTTTCTATTAAAATTAATAATGTTGCTAAAAACAAAGCGGCGGCAACAACAAAGACGGGGCAACGACAAAGTCGCCCAGCAGGGTCCGCGAATAAGTTGCGCGGCCCCAACGAATCGCATCCCATCGCATGGCGACGGACAATGTCACTCCGAATTTATCAGCAGCACCATCAATGAGTGTTCCACGGGGGTTCCCCGAAGGTGGTCAAAGCGATGGGTCTTGCGACCGCCAAATGGCAGAGAATGGTGTAAGGCGATACTCTTGCAGGCGACGCGCTTGGGACTTTCGGAAGTTTTACTTTGTGTTCAAACTTACTGATATTAAATAAGTGTTATTATCTGCATTTTATTTGCGGTTCGGTAAAGCCCTTGATAGGATTGTAATTTTCCTATGGGTATTTATTGGAGTCCTTTAATAAAGGCATTCAAGTACCTAAATTCTGTTCCTTCATATTGTAGGTCATTCTTCTTTTAAATTAGTGCAGAAATATAATTACAATGTATATTAACATTTCTTGTAGATCTATCTATGCTCTTTTAAAAATAATTATATTAACTGTTCAGTAGCACCAATAATTCCCGTTAATTTAAAAGCTAACCCATTATAAGCCAGACATTGTAGGTAAGTAACTTCTGCCGTTTTCACACAAAAATGTAAACACCCGTGTTACGCGTGGAACATGTTAATTAGGCAGACGTAAAAATGTAATTGGAATAGTAATGAGTGGGTTACAGACATTGCACACTATTTTAATATATAATGAAACCCAGTTTGATGCAATATAGCCGATGGAGCTTTGTTTAAATGAAGGGAAGCAAACAAACAGTAAATGATTGTGATTTTGTGACAAAAGTCTCATTTTAATAAGGCAATTTAAATGGAAAACAGCACGTCAGTTGCAGGTGACAGTCGTACCGATGTTTTTGGGGCTTCTTGGGAAGTATTCGGCACTGGTGGGGCTCCCTTAATTGGGTTTCGAGCACCTCGTCCTGCCACGCATGCCAGTAATTCCCCGATGGTTATTCATTCTCCTCCCGGCAACACATTACCCATGTCACAGGCCGAAAGGAGCCCGCCCTTCGTTTGTCTAAACTTGTAATTGAAACTTCCATTGCGCCTCCCCGTCGCCGATGTAAAATAATTAGCATTGTGCTGCAGAATTCGCTGCCCCCATCAGGCCCACATCACAAAGGTTAGTTCTGGTCTGCCAACGCGCTTTACTTGAACCTAATTAATTGAGTTGCCGTGTTATGAATACTTCATGATGGGGCGCAGGCCGGGGGATCCGGCCAAATAACCGCAGGTAACCTAACGAAGCTTGCTTCGTATATAAATATTTGAGGCAATTTTCAAGTGCGCCGGGACCCGTGGCCTTTGTCTTTGTGCGTGAAGAGTAAATAGCGCATTGGCAAACCAAACGGGCGGAAAAGCGGAAAAAGGAGCTCAGCGAAGAAGGGCGCCCGAACTGGCGGAGCAATCAGAGAAATTAGCAAACAGAAAACAAGAACAAAACTCTTGCCAAAATGGGAGGAAACGGAAATGGCAAGAAAGGAAGAACATAACGCAGTGCAACGAATATAAATAATTCAATGTTTCCACTTCACTTGATGGCTTGCTCTTTGTTTGCCCTCTTGGCGCTTTTTGTCTGTCTGAAAATAAGCAATTGAATGCTCGGTTAAATGTAAGAAAAATCAATTTTCCAAACAATTTTACTGCTGCCTTTCCCATTTGATTGTGTATTTTTATGCACTTGTCGCCGGCTGCGGGCAATGCTCTTTTCCAGCTACTACACTCCACTTTCCACGCTCCACTCAGGCTTTGTTTTGCTGAAAACCCCCGGCGAACCCTTTCCCCAGCCCCCGAAAAAGGGCAATCAAAGCACAACAAAATCAATCGTCAAATCACTTGAGTGCGTTCTCCTCCGCCGCGTTGCCCTGCGGAACTTTTCTGTACTTTTAGGTACTTCTCCAACGGAGGGTATATGGTAATGGCCTTTAATCGAGGTTTCCCACGTGACTTCCGTGAGCATTAGAAATACAAGATAATAAAAGTATCACTTGTGCGCAGTCTTGCATGATACTTTGGGAGCTCCTTTGTTATCTAGCTTTTGAATTGGTAGCAGTTTCAACAGTTGCATGTCTTTTTGAAGTACTGTAATATGTTTTTATGAAACAACCCGAATACAGGGTATCTGAATGCATGTAAGACCGACCTGAGGCATACAACTTGTTTTCTTAGTCTATTGTTGCCTGTGCAGCTGCTTCCTCCATCCAGAGTCTCTTTTTGTTTTGTTTAGCCGTCAGGCGATGCGACCAAAATGGCAGGCTAACGATTCCTCCGGGTCCGATAGCTCGACTACGGCGGAGAGAGCGGAGGAGATAAGCATATTCTCTTAGCTCCGCTCAACTCAACTCTGTTTAGCTAGAATCTGGTTGCGGAACATTGAAAAAAATGTGTCTTCTGCAAAGGTCATGTTGCTTTAAAGAATCTTCATTGCCCTTAAAGTTTTAACAAGCCGTTCAGCTTGTTGTGGGAGCAAGGTCACACTGGCCTCTTTATTTATATGTGTGACCAAACTGCGATAAGAAAAGAAATGAGACAACAATCAGTAGCTAGCATCAAACTTGTATGGGTTTGAAACGATTGAAAAGGTTATGAAAAATATGCTGTGTAAGTTGGGGCATAGTTGTCCCGCATTTATCTTTAAGACTTTCGGACTGATTATAAATAGTTGCACACTTTTAAAGACCTTCTTATGAAATTTTCGAACGCTTTCCAGGAAACATTTCTGTTTGTGTAAAAGCTGGTTTGTTGCGAGCTGGTTTCTGGTCTTCGGCTGCGACTTTGTCCGAGCTTTCGGCGTTTTAGGCGCTTCAATTGTGTCACGCATGCACGCACGTTGCTTCCGTTTTTCCGGTTGCCGGGTTTGCTATTTTTCCTGCTTCCTCTCCTACTTATTTTCATGCCGGCACTTGGGGAAACAACAGGACGGGTGGGAAAAGTCGGGTACAAAAGAGAAAAGCAACCGGATTGGGAGGAAAACGAGGAGGCAGCGACAGACTGGAAAATTTGCATGTTTGGACATGTTGAAATCTTCTTGGGACTGGCTTGTGGTACCGAGTTCCGCGTCGCTTTTTTCTTCTCGCACTCGATTTAGCCTAGCATGAAAATGAAATTTGCATTTGTCAGTGGCGCTAGCAGGATCCCCGGAGAGGCCCGTTCCGAAAATCCTCGAAAAGTCGGCCGAAGTCGAATTAATTTCCGCTCAATCCTTTCTCCGGGTCCAGGTAAACCCCTTACATGGGTCATCCTACTGCTAATTCCCGATTCACCAGTGTCCTTCTACGCCCATGTCTCTGTGTGTCGGCACATTCGTCTCAAGTGTAAACATGCATTCGACTAAGTGAAACAGTTTTCCGGAGGATAGGCTGAGGCCGAAGGAATTGTTTACCAAGTAAAAAATTCCTAAGCGAAAAAGGGGGAAAACAAAGTAGGAGGAAGATCACATCGCATTGGGGCACGTGTTATTGCATTTTAAAGAGATTTACATACAGCACTCTTGCCCGTAAATGGATGTAACAGCTTTGGCGCTCGACGAAAAAATCATACATGTGTAACGAACTTTACTCCCATTCTCGGATGTCTTGATAAACAGCTACCATTAGGTATTTCATACATTTATGTTCCATTCATATATGGATTATTTAGCATCTTTTTTCCTTACAAGTTTGAGTCAAGGAAATTTAGGAAAGTGGTCTAATTCAGAAATTCTACGATCATATTCAATACAATTTTAATGGTGTCTTTGAAGTTTATTTCTGACCGTAACTGGTGACCGTAACTGGTGAAATGCATTCATGTATAATTCAAGATATAAGTGGTTGGTCTAAGAGCCGATTCCATTTACGGCCGAGTACTCTGAAACAGCTAGGGCTAATAAGTTGGCAGAAGTTTTGCAACTGGGTGATATGCATCTGGGGGCTATTGCCATATCGTAAGCGGAAGATGCTAAGCAAATTTAAGGCAGGCAATCGCCCGAAGGTCATGTTGTCGCTTCCTGCGGCAGCAGCAGTGCCAAAGTGGCAGCAGCAGCAACTTAGCAGCAACATCAACAGCAGCAACACAGTGGCGGCAGCAACAGCAACAGCAACGGCAGGAGCAGTTGGCATCGCACACAGCTGGCACCGGATGCCCGGGGAAGCTCGTGCCACAGTTAAAAGTTCAATTTTCGCAATAGCGGTAAAGGCATTTCCACCCACCGCACACACATCCTCAGCCTAGCGCTCCACCCCTTCCCACCCTCGAAGGGGATCCATTGAAGCGTAAGGAACAGGAGCTGAAACCCAGAAGCAGCATCAGCAAAAGGAAATTTTGCGTTAAATTATTACTTTCCGTTTATGCAAAGCATTTGAGCGCACTCACTTTGCTTTAACTCTGGTTTGTGGTTATGTTTTCTGTTGTTCCCCAAACAGTGTCCCACGCACAGCTGTGTCCAAGATGCTAGTTGTAGTGAGGGACTAGAAATGGGGAAGATATTTCTAGCTGCCGTGAATTGGATAGCCATTAACCTAATGAAAACTCAAAGAGAATTACTTGAAAGTGTATTCGGTTTAACTTCAGCTGAGTTATAAATAGATGGTCTTAGCTAAAAAAATGAAGTTACCAAGAGGTCCCCAACAGCCCTAGGAGACCTTATCTTAACTTGCGCAGCAAGTATCTGTTTTGCATTCCTGCTACATTTTTGAGCTCCACTGTACACACATTATATCTGGGAGAGGGGCGAATGTCTATCCGGACTGTGTGCGAATTAGTATGTGCGACAAGCAAGGAAATTGCAATAGCATCTCATGATGCCACTAAATGCACGGCGGCGCCAGCGACAGCAGCAAGGAAAAAATTCATTTGCAGCATTTGCGAAAAATTTTCATGCACCCAGAGGTGTCGGGGGAATAGTGAAAGGGGGACGGGAAGGGGAGAGTAAATAGGGGCACACTGTACAGACTCAGCAGCTGTGGCACACTAACTGAAATGAAACGAATCGTAACGTGGAAATTGCCGGCGCCGCCACTGTGAGAATGCATTTTAAAGTAAACGCCTCGCTTTTGTCATTTTAATTTTGCGGATTTTCCCATTTTCATTTCATGGCGGTGTCTTCTCCTCTTCCTCTTCTGCTCAAGGTTAGGCTGTTTTTTAATTGAAAATGTTCTGGCAACTGCCAACTGACAAGCTGTTACTGATACTGCCACTTGCAAAAGCAATAAGTTGGGTAGGGAAATAAATTAGTTCCTACTGGTTTTAGTTCTCAAAACAGAACACTATTGTTTTTTACTATTAATCAACATATTATCTATGAAACACATAAAAAGATATGTGCGTTTAAAAATGTGCTGGTGAAGTAAAATCGATACAAACTATTTTGTTGCATACTTTTAGACTCGATTTCTGTGGCCCCTCAAAATAACTAATAGGTATTGTTAGAGAAACATTTTGTCGGGCAGCATTACCTGTATTTTTGGCTCTGTGTAAGGAACACACTGAGTTACCGAACTAAACTAAAGCTGGGTTCACCAGTTCACTTGGCCCTCCCCACATGGTGGCCATTTATCTTGCTCAAGGTAATAAAATGTCTATAATTAGTCATTTAATATACAGATTTCCGCTTTGCGTCAAGGGGCGAAAACTTTGCCAGGCTTCTGCTTCCTGGAAAACCGAAGGCAAAAAATGCCATGGAACACCCGACGAGAATTGAGAACAAAGTTTTTCCTCCTGCTCACATGTGGGCAGTGCCCGTGTGCCGGGGGTGGAGTAATTTAAGTACAAGGAATGATAAACTACTAAGCAGCAGACTAGCCGTCGAGTTGGGTGGCGAGGTCCGGAGTCCCGAGTCCGCGTCGTGAGTGCCCGACTGCCTTGGCGAACCTAAATAAATGTGCAATTAAGAGCTGCTCGCCTTAGTGTTGGACCGCACAATTTGCTGCCAACTTTTGCCCAGTCCACATAAATACTTATGGGTATGTGCCAACACTGAGGGAAAAGGTCATTAAATTATGAAATGCCAAGAAGTCCCATAAAATCTTTATCATCAAGCACAAATATAAATCTAAACAGCTTTAATACTAGTCAGAGTTGCCTTGGTCGTAAAATCTCGCTGTATTTCATGGGATCCTTAAAAAGGTAACCAAATTATTATTTAAAATTCTGATAGCTAGTCATGAAAAGTAATAGAATGGGAAATAATAATGCTAATAAACTGAGCCCTTATAAGGAACAATTTCAAACTTTCTTTATTTTAATTTGCTATTTTCCACTAAATAAAGGAAATATATAACACATTAAAGTCCATCTGTTTATCTTTTAGGTAATACTTATGTGGCCCAAGCTTTTAACAAAACAGTGCTAGTACTTACTAAAAATACATTTTTCCGGGTGTACCTATTGCGTGTATCTGTGTGTGCGAGTAAACTTTTCGTATCTATGTGTGCGTTGGGCACTTTTAACGTAATATGCTGCCGCTTGCCTGCCTGAGCTATGAGCATTTTTATAATAAATCTTGGCGCTTCCGCTTTTGGTTTGCAAACTTCCTGTTGGCAACGTCTTTAGTAGCCGGCGGTGGCAGACAGAAGGACAGGGGACTAGATAGTTAGGAGCCCACCCCTGCCCGACGATCCCAAGCCGAAAACAACCCGACTGCTCTGTGATTTGCACGCAACATATGGAGTGCGCTGTATCCGTATCTTTGGATACGTATCTGGCAGTGGGTGTGCAGCTGCAGCAGCAGCAACTTCACGAGGAATATAAATCTCCAAGTTTTTGCTTTATTGCAGTTGTCCGCCTCTGCGTCCCTCTCACTCTTCTCGAACGTATTGCGTATACGCCAGGTCTGCCGGTCCGAAGGTCTGACGGAGGCTTTAAGAACACGTGTTCTCGCCGGCAGCATTTACATAATCTACTGCTGGTTCAACCTTTTCGGACTGACGCACGCACTCTTTATGGCCTATTGTGTGTACTTGTACCGCGGACATTTTAACGAGCGCTCAAATAAATTGTAATGTCTTTTAAATGATTTCCTGGGTGGCCTCAAAAAGGGCTTGATCTATGGCCCATCACTCCCGTGCCCGACACCACTTAATGGCCAATATTCTACGTGTTTACGAGCCCGCTTTAGGGGCTCAATACCCGACTTAGTCCGGCTTTCAAGTCCAACCAGGCGACGAAAGATACTTCATAAATACTCAGTTTGGGCAGAACATCTGCCTCGGCTGCAGCTGCACGCTGAATACCCTGGGTGTCGGATGGGAATAAAGCCGTGGGTGGGGACAAAAAAGCTGAAAAGAAACAGAAAGTACACGTGGAAAATCAACAAAAGCTAGACGAAACAGAGGAGTCGAGTTTAAATGTTTCTTTGGAACTGCGAGTGAAAAATGCAACCATGTCGTCGGCGCGCATACATATTTATTCCGTCTGCTCTTCGACTTTTTTCACTATTTCTTTGCACTTATTGCTTGATATTTCTGCAGCAGCCGGAAAAAATGTATTCCCCGGCCCATTCAGCTCGAGACTTCCAGTGGTAACGACATATTTCAAAAGGATGCCACCAATTGTGAGCTGAAATTCCTTTTTTGCTCGAGCTCAGTCCTCCGAGGTGTCGAACATTCAACGGGCACTTCTCTAGGTGTACACACCAACCTCAGGAGGGTCATTATGTGGTCTGCGGAGCTTCGAGCCACGAAACCACCTAAAATCGTGATTATTTACATTGCATAAGCAGAAATCAAATAACTAGAGGCTGAACAAGGTGCAAATAAATCCGTGGATGAGGTAAAGTACGAGTTTTAAAGACCAAATCCGGTTTAAAATAATTTTGTATACATATTGGTATTAAAACTAAAAAGGCAACTGTAGTGATTAGTAGAGATAATATTCAAAGTCTTAAATTGGCCCTTATTCTGCTAACACGTAAAAGAGCAAGAGATAATGCCGTTCATAATATCTATATCTATTATTGTGCGCTCTGAGTACTTATACTTCCGCCGCGATGGCCCTGGGATCAAAGCGTAAATTATAAAATATTTTAATTCAAAAATCTGTCCCGGCTTTGAAGCTCTCCCGCTCTTCCGCTGACCAGCTAGCCTTCCGCGGGTCCTGTATCCTGTTTGTCAACCAGCCAGCCCAGATTCGCAGCCTTTGTCTCCGCGGTCCCCGAGTTATGGCTCGTGGCTGTTTTTCAAAACAAAATTAGGGGAAACAAAAACAGGCGGGCGAGGGAAATAAAAACCGAAAAAATTGTAATGCAAATTTAATTAGGTTTTAAGTGCTTCGGCAAGGACATCGCAGGCGCCGCTCTTGTTGTTTCTGCTGTGTCTTGTCAAATATTTACTTTGAGAGCGACGGAAAGTAACAACCAAAATGGTTGGCCATTCCGCAACCATTCGGCTCCCCCAAACAAGAAGGTAATGAAATTTTTCGCGCCGAGTTTTGAAACAGTTTAAAGTTATTACGCCCGACTACGTGGCCACCGGCGGGAAAATTGATTTTCCGAAGCCGGTTTAAAGAGGGATTGTGGATGATCCCGGAACCCGGGCCTCGACCAAATATTTGGCCAGGTTTTGGCAAAATATTGACGTTAGTATTTCTGGCTTGGCAGCCCGAAAGCTAATTGGCGTGACCCGCATCACATGCAAATCCAAATGCCGGCAGAGAACCCCAATTGGTTTATTGTCTGGCCAAAGTTAGTCAATGAAAGCTGTTAGCGCCCGGCAAGTATGCAAATGCAAATATTTGCTCAACTTTATTAAAATTCATTTTTGTCATTCGTGGCGGTGGCTGGAAACTCTTGACAATCATTTTCCAAGTTGTTACTTTCAATGTGGGCACGCGGGCATGCGAGGAATTTTTGTGCTAAGCGGCAATAATTGCAAATTCCACAGCAGCATACACACGACCACGCCCCTGCCAGCCCGCCCTCCCAAGGGAGGCGGAAAACTTTGCCCTGTCTAACTGTCGGCAAATCGCAGAGCTCTGCGAAATCTTTGCCAAAATGTTTGCCATAGGCATTCTGGCGAAACTTTTGAGCCCTGGCATAAGTATGCTGCGGCTTCTTACATGGCCACACTGCATGCGGCTGCAGATTGCACACATTGTAATCTGCGACACGCCCCCAGCTGCACACACTGCTGCCTTTGGGGCGGAGTAATTAAAACTGATTAACAACAGCTGAAATCCCGCCATGAATGGAATAATGCCAATATAATGCCCATTCGTACGGCTTCAATTAGTGCGCGAGTCAGCGAGGTTTTTTGTCAGATGCAAACATTGTTTTTGTGCCCGGTGGCTGGGTACAGTGGAGCCTCCTGGGCAACTTTTCTGGCCGGCAATTGGGAGGCTTTTTACCGCCATTACAAATACGCGACTTATACTCTTTGAATAATCATAATAAATCGAATTAATATATTTATTGCGGCTGGAATGGTTGTACAAAATGAATA
Organism: Drosophila biarmipes; assembly: GCF_025231255.1. NCBI lineage: Eukaryota > Metazoa > Arthropoda > Insecta > Diptera > Drosophilidae > Drosophila > Drosophila biarmipes. Next base: position 4,902,174 of record NC_066616.1, on the reverse strand, counting down.
TTTAGGGAATTTATGTATCACTTATTAATCGCTTTCATCGCCAACTACTTGTTTTCAATTGCAAGCTGCACCCGAAAAAAAGGATTTAAAACTAAACTGTTGTTTAGATGATTAAAATTTAAATTTAAACTTTGATTTATTAAAACTGCTTTGGCTATCACAAGACTACTAAGCTTAAACGGAAAAAGCAAATCTTAGTGTATAACTTTAATACTTATAATTGGATTCAGCCACAAATGAAGCACAATAAAGTATATAAATTGTATTGTTTCAGCACGCAAAGCAAACAGTTTGGTGTTAGAAATGAAATAAGATTATAAATGTAAACCTTTTCTTTGAGAGACTTACTAATGTTAGAGTTGTGGAAAATATTTTTTATTAAAATTAGTTCTGTCTTTGTTAGTTACATTTTCAAAGATAATAGTTTAAGGAAATAATGTAACAGATGAGTTATTTCAGTAATTGTCGGTTGCTTATGATGTTTAACAACCCTCTAAAAATAGAGCATAGAGCATCGCACTCCCCCGTTGAATTGTTTTTCTGCAAACAATATAATTAAGCTGAAAAACCGTCCCGTCTCTTGGAGCCTCCGTGTCCTTTTGCGCTACATTTTGTTTTTGCGGGTGTTTTTATGAAGCCACTAAATTATGCGGCGCACACAGTTTGGCCAGGACTGTCAATTGGCGCTATTATCATCGCTGGCTCGATTCCGCGCACCTAAAGCGCTCTTGGCCAGAACGAAAAAAGGATGGCGTACTGGGTTGATAGACATTCCGCTCAGCAGTCAAGCAGCGGAAACGTTACGTATGCGGCACCTGAGCCGACTGCGGACTGCCGACTGCCTGCCAGCAAACATAACTAACAGTTGAGTGCACACACTTTGCTCCGGCTCTGGATTTTCGGGTCTTCGAGCACCGAGCAGCTGCTCCAATTGCTCCATCGACGGAGCCAGGCAGAAGCAGAAAAAAGGATAGCCAAAGGTGCCAATTGTTTGCTGGTATGCGGGCACGTATGTGTGAATTTATCGGTTGACATGACAATGCAGCTGCAAAATGCTGGCGTCGAACAGCACTTCAATATGCTGCCAGCCAGAGCCAGAGTGCCGGGGAGCCAGACTGCCATAGTTTCCTACTGCTGTGCGACTAGCAGTTCCAGGACCTGATCAGGACCCGTGCCACTGCCATTGCCATTGCCGGTGGCCAACTTCTCCTGCGGGCTGCCAACTTCCGCCTCCGCATCCCACCCTCCTGACTGTCCTGACCGTCCTGACTGCTTGCTCTTCGATCCCTTGTGTACGAGACCACCATTAGGTGGGATGGCAGATCTGGGCGAGCTCTCTTGTACTTTATGCCTCGACTAGTTCTCGTGTGCGAAGAGTCGCTTTTTCAGCCAACGGGATAAGGAGGGCGGATTGAAGAATCAGGAAGGGTTTTTAAAAGAATCTTGTATAAGACTTAAAAGAATTTTTTTTAAGCTTAGTATTATAATAATATAATTAATATTTGATATAAATCAAAATAAAATCACGTCAGCATACATAGAAACTACTTTAGGTTATGTTGCTGGTTGCTGTATTAGAAAAAACTTTAGCGTCTCAGTAGCAACTGCATTCCAACTTTCCCTGACAGATAACATACAAGGACTTAAACATGACATTTAGGAATCCGGCTTAGAAGTACATATTTTTTAAATTTATCATAAGACACTCTAAGTGGTTTTCCACTATATCGATCGATATATATATTAGCAGTGTATTTTTCTGACGTAAAATTTTAACACACCTGAAGTATTGGCTTGAAAGTCTAAACAGCACCTTAGTTCAACTGATCTTGATGTCTCAATATCATATAAAAAATGTAAAATTAACGTACACTATGAAAGACACATTTACCATAAGCCGCCGCTATTGTTTTCCCCCTCTGCTCTATCGACCCTCGCCCTGGCACTCGTCCTGGCGAGCAACTTTGTTGGCAGCGAGGGCGCACACCTCTAATGCGACCTCAACGTAAAATAATTGCTGACCAAAGTGCACTCAAATGCAGACACATGGCCACACGTGATGACCAATGCACTTCGGGTCAAATGTACACAGAGCGAACGAGTGGAACGACGCCGACGACTTCTGTGGAAAAATGAAAATGCTGGGCGGGGCAAACTGGGCGTCGCAAGGCGTCTGCAAGGTCCTGATGCCCCACTCGTTACTCGTACTCCTTCGGTAGGGTCGGTTGAAGAAACCGGCTCTGTAATTGATGTAATCCCTGGCATCCGAGGCATCAAACTACACAAGGCTGCCAACTGGGGTCAGTGTTTGTGCGGTCGGGACCTGAACTCCTCCAGTTGATTCACATGCCTCGGGTTGGCACCTGCCCTTTGACCGGACCAAGCCAGGTTCTTGAGCATTCCCTCGCTTAAAGCCCCGAGTTCCCCGACTTTAAGCTACCCGCCAGCGCACACATATTCAAATATCGATTCGGTACGGCTGTGCCTGGGAGGCGATGGGAAATCAATAACCCAACACCCACTCATCTGCGACGGGGCCGAAGGTCAACAATAATGTACAAGTAGACAGGCAGCGTGTCTGCTTGTCAGTTTGTTATTTCTTTCGTTGTTTTACGGGGGCCACAAAGAAGTAAAAGTATTTGCCGTTGTGCCACTTTTGTGACTGCTATCATGACTGTCACGATTGCTCTTGGCCCTGGCATTTTATTTATCATGTCGAAATTGAATTTGTGTTTGTTGACTCGGGCAGTCAATTGACATGCTAATTGCACTGCCCGCTGCGGGGGATCGGAGTGAATGAAGCGCCCCTAATTGCAGGCCATGCAGAATTTAAGCACAGATAAATTACTCTGCTAATTACGGGGAGGCAACTGCGAGTGCAAGGTGTAAGCGGAAAATGGGCTAACACTTTCCCGGGGCTGTTGTCAGCCCTGTGCTGCTTGCCCCACTAAGCTGCATCAAAAATGCAGCCCTTGGCTAAGCATCTCAGAGGGTGCACCGGGAAAAAGCGCATAACATGTAAATTACTGTCGGGGAAATGAAGTGGATACTTTTGGCACTAATGTAGGGAAATATTGTTGGGAAACTGAGGAGTCTACTTCGTATTTTTTATATTTTCTCTTTGTTAAATAAGTTGCATTTATAATCCACAAACCATTTTGTTCTTCAGTGTTTTCTAATATTTTATTGTTAATTTTTATTTTTCAAAAGCATTTCTACAAAACCAAAGTAAGGTTTCTTCTTGGAGACACCCAAATAAATATTTTTTTTGTATCTCTGGTAAATCTACATAATTGTTTAGGCAAGAACTGAGCTTAAAACACCTCCAGGCTGCTGAGAAAGGTGTTTTCCTCAGTGTAGCAACCAAACTCCCTTCCTCTCCCGTTCTTGCTGCTTACGAATCCGAAAGGCGAAAATTGAACAAAGGACTTTGTTTGTTTTTCAACTAAATTAGTGCAAATAGTGCAAACACACAGATACAGCTGCTCGCACACACTGGCTCACAGCCGCAAACAGAACGAGGGCGTGGCACCTGAGAACGTGAGAACCTGGGGCTGAGGACGAAATTGGAGGATGTGGAGGATGTGGAGGCTGCAGCAATGCGACTTTACCTTGTGCCACTTAGGCACTACGGCAGCGGCAGCAACAATGCCACCGGGCTGTTGTTCTTAGTGGCATTCACTTTCTCACACGCGACTCACGCACACCAAGTGCGTTGGCATTGTCTGCCATTTTGTTAGCTTGCGATTCGGGCTCAGAAGTATGCTACGCTGGCCATTAACTTTCATCTCAATTACCCGCACGCACAGAAAGAATCCATTTCAGACGGCTTCTACTGTGTTTCCCTTGCAACCCATATTTTAATGATGGTTTTTATCACTAGCTTGTTAGCTTAAATCGCATTTCCACGAGTTCTAGAAAAGACCAATCTATTCTCTTTTACGCTCAACCTAATACAATTTCTTCCGGTGCACGTGAAAGACGCCAGCACACTCTCCGCATATATGCATACCTATTTATTTAGGGAATTTTCCTACACCCAAGACAACAATAACAATGCAACAGCAACGACTGACGCAATGGCACGTTTATGCCACACGTGACCTGCTTTAGCTCCGGCTGGCTTTAGCTTTCGGCCAGGGTCGACATCAGTGGCTACCTTTACAGTCGCACACTATTTTTACAAGTGTCTACGGTTAAGTGCTCGCACACACACACGCACACAAGCGGCCATCCAGGACCTGCAGAAATTACCATGCTCAGGACTCGTCGTCGTCGTTGTCGCTGACATCCCTGCGGTTGTAGCGTGAAACGAGAGGAAAAACTTTGGCGCTCTCTTAAACAACAACACGAACACACACAGTCGCACACTTTCCACACACCGCCAGCGAAAACAAGAGGAGGAGCTGTATAAGCCAAAGCGCAGCAAAAGCGTTGCCCCGAAAGTGGAACGTGGAAAAAGGCAAGCAGCCCAAGTCAAGTCAGGCTAAGAAGCTACCGTGGCCTTACACTGAAAGTAAGGAGTAAGAAGAAAGTAAGGAATATTTTAATTAAGTGTGTATATTCGCAAATGCAAATGACCTACTATCTATCTATATCTATAGATATTCACTCTGCACCGCACATTCTGTAGGATTTCGTTTTTTTTTACTACTGAAGTACAAATATTCCTTTAAAAGTACATAGAAAAAGTTTTTATTTTAATCAATTATGACATCTTAACTGAACTATTATCTTTGTAGCATACTTTTAAGCATCATTTTAAGAGTTTTGCGTGAGTTCTTTGAGACAATATTTTGAAAATATGATTCTTTTTTTTCAATTTAGACTATTAAGATATCTACAAACTACTAAGATAGATATCATTAACCTTTTTTTTTTATCGTCGATATATGTAGCACAGTTTTAGGCACCGTTTTAAATGATTTAAAAACCTTAGGGATTCCAGTGAGACAATATTTTGACATTAAAATTGCTATTTATTAATTAAGGCAAGTATTATATATATACAAATATAGTGTAACAATAGTTACGCAAAAAAGTATCCCTGAAGTCCTATCATGATCATAGGCTGATTATCGTACAGAAAAACTTTAGATTCCGCCCAAAAAATTGTAGATCGCTTTTCTCCAAGTGTGCCGAAGAGGCTGCCGTAGCCATGGATTTCATTATGCGCATTTTCTACAACTTTTTGGAGCAAGGCGCGTTAGCATTGCATACTTTTAGGCGCTGCGCCGCTGCTCCAGCTCCTTGGGCTCCCCGAGCCGCTCTCGCCACGCAGTGTTTTGTGTCGAGCTTTTGCGCAGACACTGAAATGCAATTTGCATAAGTTTCACAGCTTCTTTCGTTTATATAGGGCGGCGGGGTGGTAGCGGCGACTTTTCTATATAAATATAAATACTATGTGCATAACCCAAGTGCGCCGAACGACGTGCGGCAGTCAGTGTGCGCCATCTATCCACTCCTTCCATCCGTATCTGTGTGTTTGCCTTGGTGCGTGCTAAGTATGTGCTGCCTAGCTGTTGGCAATTTTCATAACAAAAAATATAAAAAGGGACGGTGGGAGCAAGGGGAAGAGGGCAACGGGCGTGCAGCAAAATGAAATTTGTGTTTGTTTTCTACTTTAGCCAGCATAAAAAGTGAAATGACACTGGGTAACGCAGGAAGAGCGCCGCCGTAGCACATGGGAACCAACGGAAATCAGCAGGAAATTTCCATTCCCTTGTTAAGATGTTTGCTTTGGTGTTTCCCCTGTGCATGTGTGCGAACTGTCGTTAATGTAGGTAAAGGTTACATGCCTGAATATCACTTTCTATTGACAATAAACAAAGGACATTGGAGAAGGGGTATTGACTCGAACGGCGGGATATAGAGACTTTTCTCAAATAGTTTTAAAAAGTAGAGGTTAGTTTTATGGAAAAATATTGATGCTAAATTGAACTGTGTGGCACAGCAAAGACATTTACCCCATATTTTAACGAAAAGATCTGGTTAGAAATAGATACGATTTTGTTGTGTGGACTGTATTAATTTTTATTCTTGCCAGTTTCGAAGCCTATTTGATACTAAGTTGAATGTCACCAAGAGACGCCATAGCAGCATTGCCAGAGGCGAAAAAAGATATGTATATAGATATATGGCGGTTTTCTTTTACATAGATTGAATATATAGGATAGTGATGGCATTATGCGCCTAAAGATGAGAAGTTATTAAAGACTGCAACCGTTCACGAACATCCCGGCCCGCCCTGAAACACAGTTTCTGAATTGGGCAAAAGTGCGACCTTCGTGATGGGTCTGGTCATCTCTCCTGTTGGTGTCTTCAATTTGACTGCTCGAACGAGGTTGTCCTTTCCTGGATAGGTTTCTATAACCCGTGCGATGTGCCAGGATGCTGGTGGCGTATTGGACTCCTTAACGAGAACTACATCATCGATCGAGAGGTTGGGTGTAGAAGCGGTCCATTTCGGACGTTGTTGCAGAGTAGTCAGATACTCCTGATGCCATTTCTTCCAGAATCCTTGGAGCATAGCCTGGATGCTCTGCCAATAACCTAATCGGCCCACGGGGATGTGGCTTAAGTCGGGATCTGGAACGGTGGTAAACGGTCGCCCAATTAAGAAGTGGGCGGGTGACAAATAGTTGGTTTCGGTATCCGGTACATAGCATAAGGGGCGTGAATTTATCACAGCGCTGATTTGAGCAAGCAGGGTGCGCATCTGTTCGAAGGTGAGTGTTGAATTGCCGGTGATCCTGCGGAGATGCAGTTTTACACAATGAACTGCCGACTCCCATTTCCCTCCCCAATGAGGAGCTCGTGGAGGTATGAGTACCCATTGAATTCCATCATCTGCCAGGGTGGATGTTACGATGTCCTGGTGTTCTTGTGATGAAAGCAATTCTTGCATTTCGTCGAGAGATCGTTTGGCCCCAATGAAGTTGGTTCCGTTGTCGCTGTATATTTTACTACATTTGCCACGCAGAGATATGAATCGACGCAAGGCAGCCAAGAAGGTTTCAGTTGTCAGGTCTGTGGCAAGTTCCAGGTGTACGGCGGAGGTGACCATACAAACAAACACGCAAATGTACCCCTTGCTTATACGTGGCTTCCGAACTTTGGCATCCTTTAGAAGAATTGGGCCTGCATAATCGCAACCAGTGTTTACGAATGGAAGCGCTTGAGTGACACGAATGCTTGGTAAATCAGCCATCTGCTGTTGGGATGTGTGGTAGCGTTGACGAAAGTAGGACAAACAGTCGTGTGTTATTTTGCGAATGAGATTACGTGCTCCAATTATCCAGAATTTTTGCCGAACAATTACAAACAGGGAGGAAACGCCAGGGTGAAGGTTTACTCGGTGCTCGTATTCCAGGATCAGCTTCGAGATTCGATGCGTTTTTGGTAGCAAAACTGGGTGTTTTGCCTCTCGTGTCAGTTGCGACTGTTGCAGTCGACCGCCTACCCTCAGCAAATCGTTTTCGTCGATCATTGGCGCTAGCTTTACCAGCTGCGATCGGTTCTTGAGAGGTTTCTTGGCCAGGAGGAGCTGGTAGTCCTGTTGAAAACAGCGTTGCGCGTGTTTTATACAAATAATTCTTGCTGTCTTAGCCTCGTCGAATGTAAGAGCTGTTGAAGCCTTGTTGCAAGATGGATTTCGTGTCCGTTGAATGAAGCGCTTCACATATGCGACAATGTGAATGAGCTTGAGCCATGAGGAAACTCGTGCGATCAGCTCATCAAGGGGATGAGCCTGAGTTGCATCAGCCATTGAAGCCAAACAGTTGGTCTTGACTTCTGCTTGAATGCGTAGGTCTGAAAGAGATAAGCCAAATCGTGAGTCGTTCAACTTTACCAGGTACTGCTCTTTGTCCCGTAGCCATAAAGGTCCATTCCACCACAGTTGGAAGTCGATCAAGTCTGCAGCCATCAGACCCCTGGAAGCGCAGTCAGCTGGGTTTGTTTTGGAGTCTACGTGTCGCCAGGACTTTCTGGGAATAGTGTCAAGGATTTCCGAGGTTCTGTTTCCAACAAATGTTTTTAGTTGGGCTGGTGCGTACGATAACCAGGATAGCACGATTGATGAGTCTGACCAGGCAAAAACTGTTATGTTCTTGTGGCGTAGTCCAGACGAAATCGAACGAATAAGCTGGCTGAGAAGAAGTGCTGCGCAAAGTTCGAGGCGTGGCAATGATTGCTGTTTCAATGGAGCCACCTTTGTTTTCGCAGCCACCAGGGACACCGAGATGGAGCCATCGTCGTTAGTTACTCTGCTGTAGACCACAGCAGCATACGCCTTGGTTGAAGCATCCGAAAATCCGTGGAGCTCGATGTTGTCTGCGTCGTTAGCAACGAAGCGTTGTAGTTCGAACTTTTGTACAGTGTGTAGATCTTTCCTCCATTTCAGCCAGATGTCCGCTAGTTTAGTTGGGAGTGGATCATCCCAATCCAAGTTCAAGAGCCAAAGTTTTTGGAAAATAATCTTGAACTGGATGACAACGGGTGCTAAGAGTCCGAGAGGATCAAATATCCTCGAGACGTCGGACAAGACTTGCCTTTTGGTGCAATCAGGATTTGCCACTAGGCCTACGTTGTAAGTTAGAATGTCTTTGCCAGGATGCCAGTATAGTCCAAGAACCTTAACTGGCGACAATTGTGCGTCGGTATCATCTGTGTGTATGAAAGGGCTATTGGATACCCATTTCCCGAGTCCGAGATTTGCGCCCGACATCAGCTGAATCAATTCGTTTCGGTTTCGAAGTAGCTCATCCTCACTGTTTGACCCAGTAAGAACGTCATCGACATAAAAATCCTCCAGTAGGATTTTTGAAGCGATAGGGTATTCATCCCGATGATCCACAGCGAGTTGTTCCAGAACTCGTACCGCCAGAAATGGTGCACATGATGTTCCGTAAGTTACAGTGCACAGTTGGAAATGCTTGATCGGATCGTTTGGATCTTCTCTCCAAACGATTTTCTGGTAATTTCTGTGCCTTTCGTTGACCCTTATTTGGCGGAACATTTTAACGATGTCCGCTGAGAATGCGTACTTGTACATACGAAAGCGTAGGCACACACCAAAGAGATCACGCTGGATACTGGGCCCTGTGAAGAGAGTGTCATTTAACGCCTTACCATTAGCGTCGCGAAAGGATCCATCAAAAACCACTCGCAGCTTTCGGCCGAGCACCGGGTGGTGGGGGAGAAAGAATTGATTTCCAGCAGCAACGTCCTCTGGCGGCACCTCACGCATGTGCCCCAGGTTGATATACTCTCGCATGAAATATACGTACTGTGTCCGCAGCTGCTCGTTTTGTTGTAGACGTCGCTCTACCGATTTAAAGCGCTTAAGAGCCCCATGAAGAGTGTCTCCGAATTCAGGATTTTCCGCGTTGAATGGAAGCTCCACGACATACTTCCCATTTTCATCGCGACTGTGGGTGGCGAGAAAGTGTTTCTCGACCTTTTCATCTTCCGGTTCTGCTTTTGTGCTGATTTGAACATTCTCCAGTTCCCAAAACTTTTGAAGAGTGCAGTCAATCTCCATTGTTGTAGTTAGTGCGACAGCGTTGCTTGCGTTCGATGTGATGAGTGAGGTGATAACCCATCCGAATACCGAAGAAATGGCGATAAGATTACCCTTGTTGTCGTACATCTTTCGTCCTGTGAACACTGACCATACGTGCTCGCTTCCCAATAGTATATCAACTGGTGTGTTTGTGTTGAATTGTGTATCCGCCAACTGCAGATCCTTAAACACCTCGAGTGTTGATGCGTCGATGTTTTGCCGTTCCAGAGAAGAGGTGATTCTGCCTAGCACGTGAGCATAGACAACTAAGCGATCATCGGATATGCAAGACTTGATATGCAGCGTGGTGCATCCCCTTGTTGTGTCTGCTTTTACGGAAGAGATTCCCGTAACCAAGATGCGTGATGCCGATCGTGTCAGTCCGAGAGCTTGGATGCAACGCTCGGATACGTAAGACAGCTCCGATCCTGTGTCCAATAGAAGACGGCATGTTACGAGGTCACCTTTTGCATTTTTGACATAAACCATTGCAGTTGGTAGTATGCTCCGTTTTAATTCAGTTAAATGTGTTGATTTTGCAGTGCCTTGCACACATACAACCTTTTGTGTGTCCTCTCCTTGGGCAAGATGACTGAGTGTCGCTGTGTTGTTGTTAGACGCGCTTATGTTCTGCTCGACCTGCTCTTCTATTTGGGCAAGATTCCCAATAGCCTGTGGATTTGGTTGGAGATGAAGAAGAGTATGATGATTACCCTTGCATTGCCTGCATTTGAATGTTGACTTGCACCTGTTGACCCCATGACCAGGTCGCAAGCAATTGTAGCACAGTGATTTCTCCTTCACAAATGATCGTCTCTGCACCCCAGACATATCCAGAAACAGCTGACATCCATACAGAGTGTGTTCTGCAGAACTACATTTGGTGCAACCACTGCTTTCAACCGCAACCATCGATTGTGTGACCCTTTTTTGCTTTTCAGGATGTGTATTTGTCTTGCTTCCAGTCGCAAGCTCCCTCTTGCTCAGCTCCAGTTCTTCGCAGCGAGAGTCCAGAAATTTGAAGAACTCCTCCAGGGTGGGTGAATCTGACTCCATGCTACGCTCAATCCACCTGCGCCGTGTGTCAGCGTCGAGTTTCTCTAGGGCTAGGTAGATGATCCAACAGTCGCGTCCCGTTTGATTGACTGCATCCAACCCACGAACAATTTCGTTTGCTCCGTCTGAGACCTTCCGTAGGACTGTTGCATCCATCTTTGTAGTTGTTGGCAGGCTCATAAACTGCTCCAAAAATGAGTTTACAATGTGCCGAGGACGATTGTACCTTTCCTTAAGACGTTCCCATGCAGTATTGTACGCCGTGTCAGTGATGGCCAAGTGTCGCACTAAGTTGGCAGCCTCATCAACGAGAAGTGTTTTCAAGTGATGGAATTTCTGGGTGTTGGACAAATGCTGTTTGTTATGAATTGTGCTTTCATATATGTCTTGAAAGGAAGGCCACTCTGTGTAGTTTCCAGAGAACCGCTTGATTTGAATTTTCGGCAATTCGCTCAGAGTTGAATTCGCCGTGAGTACCGAGTTAGAATTCGGCGATGTGACGTCACCACCAACATGATCAGGCGTGTTCGGTGTGGTCTGACTTACTGCAAGTCGCTCAAATAGTTGTTGGTTTTGCTGCAGCAAGTTCAGGATTGCGTCATTGTTTGAATGAAGCCCATTGCTGCCATTCCCACTGCCTTGAGATGTCCCCGGTTGTAGATCATTGCTTCGTTCCTTGAGTATAGCGTTCGCCCTTAGGTATTTTGTCTCGTAGACCGCGTTGTCAATCTCCGGATCTACATAACCCTCCACTCCCTCGTGAAGAGAAATGCAATCGCTGAACTGGTTAAACTCCTTCCAAACCTCGTTTAGAAGCTCCATACGTGTGACGATCTCTGTGCGTTGCACTTTCCGTTTGTTCAGCCCATGCCAAGACACGTGTGATATTGGCCTTGAGTCTGGCACGGCTTTTCACTAATGATTTTAATTGTTCCATGGCAAACAATTACCCTGAGAATCAAAGCACTTCAAAAACTGTCCAAGAATCCGGAACGATGGACCAGCAATATGGTTAGAAATGGATAAGATTTTGTTGTGTGGACTGTATTAATTTTTATTCTTGCCAGTTTCGAAGCCTATTTGATACTAAGTTGAATGTCACCAAGAGACGCCATAGCAGCATTGCCAGAGGCTATATATGTATATAGATATATGGCGGTTTTCTTTTACATAGATTGAATATATAGGATAGTGATGGCATTATGCGCCTAAAGATGAGAAGTTATTAAAGACTGCAACCGTTCACGAACAAGATCATATATTCAAGTAATTATTAAATCTTAAAGCGTGTACTTATTAATTTGATCCTATGTGAATTTTAAGTCATTAAAAGAACAACTCCCAGGAAATAAAATAGATCGATTTCTTGAAGTTCCTAGTAATCAGGCAAAATTATTTCCTTTGACAAACGAAACCGAAAACAGCAGCCAAGCGGATTAAAGTGTTTGCCGCCTCTAAAATCAATTTCCCAAAAATAGTTTCGCCTTCGATTTGCACTAATAATCCCAAATTGACCTATTTTGCCGCCTGCACGAACTCGGGCACATATTTGCCCGACGACCCACACGCGGCGGGATGGGGTGACATTTGTCTCTCCGAACTGAACTGTTGCCGCTTGTGGCAGCCCAATCCGGTGACCTTAGGAGCAGCTTGCCACCTAAGCCGCAGCACGCGCCACTTTGTCCAAAATCCAGGCAGTTGGTTTTGGCTGCCTGATTCCGTGGTCTGTGGACGGAATGGGAGCTCCCTAGCCATCCCCCTTCCGATTCCCCAGTGGGCCCACGGGCAAATCACTCATTACACACTTTCGCTTGCGCGACGTTGACGCTGACGAGCGGCAGCATGATGGAGCTGGAAAAGGATAAGGAGGAGGGGGAGGAGCAGGAGCAGGAGCTGGAACGGCGAAGGACTCGCTGACGAGATGGCGGAGGCGGCGACGGAGGCGCATATCACAAATTATGTCAATTTGCTGCAACAGCCCGCCCGCTTTGGGACCCTCAGACGGCGGCAGGAACAGGACCAGGACACTGGAAAAATTTTAAAAATTCAAAGGTTGCCCGCTAGATGATACAACATATCAATTAATTGGTTTTGTTTTCAATAATACTCTTATGAATCCTTATAGTTTGTTTTTGTAGGTAGTGCCCATTTTAAAAGAAGCAGAAAAAATATAATACATTCGCACATTTAGATGATATAATGTTTTCTTGGGCTTAAGTAAAAGATATTAAAGTGTTAGGGCTCTGAATACCTTTGGCAGGGCCTGTTTTTACGAACTATACAGCTTTCAAAGGGTCTTTAATTCTTGGGCCAAAACAAAGTCATTCCTTGATAACTCAATTAACGACTGAAGAATCATTGAATCAAACAATTTTAAGTTTACTATTAGGACTTGACTTTATTTAATAATGTTATGAATGCTAAAGTAGGTCATCACTTCACATCCAACTAAGGTGAACGTTAGGCCACAGTCGACAAGAAAAAGCGTATGAATTTGTGAATTACAGTACAACTTAAGACGTTTCGCTCAGTGCCGCAGCTCCAGCCGACTGATACAGAGGCCTAACTCCGTCTGCTCGTCGAGCATTTGACATCTTACATGGGAATTACAAACGCACGAAAATTGCTACCATGTTCGGCGACAGCCCACTCACCAATACAGCTGTAGCTGGCACCAACACACGAACCGGAGAACGCTGTACATATATGTTTCTGTCTGAACGTCTGACGGTTGTGTCCGTTTGTCATCCGGTTTTCCAGCGTGGGAGAGTGCTTTTCGGGGGGCGCCTGGGTCGGCGTTTTCATGTGCAAATTTCTGTAGTGTGCCATAAATTATCCGACTGGGAATTGCTTTTCTATAAAACGTGCGCATATTAAATAAATGTCAACAATTTTTGGCATCGTCTGCAGGAGAGCGCTCGCCCCTTCCCCGCATTTTTATTCCCCCCACTCGTTTGGGCTGCCGAAATGAAATTACGCGTAACACGATTGTGAGGCTCCCTTTTGGGTATTAATGAGCACCAGGCTGTAAAATAGGTTCGTGATGGATGTGCTCGAGTTTCTGGGTTCTGACAGCCGGACAGGTGAGCAATCGAATTTTCAATTTTCCGCAGCGAAATCGATTCGTACGAGTGTGTCGGGCGTCAATCGCTGGCAAATGTCTCTTCTTTTCTGATTTGCGTGGGGAATTCAATTGGCGTTAAAGTTCCTGCGGCATGCGGCCATTTTATGCGGCACAACGAGCAGATTTGCAGAAGAATGCATTGCCCTCTCAAATAAAATGGACAGATACCTCTGTTCGACGTCATCGATCCTTTCTTAATCAATTAATTCTACTCATTCACAACTCTTTGAAGGCTATTAATATTTTATTCATCCGGCTGATTAATGGGCATGCACTTAAAGTTCACGTTTCCCTCATTAATTTACGACTTGTGACGACAGAACTAGCTAAACATCCGAGTTCCGCCCACTTCCCGCGCTTAGATCCTTCTCACGCCAAGGGCCAATTAGGGGCTTTAACTGAAACCAGCCGGCCAACTTTAATCCATTGTCGATTCCCCGGATTGCTTGGGAATCGAAGTGGTGGTGTGGGTGGAGTGGGGAATCGGCGGTCTAGATTGGATTGGGAATGAGTTTTGGCCATCCGGAAGCGACGACGACGTTGCCCCTAGCATTTGTCTGTTTTCAGTGACATCAATTGGCAGTTTAAATGCAAAAGATGAGGCCGTCCTGAAATCGCAGACCGGCCATCGCCATCGTCATCACCATTGTCGACGTCATCCTTGTCGTTGGCTTCAATTTGGCATTAATATTCCCACTCACGTACTTGGTTGTGATTATGCGAGTACAACGATGAACGTCAGCGGCTATTGCGGTTGAAAGGAGGTGGGTGGTTGGCGGGATCTGGGTGGTTGGGTGGCGCAAAGGACCCGCCTTGAGGTTGTCGTGCGGCCGGAGCCTTGCGTGCTCCGCGTTTGTGGGACGGCAGTCTCAACGTGACACTTAAAAGGCAGCGTTTTGTTGACATTTGCTAGGAAATCGACGAAGGAGTCGAGTCGAGTCGAGTTGGTTCCCAGTAATTGTGGCCACACCCCAAAAGCTCTGCCCGGGCGCTGAGCAAAAAGGACATTTTCATATTGTGTTAATGACTTTGGCAATAGTTTTGTCATGACATTTCAAAAGAGCCACCCCACCTGTCGTTTCATTCAATTGCATTGGGTGGAAACGGTAATGATACACCAAGGAAAAAGTGAGTCAAGGATTTCTAGCGGAAACAGTTTACCTAAGAACGTTGAGAGTCAAAAGTAACAGACATTCAGTTTGTTTTATTATGTGTTTTTTTCTTAATACAATTACTTTTAAGAATGAATTATTTTTAACGAGAAACGCAAATTTGTTAAATTTTGATATACTTTTGAATTTATGTCATCAATACTTATTTCCATTGAAATTATTTCCAGAAAATTAAAATAAATATTAAATATTCCTTTTTTTTTATATGGAATATTTGAATGTTTCTTTCAGGCAGAACTATACTACATTTTCCATGATTAGCAGCGCTTTTTATAAAATATGGAAAAATAATTAAACGAGAAATAACCAATCCCAAACTATATTATCCCCTTGCTAAAAGATTTTCCTGTCTTGTTCTAGACCACATATGATTATTTTACCGCAGTGCACTCATAATTGTGTTCCCTCTCCGTTTCAGTTTCCACAGTGGCCGTGGAGGCCGTTCTGGGACGAACCGCATCCTTGCCGTGCGACATCGAGCCGGAGGCGAAGGACGACCGGGTGTACATGGTGCTCTGGTTCCGTGAGAGCGCCGGCAAGCCACTTTACAGGTAAGCAGGAGCCCCCGTCCGCAGGCAGTCGAATTTGAATTCAGGTAGCAGCCACTTGCTAATTTTATAGTCTCTTTGAGATTCCAAGTATAAGTGTGGGGATGTGTGTCTGTGCGGTTGACAGAAGTTCCGCCCTTTTCGGGGCTGGCCAACTGGGGTCCCTGCGCCGGCTACCTTTGATTTATAAGCCCCTCCAGTGGCAACTCCCTCCACTCAGGCGCCCGACAGCTTCATGAGAAATGGCAGCAGTTCATAATTTTCAAATAATTTATTATTTTAATAACATCATCAATATCAACTCAACTGGCGTCGGTTCGGGTGAGGACTACACTGAGCAGAGACACAAAACAATTATAGAAACTTATAGAATATGTATTTTGAAATTTGAATTATAAATAACTTGTCTTATTTGTTGAAATTTAAAAAATATTATCGCTGTATTAAGTAAGCATTACAAAAAAAAATACAGCTTTTAAATTATTTTCACAGATTTGCAATATACTTAATTTTTAATACTTCGTTGATTTTAAAATTATATTACATGGGCCATCCTCCTGTTTAAATGAAATGTTGTTATTTGATCCTTCTTCAACGTTTTTTGTTTCCAACCATTTTCCTACCTTGTCCTTACACACATTTTTTTTACACATATTTGACAATCAATTTTCTCCAAGTGCACCGGCCGCGTGTGCCTAGTCCTGAATTCCCGAGTCCTAGGGGCCAGGACGTGGCTTCGGGAGTGGGTCAAAGCAAAACAAAGCAACGGCATGCCAGGCAGGCCAACCAGGGCGACATGGACTCATATATTAGCCGCAGGACCCGAGGCAAAGGACATCCGGGGTGAAGGCGGGGGCGGCAAAATAATGGCATCCAAAGTGAAAACTGTTTTGGCGGCAACTTTGATTGTGGGCGGGGGCAGAAGAGCTCCACCCTCGTCCTCATCCTATCATCTATACCATCCCCGTCCTTATCCGCACCTTCAGCCCCCGGCAGTGTCCTCGAGCTCCTGCTGCTGTTATTTATAGAGCTCGCTGGCGAACGTGTGCTTAGGTTTAATATGTTGCACATTATAAGCAGACATCGATATCCTTTAGCCTTGTCAATTTTGCTTACATGTGCTTCCTTTTCAATATGTTGCCAGCGGGTGAACGGGGCTTTTCGGGAATAAGGACATAGACATCGACATCGACATGGATACGGGTACGAATACGAATACGGGTACGAATACGAATTCGGGTACGAATACATCTGGGTACACACGTATACCAACGCACGTGTATCTCAAGGGCGAGCGCGAGCTGTTCACGAGTCCTGCCGCCAGGACTCTGATCCTTGTTGATGCTGTTGTTCTTGCCACTTCGTGCACTCAATTGGAAGCAATAAATTTCAGACCAGACAAAGAGGAAAATATGAGCCAGGGAGGTGAGTGCTTGGACCAACGAAGGCAAACAACAAAAAGCGGAAAACTAGAAAAATGTGGAAAACAATAATGTCGCAAAAATTTCCGACTTTATTACCAAAAATATCCGAAAGTGATTCGAATTCGATTTCCCTTCCAGGACAAGTCGCTGCACACAATAAGACAGGAAAGGAAAACAAGAAATAGGAATGAAATTTAGGGAAATAAATAACAAGAGCGCAAACAAGAACAACAGCAACAGCTGCGCAGCGAGGGCAGGATTCCAAGGGAAAAGTCCACCCAGGACACGAGCTGCGGCGGAAAATTGCCAGCTCTGCGTGAAATCGAAGGACACTCTGAGGGGCGGCTGAATGGGGCTTAGGAAAGAATCAAAACCAAAAGCTAAAACCGAAAAGGCGCCGAAATTGAAAGCAGCATGTGAAGGGCGGAAAGAGGGCCGAGTAAATGGGACATAGAACGGGATCCCCCAAGGTTTTCCACAGTAATGATAGTGCACTGGAAGAAATCACTATCGGAGATAAGAGAGGGTGGAAACAAAAAAAATAATTCAAATAACAGCGGCTTGTCAGTAACCGAATCGTCAGTCGAATTGTTTATCACCATTTATATAAAAACACAGCCTCCGTTATCTACTTTAATATCATATTACCTGAGACAAAATTTAAAATTTTACATCTCTTTAGTCTCTTTTCATGTTCCGAAAACTATTAGGGTCTTTCCCCATTTGCTGAAATTTCCTGTTGCATTTCAACAAGCCAGCAATTCAATCAAAATGCGATAATAGATTTCATTTTAAAATTGTTATGTTTTATTCACCCCTAATGGTGTCCAAAAATTATGTCCATAAAAGAAAACATTCCGTTTTAGGCGCCACTTCCAAAAGTGGTGTCCTAAAGTTATCTTTTTTTGCCCCAGTGTCGAACATCCTTTTTGTGGGGCAGGCTTTGCAACATTTCCAAAGGCACGTCACAGCTGGCAGCCTCACCTAAGCGGGCCGCACACACCTACGGCCCAAATACCGGCCAGGTCCTGTGAAGCAGGTCCCTGCATTTGACAGCTTTACACCCAGATACAAAGCCGAAAGCCGAGGCCCAAATAAAACGATGTCCTGCCCAGGAGGCTAAAAGCAAAAATATTAAAAATTATAATGTTAACTTTTGCTTTGTTGTTTGACTGGCCAACAAGCAGACAGTTTTTAGGGTTAGGCTATTTCGGGCTTAGGGTTCATTTTTATGGCCCGGATAGCTGGCCGGGATTTGTTTCTGCTGACTTTGACCCTTGAAATGCGATTTTCATAAGATTTTTATACATTTATTTGTTATGAATCGTGGCGATACAAGGCCAAAGAGCAGGGGCGGGTCGGGCTGCTCGCCCTTCCATTATTAAAATTAACATTTGCCCTGACAGCCACCTGTAACGAGGAGGGAGGCGAGCTCTGTGGGTCGACAGGCCGACTGTCACGTTCAATATTGCAGGCCGTCAATGGCATTGGCAGCCCCTCCCGACCACGCCCACCGCCCACCGCCCCCCACAAAGCCTACATAATAAACAAAAGGCAGCAGGAAATGGAATGGCCGTGCCGGGCGATTCAAAAGGCACACGGGAGCACTGCACTCGCCATATCCCTGGGGGCTGCGATTCACGCTGGGATCAACCGAAGTAAGCGATGAAATACACAAAAATTAAATTAAATTAACTGCACTTGCACTTGATGAGCGGGGGCATAAGTATATTTAATTTAATGTGCACTTGAGCTGTTTTTAATATCATGAAACCCTTATTATGGCTTTAAGGTCAGATTAAAAGGGTTAACAAATGATACAAGTATCAGTAAGAAAAGGTTCATTTGTTAAATTGCAAATGGATATTGTAAGATATTTAGCTTCGACCTATAGTAAATTGTGTACAGTTAACCGACTTCTTAGCACCCGATACTATATAATAAAAATAATTTTATAAAACGATATTTATTAATTTCAGTGCCATAATAATCATACAAGGGGAAAGGGTTCGAACTATATAGATACGGTACGTCACAGGCCCCGGGAAAACAAATATACCCCGAAAACCCTTGTGTAAATATCGATGTTACGACGGACTTTAAGCCCGGCCACAATCAAGGTTAATTGATTTTTAAAGCTCGCCTGGACACCCGGCTGCTGGGTGCCAGGTATCCGTAGGTTCCGTGGCATGAATAATTAAATTCACTGCGAGCACTGGGTCGGAGTGGATTGGATGGTCTGCTCTGGCCGGCTCCTGCTCCTCCCCGGCTCGCTCGGTGGAGGTGGAGGACTGGCTGTCAAAAGCGGATAATCTGAGTGCCGCGCTAACTGCCATAATCGCCGGCAGCCGCCTGCCAACCGCCCATAAAGACAGGCTGAGCCGGGCGGCGGGAAAATCCGGATGGAGGGGCAATCGAAAGTGCATTCACTTCGAAGAGGCTGAGCCGTGTGTGTATTTGGCTGCTGCTTGAGAATCGGTCTGCCGCGAAAGTAATAAACCACAAAATGGTATTCAAAATGGCTGGTAATAAAGGCCAACGGCAGCGGAAGTGAAGAGAAACTGAAGATAGCAGAATCAAGGCCTGGGGTAGGATCCCAGAACACCGCTACACGGAAAAGAAAATTCCAAAATTTATGTTGGGAAAATTTCTCTAAGAGTATAGGGGTAAAATCTTTATGCTAACAACAGTATAGTAAATTAAATTTAGTAATCAAAGTATTAATATTTTCTTTTAACTCACTACTATACTATTAATTTAAACCTTTAAAATATTAAATAATGGGTTATTGTCTTCACAGGGAACATTTTCATGAGTGAAATTTAGTATCACATATTTCTAAATAAAAATGAATTGGTACCCCGAGTATTTTCCGAGTGTGGCAAAAAGGACAGCCGAGAGTCGGGGTCCAAAGGCAATTAAGTCGAGTGCATTTTCGGGCCATTTTACGAGCGGCAGGCGGCTCTGCAGTCGCACTTTGCGCGAATTTCAGGTTAGATGGGATATTTAAAACTGTAATTAAGTTTCAAATGTATATGCAATTGTGTGGGAGCACGAGTGCTGCTGTGCGGGTGGGGTGTGGGCTGTGGGGTGTGGGATGTGCGTGTGTGAGAGCGGAAATGCAAGCGGCGCATGCAAATCGATTTGGCCGCCACTAAGCTCTGCTTTCCAGCGCCGACAGAGAAATGCCAGCGTGGGGATTTTCCTTGTCGGCTCACCACTTGGTCACAGTCGGAAACGGCGGTCCAATCCTTCCCTGATTGCGCATTCCAAGGCGAGAGGCCGATTACCAAACTTCTCTTCATCGTCGTGATTAACTTTTAATGACTTCGATTTCGGTAATTGGACGGAGGGAATTTGCCGTAATTGGAAAATTCTGGGAATTTAACATCATTGTATATTTGCACAATCTGCTCTTGTTTTAGTTCCCACAATTAAGTATTTATATTCGTTTTAATGGACCGAAAGGCAAATGGCTGAGTTCAATAAAATCCGCTTCGTTCTAAATTTTTTGGCTGATTGTTTAGTTCCGCTCAATAATAAATGTGTGCAATGTGCATCAAATACAAATATGCATTTAAGAGGGGTTCATTAAAGTACCTAGCTTTGTGAAGCTAAGCCATTGACTGTAAACAAAGCTGTATTTAAGTATTTGGAACCCCATTCTTACTGCCAAAATGGGCCAGCGAACCCCCTTTCCAGCTAATTTTTAACCCCAATCAAAATATTAAAATCTGGGCCCCGACTCTGGAATGGCTTTGGCTCTCGGAACCCCAACCTGCGGTCGCACTCCCGAAGCACCGAGTCCCAAATAGGCTAGCCCAAGATGAAAGTTTTATTTTGAATTTATTGCGGAATTTATTGGGCGACACTGCATAAATTTGAACTTGGCCACCGAGCACAACGAGCACGGCGCTGTTCGCGCTCTTTGCTTCTGCCGGCCCTGCTTTTCCTCGGGCCCTCATATATTCATATGCTACAAATTATATAGTAAAAGTTAAGAAGAAGATGAAGCGAAAACCAAACAAAAACCAACACCAGCGGCAACAATGTGTGGAATGATGCCAACAAATGTCAACACCGCCCGCTGGAAAGGCGGGGGATCGGGAAAACCGGGATGGGGAGGGGCTGGGTGCTGGGGAAAACTGTTGTTGGCAATAACAAAAGAAATTTACAGATATTACACAGCATGGCTCCATAATAACACCAATACCCTCGCACAAAGGCGACTGGAAAAAAGGAAAAACCAAACAAAAACAAAGGGGCAGTAAAACCATTTGCATACTTCTGTGTGTGTATACGGGGGCGTGTAAACAGCCCCTTTTCGGTGTTATTATTGTTTCATATTTCTCCCGGTGCTGCGTTCTTTTGTTTGCCCGCGTGTGTGGCGCTGTGTGGAAACCAATTTAAAATTTGTTGCCACTTTTGTCGAGTTACGGAGCATACTTTTTGGCGCTTCAGCGCGGCAGCTCCCGCCCGTGCGATAGGGCTTCTTTATGCATAATTTGATACGGGCCGCCAGACAATGTGCGAGTGTACAGTGTACAGTGTGCGGAGCCTATTCTCACCTGTCTAATTTCGTCCTGGACGAGGATGTGGATGGCCCACCCGGAGTGGGCCGTGTGCTGGCAGACCCTCATGCCCCCATAGTTTATTGCCTTTTGTCAAGCGGTGCATAGTTGAAGTCCACAATTCACGTACCCTGTAGAGGGTTAGTATGACAGGGTCAGGGATGCAATTACTTTATTACTCCATGAGAAATATGGGAATAATAATAATATAATTCTAAAAAGCAGTGATGTTACATAATAACTAGGGTCGAAGGCTATTAAAATTAAATATGTTATTGAAGTCGAGTGAGGCAAACACTTTTTGAGGAAAGGTTTTAACACAAAATTAAATGATAGCTGCTTGCTTGATATTTTCAATAACTATTATTATTACAAAAAAAAAAACTTAAATGAGAACTCAATGATTTTGCCGCCAAATAATATAAATAATTCAAAGCCTTCTGAAATGAAGCAGTCTGATTAAAAGAATAATAACATATATTTTATGAATATGAATCTATTCTTCTTTAATTAGATTTCACACAATTAAATTATCAAAATATAAAATCTTTTAAAAGGAATTTTAATCTCATTTTAAATTGAATCTTTATTTTAACCGAATAGGGTTACCCTTCTTAATCGCAAAATCAATTTCACTCAATTTCAAATCAAGTCAATCAGTTAAAATAAACCTCGCGGATTCGACACTTTAAGCTTTGGCAGTCAGCTGCCATGAGTATTCGGCGGTCGGGTACGGAATCTCGGCGAGAAACGTTCCCACGACAGCAGCATCTGTTTAAACTGTCAGAATACCGACACACACACGGGCGCACACGCACACCCGCACATCCGCACACCAGCACACCGACACGCTCTGACACATATTGTCATAAAATTATTCAATGGATATTGTGAGTGCAAAAGTTTTGGGTCCTTTTATTTTTTTGGGAGCCTTGCCAGCCCGCCCCTCAGCCCTTTTGCAATCTTCCTGAATAGGATTTTGTAAGCGCTTCAAACTGAGGAGCGAACAAAAAGGAAAACATTAAATGGCAATATGAGAAGCTTGCTTTGATATTGGATTTCAGGGCGGGGATCGTCGGTTGCGAATACCAAATTCGAGGAGGCGGGGGCGTGGCGGTCAAAGTTTATGCCAGGACACCGAAAAACCGAAACGTAATTACCAAACCCATGCAGCGTCCAGTTCAAGGTCCGCCTCGCCTCGGGATTTGTTTAAAGAACGCAGCTCATTCATTCGGCCCAAGATAAAGTGCTACCAATTAACGCAAAATAAATAAAACTCAACTAATTGTCGGAAAAAAGCAGACCATCGACAAAGGAAAAGCGGAAGAATGGGTGAATGGAAGAAAGCCAATGCGAACGAGACGCTGCACTTGAAGAAAAATTGAGGAAATTACAAACTTTTTTGAAGGGGAAGTTTCCTAAAGAGTAGTTCTGGGCTAAGTTCCCAGCATCTTCGCAAAGGTTTTCAAGATTAATTATAAACTTATCTCGGCATTTTTTATAAATAAATATATTTCTCGTAGTGCAGAGCAAACTCTTGAAGCGGACGTGGCGTGGTTGCGTCCACTTGTCTCCTATGCTTTCCTGCTTTTTCTGGACTTTCTCCTCCTCGCTCTCCGTCTTGTGGCCTTTCTTCGTCCGCTCTCTCCGCCGCCCCTTCTCCTTTCCCGGTCTCCGACGACAGTCAACATTTCTGCGACTGCCACAATGTTGTCTTCTTTTCTCGGCTTGGCCCATTTTACTCTGCTCCCTGCCCTAGCCTTCTCTGCGAGCTCCCTGTTTTTCTGCTTTACAATTTTTACTGCCCGAGCATTTGGCGTTTATTTTTCTGTGCTCTGTCCTTTCCCCGGGAGTTTCCTCGCTGTTTTGCTGCTTTGCTCATTGTGCAAACTTGGCATTATTGTTTCCTAAGGCCAACAACGAGAAAACACAACGTCAACAGAGGGCAAGCCGGGCTAAGACCGGCGTACTCTGGCCATATTTGTGTGACGGGATCGGAATGGGAGGCAGACTCCATCCACGCCAGGCCATTCCACCTTGCCTTATCGCCACTGCTCCTCCGCCTTTGTTGACTATTCGGCGTTTCTCTATTGTTTGCAAATGCGCAAAATTAAAAGCGGGAAAAGCGCGGGAGGCGGCGAGAGCGGGGGAACGCGCGAACCTGGAGCGCAGTTCTTAAAAGGAATTTTCCCAAGGAGCTCCCGCCCTCTGCAGTCCGTTATGTTTACATTTTCGCGCATATATTTAATTAGGCTAATTAGGGAACGTGCCCTGGCTTTGGGCAAGGCTTAGGATCCGTAATTTATTCGCCGCATGGCTTACTGCACTTGGAGCACAATTAGAGGAATGGCCGAACACATGACAGGCCAGGGAGAAAGTGGAGGGGAGTAAGCGGCGGAGGTAACGTAACGGAGGAGCCCAGTGATAAGCATAAGAAATATGAGCACCGGATATAAATTGTGTCAGCGGCAAAATGATAAAAAACCACTTAAAGGCGCAAACAATACGGCCGCCGGGCGGAGGCCGCGAAGAATCCTGCCAGCCGGCACAATGACAAACCGCTCCGCCAACCGCAACGGGGCGGGCGGGGCAGGGGGCGTGGCAAGGACCCACAGATAGCGCAGACTGCACGACGACAGCGGAAACAACAAAAGGACACAACTGGCGATGACTGTGCAAAGACGATGTGCTGGTGTGTGGGTCACTGGAGAGCTGCACTCTAAGAAAAGGGTCGTGAAAGTGCCTCCAATTCGATTTCCACCGTGGTTTTTACATTTTCCTGACTCCACATGGCAAGTGCTATATGCAATAGCGATTATTGAAGCCAGTTTAAACTAATTCCCAAAGTCAGTAAATTTGAATCCGAAATAGACACCTTTCAATCTTCTTAACTAGAGTGCAATATTATGTCATTCCAAATGCCACTAACTTTCCAGACATCATTCTTAGCTGTGCGAAGATAGTTCATTTATTCCTTTATGTCGAGAACAGCATATTTGAGTTCATAACTACAATTGGACATACTAGGCGTATGTGTAATGTATCTGCCAATTTGTTATAGAAAATAAAGCCAAAAATCTAAAAAGTCAGTAAACTAAAATAAATTGATGATAAACATTCATCCCAGCATTAACTTAAGATTCTAAACTTTTGTTTTCCAACTAAATACATTTATTCGAGTGTCCTGAAAAGATTGTGGGAAAGCTTTGCCACCGCCAAGTCATTTACGGCGTGTCGCTGGGGCTTCCGGAGTGGGGCTCTAAGGGCGGGGGCCGTGGGCGGAGGGCGTGGCAACCTACCCTCCGGAACGTCCAAAGTCCTCAGACGGACATTAACAAATACAATAAAAGCGCCAAAGATAGCACGTCAGGCTTTTTAATGCGCAAAATTGCAAACGTTTGCTGGGCTGCGCCGGGCTGCGAAAATAATGCGAAACGGAAGAAATTAGTTGCGTGCAAATTTATGCTCGGGGCTCGTTTTGTCGACCCCTGCTCCGCGGGTCATCGGGCACAGGAAAAGGGTCATTTCGTAGACGCGTGAAAACTCTGGCCAGGGCCACTTTTGAGCGTGTCGTTTTTTACAATTTTCCATTCAATATTTATGCTTTGCACGGGAAAAACGGCCCAGGCCGGTCCAATAAGTTGCCGGCTTTATTCAGTGGCCTCTCCTGGGGCTTTAAAGTAGACTTTATAAATAGCACGCCACCTTGCGCTACTATGTTTGCAGTTTTCCAGAGTTTAGCTCGGCTTAAGTGTTAAGTGGCACGCTCCGGCTTTGCCGTTCGTTTTGTGCCTTCATTTCATTTTCTTTTTTATGACTACTTAGCATTCTCCTGGAGAGCCATATGTGAGATTGTGTCAGGTTTATGGCTTTATTCTGATTATACTTATTTTGTAGATGCTCTTAATGTGCTAAAGAGTTCCAAGGCGGTGCCACTACATTTTCAAAAACCGTATTTTAGTCTTATTTTTGAAAGCGAATATTAAGACATTAGCGTTCTAGTTCTATTGTTTGAAATTGAATAGAAATACGTCTGGGTAACCCCTTCTTTAACCCCTTTCCTTAAATATATGTGAGAGGCACATCTATATTCTATTCCCTTTTTGAGTAGTGGTTTTTCTTAATTCAAGTAATGATTTCGCTCATTTCGGATAAAAAAGACCCTAAACGGTGACCACATGAAAACATTGAATTAAATATTTTCCCCATCAAGACGACCCGTTTTGTGTGCTCAAAGCATAAGGTCAACCCCCGAGGTCACGCCCCGTGAAAACTTTCACATCGCATTAAAATTTACGACCTCCGCTGCGACATCTGAAATGCTCTGGGAGGCAATTGCTGACACAACTTATCGTCAATACCTTGGTTTACCCGCTTGGTTTATCCGCTCATTTTTTGCATTTCCCCGGCGGCCGTTAGATACAGATAACGAAGGGGAACTACTTAGGCGACTTTTAACATTCCGCTCCGCTTGTCCCTTTGCAGCTTCGACGTCCGAGGACGGCCCTTCGAGAAGGCGCTCTACTGGTCGGACACCAACTCATTTGGGCCACGTGCGTATTTCGTTACCGGACAGCAGCCGGCCAAGTTATCGGTGGACAACATTCAGCTGGATGACGAGGGCGTAAGTGGCTCAAACTGGACCATTACCACCCGAAAACTGGCGTGTTACTGTGTATTTTTTATTGGGTTCTCAACAGGTCTACCGCTGCCGCGTCGACTTCCAGAACTCGCCCACGCGTAATCATAGAATTAACTTAACGGTCATTGGTGAGTACCCGCAGGACAGTGCACCGCCATTAAGGGCGGCTCAGTGGCTCCCCCCACCACGTGCACTCTGAGAAATGTGAAGGTGGATTGGAAGAACTCTTGTATCACTATCTGGAAATTAGCAAACGGAAAAATCGAATATTCGAATATGAGTTAAATCTTTGCGTCCCCCGAGTAACTTTACTTTAAAGACCGTATTCAAAATTGAAGATTAACATAAATAACGTGCCTAACTAATGTAATTGATTATTATTAACTTAAGCATGAGCTGCTAGAATGTTTTTACGAACAGAGAAGTCATCTTAAACCTCCTGAAAGTATCTTTCTTAGTGCATCCTTCTATAACGACTGTCCCGCTTTCTCCGCTCTCCCTGCAGTTCCTCCGCACCAAATACTCGTGTACGATGCCTCCGGACGCGATGTTGCCGGAGCTGTGGGTCCATTGCTCGAGGGCGATAATATTGTGTTGACATGTGAAGTGCGTGGCGGTAAGTAAATCATGATAAACGACACCAACGCATACACGTACCCTCCGCCACATAAATGTGGCACTCAGACAAAAGGCTATCAAGCTGGGGAGGTCGGCGCAAAAACGCAACTGATTCCAAGCGCACTCAGAGAAAAAATGAGGGTACACTGGGTGATATACGGCCCTAGCAATTAGCATGACTGTGGCTAGGTAAAGAACGTTCTAGTTTCTATATATTTTAATTTCTTATTATTTCGATCTGCGAATCCCAAAATGGGTATTTAACCCCTCAAATTAACCACAGCAAGGGATTTTTTGAAGTGCATCTCGACCCCGACTCTGGTACCATTTTTTCTCCGTGCAAGCTTCAGTGAGAGATTCGTTTCGGCCTCGTTCGCATCCTCCACTCGACCCTGCCAGTCTATTTAAAGAATTAAAGATGAAAAGCCCAGATAGGCCCCAGCCGTGACCGAGTCTGCTGGTTCGAGTGGGGGACAGGGCCAGGCGGCTAAGTCATCGTAAATAATAAAAATAAATGTATGTCAAAGTCTGCGGTGACATTGCCGCTCCGCAGACGCCACCAGGGCATCGTCTGTGGAGGATCCTCCTGCGTCTGTGGCCGCTGTCATTGCCAGTTTGCCATTCTGCCCGTTTGCCAGTTTTCAGGGGAAAGTGCAACAATTTCGAGCGTCTGGCGCGCTTTTGTCGAGCACGGCACATCCATTGGCCGAGCTATGACCTGTAGGCATATGCGGCATCGTAAATCTTTAAAGAGCTCCCCAAGGTGAAAGGAGATGCCCCGCACCCCATCGACCGCATCCACTAAACTTTTCACTCGCCCTTTTTGCTGGCAAGTGTGAAAAATTTTTGTACAAGTCGCTCGCTTCGCTGGCTTGGCTCGAGGGGTCCTCCTTGCATGACTGAACCCCATGGATACGAACCGAACTCAACCCGACGGAACCGGCGATGGCGACGAATGCCCGACATCAGCATTATAAATCATTAACTTTTCTGACAACAATATTTTCGGCGCACACCCCAGACATTTTCCATGTCAACTAGCAACGCGATTTGCGAGCTGCTTTTCTCTGGCCGTACTAAATGGGTTTTCGCAGAGCTTAAAGGCCAGAATGCAGCTGATGGGGTAGAAGTTGTTACTGATGCTCGTGAAAGTTTTTAAGTCCGTTTGATAGTGGAATTACTTGATTATTACAGACAGCCAGTGGCTGCGGTTCATTGAACTGCTTGAGTTGGCTGGAAAAGTTGGCCATATTTAAGAGCATTGTTGTCTTTAGCCAGGCTGATTTAAAGATTGCAACTTACACAGGGTCTGAAGGGTGCTCCTTAAAAAGGCAAGCCGTGATAGTTTGAGCTTCTTAAAATTGTGAGGAAGAAATTTCCTTATGAGCTTCTTAGCTTTATAATATACAAATACGTATGATAATAATTGCATGAAATGGTTACCAAAGTAATAGCTGCAGAACCACGAGCCCTAATTAGAAAACAAAACTTCGCTGCTCAAGCCAACTTTCTTGTGTTTCGAAAGCCAAAGTGATGTCTTGAAGCACCTGCTTTAAGCCTGTTCTTGAACTCTGAACGGCTCCCAGGTAGTGGCCCAATTTCGACTGAAGGATCCCGGCTTTGTGCCACCCGCTCTTGGCAAATGCCAGCTCATTATTCGCCTCACCTCTCGAATGGCAGCTGGCGTTTGGTTGCGCCGGTGATTCCTGGGCGCTGTCACCGCCGCCTGCAGGGCTCCTGCTCACGTGCAGCACGCTGCTGCCAAAGGATTCATCCTGCGCCTTGGCATTTCGCCTCTTGGTTTGCTTTGGCAGCACTGCCGCACGTCGCCGCTTTGACTAACCGCATGTGAATGAGCTAAGCAGCAGTGGCCCGGTTGGGGGGTTTTGGGGCCAAAGGGGGCGCAGTTCCCTTCCATGAGGACCTGCGACGACGACGTCGACAACACTCGCTTTTGACACCTGCTGAGCGACACGCTTCTTGGCAGGTGGCATTGCCTCTGATTTGTATGCAACATTTTCCACACCGCCCCCAGATGCCACCCCTGCACTTGGGGAAATTGCTTTTCCGAAGCCCGAGCTAAAACATACTTCATTTGGGATAGATATATCATGGCAGTTGGTGTTACCTCTGATATTGATACTATTTTTCAATCTATAAAAAGATAGAATGAAAGTTATCAGTAAATCATTAAAAACATGTAGTTGCTTAACAATTATTATTTATATTATTTTTTTTAGAACTACATGTACAAACCTAATAAGGAAACTAATTATAAATCCTGTTATTTATTTTTTTAATGGACTTAAGAAAATAATTTTTTACATTATCTCCCTTTCTTATACGAAAATAAATTAAATTTAAGTAGGATAATATAGTTTCTACATCGTGTTACAGTTATTTTATTCTACGGTATTTATTTTATGTTTATGTTTATATTGATCCAAGATTTGTAATCTACTCCCGATCGCAGACCCCATAAATTTCCAGTGCACGGTTGGCTCCTTGGAAGACCGCAGTGCAAGCTCGTATTTCATTTGCGCCCCTCTGAGGCTCAAAGCCAAATTAACTAATATCGCAATTTCAGCGCCACATGGCGTCGACAGGGCGATGGAGCGGCATTCGCCCGGCCACCGGTGGGTGCTCGCATCCTGATTAAAGCTAATGCAAATCCCGACGCTATTTTTATGGCCAGCCACTAATCATAGCCCCCGGCACAATAAACGGCAAATGCCAAATTGCTTTATCAAGTTTATTAACTTCGACTAATAGCAATTAATACCGGCAATAAAAAGCTAATCTAGGCAGGCCGCCATAAAAGGGCCCGGGTTATCCATTGTGTGTCCGGTTCCAGTTGAGTTCAGTTCCGCAGTCCTTTGCATATTCGTCCCCTCGCTCCGGTGGGCATTGTCCGGCGAGCAATTGTCAACAAGCGTAAGTATGGCTTAGCAAATGGCAAAGGCGCTGTCTTCATTACACAAAGGAAGTGGGCGGTGGGCGGTGGGCGCTGGGCGCTGGATGGAGGGTGGTGCGTGGGGGAGAGAAAGAAACTGGCGAGAGTTGGGGAGGGGGAAGTGAAAGCCAGCTAAATGCCGCAGGGAAACTGTTATTTGTCTATTATCCCTGCATTTCCATCCCTCCCCATCCCCACTCCCATTCCGGCCAGCAATTCGGCGTGTGTGCGTGTGTCTCGCTGGCTTATTGTCGCCGAGTATCCTTTGCAATCAGCCAGTATCCCGGCATTCTGGCAGTAAATTCCCAAGTCCGCACTCCAGCTATCAGCTACTTTCGCCCTTCAATCTCCAGTCTGGCCACTTCCCTCTGCACCCCCGAAACCCCAATCCAAGGCAATCCCCAGCTGCTTGTTGCTATTGTTGCTCATTTCCGCCGCATTCACTTCGCTCACTTAATGGCCCAAACCAAACCCAATGGCTACGCCAAAGGCAAGCAGTCGGGCCCTGGCTTTGGGCACTTAAACGGATTAAAAATATTTTCGTACATTTGATATGTGAGCGAGCGAAACGCCTTTCCCCACCACTTTCTCCGGCATTGAGCAATGGCAGCGTAGCGAAAAAGTGATTGCGGAATTTCAATTGAAATGCCGGGCTGCAGATTCGCAAAACTGCATTGAGGGCACTCGCAGCGCCGGAGAGTGAATCGATAGTCAATCGAGCATATGGCCAAGTCATATTTTATTTATTCAATATTTGTACTCATTGGGTAAATTGAGACAGGTAGAGATGGGCTTTAAAGCGGATGTGAGTGCGAGAACTCGTCTTGCTCTGACCAGCTGTCCTCCTGGTGGTGTACTCGGGCTATCAATTATAATTGGAGCACCTTCTGCAAGTGGTCAATAAAAAGTATTTTTTATTAACATTTTTATATAAATATATTTTAATGTCAAATCTTACATTACGAAACAAATTTTAAATAATAATTTGTTTGATTAAGTCAGTTTGGTCAATATTAGATGTGGTTACAAGAAATCTAAACGTAATATTTACAAAATTATCCTTGCAATTCAATTTTTTCAATTTTCAAAGTCAGTCATCAATATTAAATTGTCATTGTAAATACTGAACAATATCGCACAGCCGATTCTCTAATTCACTTTTAATTACTACCCAATATATTCCAAAACATTAAAATATATTTTGACAAGGCCATAACTTAATCTGCTTTGCCCACGCCACCAAATGTATCAGAATGTGCCTTTTATCCGTTCTCCCCTCATGTCGGGATTGTGTTCCGTCCGGGGTCATCAGCGTGTCCCCAAAAACTTTCCCTCTGGCTCCCCAACCAACTAATTCAATATTCACGCTTATGCGTTTGCCGGCAAACCCATGACCGCCTCCTGGCCTTTTTCGACCATCCATCCATCCCGGCCGTGCAGCGCCCAACTTTGCTAGTTAAGCTGGCTAAGCCTTTTTTAAAAGCCTTGGGTACACACTGCTAAATGCGCATTATCATTAAAATGTTGAAAGTTTCCTTCATTTTTTTCGGTCATAAATTTTCGAACGCGGCTCTGTGGTCACGCCGCTTCCGTTAGAAAACCACCTCGGGAAAACTCTCTCTAGACGGGCGGGTTAATAATGCATGAGTGGAAAAGTTTGCTGCCGGCGAAAAACAGTTGGCACGAAATTTAAAATTAATTTATGCATTAAACATTAATTTAAATTTGAATTTGGATTGCGCCGGCATGGTGGGACTGTTTCCTTTGTGTTGCCGTCGTAGAATGCATGAATTGTTTCTGAAATCGCTCCTTTTTATCGCCAACAATTTCATTGTATATTGTATATTTTCTGAAAACATCGGGGAATCCGATACTTAAATAAAATTCGGCAAGCATTTTTCGGGAATTACTAATTAAAACTTTAAAGAACGGACTTAAAATATTGAATATTAACATTACTTACATTATATTATTAATTATATTAAAAACACAATATATGTGCAATGCACACTGTGCATATTTAAAATTTTAAGCTATGATTTTTTTTAATGACATATTAATTGAATGCAATTTGAGTGGCTATAGCGCATTCGAGGTTATGGTTGGTTATATTTATTTGTACAACACAACGATTTATTATTTAAACACACGGTATTCACCGCTCTGGCTTCTAGGAACTGTTGATATAAATATATGCGTTGTACCCCATTAAATCAACCTGAGTATAAGCGGCTATTTGGCGTACTCTGCGTAACCCCCTACCTTAAATGGGAATTAAATAGCAACATAATATGGTTTCTCCTGCTCCATCAACAGGTCGCCCGGAGCCGACGGTGACCTGGCTGAACGGGACGCGCGCCCTGGAGGCGGGCAGCGGGGTTTCCATGGGCCGCCATGTGACCGTCAACCGCCTGGAGGTGGCCCAAATCTCGCGCTCCGCCCTGAACAACACGTACCGCTGTCAGGCGTCCAACACGAAGCTGGTGGCGCCCGTGGAGCGCAGCATCCGCATCGAAATGCTACGTGAGTGCCGCAACGAGCAGTCGATATTGCCAGTCACGCCTAATCCCCTTAAACCGTAAACCTTAAACACCCACAGTCAAACCCACATCAGTCAATTTAACCAATAAGTTGAAGGTCTTCGCCTCGAACACGCAGTACAATCTCACCTGCATTGTGGCGGGCTCGGTGCCGGACACGGAAATCAAATGGACGCAGAATAATCGGCCCTTCAAACGTGGCCAGGTAAGCTCTCCTCAGCCCAGGGCTTCTAACTCAATCTTGGCCGGCGAAAGCCTTATTTATGAATTTCCTCCGGTGGCCAGCGGGCACTTTTCTAATCGATTTCACTTCATCTCCCCACCACACCCCACCCCCAGCTGTCAACGAGCCAGGGCAATGGAAGAGTCATATCCACATTGACATTTTATCCTCAGCCCGAGGACGACGGCACGATGCTCAAGTGCGAGGGCTCCAACCCACGGCTGCAGAACTCGGCCATCGAGGACTCGCTCATGATGAATGTCATCTGTAAGTGGGCCGTTTAATGGAAGGCACTCGCAGAGAGGCTTAGACTAGGAGAAACTCGGTTTTATTTAGTGTACCCAGTACTTTTGTAGTTACCAGATCAGCTGTATTTTTAGAGCTATAACCAGACAATTGAAAGAAATTTCTGTTAAGAATTATTTGGTTTATAAGATGCATTGCCAGCCTAAAAACATGTTTATATGCTAACTCAACTTCTTACAAGCTTGGGAACCACTTTTTAGTTGTAGGACCCCACTTTTAAAAGACTATATTTAATTTTTTACTTTGCTTTATCAAAAAATATGAACAAATGGACATATTATAATTTACCAGGAATTTTTAAAGAAGCTCCTTCACGGGGACTGGAACTTTTTTGCTAGCGCATACATCGATTAGAGTTTTCATAAATGCGGGCGGGGCACAAATCAAAGTCCCCTGTGCAAATAAGTCTAAATTATACGGCATTATTTACATACGCCCCTCCCAGCTCCCTCCGTCGGAATTGGCCAAAATGAAGCCGTTCGCTGTACGTCAATATTTGTTCCGTTGACTTTTAGCGCGGCCATAAAAAAGCTGGCAAAATTGTTGCCTGTTTCGCCTCGTTTCGCATATTTGCTTCAGCGCCAGCGAAACGCCATAAATTTTACTTTATATGATTATCAATTTGAAATCAACGGCAATCGCGACCTTCCACTTTTTCGAGGGGAACCGAGAGCGATTTAAGTTCGGCCCACTAGCACGTTCCTTCGGGTTAGTTATTTCTGCGTTGACACTTTGTTTTGCCATGGGTTTGCTTCGGATAATCATAAATTTATTGAATTTTAAAGTCACGCATAGATCCCCAGCTATGTATGCGAAATTCGGCCATAAATATTGAATGGCGAGCGCGTAAGCTTCGAACCGAAAGTTGGAGAAAGTTTGTCCATGCCCTTTTGGCCCGGTCCAGCGGGAAAACATGAAATTAGAAATACACAAGGAAAAGCTGCTTTAAAGGATTAGCGGCGATGGCTTAAGCTTTTAATGGACCGCTCTCTGATCGCAAAACAGAGTGGGCAGATGGGCGACTGTGATTCGTTTTCCCCCGGAATAAAAACCTGGCAACTACCTGGAATCAACTGTTTTACAGTTTCCAGCCCGCTCAACCCTTCTCAGACATTCTCCGCGGCCATAACAGTAACAATTTGTTGCCTCCCCTCGCGAGGGTCTCGCTTTCAGTTTCAGCCAATCATGAGGCTGTAAAACGGCGAAAGGATGGGAGAACACTAAATATTTTATACGATCCATCATTGATATTGGGGCGCTGCTCGCGGCAGCGGAACGATTTTAATTTAAAATTTCTGTCATACTCATTGGTTAGCCTGTTCGGATGCGGAATGCGGATGCAGGGTGCGGATCGAAGGGGCGGTGGTTTATAACGCGGTTCCGCCGCCGCGTTGTTAACTTTTATGGGCTGCGCAGCGACGTTGTAGATTGATGACGACAACAGCGCGCCGTACATTCCCCGTTTTATTATGCAATAATATTTTCGATTTTATATTTATATGGGCCCCCTGCAGCCTGCCAGTTTGGGGATAGCCATAAGAAACGCGCCAGGCGCTCTGCGAAATTTCCATATTAGCACAGGCAATTAAGACGGAAGCCAACTATTAACAAGTGGGTTTTCGCCGCTTTATAGATCCTCCGCAGGTCACCTTGTCGCTGGGCTCCACTCTGCGTCCGGATGACATAAAGGAGGGCGACGACGTCTACTTCGAGTGCCACATCAAGTCCAATCCCAAGGAGCACCGCATCATGTGGTCGCATGACGTGAGTCTTGGGCCAACTATAATGCCTAATTTGCTCTAATTAACTGCGTGTTTCTGTTCCTCCTGCAGGGCCAACCGGTCACCCAGAACGTGTCCTGGGGCATCATCATCTCCACCCGCTCCCTGGTTCTCCAGCGCGTGGGTCGCGTCCACTCCGGATTCTACGCCTGTTCGGCGGCCAATGACCGCGGCGAAACCCAGTCAGCCCCCGTCAACTTGAGGATACGATGTAAGTTTTGAGAGCTAGCAGAATTTTAATTAAAATGTTTAGTATAATACCTCTAATTTCTATGGGAGAAAATATATCTGAGAAACAAGTTCCATAAGTTGAAAATTATTTTATGAACTGGAAAAGGAAGCTTTGTACACCCCATCAAGCTGCGTGCAAATTAGAACATAGTTACTCCACGAAAAACAAGAAAGCGCATATCTCGCGATCGGTGTAAAATTGAAAACTATTCATGAAAAAATCAAATTTTGAATTACTTATCAAAAAACCCGAAAATTTGCAAAAAATTATGCTGACAGTTGATGTCAGTGGAGCGGAGCATTTAAAATACATGTGCATAAATTTATGCGCATTTACACATTTATTTCGCCCCTTCCGCAGCGGTAACCGGGCCACGCCCAAATGGAAAAGGGGCGGCCACAGCAACAACAACGGCGGCTGTGCACTTGACAAACTCGCATGTCCTCCCTCCCACCCCGCCGCGAGCTCACAGGATGGGCAGCAACAATGTCCGAAGCTAAAGTATGCTAAAATGACAGAAAATATTTTGTGCAAAAAGCCGTAATACGCACAATGCAACGGATCTATACGGCTCCGCTCCTCCGTCATCCGTTTACATCCGCATGGAGTACGAACCATATAGAGTACATGCCATATAGAGTACACACCGCACGGAGTATGTGCTGTGTAGGCGTGTGTTGTTGTGCGTGAGTGCTTTCGAGTGTGTGTTTTGTCAAACAAACGACACATCTTCACAAATTTTTACTGGCCGAAACCAAATTTCGGTGCCCGTTTGCAGACATTTTAATTCAAACTTTGGCAGCGGAAAATTGTCACATTTAAATCGCATATATGGCGATGCACTGGAGTTAGGAGCTTAGATTACAATTTATTTATTTGTATTTTCTCGGAATAAATAAAAAGGAGCAAGAACTGGAAGTCTTGATCAAATAAAGCTGGGCTGCAGTGTCGTTGGCACCTCAATAACTTTAATTAAATTTCTGAAGCTATCTCGAATATTTAGTAAGGTGGCCCAGGGCACGTCAAGTTCTGACTTCCCCAAACCCTCCGATTATTGTTATTGCGCAAAATAAGATGGCCCCTTGCAGGTAACTTATAATTGGATTATCTAAGCGTTCGGTCCTGGAAAACAAACGAAGTGGCATACGTTTGCACGCCATATGAAGAGCAGCCTGGTTAAGCCATTAGGCGGCAGTTCTTAGCCCGATAAACTCATCTGAGGCCGTTCCACACTGAGTGGGCCGGAACATTCTGCACCTGCCGTATTTCCCACGGCTTGTCCCACTTAATTGACACTCTGTGGAGTCCCCAACCATTTTAATGGACCCCAATTACCCTCGGAGTTAGGCCGCTCTTAATAACAAACCGGGCGCAAGTGTAAACCGAAACCAAAGTGATAACTCAATTGATTTCTAATTGTCACAGCCCTGGCTCGCCGAGGACTTCTATCGTAGTGGCGCAGAAGTAGGGCCCTTTCACACTTTCGGGACCAAAGTGTATGTAATTATGAATTGTGGCCAGCACAAAAATAAATGACCGATAAACGCCGCTCGGAGCCTTTGTGCGCACATATTGAAAATGTCTCAATTACCGTCACAGGGCATTCGCTTCCGACTGTGTTTCTAAATAATTAATGATGCTTAAATACCAAACAGTTCCGTGGGCGGGGTGTTTGTGTTTGCCTGTGCATAAATATGCATATGCTCCATGAAGTACGAGCGGCATTTCCACCGGCAGGGCTTAGCCCCCGCGCCCGACGTGTCAGCTGGGCGGTCGCCGGGCGGTAATAAAAATGAATGATCTGCTTTTATTATCGAAACTCACAGTCATTATTAAACCATTTATAATTATGGGAAAGGTCAGGCGGCGGGGCACGGTCAGGTGGGTCAGGTGAGTGAACACACGTTCAGCAGGTGCGCCGGGGAAATTCAATTTTTATTCTGCATATTTAATGCGGCAAACAGCGATGCAGTCCCACATGCAAACAAGACGGGTTAACGAATATTATTTAATTAATTGCCCGGTTAAATGAATATTTTGATGCCATTTAAGCCCGAATTTGCACGGTTAGTTTATTAACTAAAAAGTACAGATTCCAGGCTTAATTGGTTGGGATTTCAGCCTCACATTATGCAAATTTTTAAATGGACCTCAGCATTAATACCACATACCATTAAGATGTGTAGAGAGTTTTTAGGTTGCATACTTTTCATAAATACGCCTACACTGTAATTAGTTTGTAGTAGACCGTCACATGACGATTGTTTACCCGACATTGTTCAATTAATTTCCCAAGCCTGTGAGCAGAGCAAGTTATGAAGACAAAAACATGTAATTATCCCCGATTTGAGCGCCTCGCTGCACAGCTGCAAATTGAATTGCCCGGGACCCGACCTCCAAACTCAAATAAGTAGCTACAACTGGTTGGGTTCGCTGAAAACAAAATTTACGCAGCATCAGCACGGGATATGAAATTGAAATGAATGAGAAACAATGGGCCACAAAGGCGGAAAAGGTAAAATCAAATGGAAATGGAAAGCGAAAAGCGAACAGCGAAAAACGAAGACATCAGCAAACGTTTGCATTGCCTTGCCATTATCGTTAACGCTGCCGAAAACTGGGTTCTGAATACAGGATGCCTGCACCACATACCCGCTACCCTTTTTGATAATTACGATAATTGAAAGTAAATACGAGTACAATGCACAAGGATACACCGCCGGCGACTGCTGCGCAAATACTACGTGGGCTATTTACACGGGCATCGCGCATACGCCACGTAAACATTTGCACACGGTTGGGCGGCTGGATTGATGGCTGATTGGGTGAGGCACGGGTTCGCGGGGTGGGACCAGATAGACGCCCGGGGAGGGGTTTTTCATTGTGGGACCGCGATTGAGATAAACTGATTTATGGCTGCCAGTTCGCTCGCATCTTCGCAGAAATTAATCAGCAAAGGTTAAAATCGACTTTCTACGATTGCGAAATTGACGCCGTCATAAAAATATTACGAGTGCGAGGAGCGAACTGCTTCCCCGGAATCGTAAAACGAAGCAATCATCTGCAGCGCTACCCCTAGATGTTTATAATAATCCTGAACTTCGTACCTAGGCCGCAGATTCAAGGCTCCTTCCATTTGCATAGCGAGAGGAATGGCATGCGCTCGATCATAATTCTCAAAATTCCGACTGGCACTGTCGTTGCGCCGCAAACAATGCCGTGGTTTACTCCTTTCTGGCCACCTAGTTGGTCTGCGAGCATGCGAAGTTCTCCGCCGGAGTATTCCCGGCAAATTGCACCTTTTGCTCCGGGGAATTGGCACTGGCCACATGGCTGAGCCTGGAATTGTGCGAGTGCCAGCGACATCTAGATGAGACCCAAATGAAGAAGGATGAAGAATGGGCCAGGCTTTAAGGAGCGGAGAGTACACAGGAATACTTTACGCAGGAAATCCAAAATTTCATCTTTAGAATGCTAGACCTTACTACCCATAAAACGGGGCATTCAAAAAATCCTACATCATGTTAAATAAGCTGGGAAATAGTACACTAGATTTTATTATCCTTGAAATGGTATAGTATTATTTTAGAATAAGTACCTGAGTACCTAGACCCCTATCAAGCGATGGAACCTAGTTCATGCTTCACTATCATACACTTTGGCCCAAATATTTGGTTACAAACTCATTGCACGATTTTCTGCTTACGCCGTGACAAACTCAACTTTTCGAATAATTTTTAATAAGACCAACGAAAAGTGTTGCGGCTTTGGTAATAAATGCCTGCAGGTGCTTAGAGTGTTGTGTGCGTTGTCTGCCGGGTTGTTTTGGTTGTTGTGTGATGCTGCCTTGTCTCCGCCGGGTTGTCGGGTTGTGTATGACAGAGCTCCGCTGCCACGGGGCAAACGGGTAACGGAGTGCCACGCACATCGCACACTTGGCGCAGTTTTCAAAAGTTGCTGGCAAAAGTTTTTTCCTGCGCGGGAATTTCGGGCGGCGGGGGTACGTTTTTGGCATGCCTCGTGTATGACATAAAATTTCAAGTTCAATCGTTTGTAACCAAAAACGCAAAATGAGTTTACTTTGAATAAATCATGAGCTCGGTGGAAGGGGTACTCCACCTTTAAGCCATGACGAAACTTTTTGGCCATGTAGAAATGTGTTTCAATTTTTCTCGAATTTATAAGGCTTAAGTTCCACAATCTATGAAAGAAACCTCATAGTTATCAGCACTTAAATATTTTAATTCCCATTGTAAGTAAAAGGGCACTGCTAAAACAGGGTCTTCTGTATCTTTAACAAGTTCCAAGATTTCTTAAACTGATATCCCCTAACGAAAAAGACAACCCAATTAGGATTGATTTCTATTTAAATACATCGATAGCTTGCACTCATCAGTAGAAGTGCCGTAACTTAATACATCTGCCTAAGAATAGGTTTAAAGATGGCAAGTTTAAAGGAACCCCCATACCTGGGGACAACTGTACGCCAGCTGCTTTGTTTAAATTGAAAATCCGAGCTGTCAATTTGCCCGGCCCAGCCCCTCCCCATGCTCCGGCCTGTCAGCACAATGTTTGCAATATAAATACTTGATATAGACAGGGACAATCGGACAACTGCAGCTGCTCATTATTTTGCATTTCGCCGGCCTCATCCTGCTCGAAATCTAAATTCGATCTCTCAATCGTGTCGCCAACAGATGCGCCCGTCTGCAGCAGCAGCACCATCACCGTGATTGGGGCCTCCTTGGAGGAGGCCGTGCCCATTCCCTGCCGCGTCAACTCGGACCCGCCCGAGATCGACTTCGAATGGACCTTCTCCACCAGCGGCGAGCACTTCGAGGTGCCCTCGGGCCACTACGCCACCATCCAGGACCCCACCATGACCACCACCAGCGACGTCCGCCGCACCGTCGTCGAGTCCAACGAGACGCACTTCGAGAGCTATGGTGAGTCGAGGCACTGGGAAAAATCTAAGTGTATTATCTACAAACAACTGTTCACAGTTTTGATAAAACTATCCTCACAAAGAAAATAATACCGAAAACAACAATGAGGTTTACAAGTATTTGGACCATTTTAACATTTACCTTTAAATGTAACATTGCATTTAATTGGCTTTACATATTTTATTTTAATCGATTACAAGATTACCTTGATCTAGGTGGCCCAGACTTTTACAATTATTCTAGCATTAGCACGGCGTATTTTTGTTCCTATACCTAGCTAGCCACGTGTCGTATGAGTAATTTCAAAGAAAGCATTAAGACTATTGCAAAACACCTAACAATAACAAGACAACAATTATTGAACTTGAACTCACCATATATGGTTTTCAAGTGGCAATATGTTTTGAAAAGAAAGTTTTTTAAAAAATTAGTTTTAAGTATTTGTATCGACTTGAGAAGACTGAGGTCACTGATATTCTTTGCCGTGTATTACTTCTGGTCTGCAGGCTAGACACTATCATCCTTCCCACGAGAAGCTTATAGCAAGCCTCTGGAGCAAGTGCAATGGAGAGGCATTTGCATGTGCTTGCGCTTGAGCAGGCATTAGAAATTAGCATTTCGCAGAGGCCTAAGTTCGGCCAGAGGTGGCAAACACCTGTACAACTGAACAATAGAGGAGGGCGGCCGGGGGGCAGGGACTTTTATCAATATCATGCACATACTCTCACCGCACGGTCGAAAATTGGATTATCTGCCGTCCCAGTTGGCTTGACTGAGCTGCTCGGGCGAGCAGAACTTATTTCATTTAACTTTGCCGAAAGGGGCAATTTAATAAGCGCCGAAACTGAATTGCAATTTACACCTGTATTCCGAATATCTGTTCTGTTCCCCCGCAGTGGAGACCGTCAGCGAGCTGATCTACACGCCCAAAGGAGAGCGGGACTACGGAACCCTGGCCTGCTACGGCCGGAACGCCATTGGGAAGCAGTCGGAGCCGTGCGTGTTCCAGGTGGTGCCAGCAGGTGAGTCGCACTGTCCTCGTCGATGATTTGAAACACAATTTAGTAATTGGAATTGAAGCTGATTTTGTAAAGCCCTAGATCCAAGGCGTAGCACAAAAATTAATATTCATGTCATGCCCCATCTTTTAGCTTATTTTATTTTTTTAGAAAATGCTTTGATGGCAGAGTATGATTTTTTTTAGGTTCACATTAGGTCAAAGGTTAGTTTTTTCCATTTTCATAATGCTTTTTGTCACGCTGATTTCAAAATTAATAGAATGGGTATCAAAGCGACTTAAATTCGTTAAAACTAAGTGAAATGGTGGGCATACCACAGTTTTCCGTGTATTTGGGATATCATCCTGGTGCTAGGAGTGGCCAAACTAATAACTAGCTTGTATCATTGTATTTTTCAAACAAGACTTATTTGTGCAACACAATATGTGCTCTGAGTGTTGTTTGCCACTGATTGGTTTCGCTTACTCGATCATTGTAGCCAAGCCGGGGGCCCTGCGCAACTGTACCCTCCGGCCGTATGTGGTGACCTCCGCCTCGCTGAACTCATCGAATCAGACGACAATGCATGCCAATCAAATGCTGCCCACACAATACGGCAGACACGAGTCGAATTACCCGCACATGGAGTACGTACGTGAGCGCCATAACAGCACTGTCCGGAACAATGTGGCCAATAAAAATATGGGGGCCAGGACGAGTGCTGGCCAGGCCAAATCCAATAATAAGCAGCCCGGTCAGCTCGGCCAGCTCAGTCAGCAGCAGCTGCAGCGCCTCAAGAAGCGGACATCATTCACACCGTCGCAGACATTGGCAGCCATCGAGAGGCAGCGCCAGCGGAAGCAGCAGCAGCAGAAGCAGCAGCACCAGCCGTCCCAGCAGCAACATCAGCAGGCGCAGCAGCAACACCAAGCCACTGCTGGCAAGTCCGGCGGCGATAGCAAACCTGATGGATCGCTGGCCAAGTCGCCAAAGCAGCGGGTGCGGCGGGCCAGCCAAATCCCGCAGGGACAGCGGCAACATCAGCTGGATGCAGGGGCAGCATCAATAACCAGCGAGCGGAAGCCGGCAGACTCAAATTTATCAATGTCACATGTAGGCGACGGCAGCAGGAGCAGCCGCATCCGAGGCAGCAACATCAACAGTAACAGTAACAATGGCAA
This sequence comes from Drosophila biarmipes, assembly GCF_025231255.1. Classification (NCBI taxonomy): domain Eukaryota; kingdom Metazoa; phylum Arthropoda; class Insecta; order Diptera; family Drosophilidae; genus Drosophila; species Drosophila biarmipes. The sequence continues at coordinate 4,860,294 of NC_066616.1, read as the reverse complement.
ACTGCCAGCAAAGTATTTTAATAAGCGACAGAAAAACATGCACAAACAGAAGCAGCAGCAGCAGCAGCAACAGCAGAAGGGAACAAACGAGCACAACAGCAATATAATCCATCATTATGCAACTTCGAGTTCCAGTTCCAGTTCGAGTTTGAGCCAGAGCTCGGGGAGAAGAAAGCGGCTGGCAGCAAATGACATCTTGGCAACTGTTGCGGCAGCAGCCACATCGGCATCATTATCCTCCTCCTCGGGCACCTCATTGGCAGCCACTGCCACGGCGGCGGTGGAAATCGAGCAGGATGTGGCCTCCTCCGCCGGCAGCAGCAGCAGCATCAAGAGGTCTCGCAAATCCCTAACCATCCTTGACAAACAGCCGAAGCAGCAGAAACAGAAGCAGCAGCCACTGTTGCTGCCGCCGAATGCCCCGCAAATAAGCAACCAGCCGGTAGCAGCAATTAGTGGCAACAATGTCAAGGAAACAGCAGTGACATCGAAGCAAGTTGCAGTTGCAGCGGGAGTCAAGGACAAGGCGTCCTCCAAGGAGGACTCCACTGACAACAACGACAACGACAACGATGACGACGACGACGACGACGATGATGAGGATAATGATGATGCGGCGGAGATGGATGCTGAAACTGAGACTAATGACGACCAGGAGGAGGAGGACCGCGATGACGACGCAGACCTGGATGAAGACATTGCCCAGCTGCCCACCGATGCCGACTACTTGGCCGACGCTCCTGCTCCCGGCGACCTGGAGGAGTACGAGACCGTGGAGGAGGTGGACGGCCAGCACATGCTCTCCCTGGAGGAGCAGCTCGATCTGGAGTCCCTGGAGGACAACGTCGAGGAGGAGGAGGCCGGCGATGACGACGATATGTACAATGTTAGCGACGATGACTTTGTGGCCAGCGTGGCCCTCTCCACGTCCGACACCACAGTCGCAGCCCCCGTGGCTAGAAGGACAACAGAAGGAGCTCACCTCCAGGACAAAGCCACCCAAGCCACCGAGTCCGCCGCCGAATGGCAGCTCCCCCACTTCGACTACTCTCGCATGGAGTACAGCTTCAGCAACGGGGTGGTCACCCAGAGTTTACTGGGCGGATCGGGGGCAGGGGCCGGGGGCGGACACGACGGCTTTGCGGGCGGCGGAACCATAAACTTCGACAACTACGACAACATCATCTACTCCACCATGGAGCTGGAGTGCATGCCCGGCTACGACGGCGGCCTGCAGCAGCAGTTCTTCCTGGAGGCCTACGACTCGAAGACCAAGAAACTGCGGCTCAACATGAGCAGCACCTACGTGGACGTGCCGGTGTTCCGGATCGACCTGTCAGGTGAGTGCGAGGGCAAAAACTGTAATTGGGCTTTCGATTTGGTATTTCAAAAGGCAATAGTAGTACAGTGGCAAGCCACTCCCTATAGTATTAGCAATTATACATTAAACATGTCAATCATATAATAAGAACGTCTTGGGACCTAATTAAATAATGAAGTAATAGAACAATGAAGTTTGAAGATAGTAATAGAAAGTAATAATAATTCCAATTTAAATCAAATTCCCTAAAGAGTTTTTGTGGTATTGGGATAGCACCATGACAATACCCGAGATCAACAACCCTTGTTTTATAATGCAGGGCCATTTGGCCAATTTTTTCGCAGCTCGAAGAGAATGTCGGCGAAGACCACTTGTTTAAGTAGTCCGTTTAACGGGCCACTTAATTGGCCGGCCTTTAATGGTGCCGGGGAAATCCAATATTTCCGCAGATTTCCGCAGCCCAGGGCAATGTTTTATTACACGATGCTTATGTATTATTATATTCAAATGAGGTTGGCTTAGAAATCACGGGGCCCAGGGTGTTGGCGGTACAATATTTACGGAGCTGTGCGAAAGCCGCAAACTAAAGACTTGACTTTTATGCGGCCAGCAACAAGGAGCAACAGCAGCAACAACGCAGACAACAACGCAGACAACAACAGCGCAAACAGTAAAAACAAAAACAAATCAAAGTAACAAACTGAGCAAAAAGTTGAGCTGGCGAAATTGCGCGTTGGCTTCAAGACAAGGAGAAAATCCTGCGGCTGGGAAGAGGAATAGCTGCACTGAGCCAAAATGCCTCCAGTAGCAATGCGTTTTAAAGTTTATATTCCCAAATCCTAACGGATGCGGTTCAGAAATATCCTGACTTTGGCCCATAGAGGATAAATGTGTATAGTACTGGTAGTTTAACATAGTAGTAGTAACATTTATCCTCGGAGACCGATATTTTTAAAATATTTTTACAAAACTTAAAAAAGCGATGCACTATATTAAAATATTAGTTGCGCATTCCAAATATTGGCTAACTCACTTTTTCTATACTAAAATGTTGTTCACAATAAGATCTTTATTCCTTTACATTTGTATGAGATATTATATATATAAGAACCATATTTTTTATCATGCTCGAAATACAAGTTATTGCAATGTCCCAGAGATACTTTCTCTCAGTGCAGCTAGCCAGCCAGCTCTACGCAGATTAATTAGTTGAGGCTGCCAGGACCTCAACCTCTCCACTACCCCTCCCCCCCTTACTCCCACTCCCCGCCACTTTCTTGGCCCTGAACCATTGCTGGCACATGCTGTTGCCTGTTTTGTTGTAATGAATTTTAGCTAGTCAGCAAAACTTTTATGCCAATGGCGTTTTGAGGTGGGGAATTGGATGAGATAGAATGCTGTCGAGGGGTGGGGCGGGCTGGGGGCTGGGGGCTAGGGGCCAGGGGCCAGGGGCGTGGTTGGCCCCCAGGCAGAAGCGAACTTGAATCGAGCTGTTGAAAAAGCAAGATTTATCATGGGGGTTAACGCGGAGCCGAAAATTATAATATTACATTTGATTCTGCGGGTTTGAGGCGAGTTAATGAGCCACATTTCGGATTATTAAAGTTGGCAACTTGGCAACGGGAGCGATGGCCCGACCCGATCCCTGCCCCGTGCTGCAGTGGCATCTTTTTCAGCCGTGCCACCATATCATCGATGACTCGGGGTTAAGGGGTTTCGGCGATATTTGCAAAGTCAAACGAAGCGTAAAGTCACGATTAGTTAGACAGGCGTGTTAACGACGCTGCCGGGGTTGGCAGGGGCGGACCGGGGGGGTTGGGGTGCTTGGGGCTCCCACCAAGTGTTTTTGTTCCTGCGGCCTGCCAATGTGTGCGTATTAGCCCTGCCACGCCCGCCGCCTCCTCCGCGACCGCCCCGTGCACTAGTTGCCATTTTAATGAGCTGCTATCGGTGCAAGGAGAGCACTAGCACAAACAAAACTTTTGATGCGCGCATTAAGAAAAACCAGAAAAACGGAAAAACAGAAACGGAAAATCAGAAAATCGGAAAATCAGAAAACACCGCGCCAGGGCCAGAGGGAGAAGACACACGCAGCCGGGAACTTTTCATTTTATGCGACCGAAGTTTCGCACCGCGACGTGCTAATTAAATGCCTGTTTGCCTAATGAAGTTTGCACAGAGCACTACAAGTTTTAAATTAATGATCAAAGCTGACCTGGCCGTCCTGGCACTAGAGCAGAAAATGTATACCCTGGCAAAGGCCTAGCATGAACTAATATGCCCCACCATTTGGTGGCATTAAAAAGTTGTACCTCCGTATTTATTATTGACAAGTTGGGTCACAAAAAAATAGATGTTGTTCTGGGAGTTTCAAAGTTAGAGCGAGTCATATTTTATTCTATTTTAAGTATTGAAACAAAAGTTGCGGGGTCTTCAAAGGGAAATATATATAGAAAGAAACACAGTATAATGTTGATATAAAGATTGTTTGTTTTGTCTTATCAGAATACCAATATCCCGTATCGCTCGTTCGGTTTAAATTTTAAAATGTGTGAAGTACCCTTACAACAAATCGGGCTTCAGTGGATGCACCCAATCTATCTTGGTTCAAAATTGCGACACTAACAGTGATTCTATACGGAAATCAAAACCAATCGCTTTTGAGTCTTTCGCGTGAAAGCGACCTAGAAAACAATCCCTAAGTTTCTTTGGAAATAATCTCTGGATTTCAGGAAAATCTTTTTGAGCTGTCAAAGCAGCTAATCACTCCGCCCTGCAGTTAATCACGGGACTAATTAGTTTCCTCTCCCTCGCCCTCGCCAGATCTGATGCCCATGGACTACTACCCCGATGCCCATCCGGCCCTGCACCTGGTCGTCTACAGCGTCAATCAGAAGGGCCGCTCGGAGCCGATTGTCCTCGAGAATGTGCCCATCAATGAGGCGGACAAGCGTTCAGGTAGGTTGCAAAAAAACGTTGAAAACGAGGGGAAACTACTGCAAAGTTTCCCGGGAGCAGAGGGAGGTGCGCGGAAAACTTCCCTAGACCAGGACCAGAGCATTCATTGCTTTTTAAGCACCATTTCACCTTTAAAAAGTCATTCAAGTATTTGCATATTCCGCTTAACCGTTTTAGTTTCTTTCTTTCACTCATTTCTTTGTTGTGGTTCTTGTTGCTGCCGCTGTTAGTACAATTGCTCTTTTATTTAACGAGTTTTGTTTACGCTAGGGCGACACTGCAACTCCACTTCGCCGGCTCATCCCCTGGAAGCCAGCCCTCGGCCCACATCCCTTGCTAGCCAAAGTAGTGACACAAAGATTTCTTATTCATGCTTTGTTATTCAACTTTGACGCTAATTTTCTTTAAAAGTTTTTACGTTCCTGCGACAATCGAGGTAAAAAGTGTGAAAGTGCTTGTTTTTCGAGAGCGTGTAGGGTCTAAAATGATGGGGGGAGAGTGCCTGGAGAACCTTATAAAAGCGCTTTTTGCAGGCAGTATTTGTCCTAACAATATTGATAACCCTTGAGGATTTGTAAGGTGCTGTGAATCCCATGAAAAGTGAAGAATTTCGAGTTCGAAAGCCAACCTTTTAAATATTTGTACTCCAAAAATAGAGAACGCAGCAACTCAGTAAATTTATTATTAGAACCTTGATCTTATATTTGTTAGTGCACATTTCCTACACAGCACAGCACAGTGCACATTTACCTACAGTTAAATCTTGTGATTTTGTCGACCTACATTATTTGATCGGTTCCTTTTCAGCAAACTTAATTGAGGCGCAATAATAATTCTTCAATAAAGATACCGCTGAAATCCAGTCGTTCGTCTCAGCTGCCTAAATTTAACGTTCCCATCAAAGTTATTTAAACTGATTAACCCATATTTGTTGACCCAAATGTCCCATACTCAAATATTCTAGGTATACAAATTATCAAAATACCCCGGGCTGCCTGAGCAGCAAACGATTGTTTACAATAACCACTTAAATAATTTGACTTACTTTCCGGCAAATCCCTTAATTAGGACAACACTTCCGAAGACCAAATCGGTTCGGTTTGGGGAGACATTGATGTTTGTATTCCCCGGCGTTAGGACATCACCGACATACGGTCAAATTGAATTTGTTGTCCACATTAAATCAGCCGAATACCATCACTGGCAAATTATGCACCAGCATCCAAGTATTTATTGCATCAGCAGCTCCAGTGGCAACACTACCTGACCAGCATCATTATTAACGCACCGCACGGAGAGTTATGTATTACTTATGTTCCGAATACCGTCCGCACTTGGTCAGCCAATAATGTTTATCTGCACAATTGCATATTTGAACGCTTGGGCTGCCAATCGCCATGAACAACAAATCCACTCAATCATCTCCTAATGCGCTCCAGGCACAGCCCGCCCTGTATAGTAGATGGCGATGCCGATGTGGATGGAGATGGAGACGGGATGGCCACGGCAGATGGCCATTGTGCGGAGTGTGGGATGGATTGAATGCTGGCCAACTTAGTCGGCGTCTTATATCACAGCTCGGTTACCAGCTACTGGGGGATCGGACGGGCCCGAGTGTGGGCGACTTAGTTTTGGAGCATGCAACGCCCGTACCTGCAATCCACCTGCTATCCAGGTGTCAATATTTGCACCTTGGCAAACCTAAGAGCTTTTCTGCCAACAGCCGAATGGAAGCGGTCAGGGGGAGCAGCGGGCGGAGATACATTTTACAATGGCAACATTTGATGGCACATTAATGTAAATATAATCAATTTCATGTTTTAGCCAAAAAAGCGATGGCAGCGTAAAACCCCAACAGAGAAAAGAAATATCTTGTTATGCTAAACTGACACACAGAGATTCCCCAGGAGTTACATTATACCACCAGCATACACCCACGTGCACCGAGAGAAATGTTCAAAGGGGAAATCTACATTCTTATAATTATTACAAATTGTTTATTGGTAGGAGAAAAGTGAAAAATAATATCTTGAACTTAACAATATTTATTATCTGGAAAACATAAAATAGCATCCACTTCCAAGAAGGATTATACATTTATACCGAGTTTTTACAAGAATAGGAAAGGAATATTATTTTGAACGACCCCCTATATCTCCCAGTGCACACACATCCACTCTGTGGTCGCAAGTAACAAGGTATCAAAAGCAGCAACGGAAACCGAGCAGACACCGGGGCTATAGCTTCTGATACAGCCCCACGTTGAGCTGGGCCCAAAGCCCAGGCGCACAAAATATAAACGATTACTGTACGACAAGAAAAAATACATTAAACATGTCTTATCTGAATACGATATCCCAAAAGACAACGGTGCAGAAAGTGAAGTAAAGTAAAATAAAATTATGTGATACGGCGGATCGAAGGGCGGTGCGGCAGGGAAATGTGACCGCCATTGCAATAGATGACAGCCAGCTCCTTTCTCCGCCACTTTCCTTACTCTCTTACCTTTTCACCGCTGTCTGCCTTGTTTCCTCGAAACGAAGCGCCAGACGCAGACAGCGTTTTCTTTATTTATGCTTACTTTGTGTAAACGCATTCCTGCCTTAAAACCCACATGGGCACGTTGGCTTACACTGGGAGAAATGGGAGAATTTAAGACTGAAAAAGTTGTTTTCCATTTGTGTATTCAAATAACATTTTCGTATGAACAACTGTGGCTAGCCATGGTAAACTTAATTTAAAATTTTATATTTATAGAATAAACTATATCACTTATGTCACTATATGACTTTAGTTTTTTGAACGTTCAATAATCAATAATCATTTATCTTCTGAAACAAAGCACTTTAAGTATCTCTTAAATATACATATGTTTCTCAATTTCTCCCAGTGCCCTCCGTATTCCCAATACATTTTAACCAATCCACTTTTTCATCATCTCGTCGAATCATTTATATCTCAAACGGGAGCATTAAATCGAATTAAGCTTATGGGAGGAGGCAGCCGGAAGGAGGATAGCCAGGACCAGGACCAGGACCTGCACTCATCCAAATGAAGCCCATGCAAACAATTGGCTTATGAGCGGCACGCAGGAGCTGCTCCTGCTCTGCGGCTGCTCCTTTCCTGGTGGTTTCATAGTGGTCCGGATCGGGTACGGTTACTGCGGACCGGGGCCACTGAGCTCCGGTTGCCACACGAGGTGACTGGCTCGATGGCTCTCGGGCTGGTTGTCTGGCTTATCCGCTTAAGTCGGGCATGTGCATAGAGTGGGGCCCCAGTTGGCTGGCACACCGTTCCAGGTGGTTTTATTGGTAAATATTTGCACAAGTGTGAAAATTTCATTACGCCAGTGTGCTTATATTTAAATTAAATTTCTTTTTCTTTCGGCATCCCGTCTTGTGGGCCCTCCCGTCGGTCGTCGGTCTCCGCTCCGGGTTCAGTTTCTGTTTCAAGTGCCCTCTTCCTGGTGGCCAAATATACATTTTATTTGGCAAGCGATTGCTCGATTCGGTTTTTATTCCTTTATGCCCTTTGTGTTGGGTTGGCTGATGCGATTGGGGATTTGCGCTGGAAGGGCGGGTGGAGGACAAGGATTCCCACAGACACGTATACGTACCGACTGGATGACTCGAAAATAATACCGCCCACATGCAAAGGTGTCCCTGTCTTAGTGCCAGCACCTCACTCGCTGCCATAAATGAGATAGTAAATTACGTATCCGCCATGTGGCATCGTTCCGCCGAGTGCCAAACGGAATGATGAATTTATAATGAATTATTCCCACTCTGGCATGACATTGAATAAAATGAATAAATTTGGCATTTAATTTAATTCACTGCTCGCCAATCTGCACATCGATTCATAAATCATTTAAACGCTGCATGAGCATTCCGAAATTAAATAACACTTTATTTATCTGCTCGGATGAGCGTTAAGAAATGAATGGGGGACCAGCCTTTCGAAACGCATTTATCTGCGTGTCTAATTTGCAAATTGGTTGGGCCCTCTGGATTCGGGCCATGCAAATAGGTCCCATGATTGATGCCTTGTCCTAAATCAGAATCCGTTTGCGGCTGCAATTGCCAGGCTTTAGCCCGATCTAATTAAAATTAAAAATGTTATACGCCAGCTCGTTAGCCGGCCCCCTGTGGCCCACTTTCCCAGGGTGTTTTTTGCGGAGCCAAATCAAATACAGCAAGCTGCAGAAGTTTGTAACTATTTCATGATTTACCACACTGTAAAACCAGCCCAAGGGTAAAGTTAAACATTTTTTACTATTTTGTTTAGATAAAATAATAATCTGTATCTACTGAATTATATTAATTTTATTTATAATTTTTGGTGAAATATGTATCCCCAATATTTACTCACATTGAAACGATATTATTACCATGGCTTAACCCACCATTAAAATACAGAAAATTGTATTGTGACGTTAAATACGCCAGCAACAAGAAAACCTGCCCAAAACGCTTTTAGCCATGTAGAACTCGATAAATAAACTACGCAAATCGAAATACCAAAAACTTTTAACTTTCGCATTTGAATGTGCTGTATGGCTGAACACGGCTACAAGCGTGTATTTGTACTTTTTTTAAAGTCATGTGCCAGCAATTACAACCCACGTACAAATTGGACATAAGCGATGGCTAGTGGGTGTGTGGGGGCGTGGGGTGTGCGATGTGTGGGAGTTGTGGTGTGTGTATTTTGTGCGGATGTGTTCGCTTAGACGCAGCCATGCATAAATGAGCAATTTCGCCAGCGGCGCAGTTTCGTCAACATTTGGCACAGCGGCAGCAGCCAAAGAATATTTATTGATTTGCAACTTTGGCGTTTGGCTGACAACCAGCCCAGGTTTAAAAATTAGCAACAGTCTGCACCACCCACTACCTCCCACTGCCGCCTGTTGGTAGCATGTTGCTCGGTTATTACAGTGACCACCGCATAGAACCGGATTTTTATAGAGATTTATAGCAGTCATGGTTTAATGACGTTGTTAAACATATATACAAAAATAGTCATTGCTTTATGTTACTTTATAGTTCTTACGTTTCCAGTGATAACGTGGAATTTGCCCTTATAACTTCATATTGTATAATGACTGTACAAAATACAAAAAAAATTACCAAAAATATAATCTACAAAGGTGTCTTAAATTATGCTATGAAACTCATTACGTATTTCTAAATTTAAAGAATACTGTTGCATACTTTTAGACACATTCTTAAAAAATTATCAATAGGCAAACAACGCTCTGTAGGCTCTCTGCATTTTCACCTTACTTACTTCCCACTGTACCACATTCCTGCTTCCTGGCTGCGCCTGTTCAGATGTTTGCTTATTGAAATTCTGCGTTGCATATCCGCAGGCGCGCACGATTTGTTGGATGTCGAATTGTTGAACGCGTGGCATTACAAAGGCGTCGCGTCGCATCGCTCAGGTTGGGTACACGCAGTGGGGCGGCCTGGTAATGCATATTCAATTACGATTTACCGAATAGCCAAAAATCCAGCCGGCAAACGGATTTTAATTGAAATGCTTAGCGCCGACGTTAAAGCCATCGCAAATACAACAAACTAAGCGGGCGAGTGGCTGAAGGACCGCTGCCCGTGGCAGCCACTTGAAATGCGACGTGCGTTTTATGGGCGCCCAATGGCGGGGCGGGCATATATCGGCGATATGGGATATAGATATGGGGGTGGGCTGGAGGCGACAGCATGCCTGCTGGCTCGCCTGGAAAAGAGCTGGCGGAGCAGCAGTCAAGTGGCCAGCGCCGCATCCAGTTTATTGGACCCTCGACGACCAATGGCTATTTATCGAATTCAGCCAAACAAAGAACTGGCATATTGCTTTCATCACCGGAAACCGGGCAAATAACGTGCATATGTGCTGCTCACGTGTGCTTTATTTTGCAAATTGTATTTTAAGTGGCGCGCTCTCCATTATATCACCTTTGAACTTAAAGGGATGTACTGCAAATGCGGTTTGCCTTTAAAAATCCGTATCTGAGTTATTCCGTTTTTATTTATTCTTATTTATTCTTATTCTTATAGATGTGTAATTTAAAAACTGTTTCCAATTTCCCGCTTTTGCTGTCTTTCCATTTATGGATCGGACTTAAAACGCTGGAGTATTTGCAATTTTAATTTCGTTATAATTGAGCGTAACAAAATAAACAAGTTCCTTCTTGTGAAAAAAAATCTTAATAATACCAAACAATGTAATGTATTAAATATATTACGTTTATTTTTTAACAATTGACGATAATAATAATTGAAAGACCTGCTTTATTGCTCACTCTTGCACATTATTTTATTTATTTCAATTTTTTGAACCCACTGTAGTTGTATATTTTCCTTATTCAAGTTTTCAAAGGGATGTACTGCTACTGAGCTTTTGGCAGACGTATTGTTAACCTATTATCAGTAAATGTATTTAGTTATTCGAATCCATCATTCTAAACACCTGAGAGTAGTAAGCCACATTTCCCGCAGCAATGTCCTCATCGTGTTCCCATTTATTGCTCCGTTTTGCAGATGGTCGTATGGGCCTGTCGATTTTGCCCCTGGCTGCCCTTCTAGCCGGCACTTTGTTCACCGTGGGCATAGCGGTCCTATCCGTGGTGGTCATCGCCGTTCGCAGACGTCGTGGCCAAGGAGCCCGCAACATGTGCGACGACAAGGACAAGCACCTGGGTGAGTCACTGCAATATACGCATGGTCATACAGGGAGGTTGCTATACCCTTGCAGAGGGTCACTTATTTACTTTGTCCTTCGTTGGGAAGTTATCGATGGTTTTTGTATATCGATAGAGGCCCACACCGATAATTTCGATAATATTTACCAACAGAAAGAGTAAACATCTCATTGCAAATTCCTACAACGACAAAAAAAGTAATTTATAATTTACGCTTGTACCAACCGTACTAAAATGTAGATCTAATGAATGAAATAATTAAACAACATCTGCAGGGTCGAATTGTTAGCTAAAATCATGATTATATAGATTAAATCAAAATAATATCCAGAAAGTGTAGTTTTAGCCCCGGGACACCCCTTTATCACCCTGTTAGCTAATGTTTCATTCTCCTGACAGGCATGGATGTGACGGTGACGGCGCCCCTGGAAACGGGAGCTGGCCACCAGCGCCTCGTGGTGGCCTACACTCTGAAGCAGGGCATCGAGAAGCAGCCGGACATATTGAGCGCCCAGAAGAGCGCTCCGACTGGCGGTGACGCCTCGTCGCCGCTGGGAAATCGGCCGAGTGGTTTGTTCGCCGGCGGAGGAGGCGGTGGTGGTGCCGGCGGTGCATCTGCCGCTCCCATGACCGGCAACACTGGCGGGCACAAAACCACGGATTATGTAAGTGCCAGTAGCCAGGAGGAGGCGTTGCCCCCTGACTGTGCCATTTATGTAGCCGGTGCCACAGGAATTTGTTGTAAATTGCGAGAACCTCATAAATGTACCTCTAAATTAAGGGTGTTTTTAAATTACTGAAAAATGTAGGCTGCAAACTAGAATGGTCTTTAAAATGTGTGATAATGTAAACAGATATAACTCCACTATAATAATAATAATGAGCATTTTGTAAAGCCTTTTTTTATAATACGAAGAAACGACTCTCAACGGGATGAAAAGCTAGTGACGGACTAGATTTCTTCATCTAAAGATTATAGAAAAAAAATTATAAAATACCCGTGGACTTCTGAAAGTCTTGGAAAATCATTAATGATCAAACCATATTTTTTGTCCCGGTCCATTATTCCGTTAGTTTCTTTTTTCATAAATGAAATATTGCGATGTTTAATGAACCTTGTAAAATGTATTAAAGAGTGATATAAATGCCTCCTAGGCACCGCTTACATTTATATCATCTGGTCATCAACGAAGTTCGCTAACCCATTGTTTATTTCAGGACCCGAATGCGCCGCACCTGAACAGCCCGCCCTCGCAGTCCAGCACCTTGAAGCTGGAGAGTGACCCGGCGGCGGGTCTGGCCAGTGCCCGGGGCGGGAACGCCCCGCCACTCCTGTACGACGCCATGCCCACGCTGAGTCGTTACGAGCAGCTGGGCCTGAGCATGGCCAGCTACTCGGCCGGAGCGGGGGCCACGGGGGGCAGCAGCAGCACCCTCAGCTCCGCAGGCAGCACGGTGAGCAGTGCGATGGCCCCCAACGGAGCCGCCGGGGCAGGGGGCTACGCCGCCCACCTGCACCACACGCTGCCCCACAACATGGCCCCCCACCCCCAGCGGGGCCACGATCCGCTCAACCTGGCCGACTACCTGACCACCAGCAGCCTCATAGACTACGGCCTGAACAAGCCGCCCGCTGCCCACCTGACGCTGCCCAAGGGCATGGGCCTGGGCCTGGGGATAAGCGTTGGAGTGGCAGGAGGAATGGGGATGGGTCCCGCAGCGGGATTGGGCTTGGGGTCCGTGATGGCCGCCGGCACGAGCCTGTCGCCGTCGCAGCTCAACACCATCACGCACAAGTCGGCGGCAGGACGCAACCACATCATCACGGACACACTACCAGGACCGGAGAGCTGCGTCTAAGGATGTGGCCTCCGTGAACCCTGGCATCCTGGCACCCAACCAAAAGACTGGCGCACAGCAGTAGCCCAAGAACACAGCCGAATCACAGTGACAGCGAACTACTAACTAGTCATGTGAAGCTGCGGTCAAATTAGTGGTGAAAAGAGTTCCCAAAAGTGCTTACTTATTATTTATTACTTACTTATTATTTCATCTGTTGAAGCTTGCTTTACACTTTACTGATACTGAAGATTGTTAAAGCACTGCATTTTAAAACTCCGATTATAATAACCAAACTTAGATGAATTCTGAAATAATAATGTAATCAACTATTACTTAGTCACTGCCGGACAAACATCAAAAGAAAACCTTAAATTGTAAAATCTTGGAGAGCAGAGTTTTAAATAAAAAATTGAAACTAACCTTTTAAATTAGATTATAAGTTAAAGAGTGTTTGGCTTTTGTACAATTAATTACACAAATTTTGATGTGATAAAAATGGATGTTTTTGGGCAATCTTTCAGAATGATTCTGTTAAGTTGCATATTAGGCAAAAGATAAAACAAAACGAAAAAGATATTTTGTAAATCTGAAAGAAGCGAATCGCAGTGGGTAAAAACGTTTTCCCTAAATAAGTATATGGAATCATTTGTCCTTTAAATTTAAAATGACCTAAATGAATGTATGCTGTTATTTAAAACGCTTTTTAAAACCAAACCTCCACCACTACTATTTTGAACGCATCTTCATATGGAAACCCTGTTCGGCGACGTCGCTTAGAAGTAATTATTAGAGTTAGAAAGTAGCTTAAGTACGAATATGTATATGTAATGCGTGTGTCTGTGTCTCCGTTCGTTTGTAAATGTTTAAGCTAAGTGTAACCGTAGATGTACTTGTATACTTGACTGGTGTAAACCGGAGCCTGCTCCCAGCTCCGGGCGTCGAGTCCAGTATTTATTTAAGGGCGACCCCCAAGGTGAAACTAATCTTCCAAGCTTTGGACTCGCCAAGGTGCTGGGAGCAGAGCTCGCACTCCCTAACTTGTTGTTAAATCTGTTTGTCCGGCTAACGTAAGAAAAAGGACATATCCCCAGAACATATCCCTTCCTGCCCAGCCGAAGAGCGAGCCGCAACTATTTGAACTGCCGCCGCAGCCCGAGATCAAAGTCGGGCCGACCCGAGAAAAGGAAAAGTTATATTGGACACGTCTTGCGCCATTGCGTGCCCAGTGCTGGTCGTTATTTAACTTTTAAACACGCGCCAAAAACAGCAGCAGATTTGAATTTAATGGTCACAGCAGCCGCTCCCGCTCCTCCATTATCCTCCGTGGTATCCCCAGTATCCCCAGTATCCCTGGTATCCGTATCCCCCCGCCATTAGCCACTCGCAGTGGGGGCAGCCAACAAGTGAGCAATAAAGAAAAGTTTAGAAAAATATCCCAGTCCCCACTGCCCAATGCCCAGCCCCGAATCCCGAATCCCCGCCCGTTGATAAGCTCACGGGCGATTGAATGGGTATAGAGCACAATAAGCGTGGAGGAGAACAAGAACTGGGCACGGATTTGTGCGCACGATAGCGCAAAACGATGACAATAAATGGAAAAGTTTTTAATAAGCTAATAAAATGATTTATGCGGGTCGAGCCGGGATAAAAGGCACGGAGCTCCGCTCCAGCTGCAGATGGCGATTTGATGGGCCTCCGATTCTGGTCACTTCCGACACCTCATTGACGGACCCTGGCCAGTTGGACCTGAGCACACACAACGAATGGATACTCGAATATTATTTATGGGTCCTTGAGTGGGTCGGCCGTTCGGGCAGTTCAAGTAGGGGCGAGACTCCTTAGATCATCGGACTGTTCATTGGCAATTGTTATCGAGGCATTAGCACATCGGAAATTCGTGTTGAAGGCAACCAGCTAATAAACTATATCATAGACAAGGGCTAAGCGACTATAAGTGTTCAAACGTTTGTCATATCAGTTAAGCGATTCTTTTCGAATATGTACGTCTTGACTTCTAAGCTTAAATCATCAATAGAGTCTAGTGAATCAATGTAATGTCATAATGTTTAAATGTAAAAGTTATAGCATCCAGGCTAACTGGTAGAGCAAATCGTAAACTTCCTCCAAGTTTATACATAGGCAAAAGTCCCCGCTGTAGATATCCAAAATCGAGTGCGAGTAGTGGAAATTTTTAACAAGCCCAAAACCTGTAGCATCACGCCCTCATGTCGCGATCCGCAATACTATTTTATGAGCCTCAAAGAGGCCACCGTTGTACATACATGCATAGGCAACCCAAACCACAGACATATACACATCATTGTAACTAACTACATATGTAAAAATGCTTAAAATATTTGTGATAATGTAATAATGTTAATGATAAGAAATAAAACGCAAACATATTAATGAAAACACATTGAGTTTGAACTGAACCAATTTGAATTATTCATTCCAGATCATGGAGCCCACGGAGATGTATTTCTTGCTTGGCCATTATATTCTATATTCATTGAACAAACCAACAGGCACTTGACTTAAAATCGGCACAACAGAATTGTATTTATTTTGCAATCAATCTTTCTGAAATTTAATTATTTTATTACTTTTTTCGTTTACTTGTTTGTTTGCAACCCACATTTGATTTGCTCTAATCCAAAAAAAAACCTTAGCTTCCTTGCTCAGCGAAATTGTTGCTTGATTGTTTTCAGGAGCTTTCCGCAAGTTTTACTTTTAATTCACTACATTTTGTTGCTAAATGTAAGAGGATATTCTTGTAAGCTGCTTTAAGAAAT
This sequence comes from Drosophila biarmipes, assembly GCF_025231255.1. Classification (NCBI taxonomy): domain Eukaryota; kingdom Metazoa; phylum Arthropoda; class Insecta; order Diptera; family Drosophilidae; genus Drosophila; species Drosophila biarmipes. The sequence goes on along the minus strand of NC_066616.1, from coordinate 4,844,681 downwards.
TAACCCTATGGAACCCAGGTTTTTTTGTTTATTCTTTAAATTATAATAACCAAGTTCTCGTACGAAACATAACTTAATAATCTACATACCTCAAAGCGCACTGTATAGGCTGATGAGAGTAGGACCTTACAAATTTCCACACAAATTTGAACCGCCCTTAGGTACATATTTAATGGGTGCGTTTTTAATTTAAGCAGTAAGATGGGTAATCATGTACTTACTATTGCTTTTTGCCATATAGAAGACTCTTGGGAAAAAGTCAACTTAAAAGCTTAGAGACAGACGCACAGACATAGCTAGAACGAATCGATTAATGATGCTGATGTTCATAAATGTCAACTACTAGCCTCAGCGGAGGTGTATAGATCAAACTTTCTATTGGTACTGGTATCCATTAGTTGTTTAAAATGGTCTGAAATCTAAAAGATGCGCTGTTTTAGACCGCTACGAGCTCCAAAGTTGTAAGCACTCATTTTATGCGCTATTCTCCAACCAAACTAAATAATTTCTCAAGCTTTTGCTATAGTACATCACCTTTTTTTTGGAAAAATTAAAAATTGGAAAAATTTGACATAAATAACATTTTTAGGCGGCAATTGAATGCAAATTTTGTTTTGCGTTCAACAAGACGCACTGTTTTGGACAGCTAAGAAGCTAGATAATTGATCGCAGTCATGTTCTAGATTATTCTAAAAACAAATAAAATACACGTTTTTTAATTTTTTATGCAAAAATTGGCCAAAAACAAAATTTAATTGGAAATTGAATTACGTGTTTTACAAGGTATGAATTTCCACGTTAGGACCCTTAATTTTCTTGCTATCCCAAAAACTGTTTATTGGGAGCAAACTTAAACCGTTTGGAATTATAGTTATACCAGTTACTCGTAGAGTAAAAAGGTGTACCAGATTCGTCGGAAAGTATGCAACAGGTAGAAGGAGGCATTTCCGGCCCCATAAAGTGTATATATTCTTGATCAGGATCACTAGCCGAGTCGATCTAGCCATGCCCGTCTGTCCGTATGAACGCCGGTTCTCGGAAACTATAAAACCAAGAAGAGTCGGACTTGGCATGCATATTTAACGCCTACAATCCGCAATCCACAATTTTTATGCTAGAAAACAACTTAAGCTCAAATTTATATCATTTCATCAGTACCTATCGATTGACACAAAAAAAGTTTGCCACGCCCACTCTATCGGCCACGATCGGCCAAAACGCGTAAAGCTGTCTGCCGCCCACATAACACATACTGAAATATAGGTGGCGCTTTACAAAATCGCTTAGCTTCTTAATATCTTGACTTTTTTAATAAAGGCGTTCCTCTTTGGCTTCCTTCAAGGCTAGACAGGCATCATTGGGTTACCTATGCGCTTTAAAGTCTTAAAAACCTTAACTCAAAAACTTGTAAAAGGCCTCTTATTTTTTTTAAATATGTGGTACGACAGTGTGTGGCACGAACGGATTTTAATGTTCTCAAAAGTCATTGTTATTCTAGGTATTTAAATCGATGTAAATTTGAATTTTTAAATATATAAATAATCCGAGGCAGCTTTATAACTTTGTTAATGCCAAGTGTAAGTTAGGCTCAATGGAGGCATCGACGCGAGTTTTCCCAAACTACTTATGGTTCTGCTAGCCTAATCCCTTAAATAGGGAAAATGGTATTTTTACCCCTGTTTTCTTAAACCATTACTTTAACTAGGACAAATATACGCCATTAGATTTTAAATAGTTTATTTTAGCTATTAATTCCAACTGAATTCCACTTAACCATTCGATGACTTTAGATTTTCCCCTTTGTTTTCTGCCGTTGCTGGCACAGGCGTTACGGTTTGAACTTGAATATTGAACCGTTCACAGTAGCTGGCGCGCCACACAGTGTTGGTAAGTGTGAAGCGGAAACGGTTGGACCACAGGTCAAAATGCACTAACGCGTGCCGAGCGTAAACATCTGTTGTTTGGGAGTCACTGAAATGTAGGAGGATTATTCACGAGCAAAGTCGTTTGTTTGCGGGCTTTTGGCGACCCAGCAGAATTTATTGAGATAGCTCCACCACGGGAAGTTCAAAATTGCCATGGCAACGTGAAGTGCATGTGAAGACAACGCCCGCACTGAAGACCGCAGCCCGCAACCGCGCACAAGAAATTGTGTCAGAAACGAGTTCCCGGACCAACCTAAACGTGAGTGGAGTGCATCGACTCGCCTGGCTGATGCAATCGCAGTGCCAATTATGCTTCTGGTGAAATCCCGCCCTCGCCTGGGACGTACGCATTTCAGCTTCCGCTCCGTTTGCACTGACACGTAGGGCGGTCTTCCCCGAGCTTTGCTATCAATTTCGAGAATTGGCGTCACTCGCAGCTGATCTGACCAAAACAAAGCGTTGTGTAGAAGCCAGATGCGAAGCAAACGCTGCGAGGACAAGACGCGAAAAGCTGACGAAGATACGCGCCGCAAGGGGAGGCTCTGGTCGACCTGAACATCCGCTTTCCCCAGCAGTTACTAGCCCAAACGGTGTGTTTCCTTGATTCATAAGGAGCAACCTCTAGTCTGCCTCCCTAACACTATGCTGCAGGTCGATAAGTAAATTAAAACAAAAGCATTTGCAAGCATCGGTAAAATAAGTTAAGGTTCTAGAAAGCTTTGTGGTTTGAGAACTAAAAGATTTTAAATTTTTCGCCTAATCGAATTTTTTTTAAACTTTTTTAGTTGTTTTTTAAATTAAACTTAGTGGACTTAAAAAAGGGCAAAATTACTTGTGTGTAAAATCGAAAAACATAATATTTAAGTGATCCCAAACCGTCGAATTCTAAATTTGACCAATCAAGTAGTCACTTTCTCAACAAAAAATACGCACCACATGTGATTTTATGGTAATTTTACTATGAAGTTGTTACCAAAGGCGCATTTCAATATTTATTAACTAAAACTACTGCTCTATTCTACTCATATACTTTGTAGTGTGCCGATGTAAGCCCCCAAAACAGCTGCACCCCGCAAAGCAGCACTCATACGCCCCATTCGTAGGGTATTGAAAGCTCTTTGAATCGTTTATGTACTCGGGCCTCTCCACCCATTGTGCTTCCGCTAGGTCGCACACTCGTTCTCGTCGTCCGCGGACCCAAAACAAATCGGAGCGGGTTATAAACAAAATCGAAAGGCAGCCAAGGCAGAGAGCACGGGCACAACTACACGGCGCCCAAAACCCAGAACCCAGAACCCAGATAGCCGAATAACAAATTCGACCTGGGCAAATGAAGAGCGCAGCCAAAATCGATATTTTGTGCCAGCGCAGCGCGCAAATAGGAACTGTCTTCAGCGCTTAAAATCTCGAATAATTTCAAGCCCCTTGGCTTGCCCCGTGAGCCACTTGCACAGAATATCTGGTAAGGAGTTGGAGTACTTCGGAGGTAAATGGAATACAGCCTTTTCACCGCCCCGCGTCGTGTGTATCCAAACAAAGGCAAGAGTCGTGGCAAACATAAACAAGTTTCAAGGTCGCTGCAAGTCAAAGAGGACGGTCAAAAAACAAACGAGAAAATTTCAATTTTGACGGATACACATAAGCAAACACAAATATTACCTCGAAACTGTATTCCAATTGTACAACCATGCATAGTGCGTTATCCCAACTTTTGAATTTAAAAATGTAAAGTGAAAAGGCACTACAAAATTTGCAGTTGTACCTGAAAATAGTTCTAAATTGAAGGCAGATTCGGATTTAATTATGGACAAGATTTTAAGGACATTAAGTACTATTTGCTTTCTTATATCTGCATATCCCAGCGCTATTATTTCACCCACAGCTGTTTAAAAATCTGCCGTGAATGTGTGTTTTTCGATGTCGCAATTGGCCCAAAATTGTTTTCTGAAACAAGGCGTTCCTTTGTTCAGAAGACAATGAAACGCAAATACCCGTGCTTATAGCCAAGCGTAATAATGTATTCGAAATGCGTCTCTTCCAGCCACACAGTATGGAGTCCTTCCTGAGCCTCTTCGACCCCAACCAGGACGACGGCTTCGAGGAGGAGCCGGAGCTGAACGGAAACAGCAGTGGCGGCGGGAGCAGCAGCAGCGACTATGAGACGGACGCCAACGCCAACGAGTGCAGCCTGCGCCACCTGAACGGCGGACTGCCCACCGAGCGGGGCAACCTGATCTTCGACTTCGAGCAGGGCATGCTGCCGCCGGAGCCGCAGCTGGGAAATGTCGAGTACAAGCTGAAGCTGGTCAACCCGTCGAAGCAGCGCTTCGAGCACCTGGTGACCCAGATGAAGTGGCGGCTCCGCGAAGGAAACGGCGAGGCCATCTACGAAATAGGCGTCTCCGATGCCGGCTATCTACAGGGTCTCAGCGACAAGGACATGAACGCCTCGCTCACGACCCTCAAGCAGATGGCCCATAGCCTGGGAGCCAGCACCTCGGTGCTCCGGCGGAAGACCATCGCCTCGCGACGGGCCGTGGCCGAGGTGCTCGTCCGGAAGATCCCCGACGACCAGCACAACATCGAGGTGCGGGTGGCGGTGCTCGGGGGAGCCGATGCCGGCAAGTCCACTTTGCTGGGCGTCCTCACGCAGGACGAGTTGGACAACGGACACGGCAGGGCGCGACTTAACATGTTCCGGCACATGCACGAGATTCAGTCGGGTAAGAGTCAATTGTAATCTGTCTTCGCTGGTTAGGCTTTTTAAAAGATGACCAGTGACTTAAAAGGATAGTCGTATCTCTGAATAAATTCAGAGTGAATGAGCTTAAACCTTTGATGTTACTTAAATTACCTGTGTTTTTTTTATCAATGTATTTCCCAATTAATTTCAGGTCGCACGTCCTGCATCTCCCACGAGACACTCGGCTTCGATGCACTGGGCAACGTGGTCAACTATAAGTACAATGAGATGATGACGGCAGAGGAAATTAGCGACAGGTCCAGCAAGCTGGTAACCTTCATGGATCTCGCCGGACATCGGCGCTACATGCGCACCACCGTTCAGGCGCTGAGCGGCTACTCGCCCCATTACGCCATGCTAGTAGTATCGGCGGGAAGCGGCTGCAACGACACCACCGAGGAGCACTTGGCCATCGTGCGGGCTCTGGACATGCCCTTCTTCGTGCTGGTCACAAAAACGGACATCACATCGCCGGATGCCACGGTGCAGGAGTTATGCAACCTGCTCACCACCATCGGGTGCCGGAAGGTGCCCTTCGTGGTGACCAACACGGATGAGGCCATCTCCGCCGGATCGAACCAGATCTCTGAGAACATCGTGCCCATCTTCTGTGTGTCGAATGTCACGGGTACAGGCCTGAATCTAGTCACCAAGTTTCTGTATGTCCTGTCCCCGGGAATCAGCAACGCTGAGAAGGATCGCCTTGAGCAGGAGTCCTGCGAGTTCCAGGTGGACGAGATTTTCCGGGTATCCGACGTGGGACCCGTGGTGGGTGGTCTGCTGGTCCAGGGTGTGCTAACCGAGAACATGCCCATGAAGATTGGCCCGCTGCCGGATGGAAGCTTTCACCCCGTGAACGTAAATACCATTCACCGAAATAAGGCACCCTGCCGGGTAGTTCGAGCTGGCCAGAGCGCCTCCCTCTCATTCGCCTTGGATCAGGATCTGCCTACGCTTCGGAGTGGTATGGTTCTGCTGGGTGATATAGGAAACAGTACAGATGAGCCCTACGGAACTTACTTTTTCCAGGTAGGCAAGTGTTCTTATCGAAGCAGGTTTCTCATTAAAATGCTTCCATTTTATGTTCCAGGCCAAAGTATCCGTGCTGTTCCACGCCACAGCCATCTACGTTGGCTTCCAGACCACGGTGCACATCGGAAGCATTCGCCAGACGGCCGTTATCCGGGGCATCATGGGCGGCGAGAGGCTGGGCACCAACGATTGCGCTTCGGTGATGTTCGAGTTCGTCGGTCACCCGGAGTACGTGCGCCCTGGTATGCGCATCCTGTTTCGCGAAGGCACCAGCAAAGGCATCGGAGTTGTGACGCAGGTGTTTCCGGTAAACAAGACGGGCATAAAGTAGAGAGCTGCTCAGCGGGATATTTCCAATGACAAAACTATATATCTCAAACAAAGATGACATGTACATATACTTTATTAGCAGTTAGAGAGGGGCGTCAAATCCAAGGCAGATCTTCTGTACTTTTAGTTTCGGGTTCTGTGATTTTTCGTTTAAGCTCGGCTCACAATCGGAAATTGTGTGAAATCCTCCTTAATTACTCATACTTCATTAAAAAGCCACACAAAGATACAAAGAGAGTTGAATAAAATTAATAATGTGGACAATTTCTGCTTGAGCAACCGACATTTTCTCTAAGTGTTTACAAAAAGGTGGAAATTTTCCAGTGATCTTGAACAGCCCAACATCCAAAAACAGTTCAATCCATTTTAAAACACAGAAAATAACTCAACAATTTTTTATTCCCGTCTACTGCTTGACTGCTCATTCTGACTATGGTTCCTGCTATCACTTGTTGCTGGGACACTGGCGCCACCATCGATCTCTTCCGCCTTTGCGGGCACTTCGGACCTGAAGCGGAAGAGGACGGGCACCTCTCCTATGGAGGGATTTCCGTTCGCCTCCAGCAGGCGAATCCATGACAGCAGGGAGTCCTTCGTGGATGTTCCTGTGGCGCAGATGCCCAAGATAGTACCATCGTCCTGCTGGTGGACAGAGCGCAGTTTCCCCAGCTGGTTGTGACGCCTGGGCGGAGCTCGACCAAATAAAGGCACCTCGATGTGGGAGACGTCGTCCTCGTCCAGCTGCCGTTCATCCAACTGGGACAGGAACTCGGAGTCCGGATCGGCGCGCAGCGTGAAGTAGTTGATGCGGCGATTCCTAAGCCAGATGTGGAAGGGTCCCTCGATGTACAAGGCCTTTTGGCGGGAGTGCTCCCGTAGCAGCTTCTCCTGTTCGGGACTCATCCCGCTCACGATCCACGTCTCGTCAATGGCATCCTTCAGCTCGCTTGTCTCGAACACCGTGATTTTGGATCGCAGGTCGACCGTGCACATGCGCTCGAGCGCCAGCTTGGCCATTTCCAGGGTGTCATCCGGCACTGGATCGGGCAGAGGCCACGGAGACAGATTCTTGAACTTGGGCATCCAGTACATCATGCGCCAGTACTTCCGGAGTGGGTGTCCCTGTCTGCCGAACACGTTCAGCAGCATTGCCTCCATCTCGTGGTCGGGCATCACCCCGCAATCCTCCATCTGCTCAAGAAGATCGATGATGCACTGCTGCTGCTTGGGGTAGTGCATGAACTCCGCCTGGAACAGGTTCGTGGGTATGAACTTGCCCTTGGGCATCACGTTGATAAGGGCCTTGTAGACCTCCAGATCCCGTTCCACCCCAAAGTCAGCCATGTTCTTCAGCGCCGCGTAGATGAACTCCACATGGTTGCGCCGGTGGACGTCGCGCTCCTGGAAGATCTCCACCATGGTCAGGTAGGTGTTTTTTGTCCTGTCCTGCGCCGCAGCAAAGGGATTCCTCACAGCCGGCAGGTTTTTGGTGCCCGGCTTCTGTGCCCTGGGATTGGGATTCGGATCCGGGTTCTGTTTGGCATTGCCCTGATCCGTGGAGTAGCATCGGAGGCGGGTGGCCAGTGACTGGCGTCCATTACTGTGCAGCCGGAGCAAACACTGCACGCGGCGCAGCATTTCTTATTTATTAAAGTTCGGTTAAAGAATTTTGTAAATACGATTACAAAACATTGCAAGGCCTGCGGCTCGGCGGAACTAGTTCGTTTCGCAACACTGCCCTCGATCATATGTTTTTGCAGTGCTATCGGTCTAGCTAGCGGGAAATGTTGTACGTTTTTGGCTGGAACCAGTTACTTCAAAATAGCTTTGCGATTAGGTGTCTCCTTCATTGGGCCTTTCTTATTTCAGTATATAAGCGTGTACACTCACTTAAATTTGTAGGTTCATAAAGTTAACGCAATTTCTGAGTTAATCCTTAATTTTCCCCGCCAGAAACAGCTGTTAGGGCAGGCATCACTGCTGCGAGGATTGTTCAACACTGGCTCCTAACTCAGTGTATCCTTTGTGCTGCTTTTTGTTGTTATTCACCGTTTTCTGCATTATCCTTATTCGCATAGTTTTTGGTTGTTTTGTGTTGTTTTAGTTAGTTCCGAACCCTGAGTTGTTTGCACGGGAGCGCGCTGTTAGGAAAGGCAATCCAACAAGTGGAGCTACGCGGAGTAGCCCGACTGCCAGGTAGTATCTATAACAGAAGCAACACAATAGAACTTGGCTCCGTCCCAAGGAGCACCCCACCAGCCCAAGGTTACTCGAGACTTTTCCAGCCGCCAAAGATGCACTGATAGTAAACCCAAGGAGCACCTCTCCCCAGTATGCGAAGGGGCTAAGGCGTATTCCGGGCACGGTACCACACTCGACCGACATGCTGTGCTTCGACTCGGAGAGGATGAACTGGTACTACCACGTCCTGGCCAGGCGCCCCTACCTGGTGGTCGTCTCCATCGCCGTCTACTGCGTCGCCTGCATCATCGTGGCCTTCATCCTGAACAAGCTGCCCGACTTCAGCGATCCCACCTTGGTTCGTACAGCTTGGAAACCGCCCAATTGATCCCAAAAAACTCCACATTATGTTTACCCATGTTTACCATAATACTCTAAAAATTAGAAAAAGAGATCCAGGTTTATACGCACAGTGTAGTAAACTAGGTTTCTTGAAAATCAGTCATTAAATCGATCTCAGGAAACCTATAAAATATGATCCTAGCTCACTTTTTTCTCACATTCACTGACTCACAGAATTTGTTCAATTAATAAATACTTTAATATTATATTTATACCTTTTGTTTGTATATAAATAGTTAATTATTGTTCTTTAGTTGTGGACAGGAAATAAAAGTTTTTAAAAATAAGAGGTATTGTGAAGCAATTAACACAAAAATGATTTATGCCTTACGAATAGTAATACATATTTTGTCATAACTTTGTAATGCAATGAAAAAGAAATTTGCGATCGATAGTTTTTATATAATTCATCCATTTTTTTAGTTTCGTTCTTTACAGCTTAAAATATAATGATTAGCATTCTATTTCAAAAGTTACAATATTCTTTTTTTGGGGAAATAACAGAAAAATATTAGATGTTCTAAAACGTTTACCGTCCTTACACATTACTTTAAAGAAGGTGATATAATTGTTTCCGAACTAATCTTTTCCCACTGAAGAAAACATTTCTTTTTTTTATTGCATCACTTATGTATGCTTCCTCACTTAAACACTCCATTTTTATTACAGGGCTTCGAGACGCGCGGCACAAAAGTAGGGGAACGCCTGACAGCCTGGTACAACCTTATGCAGGAGACTGATCACCATGGGATGCTTTTCTCAAATCCGTCGGATCTGTGGGAAAAGAGGCGCGTGGAGCTGGGCTACGTGGAATCCAGACTACATCCAAATCACAAGCGACGCAAGAACAAGCACAGAAACCGAAACAAGAACAAACGTCGCAAGGAACAAAATCAGAGCAACCACGAACATCACGATGTGGCCCAAAAGATGATGCAGTTTAAAAAGCGTCTGAAGGCCACGAGTGCCCCTTCTGCAAATCTCGCTGTGGACACCTGGATGGGGGACAGCGGAGTGTTCCGTGACTACGAAATCACAAACGACAGCTCTTCCTCCTCATTGGAACCCATCCGGCGCACCGAGCAGATCGAGTATGGGCACAACACCACCTCAGTGGATGAGGACGAGCATCAGCAGCGGGTCCAGACCAAGAAAAGCACCTGGCGGCTGCTTAAACAGGCCGCCACCCTGCCCACCGATGATTGGGCGGACATGCATCGTCGCCAACCTATCGAAGGCTTCTTTTGCGATTCTTCTCCGCGAAAGGAGTACTCGCATTTTGTGGTTCGGCGCATCGGCCCCAACGCCACCGATTCGCTGTTCGACTTAAACGGCTTGCTGGCGATGTGCCAGCTGCAGGATCAGATCACGGAGGTGCCCAGCTACCGGGCTTTCTGCGAACCGGAGATGCTCACTACTGAGTGCTGCCGGCCGTGGTCGCTGCCCAACTATGCCGCCATGCTGGTTAACAAAAGTTCCTGCTTCGACCTCACCGTAGAGGATGTTACTTCGCTGCAGACACTACTCTCCGGCTGCTACACGTACTTCCACGACCTGAAGATGGACAACCACTGCAACGAAATCCCGCATTGTCGTGCTCCAGAAGAGTGCAAGCGGCATAACATCGTCTTCAACGTCCTGAATTTCCTCACCGATTTCGGATTTATGAAAGCCAATGTGAGTGATTCTAATTCTAAATTATTGCAGATTTATAGATACTACATATTACATATGTTTTAGAGACTCCTTTACTTTACTCCTTTACTTTAAACCTAACAACGCAATTACTCTAAACCTTTTAAATTTTAATGAGATACGAAAAGTTGACTTTACATTTAGTATAAGTTTTTTGAGGCTACTATATTGATATCCTTAAAATAATATTTACATTTTTTTCAGGAATCCAATGTGTACTTGAAATACGCTATGATATTTGTGCCGGTGGCCCAATCCAATCGCCTTCTGCCGCTGTTCCACGAGTGGGAAGAGGTGTAAGTTTGAATCCCTGTTAGTATTTGCGAAATTGGTAGCGATCAATGGGTGACGAGGGCATTACGCCATTCTTAGCTTTCATCAAAGCTGGGACGCATATAGTGTCAAAATAGGTGGTCATGTTGTACTTTGTGAACAGTTTGCGCAACTCGATGGCAATCCGGTCCATTGTTTGATCCTTAATCGAGGGTTCCGGATATAGGGAGCTCTTAAATGGCTCAGTTTCCTGCAAGCGATTATAATAGCAGCCATAGGTGGTCTGGTAGTCTCCATTTTCACAGGCTAAGTATTTACCACTTTTTAATCGTCGTCGACTTACAAAAGAAACGAAGTCGTTTCGCGAGTAGTCTAACATATAAACAGATTTGCGCAGATCCTTAAGAAAGCTCTTAAGAAGATTGAAATCAACAGGAGGACACATAAAGAACAGTTTGTAGATCTCCTCGTTGCACCACTTGTTGCGCTTTATGAACTGCGCATAGTCCTCGCGCCAGTCCATTGATTGGGGCCAAGTCTTTGTTATCGTCTGCACACCAGAGACTTTCAGATTTGCGGAATGGTGTCCAGTTATTAGGGCGGGGTCTTCCTGACTTTTTCTTATGGGTGGATTGTATACAGCTTTTCCGGTATGGTCCACATAGTCTGCTCTGCTGGTGCTCACAAGCATCCTAGTTCTTGGCATTAGCATTTTGACCAACTCCTTTTCCCTCTGCACTGGATTCATTTTGAAATTTTTTTGTTATTTTTATTTTGTTGATATTTTTTTGTTGTTTTTGTTTGAGCTTAAATTTATGACTGATTTTGCAGGGAGCTGCGTAACGAGCTTGTGGAAGTTATTGCGATGGACCTGGGTCTTGAGAACGAGCTTTTCAACGAGCTGCTGCTGACGGACGTCTGGCTGGTTTCCCTAGGAGGGGCCTTTGTCATGGCCAGTGTTTGGTTGTACACTGGGTCGGCATTCATCACCTTAATGTCCTGCATCGCGATATGCTTTTCCTTGGGCCTAGCGTACTTCTTCTACGCCATCGTATTCGAGTTCGAGTTCTTCCCCTACATGAACCTTCTGGCCGTTGTGGTGATAATTGGGATTGGAGCAGACGATGTGTTTTTGTTTTTGAAAATATGGCAATGTGTGTTGGCCGAGAGGTTCAGCAATCGTTGCACCTTGACCACTCAATCCCAGAGTGCTCTTCCTACGCCCCTGGAGCTCAGCGATCACACGGAGTCGCTGGAAAACATCATGGCGCTGACCATGCGCCACGCTGCTGCTTCCATGTTCGTTACTTCCCTCACCACCGCTGGCGCCTTTTACGCCTCCTACAGCAGCTCCATAACAGCCATCAAGTGCTTTGGGTAAGTTGATATTCTGGGACTGCGTTTTCAAAGAAATATTACAAATATTTCATTTTAATTTTATTCCTACAGGGTGTTTGCGGGAACCGTCGTGGTGACCAATTATCTGCTTATGATCACTTGGCTGCCCGCTTCGGTAGCCATAATGGAACGGCTTTTTGCCACCAGGATATCCTGCCGCCATCCGACGTCCCAGAAGCTGATCCATGCGTGCATGAAGTCAATTAACAGATTTTGCCAGATGTTTGAGGAGTGCATAACGCACAGCATTATGAACTACTCCTATCTGTGGTTGGTGATTTTTGGTGCTCTAGGCGCTTCCAGCGCTATAATCGTGTTCTGGTATCCAGGACTCCAGTTGCCTGAGAAATCGCACTTCCAGCTCTTCGTCTCGAGACATCCGTTTGAGATGTATTCCAGCGTGAAGCAGCAGTTCTGGTTTGAAAAACCATTGCAAGCGTATGAGAACTTCAAGATGCACATGCACTTCGTCTGGGGCGTGCAGGCTGTGGACGATGGCGACTACACGAACCCCAATTCCTATGGCAATCTACACTATGACAATAATTTTAATGTATCGAGCAGGTCAGCACAACTCTGGATCCTTAACTTTTGCCAGAGTGTGCGCCAGCAACCCTTTTACAAAGAGACCCTGGGCATGCTCTTGCCCAATTGTTTCATTGAAAATCTCATCGACTATATGAAGCGCAGGTTAGCATCAAACTTTAAAACTTTGTTTCAAAAGTTTTAGTTCAAAATATTTTAAAATTTTATAACTACAATTTTTATTTGTTCTCAGTTTTTTATAAATACAATCTTTAATAGATATATTGTAATATCGGGAAAATTACCTTCAACAAGTTTAAAAACTATATTTTACGTTTCAGATGCATAGATGATATGGACTTTACCAGGAAAGATCGTTCGCCGTGCTGCGACGCCCAGTTTCCCTTCGACCCGCACATATTCGAGTATTGCTTGCCACAGAGCATATCCAACATGTATGACACCACATTTTTCCGGCCCGGCGTGGCAGGGCCCAAGTTTGCAGATGCTCCTCGGTTGGAGCCGGAAGATTACTCAGGAATAGGCGGAAACGAGAGCGCGGAGTACAGCACGAACGGATCCACTACACCACTGTTGGTCAAAGCCCTGGTCATCGAGTTCGAGTCCAATGTGGCATACAGCACCATCTACGCAAATATCAAACAGTTTTACGAGTCTGTTGAGAACTGGTTTCAGCAGCAGTTAACCACAGCACCTCCTGAACTTCGAGGAGGATGGTTCACCAGCGACCTAAAGTTCTACAATGTGCAGGACACACTTTCAAATGACACATTGATTGCCATTTGTCTGGCAATGGCTGCGTCCCTTGCAGTGCTGCTGTGCTTTACGGTCAACATACTGATTTCCATTTACGCCGTGCTAACAGTGTCGCTGAGCATTTTTAACACCGTGGCGGTGCTCATCCTGCTTGGCTGGCAGCTTAACATTTTGGAGAGCATTGCGGTGAGTACAGCCATAGGACTGGCTGTGGATTTTAGCCTACACTACGGCATCCACTACCGGATGTCCCCAGTAAAGGAGAGGTTAGCAGCCACTCAGTTTGTACTTTCGCGCATTATTGGACCGACTGTGATGGCGGCCACCACGACGGGGCTGGCAGGCGGCATCATGATGGCATCCAATATTCTGCCCTACATACAGATCGGCGTCTTCCTGGTCGTGGTCATGATCGTCAGCTGGTTCTACGCCACTTTTTTCCTGATGAGTCTGCTGCGTGTGGCTGGTCCGCAGCATGGTTTTCTGGAGCTTAAGTGGCCGCTGTGGAACAAGCGGAACAGTGCCAGCAGCAAGTTCTATGAGCGGTAAGATTTTTATTGTATTTACCCTGTTGAACAGATTCAGTTAGTGCGTTTGACCTTTGCAACTTCGTTAGAAGGCGAATTAATATTTGCTGCAATTACTTTCTCGAACACTTATAATTTATATATATTTTTTTAAAACATTTAAAAACTTGTATTGCCTCTGCAGGAAACCCAGCCAGGTGATCGCCAGCGAGCAGCTGCTGACCCCCACCAGCTCGGCCATCGTGGAGCTGGCCAACTCGGAGACGCACGAACTGGAGTCCTTGAACTCCAACAGCCTGATAAAAACTATTTCGGGCACCGAAAGCGCCCACGCACTGTCCTCGCTCCCGAGAGACTTCGAGCACTCGTTCCAGACGCTGCACGAATGCAAATATCAAACGTATCCGTCTACATCCAATTGAGTTAGTTACTATAGCCGGCCAGAGCGCGTTGTTGTTGCCAGGGTGGATCAGGCGACTGCATTTTATACAGGGTAAGGCGGCACAGAAGCCTGCCCGAGATACATTTATATATACATATACAAACCTTGTGTCGGCATATTTAGTTTTAAAATGTGCTGGCCGAGGCATATGTACGTTGTGCGAGTTCTACATTGATATACTCTAGATATATGTGTAATTGTACTTGGTAGACTTAAGCGAAGCGAAATCTTGTAAACTCTCCTTAGTGTGCTATTTCCAAAAGACTTCAGACGGTTGCAATATGCTTTTTTTATTTTGTTATTGCACGTTTGATGCTCCAGCCAAGTGAATACAATTTGAAACTGAAGCAATTAGCGGAGGTACTGGTTCGTCTTTGTCGGTAGGACTGTACGATGACGGTATTATTAGTTTTTAGCCAAACGTTTCAACGCTGTTTACGTACTTAACTGTAATCAAAACTATTTATACTCTGGATTTTTATTAGGTGTTAAGTTGGGCCGCAAAGTTGGCACCAGCAAGATATAGTTACTTTATATGATAGTTATGTGCGCAGAGAATATGTGTTGTCTATTCTAGTTGTATGCGTTCAAAACAAAAACAAAAAACACAAAACAAACACACACGCACTCACGTTTGTAATAACCATGTAACTGTGATACAGAAGGTGAGACACTTAAAGAAATCGGTGTTTATACAGACATAGTGTATACCCGTAATCCATGACGTATTGTAATTACCTGCAACTAAAAGGCCCTGTACTTCCTTCATTGAACTTATGTGTTGAAGTGATTAAATAAATAATACTTGTAAAACCACTATAAATATATTGGCAAGTTCATTTATCTTACATAGAAGTAATTAAAAACTGGGAATCGAGTACCTCCCTTACACTGGAAATGTTTATTTAGGTTCTCTCTGTAAACCAGATTCCTGGTAGGCTTTATTTACATCAATCTGGATTTCACAATAACAGAATGTTTTCATTGCTACTGTCCACCTTCCATTTTGGATTGCTGATACAAATCAGTCGTTTATAGCTGCGACACTTCCAGTTCCTCCAAGGCATCATTTAAAACGATTCACCGATTGGCTTGATGGTCAGCTCATGGATCTGCACGTTGGGAGGCGTTTGGATGCAGTAGGAAACTGCATCGGCTACATCCTCAGCACGCAACATGGGGAAGTTTGGTATGATCTCCTTGATTTTTTCATCAATGATTTCAGTGTCAACGGCTCCGGGGCTAATGCTCTACAAGAGAAATAATTAAATTATCAATTTAAATGACAGAAACATCATCAGAGTATTTATTCTGCTAGGAGCTGATAGAATTAAACCATTCAGATAGTCTCACCAACTTTTTTATGATATGATATTTTGCTCAATAACGATCAACTTACTATAATACTTGTTCCTTAAATAAACATTTAGTTTTTTTGTCTCTAGAGACATTTGTTGTTCTTGTGCGAGCCAAAATAATACTACGTTAAGCAAAAGTGACATTACCATTTAATAGATAAGGGAAATTTCATTTGTCATTTTGGTATTATTGATAGCGCTATCTTTTATTTCAAACAAAATTCGCGATCAGAAAAGCAACTAAACAAAACAAAACGATGAAAGAACAAAAGACATCGAATTTATAATAGCTCACCGTAATCTTGGTCTGCGTCTTCTTCTGCTGGAACTCCTGTCGCAGGACCTCCACCAAAGCGGTTACCGCAAACTTGGATGGAGCGTACATCTTGAAACCAAAGCCTGGCATAACGGGAATCTTGTGGCCCACAATGCTATTGATAACCACCACATGGCCATCGGTGACGTTGCGCTTCTGCTGCGACCTGAAGGCCTCGCGGGCGCACCACACGAATCCCAGGACATTGGTGTCCAGCACGGATCGCATGTCGGCAGCATTGTCGGCATCCGTGATCAGCGAACCAGTGGTAATGCCCGCGTTGTTCACCAAGACGTCCGCCCCACCGAGAGTCTCATCTATCCATGCGAACGCATCGACCACCTGCTGCTCCACGCTGACGTCACACTTGCGGCCATGGAATTTCGCCTGCTGATCCGCAGGCAGGGATTCCTTCAGCTGCTTCAAACGCTCCTCCCGGCGGGCCAAGCCCACGACGACCAAGCCCTTCGCCACCAAATCCTTGCAGCAGGCCGCCCCGATCCCAGAGCTAGCCCCCGTAACCACAGCAACGCGATTTGACCAACGATCCATTCTATTTTTCCGTAAGTATTGCGAGTAGAAAATTCCCTCAAACTGAAGTGCTTGGTCATGCCATTTATAGCCTCCTCCAGCTTTTTCGCCACCAAAAGCTTTCGCTCAACGGGCAATTAATGTTAAGAGAGCTGCACGATTATACATAGCAATGATATCGATCTGACTTGTCATCGTGCGAAGAGAAGATAGCAAAAAAAAGAGCTAGAAACTTCCAGAGCTAAAAAAGCTCCATACAGAAGTAAGCTTTCCGACCCCATAAAGTATATTTATTCTTGATCAGGATCACCAGCCGGGTCGATCTAGCGAAGTCCGTCTATGCGTCCGTTCGTATGAACGCTGAGATCTCGGAAACTATAAGAGCTAGAGGAGTCAGACTTGACATGCAGGTTTCTGGGCTTCCTGCGCAGCGCAAGTTTGTTTCAGTGGGGTTTCACGCCCACTATAACGCTCACAATCCGAGAGAATCTGTAGCGCCTACCGTTTTTAAGACAGAAAACAAACAATAATCAAGTGCCCTGCGGTGGACACGATGTCAGGTGAACGGTTCTTTTAAATTGAAAGTGAAAGTAAAATGTATGTAAACATGAAGCATGACCGGTGGGACGCTCCCTACATGGACATCCTGCCGGGCGCGTCAAGGAAAGTTAACTCTGGACCAAAGCAGCATTTTCGACGTGCTAAGGCCGTGTCTAGAAGCGCTCAAACCCTTATAGAAAAAATAAATGCAAAATATTGCCGACATGTAAAAACAAGTTTTTTTCAAGATTTCCAATAGGGAAAGGACCTTCTGGTTCTGCTTCTCTACAAGCATGTTTTATGTCACTTCTAAGGAACTTCCAGAAGTTACTTCGGCGACACTTCCACTTCGACATTCACTTCGGCGATATCGCATTCGGATCGGGGAAGTTTTAATAGGTCATTATTTGTTTTTAATTTCCAGGTTAAGGTAAAAAATTGAGAAAGTGTTTTGTGTGTTTTTTAATATTATTGCATTGTTTTTTATTTCGCTAAGGGTGAAGCTAATACTTTTATCTGTTAAAATTGCATATGCTTTAAAAATGTCAAAATTTGATGAATTATAAGGCTCATTAAAAAGTGAACATTTTCTTTCTCTTAAATTTGGTTAATTACGACTTACGACGAATTTCAATTGAGAAGTAAAAGTTTTTAGTTTTTACAAATGAATACAATTCCTCCTTATCATAAAGTTGTCGACTAAATATGTATATGCTTGCTTTCTTTTGACGGTATAACTCTTTTCAGCACGTCTCTTATAAATTAGGGAAGCAGCATTATTTGATTTTTTAACCTGTTTTTTTTATAATTTGCAGGTCATTTTCAAAACGGAAATCTTATTGTTTCTATTGACCCAAAGGATTTTGCTTCCTCGTGAATATAGAGCAAGTAATGAAAATTACAAGTCATGAAGAGAATACTTCTATAACAAAAACTATTAAAAGATCCAGTTCGTCCAATAAGCTGGACTCACGAAAATATTCGTTCGGCCAAGATTTTTTAAATTTAGAAGCTCGTTTGAAAGCTCACCAATTTTCCAGGATATTAGGGAATATTGTTCTCCCATTTTTTTACCCAAGATTTAAGGAGGGTCCTTACTACTCCAAAGCAAACAACATGCATATAGTCTAACCCAACTTGTTTAACAATATCTATAGAAAGTTTTTCTCAAATTGTTAATTCTTTCCTGCTATGATGTTCAGGTTGACTTCTGCTTCTAAATGAGCTGTTATCGCGAAAAGGGCCCATTCCAACTTTTAAAAAAACAACTCGTTTTTTTACCATTTTCCCCTTCTAAAGGCACCTTGTGCAGGAATAATAGCCTGAATGTCCCTTTTTTGCCAAATCAAATGATCGGGCTGGAGCATTCATAATAAAGCATCTGATGCCTACGCTGTATACTTTATATTTTACTGGAACGCAGTTTCTGAAAGTCCCTTTACTTCATTTATTCACTCAGGTAGTCAGCGTTTTCCGGCTTTGAATAACCCTATCAACAAAACATTTCACAATATGGGCCAAACGGTTTTAAACGAACTTTTACATAAAGGCAAGACATCAACATTTACATTTATATTAATTATTTCTGATTCATAATCAATTAATGTTAAAAAATCTGTACGCACGTCAGACAAGCCATAATGAGTATAAAAGCCGTCACCCATATTTCGGCCTACAACTTCTTTCGGTGTCTTCTTCAAGGTTCGCGAATCTCATATAAATTTTTCTCAATATTATTAAAAGTTCATTTAATACAAGCAATATTTTGTAAATACGCAAATTGAAGAAAAAAAATTTAACTCGCGAAACAAAGTGACGCTTAGTCGAAATATAAAAGCGTAGGTTAGAGCTTTTTTTCTTTCTTCTTCGCGATCTTTTTTTTTAGCAAGCGAGCGTTGTTTCTGAACATACAGTGAACTATCTATTTAGTGAACCTTTAAGTAACGAGGGCCGAAAACATAAGGTTCACAGAAGCAACTGTCTTAAGTATTTTATTTATTATGAATATTATTTTCTCTTTACTTTTTGAATATTATTAATATTATATTAAATGTAAACTTATTTAATCTACCAATTATTGTTGATATAAATTATTCCCAAAAATTGTTTTTCTTATAAAATATTTTACCTTATTAATTTTAAGTATATATTAATATATAAAATATATTTACCATATTATTGTTCTAAATATTATATACAGAAAAAATAATTGGTTAAATAAAAAAGGGTTTACTCTTGTGTTTTGATTCGAACACTGTACCTGCTGAGACACAGTCTGGACGCCAAAAAAATAGACAACCAAGAGCAAAAACCATGTTTTCAAATTCCATTCTATCTTCTTTTGCCGGCCATAATTTTGTTTTTTTTTTTTTAATTGTGTGCTATCGTCTAACTATCGTCCAGAAGTGTCTCAGAAGTTACTTCTTCGCGATCGAAATGTGTGCTATCCTTTCTATGCCTTTCTATCGCTCAAAAGTGACTTAGAAGTTACTTCTACGCGATATATGTATATTTTGTTTCTACGCAAACTAGTCTCTCAGTTTTAAAGCTATCGGGCTGAAACTTTTCCAAAAGCCGGAACGGACAACTAAATCATATAGCTCCCATAGGAACTAGTATTTTCCCACTAATTTCCCGATTGTTCCTATGACAGCTATATGATATAGTCGTTTTTTATTTTTTTTAACATATACCTTTCTAAGCTTGGATATAACATTTTTAAATTAGTTCTGAATTTCGAATTAAATTTTATCAAAATCGGTCGACTATATCATATAGGAACAATCGGAAATTAGTCGGTAAACATGATATGATATCTTTAGTGTTTTTTAACATAAAACCTTATAAGCTTGAAAATAACACTTTTTAATTAGCTCTGAATTTCGAATTAAATTTTATTAAAATCGGACGACTACATCATATAGCTGTCATAGGAACGATCGGATAATTTGAGGGAAATAATGTGAAACAAATTATAGCTTTGGGGCTCTTTTTTATATTTTTAATAATTTCGAATTCAATTTAATAAAATTATTGATTATTTTTTATAACTGCAAGGATATACAAACTTCGACTTGCCGAAGTTAACTTCCGTTCTTGTTCAGAATAGTTTTCTTAATTCTAGATATTTATTCCTATTTATAAGCTATTTTGCCGTAAATTTAAGAAACAATTTGTAGTTATTTTCAGAATGTGCTTCAATAAACTTAAGAAAATTATTTACTTTGAAAAATTTACTTATTTACATTAAAACATGGCTCATAAGAGCTTATGGTATTGATCGAGGTGATTGAATTACACAGTGCAAATAACGGGTAATGCGTATTTATTTAATCACAATTGCTATATCAGTAAAATTTTACGAACCCTAAGCAATTATCGCGGTGAACTGAGTTCCATTTAATGCTTGCGAAGGGTGTAGCGATCGATCGGTCCCGATGGCATTATACCATCCTTGGCCTTTATCAACGCTGGGAGGCAGATAGTGTCGTAATATGTGGTAAGATTGTACTTGGTGAACAGTTTGCGCATCTCCTTGGCAAATTTGTCAATGTCCATCTTCTTGCTACTTGGCTCTGGTTCCAGAATAAGGTTCGACTTGAACGGATCCTCCTCCTGAATGCGGTTGTGATAATTGCCATAGGTCGTCTGATAGTCAATGCCGTCAGCGTCGAGCCGTATTCTTTGCTTTCGCTGGCTTTTGAGCGACTTGTACTGGTTGGGTGAGTAGTCCGAGATGTACGTAGTTTTGAGCAGGTCCCGGAGATATTCCTTGATTTGGTGGTAGTCGACGGGCGGGTGCACAAAAAAGAGCTTGTAAATCTCCTCGTTGCACCACTTGTTGCGCTTGACGAACTGGGCGTACTCCTCACGCCAGTCCATGGATCGTGGCCATGTCCTCGTCTTCAACTCCTGCCCCCGAACTTTCAGATTGTTTGCGTAATGGCCCGAAATCAGAGCAGGATCCGTTTGCCGCCGAAACGCGGTGACGGTTCGGTTAGGCTTATCGCCCGTGTAGTCCTTGTAGAACGCTTGAGTGGTGGTAATGTCCTTGCAGCACCTTGGCAGTATGGTGTCCAGAAAGATCAAATCCATTTCGGCTAACGCGTCATCTTTTGAGCTCTGAGTCATCCTGGACACACAGTTTTTTAGTTTTTTGTGTTTCTGTATTTTTGTTATCTAGACAATGGTATGCTTGGTTAATTAAGATTAACTTATGCCGGGCTACATAGTTTTGTAAATGGTGTCTCAAATAGCAAGATACTTGATATATAGCTGAGGTTAATTTACTTTTGTATTTGGTTGTTGTATATGGTGATATTAACATAATAACATTAGGTAACTCATCAGCGTTTATGTTCTTACAAGAAATCACTCCTGATATTAAAATTTATAATTAAATTTTATTTTAATTCAGGCTTGATTTGTAAAAATAATAAATATAAGATAGATTTGCATTGAACTTTTCTAATCGTACCGATATTTTTAAAATGGTTTGTATGTATCATGCACCTGCGATGTTTACCGAACTTGGCTTGCATTCAATTTATATTTTAAAGTTAAATTTAATAAAAACGAAGCTTCGCGGCGATTTCAGCCGAGAGCCAAATAAATTTCACTGCATATTTTCGGGGATTCGATTAAATATTTGTTTTTCAGGAACTTGTTTGTACCGACCTTGTTTTCCTGTTGTTGGACCCCCTAGCTCAGTGCTTGGAGTTCCTCCGCGATGGTGCTGATGCGTCCCTGAAGATCCTCGGCTGCTGTTGATTAAGTCAATAAGCTTT
The DNA here is from genome assembly GCF_025231255.1 of Drosophila biarmipes. NCBI lineage: Eukaryota > Metazoa > Arthropoda > Insecta > Diptera > Drosophilidae > Drosophila > Drosophila biarmipes. The sequence continues at coordinate 4,822,899 of NC_066616.1, read as the reverse complement.
GCCATAATCGCATTATTAAACAATCCATTAATTGAGCTTACAGATCCTTGGAGTCCACGCCCAATCTAACGCGCTCAGAATGCTAGGTGACCAAGTTTTTTGCTAAACAACTAAAATTCAGGTTCTGATTCTATTAGTGCTTATAAATACATCAGTCGTATCACGCCTAGAAAAAATCGCAATAGTTTACGCCTCAGACACTTGTATACCCTTGCAGAGGGTATAATGATTTCAGTCAACGCAGTGAAGGAGTCGTTTCCGACCCCACTCGACACTAGACGAGTCGATCGAGCCATGTCCGTCCGTCTGTCTGTCCGTTTCTACGCAAGCTAGTCTCTCAGTTATCTCAGCTATCGGGCTGAAACTTTCCCAAAAGTCTTCTTTATATTGCAGGTAAAACCATTTTTTAATTAGAAAACTGAATTTCGAATTAAATTTTATCAAAATCGGATGACTATATCATATAGCTGCCATAAAAACAATCTGAAAATTAGTGGTAAAATAACATGAAAAAATTATATCTCTGGTGTTTTTTAACATATTCAATTTCGAATTCAATTTAATAAAAATCGGACTATCCTAACATATAGATGTAAAAAAAGGTCTACAAATAAGAATGAAATAATTTCTTTTTAATATCACTGAAATCAGCAACAATTCTTAAAAATTGTACATGGTGTTACTAAAGTTGATTATTTCTCATACCTGCAAGGGTATACAAACTTCGGCTTGCCGAAGTTAATTTCCTTTCTTGTTCAATATTTTTTCAGTGTAAATATTATATAATTTGGTTGGTTTATCTGATAGTCGAACCACTTAACTATTGCGTTCTCTTTTGTTTTGTTATCCATTTTTTACACCAGTAAAACCGCCTTTTGAGCTTTATAATAATTATTATTACTAACCTCTTGTTTACAAATTAACAGGAAAACGTGTAACAATTGAGTTCAGGCTTACAAACTAACCAATAAAATACTTGCGAATTGACCTTAGACGTACGCTAAAGATCACTATGGAATCAAGGGCACTTAAAATACAGAATCAGCTTCCTAGTTACGCTTGCCGTTGAGTCGATCCTGGATCTCCTGCAGACTGAGGCCCTTCGTCTCCATCACAACGAAGAGGACGAAGAAGAATGCCACCACCATGCAGACGGCAAAGAGCCAGAAGGCGTAGTATGATCCCAGCGCGTCCAGGCTGGGGTAGAAGAAGGTGACCAGGAAGCCCAGGGTCCAGCAGGTGCTGGCCACCACTGAGGACGCCGCCGACTTGATGTTCGCCGGAAACATCTCTCCAAGCACCGCCCACGGAAGCGGTCCAAAGCCCGTGCAGTACACAATGTTGTATATGATCAGGGCAGGAACCGGCATCCAAACCACGCTGGAGATGTCGCCTTTAACCAGCTGCATGTAGAAGAATCCTCCGAGGGCCGCCAGTCCGATAGACATCACACTGGAGGACGTCAGCAACATGACCTTCCTGCCCAGGCGATCGGCCACCAAAGGAGTCAGTGCCGAGGAGCCCACCTGGACACAGCCGATGATAATGGTCGCGATGGCGGGATCGAGCCCGGTGTTGGCACTAGCGAAGATCGACTGGCTGTTAAAAAGCACCACGTTGATGCCCGACAACTGCTGGAAGGAGATCAAGCCGGCACAAATGAACAGGGCCCTGCGGTTGCCTGCGTTCTTAAACAGATCCATCATTGTGCCCTTGTTGGCCATCGCCTCCTCCACGTTGGCCTGGATCTCGGCCATCTCGTCGTGCACGCCCTCGGAACTCTGGCCTCGGAGGAATTGCAGCGACTTCAGGGCCTCCGACTTGCGACCCTTTCCGGCAAGGTAGTAGGGACTCTCGGGCATCAGGTAGAAGACCACGTCGAAGGCCACGGGCACCACAATGCAGCACCACTGCAGAGCTTGGTAGGAAACATACGGTCCGATGGCGTAGACATACAGGATTCCAGCTGAGGAAAAAATTGCATTCAAAATGAGATCGCGCAATAACGAGCAATAATAGCATTATAGTCGACATTTATAATAATGACACAAACTATCCCTGGTAGCCTTTCAAATTAAATTTTTACTTCAAATATTATTTCCAAGCCACTTTATACATATTACCAATATTTTTTGCTTCTTGACTTGGAAAAATATGTTGTGACCTAGTCTTAGTGACTTAGGAGGAATTAAAATTTAAATAGTTTATATACTCTTTAAAGTCCAAAATATTTTTATATTAAGTAGTTGATTTCATTTGATAATTTCATAATTAACGGAATCTCATAACTGTTTGTTGGACTTACCCACAATGAAGAGCTGCATCAGGGATCCGGTAGCACCGCGCACATTGTCCGTGGAGATCTCACCCACGTACATTGGCTGCACGGTCATCACGAAGCCGACGCCGAAGCCTTGAATCAGTCGAGACATGTAGAGGATCCACACCTGGGAGGCCACCATGTTCAAGCCGAAGGCCAGGACGAAGAAGAGGCTGCTGGAGAGCAGCACCCACTTCCGACCAATGCGGTCGGCCAATGGACCGGCCACGAAGGGCGCCACCAGGGCTCCGACGGCAATCAGGGACGAGATCCAGGCATCTTCATCGGAGGTGATGGGTCTGCTCAGCGGCGAGTCCGAAGTGTCCTCAGCCTTGAGCTTGGGTCCAATAGGAGAGGTCCATCCAAGGGTGGTGCCCACCACAAATGCGGATAAGTTGGCTAAATAGATAAACAAAAAAGTATTTATATCACTTAAATGTTTTAATTTACAATCTTATATGTTTCATTTACTTATTTGATTTTGCTTCCCTGCTGTTTTTTGTTGGTATTTTTATTCTAAAATTTATAATTATTTCTCAAAAAACAAATGCCAAAATCCCTGGGATGGAAATATAAAAAATAACATCTTAAATATATATCGTGGGAATGACCGAAAAGTACGTATATGTTTGTTTCAACAAATGTATTTTTAGATTTTTTTCCGAAATGTTAAATGTATTGCTTTTTCAAGAATTCATGTATGTCTAAACGTAAATGTTTTGTATTGGAGTAAACCCTGTTACTATACTTAATACTTGATTTATTTCATTAGCTAAAAATTAGCTACCGCATTTTGCACTCACCTGCCACGGCAGCCAGAAAAATGCGACCGGACTTGACCGGTTCGGGAGCCATATTTCGAGTGTTTCCTTCGCTTATCTGAAACGTACTGACTTCCGTGTAGGAATACTGCACTCCGCTCTCCTCCTCGCGGCTTAATGAGGGCATCTGGCCGACTTGAAGTGTACAGAAGCAGCTGCAAGAGCGTGAGAGTGAAAAAGCGAAAGTGCCTCATTAGCAATTCAGTTGACTTGGATTAATGATGCTATCCCCATTTGTAATTCAATCGGGTGCAAGTTCAAACGGTCAGAACTTGGCCCTGACTTGATTTCTTTGGGCCATGACTAAAACGTCACCATATGCGAGGAAGCCCAAAACATTCCCATCATCGCGTCCCCATTCAGCAACTCTTCATCACATTATCCGCCACTTTTTAAATCATCACGTTATCGAATCATTATCCGGTAAAATCTATACTCATCGTTTGGAGTTCATAATACAGCAAAAAGTTAAACGAAGGCGGAACTGCAGTCTGTTCATTATTTAATGCGATAAATTACCAAATTATTTTAATTGAGCTATGAACAATTTAATTCTGTCGCATTGGCGAAGCTAATTAATTTATTTATTTGTATCTGCTATGTAATCACGGCTGACACTTTTCGCAGTAATGATTACGACACCACGTCACTAGCAGCGGGATTTAATCACTTTGCCTCTGGGGACTAAACTTATGGTCGTCACTTGTGCACATCCTTACAGAAAAAATCCTTCAAAACGAAGTAAATCCCACTCGAGCAGGATCCGCAGTTAAAATTGAAACCGATGTCGCCTCCCTGGAGAACTGTAATGCTGCTCGGACCGCCGAATCGCGCGAATTTAAAGATTTTCCACCTTATATGGCAGGCATTCGAAATCAATACACGTCCAGTAATGCTCACCGACACTCGACTTGACGAGTGCTCTTACACGTGCATTATCTTATCAGGGTAGCGCCTCCCGTTCCAGGGCGAACCCATCCATAGGCTATTGGGCAGCGAATAGTGTATGTAGTATCATCGGGGCTGCCTTCTCCCGATCCACACTCTCTCCGGCATTGGCATCGGATCGAAATCTCAATATTTTTGTTGTGCCTTGTTTTGGTCGGAGTGGCGCTATTTGTGTGCATTTTGCACTTGAACTGGCCCATATACGTATTCCCACATATGTAATCTGATAAGGTGGTACAGCAAAGCGGTGCCCCAATCTCAATTTGTTTGCTAGCCGACCCACCGGCAAAAGGGCGACCGGCCCACTTCAGTCCTAGCAGGTGTACTTTGAAAAAAAGGGCCTTACTATGTTCAAAAATCCATAGAAATCTCTTTAATTCACGTTTCAACCGAACGTAATGTCTTGTATGGTCCAGAATATTTTGATACTTCGAGTAAACGTTTTAAAAGCAAACCGGGTAGTTTTAGTTATAATTTTAGTCCACACATAACTTTTAATAATATTTTATATTATAGTTTTTGTTATAAAAATAACCGTTCCATTTTTTCTGTGCAAATATGTGTCCCTATAGGGCGGAAAACCAATTACTAATCTTCAAGTGGACGCCCCGTAACCCACCCTATTTCTAAGTAAAAACAAATGTCACCCAACGCGTAAATACAGCTTTGATTACGATCCGTTATTATTAAGTAATTTCCGATGCACTTCTACGGCACTGTCCTTGGATTTACTTAGTTGGTTCCAGATCGAAGGTGGTGACACAATTCCTGTGACCAAGGCGAGACACGTGAAGGGGGTAAAAGCCTCTTGGAACAGCGCCGATTGTCATATCTGCCTGAGGCAGTATCTCAACAAGTCAGTGGTCCGGAAACACCTGGGCTAACACTCAAGTTTGATCCCGCTATTGCAAATTTTCCTCAGAAAATAAATCTCCCTACTCAAACTGTAATTATTACGCAAAGGATTAATTATATTTTCTGACATTGAAACCTTATTGTTTACTTGGAGGTTTTGACTTTCTGCAAGCGCCAACCAATACTAGTCAATTTTATTTATGAAAGATTGTAGTACATATTGCGTTTGTTATTAATTTATGGACCTTCTTCAGAGAATTCCTTCGTGGGGTTTCGCTAATAAGTCAAACTGATTTTTCTAATCTCCAAAATCGGACAAAAACCTAGAAATGTATTAAACGCCGATTGATAAGACTTTCGAATAATTCGGACACATAATTTTATTAACTTCTTCCTCTAAAGGTTTTCTTAGTCATTCTGCAAAACGGCTATTTGTGCTTGCTAAACAAATGTGTTTTAAAAGTATTGTTGTTTTAGTACGGTTGATAGTGTTGGCTTTTTAATTACATAGCCTGACAGACAAAAGGGGCGTTCTTAAAACTGCTATCAGGGTGGAAATACACCAATCTTTAATATATAAGGCAATAAAAAAAGCCAAATGTGCTATACAATTAATAGCAGACTAAGACAGATCACTTGTTTAGTGACGAGGCAGACATTGTAGACATGTCAATTTGATAACACACTATTCCACCGCCTCCAAAATTAAGTGTTTTTCCCCTGATTAAGTAAATAGGTACGATTCCAAACGTTGGCTAAGTACACAGAAATATCTGGCATCTAATGGTGATACGTTGAGTGACAGCCGTTGATTACCAAATAAATCGTGGAGTTGGCTATAATCTTTGAAGGCTCTTCCTGTTTTTTACCCTTTCAGAGAACCGTTATTGCTGGCAGTTTTTTTTCTAGGTATTAACTAGTCCATATGTACAGTTTAAATTCGACTTTTGTATAGTTTATCTTAACTTTTATCTGAGTGCAAAACAACTAAGACAATTTAAATGTAATATTTCAACTTCGTGTAAGTTACTTTTTTAAGTTGGTAATTCAAATGCCTATATATATTTTAAATATTTTATACTTTTGTCGTCATTTTAAAGTGTCTGAGCATTTTAACCATTTTTAAATAGTTAAAGTAAGGAAAAGTTTCATTATTCAAAAAATAGTTGTAAAAGTTTAAAGCGAAAAATGTAAGGAAATACTTTTATAAGCAAAAATCTTACCAAAATCAAGGCGATTTAATATCACATTATTAAACTTCTTAAAAAATTGGAAAGGATATTTAATTTTGTAATAAAAATATCACTATTAAATTAAAGTAGCGCTATGACAAGGAATCTGATTTTTGATATCCTTAAACAAATAAAAGAAATCAGAAACTTACTGAACCCTAAGGACACCAAACGGAATAAATCACGACACAATGTGGACCGATCGCTTCGAAACCAGATGGAGACTAATGAAAGTGGTAACAGGTCGATTTGGGGAAACTTTATCTCCCCAACTTCGCTCATGTTCACTGCGATAATACGTTTGATGTGGGCCCTAATCGGAGCACAAGTTATAATCATATTTGATATTTATAATAATTCAAGGCGACACTCGATGATCAATTTATCAGCACTCGGCAGCGGTGTATCAAGTCAATGGCAGCCGTGTACGAGCACTCTGGCGATACACCTATTAACTAGGGCGTCTGACTTACCCATTTTGAAGCCGAAATTATCAATTAGTGGGCAATCAATGAAACACTGTCTGCCCGCAGCACGGGGCGAATACGTAATGTGCGAATTAATTTAGTTCTGGGCTGCACAGAGATCAGAGCTAACTGTTTGGCTGGGCCGCCGGAATCGAAGTGATGTCGGACCGCGGGTGTTCTGACGCTTTTGTTGGGCATGCAAAATTATGACAGACGCATTTATACTCGTACTTAGCGCTGTGAGGCTAGATAATACAGTTCCACACACAGCGGAGGAAGCTCACTCACACTCGTCCCGCTGTAGAGAACCAGACTTATCGCAGACATGGGCAACTATCATATCGAATTAAGCGCGACCGTTGAACCAAGCTCGTCCGAGAGAGTTGAGCCCGGATTCATTCGATTTTTATCAGCGCTTTGTGTGCCTAGTCGGCAATTGGTCTCTGCGCTCGCCTTTTTTTGACACAGAAAAACAAACAAACCCATAAAAACACACTTGAGGTCGGCTAAGGTGTTCACAGACCTCTAGTTCCGGACAGTGGCGTGGAAAACTTTAGAGTAATTTGGCCGATCGGTATCTGCGGCCGCCGCGGAGTGAGTCAGCGTTGAGGAAGTTAATTAGCATGCAGCAGGCCCGATTCAGGGGACTGACTTATCCGATGGCTTATCGATACAGTTAGTACATACTCAATTAACTCGCTTGGCTAGTCGGCGAGCAACGTGCGTGCCCCGCACATCTGCTAATTAAAATGTCTCCGGGGTAGGCACTTAAGTGTCTTATATCGGCGTGGGATTCTGGAGACGCCAGCCGGAACAGGCCTTACATACGGCATGATATACATGGGAATTACAGGCCAGAGGTGCGTTTATTTACGACGTTCTGCTAAATTTAAACCGTGAAAGTGAGCTGCATTTGGGGGCTTGAATAATTATAAAGCAGTACGTGTGTTACAAACTGGTTATTAGGTCTTGAAAAATCTCTAAGTGCGTTACAATGAATTGTTGTTTTGTGCAAATGGGAAAACAGGAGGCTCGCTTCGTTGCCAATTTGGTAACCAGTTGCGATTTGCTGGGTTCCCCTTTCGGAATGTTCTCCCAAAAATAGCTTGATCAAAATTGTCGCGTTACAGTAATTGTAGTTTATATCAATATTTACCTTTTCATTAAATAACCAAACAAATACCTCCCCGTTATTAGAGATAAAGGCACCATAAATCGATAATTCTATCGTAACTACAAGTAGCTCCCAGTTGTAAATCGTTTTACTGCTCTATGATAACGAAACAAATATTAGGTACAAATAAATAATATTAATAATGCCCGCCCTAACTTCCTCATCCCCAATATGTAAGGCTGCACAAACTGGCCGATTATTAAGAAAAATCCCATCCCCCCCGAATCCCATCAATCTATTGATCCATGATTTATTAACGAGACACTCTCACCTTGCACAAAAATTAACTCCAGCGGAAGGTTAATTTCTTGCGACATATACCCCTTTTTTGTTTTTAAAGAAGGCTTTATATGTTTTTTAAAAATTGTGTGTTTGGGATCTCTTTGCATTGCACGTAAACATTTTTTAGAAAGTAAAAAAATGTATGTTAAGTATGAAATTTAATCGCAGGTATAGGTATTAAGTTTGCATTTTATCTGATAAATAGTTTTCCAACAATATCCACAATTGCTATCCACGTTGACATTTGTCACTTGCTAAATAGTACAAGCTAGTACAAGCTAATCAGCTGCAAGCTGAAATCGTACGTAGGACATAACCCATCAATTAAAACGATTTATTTACCAGACACTCGAGTGCAATTGAAATTATCGGCAATAGCTGTAAACTACAACTAAAACTGTCTCCAGCAGTAGCTCCCACATTTCCACCCCTGAAATATGACAATATTTGCCATTTGTATCTGTCTTGCTGCTGATTGTCGACAACCTGTTGAGCATGTGAGCAAATATCCAAGCAAACATCCCAGCAAAGGCGGGGCTCGGTGGGCCTCCTGTAATTGCATTAAATATTTGCATAGAAATGCCGGCGATCGATCGGAGCGGGATGGCTGGAACGATTTCAATTTGCATTTTGTGCACCGCTCTGGCGAGTCCGGTGTCGATCAATCAATCAACCGCCGATGACCTTCACACTGACCATGACGAGGGGTGGTGGGTGGAGTGGGATCGCCGAGCCCTGGCGCCAGGAGTGGGCGTGGCCTGTCGCTGCGTCCAGCCGATAGGAGGCATTCGCCTGATAGCGGTCTAAACTCGCACTTTAGGGGCGTACCGGCCCCTGGGGCTATCGCTATCAATCTGACCCACAAAACACTACGGCTCCTGTACAGTTTACTTTTATTACCAAATATATGTACATTTATTACACGTTTAGCATAGTATAGTTATAGGTATATGTCTTTGCCACTTAACGTACATTTACTCACAGCAGGAAGTTTCTACAAAAGGAGACCACGCTCCGTGGCACTCCCTCGAATCTTACAGCTATGGGGCGTGACCATGAGTACTTAGGAACTAATTGCACTACACTAAATGTAAGCTCAGAGCCAAATCAAACACATTGAAAGTTCTGGAACAGCAATAAGTTAAGTTGTACATTTTGTGTATCATTGTCCTAGACGGAATAAATGTTTTGTGTGCTGAAGGTAAACTAATTGAAATAACTATGGCTGTTTTGCAAAGGCATCGAACGAAGCCCCTTACTACATTACTTTTTGGCATTCTCCGCTTACCCACCTACGAGTTTATTGGCACTCAGGGACCCTCTGGGGACCTTAGTGGCCGCCCAGCCAGCTCTGGATTTGGCTGGCCGTCTTGCCCTTGGTCTCCTGCAAGGCGATGGCCACGTAGGCGGTGGCCACCGCCATCCAGCCGCTGAAGAACCAGAAGGGCACATCGGGACCGACGGACTTAAGCTGGCCGAAGAGCCAGGTCACGAAGAACACGCACACCCAGTTCATCATGACACTGAGGGACACGGCGGTGCCCTTCACGTCCGGCATGAAGAGTTCGCCCATCATCATCCAGGGAATGGGGCCGTAGCCCACCGAGAAGCTGACGATGAACAGCACTATGCAGAGCAGGGGCAGCCAGTCGAGGGCCTTCGCGTTCTCCGGATTGTGCTTCTGCAGCGTGTTGAAGGCACCCAGCATGGCCAGGCAGACGGTCATGACCGAGCTGCTGAAGACCAGCAGTATCTTGCGGCCGGCCTTCTCGATCAGCAGGGAGGACACCAGGGTCATCAGCACCTGCACCACGCCCACGACTATGGTGCAGAGGCCGGGGTCCAGGCTTTTGCTCGCCTCGAAGATCTGGTTCATGAAGAAGATCACCGCGTTGATGCCGGAGAACTGCTGGAAGAACATGAGGAGTACGGAGATCACCAGTCCCTTGCGAGAGGCGCGGTTGCTGAACAGATCCGTAATGGAGGCATCCGCTCCGGTCTGGTCCAGGTCGTTCTGGATCACCTGGATGGCGCTGGTGGTGTTGCAGTAATCACCCCACAACCATTTCAAGGCGCTGTTGGCCTCGGATCGTTTGCCCTGCAAGTCCAAATTGGTTTTAATATCAAAATGTTTTAATATAAAATGTAACGTAAATCATATTTAAATGTAATATTTCAGTTCTCCGTATTATTACAAACTGTTAGATAGTATATATTTAAATGGGTTTCTCAGTTTGCTTACCCTTTTAAGGAGGTAGACAGGAGTTTCGGGCAGGAAAAAGAGTCCGATTAGGAGTAGAATTGGTATGACAAGACACAGCAAGCTCAGAGTTTTCCACGCTACCAGATTTCCCACCACATAGATGAACAGGATGCCGATCGTGAGGAGCAGCTGGAACAAAGTACCCAGGCTGCCGCGAATGCTGGTCTCCGCAATCTCTGAGATGTACATGGGAGCCACCACGCAGAAGCTGCCAGTGGATATACCTAGGACGAATAGAACGCTAGCATCAACTCTTAAACAACGTCAGATCCTTCACTTACCGATCAAAAATCTCCCCATGTAAAGCCAGCCGACCGAGTTGGCAAAACTGATCGATATCCAGGCCAAAATGAAGGGAACGTCCATGACCATGGCAGTGTACCGTCTGCCGATCATGTCGGCCACATATCCAGAGGGTAGGGCTCCGAAAAGGGCGCCCAGGGGCAACATTGAACTCACCCATGTTTCTGCAAGGACAAACGTTGTTAGGTAATCGTCCGAACTCGTCAATCTACCCTTAAACAAATAACCATGGTGTGAGCTTCCCTTATCAATGACGTATGGTCACCATGTACGGACTTTATTATCGGTCTGTCTATTATCAATCTGTAGTCACGTAAGCCCTAACCACTTGTAACTACACTGCAGCTTGTATCACCGTGCTCTGGAGGGTTTAAGTCAGTCCAAATTTGGCGGGGATCTTAGCACTTTACATCTTTACTGATCGGTTCTTAAAATCCCCATTATTTAAATATATTCCTTTTGCTGACGTTGGGGAATTCATATTTTTTAAGCCGCAGTTTTCGGACCGGACATTGAAAGTAAACCAGAATATGTTTTTAAGTTAAATTATCTTCAAAATTTTATTGGATTATAATATTGAGATTCGAAAAAAAAGTATTTCTTTAACCGGGGTACCTATTCCTAATCGTTCAATCTAGTATAAAAAGGCTAGTGAATTGCATTATCGGTGCAGTTTAAAAATAGTCTGCTATCTACAAATAGTTACAAGAAAGTTACTTACGTTGCGAATTGGTCAGTTTCAGGCCATCATCGGCGGAATCCGGAGTTAGTTTAGTTATATTTGCTATATCGCTGGCAGTGGCAGATATCTGCGGAAAAACAGGAGAGGTCCAGGACAACGCGGTACCAGCAGCCACAGCACCCAAGCAAACTGTAAGAGTTGAGTAAAAACACCTTGAGGACCCATCGGATTAAATAAATTTATCTCCTCACTTATTATGGCCGCCAGGTACTGCCGCGTCTTCGAGTTCTTCGCAACACTTTCCTGCAGGAGGTCGTAGGTGATCGGGTTGCGAGAGTCCCCGTCCTCTTGACTGACAGTCTGTGAAGGAAACGGACGTTTTTTAGGAGCTGTGCCGAAATTATTAAGTATTCGTCATGATTACGATTCCTGCCCTCTTCGGTTTCCTGAGCGACCTGGCTATGATAATTGGCATAGTGGGTGTATTTCTTTGGACTTTGATTAAAGCCATATACGTAACTCTGAAAATAGCCAGAGCGCTGAACAAGACGCCAACATTTAGCGATGTAAAAACTCAATTCAAAGAGATGTCAGTAGGTAAAGTCAAAACTGTGTTAAAAAAGTTAAATAAATCCTAAAAACTATTTACTTTTATTATAAAACTAAAGCACCATTTAACTTGACGAAATATTTAATAGCAGTCAGTCTACATTGAAAATATCTTTTAATTCACATTATGACACATGCTTCATTTAACTTTAATCGCTTGTTCTATGAATTTCAACAACTTGGAAATTATCTTTATAATACAAATTCAAAGTGTGGAATGCTTTTATAGCCCACTTGTAACTTTAAAAGTGTCTAAATTACAAGCACATTAGACACATTGTTTTGAAAAACGCTTTTGTTTTGATTTCGTATCTTGTTCCAAATGGAATTTACCTGCCACCAACGAGCCATTGCGCGGACCACCTTTTCCGAATCCATTCGAGACTCGCCGATGTCCGGGTTCTTTAGCAACGCCTTATATAAGACGGTCGCACAAAGAACGCACTGTGCCAAATTTGACGACTCTTTGTTGGTGTAAAAAACACTATTTTATGGTTTGTATATATTGGCTTATATATTTCACTTATTTGTATCGCTTCCCATTAATTATCTTAGGAACGCGTTCCTATATATAAATATATTTTGTTTTGATTTTCCCGCTAATTTTAGTCGAAGCCTCGGGCAGTGGATTGTCTCGTGCGAACACCTCGAGACGACTGAATCTGAATCGTTGGACTCTTTGAAAAAACGTATTTTCATCTCGAGTCTTGGCGAAAATTCTTCTATTGTGCATAGAACTTTTATTTCATCTGGCGCTTGTGTCGGCATTTTGTTGGATCGCCAGCAGATTACGCGCATCAGATGCGGTTGAATCTCTTGTTTTACGTCAGAGGCAAATGGATTTCGTCTCGAAATAGGTAACATGTGCATAGGCATAAGCACTCAACTACCTGTTGGAGGGATCTTTCAAGGTATTTGGTCAACAATCTTTCAGACAAACCCTTCTCCCCAGAAACTAACAAGCTGTTGCCATTGCCATATTAATTGTTTATTAACATAAAGCAATATAGTGCGTTTTCGCGAAGGAAACCTCGCAGATAGAAAGCAATCTAGTGCGTTTACGCAAGGGAAACCTCGCAGATATTACGCATACGCCACCGCACCTGGGAGAAACAAAGTCCAAGCAAGCAAATACTTCCGACAAGGCGCCCGCCAGTATAAACTAAATTGCTTAATGCATCTCGGTGCGTTTGCGTTTGCGATGCACTTGCCAAGTGGAACCGAATCCATCGGTAGTCTCCGCCCGTAAACAAAAACACGTCTCCGATTAGATGACAACCACACAAAACAGTTCCTTATGAAGTTGATTCCTTGATGGATGTGCAAGCGACCGTTTAAAATGTTATTAAAGCGGACTGTCTAATTACAAAATAGAACACGTATGCGCCCCTTAATGGCGTCAAGTGCATGCCAAAAGAAACCTGTCGCCGCATTCACACCCAAACAAGTCGAACAGCCGGCGGCGGAGCGAGCGAGAGGCTCGCCGAGTGCGAAGGAGACAGCGAGAGGGGTCAGTACAATGCCGCAGACACACCCACCGCTCACTGAGAAAAACAAGTCGCTCTGTCGATAAGGAACTCTGAATAAAGTTTTTGGGAACGACTGTTATGTATGCTATTTGGTTGGGGTGCTAAAATGCATCAATGGTTTCCAATTTTATTATAATTTTAAGCCAAATAATTATTCTGATGCTATGTATGTAAAAAAAAAGCGATTATGTAAAAAGTAATATATGAAAATACAGAAAAAGGGATGTGAAACCCCTTAGAAACCAAATCGTTTTTTATAAAGATTTTGGAATTACAACCTTTCAAGTACAGTAAAAATAATTTAAATGTGTCTGAAAGTATGCTTCACAACTTAATTATTTTGTAGCTGCGTAATCACTTTTTTTTGTGCTATCCCTAAGTAGCTTAAGTGCGTGGTTTTTCTCGGTGTACAAACAGAAGCGCTCATCGACATCACATGCTAATTAGTTTGCATCGTTTGCCGAGCTCTGTTTACTTTGTTTCTGCAGCCGCCTTCGCTGTGTTCCGATGTCAAGTTCGCCGAGTGCCTTGTGCCATGTGCTCTTGCATTCGGGAGGCCTGTTCCCAAGCACCTGCCCCGATTTCCGAGTGCCGTACCCACCTTGCACTCGAATATTCATAGAGGCGCACGGGGGCTTCTATGTTCGATGCTTCCGCCTACACGCCCACATTTCCCTGGCCTTATTGCGGCCCGTGCCAGTGCAGCTCGCCCCGCCGATAGACAGTTTCTTTTATTGACGCAATTCCCTTAATTTGCTCAAGTCCGTTGCCCATGCGGTAATTAAAGCGATATTGTTTACCCTTGGCCACCGCTTCTGTTTCAAGGTGTGCTGAGCATTTGAATACTCCTAAATATAGACTATGAAAATGGCGAAGTCGCAATAAACTACCTTTTTAAAAGGCTTATGAATTACACTTGGCGAAGTTAGTCGACAAGTGTTTTTTTTTTTGGAAAACTGGGACTAGGCTGCTCAACTTTTTTAATCTAAGCATGTTAAGCTCATATGACTTCACCTTCGATCAAATTTTTGGGATCAATGTTATCCTAAATCAGTGTCAAATTGAAAAGTCTTATCTCACCCTAAATAGTATTTTCCAAGTATGAATGGGACATTTTCAGACACTTAGAAGGGTTACATAGGGTCATATTAATTTTTTTGGTTGTAGAAAAATTGTAAAAAAAAAATATAGGCATCGTTGTCCTCAACCATATTCTTTATCTCTAATGTGAACAACTTTAAAAATGTTAGATTTGCGATACAATTCAAAAATAAATAGGAAATATAAATTGGCTTTTAAATAAATAAGCTAAATATATAATTATTCTTATTTTCGGATTATTTTAAAATTTTATAAAAATTCAGTCACCTACATTATATATCGCCGTAGAAGCTATCCATATTCATAGTTTTTCACTATATGGTTTTAGTTGAATGGTCATCTATATCCATAACTGCCAAAACTATCCTAATTAATTTATATAATACTATATAAAAATAAAAATAATATAAGAACAGGCTGCAGAGACAAATCCGTTGTAAATACAAATGGCCCCAAAAAATTATCTTTCCCACATCCTTTATAAAGTGGTTCGAAAACAATACCCACTTTCTACGAACTCACAAACAGATAAATGTAATGACAAACTCAATATTATTTTATTGGCAGTTGTTGGGTTATCATAATTGTTTTGTATGACTTTTTTTAAAATTCAATGTTCTTTGTTTCTCATTGTCTTTCTATAGCGTATCGCATGGAAGTTTCTTGAACTTACTAAAGGCTTATATGATTTGTAAACTATTCACATCCGAAATGTTTAATGAAACATCAAAGGAAGTCGCTACCAGTACACACTCGCTATTTTAGAAATTTCATTTCACCGGACAACGCAATGACCATGAAAACTTACTGATTTGTAAATATTATTAGTTTGCAGTGCAGATTGCCCGACAGCTAGTGCAAGTCAGATAAACTCGGAATATAAATAGGTCAGAAAACATAAACAACAACTGATTGGCACGCGACTGAAATTATGTACATTATATTATATTGCTGCATTCCTGTTTTACTGACTTGATAAAACGCTGCCCCAATGGAGCAGCAGCCACAAAAACCTTATCAACAGAAGTGGCCGAAAATGAATCATTTGGACGGCTGGAAATCGAGCACTTTAAATCTGAATCGAAAGAGCCCAGCGTCACGCCCAAAGGTAGACAGCTAATTGGCCATTATCGAAAGCAGTTAGTGGCTGCGTGAACCGCACGCCGAAAGTAGCTGCTGCTCCCTCCGAGATCTTGACGATCTCCCGCCCCGACTAGCGCTTATTGGCCCCGTGCTTAATTACGGGTGTACGACTTCCTGATGCCCCATTGACTCGTTCGGTAAGAGCCACTTCAGGAGCTTCGTCGAGTGGCAGGTAATCGATCGATAGTCTCTTCCACTGGCAAGGGCAAGATAGAGCTGTGTGCCACCCCCCAGGTACAAAACTCTCGATCCTGTGGCCCTAAGCCCGCTCTAATCTTGGTTTATGGCCCTCGATAGCACTGGGTTGGCTTGGCAACCTATCGTACGGCATCGTAAACAAACCTGTTCAAGCTGGAGCCTTTATAAATCTTGAACTTTGCGTAAACTTCTTCAGGGGAGGCGTTCGATTAGATATATTGACTGACCACTTGGAAATCGTTTCGCAATTACTACCTAATAAATTATTTCTTTGATTGAGGGCAAGATTGTGACTATAAATGCAAATTTAAGTGGCTAATTAAACAGGTAACGAAATGGTTTAAGCCATAATTGATTGATTGAGAACAAAGTTCAAGAGGTTCCTAAAACTAATTACTAGAGATTGGCCAGAAAAACTTAGTTCTTACCTTTCTTTTGGAAATGTGGAGATGAGTGGATAAACATTTTTTCTTTCGACTTATTCTTACAGGTTATTAATTGATTTCTTTTAAAACAAGTGGAAAATTCATGAACAAAACATGTGTGCCCTTGCAGTGGCTCTTACTTAACAGCCAGATACTTCAGCATTCATATAGAAATCTAATCTTAGACATTCCCACAGCTTGTTTATTAATAGCAATTCTCAAATTTAATGTTACCAAACGTACTGGTCATCATGTCGTATGCGTAATAAATTGATAGCGCACGTTATAAAGAACATATCTTTATGTACATTATGTTTGATTAGTTCTGCCTTACAATGAACCTGCGACAAACGCATTTTGTAGTTTAATTACCATTTTAACCTCCTCGGTAGCCACCATGTTGCAATAACTTTTAAAGCAGCACTTTTAAATATTTCCCCTTCTGCGAGGTTAGGGGTTCGGCTTAGTTTTATTTATTTCGTGGGTGGCACTTTAGTGATCACTTTCAGTTCTCTGGAAGCTTAACTATCTAAACGTGTGGATGGGCGCGATGAGCGTCCGAGCTGAACTGAATTTCTCCAAGGAAATCGCTTAGCAGCTAAGCGAAATAAGCGGCGACTGCGACGGCGACCGCGACAGAGGCTGATACTGAAAGCCTGATACCGCGGTGGCAGAGGCAGCGGCCGCAGCAGCGACCCGGCAGCGGGCCGTTATAATTCCGATTTATGCCCTGGGCTTCCACTGGGAGCTGGGTGACGCTCATCATTGACCCATGAATAACGCGCCTAGTGGACGTCCAACTTGCTCACGCGATGGTAGGCGGTCTTAGCTGGCAGTTGGTCATGGTAGCTCTGGAACTTCTCGACGATTTTCCTGAAGCCCTGCTCCAGAGACAGGGAGCTGACCTTTTGGAACACCTTCAGGACGTAGTCCACCAGGGCCTGGGCCAGGTTCTGTACGATAAAAAATCACTCAATAAGAGTTTTAGTATTGATAATTCAGAATAAAATACTTAATGATTTTTTGAAAGTTTGGTACTTAGACATATAAAGATTTTAAATTGTATGAGTTAGTTCGATTATGCCTCTAGAATATTTTGATTTAACTTTTTTCGAAATTATAAGCAAGTCTGCACATAAAAATAAGGTAAGAAAAAAATTCATAAGGAGAGATACATTTATTTTTTCATTTTACAATTTTGTGTGGCATAGTATGATATTTTGGAGAAAGTATTACTCATTATTTGCGGTTTATTTGTTTTTATCAGCAGCATATTTTAGTCATGATTTTAGGCATTGAGAAATACAAATATAGTAACTTGTTAATGGCTGTCATTATACAACACCCCTTAAAAAGCATTCTTAAGGACCTCTAATAAGGGATGCTTTAAATACAAGCTTTTTTTTCCCTTTGCTCTTAGAGTAAAAAGGTGTACTATATTCCTCGGAAAGGAGTGAACTAGTGATGAATATGAGTTATGGGATCGAAAATGTGACCTTCCCTTAAAGTTTCCCAGATGATAGCGTTATCTTATCCGTCGTTCAGTAACAGCGGAACGAATAAATATTATTTCTAAAAATACAATCAAAAAACATATTAATTTTTTAAGCTTTAAAGAACTCACAACCTTCCTTAAAGTCTATCTGTAGTGCATAATTTACAACTGAATCGGTTTGACTCTTAGGCACTTTGTGAGCAAAAAGGCGAATCAATGAATTTCATTTACTATTACTAAGCTTAGATTTAATTTTTAAAATTTTGACATATTTTGCAAAAGTTTGCCTGCAAAAAAGGGTAGTGTTAAATGTTATACAAATATAAAAAACTTTTAAACCAAACATATCAACAATTAACTTAAAGTGAGTCACTAATACAGCAACCACAATGTATTACTGCACAATATTAAGTAATTTCCTGTTTACAACAAATTTAATATTCTTTTAATGACACATTTTAAAATTCATTTATTGATGTATAATTCATCCAGGCTTAAGATAAAGTCCTAAAATATATTATTAATTCCTTGGAAAACTATCTGTGAATCAGACCCTTGAAGCCATTCCGGGAAATATACTCACCCCTATATAAGCGGATCCCACTTTGCATTGACTGTGGGTAAGGTTGTTGTCATTTATCATCAGCTGGAACATGACAGGATCCGATTCTTCTATCAGAACACCAAAAAAGTGTATAAATTGCAACGCATGCAAGTGCAGAGCCTTCAGGTTAAGTTCACCGGCGTTTCTGAACTTGTTAATACCCCAATACGTATCGTTCAAGAAGCTGCAGAATAATTGTTTTAAACACTATCTTATAAAACAAGTCTTACCTATAGAAAATATCTTGTCCGTAGCGGCGCTCAAAGGGTCTGATCAAGTTCCAAGCTTGTCTGAGAGCCAATCTTTCGCTTAGCGTGAATCCTAAGTCGTCCTTAATAGCACCAACCCTTAACTTTGGAATATGTTTTGGGTATATAGAACTCGTTAAACTGGATGGCTTTCTTGTAAATGTTTCCGTACTCATTCTGAAATTTGGATTATGGTGTCTTTATACAAAAACAGCAACAAGGAAAACAAAAAATAAATGAAGTTTTTTGCTTTTTTCATTTTAGCATTTTGCATAGCATACTTGGAGGGTAAAAATATGTTTTTTATACTTTCTAAAGTTCATCCATTTAAAACAGTTGGCATTTTTGAAAAAAAGTGAATGGTGGCTTATCCAAGCAACCCAGTTGCTGCTGCGCCTTCCATTTTAAACATTTTTCTTGTCATCATTCTTCATCGCATAAAAGAGTCCGTCCAAGTCAGACAAGTTTTTATATGGAACTATCTGCGAATTTTTTTGAACATCAGTCCGACTTAAACCCTTTTTGACACGCCGATAAATATTAACATTTAAAATAGAGTAAAAATTCAGGGAAAACAAGAGACAAAGTTTTGCTTTGTCCCCAAGATTGCACACTTCTTAAAACTTTTGCAGGATATAAATGGTCCGCATGGATCCATTTTGGCATGTAGATGGACCTTAATAACCAAAGTATAATCAAAAATAACAAAAAAGTTTTGTTACATGAATGGAAATTAATTTACATGTTTTATTTGACTTTTTCGTCAAAACAAACCAGTTTTTACATGGAATTAAAAGAAATCGGGTTTTCCTCCGCCAGATAGGGTTATCATCGTCATCTTTGCCGGTTAAGCATGATTTCGGCCGTATCGTTTAAGCTAGGACAAATTTTATTTCAATCATTATAGTGCTGCCAACGCCCTTCCATGCTGGGTCTTTTAAAAATAGTGTTATTTATTTTCCAGATTTTCTAGAAACTCATTCTCGCTCTGCCTGTAGCGCTTTAGCCACTTCTTCAAAGTTGGATTGGCTGAGAAATCTCTATACGTGGCATGGTTCGAGACTCATATGGGAATAATCTTTCACTTAAGGATTTGATACAGTCTAAAACAACATCAAATATGTAGCCCGATGGCCGGTAGAAAATCGCTTTGAGCCGCCATTTAGAACTAAGAAAAAGGCTGTTTTTGCTTTATTCGAACGGCACCTGCCGTTGCTTGCTGTACGAGTTCTTGGTTTATTAGTTCGTCAACTCATTTTTAATGTGTCACTCGTGTCACGAAAAAAGACAGTGAAATTTTTACATCTGAAATCAGTATAATAGTGCTTCCAACGCTCTTCAATGAAGGTTCTTCATATTTAAAAGTAGTGTTGTTCAAATTGTCCTGACATACTATTCGATGAATTGTATAGGATAAATTGGAATGGGCACATTTAGGGCTTTGGCCATTACTTAGACCACAATACAATTACTAATATGTGCTTTAGTAAGATCGAATTGATTTTGACGGACAGTTAATGACATCTTGGCCAAATCTCCGGTCAACGCCATTATATGAAATAAGTGTGTTTACCGAACTGCCAAGACTGCATTTCTTGAATTTTTGCCATTTCTCGGCCTTTTTTAGAGACCATTTCGCAAAAATTGACACACATCATTCCGTAACCATCCTATTTGCCAAATTTGGCCGCTGTGACACTCCAATGAACGCCCTTCGAGTCGATTGAGAAGGAAAAGTACAAAAGAAAGCACTGGTACAAGCGGGGATGAAATTAATTGAAGAATGACTAAAAAAGGCTACTTTAACAAGTAATTTACCTCAGTTTTTCCCACAGTAATATATTATTGATTAGCTTAGACATCCAAGCGATGTTTCCCTTTCGGGTTTCACGCAAACTATTCAGAAAGTGAAACTGGTTAGGGCATCAGCGAATGAATGCGTGCGGAATTGGCTCAACTTAAGTCTCTTTATGTATCGTTTTAGGTATTGAATCGGACAACTCTCATTTAAAGATTGGTAAGAAAGAAGAGGCCTAAGCTGGGCTCCAAAATTTGGTACCAACTTTAATGTTGATAAGTCAACTGAAAACGCACCGTCATTGCCTCAAACCCTTTTCTTTTCTTAAGTAAGACATACGCATTGTTTTGCATTTTTCCCAAAGAAATAATCGGATAAATCGTTGGTGTTTTCAACATATAACGTCCCTGCGCTTGCAAACAACATTTTTTAATTAGTTTTAAATTTCGAATTTAATTTAAATATTAAATATTAAATCATATAGCTGACATAGGAACGATCGAAAAATAATATGAAACATATTATAGCTTGAGGGTTTTTTTACATATTATCTTATACTATTGGGAATCGGACGTCTCTTAAACTTTCCGCCGATAATTTAATTTCCCTTTTTCTTTTTTTACTAAAAATAATTTGTAAAAAAAACTTGACGTTACCTGCGAACTGAAACAGTTTCTCAAATTTCTGAATAATCGGTACATTACTATTTGAAGGACCGTGCTCACCGACTTTTTGTTTTGGACGCTAGAAGACCAGCCTGGACCGCCCTTCTTTTAAATGGTCATATCCTTTTCAATTTTCGTCAGATTGACATGATTGTACGTTTACAAAAAAAAAAAAGTGAAACATAAATTTTAAAAAATTCACATTGTTAAGTACCAATTCCAAATAAGGAATACCATCTGTAAGAACCAGCTTTCACCTATGACATACCAATACCAATTTTAAAAGAATCGAACATCATCTCATTAAAAGGTAAAATAAAATTTTTTTTTTTAGTTTTTTCTGCAAATTTTAGATTTGTTTTTTGATGAAACATTTTCCAAGCGCACAAGCTATTAACTTCTTATAATCATTAAATTTTTCCGGTTGGAAGCAGTCAAATTGATTAAATTATATCGCATCATAATAATATGTATAAACCTTATAATTTGGAATAATATACATAATACAGCATTAGAAGGATGCAGCAAGAAATTACAAATTTTTAAGCCCACATCCAACTTTAAATATATGAGGTGGCAAGTGATCCTGACCATGGTATTCATGAGGGTGAAGATTTCTGGGACTGAAGGGAAAAACCAAAATGTCTTTGTATTCCGTTCCTTCATACGATTTAGGCTCCCAATTGACCAGCCCTAGTCCGCACAAATTGCTCTGCAATTTGTGAAAATCCAGCCAAGCATAGTCGTTTGAAAACAGTTTATTGGAAGACCATGGAAGGAATGTCGCACACAAGTCCCATTTGACGACTCTTTTGGAACATGACCCGGATATTCTTTCCTCTGCTTCTCTGATTTGACTCCAAAAAAAACGGCACCAAAGAAGAGAGAGGGGTCTACCATTCATTGATAAACAGCAATGGGTCAGGAGTTTAAGGAAGGATAGGCTAGACTGAATCCGTGGAAGGATATTTGGGGAGCAGCACGAGCTTGGGGAATTTTTCCCCTTTTCCATCCAAGCTGGATGCTATCTAGTTCGTAATCGCCGTTGCCAGCCTATTGGGTGAAGCTGACAATAAATAAGGAGAGCTGTTTAGGTCTATAATGTTGGTTAACAAATATGAGCCAAAGTACCTCAACCTACAACTCCTATGCATCCTCATCCCTACATCTTCTGCAGCAGTAGTTTAAATCGTTCTCCTGAAAAGTGAGTTTTTAAAGTCAGTGTACACTGTACACTCTCCTTCGAAAACTAATGTACCGACCGTTCTGGGCCTACGGCACATTTATACTTTTTTCGATGAAAATTTTAAAAACAGTTTTAATGTTGTACTTTATTATGCTTATAAAATCATTTTTCTAAAATTACCCGTATCGTGTGAAAAAAGTTCTTGAAAATGACATTTTTGGCCGAATTAACCATAGCTAATTCAATTTTATCAACATCGTAGAGTCGATTGCCTACACGGGCATATTGTATGACAAAATGTCGAATGAGACATAAGGAAAATTACAATTTTTTTTATTTGATTCTCAAAATTGGTTATCAGACATTCGTAAAAGTGTGACGTGATTAAAAGTTTCCGTGCTTATGGTAGGAATTTATTTGAGATTTAAGATTTTTTAGATTTAAGTCTCGTCCTATGTATTTTCGCTAATTTGTTCTTAATACCGTAATAAAATCTATTTGGGGCCTTATACTTATATTTCTGATATACAACTAAGCGTCACATTCAAAGATGTGAGGTGATTCGCAGGCTCTTACATGAAAAGCGAAAAGTGACTTGAAATAATAAGTCTTTGACAACCACTGTTTAGCACATATAAAAATCAAATAGCTTTAAATTTGCGTAGGTTGTTATCACAACCCCTCCTTTTTACTCAACCCCCGATTATACGAATTTAGCCAACATTTTACTCACCGGATAGTGCAAATGTGACCAGTAATCGACGGAATGTCTTAAAAGATATGCGCTTATTTTAACAGGAGGCGTGCACTGATGGGGTCAGAAGTGATGTTGGTCAGCGACAGGATATCTTTTCTATTAGATCATCCCCCCTACTGCAGAAACTGTTCTCGGCAGTAATCTCTGCCTTAATACCCAGCTAAAAAATAGACATGCATTGGACAAAGCAGGGCCGCGACTCATTATAATTGCTGGATCTGACGAATGTCTCAGAGTCAGTTAAATGTGACTAATTTATTAAAAAAAAATATATTTACATTGTTAAACAACATTTAATAATTCCTGAAAAATAAAGTTTTGACCATCGCAATCGGTCTTCATTTCTTACTTTAACCTGAGAATGGTTCGATTCATAACTAGGCCATTATTAATTTCACAAACTTGTAATAATGATTATATTTTTGGCGGAATGGATTACAAATGGTAACTTAAAAATAATTTTGTGTAAGTTACAAGATCGGACATTCATTTGCCGTCTTTAACATTTTTATAGGTCAATCATTTTAACCAACTATATAAAATTAATTATTAGGAGTTTATTAGGAATTTAAATGTAGCTCACAGAGCAAATTAAATTAAAGTAGTAGATAAGCAACTCACAGATAAATGCGAAAATATTGACGTGCTGTGAGCTTTTTGTTGCACATCGGGCACTTGTGCGTGGAGCTGATGGCAGTTTGGATACATTCTCGGCAAAAAACGTGTCCGCATTTTGTTGACACCGGCTCGCGCTTGCTCACACTTTCCATGCAGACCGGACATTTGTAGGAGTCCTCCCTCTGGGACATCTCGGGATCACGGTGGGCGCGTTTGGGTGGCGACACATCGTCGAGATCCACTACTGGAGAATTTTCGAGGCGCCGAGCAAGGATAGGCCGACGGCTGTGAACGGTAGGCGAGTCGTTCGAATGAGTCTCTAAACGGCGTCTTGTTCCATCGGGAGTGCACAAGTCGATAACAGCGTCGGGAGCACGATAACGGGCTGATCGAATTGGAGGCGCCAGTTCCAGATGGGACAAATCTATCACTTCCACTGGACTGACTAGAGGAAAAAAGTAAAAATTTTGACTCATTACATACGCAAGTAGAAAACGCTAGCTACCGGGTAAAAAATAGCTTAGATGCACTTCCATAGAAAAACATTTTATTTTTCTTTTGTATCTTAGGTGGAATAAAAGTTATGGGTGTTTAATCTCCTAGCCATGATATTTCATGTGGTAAACAGGGTCTAAAGCACAATGAAAATGCACATGTATCAATATATACAAAGGTGGCCATCACCATCGAACGTGAACGAATGTTACAATATATTTTTTAAAATAACGAACAATTAATCTAGGGAAAAGCATCTAAAATTGGTATAGATATGAAGCGGCTTTCAAAGATATGTTTAATCCGAAAAAATATCTATAAGAGATTTTGAGACTGGTTTGTATATACCCCTCGATCTCAATAACTATATAACATGTCAAATTAATTTATCATCCTATTTTAATTGATTGATAATGTGTAAACCAGACTTGAATTGGACTTGTTTTGTACTTACTGGCACTCCTGCGACGATTGCCACGCACAACTGTTGGTGTTGAGGTAGATGCTGGTGAAATGTTGTTCTGGTCCACACGATTGCAATAGCGGTTTACTGCAAGGAATAAGAGGCATTTAATGTGATACTGGGACCTTATATTAAGGTTGACCTACTGCCATCTAATTCGGCTTCAAAATCTGACATATTCCGCGATAGTAATCTTATCTGCGAGGGAACATCGTCGTCTGGAACGGACAAGTTGACCAGGGACTGTGATTCATCGCGGATCATATTCAAAGAGCGATCTTCCTGTGTAGAATTCAGGATGTTTGATCCGCCAGCGGAAGTGTCGGTGATATTAAATGCCGAGGATGAATTAATTTCCGGCGATGAATGGTGTTCCGAGAAAGAATGGTGTTCCAAGGATGAATTGGTTTCCAGGAATAAATTTGGAGACCAATTGGAGTCCGCCGAAGAGATTGATGCTGCAGATAAATAGGAGGAAGCCGATGAATTGGATGCTGCAGGTAAATTGGAGGACGCCAATGAATTGGAGGCCGCCGATGAATTGGATGCCGCCGATGAATTGGATGCCGCTGATGCACTGAGGCTAGACGTAGCGCTGGAGTTGGAAACGTCGCTGTCCGATGAGTGGCCAAGAACGAACGATTCAGCAGTGGAGTCCTACTAAATGAAACGAGCCGAACTCTGAATTAACTCATTGGGGGACTCCAAATAAAACTTACAAAGGAAAATATTGTTGAATCTGACATGCTTCCGGCTGCAACAACTCAAACTATAGATGAAGAGAAGGCAGGTGCACCTGGATGTACCTCATTTGATTCGCGGTTGATCGCAATAATTGCAAAATGCTCAGAAATTATGGTCGTTTCGCGGCCATAAGGTTGTTTTAGAGATGGGACCTTTCAGGCACCGAGGAGCGACCACATTAAACCGATAAATGCAGTATTTTCCTGTGTTGTGCATATGGATGATTTACAGTTGTTGGTTAAAATTGCATTTAATTTATTTATGAATTCTGTTTAGACTCGTACCTAATTAAAAAAGCTTTTAAAGTAGCACATACTATTCCTATTTAAAAACGATAGACTTCAGCCGAAGCGTTGGCCTATCGATACGTACGATGCCGCTGTTCTAGTGTTGGTTAACTCACGACTGCTGCACGTCACCAGAGCAAGTAATAGGATTTTTGAAAAACAAAACAATACAAGTCTCTGGAACCATGGACAAGGACACGTTTACGCTTCAGTCTATCCGGCAGGATCTCATCGACAACAATCTGCAGGCCAAGGCCATAATACAGGTGAGAGCAGCTAACTGAAGAGGCAGCCAAAACTGAAAGCTCTTAATTCTAGGACATTCTAAACAGCCGCACCTCGATCGCCGAACTGGAGGAGCTAAACGAAGCGGGGCGCTCCAAGCTGTCGGCCATCAGGAGGAACATCGAGCGCCTGGACGACTGGGCACGGGACACTACTGACCCGGTACTGGCAAAGGAGGTGGACACCCACCGCGAGCAGTTCTCCAAGACTCTGCAGGCCTTCCGCAAAGCCAATGTGTCCACAATGTTGGAAATCGAGAAGGCCAATCGCGAGGAGCTGATGGCCATTACAGGCGAGAGTGAGCTGCGCCAGCGGACGACGACACGGGCGCGCCACAACCAAGGCAGCCTGGTCTCTCAGGAGAACGACGTGACCGAGAAGATGCTGGCCATATCCCGGCACCTCTCGGAGACCACTCAGAAGAGCGCTGTCACCCTGGAGACGCTCGTGGCGTCTTCCCAGAATGTAGAGGCCACCAGTGACGAGCTGCAGAACACGGCCGGGAGCATCACCATGTCCGGCAAGCTTCTCAAGAAGTACGGACGACGCGAGTGCACTGACAAGATGCTTCTCTTCTTCGCCTTCTGCCTGTTCCTCGCCTGTGTCTTCTACATTGTTCAGAAGCGCCTTTTTTAGAGCCCCGAGAGGACTACTGCCTAGCTTAAGGTTGTTGCTTCTGTTGTCTAGGAATAAGCTATTATAGGCTTGGCACATGACCATAACATCTAAGCACCGCTTTCATATTAATATTTATATTTTTTTAGTGAATTACCCAACTTGTACATGTGGTTTGGAGTGTATAAAATACAGTGCAGGCTAGTAAACGTAACTAGTAAAATTTACAATCAGTAAGTGCAGTTCAGGTTTTGTAAAGGTCAATCTAATTTTATTAGTTCGACATCGGTTTTGTTGTAAGAAATGCTGGGCCGATTAATAAGGACACTTGGGAACTCCTCCTGCATTTAAGAACCCGTTGTGGTTAACCAACCTACAGATATCCTTGTAGGATCGAACAGGTTTCTGAGGACGTACTGGCGCCGGTCGCCTGAAGTCGTAGTTGCCAGGGTAGTATTGCTGTCTATCATGACTTGGGTATTTAAGGCCGTGGAATAGCCTTGCAAACACCAATCTGCAGTTGGTCCCGCTGACCGCCAGAACACACAGCAGAACGTATATGATTGAGTTGCGCATGTCCACTCTGTCCGCGATTTAGATTTATAATAATACCTTTGGCTGGCCTACTTATGAAACTTCCGCAACATTGCACAGAGGGGAAAGTAATTGGAATCTCGAATCGGGTTTGATTTGCTTTGGAAGCTGATAACATTTTGCGTGGCTCAGTTCAATGCTAACGCATTCGGCCTTGTATGTATACGATGTCAATCTATGTCGTTATACCTCGTACTCAAAAAGTAGAAGGGCATATTAGACTCTTTAAAAGCTTAGTACTATCTGTTGCCTCCATTTTTAACTCTTTTATACCCGTTAAGCGTAGAGTAAAAGTGAGAAAGTGTGTAACAGGTTCCGACACCACAAAGTTTATATATTCTTGATCAGGATCACTAGCCGAGTCGAACTAGCCATGTCTTGAAATAATATTTTTAAATTAGTTATATTTTCGAATTTAGTTTTATCAAAATCGGACGACTTATGTTATAGTCTGTCATATGAGCGATCGGAAATATGGTGGGAAAATAATATGACACAAATTATAATGGCGGCGTTTTTTGACACATGTATACTATTGGGAATATATTTTTTTTGTAAGAAGAACTTTAATAAAAATCGGACCGGACGACTCTAACAAAAAGCTGTCAAAGAAACGGTCAGAAAATAACAAAAACAGCTTCCAACTTCCATTTAAATGGGGTTATTATTTTTATTTAATTTGAAATGTTACATTACCTTTACAATAAAAATAGATTTTATCATTATCTCTATATTTTTAAAAAGATGTTGAATATTTCTCAAGTAAACTGATTTTTTTTAAGAATTAAAAAGTACAAATGTTTCAAAGAGATTTCTGTAAAACTTATTTTTAAAAAACTGTGCTGATCCTAAGCTATGCATTTCGTTTTCAAAACTACACGCTGCTGCCTCGTAAGAAATAGAATTGTTATCGATAATTTGGTATTTTTGCAGTACTAATTTTGCAGCACCATGGAAAAACCAAACAAGTTGGCAGCCCTGACCGTGTTGTTTTGGTTGAAAACATAAAAATTGGTTAATTGTTTTCTGCTGTTGTCGCCGCGCTTACTGATTGAAACAAAATGAGCACCGCTGTGGAAGTGGCCGTTAAGGCTCCCGGGAAGTTAGCTAACTACTTTGAGCTGCAGTCGGCTTTTGAGGTAAGCGACGGTGGTAGATCCGACGCCGGCAATCTTGGGGTCTGATCTCAAAACTGAAATTGCAGAAAGCACTGGAACTGGCCATAGCCGACGGCAATGTGGAGCTTTTGGTTAAAGAGTACAACAGCTTCTCAGCCAACACCGAGCACGACAAGCGCCTGCCCATGGACCATGCCTTTCGTGTGCTCCTCATGAAGCGGCTGGAGGACGATGTGCAGCGCATAGGAGAGCTGGTGCGCCTTTCCGTGGAGGCCACGAGAGCGGAGATCGTGTCCAACACTATTCCCGTGGTACTGCTTATCGACACCTTCGACGTAGTCACGCTGGACAAGTGCCAGGAGATCTTCCAGTTTGTCGAGGAGCTGGTGGATGTGTGGAAGGAGGAGCTGTTCTTCACCTCCTGCAAAAACAACGTCCTGCGCATGTGCAACGACCTGCTGCGCCGCCTTTCGCGCACACAAAACACCGTCTTCTGCGGTCGCATCCAGCTCTTCCTCTCCAAGTTCTTCCCCTTCTCGGAGCGCTCTGGCCTGAACATCGTGTCCGAGTTTAACTTGGACAACTTTACGGAATACGGACTAGACAGCAAGGACCACGACGAGAGCGATAACAAAGAGCTGGAGGATACCGCCGAGGATATTCCCCTGAAGATTGACTACGACCTGTACTGCAAGTTTTGGTCACTGCAGGACTTCTTCCGCAATCCCAATCAGTGCTATAACAAGGCGCAATGGAAGATGTTCCAGATGGTGGGTAGCTCTTTTTGAATAATTAAACGTTACTCCTACAGCCCACAAATCACATCTCAAACCGCTTTAAAAATTTCCTTTTAGCATGCTGAGAACATACTTCAGTCATTCTCGAGCTTCAAGCTAGAAGACGTTCGGCAGAGCGGCAGCGACAATTCAAGCGAGACTGGCCAAGCAATGGAGGTGGATGAAGAGACCGCTGATACTGCGGCGGTGAACGCCGTGGCCAAGGCTAATCACTTCTTCGCCAAGTTCCTGACCAATCCAAAACTACTAGCACTTCAACTTTCCGACGCCAATTTCCGACGCGCGGTCCTTGTGCAGTTTCTCATTCTCTTTCAGTACCTTCAAGTCAGTGTAAAGTTTAAAATGTGAGTAAAATAAAAAGTAATAAATGATTTAGAGTAATCTATAACTATACTTTAACATACTCTCAGTGACACTTATACCTTGACCGCAGACCAGGCGGACTTTATCAAGGATACAGAGTCTCGTGTTTATAAGTTACTCGAGGAGACACCGCCGTACGGCAAGCGGTTTTCCCGAACTGTACACCACATGCTGGTTCGCGAGGAGATGTGGAATAATTGGAAGAACGAGGGCTGCAAGGAGTTCAAAAAACCGGAGGAGCCTGCCGCCAGCGAGGAGGACGCAAAGCCACCTCCACCCAAAAGAACAAGGCGTGCATTGGGCGACGCCCTGCGCGATGCTGCGCGCAATGGCAAGTTCTTTTTAGGAAAGTATGTCAAGTGATAAGTCAACCAACATCACATAACTTTAACAAAAACCCCTTTCAGTGACAACTTAACCCGTCTGTGGAACTATTCTCCAGATAACTTGCAGGCCTGCAAAAGCGAGCAGCGGAATTTCCTGCCTCTGTTGGAGACATACTTGGAGACACCGCATGAGAAGGTCGACCCCGCCTTTGAGTGGCGAGCGCTGCGTTTACTTGCCCGCCAGACACCACACTTCTTTACATCGCTCTCACAACCATCGAGCAAGATCTCCGACTATCTGGAACAGGTGCGAAAGCGTCTCATCCGAGACAAGGAGCCCAAGCCACCAGCTCTGTTATCCAGTACCTCTTCGGAGAACAGTTTCGGCCTGGCGGCGAACCATGCTCATGCGGAGGGCGACCAGGATGCTACAGTGGCTCTTCAGGACGGTGAACCAGAGCAGGATCTCGAAGTGGAGGACAACGAGCCCGTGGTAGAAGAGGCGGATGAGGTGCCAGCACACGAAAAGCCCTTAATGGTTACCAAAGAGCACATTCAAGAGGTGGCCCCCCTGATCGGCGAGCCCTGGATGAAGGTGGGCAAGAAGATTGGCTTCACCAACGACGAGCTTCTCTTTTTCCAAATGGAGCATCCCAAGGCCAATGTGGCCTGCGTTCAAATGCTGACCAACTGGATCTCCGATGACGACGACGCCACCCTAGACAACTGGGCGTACATGCTTGAAGGATTGGAGATGAATAAGGCTGCCGAGGCGGTGAAAGCCATTATTGAGCGCGAAAAATCTGGACCAGCTGCCGCGCCAGTCGCGCCTCCTACATCCGATAACGACGTGGAGGAGCTCTCCGATTAGCCTATGGCCAACCCACCCTAGTTATAGCCTGCTGTAGATTCGTTTCAATCATCAAACTTCTTTATCACAAGTAAAAGTATGGGCATGTCCATTGTTATCAACCAGAGATCACCTAATACCGATTACCAATCCCTCCTCAACGCCTCTTGGGCGGGGGACCATTTCGGGGTTTGTTGTGAATCATGTTGGCGCACTTGGGGATGTGCCGTTCGGCGGCTTGTTGATTGAATCGACGCCCACAGTGCGGACACTGGATGTAGTCGGCATTCTCCGAAGGCGGCGGCGGGGGCAGGTCGCTTAGCTTGCCACCGCGGGCCAAGTGAGCTTGCACCTGCTTGGCGGCCCTGATCGACTGGATAAACTCCTCGTGCTTCTTGCGCCAATTGTTCTTCTTCACCCCGGTGGTCAGGCCCTTCTGCTGGGCAGCACTACTGTACGTGGTGCGTGTGCGGGCTCCCTTCGGCTTCTTGTTGAACTTCTCGGCTTCGGTGCCTTCGATCCGCTGCTTGGAGGCGTCGAAGATCTTGCGCTTGTTGCTCACCATGCGCTGGCACACCCCCTCGTGCTTCCCCAAACGATCCGTGTTGAAGTGGCGTCCGCAGTGCCGGCATAGAGCGGTGCCTTCAGGGGCCGCCGAGATGGCCTCCTTCAAAAGAGAGGGTAAGTTCGGTAAAGGTGCATTCCTGACTACCAATCTGAGATACTCACCATATTGACCTTTTTAACTGGGGATTTAGGCGTCGACTAAACGAGGTCGGAAGACATAAAATATTTGTTTAGAAAAAGTTTAGTATGTGAATGACAACACCGTGCCACGTTGATTGCACTCACCCGGCGAATGACAGGCGGCGAAAGGCGACTGACTTGCGGGGTGGCGCCACCGGCCATCCTGTTTGACGTCGGCATCTTGGGACTGCGCTGCGGCGAGGTCACGGATTGTTGGGAGACCGAAGTCTCCTGGGCAGGCGGCGTCTTCCGGGTGACCACGGGCTTTAGGTTCCGATTAACAGTAGTCCGAGGGGTGGTGGCGAACTTATTGTTATTGCTGTCGCTGGTGATGCGCCTGCCGGCGTTGGGCGGGTCCCGCAGGTTCATATCGGATACGCCCTTGATCAGCCGCTGCATCGGCGGCTGGGAGCGGGTTTTGGCTGGCGCGGGCGGCGATGGGAGGGTACCGATCGGCTTGAGGGGATTGCTGCGGTCAATGCCCGCTCCTCGGCGACGTTCGTCGAACATCTGGCGCACTTTTCCATTGCCGATCAGCCTGGTGGTGGCCGCACTGGGTGCTCCGGTCGTCAGGTTCTCCACACTCGTCTTCGCGCCCATCAGCTCCCTCCGACGCACCTCCTGCTCCTGCTGGGTCCGCTGCTGAAAACGCATCTGGGGGGTGGACAGGTAAATTACAACGATTTCTAACTGTGGTAGAGCTATTAGTTATGTATAGGGAAATAGGATCGCAATAAGATATATTTTCTAATTGCAGCAGGCTAATTTGTCAATTACATAAAAAAAACTTGAGTAATCAGTTTAGGTAATCCACTATGTAGGAAAAACCAGTAACAGTCCTAAGGTTCATTAATGAGCAGTTTCTATACTTAAAACGCTTCGCCCAAATACGTGGTTTTAACTAAATCCTAACACATTTTTAAAAGTAGTGAAATTTTATAGTGATTACGAACACGATAGATTCTGCACTTCATTTAAACCACAAGATATTTAGAATGAGCAATATAGGACTATAATATATAAAGCGCTGTATGTGTATGTGTGCACACAAGCTTGACCTTTAACTCCTGCACTGTTAAAACTTATAAGTTATAATTCATGTTTATTTGTCTTACGGGTGCAGAGTTGGTGCTGCCGTTGCCACTGGGGGGCAGGTGACTTAGTGCCTCCATGAGGCGCCTGGCCGCCCAGGACTCGTTCAGCTTCAGGGGCAGAATGTGGTCCTGGCCGAGCTCAGGCTCGAAGTCGTACTGGAGCAGGTCTCCGTCCTCGTCCCCGTCCGCCGATTGCAACATTCCGGGCCGGAGAGCGCGTGTCAACTGAGCGAACGGGAACCGGACATTAGCGCGTCCATTTCCCCCGAGTGGAGTCATTAAGTGCACAGGTTTCAGTGTGTTTGTGCTTGTGCCTGTGCTTTGTTTGCTAGTCTATTCTGGCGATGAGGAGGTGTCACCCCCCGTGCCTCCGCCAAACCCCCAGGCCCCTGCGAATAAATCCGAGCCCACTTACGTGCCGCCAGTACATAAAACCCCTCGCCACACGACCCGCCTGGGCGACGGAAACCCTATCCTGTCCCCGGGAGCGGGGCCCGGGTGCAGCTGTGGGTGTGGACGTGGTTGTGGGCATGCTCCTCCCGTTGTTGTCCCGCGAAAGCCCCTACTCCTGGTGCGCTCGTCTTCTGCCGCTGGTGTCCTGGTAGTGGCCTTCGAACTCAGCCATGGCCACCCGGCAAGTTGTCCAAAATGAAAAAAATGCAAGTCCTTTGTGTTTATCGGACACTCGAGAAATCCTAGCTGGCTGTCCTTTTGTTTTGCCAGCCATTTGTTGTTGTTATTGACTTGCAGCAATAACAACAAAAAATCAATGACTGCACCGTTGCCAGGACACGGGCCTCATGGGACACACATACACCCGCCCGAGAGACCGCCCCGAATGCTCAGCAATTGTTGAATGCCGCCAAGAAGCGCGGCGACCAGGTGACAAAGGACCTTAGCGTTGTCCTTCACCGCCCGCCCTTTCAGCGATAAAATCGCGCGCGCTCCGTTTTCCGGGTAAATTTTTGATTGATGAATTATTGAAGGAGGAGTGGTGGACACCCGGAGAAAAGCTTGAAAGTTCCTCGATAATTTGTTCTACGTAATTTTACTATTACTTCATAAGTATCTTTGTCATATTTAAACTATAAGTCTGCCTAAAGTGAAAAACACAAAACAAATTAACAAAATGTTTAATTTGATATATAATATTGGTAGCTCTTTAATTTTTAACATTAAAGGTGATTTTAAATTCTTCTTTTCAGGCAGATCCCATAAAAAGCAAAAAATCGTTAAGTCAAAATTATATTTTGTTGTGCTCTTTTTCGAATTAATTTTTAAAGGAAACCCCTTCTTTGATATAGCTATATTTACTTCTATGCTTTTCGATTTCTCCCTGTACAATTGAGCATGTTTGCGCACTTAATGTCAACCCTTTTTGGATATTGAGTGGCTAATGCAGTGACGTAGTTTGGCTAACACTAATTAAACCTAATTGAGGGAAAAATATAGTACCCCCTCTGGCTGTTGACGCCTCTGTTGGCCGCACACAGATGGCATTCAGGAGCGCCTTTTGTTTCGTGGCGGGGGCGACAAAAGTTCCCATTGCCAAATATGAGCAGCGGCAAATACAAATTAATTAGCTGGCATTGCGCTGAGAAACTTCAGCCAGGGAACCCGAAATAGAACTCCACCAAGAGCTTCAAGCCATTTATGGACCGCACGGAAATTAAGTAGATGTCTGGTTTATATCGAAGCTGTTTCTAATAAAATAAATGGCGGTCTTATAAATGAAAAAACCGTATCCCAAATTCGGCTTTAAAAAAGACGGTTATCAGCTTTAAAACTTCCTGCTTCAGCTTCCATTCTTATCAAATGTGTACTGGTTTATTCAACTTGTTGCACTGTCGAGCACTGTTCTTTCGAAGAGAGGTTCTTGGGAACCAGTGGTTTACCAGAAAACAAAGACAATCTCACCTGCATTTGCGCCAGCCGAGAAGTCTTCATGTCTCCGGAACCTTGTGACGCCATCGCCAAATGGAGTCTTTTCAATCCGATGCCAGTCGGCCGAATTCGATGCGATTGGCCGCGATGCTCGTGTGAGGGCTCCGGCCAAGGTGATGACGCGACTGAGCTGGGCTCAAAGTGTTCGGTTGCCGCAGACCCGGCTCAGACCCGCCGGTGAGTCACGCCAGTTGGCGCAGGGCAAACAAAAAGCGGCAGCAGCAGCAGACCAATAAATGTCGCCAGGAGGCGTCCGTGGATGTGGCTGTGGACGTGGGTGGCGATCTGGAAGTGGAAGTGGAAGCCGTTCAAACCGTGCCCAGATCAGTCCCCGACCCAGACTTAGCCTGACAATTGTGGGACGATGGCCGCTCCTAATACGGTGCGATCAATGAACAAACCAATCCAATTGAATTCACTTCGACTCGCGAGAAACGTACAGAAACCTCGATGAAAGCCAACGGTTATCGCAACGTGTGCTTATAAAACTACAAATCTGGACCAAAAAAACTCACGAAAGGTAAGAACGTACGTTTGAAATTTGCCAATAGATCTTGTTTATAATATGCTGCCGAAAATCTGAGTCGCTTCGTACGATGAAATGGAATTTTGGCTGACAAGTGAGCGAAGGCAGAGAAAGCCAACTGACTGGATAAGCAGGGAGCTTGTAATAATGTAGCTACAATGAAAGTTACTCAGCCCAAGTTGGGAGATTAAGGTACAAACATTAGATGTTTGGGTTATTCAGCGTTTAGGCATTTCTTAGTCAAGAAAGCTTTGAATAGTTCACTCACTGTCAAATTCAATAATGATGTTAGGTATTTAAGAAATACTGATTTATTATCCCCCTCATCAAAAACATCATCATGCCACATTAATTACATTTGCGTGACATGAGTGTTAAATTGATCTAAAGTTATTTGTGGCTTCATTCTTGGGGAAATATATATTGATTTCCCTGCTATAATATGTAAGGCCCTAATCTTTTCGGTAAGGCTTAGCTATTTTAGGTTTTTTGCTGCGGGTAATAAGTGGGACAGATCCCCAACTCGCTTAAAAAAGTAAAAGTACAAAATTATAAATAAAGTATTGTGTTTTTCCAAGTTTTTTATTTCTACGTAAGTAATTTTAGTTCACATCCCTTCTACGACCAACTCCCAAGTCCGCCACTGATAATATCCTAGTTATTCATCATATTTAGTGATAGTCACACCTTTTTTTAGCTTCTGGTCCGACTACATTTTTATCAGGTCTTCGTCTGGGTCTAGGGTGTACGAAAACCGCCTTCTCCTCTTGTCGCTCCGCTCATTCCAAACAACACCATTAATTTATGTATTTTTCGGCTTTTTGGCACACGTCGTTTCTCGCTGACTAACTCTGCGCTGGCTTTGTTTGTGTTTGGAGCCGCGATTTGCATACACTGCCCCTGCCGAACTGAACTTACCGGCTGTGGAGGGACAGCCCACCAAGTCTGGACTGGAGCGGCTGGGAGTGGGCTCTGTTGACCTGGGCGGCGGACTGGGGTGGACACTGGCACGCGAGTTTATTGACACACAAAGGAGGCACTTAAACGAGGATTGAACTTTAGAGCCGGACCCGAAGTGGGTCACCGAGGGACAGGTGGTGGCTCCTCCGTGGGCAACTGGCCAGCTGATGGTGGACTGTAATTACGCATACGCCGCTTGTGCCCCGCTTGTGTCGCTGTTGCCAGTTATTCGAGGTTTCCGCCGCTTTCGAGGAGCCCGCGCTGGCGACTGTTTGCTTAGAAGTTTGCGCGCTGACTGAGACAAGATTCCGATTCAAATCCACACACAACAGTCCATATGGCATACCGATGACCGGGCCGAACAAGTTGCGAAGTTGGCGACATCGAGCGCTGCACCGCCAACTGATCTGCGGATGGTGGCGTGTCGGGTGAGTCAAGCTATCGGGTGGAGCCCCTGCTCGCGGAGCCCCTTCCCGGGAACCCAGTGCCCACTGCACACATGTGCGTGCACGCGGAGAGAAACAAGTATTTATCGCTCAATGGCCTTTTGTTTTATTTCTTTCGCTCAGATGTTGTTGCCAACTTCATTTGCTTTTTACATTTATCAACGCTGACGCTTCGCAGATGTTTTCCGCCCTCCACTCTCCATCAACCCCTGTTGAAGTCGTCGAATCAAAACTTGGATGAGGTCTCTTTTGGCATGCGATTGGCAAGCAGTAATAAATCATAGTTGGGGGCGGAGGAGCTCACAAAAACATTCGCATAACATTTTTACTTATAACATTAAATTATAAAAATGATTCTAATCAT
Source organism: Drosophila biarmipes (assembly GCF_025231255.1). NCBI lineage: Eukaryota > Metazoa > Arthropoda > Insecta > Diptera > Drosophilidae > Drosophila > Drosophila biarmipes. The sequence continues at coordinate 4,786,158 of NC_066616.1, read as the reverse complement.
TTTTCAATACCATTTTGACTTAGATTCTGCTTCTGCATGTATAATTTTTAAAAACAGTTGCTTCTATAACAGTGTATTCAAATACACTTCACAAAATGAAGGAAAACTCTTAAGCTTAAGGCTGTGATAGCTTTAAAGTATACATAGTTGAGTAAGGGTTATGTGTTAAGGGTGAATTATACATCATATGTTTTTCTGTTAAGTACTGATCCATAATTATAATAGCAAAGGGCATTCGAGCTTCGTATTTCGCCCGTTGACTGATTCACTTGATGACTTCTTGCTGTTCGCTTAGCGTCTATTTGCTCATCGTTTTCGTAATAATTATTCATACACTGCTCGCTTGTTGGGCTGCGGTTTGAAACCATTTGGAGCGAGCTCCGCTCCTCTCTTAGGTTGGCCAGCTGGTAACTTGGCCAAGAGAGTGGCGGCACTTGCTCTTGGCTCGGGTTGCTCGAACCCGAACCTGAATCTGCACCTGAATCTGAATCTGAGTCTCAATCTGAGCCTGCCGCACAGATCGTTTGGTTTCTGGCCGGAACCGATGCCGATGGCTCCTGGGTTGGCTGTGGGCTTAGTTGCTCGAGCTGGCGGCGTCTGGCGAGTGAACGTCTACAAAGTATACTTATAGACACATACACATCTATAGAATAACGTGGTTACTTCGCTAATTACTGTTCGGGGGGAAACTCGGGGGATTGGAAGAGTCTTGGCCAGGCTGCGCGGCTGGGAATGGAGACCTCCCGACCTTTTGGGTTGGTTCGAGTCGTGGTCGGAGGCGGCGCCTCGTCCGCAGCCTGCCTCGCCAACGTATATATGTGGGTATTATGCACACTTATGTATAATGCTTGTATAATTTGTATAATCTCCTGCGTGGGTCGATGAGTGCCGCCCTGCTAAACCGCCTCCTGCCTCTCTCTACGGTTCCCAAAACAGCTAATTCCGAGCGCCGTCGGACTACAACTTGAATACGTTTAACAATGACACGGCAATTTCAATTTCAATTTCAACATCAACTTCAACGACACTGATAACAAACAACGCGAACTTACTAGCTTAGTTGTGGGTTGCGGCTGCGACCGAAGGGGCGTATGCGCAACGCGCGCCGAGGGGGCCGGGTGGCGGGAAGCCTGCTTCCGCTTCCGGCTGCTCTCGGGTGCTGTTGGTTGCCTGGCACCTCTCCCGCTCGGATCGCTCAGCGACGACTGCCACCGATTTCCGACTGGGTCTAGTTCTACAATTTCATAATTCGGTTGCATCAGATGCAAATGCGGTTGCACGCGATGCCACGCTACCTATACCTAGGGTACTATTCACAGTTCAGCCGCCGGCTGAAAATGCGCAGCACGATAAAAACGGGTGTGCCTCGCTCGACTCGCGGTGGCCACACACCTACAAGTGGGTGTCTGTGGACCTTTATATACTCTATATACGGTTGTTCAGCTAACATCGGAAATGCAGTTACGTGTACAATTATGCTACAAAAATTGCCTCTAAAGTATACTTTTGCTTTACATCGCTTAATTCGCTTTTAAAACATCCATATTTGGTTTCTTTTGTTCTGGTTTTTGTCTCTGTTTTCGAGTTCGAGTTCGAGTTCGAGCTCGGTGTCCTTAATAAAGTTTACAAAAATACTTCTCGGTCCAACTGAAGAGCGTGGGGATTGACACTTAATTGAAGCTTGACCTGGCTCGGTCGCACGTCGAATAGCGCCGTGTGTGTGTTCTGTGTGTAGATTAGTTGAGTTCACGGAGTCCCCGGGGATTCCATGCTGGACGTGCAAAGACTGTGCCACAAAAGCTATCCTCGGTCCTTTCGCTCTCGACCGACCCGAGGCCTGACGATTTACATTCATTATTTAATCCGGTTTTCCTACATTCGTATGCGTGATTGTCCAAGGTTGATTTACTTTACGTTTGTTTTCGTTTTTCACTAGGTTTAGTTTGGTTTTCGCATCTACTCGACTCCGTTACTCGCTCGCTAACAAATCTCGATTGCTCGGGCTAGGCTCCAGACTAAAACAGTGTGGTGAGGATATCCTTAGGGTGTTCCTGGGCGCTGCGCTCGTCGCTCTGTGTCTGAATCGCTGCTGTGTCTAGAACTATAAGCCAACATTCAATGCGCTCTAATTTAACGTCTAAACGACAATTGCTTAAGTCTTTTAGTCTACATTTCCTTACGCTACGTGGCGGGATCCATACGCGTCTCTATATTAGTCCCGGTGCCGACTCGCGTCTCCCGACTAATGCTATAGGTATACTGTTCTGTACGCATGCATATACACATAAGTAGATACTAGGGGCTAGTAGCGAGTGGTGGGCGTGGTGACGGGTGTGACAGCTAAGGCTGTGGGCTCAGGTTGGGTCTCGGTTTCTGAGACCGCTTACGGTTCGGGTAGCTTGGCTCCGGGCTATTGTGGTACATATAGCATTATATAAGTATACCGCGCGTAAAGGACATGCAACAGATGCGCGGGACTCGGAGAGCCTCTTACCCGTATTTTACATAATATTTCGCGTTTCTATTCTAGCCCTATGCTATGCGCGGCATGTAACATTTGAAAACCTGCACAATCTTACAGTACGTTTATCGCGAGCAGCTCCTGGCGGACGCCCGACTTATCCTAGAGTCTATAGCCTATCGTAGTTACAATTACAGTTTCTCAAGGTGTCCGTAGCGGCGTTTCCCTTCCGCACATAAAGTGTCGAAAGTTCCTCAAAATCAAATTCAAATCGAATCGATGCGGGTGAGTGCGGTGAGTGAACGGCGCGGTGCCCTCCGCTCGGCTGTGGCTTCCGATGAGTGTGATTTCGGGTGTGTCTTACGCTAATTACTCGCACATACGGCGTATGCGCGTCTTTGGCTGTATACTCGCGATTTTCCTGGGTTGCTAACTTGTTTTGTGTTTCGCTTGACTTCGTTTTATAAACTTTACATCAGTACGGGTGGGTTTGTCGATCTGCGTGAGCTAGATTCGAGAACCGAGCTGACACTCGGATGCCATCCTTACGTGCTAACACTTAGCTTACTCTATAGTGTCGGTTGGCGTGTGTGGGTGATTTGGGGGAGTGGGGTTTACGACTAGAGTTTTTCCTCGCTAATTACTTGTTATTTACCTGGTTTTCCTGTTTACTGTCATTTCTGTTTAACATGCTATATAAAAATTGCTACGCCTCTTTAAAATTTGCGTTGGATTTCCCGCTTCGGCTCTGTTCTTCTCTTCGCCCTTACACAATTATATTAAACATTTATCGATTTTTCGACTGACTTAAATTACGCGCGCTTTATCTGTATAAATGTTTCAAAAACTTGCACACAAAATGGGTTTTGCGGGGGAACGCCGGGGATTGGGGGTTCCGGGCCTCGGTTTTGCGGTTAAATACTATCGATTCCAAAAATTCTAGAAAATCATGGCAAAACAATTTGGAAAGTGTTTCCATTACAAATTGCGTCAATATAAATTTCAAAAGTCTCAAAATACACAAAAGTATTTCAATCTCTTGCGGTTGTTTTCTCGTTTTAATTTGGTTGTCGCCTCGACTTGTCTGCACTATTTATTGTAATTTGTTTGCCGTCGAGTACAAAAATATGTTGTAGCCTACTTATATGCGCGATGCAAAAATATTTTCGCATTTCAAATGCTTGTGGTTGCAACTGCGACTGCGACTGCGATGGCGAATGCGGTGGGGGCAGTGTGGGCGTGGGAGTGGGCGGAGGAGTGGGTGTGGGTGCTGTGGCTAGTGGGTGGCTGTGGGTTGGAGGTTGGCGAGTGTGCGGCCTTACATATGTGACCGTGTGTTCTGCTCGGTACATGGACACACGTGTATCAGCCAGAGTTCGAAGAGGAACTACAGCGGCGGCGAAGATAGTAGTGACACCCAAGCTCTAATTCGGTTCGCAAATATTCATATGTAGCTCTACATCTACAAATAACCTGTAAAAATATGATAGCAAATATAATTTTTAAAAGGCCGATTTATCAATAACACCATTGTACAGATAGTTATCTGACAGAGAAAGCAACCAGGAAGCTATATTGTTCGGTAAGACAATTTTCGATTTTTCAATGGGAAGTTACTTTTACAAACGACAATTCTGACATTCATTTAAAGGAAATTGTGCAAACTTCTTGTTGTCCATTTCGTTCAGTCGATCGACAATTTGAACTAGTTTTAAGACTTTTAAGTCGGTTAAGCGTTACAGGATATTCAGAAACTATGCTTGCTCCGAAACAGCAAATAGACGTAATATCCAAAGCTAACAAAACATTGAGAAAACGGTCCTTCATGATGTATGTCTATTTAAAATCTCTACAACTCTTAATTTCTCCGATTTTGATTTCCTGAATTTCTGGCACGAGCAGCCTGACAATTTTATTGACAGCAAGCCTTTAAAAGAGGACTTCAATTTTTGGGATTGACGTCAGGTGAACTACCAAGATGTCACAACTATATCCGTGGCCGCCGCTGTATATGCGGATATATATTTGCCAGCTAGGAAATAGGAAATATGTTTTTTCGAAAAACGCGGGGAATCGCAGATGTACTTGCAGTTTAACTGCTTAACGCAATTAGGGCAATGCACAGAGTAGTGGGTGCAGCGGATAGTTAACCCACTGGGACAAGGACAACGGGGCGAATGTGCGACGCCAGGGAGTTCCCCTTCCATGTGGCAACACCTAACACTCCCAGGATAACGAAAGCACGGTTAAAAATTAAGTACTTCCTAGTTGCTCGGCTCCTTCCAATCGAAGGCGGAATCTGCGGGGAAAGGACGAAAGGGTCCTGCCCGCCGGGTGGGTGGCTGGCTGAAGGTCGTGCTGGAGGGAGTTTAGAATATGAAATCGCCGCAGTCCATGGCGTAGTCGAAGTCCTCGCCCCCGATGTCGTCCACGCCCGAGGAGTGGAAGTCGAAGCCGCCGATGTCCGTGTGGTACACCGCCCCGCTGCAGGAGGTGTCGATCAGGTTGGTGCAGTGGGTGGTGGGCAGGGCGTGCAGGGTGAAGGTGTCCTCGCACTGCGACCAGGTCAGGCCGCCGCTCCACACCCCGTTGGGCAGCGTGGCCCATCCCCAGCCGTGGCCCCAGGGCAGGGCGCAGGCCAGCGAAGCCTTCGAGTCCGGCTTCTTGCTGAGAATGGCCACCGCCGCGTCGCTCTTCACCAGCGGATCCTGGGTCTGCCTGTACACCTTCGTGGTCATCGCCGAGGAGCAGCGGTGGTGTTTACTGCCGCTGGCTCCGTGGGACGCCGCCTTGCGCTGCTTAACCTCCGACTGGGTGGCAGCTGCATTGGGGAACAAAGTAGTAGTGCACGACGTTGGTTAGAAGGTAATTAGGGAGTGCTAAACTGAGGATTAAGTTAGGTATTCTGTCAGAGTACAAATCCTTTGAATACTTATATTTAAGATTACATATTATTAATAATAATCACTTTAACTAAATTTAGTGTAAGTGCTATAATCTTGATATCTGTATCTTACAGATCTCTTTTTTCTTCGACTACAGTAATTTTAGGCGCTATTTCGACTTTCCTTCTTTGGTTTTTTCTTATTTTTTGTTTAATAGGATTTTAAAAAAGGGAAAACTAACTTTGAAATATCAAATTTATCCTAATGCTATATTTACTCTGTGTTGTGCAACACTTTACAAATTTAAACGACCCCAACTTGCAAAGAGATGCATGAGAAACTACTAGACGGATAGATTAAAAAGGGGGATTTGGAGGGGTTTACTCACGTCTAATGCGCACCAGCGGACGTCGGAGCACGTTCATCAGGTGCGGCTTGTCCACCACCAGCTCGATTTGCGGCGGCGGCGGCAGGGTCTTGGTAATCGCATCGATCCAGTCGCTCACCTCCTGCTCCGACTTGGCCAGCATCCAGTAGACCTTGGACCGCTTGCGCTGCGATCCGAGGGCAATCAGCTGGGACACGTTCACGCCCGCCGGCAGCGGAGGACGACGCGGGATCTGGCCGGTCCAGTGAGCGATGGCCAGCATCTCGGGCGCCTCCTTCACCAGGATCTTGCCCGTCGGCGAGGAGCGCCCCGGCTCCGTGAACCAGGCCATGGTCGAGTCGTCGTACAGCACCACCCATTCCTCCGCCCAGCGGTTCCAGAACATTTGCTCTGTGAGGGAAAGAGCGCACGGAATCATGAGATTGGAGAAGATCACTTGTGTTACTTTACGAGCTGAATATAAGAATTTAGCAAAAAGTTGTATGTATTTTAAAAATGTAATACCTTAATGATTTTTATTATTTGTCTCATAAAGCAATTTTCATAAACCGGACTAACATTTGTTTTAGTACTAAAAATCATAATGTATATTGTTTAATGTTTAATGTTGTTTATCAGATTACAATGTTAGCATAAGTCGAAATCTTAAACCCTATATACTCATAATCTGTAATAGTCTAATAATCTAATTTTTTTAGATCTACCCAACAGGATTACAAATAAATTATATTCACAGAGTTTTTATAGTTGCATTTTCGGCTTTATCGTTTATTTTGGTATAGCTAAGGAGTGTTTAAGCTTGTACTGACCCAATTTAAGTTCCTATCTCGTTCTAAATTTTTTTCTGCTAATTGCCGCCAAGGGCTCAACACAAATTGTTTAGGCCATGATTTTCAATCCGGCCCAGCAAGCATGACAATGACGCATCCAGAGCGCTGCCAAATCATGAGTAATTACACTTGAGTGTGACCCCGAAATGATTACACCCCATTCCCCCGTTCGGGGACCGCAGTCCTCATCCATCTACCTCATCCATGGATGCTGCGTCATCCTGTTGAGCCTGAGTTGGGAGTACTGTTACTGTTGTGCTGATTTGACAGATTGTCGTCCCCCTTAAGGGGTTTTGTTCGTCCCCGGGCAGACCGGCCTACCGTGCTGACAGCCGCAGGAAAGGGTCTGAATCGGACGGACCTTTCAAGGTCCTGCAATAGCCTAGCACCTAGTCCTGCTGCAGGTGAGTCCTTCGTCGAGTTGTTACTCGGAAAAAATACTAGTACGTTTAAGCTTGGAAAAAAACAAGCAAAAACGCTATAGACGAGTGCCTCGACTATCAGATACCCGTTACTCAGCTTAAAAGAGCAAAAGAGATACGGAGATATACAAGCAGCAATATATGATAATGTGGTCGGCAGATAGATTTAAACGTTTTCGCCATTTGTGGGCGTTAGAGTGGGCATGGAAAGGATCCTGGGCTTCCAACGCGGCGCAAGTTTGTTTAAGCAGGGTTCCACGCGCACTCTAACGCCCAAAAACCGCCAAAATGGACAAAACGCTTAAATCTGTCTGCCACCACATTGGTAGGTGGCGCTTTACAACATCGTTTTGCTGCTGATATATCTCCACTTCTCTTTTGCTCCCCTAAGCTAAGTAACGGGTATCTGATAGTCGAGGCACGCGACTGTAGCTTTCTTCATTGTAAAGATTGTAAAGCATAAAGAAATTTACATATATATAGCTTTGTCTCTTATGTCAAATATTTTCAAAACAAAATTGATGTATAATTAAATAAGAACAATTTAGAAAGCATTAGTTTCTCCCTTCATTTTGTATCTGACAAGTTTACCTTTTTGTGTTATATGATGCTTTTAATGTATTATTGTTTATAATTATTTTAATTATTATAGCATATCCCTAACTTATTGTTGCCAAAGATACTCACTTTTATAGCGCAGTAGGTAGCCGCCCTTGATTTGCTTGCCGCCAGTTCCTGTGGAAAGTGAAGAAAACGAATTATGGACTGAGTGCCAAGTGGGTGCGAAACTCATCTAGTCGGCATCCGCTCCAGAGTGCCCAGTGCTCAACGTCCTGTACCGTGGCCGGCGCACTATACCACTAATTGAACAGGAATCGGGCCCTGCAGCTGGAGCCCATTTCCCATCCAGGGACCTCTTCCTCCTCCTCCCCCGACAGCCGACATCCGCCAGCTGAGGACCCAGCGCCCACGCACCGAAACTGGATCTGCAAACTTCAAGTGTAAGCGGATCCAGGTGCGAGGCGACTGGTGGCCCGGATAACGAACGGCGAAAGCGAAACACGGAATTTCATTTAGCAATTCCCTCGGAATTGCAGTGGCAGCAACTCAATCACGAGCCGCTGCCGCTGCTGCTGCTGCAGTTGCCCTGCTGGCCTGGTCTCTCATTTCAAATTCATTACCACTGGCATCCCATTTATTTGGTCAAGTGTCGAGGGTGGAACGGGTGGCAGGGGGCGGGACTGCAGCAGGGTTTGGGGCAGTGGCAAACACGACGCTTGCGGTGGACTGCATTAATTATTTCAGCAAAGATGGCAACGGGCATTGGGAAATACATATATTTGATCCAAGCCACTTCACACCTTTGACCACGTTCCTGGCACGTGTGGTATCAAATGTGTACTTGAAAGAATGCCTCAGGCGAATAACAAGTTAATTGCTTTAATTCAGCATTTCAGCTGTTCTAAATTCGTGTTTCTGGTTATGCGATGGATACACTTAATCTTAAAATGGCAACATTCTTAAATAAATAAGGAAATCACTCTCGACATGGCAGTAATATTGCTGGAAAAGGCTTACGACATTGGTATAATGTCTGGTTATTTAATGAAAAACTTTGTGTAAATAATGAAAAATATTGTATATTTCATTTTATTTATAAAACTCATTGGCAGTGGAATTTCTCTATTAGCTTAGGGAGAAAATGAAGAATAACTTTAGAAAACTTCAAGCTCAACACAAAAGTTTCACCCGCGTTTGAATACATAACTCCACATTATTAGCTCAAGCTTGTAACAATTATTTGTTTTATTTTATGAACAGAATTAAAGGGGAAAAAACCTTTAAAAACAGAAATTAAGTTGATATTGGCATTAAGTTTCCATTCCTAATAGTGTACCAAGAGAACAATTTTTTCCGAGAAACTGATAAGCGATCAATGATGCCCTGTAACAATTCTTGTAATTTCGGAATTGAAGAGCCTCTCTGCCACTTTTGGCCGCACTCGACCGCTCGAAAAAGTGGCCTCTGCAGCAAACTGATTACGGCCAGAGTGGCTGGCGACAATTGCTCCGGCTGGGAATGGGATGCGATGAGGATGAGCTTGTACAGCATTCGGAAGACGCTCGAGGCACGGCGTACTAAAAAGCGCCGTTTGCCCTCAAAATGGACTGGGCCTGCTCGGATTTTTTCTGCGAACAATCTTTTTTTTACACGAAGAAGAACCCACAACAACAGTGCCACCTTTATCTCATTTCCATTCATTTTTAGTTCTGCCTAATAGTGATCTATAACTATCAATTATCGGGAAGATAAGTTTTAAGAAAAAGTTATTATTTTGAATTCTTCTGGTTGTTTAATTGTAAATTTAAAAACTTTAACTCCCTAAGTTAGGCAAACAATATGTAAAGAAAATAAGTAAATTCTCAAGAAATTATATAAAATTGGAATAACTATAAAATAATAATTAAACTTTCTTCTCAACTATAATGGCCATTTACTTTACAAACAAATTTTTGTACAATTTTGTATTAAACTCTGTCAAAATTGTTCTAAGTACACCCAGATGCAAACGAAACGCAGACGGCAACGACAGACGCAGTCGAAGTGTCGACGGAGATGATGAAAGGATGAGCTTGGGGATGGCGCTGGGAGGGTTGACTGGGGGTGGGGGGCGGCGGTGCACGGTGCATACATATACGTTGCACTGGGGGTTGATGTTGCTGAGAGAGCGAGCTCCCCGAAGGACACTGCCTGGCTTGTGTAAGAAGGCAGGGCAGCGGACATCATGTGTGCCACTTCAGTGCACGCACACAGCCACACAGCCACAGGCAGCCATGCATCCTTGCAGCCGTGCCCCCGCGCACACACACCCGCACCTGCACCCTCGCGTCCCTACATCCACATCCCCACGGCAAATCAGCCAGAATTGCAAGTGGCTGCCACAGACAACGAACATCCCAGTCTCGCACCCCCACTCCCACTGGGGCAAAGACGAATCGGAAGGCGAAGACAGCGACAAACGTGTACAGACATAATTGCTGGCCTGGCTAGATATGAGAGTGGATAAAGGGCTGAGATATGCATAGGTACTCGTATATGTAGAACGCGCACTCGGAAAAATACCCCAAATCTACCAACGATGTTTTGGCTATTTCAGACTTAATGGTCAGCCTTAAAATGCTTGACATAGAATTATTAGTGACGCGCTCGAATGTAACATTTCTACTATTGTTATTTGTATAACTTCAAAGTTGAAACACAAAATCTCCCAACTAGTTTTCAGATTTACAAGCAAACCTGTGTGTTTCACAGAATCAATTATACACAGTACACCGGAAATAAAGGGAATACACTTTTCACGAAATGAGTAGTTTATTTACACACTGAACCAACTAAATCCTTTTCATAGGGAGCTTGTGTCAGTGCTGAGACTAAAAACAACTATATCCAGACAAAACCTCCGATAATACAGAGTTTTAATAAAGCTTGTTGTGCAGCTAGAACCAGTTGGGAATCACATCAGAAAATCACTTTTTTTGCTTTCCCAAACGATCCTTCCAGTGCAACCCCATGACTTATGCACGAGATGCACTGCCGCAGTGGCTGTAACCCAAAGTCTGGACTCTGCTATTCTGGCTCTGGCAAATACTCAGATACTCGCACCCCACGCCTTGCAGTGCTGCAGCTACTTAATGATTTAATGCAGAGCACACACAACGCCCACACATGGGCTGGGCAAGGGGGCTGGGCAACGGGCGCTGGGCGCTGGGCGTGGCACTGTCAACAATTGCAGCATAAAGAAACCGCATCCTGGATTCCGCTTGATAAGTTACGGATGCGAGGGCGGGGGCTGAACGAAGTGGGGCTGCGAAAGAGAAAGTATCGGACAGGCGTGCAGCTGCGCCTGTGTGCGAATTCATTGAGAAAAATAAGCAGCTGGGAGGGGCGCAGAGGGGCTGGAGGGCCAGAAAGGGGCGGGGCACTTGGGGTGGGGCAGCAAAACGAGTTCAAGGGTTTTCCGCCGAATGAGGGCACACCGACTGCCTTTCGGGGGCGCAGTTTCGGTTTCAGTTTAAGTTTGCGTCTCAGTGTCGGTTTCACTTTATCCCCGCTCTTCCCAGTTTCCCAGTTTCCCAATCCCCATTTCCCCCTTCCACTCACCCATCGCCTGGGGCTGTTGCAGCTGCAGCTGCTGCACCTGCGACTGCTGCATGAAAGAGCTGTCCGCGTCCGCACTCCGCGATTTCACCTTGGTGCACATAGAGAACATCTTGGCTAGGCTGGGCTTTCCTCTGCTTTCCTCCGCTTTCCTCAGTTTTCCCCGATAATTGGCTCTTGGCAGCTTTGTTGTTGCTGTTGTGGCGGCTGTCGTATTGGTACTTTAATTGATTTTGTTGCCGTGCGGCTCGAGTGGCAGCTTCCCAGGGGCAGGGCCAGACCAGGTTGGTTCCTCGAGCTGGGTTTCCAAGTGAAAGTGATGTCAGCGCCAGGCTCGCGTTATCAGGCACTCGTACACACACACGCACAGCGGAGAACCAACACACCGACACAGCGAGGCACACACAGCTTTCCCTTTTTTCTGCGTTAAATTTTCCCGATTTTCCTGCTTGTTTTTTCTAGGGCTGTAGCAACGCCTTTTTGCCGAAAAGTAGTTGACGAGAGCCCTCGAAATTAATGGATTTGCGATCCTGACACTGACGTCTCTAATTAGATTTCCGATTTTCGTTGCCTACTTTCGCGCTGCTCTGTCGCTGAGGATGCTGCTGCCCACATCCGCGAATCCGCGTCCTCGTCCTCCAAGGGAACAACGGACATGGACGAGTGGTGAGCGAGGATGCCAGTCAATCAGTTGCCCTGGATCTGGGTTGAGTGGTCAGTCGGACATGGCAATGCGATGGCAGTTGTTGCAGTGGCAGAATCAGATCGAGACCCGGGATGCAGGACACAGTGGGTCAAAGGGCAGGCTCCTCTTTTGTGGCCGCAATAACTTGGTCTGCTGCTGCTAATGGTGCTGTATGTTGCGATGGTAGGATTGCTGTCCGCTGCACACCTCTGCTGGGTTAGACGGCCGAAACTCGACTGGCGAGCCCTGCCGAGCCACCGAAACTTGGAACCCGAGAATGCGAGTATCCGAGAATCGAGCGTGGAGCACCGAGAGCCGAACCGCACACGAGCTGCTCCTGCCGAGAGCTTTCGGCTAGGACTAGGACAACACTCGAGCGCCAGACGCAGGCGGTGATGCTGCTCCTGATGGTGTCCTTCAACGTCCTACGGCAACAGCACCAGCGGACCCGCCAACGCCAACAGATGACAGGCTTTCACTCATCTTCCCAACTTTCTCCTGAGCTTTTTTCTTACTTTTTCCACTCTCTCTCTCGCTTCTGGGTGGTGCGTCCGTGTTAGTAGGTTACCCAGTCACCCGGTTGCCCACCACCTCCTCCTCCCCACCCAGCCACACTGTCATCGCCGCCCCTGTTTATTTGGCAGCCCACTGCGACTCCGGATGGGGCGGCAGCATCTGCTCCGCGCGGCGATAATCGGTAATAATGCGCTTCGCCACTATTGAAATGGGCGACGAGTAAATAAACAGTGCTTAGTACAGTCGGAGCACTTGCTGAGCCCCAAAAATTTTACAGGACGCAGCTGCCGCCGCGCGAGAAGAAGAAACTCTGGCGGGTGTGAGGTCGGGGGATGGGAAGTCGAATACCTCGGGTGTCAATGCCAGCGGAGACGGGAAAGCTCCGAACGCTCCCATGCAACTTACTGGGCGACCCAAATTTAAATATATTCAGGCTGCACGACGGCGATTTAATTATCTTAATTTGATTTTAAGTCGCGCCCAACGGGGACCCAAAGTGGCCGGGCCACATGGCGTATGAGTGATGAGTGCGATAGTTCGCCAAGGGGTACCATATTACACATCCGATGGGGGCTATCTTCACGTTTTGGCTAGCTTAGACGCGGTCTCCGTGAATCTAAATTAAATCATGGTACACTGGCTAGTAGCCGTAACACCACCGTCTCCCTGGAGGAAAGCACTTGTTTCGAACGAAAAATACCTGACTGATTCAGTAATTAAACTCACAGAGACCCTGAGATATTGTTTCAAACGTAATGTTCAGTGGTCTCAAGGCCAGCGCCGATCTGTCAATTAATTTGTAATTAAATTGTCATAACGCTACTTATGTGTTCGCCGCGCAGCAGACCCTTCAGCCGTAAGTAGTTCCTGCGAAAATCATTCCCCGCAGTCCATTAAACGCAACCGTTGACTGCCAGCGAGTTACCCGCATTTATGGACCGTAAGGCATAAGCTCCTTAAAAGCAATCTCGGTGTCTCCGCTCGTGTTTTGCTGTCCCGGTTTCCCCTGCAGCTGCACTGGCTCCCGGATTGTGGGCCTTACGACCCAGCACTTCCATTCGCGGAAAGGATCTCATTACTCGAGACTTGCACCTGGCAGCGTAGTTTGTATTCGATATGGTACAGTCCTCGTCGCCCTCCAATGCCATCTGGTGGTTCCCAGTGCTTTGTTGACGTTCCCCGCTCTGCGTTCGATGTGGATACCCCGCCCCGGCCCCGGCCCAGTCCCAGTCCCAGCCCCAAGACCCACGACCCCCGAACCTGAATCACTTAATCAGTTTATGCAGCGCAAATTTGCCGGGCAAAGTGGGCTTGGTATTGGGGCATGCTATTGGTATTTTGCATTGCCTAGGCGGAGCTCTGTTCAAACGAAATGCCTTGAAAGTGGCTTTAATTTGATGCTGCTTCATGTCTTCTCTTGCTCTGAAAAGAATTTAATTTCGTTCTATCTAATTTCTTAAGCTGGGTTTTCATTTCAATCTAATTTTTTGTCCAACAGCTAGAAAAATCATTTACATTTTTGCCGTTTGATTAGAACTCCTAGATACTCTTATCTGCTTGTCGTTATTTTCACCTTTTAAAGAACCAAATGACAAAATTTAATGTTTTGTGTTGAAAACCTCTTTATGAATACTTAATACTAATAATAGCCGAAAAAATAATACTACAAAATGTTATTTTCGTTCACAAGTTTTACTTAACTAAGTTATCAGCAGTACTTTACAGAAAAGTCCCCCAGCAATAATAATTGTCTTTCTTGGTACCCTCACCATAACAGGGGCTTGATTTGATAGCTTCTTAGTTATTTAGGAACAATCATACGTACAATGTAAGTGTGGTATCATGAATTATTTAAATCCTCTTGCTCTAGTCTACCGGGTACTTTCTGTTACCTAATAAAAACATTTTCAGATTTGTTGCGGCAACAAAACTGCGGAACAAAAATTTGTTGATCTTACAGCTTGGAAAAAAATAAATAAGAATTAAAACGAGCTGCCCGGAGACTGTCACCCCTTGGCAAATATATTTCGAGTTCATATCTGTGCGGCCCCTGTCGAGGATTTCAAGGCCTGGGCGTTTTCACTTTCGGTTTCCAATTACACACAGTCGCGCTTCGCCAGCTCACTCTCTCACGCTCCAGGTCGCTCTCTATTTTCCGACACGGACACAGATACGCACACGCTTAGCTTTAAAGTGTGCCCCGGTTTCGGTTGCCACCGTCCCAAGCCCAAGCCCAGGCCCAGCGCAATCCCAAGTCCTAGCCCAACCCGACCCTAGTCACTGCCCAAGTCCCACGTCCACGCCCATACTCCTGACCGTGACACAATTTCCATTGTCGGGCATCCGCAGTAACGGCAGTAAGAGCAACAGCATCCACGGGTACACAGCTGCCTGGTGACCTGCTCTATTTCAGGCACAATCCATCCAGCTGGGCAGGAGCTCAAAACACTGGTCCGGGCCCCAAAGCAGGGCGAACAGGTGATGGGCCTCGGCAGTCGGACACTTGTTGGCCTCGCCGATACCAATTCACAATTCGAGCATTCTTGTGGGTGATTATCGTAGGATTTATTATCATTTGGTGATTTGATTTAAGGCTCTACCTTGTACATTACAATGATATATAAATACATGGAGCCACTCGCGGGATCAGGACTTCAAATGTCTGCGGGTGGTTCCTCCTCCCTTTGTCTGTTGCGCTTGGCAAAACACTTGCCCGCCCAACGCTGCGTATGTATAAAATATATATAAACATGTATCTCGGTTGTGTATGTACAACAGACTGCCTTGTACAACTTGCGCCTGACTTTCGCTTAGTTTGCAATTAACATTTTGAGCAACAAATTTATGCAGCATCATGCAGAAGTCGTGGTGTTCTCGGCTGCTCAGCTGGATGTTCCCGAATATAATAATGCTAATTAGGTGACGGTGGGGCGATGGATTCGAATGATAGATGGCAAGATGGAGCGTCAACAAACTTAATATCCAAAGCACCTCCGTCTTCTTAATACATATTAGGGTGTGCCGATTTGGTCGCCAAGGAGTAATTCTTTGGTTCTTTGGAGCGACTTCCGAGTGTGTTGCCGAGCCAGAAGTTGAACGAAAAACTATATTAACGTTTATGTATTGCTAACGGAAAGAAATTTATAAATTAACTTTGCATAAGCTTGAGATTTACAATAGTAACTGTAGATGTACGCCTAAAACTTAAAATTAGACAAATTACATTTTTGAAACATTGTGTAACGAGTTTGAATCGTGTCACCCCAATACTTTGTTAGAGTACACCAAGAAGATTGGCTTGATTTTGATTAAGTATGCAATCTGATTTAAGTCCTGGCAAGGCAATCTGCTGCACGCGTGAACAACAACCATACACACTTATGAGACTTACTTTATATGGGATTATAAAATTAGGTACATTTATACATTATTAACTATAACATTATAAAAAATCTGTACTTTTTCAATTCACACAAACAACAAACATTTGCTAATAGCCGAAAATTATCCTACGATTTGAATTCGTTTTGGTTGTTTTCATCGCGTAATACTCAAAGCGTATTTATCATCTAGGGATTCTTGGTTTGATTCTTCTTGGTTTCTTAATTAGTTGGTTTTACAATAAGGACACTAGTGAATTACATTTAAACGGTTGATGGGAAAACGACCAGCCGAAAATATGTGGAAAAATTCAGTAGGAAAGACAACGAACGTTGTTAAAGTAGCAACGATGATGGCGGTGGCTTTCATTTCCGGTTCCGTTTAGTTCTGCAACGCGGCTCGCAGGAGACTGTCCAGGGTAAGCTGGATGGTCCCATTGGCAGCTGCCTGCAGAACGGATGGCGGCTTGGGCAGGGCCGGAAACATTGTCGGTGTTCCCGCTTGACTGCCCTTGCCGCCCAGGCATTCCATACCAGTGGTTGCCAGCGTTTCGGGCTCGGGGGCGTGGCACATGGTGTGCGGCGAGGGAGGCGTGAGCAGGGGGCTTTGTGATTTCGGTGTTTCGGGTTTGTCCTCTGGCTGGGTCTCTTGAATCGCGTCCTGCTCCTTTTCTTGTTTCAGCTGCTGCTGCTGGGCAATCGCAGTGTTGACCTTGTTCCACAGGTTGCTGATGACAGCGGTATCCTTGCCAGCAGCTGCCGTCCGCTTCGCAATCTTCTCGAGGAAACTCTCGGTTTCCGGAGCAGGGTTCAAGGTAGTTTCCGCAACATTCTGTTGCTGTTGTTGTCCGCTTTCGCTGTGTGTGTGCGAGATAAGGCGTGGTCGTATCTGCGGCCTCTCCGAGGGTAATTCCGGTAAAGTAGCGGATACCGCCAGACCCTGGCTCACAAGATCCAACATGATGCGCTGTGTGATGCCCAGCACTAAAGGCTTCTTGGCCTCCGTAATGAAGGCCTCCCACTGCTTGGGCTTGCTTTCATCATTGCTTCCTGGCGGGTGGCGTCGCAACTTCGCTCGCATGGACTCTACGCCAGGCGGAACTGGTGTTTGCTGGCCTGATCCGTCCGGTTTAAAGCTGACCAAATCGTAGACAAAGTCCTTATTGACCGCCTTGACCCGTTTACGAATGGGCCGCTTTTCATGGGAGTGCTCGCCAGATTCGGGTGAGATTTGCGTGCGAGACTTGCGACGTTTCTTGTTGGGTGTGGGAGTGGATTCCGTCGGCTCCTGGCCGGGTTCCTCCTTTATTGCGGCTTTTGGCGATATGGGTAGTACTTCTCCCGCAGATTCTGTTATAGTTTTCTCACGCTTCAAGCGTCTTTCGTAGGTCTTTATAGGGGCTTTGGCGTCCTTTTCCGTCACTGTAACCTCCTCCTCCTTATCCAACAAAATGATATCCCCGTCCACGTCGTCGCGTGAGTATTCACACTCGTGGGTGGACACATACTGCTCCGTCAGCTTGTCTCGGTCTCCTTCTATCTTGTGGGTAAATCCCAAGTGATTAACAATATCGTAGCGCCGAAATGCACGATATTCACAAAGATTGCAGCCAAAGCGGCGTGCGCGGTAATGGAACATAGATATGTGACGACGCAGATTTCCGAGGGCATTGAACTGCTTGTGGCAGATCTTGCACCGGCAACGCAGCTGCTTCTCCGCTGGCACGATGCGCTTCTTCTTGACCTTGCCCTTAACATCTTCCAAGTCGGCGTTGGCTTCAGGACCAGCCCCAGGCGCAAGCTCCAGCTCCTCGTCGGTGTTAGAGGCCTCATCACTAGCGGAGTCGCTTTCATGGGTTAAATTAAGCCGGTCCAATGACACCGTGTGGAGGCCAGGGGCAAATGAATCGTTCGGCTCCGGTAGGTCTGCAAACATCTCGTTCAGAGTTACTTCCTCTCCTTTGATCGGTTCATCTTTCGGCAGATCTATGGAGGCGGTTGGATCCTCATCGGCTGCATCCAGACTGGAGTCATTGCTTTTCGCCTTCAGTTTTTTGACGGAAGGAGCCGGCTTTGCCAGCGCCTCTTGCTTGGCCCGACAATTGAGCAGGTGGGTTGACAGAGCAGCGCGACGCTCGAAAGACTTTTCGCAATAGATGCACAAAGACATGATCTTCCGGTGTTCACCGCTGGCATCCAAAGGTTCTGGGGCGTAGCCCACAACGTCGTCGGAGAGCTGCAAGCGCTTAAGTTCACGGCAGGGACCCTTGGGCTGAATATCTCCCTGCTGGACACGACGCTTCAGGATAGTATTCCTCATCATTCGAATGCGACGAGTTGGCTTCCTGAAATAATGTTTTTGAAAGACACGCATTAAATTTAAGTTGAAAGTGCTTTGAAAGAGGGAACAAAATGTCTTAAAAAGATCAAACGTTGTGTACATTAGTTATGTTCAAATTTTAAGATTTGACATATAAAATTATTAAAAGAATGGGTTGCCCTCATTTAATATAAATTCAATTTTAAAGAAATATCATTTTTACAATTTTTGTTTTTTAAATGAGAAATAAAACCAATAAATTTACTCTATTCTTAACCAGCTCTACTCACTTGTGATCCTTGGATAAATGTCGAATGACTGCAGCTGCCTGGAGAAAGGTCAGCGAGCACGCGGGACACTGAAACACGAACGCCGACGACGAGTGATGCTTTTGAATATGCAGCTCAAGCGTTTTGTGGGTCTGAAAAGTCAGATTGCCTGTGAACGAAAATGGAAAACACACCAGTCACTAATTGATTTCAAGGCCTATTCGGTTGGGTCGTTTTACAGATCTCGCAGAAGATGCTCGTCTCCGTTTCGTCGCTAATAGACTGCTCGCCGGTTTCGCCGGAGTCGCTGCCTCCGTGGCGTTCCAACTTGACGGTGGTCACAGCTTTGCCGTCGGGACCCACAATGGTTTCAGCCGGATTGAGCATGCGGTGCACCTCGTCCAGCTCCGTCCTTATGCTGTCCTCCTGGTCCACCTTGATGGTCTGGTATACGGCCTGACTGGAGGTGGGCACGGATTCCAGCTGCAAAACCGTGGGGGAGCTGCGCCTAGCCTGGGATGATGCCTTTTCCCGCCGAAGACGCTCGATAACGCCACTTAAGTCCCGAATTCCCCCGCCACCTCCGCGGATGGGACGCACTTCGCGGGGAACTGGAGAGCAGCCCGTGCTCCTGCTGCGGAGCATGTGTTCCATGTCCTGCGGCGACGGCCCGCCACCTGTTTGAATGATCATCGTGGAGTTCTGATCCTAAATAAAGTTAAAAGCGATTAATTTCGTTCCTGTGGCTAAGGAGAAGATAAAAAGGGGCTATCTTTACTGCCCACTCACTGTATCACTGCCGTTCGCGGAACGAGCGCTGACGCAGCAAAAGACGCGCTTGTGGCTGATGAAATTGGCCAGACTGCGGAACATATTCCGGCACACCTTGCACTCGTAGATCAGGCTGCACTCTAGACTAAGCAGCTGGCGCACCTGCAGGAAAAGCGGGGAGTTATCGAGAAACGTGTCAAACTGGGTTGAAGGAGCTGGAGCCATTGCGGGCCAGAGCTGAGTCACGTACTCCACTCGGACGGGACTTACCTCGCTGGTGCCATCCTCGTAGGCTCGACGGGCCTCCTCGAATCCCGTGTGGGCGGTGCGCAGTGGGCGTTGCAGCAGGCTGATGTCGTCACCGTTGTGGTCCATCTGCTCCTCCTTGAAAGTGTCCGAATTACAGCGCGAGCTGCGCTTCCTCATGGCACTGGTTTACGCGCCCGCTCCCGCTCCTGCTGGCCGAACTTGGGCACAATCCTAGCGCAGTGCCGTTCCCGCTTTTTTGAGCCACGTGCGGCTCTTAATCAGTTTCTAATTCGCGATCAAAAAGGTTTTCCAATTCGAATATGGGCCTGCATCTTTCTTGCATTTTTTGTATTCAGTATGACCGTCACCGGAGCGCTGCTCTGCAAGAAGCGAATCTGGTATTTTCCGCGGGTCGAGGGTGGGCACACCTTTGATTTCAATTTTAAACCAATAAAGACCAAATTCAATAACTCACGAAAAGCGTAAAAACTCAAGTTATGACGAAGTTTTCGGCTGGAATTCCAGCCTAATTCCAACTGAAACCATTTCTGGGCACATAAAATGAAGGCGTGGGACTTTTAAAAACTCATTTAACATTTTGACGGGTGTTCAACAACCATAGGCAATAATCAAACATTGAATGCAAAAGGAAAATTTAATTATATAAAACATGAGGTAGGCCAAACTTTTTCAAGTTTTAAAAAAATCGGTTTATATTTTTAGCAGATTTTAAACATTTTCATGTTTGCCGTTTCAAAATTGTAAAAAAAAAAAAAGTTAACTAAAGCTCGGTTCATGGGAATACAGTTAAATAATTCAACTTAAATAGCTCACAAAACATGTCGAAAATATCTATATCTATTGAATATCTGAAAACATTTGATTTTGAATGGTGAAAGGTGCTTATTTTGGCGTTCAGCACATGGTCACTCTGATGACTTGAAAAAAACACAGTGGCCGGACTTAAGCTCGTCATATTAGTTTCACCCATAAATTAACTCAAAAAAGACACCATGAGCTGTCCAGGATTTGGGGAACTGAACATACCATCGTCGAGGGCCTTTTGGGACGACTGCGACGAGGATGAGTTGGAGAACCTGAATCCGGTCGAGAAGTGCGTACTTTGCATTGTTTACCCAGTGTTAATCTCTAGAACTTCCAGGCTGCAGCTCAAATTCGATGGCGAACCGGCTGGCGAAGTAGCCCCTGTGGAGAGCGAGCTCCTGGTTGTCATTGAGGGCGTGAGCGTCACCCACTTTGCCACCTCGCTGCTGCCACAGGATTCGAAACGCGTTTGCGGCATTCCCGCTAAGACCTCGTCACTGCACTGGAGTCCTTCGTCCAAACAGCTGCTGGCCATCCTGGAGGAGGACCTGACAAGCAGTGGCGAGGTCACGGAGCTGCTACTGCCCTACGCGAAACTGGCCAAGAAAGTGGTCACCCTGACACTGAAACCAAAGGTCGAGTTCAAAAGCGAGGACATTCAGCTTTACCGGGATCACGTAGCCATTGTGCGTGGCGTGGGGGTCAACCAGAAGGATATCACCGAGCTCGAGGCTCCCAACTTCATTGCCGGAGTGGCGGCGGGAGGTATGTGGTCCTGGTAACAACAAATAAATCGCACATTTTACCTTTCTCTCCCCTATTGCAGTGTCCAGTTGGCGGGACCAGGAAGAGTTGCCAGTGAGCGCCTTCGTTATATACACAGACAAACTGCCCCTGGACGCCACGGCTGCCCAGCCAGTGCTAAAGCTCCTACAGAGCGTGGGCGTTCAGTCCTGCAGCCCCAACTACGTCCCACCGCGCAAGGAGAACTCCTATCTGTACATGTGAAAATACTTTCGGCTGTGTTCTTCCTAGATTTAATATTTGTAAAAATGTTGAGGTTGCGGAATAAAAAACGAACTACTTTAGTACTTCAAACATGCTGAGGTTCACTTCTCTACAACGCTGCTCCATGTGCGCCTTGGCAATGGCAATAAACTGCGGACGGGAAAGCATCGAATAGGCGGGTACCAGCAGCGAGGAGGCCAGCATGTGCAGCTCCTTGTGCCCACTGCTGAACATATCGATGCCCAGTTCCAGGGCGCTGCCGAAGTCTGATTCATCCACGGCTATGGTGGCGGCGTTGGCCACCGGCTGCAGCTTCGCCAGCACTGCCTGCTTGGCGGCTCCGCCATCCAAGTCCTTTCGCTCCAGCATGGCCAGCATCTTCTTGAGCTCGGAGTCGCTGACGGCCAGTGGGCGGTAACCCAGCTGCGTCTTGCGATCGAAGGGCACAACAATGCCGGCTCTGTGGAATGTTTTGGCCACCACCCGCTTATTGCGCTCGCGCTGCAGGCGATCCAGTTGGGACAGTTCCAGCGAATTGTCGCTCAAGTACTTCTGCACAGCTTTTTTGATTCCGGCCAGCTGTCCGCTTGAAAAAGGGGTGGCAACGAAGTCATGCTCCAGGTAGTAGAGAAATGCGTCGAAGGCGTTTCCAGCCACGAACTGAAACTCACAGCCCTTGGCGGAGTCGTTGCGAGCTATCAAGAGATTCTCCTTATCCTGCGGCACATCTCGCCAGTAGCCGTAGTGAATCCCGGTGCCGCGACGCACGAAGATTGTCTGGAACTCTGGTGGATCGTAGTAGAAGCGCCAGTGGCGCAGATAGTCTCCCGGCTCACCGATTTTGGCGCCGTGGAATCTGCCGGCGAGGAACTCGAAGGGACCCACCAACTGCAGTTGGAATACTTTGTCAAGGTGCTCCAAGCGAGGAGCAGGATCAATTTTCAAGCTTCCCACGAACTTCCAGAACTCATAGAAGTCCGGCGGCATTTCGACAAGGAATTTGTGCCTGATAAACTCGTTGGACTCACAGAGATTGTCGTACTCCTTTTGCACGGACAGCCGAATGCGCTTCTCGAGAATCTCCATGTAGTTCTTCCCGGATATGTTGTTCATGGCCTCCTTGTGAAGCTCCGCTGTTTCCGTTTCAAAACTGCCCTTGGCCTCCTCCTCGTTCTCGACGATTGCTCTGGAGTTACCTGCAATCGGCTCATCCTTGTCTTCGGACTGGGTGGGAGTATCGTTCTCCCTCTTCTCCGACTGCGATGATGCACATCTTTTTGGCGCCACTTTTCTGTCTTCCGCACAGTCCTGTTTTTCCTCGACCCGCTTCTCTGGATGATTGTATTTGGACAAATGCGCCGGATTGCGCTGGTAGCACTTGTCCCAGTACTTGCAATCTTCTTTCGGCATTCTTGGTTTAAGAATATAAACAATTTCGCGATATGTGCGGTATGCTGTGGAACAATCAAAGCGAATACACGCTTTCAGGAGCGCCGTCAGAAGTTTGAGGGGGTCGTTGACAAAGCAGTTCGGGGTGGCAAATATTTATGTTTATGCAGTAGTGATCAGTGATCACGTTCATGGATGTAGTGATCAAACAGCATAAATACAATTTAATCTTTTGTGGAGTATTTTTCTTATTTTTAATGGCATGGTCGCCTCCTTTAGAGATGTTCCAGCCCACCGAATATAAAAAGTATTCGGATTTTTTTTTATGCGAAATTTATTTAGTTTTAATTCAATTAATTTTAGATTTTATTTTAGCATTTTTTTTTAGATCGGAAGAGACCCTGTCAGCTGCACCCTACGCCCATGCCCGTTCCCACAAACAAGAAGAAGCACTCTGCACTCAAAGTGTTGCGAAATGCCGTCGGAAAGCACCGGTGACTGGCAAAAAAACTGCACTTCATTGCAATGGACATTTAGAGGGGCTTTCTTTTAATTTTTGTTCATTCAATGAATACAAACTTCGCGAAGAGAATCTAAATGTTGATGGTAAGGTGGTTAGTACAGATACAGTTTCCGCTTCAGAGGGAAAACACTATTCTAGGATGCCGTACAGAACAGAACTAATCTTCGACGGCGCACATGACCGAGTAGACGCACTCCTCCTTGTTAATCAGGTGGCAGGTCTTGTTGACCAGAGACATCAGTTGGTTCACGTCGGTGGCCCAGTTGTTCAGGATGTCCGAGGCGCTCTTTTTCTGCGTGAAGTATATAATGCCAGCGGGCCGGTCGATTTTAACGCGGATGGTGTCGCTGTTGGCCAGCTTGGACAGGTATTCCTCGCAGCGGCTGGTGGGCAGGTTCAACAGCTCGCTCATGCGCGCCAAATGCAAGCGGGAGTAATACATGGCAATGATGCGAATATTCTACGGAAAAACAATATTGCTTTGTATTGAAAGGCAGGATGATCTACGCAAGTAATCCTACATGCTCTATCAGACGATCCTTAAGCTCGGCAATGCATTTCTTGCCGTGCTTGGTGCTATCCTTGAACATCTCATTCTCTGCCAGCACGAGCCCAAAGTCGCCATTAAATGTGTCAAAGTTAATCAGCTCCTTTGACATGAACAGGCGCAGAATTTCTCTATTAAAGGATACCAGTTTTAGGGTTTGCAATTGTTATAACCAGAAGTACTTACTTGTAGGCTGGGACTTCTTCCAGCTTCTTGTTCTTCGAGAGGTGCCCCATCATGTCGCTCTGTTCGTTGTCGAAGGGAGCCAAAACACAGTACAACACGGCGCAGACCAACTTTTCCGTCAGTTCCTTCTTCTGTTCCTCGGTCAGCTCAATTTCGACGTCAGGCTCTGGGGCGACCTCTGGCTTCTTGTCCTTGTCGTCGTCCTCCTTCTTCTTCTTGTCCTCGTCCTTCTTTTTCTGCTCATCTGTGGATGCGGCGGAGTCCACGGGTGTGAGGCCAGTCTTCTTGCGAGGCGGCTCCGCAATGGCCTGGTAATGGCGCGAAGTATTGAGGAAGGAAGTGTCCCTGTTCAGCTGGATCATTAGGTAGTAGAATTTTAACTTCAGATCGTGATGAATTGGATCGTCGAAAAACTTTATGCTGATTTTCTTGGCGATGATCTGCGTGGAAACGTAGTCCTCCTTCAGCAAACAGAGACGCATCTGCTCCAGGATAAGCTCCACCTTCTCGCGCTTATCCATCGATCCGTAGGTCTCCACCTGCAGCTCTTCCATGACCGTGGCAGCTCCGGCGACGTCGCCATCCGCCTCCTTGATGTCGGCCAGGATCTTGGTGAGACGGGCCCGTTCGATCTCCACGTAGATCTTGCCCTCGGTGACCGAGCGCAGAGTGTCGATCAGCTTTAGCTTGGTCTCCTTGTCGGGCGTCTTGTCCACGTACGTGACGCACTCCTGGATCATCTTGACCACGGCCTGCTTCAGCTGGGAGCGGCGGCGGACCAGCAGCGACACGTACTCGTTGAGGGCGTTCCAGTTGGAGGCGTCGAAGCAAATCTGGCAGATGGCCACCAGGACGCGGGAGCAGGAGACCATGTCGGCGCCCAGGCGCGTCTGCTTCTCCAGCTGCAACATCATCTCGATGGCTTCGTGGAAGGCGTCGGGGTTTTTCTTGGCCAGCTCCTTTGCAAGGGGGATTTTCTCGTCGCAGGCCGGCTCATAGTCCACCTCCATCTTGGTGATGCGGCCGCCATCAAACAAATATGTGTCCATGGTGCTCTGAAATGGAGTTAACTTGTATTTTTGCCGCTATGACTAGGCAGTTTTCCCACTCACCTTGCCTTCGTTTTGTCCTGCCGCAAGTCTACTCAAACTGGTTTGCGCTAGGTAAAATGATGCACTCCGTCTCGCTTGCAACCTGGTTGGTCTGCTTGTTCCTTTTCCTAACGTAGTTCGAAGCAAAAGCGGCTTTTTCGTTATAATATTTCTCTGCACCGCACAAATTTTTGCTTACAAATGCTGTATGAATGCCCCTATTTTTACAAATAGGAATCGATACTTATCGATGCTTAGAATTGTTAGGTTGGCTGCGCAAAGTTGTAGTGCTGTAAAGTGTCTGACAGAGCCAATTGTGATTTTAAAATGGGAGTACCAAGGCGAAAAGTGTTACATTTAAAAAAAATTTTGGAAAGAAAAAATCAGTATGGGTCGATTTCTATTAAAACAATTTAGGGCTGCGAGAATCAGAAGAAAACGGTAAGTTGGTAGTGGGGCTGCCAGATTGAAATAGCGAGACATAACTGCCACTTCCAGTAATAAAAAATTAATCACTTTGTATATAATGGTTTTAATACGTAAGACGAGTGGGTAAAAGGTTAAAAAAGTAATATACATGATATAAATAATTAAAAATAAAATAAACCCGAGAGCCAATTTGCCGCCGATAGCTTAATCGGCTGACAACCGTATCAATGGGTTAGCTGGCTTGCGTTGTTCTACACTGGTGGGAAGCCAAAATTCTTTGTTTAGCCGCGAAAATTGCGCTAAAACACCCACAAAAACCGACTTGTTTTTGTATAAAACGTGCCTTGGGTTTGATTTTTAAAGCAAGAAATTTGCTGGAGTCTACGTAAGTGTCATAAGCAAGCATTCCCGAAAAGAAACCCTTGCCCTCCATCTGCGAAAACAATTTGATTGGCGGCACTAGAAAAACCACAAAATGGCACAAATTGAGGAGTACCAGGACTTGGTGATCGATGCCCTGGAGGTTGTCGACTTCAAGCTGAGTAAGTGTTGCCCTGATTTTGACCGGAGATAGTCCTGCAACGTCTCTGCTTTCAGTTCGCGACAAGGCCGACATCAACAACGACGCCCTGACTTTCCACCCCGCCATGGCCCACCAGATTTTCGGCGAGTCTGAGACCATCTTTGGCTACAAGGACTTGCACGTAAGGGTGCTGTATACGGCAGGACCCTTGCACATTTACCTGGGAATCGAGTACGGGCAGCGGGTGAACGAGATATCCGGCGGAGAGATCAAGGCCGACGACGTGGTTAGCACCATTGCCCAGAGTCTGCCCGACGGCTGCTACTTCATCAACCTCGACGAGTTCCTCAAAACCCTGGACAAGGCGGACAAGTTCCAGCCGTTCGGCGAGAAGATCAGCGAATACACCAGGGTAGCGGACGACGGCAGCGAAAGGCTCTTTGAGATCTACCAGTGTGACTACAAGAGCTCGTCCTTCCTCAAATTCTTTGCCCGGCTGCAGACATTCGTCCTGTGGTTCGTGGATGCCGCCTCCTACATCGACACCGATGACCCTCAGTGGTGTTACTTCTTGTGGTAAGTAAGGTAGCATAATATTGCGTTACTCACTTTAAATTCTCCTAGACCAAAAGAGTTCAGCTGGTCTCGCTTTTTTATGTAAGAAAATAGTGTTAAATTCTTATACATTACCAGGAAGCGACTTAGAAGTAGCTATTAAAACCTTGTTAAATTAATATTCGGTCTTGTTTAGAATCAAGTTATGGCGAAGGCGAAGTGTTTTCCCGAAATTGAGTTCAGCTTTTTCTCATGTTGTTTTTCCCTTCAGCTATGAAAAGTACAAGAACAACGATGGCCAATGGCAGTACGCCACTGCTGGATACACTACCGTGTACGAGTACTACGCCTATCCGCAGAACAAACGGCCCAGGATAAGCCAGATGCTGATATTGCCGCCATTCCAGAAACTCGGTTTGGCCACTCAGCTGGTCGAGACCATTTACAAGTTTTATCAGACCCAGAAAAATGTGGTGGACATCACCGTAGAGGATCCATCCGAGGAGTTCCAACGTTTGCGCAACTTTGTGGACGCCCGATCGTGCAAGGAACTGAAGTCGTTTGCCCGTGCCGAAATCATGAAGGGCTTCAACAAGGAGATGGTACGAGAAGCTCGTGAAGCCTTGAAACTCAATCCCCGCCAGGTGCGGAAGGTGTACGAGCTGCTGCGTCTGTTCTACACCAATGTGAATGATGAAAAAGAGTACCGGTCCTACAGACTGGAAGTGAAGAAACGACTCAACGCCGTCTATTACAAGCAGTTGAAGGATCTAAAGAAGATGGAGCGCTTCAAGATGGACACGGAGATGCTGCGGGCTCGCCTGCCATCGATTAAACAACGCATGGAGCAGCTGCAGGAGGAGTACAGTGTGGTCGAGCAAGACTACCAGACTACCATTGCCAAATTGAAAGCCTAGTAGGGTCTGCGGATCCAAGGGGTGTTGAGTAATTTATTTCGTTTTTCCGTTTTCAAATATGTTGATTACAAAATACATTATATTGCTATATACCTATAGTAGGATTCTTTTGAATAAATATTAAAAATTACATATGTGGATCCATTGTATATACCATGTATTTATAAGATATCAGATTACCGTGTGCACGTACATAGAGGGGCAATGCTGGGCGTGGGGCACTTGAGCAATTAAGCGTATAAAAACACAAAAAATTACGGCTAGCGAGTACGATTTATACAGACTGAAAAGTATTGCAATTGAGACTTGGAAGTACGCATGGGATACAATCATCAAAGGTGCTGGGCCAGCAGCCCGTACAACTAGCAGGACCCGTACTCTTCCATCCACTTCTCGAAGCGGGCCACGTCGTCGGCGGACACTGACTTCTTGGTGCGCTGCCGGGCGTCCTGGAAGTCCTGCAAAGTAATTGGCTGGTCTACCTCCTCGCGGCGGATCTGCTTGATCTGATCGGGAGTGCGGCCGCAGATGAGGCGCCTCATGGCCATCATGGAGGCGTCGCGGCACACGTTGCTGATATCGGAGCCCGAGTAGCCCTGGAGCTCGTCGCCGATCATTGCTGTGTTCAGGCTGGGGGTCAGGCAGACGTCCTTCAGGCAGAGCTTTAGCAGCGCCGACCGAGTGTCCTCTGAAAATCATATTTTGATTTGGTTAATAAAAAGGTAATCATAAATCTCTCAAGTATTTTTTAGTGGTTCCAGTTTATTAAACCACCTATGAGTTTCACCTAAATCAATCTAAATACCATCACTGTAATTATAATACATGGGGATTTCACAACACCCACTTACCGTTTGGGAGTGGAATATAGATACGCTTCTCGAAGCGCCTTCTGAAGGCCTCATCGATGTCCCACGGGTGATTGGTGGCCGCCAGTACCATGATCACCTTTTCCTCCGGCATGGTCGCATTGAGACCATCCATCTGGATGAGCAGCTCGGCCTTGAACCGGCGGCTGGCCTCGTGCTCCGAGTCGCTGCCTCTGGAGGCGCAGAGGGCGTCGATCTCGTCGATGAAGATCGTGCTGGGTGCATAGAAGCGAGCCATCTCGAACAGGAGCCGCACCAACTTCTCGCTCTCGCCCCGGTACTTGGAGGTCAGGGTAGAGGAGGAAACGTTGAAGAAGGTGGTGCCGCATTCGGTGGCCACTGCCTTGGCCAGCATCGTTTTGCCCGTTCCCGGTGGACCCACCATCAAAACTCCACGCCACGGCCGGCGGATTCCCTTAAAGAACTCTGGCATAATGACCGGCAGCACAACCGCTTCCTGTTAGAGAAAAAATAAAATCAGTTGACTTCAGTGAATATTTAAACGCAGTTAAAATTTAAAACCTAAAAATTTCTCATCGAAACAGTTCATACTTCCTTTGGCGATAACCTGGCTTAGCTTGACACTCGCTCCTTAGCCCATTTATACTATAGATACACATAGTTCCCAATATTTTTGTATGTATAAAAGTTAAATGCTTAAACACATTTTTTGAAATACAGTGAAAAACAAAAAGTAAGAAAACAAACATAAAAAAATCGGTATCAAAAAACTATAAATAGGAAATGTTTTAACAACATTTTTGAAGACAACTTTGCGAATCCTCAAGCCATGAAAATAAAATATTAAACGGATAAGTTTACATTGCTGTTATATCCGAAAGAGATCTAATAGGGAACGTTAAAATGTGTCAAATAGGTTTCCATCAAAAAATCAAATTAAACCCAAGCTGCAAAATATGGTAAAGTTATCTTTATCGTACAAATGTATGAACTTGTTTATTTTTTGATTAAACACACACTTTTTGCTCTCTAACAAAAAAATAAAGAAAAATTGAAGTGAGAGATTTAAATATGTAGTTTAAGCCCAAAGAAGCTGTATGCAGGTACACAAATAGCCATAGAGGACTTGCGTTGCGTTAAATATTTTATATTAAGGACCAATAGAAAACTATCAGTTTTTTAGATAAGGAATGGCGTTCGGAATTTGAACGTCAGATGCAAGTACATGGATCCGCACTTAGTTATTACTTTCAATCTTAATTTAATCTTGGAAGAGGCTCACCTGCAGTATTGTCTTGGCCTCATTTAAACCGGCCACATCTTGCCACTTGATGCAGGGGTGCCGCTGCAGGATGTCCTTCTCGAGGGTGTCCACCAGATGAGCCTCGTAGCCCAGGGGCGAGAAGTGCTTGGCCTTGGTCTTGGGCGAGCACTTGGGCGTGTTGTGGCTGGTGGATAGGGACTGGGCGTGCGAGTTGTCCTCCAGGGATGTGGTGGCGTCCTGGTCGTCCGAGTTCGAGTTCTCGTCCAGTGAGTTCTTCTTCACCGGCTTGTGCTTCAGAGTCAGCTGGGTGTTGGTGCTAAGCTTTCTTGCCCGCAGGCGCTCCACAGATCGGCTCTTCCTCAAGGCGGCCGTCATGGCGGATGCCCTTGCGGGTCGCCCCATCCTCATGGCGCCCATGCTGGTGGCCGGAGTTGGTGCTCCTGCACCGGCCAATCCCACGTTCCCGGCACTCCCGTGGTGGCTCTGTCCCAGACTGCTGCTGCTGTTCACGTTGCTGCTGATGGAGGGCAGAGTGGGCTGGAGCTCGGGATCGCGCCGCCGCAAGGAGGACACCCACCGGTTGTCCTGCTGCTGCGATGGAAACGGCATCTGAGCCTGGGTTTGGCTGGCTCGCGGCTGAGGGGCCACTTCTGCGGCGGAGACTGCATTTTATTAATGATTATATAATGGACCCCGCATCGCGGATCACTAACCTTGGGTGGGCAGTCGCTGCTTGCTGCGCAGCGGAACGCTCCCGCCAATGCCCAGTCCCCCGGGTGCATTCGAGCCCAAGTTGTTAATAGGGCGGTGGCGCTCCGCTGTGGAGGAATGCCCGCCATCCGAGCCCTTCTTCAAACTGGCATTCCGAGAGGGCCTACTGGTGGTGGTGATCTTGGTGTAGCCAAACGGGGACAGCGAGTCCAGGATAAGGGAGTCCATCATCCGAGCCATGTGCGAAAGGCTTGTGGGGGGCGTGGACGAGCTGAAAAGGTCGAAGGGTGTCAATGGGTATCTAAGAAAGAATTGTATTTTAAATATAGGCAGTTTAAAGTTAATGAAATTAAAATAATTATTTCTTATTTCGCTAAGTGTTTTGAAATACAAGAAAGGAAGTTAACTTTGGCAAGATGAAGTTTAAAAAAAAAAACACCGCAGCTATGAATTGTTTTATATTATTTTCCCAACAATTTCCCGATCGTTCCTATGGCAGATATATGATATAGTCGTTCGATTTTGATAATATTTAATTCGAAATTTTAAACTAATTAAAATATGTTATTTCCAAGCGTAGGAGGTTATGTTATATTTAAAAAACGCCAACGATATTAATTTTACACCTTTCTATTTCAATTATTCTTATGGGAGCTCTATGATATAGTTGTCCGATCTGGCTGGTTCCGACTTATATAGTTACAGCAAAAGAAATAATACTTTTGTGAAAATTTTAACCCGATAGCTTCAAAACTGAGAGAATAGTTTGCGTAGAAACGGACGGAAAGATGGACGGACAGGCAGACGGACATGGCTAGATCGACTCGTCTAGTGATACATTACAGGGTCGGAAACGCCTCCTTCACTGCGTTCTTGACTAAACAAGGGAGAAGGTGATCGACACAACAGAATTTTAGGCCACAAAACATGTTTTTAATTTAATTACTCATAACATTATATAATCTAAAAATAAGCCAACAGAATGCAAATACCCTTTTACACAAGCGTTCTTTACTTTTGAGATAATTTTGACTTGGGACTTCAAGCTTATCCATAAATTAATAATAAGGATCGAAATAGCACGCAAAAAGTACCCCTTTGCTTAAGGGGTTGGTTGCTACCAACGCTTTTTTATACCACCGGCTAAGTAATGTCCCCAAGGGGCCATTTTCAAAACTTATGGTTTACTATCCATAACTTTTTGGGAGCTCCATGGCACTTGCCATTCAACTTGGCCATGTCGCAAAGGTCGTTTGCTTTACCAGCCGCGGACAAGTGCTTTGCGTGTCCTGGTGTGTGCACATAAGCTTGGATTCCTCGTGTCTAGCCGTCTAATATTAGCTAGCCCTAGCGGAGGTCCTGCCCCCCGCCCTGTCCCTCCGCAGACAATGCTCGGGAACTTCCAGGAAATAGAGTTGTGGTGCCTCCCAGGGGGCCGGCTATTCAAAGGTGGGTTCAATAAACCCGTTGGCTCTCGGCCAGGTTATTGACGTGCCGGCGACAATTGTTAACGGCTGTATTCGCATTGGAATTGTTTTTTGGCATTTGCATGCGTCATCCGGCATTAAAGCCTTTACGGCTCCAACATTGTAAATCTTGATCTGAGAACTGTGCCGCCATATATTTTACGCCAGGCTAATTAAGTTGGCAGCAGCACGACCATAATTCCCGGCCATATTGCCTGCCTCCTGGCACATCCGCTCGGTATTTACACTGTGCGCTGTACTCGTTCGAATTTGGGTTAATGTTTCCTATGTGCCCGCCCACGATTTCCGATTCCTGATGGAACTGATTAGTCGAGCGGCTAACTAGGCCAGGCTTATTTGCCCTATTTACTATTCAAGAATCAGGGGGCCTTAATCTGGGAGCCACTTGCATTTTAATTGAGCGATTGATTGATTGGCAAAGTGGTACAAGGCCGGCGCGAGCGTGGAAAATAACTAGGAAAAGTCCAGTGGCGGACTTCCTTGACTTTAAGTTATGATGGGCCTCTTTAAAATCCGTGTCACCAAAAGGTGTTTATGCTAATTCCTGCTCGATAAAGCCATTGGCCCAGCAGAGAACAGCGTTTTGCCCTATGCAAATTACAGCCAGTGGCAATTATGACTGGCAGAAACACATTCGAGGAGGAAACTTGCGCTGCATGCCACTAAGAAAATCCTTTAAGGTACATAATTATAACCAAGGAGGTGCCTAAACTAAAAGGTAGGTCAAGGGATTCAAAAACAATTTTGTATTTTCCCTTCATTGTTTTTCAATTAATCTCTTGATATTCAAATGCCCCGTTGAACTGAAGTTATTAATTGTATACGTTTATAAAAGTGTCCGTTTTAAAATAGGTATATATGGTTTAAGGAAAAGGATATTACTAGAGTGGTATAGAAGGAAATCACTTTAATTTAAAGAAACCTGAAACATTTTCGAAGTATGCGGCGATATATATCCAAAGAGTAAATGGATATGACTAATTTTCATAGCACACTTTTGAACACCATTTAAGTGCTCCTAGCTTTTAGAGCTCCTAAGTCGGCCAGTTTTCTTGGGCCAAGGATTTCCACTACCCTTACCACTGGTTCAGATCCCAGAGTGAGTGATACGGGGTGTGCCGATAGGCGGATACGAAGGGGACCGCCACCTCGTACTCCACCTGGACATTGGGAGGCGACTGGGGTCGCACGGCAATGGCGTTTGAGCGCTCCAGGGCGGGATTGGAGCTGGTCAACGATCGCTGGCGCATGAAGGGATGTGGCGTCTGCTGCGGCTGGTTGTACAGATTCGAGTTGTTGTTGAGCAACTGGGCAACACCTCCGGCCGGAGCCACCGATGTCTGGCCCATGCCGAACCAATTCTGGGCACTGGTGTTGAACATGGCGCTGTGCCGGCGTCAGACGGATAACAAAGAGGCAGACACTTCACTTGGAATTTAAAAACACACGCGATTATGCTCGAGCGGAAACTTGGCTCCTGACAGTCCCCGCCCGGACCCCTCGATAGGCTTCCACTAGAAATTCGAAACGCGACCCGAGGAGACGAGCCGTCCACCTGACGACTCAAGGGTTGCAGACCAACTGACCGCTCGACTGGACGACGCGTCCACAACAAAGGCGACCACCACACATTCCGTACCGGGTAGTTTTCCCAGTTGCTGGTGTGCGTCTATGTGAATGCGAATTGAGGTTAAAGGAAGTTTCGCCGGGGCGCTGCTGGGGGCGGTTTCAATCATGGTCATTTACAGGCAAAGGGTAGCACAACTTGGAGGGAAACATAGCGAAACAGTGATCGGATCGGCAGTGCAATCTGCGGAATTATAAGTACTTAATAGCGAGGCATTTCCAAGTTTTGAATCAAATATAAGCAAATAATAAGTCTTAGGTTTAACTAACTAATAATAAAACACAATTGATTAAAGTATTATTCATTAGTATGACAAAAAGAACGTTAACAATATCAAAAGGGATTCCAAATGGTACTGCTTTAATTAATTAAATCAGTATATTATTTGAGTAACGTAAATTGTTCTCAGCTGTGGCTTTAAAGTTTAATCTTTTGGAAGGGATTTTTAGAAAAGCTCTTCGTTTGCATTCTTATACTCTGTTTTTACATTTTCACCTCCTTCCTACAGGAAGTAATAACATATTTATAGGACATGCATAATTCGATCCCTCCCCAACGATAAACTCCTCGTATTACCCAACTGTGTATTACCGGACTGTGGTCAATGCACGCTAGCTTCTGGCTCAAGACTCCATCGATTTCTGGGAAAGCAAGGCGGTTCACTCACTTATGTATGCCAGAGTATTTACTCAAATGGCAGCGGGTTCTTAATAATTTGCCGGCAATGTAATTTAATGGCGGGCTTGCATGCGGGCGCAGAAAGCCGGTCCTCGAGTTGGCCTGCAAACGGGGATCCGTAGAAGTTTAGCATACATTTGAGAGCACCGCAATCAGGGGGCCTTGAGGGGGTTGTCAACTCTCAGCGCCACAATCCGAAAATCCAGAGGAAAGCCACAAGCGAAGGTCGCTCTGGCTGTCGCATATAGTATATCCGTATCTGAAAATCAGCTGCTGCCCGAGATAAAAATCGATTTCGAGGCGACAGTCATGGAACGCTCAAGAGTCCCGCACGCCTTGCGCCCCTAATTGCTGCCATCCCCTCCGCCCACCCCGCGAAACACTCACCCCGCAGGACTCATCACGGGCAGGTATGTGGAAGTGGAGTCCACGGTGCGTATGGTTGTGTTCCCTCGCAGAACAATCTTCTCGCGCGTGGTGCGCCTGTAGGTCGTTTCCTCGCCCCGCATTGTGCTCCGCTATTTTATCAATTTTTTTGGATCGATTTTGAATTTTTCACAATTGTTTTTGATAGTTTTCTTGTTTACTTTGGTCCGAAATGGTGTGTTGAAAATTTTGCATCTGTTCCTCACTCGAGCAACGTCGAGATGGGGACTGAAAAAGGCGAGCAGTGGAGGAAAGGATGCTGCGGAAAAGCTTTGGCTCTCTTCGCCAGCTTTTCGCTCTCTTAGCTTTCTGCCTCGCGGTCCTTAATTGTAAACAATTGCGCAATTTTCGCTGCTGTTGCTCCTCCACTCGCCTCGATGCACAACTGGTCACTAAATACTGGATTGTTGTGGCCAACTCGGCCTGCCAGCCGCATTGCAACGCCCAGTCGGGCTGGAATTGGGCGGGGGAAGGCCGGCCTTGGTGGTGTTTTCTAGTGGGAAAAGCTCGGGAACTTGGATCCCTTTAGAATAACAAAAAAAATTGAATTAAAATTAGAACATCAATTTAAAATTAAAGAACGGACTTAAAGGTAATATAAAAAAGTTTCATAGGCCTTTGTTTATATATAACAATTTATATGCATATTTTTCAGATCAACTTTAATTCACCTCCCCGTAGGAATCCCAAACAAAATGCGCTTCTTAACCCACTCAGAAGAACAAATATATATGCATCTTTATTGATCGATTTTTAAAAAACTACTTAAAAATCCGAATAAATTACGATTTAAAAAACATTACATTAAAATTCAATTCTCAGTTTAGTTTGGCGACTAGCCTGTCATTACACAATATTATTGACGATCAGAAATTGGATGAACTTTGCTTTAACACTCAAATTGCATTTGAATCCCTATTTATAGTTCTGTGTAAATGGTGACAGAAAGTTGTAAGTAGTTTAGGGCAGTTTTTCGAAGGTTCCACACACGAATCACAGTATGGCACTGCGCAGTTCGTTGAATGAAATTCAAAATTAAAATACGTGGAAAAAATGAAACGGTTTCGAAATTTGTAGAAAAAAGTGATCTAATTATGAACTAAGCGAGGAAGTACCCATCCGCAGACGTAAACATAGACTGATGTTTGCATATTTCATGTGTAAATATATATAAAACGTTTCTAACAAACTCGAGGCACGTCGAAATGTAAGTAAGCAAAAATGAAGTGATCTCTAGGTTGGTTTTTGGTTTTTATTCCGACTCGGGGAAATTTGGTGGCTTCAGTTGCTTCTTGTCTTTAGTTGACCTCACAAGGCTGCGTGTGTGTATATATGTGTATATGGATAAGAGTCTATTTAATCATTTGAACGGTTTAACTTTCAACTAACAATAACTTTAACGCCGACGCTCCGTTTAGTTCCGACCATATGTTTCCTTCCTGTATGACTAAGTGTGCGATACCTTAACAGCTGCATAACTTTAGATTTACCATAGTTTCATTACGCTCTTGTGCACTAGTGTTTCGAGTTAGTTTCAAGTTTCCAAATTATTTACAACTAGCCCTGCTCTCCGGCGTTTACTAGTTTGGCGAGTATTTAGATTACTGGAACTTGCGCGTGGCAGTTCTGGCCTTCCAGGCCTTGACCAGGTTGTAGGCGAAGTACAGCGTGAATCCGTGCACCTGGAAGCCCACGAAGCAGAAGGCGTACCAGAACACCCCGTACGGATAGCCCTGTGGGGACAAGTTGGATTAGCAGAGTTATCCGCGGATCAGCTGGCCCTGCCACTTACGCGCCACACGAAAATGTCCGTCTCGTCCAGCTCCACGGACTTGTCCAGCGTGGCGAACTCCCACACGTCCGAGAAGTAGTATGCGAAGCAGTAGAGCAGCGGCAGGACGGCGAACAGCAGGATGGCCACCATGTACTTCTGCATTTCGCGCACCTTGTTGCCCCTGGCGGCCGAAAGGCCCAGGAAGGAGGTGAGCAGCGATCCGGCCCACACGTACTCCCACCACAGCGGGGGCGGCACCTCCAACTCCTCGATCTCCAGCACAAAGATGTCCAGGCGGTCCAAGATGTCAGACGTGAGCTTGGCCAGCATCACGAAGAAGAGCAGGGCGTGAAAGAAGATGCAGAACTTCAACCTGGACTTGTTCAGCAGGCTGAAAGAGAAAGTGGCCGTTAGAGGGGGATCTCTGTAGACGAGCCCGTTACTGGGGCGCACATGCTGCCCAGCTGGCACTTTGCCCACCCGCCCCCTTTGCACCAGCCAGTGGGCGGCAGCTCCAGGTCGCGGGGGAGCTCCTGGGGGCCACTTGTGCGTGCATTGCTGCCACCTACTGCCGCAGGCCCCAGTAATTAGATAATTTGTGTGTGTGGGAGAGAGCTGCCGATGCGATTTGGTGTTATTAACCTAATTTGATATGTGCCAGCTACGCGCTGCCTGAACTCGAAGTCGTTGCCGTCGGTGCCCGCGACCATTGGACCGCCGCGCGTTGCCATTTCGATGTGGTTCGTTGTCACACGTCGTGTCGTTGCTTATTTTTAATAAATAATTGCACAAAATATAGAGCTGGAACCAGTGTGATAGATTGTATCGATAAATTATGCTGTCAAATACTTTAAATACCAAAGGTTGGTGACTGCGCTATGATACTGGCGGAAGACCCCGCTAGTTTAGCGGGAAAACCGGTACAAATAGCTAAATGCTATATGCCCGCAGCTTTTGAGGGCCAACAGCTAGAGAATTGTCGCTGAAAAAGTATTTTGAAATTCGATAGGCTCCTCCTGAACCTAACTTGTTTAAATAAAAAACAAAATTATTTAGATCGTCAGTTTTTTAAATATATATTTTTTTACTTTTTCAATAATTTAAAAAAAGGTGGAACAATTTTTATTTTTTATCTTTTGCTCCTTGGGTTTCCCTGAATGACTTAAAGGCCTCTGAAACTGAAACAAGTGCTTGTGAATACTTGTTTTGAAAGGTATTATACAAATTTACTTAATTTACTAGAAAAACTTATTTTACCAACGATAGCAACCTACTTAAGCTAGTTTATAATTCTATCGTCAGGACTTTAGGGCCGCAGCTTTGGGCGGTCTGTGGTTGTGACGCCCTGCTGAAGTAAACTTTCGCTGCGCAGTAATCTCTAGAATCTGCCAGCTTAATTCTAAACTTCTAGCTTCTGTAGTTTGTCAGTATTCTTCCTTAGCGGACGATGGGATGACCCAACGGTATTTTTAGGTCCGGAAATGGTAATTACCGCATTGCAGTCCGCTGACTGGAGGTACAATACGAGGGAACCCAAAAGGGCTGGTCGATTTGTATGGGGCGAAAACTGTGACAAATAGTATAGGGGAAACAAAATCTTGAATGGATTCTATGTGTGGAGTCACCAGTAATTTTCTACACAACTTTCCAGAAGAATTTCTTAAAACAGAGAGGACTTGAACAAGCTATTATCTAGTGGAGAGAGAGAGTGTCTAACGACCATAAATAGCAAATATTTCTAGAAACTTTTAAAGATTGCGTTCCCCATATACTCCTATATTTTTAGGCTCCCAACGAGAAAAACTCAAAAAAAAAGTCTTAGGTTGAAAACGTGATCCAATTTATTCTTCATTGCAGTCCCTACTTATGGAAATAATTGCTGATTCAGAACATCACATAATTTAGTATTTGGGCCTAGACTTTGTCGGCGAATGACTTGTAGTGCGTCAATCCAAAATTAGCCTAATTTGGAGCCCAGTGCTCTTCGATATCACTATGCAAATTGCATCCAGCTTTGTGCTCCAATCAGTTCCAGAATGGGATGGTGGGTGTGTCCGTCTTTGGACGCATTCCGAGCGACCGTCTTTGAGTGGCACCTGTTGCACTTGAATCCATAAATCAATCTGCCAAGAAGGGGAAAACAATGGAGAACGAGAGGAGAGCGGCGTTAAAAATAAAATAATGAATTTCGCTTTCCCGGCACTCTCTTTATGCTCGCCGCTCTACAAAAGTCGAGCATACGGGCCGTGTGTGTCATCAGTTCTACGGCGGTATTCCTCCGACTTGGACGCGTTCCTCGCATGCGATCGTTTCCGCTCCAAAGTCGCCTTCCCGCCGCCTCGCTTTTAATGCCAGTTGTTGATAACTTCCATGCGAATACCTATGCCGAGCTCGGCAGCTGACAGTTTTGATCCCAAAGTTACCACTGCGTTCTAGATTCGACTCGGGTTTATCGGTACGTCCCCAAACAAATGTCGGGAAACTAAGTTGCGCGTAGAAATAATTGCATTTCAGCGCCAAGTTGTTTATTATTGCTTGTCTTTCAGTGTGTCTGCCAAGAATGTTAAAAATACGCGGCAGATTTTCAATGTTTTGGGGCCGGGACCTCAAACAACTGATTGTCAGGGCCTTGTTCTGGCGCGTTTTGGCAGCCTTCGCCACCCAGAGTTATAAATGTGTCTGAGGAACACAGGCCTCAATGCTTCATTGTATAGTCATAGCAAATATAAACAGCTCTACACAAGTTGTTAGCCCGAAGTGTTAGTAGATGGTGGAAAAACAAGCAACTTGCTAGGACTGCAAAGTATCAAAAATGTTTCTTTCTTGCGGATACAAATTGAGCTTATAAGCGGTATCTACTGCATTTGCATATGCTTTGGGTACCTTGTGATATTTGCACAGATATTACGAACTATAATCCATATGGATCGAGTGCCTAGATAACAGTCTTTTTGAACTCCGGCCCTCTTTTCGTTCCAGCTGCGGTCGCTCGTGATATCCGCCCAGTGCCCTGTCGGTCCCCGGTAAAAGTCCCAGAGATCCGGACAGCCCAGTTCCAGCCCCCGTTCCCGATCCCTAGCCCAGCCATGTCCATCGCCGACAAACGCGCCTCCTTCGCGCGCCGAGCCGAAAGTCTCGTGGAGCGGGTGAGAGTTATGAATACCATTTACGAGGTGAGGTACCGGCATCAAGTGACCACGGATCGTGAGATCGATTTCGATTCTGATTGCTTGCAGTTTGCTGTATGCTGTTCGTAGTTCGCTTGTGGCCAGTTTGCTGTGGCTTGCTTGCTCCCTGATTCAGATTTATTTGGCCAGCGTTCGTTGGCACGGCTCGTAAATTATGTCTCGAGGCGTTCAATGTATTGCACAACCCCCAGCGCCCTGCAGTTCCGATGTACACGTCTGAGGCGGCGTAGGTGGCCGTGGGGGCGGGGTTCAGACACCCAGCCGCAGTTCTCGGCTGATTCTGTTTGGCCTGCCCGACTGCTTTAATTAATCTAAAACACTCGTACATTATACACATCGCCTTAATGAGTGGGGGCAAAGTGTTCGGATCAAGGTCGTCGCAGTGCTCCCCTATCACAAGACTGACTGCCTCTTGTGGGCATGGGCATGGGTCTTCGCATGTGTGTTTCTGACGGCAGCTCTCGGGGTCGGGTCTCTTGTTCAAGGGAGTGGAAGAACGAATGGCCATTTCCAGAGTTAAAGCTGTGGCTGTGACTTTGGTCCTTAGACCTTTTCAATAGTTGTTTTTTGTAGGAGTACCTCTTATTTAGGGGATAAAATACGATTTCAATCATTGTCACCACATAGGCTTACTTTGCACTAAGAAACCTACTATGCATGATGCTCCAACAATTGTTTAAACATGTGTTTCCAAAATATTTCCTGTTGTAAATCAGTTCTGCATGCTACCCGACGGTTTTCACCCGAAAAATTCGCTTCCGAGGGCATAACACAGTCTTTGTTCGGAGAGGTCTTCCGCTGGCGAGCTAAAAATAAGTGTACCAATGCAAAATGCCCTCCGAAACCGCACGGTCATTGTGGCTGTGTTTATATGCACCTGGGTATGACTGCAGTACAATGTTATTTCAGCAGATAGCCCCAAGCAAATTTGTCAGCGGTTGGGGAGAGTGGAAGTAATTGAAAGACGGCCAGAGTTACATGGGCGTATGGGAGACTATCATTTAATAACATGCCACACTGAAGCCCCAATTAAGTGGGCAGACCAGGCACTCATACTCGAAGAAGCGGGGTTCATTGGACGGACGACCCATTTCAAAACGACATCTGTATACCACGCACGAAAGCCAAATAATACAGAGAATTTAAGGCAGAGAAAATACCTGTTGTATCATTGTAGCATATCGCGTTAACGTGTATTAAGTCAAAAAATTGGTCCTCTTCTTGTTTTCCAAAATTTTATTCACTATGCGTTACGATCTTTAAACTGCAGCTATAATACAGTAGTTTTAGACTCACTAGCTGACTAGCTGGCTGACTTTATTAAAACAAGAAGAAAAGCTAACTTCCAATTTTTGTTATAAACGGAAAGTGTGAAGTAAGAATAATTCGAAAGTTTAAAGCAATCTCAATTCCCAAAAGACATTAGCGCCTCGTTGCAGGAGCACACTTCTGATTATGATGTTTTTGTAGCTAAATTTGGGGCTGTGTTGATAGTACTCCCTCGCTGAAGCCTTTTAGGACGGGGGACTGGGACCGCAGGGGCTTTCTTAAGCAGTGCAAAGTGAGGGAATCAAAGACGTTAATTGAATTTCGGGTCGGAGCAAGGACAGGGATGTAACTGGAGGTCCTTAATTCGCTTACCGGGGAAGTGATAATGGGAGGTCAGGGTTCAGGTGTTGGACGAGGCAAACTGCTCGACAGCGGCTTTGGTTACACTTTGCATTTCAATTTGGGGGTGGAATTCCACTATGATGGTGGCCCTTATCAATCAGCGGGGATTTCGGCGACCAGGGGTTAATTTGCATTCCATCTCAACAGCCGCCCCTGGAGGATGATCGATGTCTTTGTGGGCCTGTTCTCCCAACATGAGTCTGTTTGCCATGCATTCATTCGAATTTGTGGGGCCTCTTATCGTTTCGCCTGTGAGTGCGGTGGCAACCCAAAAATAGCAGTGCAAATAGGTCTTGGGGCGCGGAATCGCGACTACGACGACGCGAACATAACGAGCAAAATAAATGAACGATAAAAAGCTAATAAAGAGCGGCATAAATAAATGCGTAAATATCGAGCGCACATATATCGCGGGGAAGCGTTGGTGGGAGAAACTCGTCTCGCAGATTGCCTGCCACTTGGCGGGGCGCCTCAGAAAGGGAGTGGCAGGTGGCAAGTGGCAAGTGGCAAGTGGCAGGAGGCAGGACAAAGCTCAGGGGAGGAGGAGGCGGGCAAACGCATTTGCTCAAGTGCCGGCGTTGTCATCCTTCGCCTGTTGGCCCTGCCAGGACGTGTGTTTGTGTTGCCATTTGGGCTTAAGAGTTCCTGCCTGATCCTGCTGGTGCGGGTTGCTCCAGCGCACAGGATGCTCACTCCGGTGCCTGTGCTCCTCCTGCTGCTACGGTATACTGTTCCTCCTGCCCCGGGCAAGGGTAAATGTTTGCTTACAATTCCCTCTGTCAGGTCCTTGCACTTGAATCCTTGGCTAGCAGTTGGTGTGCCACTTAAACTACTGCAGTTCTTTAATGCGCCCAGGGATTTCAGTATATATAAAAAATGTATTGTTTAGGTAATACTTATAATTATTCGCTCAACATTCAAATTATGTAAATAATAATTGTACATTGTTAAAGAAGATATTGCAATCAGAATACTCAAAGAGCTAGCCGTTCATCTTCTTAGACAGTAAATACACGAAATACTGAGTATTTATATTCATGGAGTCCTATTTACTCCTCGTTAAGATTAGTACTTTTTGGGAAGATGCATTACCTCTGCATAGGACTATCCATATTGAACCTTCCATTAAAACTTATTTAATTGTTAAATAAAAACTGACCCTTACGTTTACTATTTCCGTATCTTTAAATTAAATAAGCATTCTAACCGCTAAGCTTCAACAGCAAGGCCCCGCAAAAATTGATTGGATTTGTTTACCAAATATAATTTTACGTTCTCGCTTCGCTACTCCTGACAAACTGCTGTTTATCTTTTGAGGATTTCGTGCTTTCTTGCCGTTTGTTTCGCGAAAACCTTGAAGTCGAGTTTTAACTTTTTCGAATTGACATAAATAGGATTTTTGCGCTTTCGCAACCCCCGGATCCCCAGGTACCCGGTACCCGGTACCCCGCTACCCAGATACCCAGATCCCTTATCCCCCGATTGGCCCGCCTGAACCTGTGTTTTTCTGCTGCTGCCGCCTTGGGCAATCGGCTTACAGACTTTCAATTGCAGCCACCCTTCTCCACCCCACTCACTCGGGTGAGAACTTTGCCATTGTCTGCCACACCTACAGACATCAGCTAACCGCTTAAGTAAGGCGTATCTTGTACCCGTTCGCTCTCCTGTTCCACCGCGCCTTCCTCGCGCATAAATCCCCGTGCTGCCGTGGTGGCTCGGCTTTTTGTTGTGGGTTCTCTGTTCTGG
The DNA here is from genome assembly GCF_025231255.1 of Drosophila biarmipes. Classification (NCBI taxonomy): domain Eukaryota; kingdom Metazoa; phylum Arthropoda; class Insecta; order Diptera; family Drosophilidae; genus Drosophila; species Drosophila biarmipes. The sequence goes on along the minus strand of NC_066616.1, from coordinate 4,743,429 downwards.
GCTCTGAGCACCTGGATAATTGTGGCTGACAATGGTGGTTGTTGCTGCCCGTTGTTTATGTGCATGCACCGCTGTTCCTTCGGTCGCCTCTCGCTTAATTCCTTTGTCTGTCTGCCGGCTTTATGCTCTTTTTATCATCGCCCCTTTTTGTTTAATTAAAGCGCATGTCGAAATGAAAACACAAAAAATAATGACATTTATCTGCTAACGACCTTGGCGGAAATGCATGGGGGATGTTAAGAGAGATCAACATTACGAAAATCGCTGCGGCACAACACTGCGTATGCGTCATATGTTTTTTAGCATTTCTGAATTCGGCACTCACGTCGTAAACGGAGCCGAGTGCATTGACTATCAGATACCTGTAACTCAGCTAAAGGGAACCCAAGGGTGGTGGAAAAATTAAAGTTAGTTAACTCGTTTCTTGCAGGCCGCCACGTTAGCATGTAATGAACGCTTTTATTTGAGTGCTCCTATCAAGATACATAGGTGGTTAGATGCTGAAAGTCAAACCAAAATCGCACTTACACTTTAATGATTTTAGCTGTAAGGGTGTTTGTAGGGCTGAGTGCGCTTTCCAAAACATTTTAAGGTGAGTCGATAGGTACTGAACATTTATTCATCTAAACATTTATGAGATCTATACATTTATATGAAAATTTGTGAACTTTGTAATTTTTAGAGTTTTTGTGGCTAGTGATCCTGATCAAGAACACATATTCTTTACAGGGTCCAAAACACTGTCTTCTACATGTAATACTCATTACATAATTTTAGCTCCAGGAGTAACGGATATAGTTATTAGTTTACTAAAAGCATATTGCATTTTTCTACAGAATTGCTGCTTTTTCTTTTTCTCCAATAGTACGATTTTACTTGAGAGAAAGAATAGTTTCCCCCACAATTATTAAAATTCTATATATTTCAAACTGCACTGTCAAGCCAGTTATGTTTTAGAGCGTTTCAGGCTTGTAGCTCCACTGCTGTCATTATTCCTGGCTTAACCCTAATTGCATGCAGCATGGTGCTGGCCCTGCGCACGCCCTGCTCTTCGCACTCTGTTCAATCTAACTTTAAATTACTTTGACTTCATTCAGCGTTTCGTGCTGCAGCGGTGCCTCATTGGCAGTTTCGGCGGGGCGGCGAGGTCAGCACAATAGGATGCGTTAGTAATCCATTCCATCATCGTGGCCAGCGCCACCTCTGCCCTCGATTTGTCGGACTATCATGCTCGGCAGCCCTTTTCCACGCCCACAGCCGCGACCCTTGGGCGGGATAACCGCAGCGGGCTTGACCTAGGACACGCATATTCCTGATGCGCATTTGTTGTGAAGGGGTGGGAGAATGGTGGGAGGCAGTGGGTCGGCGGAATTGCGCATTTCCCGCGCTGACAAATTAGCACATCAAAACAAAGAGACCAAAAAGGCCAGAGCAAGAACGAGAACGGCCTGCGACGCTAAAACCCGCCGACAATGAAGAGACAAAAAGGATTTTTGAATAAGCCCACACAAACATAAGCGGGGCTCGCACACACATAACCAGGCCTTGGGGAGGGGGTCACGTACAGTACGTGAGTGGGCGCCAAAATTCAGCGCGCTTAAAAGTAGGCAACGGAATTTGCTCGGCAGAAGCTGGGTGCGCGTGTGTGAGTGCCAGTTCGAGTGTTTGTGTGGGCGAACGTGGGCGTTGCCAGATGTGAAAAACGTTTTCCTAAGGAAGAGCCATTTTTTAATGCAGTTTTAAAAATTTAAACTTTTGTAAGATTTTCTCAAATACCACTTTTTTATGGGGAGAACAATGAAACTAGTCTCTCAACAGTAATTTCCATTTCCATTTTTAAATTTAAATCAAAATTTTTATTTAATGTTAATATTTTTTTAAAGATAGCTATATTATTCCTCAATACTTATAAACTTTTGGTTTACTAAGCACAAAATAGAGTTATACTCGTACCTTTTTTTTTAAATAATGTAGAACAAAATAAGTTACAATACACTTTTTGCTATGCCTAAGGATGCCATGCAAATCTATGAAGAACAGATACTTTTGCCAACAATGTTAAGTTACATATTATTACGTCGACAATTTTGTAATGCGTAGATTGCGGGCAGCTATCTGGCCACGCTCCGGCCAGCACCTTCCCAACAACTGCCCTACGGCAACATTTCAACACTTGGCCGCCCGCCGCCTCCTTTCTCCACCGCAGCATCCCTGCGGGTGCGAAGGAGACGGCAGCTCCAAGAGAAAGTGGGCGGGGGCGGTTCCCTTGGCCATTTCACTTTCCATCATTTTGTTTTGCTACCCATTTCGCGCGGCTTCGTTTGGCTTCGGAACAGCTCGGCTTTCACGCCGGCGGTGGCGAGGCTTCCCCGTGATAAGCCAGTTTCACAGTCGTCGCCAGGCGTTTGAACACCACGCATCCCAGAAAACGCGGTCCCGCCCGATTCGCTTCCGATTTCGAATTCGGTCTCCACCGCCCAGTGCTGCTGTGCGCCTAATAGAATCCCGTTCGAGCCACGTTTGTGTGTCCCGCAGTTCCTTCGAGCCAACTCAGCAGCAGGCCGAGACCAAGCGAAGCCACCGAGTCATGTCGAAGCCGGGAACCCCAAAGCACGGCGCCGGCTCCTCAGCCGCCGCTGCCCCCGAGAAGATAAGCGTAAGTCCGACAGCTCGCCGTCAGGATTGCCCCAGGTCGGACGGCTTTCTGACAAGTGCGTCTTGGCTGGTTCCGGATGCAGGGCGTCGTGTTCCGCGCCACTTTGGCCCGTCGAGTGCGTTAATGCGCTTTTCTAGAATTCTCTCTGTGCGTATACGTCATATTCCGGGCTGCATGCGCGATGGCTTCTGTCAACATCTCCAGTTACTGAGTGGTTTAATTTTTCAAAATAGTCGGAAAAATATTTGCACGGAACTAGAGAACTTGGAGCTCAAAGAGTGAATAAATGATGTTATTAAAAAGCGCAAAGTGTTCAGGCGATTGAAAACATTTAACATCTTTAGGATCCGTCCTTAGCGTGGTCTAGAAAATGTATATAATAAATATAGATATTTAATTTATAATATATAATAATACATTAGTTTAGCCACCAATGAAATCTGCAAAATGGCTTCTGCTCTGTTAACATTGTATCTTATCCTAAATACACTGGAAGTTTCCTTGGAAAGTCTAGAACTTTAAAATTATTTTTTGAGACCGCTTAAAATGTTTTCCCATAAACTGAAAGATTGGTTTGAAAAGAACAAGAGAGTTGTTCCACATTTGCACCTTTATAAGTTAGAAAAAGGGCAGACACCTTTTGCTTTGCGGGCAAATAGTACTTTTTTGTAACTTTTCAAGTAGAAACGAACGCTAAGCCAGGCTCCACTGCGATCGAATAGAGACGATGGACGCCCGTGTGGCTGGCTCCTGTGTCCTCGAACTCCCCTCTGCGGTGGGTTACCTTTGCAGTTGGCAGCTATTTGCTTTTTATTTTCTGTCCGTGCTGCCCAGTGAACTGGGCTCAAAGGGCACAGCATACTTTCTGACTTGTGCCTCATAAAAATTGCATAATTGTCGTCCTGCATGTGGTTGTTGTGTCACTCTTTGTGGACCGCGTGGACGTGAACGTGGATGTGGGCGAATCAGCCATTAGCCTGGATGTTTCTTTTTACGTGCCATTTGCGGTCGCATCTGGCACACAGTAATTACGAACGTAGACCGGGCCAGAACGAATGTAGGTGCCCAAATGGGCAAAATTATGGCGTTCCTTTGTTCTTAACTGCGTTCTATTTTCTTCTATATTAAGCTGTTAATTATAGTGGAGAACGTTGGCCCAGTAATCGCAATAGAGCGTTGGTGCGAAATCAAATTAATTTATAAAGTCTCAGCATACTTAACAAATATTAAACAATACATGGTGCTGAGCAACACCTATTTTATGCATTTCGTTTCTATTAAGACATTCCAAAACGCAACTTCCATCACTAAAGGCCGAAGAATCTCTGGCCATGAAGTTGTTGCCAGCATTTTTGCACTTCCCCGGCTAGCTCATGATTTTCCCATTTTTCTTCCTCACTGAGCTCATCAAATCCGGCCACAAAATGTGCTACGGGGCTGGAGCTCCATCCCCGACCACATAATGCACGCTGCTCGTCCTGGATTGCAATCCCAATTCAAATGTGCTGACTAAAGGGCTTTGCTCGGCATAAACCACTGCGATATATATTGCTGCCCGACTCGCTTTGTTTCCCTCGTTTTTCGCTGGGTTCGCTTATCCCTTCAGGCGGGGGCCGAATGCGATGGGATTTAATTAGGGAAAAGCATAATGGAGAGCCAGGCCTGGCCGTCCATGTCCATATAGGTCTATGCATTATACATGATTTGCTGCAGTCCCAGGCCCGACTTATTTCCAACGCTTTTTCCATTTTTCTCCGGCATTCAGCTGAATAATAAAAAGGCAGCCCGCGGGGTTTCCATCGCCGCCTTGAAGGAAGCTTCCCGTACCACTGGCTCACTCCTAGAAGAGAAGGAGTCCCTTTCCGACAAGTTTATATCCCGCCCATTGGATAAACTCTCGTTCACCCGGACAGCAAAGTTTATTCATCCTGTGCGCTTGTTTCCGCCGTAGCATCTGGCATTTCCCATTTTCCTCCTTGGGTGTCCCCTGGCTAACGAGAAAAAACTTATTGACTCCGCAGCCGGAGATCGAAGGCATCGAAGAACATGCGTTGTCCTTAATATAATTGTATTTCGAATCGTTTTTCTTTTACGAAAATCCCTGCTTTTCCCGCCGGAAGCGGAGCCTCGCAGATGCCTTGTAAAGTGAGTTTATAATGGCACTATTTTCGAGTCGCTGCTGCTATAACTTTGCCAGTGCCAAAGTGTCAAAGTTTCAAGGTGAGGTTGCGCATACGCCCTGTTGCCTCGTCAGCCCGAAGTCCTGCGGCTGCGGGCGCAAACTTAAACAACATTTAATTGGTGGCTTTTAGCACCGGCTTTTAGCTGGCCTATTTGTTTGTGTCTATTAAAAAATTTCCCTTGCAATGCGGTCCCGACCGCCAGAAAAGTGTGCTGGAATTTTGTTTGCACAACTTTTCGCATCACTTGGGGGCTTGCGTTTTTGTACTCTCTCCCTGAAAAGTTTTCCATAAATTTCAAACACTCTTAATGTGCTACGCGGCATTAAACGCCCAGGCTCTTGCCGCCTTCGTAATGGGTTTCCCACCACGTTGGAAGTGTTGGGGCATGAAAATCCCATCAAGTATACGTCAAACTGCAGCCAACCTAGGCTCTTGGTATTTAAGAGCCAGAGTGGACCAGGGGCAGGCCAAAACTGTCTGATTACATAACATACAATTAGCAATTATTAGTTACCCCCGACTTGCATTACAGATTTAAAATTTGCAGAGCTATTCTCGCGAGTTCTTAATCACCATATTACCGTCTGCGTGGTGAAGCTTTCTGGCCTGAATTATTTTAATTGAAAATTAAAAAAAGCTTACAAAGACGCAATTTGCTTTAAATTTGAACGAAAAGCCATTTTTATCTGTATACAATTATGCAGTGAATAATGGATAGCCATTCTGAGTGAATTCATTATTTTTCTGAATTTAAAATACGTTGTTGCATACTTTCAGACACCTTAAATGATTTTCAGTGATTTTAATAGCTTTTGGCATCGTAATCAGGCTTTTAAAGCCGTGGAAATATACAGAAACGTTTTTAATTCAAGTCTAAATACAATAATGCAAGTATTGTGCAAAGATAATTACAATGCAGTTATGATTTTGTGTGCACTACCAGGATTTAAGTGCATTTGCTAGGAAATCAAATATCATGTCAATTAAGTGGCGCACACAATGCACCTGCAAAATTCATATTTGGCAGTTACTAATTGATACATTTCGGACCAGCATCGTCGGCCCGCCGGCCATTCCGAATATTAATTGAGATTAATGCGATGTCAATAGAACGAGCCCGGAATCGTCATATGGATGGCAGGTCAGGGGCCGACAGCTGATAATTAAATCTGCATTACCAATACGCATGCTGGTCGGGAAAATGGCCAGGACATTGATTGGATAAGCCGGAAGAGCCCAGTATATGCGGACTCCCCTCCCAGTGGGCGCGGCAGGGCGACACATGACAGCACTTAACCAAATACGAATAAAGTCCACAGAGTGGGGACTTTGAGGGATCCCCAAAGTGCCTCGGTGCAAGTGCGGTTATGAACCGAAATCCATTTGCACTCGAATACGCTTTTGGCCAAAATGAAGTGGCCAGCCGGGCAGGCAAGTAAACTTCGGCAGGATCTGTTTGACAGGGCGGTCACGAGCCTTCAAATTACGAATGCAATAAATGTAGCCAAGGGAGACGTAGAAGTCGACGCCGATTGAGTTAGGCGTGTCCGGCCAGGGAAATGCTGATTAACGGAAAGGAAAGCGGCGAGGGAAAGCTGTGGCCGGGATTCAATGGCCAGCACTTTGTTAAATAAACTTTCTGTTCGAGCGGCCAGCACTTCTGCAGCAGACCTGCCTCTCCAGAGCCCTCAACTTGGGCTTTGTTTTGCGCCGATGTTTTGTGACCCCATCGAGGATGATGAGGAGGCGTGGGATCAGAGATGAATGGTGACCCACATCTGCATTTATACCCGGAACGGAGAAACACTGGCTCTTATTAGAGGTGTATAGCTGGTGGGTAATTAGGCAAGTACAAAGAAACTCGGCCTGAATGAAACTTAGTTGAGGTGCGAAGTTTCAGCAATCCCAACTTTTCTTTTGTCTCCCACGATTTTCGAACAACCCACCAGCTGAATTTGGGTAAAACATCTGGAAAGCAACTTTACTCGTTTCTTGCTTAAAATATCGTTTGCCAGAGTTTGTTTGCATTTTTTATTGGCCTTCGAGGCAGCTGGGGAGATGTTGCTGGGTTTGCTCAGCAGCTTAGGTCTAGTTACCTAAACTCTTGTAAAGCCCTTTTCATAGATTCCATTGAAATATGTTAAAGTATCCGTAGAGAGCTATATCCAAACCCCAATTTTAGACGTTGCAACAAACTTTTTCCATTATCAGTTCAAACCATTAGAGAACCGGTTAGGAATGCCAACAAAACAAAGCTTTTCGCATCGTCTGGCTAAACACGGTATATCAGCCATCAAGCCGTCAACTGTGAAATCCATCAGCCATGCTGCAGAACCAACCCGACCGACTGACGGCTGCTGCGAACTCCCTGCCAAGGACGGATGTCCTGGGATGCGATGCGATATGATGGAACCGGGCTGCCGTGTGTAATGGGCACTTAGGTCGCTGCCACATGATTACGACATTAAAGGAAAATCGGGGTAAATGGGATTGCAGGGGCCGGGGAGTCCCGGATCGAGGCTGAACGGAAAAGTGAAAGCGCAGTCAGGGAAAAGCTGGGGATGCTGGCAAAATTGGCGACGTCAACGAAATCGGGGAAGCATGAGGCTAGGTCGTCGGAGGAAGGAGCCGAGAGCCAAGAGCTGTGGCAACACGGCAAAGCAGCAAGGAGGTCAATGAGTTGACACGTGCATGGAAACATCATGGCAAGCTGCAACTTTCAGCTCTGGCTTGGAAGCACCGCCTCAGCTTTGGGTGGGTCTCCACCCAGCCACCTCCTCCTCCCTGTGATCCCTCAAAGAGCAAGTGATACAGTTTTATGCATGTTTTGCAGGCATTCAGGACAACGTTTTGGGCACACACATGCCAGTCCGCTTCTGCGATGCAAGCTCAAACGCATCTATCTGCATCTGCTTCTGATGGCCCACAGATGCCGGAAAATGCTCGAAATGAAAACCAAACTTTGTGTACATGAGAATCCATTTCGTGCACCGAAATATGGAATTGCTCTATTTTGTTGATGGCAAACAACTACGCTGCCTTGTGGGCGGTTCAAGGGTAAAAGTTTGACAGGTTTTGTGACATTTTTAACCATTAGAAGCAGGGTATTACCATGGAAAATGTCAATACTGTTTGACCCTTTCGCAAAATTTAGAAAACGTCCTTGGGGTAACCTTCTCATATCTTGCTGATTTTGTGGTTACATAAGTTTGAATTAATGAATCACAAATGCTGCTTACCTCAAGCAAATTGGCTAGCTAGCAAATATCATAAATAAATAATTTTAAAACTCTTCATACTGTTTAAACCAGACTTCGTCGGTTAACTTGGACTTAGAGCCGCTAACTTAATAGGTACCAAGTTGTTCATCTTTTATAACCATATAATGTACTTGAATATTTTATATATATTATGTTATCTTTTATTCTGCTTATGTCTAAACACACAAATAAGTAAAAAAATATTGGTAAATATTTTTGAAACTTGCAATACAATTTAATCCAGAACTATAAAGTAAGAACCTATAGCTAGTTAAATTAATATGTAGATGATTTTTCATATTTTTCGTAATTTATAACCAATTAAATGAGTTAAAAACTCAGCTTACCTCAAAAACACAAATCGGTTAACTGGCAGATGACAGTTGTCAATTGAGGCACTGACCCCAACTTGTTTCTCCGCAAGTAAATTCCCATCAATGCTCCCAGCATGGGTTTCCGTCACTGGGAAATCGAGTCAAAGGCGTGACGACTATATGGTCGTATGTCTCAATCAAGATCCAGATGCAGGCCAGCACATGGCGCAAATAGAAGGCGGAGTGCAAACAGTGACCCAATCCCAAATCAATTAAAGTGCGCCGAGCATGAGGGAAACTTGGGAATCGGAGGAGGAGCACGGCTAGACTTTTCAACATAAATCAAACGATTGAGCCATATGACTTTTTAATTGACTGACGGTTCTGGCAATGGCGATAGCCTCGAGCAGGCGGCCCACTGCCTCTGACTGGTGCCCAAAAAGCTCCTGTGGCACAAAAGACGAGTAAACAATTTCGCCTACAGTGGAGTGCATTGAAAAACAACCGAAAGTGAGAGGGCACTTACACATAAAGTTTTCTTTCTGAAGTGTAAAAGCCTTAAATTTGGTATATTTAATATTAATATTAATATTAATATAATTATTACTTAGAATATACATCTAAGTTTGAAAGTTGAGCATGACCTTAATGTTTTTTAAGGTGAGATTTAAGACAGAATTTACATATATTGTAAAATCCTAAAGGTCATAAAGACAATAATTTAATGTACGAATTTTAAATGGTTATGCACTGCTTACTAACCTCCGCCTTTCCGCAGTGTATGTCAGCCTGTGCGGAAGCATTCGACTGTTAGTCAGTGAAAATTTCTGGCTGAGTCAACCGCAGACATCCATCATCCGCGATGTCAGGAAGGCCGACTGGCAGGACTCCGTTCCGCCGGGGGAAAGGTGAATGAATGAGCATCGGCAGGTCGTAAAGTGCAGCCAGCCAAGCAGCCCGGCAGTCCTTCACAGCTGGCACACACTTCCCCTTTCGCCCGCCTTTCCACTTTCGCCCACCTTTCCACTTTCACCCACAAACTGTGTGTTTCGGAGTGTGCAATTTATTGGCCGTTTCATTATTTATAAGCGATTTTCATGGCGAGTGTGCGGCTATATTTGATCATTCCGCTGGGAGGGCAGGTGCTCATGGGCCAGCTGGACGGACACTTGGACACTTGACAGTTCTCCACTACAATTTCCTAGGCTTCTTTTGCCATCAATTGTCAACACTTTATAGCAGTCATTCTTGGGGTATATCCCACGCCCCCGAGTTAACTCTGGAAGGCCACGTCACACTGTTCTAAAATATTACAAGTTGGTTATTGGCGGCAATTAATTAGTACACAGAAATGAATTTTTCAGATCGTTTTAAATGAACCATTTATGTGAAATTAAAGAGTGGAAAAAGAAGACGTACTGAGGTACTTTAACAAAAAATATGGCCACTCAATCAAAGGGTTTTATAGGTTTTAATTTTAATGGTGCGATGTTTACTTGTGCTTTTCTCCACTGTGTGCTTTTGTCCTTGGCAGACACAAGTTCCCACCCGTCCATCTGCTCCCAACCCCCCATCCGACCCACTCACACTCAATTAATGCCAATTGATTTGTGCCGGCGAGCACGGCGTTCGCTTGTTTGTTGTTTTCTCGGCCATTATTCCGGTCTGGCCTTTTCCGAGCACTGCTGCCAATCCTCCCCAGCTGTTTTCCCATAATCGCAGCTCGTCGATGGATTGGCAAGTGCCATTGCATCTGGTCGATCCTGCATCCCGGCGTCCTCGCTCTGTGCGGCCAGGTGGCCTTGGGTCCGGAAATTGGCTCCAGCAGCGGGCAAGCAGAGCGCAGTTGCATAAGCAGCCAATTTGTCTGATTTATTTATGCTCTTAATTTGAATGCAAACTTTTTATTGGCAGGCCCCCAGGTAATTCCGGCCGGGACTCGTCGTTCGTCTTCCGCAAACGGGCACTCAGCGAATGCATTTACATAATGCCCATTCCATTCCGTTTGTTTATCTATTTACCGGCTTACCCGAAACCCCTCGGTTTAGTCGAATAGACATTAGAGGCTTAGGCAAATTCTTGGCCAGAAGAGGTTCTTGGCCCTGCTGGTCTTTTGACACTTGTATAGTTTCGCTCAATTTCAATAAGTGTTCGATGGGAGCACGTGGGTGTGTTGTGCGGGCGCTGCCTCTGGGGGAGGGGCTGCCCAGGGTGCCCAGGACACCGGGGACACCCGGGAGGGCTGACAAAGCATATCGGAGGCTGCCGAAGCTCCGGTCGCAGTTTGAGGGCTTTCCAGGCTTATTGCTTTACGCCTTAATAAATTTCGAGATGGGCTTAGTCGGACGAGAACTGCCTGAAACTGAGAGGACGGCACAATACACTTTTCCCGACTATCGAACAATGGGGCGGGTTTGCGGGATTGCCCAGGGCTTGAGTTACCTGAATCGATATCGAGCTGCTTGAAGCACGAACAAAATATAGTATGGGCTAACTCTTAACGAAAATCAAATAAAATGTGCTGAACAGTTGATAATTATAATATTAATAAATTCAAACATGAAACAGTGTTTCATCAATTGTTATCTGTCATTTAAATATTTTATACATCATAAACTAATATTAAGGTCCCAAAAAAATAAATAAATAATTATTAATTTCTAAAATAAATACTAGCGGTGAAATAACAAAGTAATTATAACATACTTATTAAATTGTTGTATAATTCACTTAAATATTTTATACATCTTGAACTAGTATATTAAAATAAATATTTATTATCTGGAGCACATTTCAAGCTTGAAGCCCTAACACAGTAGCAAACTAGCTCAGACACTTGCAACTTCCTGGATCATAACGAATTTAGCCAATCGCCACAAAATTTAATTTAGGAATTCGGCTCAAACAATCCCCAGGGAGTTCATGCCGAGAGTGCCTCGGGCGTTGAGAGGAGCTGCCTTTCTGCAGCAAAGCACAAGCATTCAACAGTTAGGGGGGCTTAAGGATGCTCGTCCCGCAGGCATGCCCCGAAATTTCCATTCCGAATTCCGGTGCACGAATGGGTATATTAGTGCACACACAAATATTTAACATGCCGTGGCGAGAAATTCAAATTCAAATGCGACTGCGAGAGTACGCAAGGCGAGTCAGCAGTCGGCCTCCGAGGGCATGGACACGTGCGAGGACGTCAAGGACCTGCCAAAAGCAAACGCTCACAAAGTCAACTGCAGGGGACACCATTTCACATTTTTTGGTCATTTCATGCCCGTCATCTCTCACGCTTGAGTTTGTGCTTATGGCAACGTGAAAATGATTTTGCCGTTTACTTTGCCTTTGCCAAAGTTTTCCATTTTCCGTTTGCCAGTTTTCGAGTTCTGGCCCAACCATTAAGCGGAATTCCGAGCACACTTCCATTTATGTTTTGATTACGTTTTTGCAGAAATACAACATTAGCACGGAGAAGTGCGGGGATCTGACCGTCATAGTGCAGGTGAGTGGTCTGACCCCTTCGAGAGCCCCACGTTATCCTCAGTTCTCTGTCCTCGTCCCGTGATTTAGGGCGACCTGTCGCAGCAGGAGAAGCGGGCCGTGTTCATCACGGTGCACGACCTGGGCTGCAACCGTAAGTAGGCGGCTCCCGGCGGAGAACTAATCGCCAGCCGAGCCGAGGTGACTAATTGAGCCGTTCCGCCCCCAGACAACTCCTTCCAGGAGTTCGTGAGCAGCCCCTGCATGACGGAGATCAAGGAGCGCTCCTGCTTCATCCACGTCGACGTTCCGGGACACGCGGACCACGCTGAGGCCCTGGCCGACAACTTCCCCTTCCCCTCGCTGCAGGCCCTGGGCGAGGACCTGGTCACCGTGCTGGACTACCTGCACGTCAAGTACGTGATTGGCCTGGGCGAGGGCGCCGGAGCCAACGTCCTGGCCCGCTTCGGCCTGGCCCATCCCAGCCGAGCCCTGGGCCTCATCCTGATCAACGCCACGGGCAGCGCGGCCAGCGTGGTGCAGTCCTTTAAGAACAAGGTGAGTGGGGTGGATTTGATTGGTTTTTGGTCAAGGAATCGCCTCCCTACGGTTCCAATGCGCCGATGAGCTCATTGAAATGGTGTAAAGTAAACTCTTACAGAGGATACAAGTTATTTGTGTTTCTCCGTATTTCTTCAAATCATTCTGCCTATCCTTGAAAAATTAAATAGTTTAAGTATTGACTGTACCTAGTGGATTATTTATACCCTTCATATTTGGCTATAAAAAACTGGAAAGCAAAAACACCATAAAAATTAAATAAGCTAGAAGTTTTGATATTTATATTAGGAGAAATGTCCACCCCTAGATCGTCTTTCATTTGTCTCTTTATGTTTTTGAGCGTATTCTCTTTTAAATTGAATTCAAATTATTACAACTATTAGTATGAAAAAAATAAAACAATTTTTGGTTAGAACTAAGAATCGGTTTGTCTCTAATTGCGATTGCCTAGGTGACTTTTCGTGAACCCAGTTTTAAAAAGCGATTCGAAAGTGAGATTTTCTAACACCAATCGAGGTAAATTACTTATGTTACATTGTGTTGTTTATAATAATTCCCAAGTTTGTTTTATAATTATTAATATCTGTACGTTTTTAGAGATTTAAATCATCAGCAAATACTATAATCACTTCGCACCACAGTAGTTAATCCGCCTACCCCGTGTCATTGCAGTTTATAAGCTGGAAGAGCGACGAGGTGGCCCAGTCGGCGGAGAGCTTCCTGATGTACCACAAGTTCGGACATGTAAGTAGTGGCGGGCAGATGCGGAGGGAGGAGTCCCCATCCCGCCGAGCTTGAAGGGGCCCTTGGCCCTGCCGTGGAGTGCGTGTTGTCGTTGGTTTGATCTCAGTGTTGTACTCACTTCGCCTTCTGTTCTATTTTATGTTTAACCCAACTACCAATCACCGAATCGAACTCTGTTCGTCTGCGCTTTCAGGTTATGGAGGTAAACAGATCAAACGTCTCTTAACTAAGTCTCTTCCTAAGCCAAAACATTCGAAACCTCGCTAAATCGGCGCTGCTGAGCCCGCTAAAATTCGAACCCCCTATAGACTTAGGTCCCCTGCTTTGAGGCATGTTGAATTGTTTATTTATTCGTTGAACTTCTTGTTATTTTCTTCTAGAACTGGGTATGTACATAGTTTTCCCCTCCATTCATCCGACAAGAAATTGGCCTGAGCAAGAACTGAGCAACTAAATTTGGAAATACAAATATTTATTCATCATGGCCCCGTCCCTCATTTGCAAACTTGTTGTCCCTGCTTTTGTAATTTTTGCACGATTGTACTTTCCGTAGTTATAGCTAAGCGTCGTAGTTCATTTAGAGGTATAGAATTTCTGTCTCATGCCAATGTTCTGCTTTTCGACTCTGCCCACACAACCGGTGAACCACCGAACCTTGCAGCAAATCATGGGCGAGAATCCGGACAAGGAGAAGATTGTGACCGAGTACCAGAAGCGTCTGCACCGATCCCTAAACAGCAAGAACATCGGCCTCTACGTCAAAGCATTTATGAAGTAAGTTTTCCCCCCGACGACTGGATGTTTCGACTCGAACTGACTCTCTATCTGACCCCAAAGTCGCAAGGACCTCATGCTCAAAGGTTGCAAGGTGGATGTCATTTTGATTACGGGCATGCTCAGTCCCTATGCCTCGATGGTGGAGAAGCTGCATCGCGACGTGGAGAAAGAAAGGGTCACCATTCTGAAGATCGAGAGGGCTGGCGATGTTCTCGCCGATGCTGTAAGTGTCTATTGAAATATTGCTATACAATAAACCAGTTGTACTAAAAGCAAGAAAGAAAGCCAATGCTAAGGACCCTTGCAGAATATAGTTGTTTTGGTGTAGTAAATTAAAATGATACGTTTATTAAAGAAATGAGTTCGACTACAGAATATAATACATATAATAAAGTTGTCCGCTTTTGAAAAATAACAATTGTAATTCTTAAAGTTAAATTGCGTTACTTTAGAGAAATACAAAAAAAACAGCCAAACCAATTACAATACTTAAAAAAAAATCGAAACATCGAAGCTTGAAAAAATTACTCAAAAGCTAAATTTGTTAATTGAGATCTTAAAGTTAATGTGTAACGGTTCAAATTTATTGAAGAATTGGAAGAAAAAATATGTTGGTTGGCAAGTAGTTAATTAGTAGTTAATTGTAGATATAGTTAGGAAAGTAGTCTTAATTTGACACAACCTATATAAAATAATACATTTGATCAAAGATAACACTTTTTATGAGTGATTCAGTTTGAAGCTAAATCTCAAATCCTAAAAACGATTTTTTTTCTTTTTGTATTCCTCAAATTTATCTTTCACTCTTTTTGAGATATGAAGCCAAATTAAACGGCTTCTACCAGGTTAAAAAAGGATATGTATAATAAAAATATAAAATTGGTTTGAAATCCATTTATTTTGTAGCCCGGCAAGGTGGCCCAGTCCATACTGCTGTTCTGCAAGGGACAGGGTCTGCTTACGTCGGTGGTGATGCCAGGAGTGGACCGCGGACGCGCCTTCTCCACCGCCAGCTCCGGGTCCTTCGAGGGCGCCAACGGATCGCGGCGCCTGTCGCGTGGCATCTCGATGGAGGACTACGACAAGCCCAACATCCGCCGGCTCAGCATCATGAATAGTGAGTTGCCCAAGAAGGAGTAATCCGGTAATCCCGACCACGCCACGCCCACGGCTTCAGCTACAGAAGTACTCCTCCAGCGATGGTAGATTAAGCATAATCGCGTATTTAAATTACTTAAACTAGTGAAATACCTTTAGTCTGAGCCAAAACGTATTTGTGGGAACCCAGAGCCAATCAATCATACCAGAAGTAACCGCTTACTCTAGGCGATAAGCGGACTTTTGAGCCAAATTTTAATTAGCAATCGCTTAAAGTTTTCAACAAGCCGAAGAGCAACAGACACAGAAACACATTGCCCATCCGAACGGAAGGAGAGAAACTAAAAGCTGTATTAAACTGCGTATTTAGGTTTAGAACTACATTTATATCCCGAGGATCCCACCTGTGAAACTGAAACAAAGGCAAAGCATTCATATCTAAATCTTCCGCTCGAGGAAACTTGAACTCTACTGCTAAACACGAAATTCAAACAAGCAATCTATGCAATACCTCCGACTAGTAAACTGTACCTAAACACGTAGAAACTAATGCGAAACCCCCAAATTATACTCCAAACTCCACTCTTCTACCCGCGAATTTGTATCATTTTTGTGAACAGTCTCAAATGTTGCTGTTTTAGTGAAGAAGTCATATACAAAGTTTGACTAGAGTAAGTCGAAAGCACCACTTCAGAAGATGCTATCTAACATATTTATAACAAGCAAAGGCACACGGATTACATTTATGTATGTGTAAACAATCAAAACCAAAAGCAATTCGAAAACCAAAGAATATTTCACTGTAATGTAGCGAGTATTACAATTGTTTTATCGCATTGGCTTTAGCTTGTCATTTAGTGA
Organism: Drosophila biarmipes; assembly: GCF_025231255.1. Classification (NCBI taxonomy): domain Eukaryota; kingdom Metazoa; phylum Arthropoda; class Insecta; order Diptera; family Drosophilidae; genus Drosophila; species Drosophila biarmipes. Next base: position 4,727,507 of record NC_066616.1, on the reverse strand, counting down.
AGACAATTAAGTCGACCAAGGCACTCAGATAAGTAGAGCAACTACACCGTTACACAATAAAGTTAAAATGAAAAATCTGCTTAAGAGCTGTGTTCTGTTTTTGAAAATATTCACCCGTTGGCTTGTCAGGCTATCGAAAAAAGTTCTTGGGCCCATTCTTTTAAACTAATTTATTGTGTACACGTTGTATTGTGTACTTTAGCAAACCCGCAAGTCAGTTAAAGTGAATACTATAAATTCCGAAACTTCCGCAAACTGAATGTGTAATTTAAATTTAAATTTGCGCGGGTAAATGTCTTTCCGGCGATGGGTGAGCTCGCCCATCTCTACGAAAGAGTCCACCCCATCCCTAATCTTATCGATAGCTTGACGGCCTGTAGTATTTGGTATTTTCGACAGTCCGCGAACGGTCCTCTGGTGCTTCAGTGCAAAATAATTTTAACAACAAATTTTAAGCAGTTGCTGTAATATAATGTTGATACTGAGCTAACCTGTGTCCCCCTGTCCCGTCGCCCACAAACCAGCTAAGCACGTCTTCAACTTCAAGAGCGTCTACATGGACGCCCCCCCGCCCACGAAGCCTCCACGGGGAGTCAAGTACGGCAAGGATGAGGTAAATTTCTTCAAGCCGTCGCTGAAAATTGTGTTCCAGTCGCAGCATAGTCTCCTTAATCAATAAACCCACCTGGAAACCCCACCTGGCTGTGTTTTTTTTCTTATTTGTTGATTGCCTACAAAAGGTTCTTGGGGCGCCGCCTGCGAGCGGGTCCAAAGTGATGACGACACCATCTGGTTGTTTTTGTTGCCGCACGCCCTCTTTTTGTTTAGCGATATTACTTTTCTTAGATTACAAATGAGTAATGCCTGGTGGATGGCTTCCCATTGCAGTCTGCAGGGTGTGGCTTCCTGGTCAACGTCATCAAGTCGCTGGGGTTCAGCGAGACCACCGAGGAGCGCCAGAAGGAGAAGCAGAAGATCGAGCAGGAGTTCAAGCGCTCGGATCTGCGGCTGAACGATCTGGTGTCGCGCCACGACCAGCAACTCACCCAGGTGCTGCCCCTGTTCAGCCAGGTGTCCTCAGAGGTGACGGCCAGCCGTGAGCGGATCCATGCCGTCAAGGAGAACCTCGGAGTCTGCAAGCGACTGCTCCAGTGCAGGCGTGATGAGCTCAGGAAGATGTGGATGGATGCAGTGCAGCACAAGTACGTGCTGGAGATGCTGGAGCAAATGTAAGTGCCTTTGCTTTTCTGGATCATTAGAGCCGTCTTAAATTCTCAACGCACTTCCAGCCAGGAGCTGCGCAAAGTGCCTCAGCGCGTTGTGGGTTACACCGCCAAGCGCCAGTACCTGCATGCCAGCAAAGCCTTGACCGATGCACTGGCCACCCTAAATGGACCCTTGCAGGCCGTCGAGGGTTTGTCTGATCTGCGAACCGACCTGCAGACCCGTCGCCAGCAGCTATATCAACGACTGCACGAGGAACTGGTCACCCAGGTGTACACCAACTCTGCCAACGAAGCCCTCTCCTCCTTTCAGCGCACCAACTCTAGTCGTTTGAATTCCAGTTTCACTAGAGGAATAGGTGCCCGCCGCTCTACGGATCGCATTGAGGCCAATGCTCGAGTGCGCAAAGCACTGGCCGAAATGGCCCAGAGCTTTGACTTGGACAAGGCCGAGGTTATTGAAGACGCAGATCTCATTTACCCGGAGCTGAGCATGAGCTACTTCGTTGCCATCATTGTGGAGTCGTTTGGAATGCTGCACAAGGTGCCCGACTCCCTGGAGACGCTGCGCGTCCAAATCCAAACGGAGTTGCTCAATGTGGTGCGGCACACGACGCATCAACTCTCTTTGAGTGGTGCAACGGCTGAGGCCAATCCCCTCCTTACACTACTAGAGATCATATTTAAGCAGTTCAAGGCCATCGCCAAGACGCATACCTTACTGCTGAAGAACTATTTGTCGGTGGGCCAGAAGTACTCGGTTGTTGGACCCCAGCCCTACGATCTGACGGACTTTTGGGCCCAGGCCCAGTCAGTGGTAAGTATTGAGTAAACAAGCTCTACAGACTTTTTTAAATAACTGGGTACCTCTTTTAGCTGCAACTGCTGCTCACCGATTATTTGGATATACAAAATGCTGCCTCGGATGAAAGTGCCCAGACGGGTTTTGCAGAGCCCACCAGCAACATAAATTCCTATTTCCTTAGGCGCAAGATGCCAAGGTAAGCGGATAATTAAAAGGTCGCCTGATGTCTTATTACTATTCTTTTTCTAACCAGCACTAAGCGCTCAATGTTCAAGTTCGACAAGTCCTCGCATGTTGGCAGCAGCAGCAATAGCGACTCCTTCAAGGAGCATCGTCGCAATGCCTCTGATGCCTCCGTGGATGATAATCTGGGTGGCCAGCTCGGTGGCAGTGGCAAGGGCTCCAACAGCGGCATCTTCCCTCACGAGAAGAAGCAGCGTGAGAAGATACTGATCTGTACGCCCGATCAAAATATCATAACCAAAGTCTATCTACCTCTCATGGGATATATCAAGGAGATAGAAAACTTTATGAAGTGCAAGCCAGGGTGAGGAAATAGTCCAAGTGGCTGGTTCAATGTTGTTACACTTTCTCGCACTTTCAGGCAACCCTGTAGTCTACATGACTTTTTAGACAACTATATTAGGGATACATTCCTATCCAAGGGCCACAACCGCAACCTGCAGCTGACCATCGAGTCGCTGTCGAAGAATCAAGATGCGTGGCGCACGATTATTAGTCCCGAAGAAATAAAAGCTCTCAATCTGAGCAGGCCTTTGCTGCAGTCTACTGTGATGGTCGAGCGCAGACTGATGGAGACCAAGAACCTTATTCAAGACCTGCCCTGCTACTCTGAAGACCTTCTTAAGATGGTGTGCGCTCTGCTGAAGGCCTATCGAGAGATCTGCCAGGCGGCCTACCGTGGAATAGTGCAGCCAGATTCAGAGGACAAAAGGATTTACAGTGTAGCCTGGCTAAAGGATGAAGATATAAGCAGATTTTTAAAGTATGTGTGGAATAACCAAAGTAAATACTTAATAATACCTATAAAATATTTGTACAGAACGCTACCTAACTGGACGGACCTAAAGACCTCCAGCCAGAAGTCGCGTCATAACCGAAAGCTTCATCGTGGAAGCTTCGAGCCATCGGAGGAGGAGAGTCCAATGCAGGTGCAACAGCGCAACATTCGCGAGGCTGAGATGCTGACCAGTAACTTGGGCGAGGGCGGTATCACCCAGCAGGAGATTCTGGTGGAAATCAGTGTGCTTAAGGAACTGGCCATACTGCAGGAGAGCATGGAGTGGTTCTCGTGCCGCGTCTCTGAGTTTGCCAACGATTTGCGCCGACCTTTGGTAAACGGACTGAACGCGGTATCCGCTGAGTGCAGCGCCGACATCGCAGTAAAGGATGGCACGATCAAGGTGATGACCAACCTGGCTTTGGAGTTCGATGAGCTGGCGAACACCTGCCTTCTGGTGCTGCATCTAGAGGTCCGTGTACAATGCTTCCACTACCTACGCTCGAAGTCGAGTGTCAGGACCAACAGCTATGTGGGCTCCAAGGATGACATCCTGGAACCCGATCGTCAGGTGCAGGTGCTGACTAAGCGGTTGTCAGAGATGGATGAAGCGTTTAGTGCTACTCTACATCCGAGAAAGACCAGAGTAAGTTGAAATCGTCTTTCCTCTTTTACCCCGATTTAACATTTTTATTTTCTTTAGTATATTTTTGAGGGACTCGCGCACTTGGCGTCACGCATCCTTATACAGGCCTCCAACTATCTCGAGCACATCGATCAAATAACTGTCCAACGCATGTGCAGGAACTCGATCGCCCTGCAGCAGACACTGAGTAACATTACTGCATCCAGGGAAGTGGCTTTGGATCAGGCCAAACACTTCTACGAATTGCTTTGCATGGAGCCGGATGTAAGCAAGCCTTTAATATATTTTTCCTATTTACGTTCTACATATTTTTTTGTTTACCCACAGGAAATACTCAATGCTTTGCTGGAACGTGGCACTCAGTTTTCAGAGATGCAGTTGCTCAATGCCCTGCAACTGTCGTGCAAGTCCTTTGGCATAACAGACGCCAATCTCCTGGCTTCCTATCAGCAAAAGCTATCGGACATACTGGGGGCCAAGCCCTCCAAAGGCGTTGTTGTGTAGATAGCGCTGCGCCCGGCGAACCATTCAATATCCATGCGTTTGTGTACATCGGCATTAGGTGTAAGTGCAAAATGTGTGTTAGTGTTAAGCTCAAAATGATTATTAATGTTCTGAACATGTTTGGCGAGCACTTGGTGTTGCGGTGCAGTCGGTTATACAGATAAATACATATTCTAAAGTTCATTAATATTGCTTTAATGGCTTCTACACAATAAATGAGGATTTAACAACGATCTGCTGACTTTTTCATATTTAATGACTAATGACGTGGGGTGGTGAAGTAAAAAATATTTTCTACATCTTCCGGTCCTTTGAATTGTTCAAATTAATTTCAAAGAAATCCCCGGTTTAACCGATTCACCAAAGATCTGCTCCCTGGTTTGAACCTCCAATAGGAATATTCGATACCAACAAAGACTCCTGCTATCGAGTAGCGATAGGCCCCGATATTCGTACAAATAAAGCCTCCTCATACCGCTGTTTTTTTCTTGCAAGACAACAAATTCCATCTTTCAGTTAACCAATTAACAATAAAAATGACTGAACCAGTTGAAAGCTCAGAGGTGAAGTCGCCGTCGTACGACTTGTCCAAGTTCCGGCTAAAACGGATTCTGACCAACAACACCGTGAGGAAAAGTATATCCCTCCTCGGAACATTTGATGACCCGGCTGAAGATGCCATTGTTGTTCTCGAGAAAAATGGTAAAAAGGAACTTTAGTCAATACATTAGAGCTCTATGTATTATAAACGTTGCATCCTCCAGCTTACCGGGAAAGCGAAGTGGCGACGGAGTCGCCATCTGAGGAGTCGGGGTCTCCCAAGAAGCCAAGTTATTTTAGTGCCGATCTGAAAGTTGACACTGAGTTTGTCAATAATATCTACGGCAGTTATCAGGTTGTGCCCAGCAGGGATCTATGTGGCAAGTATTAAACCAGCAAAGCACACTAACGCAAAAAAGTATAACAATCTTTCACATCGCAGGTGTTAAGTGCACTGTCGTCTATCCCGCCACCGAGAAGCACATAGAAAAATATTCCGTATGCCAGAAGTACCTCATCCAGGAGACCCCTGATCTCTACCAAAGGATAACGCTTCCATACCTGTCCTCAAGCCAGTTTTCCCTTGAGTGGGTCTACAACATACTCGAGCACAAGCAGGAGACGGAACGTATCGTGTTTGAGGACAAGGATCCGGAGACTGGCTTTATTCTGCTGCCCGACCTCAAGTGGGACGGACGCAATGTTGAAACCCTCTACCTGCTGGGCATTGTTCACAAGCATGACATTAAATCGCTGCGGGACTTGAACGGAAGCCACCTTGATATGTTGCGAAACCTGCGCCAATCATCGAAGGACGCAATCTTCAAGCGCTACGGCCTCAATCCCAACCAGCTGCGCATGTACTTCCACTACCAGCCGTCCTTCTACCACCTGCATGTGCACATAAATCCGGTTCGGAACGATGCGCCGGGCATCTGGTGCGAAAAGTCACATATGCTAGATACGGTGATTAACAATCTGGAGCTCATGCCGGACTACTACCAGCGGGCCACCCTGCCGTTCGTCCTATATGAAGGCAACAAGCTGTTGGATCTCTACGAGAAGGAGAGACCGATTCGAGTGGTGCCAGTACAAGGTGATGATAAAGAACAGCCCAAAAAGGAGTTGGCAGACGCCGAGCCAGTAGAAGGTTTCAGCGATGAGGAGGAGGAGGAAGAGAGGCAATGCAAGCGTATAAAGCTGGCCACTCCGGAGCCCAAAGAGGCCGAGACAACTGTCCAGGCATGTGCTTAAGCTTACTTTCCGTAAAATAAAAAATGTTGAAATGCGAAGGGATCCTACCCAAGAAAGGGGTAAAGCTTAATGATGTAGCTAGGATAGATATTCATTTATAATTACTCAAATCAAAATAAAATATATAACGTTTTGGAATATTACTTAAATTGACTCAGTCTTCTTTTAGCCGAATGCTAGAACCTAACATGTTATTGAAAAACCTGCCCTAATTAATTTTATACATTTCTATGATTAAAAGTAAGGCCTAAACTGTCGGAATCCCTCTTAATCAACTATTTATGCAAACCTGAACAAAATAAATCAAACCTACAAATAAAGAAAAAAGACTTTATAATTAATCAGCTGGTTGCCATCTTTATTTATTTAATAATAGTGTAGCTATGTCTGTTGTGTATTATTTCTGTTGCATGCTCTGCTTGTGTTTATATAGTTTTTTAGTTAAATAATTTATTTATTATTTTTCGTGGCCTTGCGTATTTGTTTATATTTGTAATACATTTAAATACATTCCACTGCGGTTTTAGGTTTTGTTCTCGTCACGGCATGGCTAATTTATCAAAGTCCTAGAAAAAGTCATCTGAGTATTGGCGCCCAGAAGTTTTTTTATTCAAAATCTGAGTGTGTCGTTTTTCGTATTCGAATCTTTTGTCTAGCCTTGAGAGCTGCGAATTCCATTCGCGCCCGCTCCAGAGTTATGCTAAGCGAATGCTTGATTTTCGTAAGCTCGTTAGCTGTGTGTCTTTAAAAGTGTGTTTTAAAAGGTGGATCGATACCTCAATTATGACAAACGTCAGGAGAGTAGTAAGGTCAAAATAATTGTTTTTAATTTTGCCAAAATAATGCCCAACAATATATTTTGGGCAGGGTGTTGCCCTCAAATATCTTCTACATCTTCTGGCTAAGATTGCGGGGCTTCTATGCTATCGAAACACACAGTTAATTTTACATTTATAGTTTCTAGGACGCCAGTCGCCGGTAAATGACTTCAGATAATAGTGTGTTCCTAAGATTTTTCGTTTTCGTCGTATTCACGCGAGTCGATCCACCCGAGTGTGGTGTGTCCTATTTCATCGAATTCTTTAGCTTGGAAGCCTTGTTCAACATCGTTTATGGTACATACATACATAAATATTATTTCAAATACATACATACATATACATATATATAGGTATATATATAAAAATAACAAATAATAGTAGTAATAAAATCGTAATGTGTAATTTCCCAATATAATAAAAACAATACGCGTCGGCCTGCCCTGAATACTAAGCTGATACTTTCAATTGCTCGTCGTGCCCGACTGCTCCACATCGACGTCCACGTCGGTGTGCTGCTGCTGCTGCCCCTGCGGCACATACATCACGGCAGTGCCCTGCTGGTCTGCGTCCGAGGACACCGACCAGTTGCGCTCCAGCTGCTCCAAGGCTGCCATGGTCGCCGTGGTTGTTACCCCCACTCCGGAGCTCTCTGCCCCGGCTCCGTCGCTCATAACGCCCGCTTTGAGCGTCTCCTCCAGCAGCACCTGGATCTTGTCCTGGTCGTCTAGGTGGACGAAGCCCAAGCGCACCAGTTCGCTGGTGAGATCCGCTGCCGTATCGTTCTCGTTCACCTGGCATGTCAGTTGGCGGTTCATTTTGTCATCCATGCGCAGCAGTATTGTCATGGTTATGTCATTGCTATCCTCCTTGATCTTAACGCTGCACATCATGTTAACGATGCGCCTCGACTCCGTGTCCACCGGCTCTGGCGTGGCCGATTTCACGGAGTCAGCCCGCTCCGGCGAAGCGGCCCGTGAGCGGAAATTGGGCGGCTTCTTGCCGCTGTACGTAATCAGCGGGTACACACCGTACTTTACGTCCTCGACGAACTTCTCCAGTTTGTCGGCCCCCGAAACGTCTGCCAGTCGGTACTGCCGTTCCTGCCCACCAGCCAGCCTGAGCTGTGCCATAACCACGTCCGGCTGGTAGTAGCGCTGCATCAGGCCGTCGAAGGCGGTTTCCGAGAACATGGTGCGGTTGGCGGGCGAGAAGACCAGACAATGGGCAGTCAGCAGTTTGAGGGAGTGCACCTACGGGAGCAACAAATGGTATTATTACCTACTTGATTTGTTTAGGGGATTACATTTAGTCAGGTGTTTTTTTAAAATACATACATATCTCTGTATACTCTGGTATTAAATTTCAAGGGCGACATTTAAGATGTAATTGAACACGCAGCCATATCTTATCTATCAAAACATTTTTATAATTGACGAGTTTGGTATTATTTCTGTTTGGAGGGGATGAACTAATACATACATGTTATGACTTTTTAAATCATTTTACTGCATAGCCCTATATTTTACAATTTTTAAAGGTCCAAATATGTTACATCAAAAATGTCTATCCTCCCATTAATAACATTCAAGCTTATTTAATAAAGGATCGCTTAAGATATTGTTTGTACTAGAAGAAACTGTGGCTCTCAAAGTTTAAATAGATTTTTTCCATTAATGTCATCTCGTTTTCTGTGCTTGTGTCCTTTTTCTTACAAGCATTGAAAATATTTTCTTTAAATGAATGTGACTGTATAGTAGTTCATTTAAAATAATTAGTTTTTCTTGGTTAACTATTTGGATCAGCTAAAATAGAGTCTAAATAATATGGAGACTAGATAAGTAGATTAATCTAAATTATCAACAGTCCGATATGCGTTGCTTTTTTCTGTGGCCGTTAAAATATAAATCCTATACGACTCTTTTGAGGTGGGATCCATATTAATGTAAGAATAACACATTAATGTTAGGTGTAAAGACCTCTTCAAGTAAAAGTTGTGGTCGCTCAAATCTTGTTTACGTCTCAGCATTTCCATATAGAATTTAGGAAAAAAAGAGAATTTACTAAGAAACAACACAAAGCTAAATTTCATTTCCGCAAGATGGATCCAAGAATTAAATTACCAGGGGTACTTAACTAAGCAATTGTCGTGCGGGACTTCAATTGACAACATGATGATTGGTTTGCCTGCTTACTCACCTCGAAGAGCAGTGGGTGGAAAAGCAGATCATTGGCGCTTGGCCGGTCCTGCGGCTGCGGATTGAGACACTTTCGTATCAGGTCGCGCTGCAGATCGTTCTCCAGGCTGAAGATTGTGCGCTGGATGGTCTCCTCGTTGATGGCAGTCGACTCGCTATTGCTGGGCTGGATCTCCAGGGCGGCCATCTCCAGGGCACACATCCCAAAGGCGTAGATGTCGAGGGCTGCGGTCAACTGGTCGGCGGCTCCGTACTCGGGCGCCTGGAAGTAGTGGGCACCCCGTTCGCGTTCCCTTTCCCGCTCGCGTCCTCTCCGAACGCTGTAGTGGACCGCATCCGGTACCACCGAGCCGATCTTGACCAGACCGTTGTGCTGGATGAAGATGCTATCACAGGTTAAGTTGCCGTGGATGATGGGCGGCGAGCAGGAATGCAAATAACTGAGCGCGGACAGGATCTGGGTGCACCACCGACGCCACGACTCCAGCGGTAACCGCTTGGCATTGCGCTTCGTGCGCTTGAGGAACTGTTTCAGCGACCCACTCGACATGTATTCGGTGATGAAGACCACTCGCGGTCGCTCGGCCTGCTGCGTGTCCGTCCAGTAACGGTGGAACTTGACGATGTTTTGGTGGTCCAGCTGCAGTAAATTATCGAACACCTGTCGCATCTTCTCCTCCTGCGACTTCAGCTCCTGGAGACTGGCATATTGCACCTCATTCCACACGACCTCCACGCCCTCCTCGGTGTCCATGGCCAGATGGACGCAGTCGATTCCGGGCACATCACGTTGGTCAACCTCTTCGCGCCTCTTCAGCCAACGTCCGCAGGGCGACTCCTCCAGGATCTCGCTCTCGTCCTCGGAATCGTCCCCGGACTCGCGCGGCGACGAGTCCAGATTGACGCCCTCACTGCCGACGACAACAGAGACGCCGACGCTGACCGCAACGCCGCTGCCAGCATCAGCTGTTGAGGCACCAACTATGTGCGGGGGCTGCTGCGTCGACTGCGACGCCGGCGTCGCGGCTGGGCAGGATGCATTCGCAGGGGCGGCCGCCAAGGGGGGATGGTGCTGGGTCGGTTCATCCGATGTCGCGCTACCGCTGTTGCCGGCATTCGCTTGGCTATTTGACATTAGGGTGCGGTCACCGACGCGTCTGCGGCTGTTGAGCAGTTCTGTTCCAGTTCCAGAAGGCCTCGTCTTCGGTTTCCAGAGTTTATTTTCTTTGTGCCTGCAAGTTGGCCTGCTTGCGTTTACGCTCACTTTTCGCGGTGTCCACTGCGGGCTCCGGGCAACGAGCTACATCCGCTGATGCTCCTCTGTCGCTGCCTCTGCCCACTCACTGGCGCACACATACACATACACAGGCACCACCTCCTCCTCTGCACCCCTCGCTCAGTAAACACTCCGCTGCGACGGCTGGCGACTGCTGCGACGTTTTTTCGGCGCCTTCGACGGCTCCAATCCTCGACTGCTGCGCGAACGGCGATCCGTTGGTTGCACTTTCTGGCCTGACACGCTACCGATTCGTTTATTTAGGCGTTTTTTCACGCTAAAAGACCCAAGAAATGTGAGCAAATCGATGCCTCTGGCTTATCGATAGTCACCCCCTCAATCGCTGGGCCAGCGCAGCAGTGCCGCCTGGTATCGATAGTCATGCGGAAAGCCAAATGTAGCCGGAAAAATATAACATATTGGGTATTCCGCTTATTCTATTTATTCTATTTGTTTGTTAATTTGATTTAACTACTAATCACAGCTGTTTTCCTGTCATTTCTTTACTGCCATATGATACTAACTCGATTTTACTTTAAAAAGTCATATTGAATGCCTTGTCTTTTGAATTTGAATCCAAACTATTTCCTAGCCAAGTAGCCAAAAAAAAGCTAGATCTAGCGAGTAAGCGTAGAATCGCCATCACCACAAGTCTTTTTCGATAGTTCGTCAATGGTACCGATAACCGCTTGCCATCTGTGCCGGCAGCTCTTGAAAATTCCGGACTAAATTCTGCAAAACAACTGACGGATCATGGATAGCATAATTGGACGCAGCCAGTTTGTCTCGGAAACGGCCAATCTCTTTCTGGACGAGAAGACGGCCACGGCAAGGGCAAAGGTAGAAGCAGCTCCCTGCCGCGTCAAGCCGCCAAAGCTGACTGCATTTCATCTTCTATTTCTCAATTCAGGTGGTCGAGTGGTGCAATGATCTGGCTATTGCACCGGCTTCGACTAAGTGCGAACTCCTGGCCAAAGTGCAGGAGATTGTCCTTGGATCCTGCACAGAGCTGGCCGAGGAGTTCCTGGAGCCAGTGCTTTCTTTGGCCCACGACCAGAACATGGACGTGCGCAGGCAGGTGGTCGCCTTCGTGGAGCAAGTGTGGTAGGTACCAATACATAGGCGAAGGAAAGTACTTGCTTCATGGCAAATCTCCCATTTTCAGCAAAGTTAAGGTTGAGCTACTGCCTCATGTTATCAACATCGTCTCTATGCTGCTGAGGGATAACTCGGCTCAGGTGATCAAGCGAGTGATACAGGCCTGCGGCAGCATCTACAAAAATGGGTTGCAGTACTTGTGCAACCTAATGGAACCCGGTGACAGCGCCGAGCAGGCATGGAACATCCTCAGCCTAATCAAGGCTCAGATTCTAGACATGATAGACAACGAAAACGACGGCATACGCACAAACGCCATAAAATTCCTCGAGGGCGTCGTTGTGTTGCAGAGCTTTGCTGACGAGGACAGTCTCAAACGGGATGGAGACTTCTCGCTGGGCGATGTCCCTGACCACTGTAAGCTCTTCCGCCGCCAGAAGTTGCAGGAGGAAGGCAACAATATATTCGACATATTACTCCAGTTCCACGGAACCACGCACATTTCCTCGGTAAATTTAATTGCCTGTACAAGCAGCCTCTGCACGGTTGCCAAAATGCGGCCCGCCTTCATGGGCGCCGTGGTAGATGCTTTTAAGCAGCTAAATGCCAACCTGCCGCCCACCCTCACTGACTCGCAGGTGAGCTCTGTCCGCAAGAGTCTCAAGTTGCAACTGCAGACATTGTTGAAGAATCGCGGAGCCTTCGAGTTTTCTGGCACGATCCGGGGCATGCTAGTTGACCTGGGATCCTCGACGAATGAGATTCAAAAGCTAATTCCTAAGATGGACAAACAGGAGATGGCTCGGCGACAGAAGCGCATCCTTGAAAATGCAGCACAAAGTCTCGCGAAGAGAGCTCGTTTGGCCAGCGAACAGCAAGAGCAGCAGCATAGGGAGATGGAGCTAGACACCGAGGAGTTGGAGCGGCAGAAGCAAAAGTCCACACGAGTGAACGAGAAGTTTCTGGCCGAGCATCTGCGCAATCCCGAAACGGTGGTTGGTCTGGTAGTGGAGTTCCTGCCAAGCCTGCCCACTGAGGTGCCTCAAAAGTTTCTTGAGGAGTACACGCCCATTCGTGAAATGTCCATACAGCAGCAGGTGAGCAACATCTCCAAAATTTTTGGCGAGCAGCTTTCAGAAAAGCGCCTCGGTCCAGGAGCCGCAACCTTTAGTCGGGAGCCACCAATGAGGGTTAAGAAAGTGCAAGCAAACGAGTTAGCATCTAGTCCTATGGATGTTGACAATGAAGCTGTCCAAAAACTGAGTGAAGAAGAATTGCAACGGAAGGAGGAGGCCACCAAGAAGTTGCGCGAGACGATGGAGCGCGCCAAAGGAGAGCAGACTGTGATCGAGAAGATGAAGGAGCGCGCCAAGACGCTGAAGCTGCAGGAGATCACCAAGCCTCTGCCACGCAATCTTAAGGAAAAGTTCCTGACAGAAGCAGTGCGTCGCATCCTTAACTCGGAACGGCAGTGCATCAAAGGAGGTGTATCATCTAGGCGCCGGAAGCTGGTTACCGTGATAGCAGCCACCTTTCCGGACAACGTACGTTATGGCATCATGGAGTTCATCCTAGAGGATGTAAAACAGCGCATTGATTTGGCCTTTTCCTGGCTCTTTGAGGAGTACTCTCTGTTGCAAGGATTCACAAGGCACACTTACGTTAAGACCGAGAATCGACCAGATCACGCTTATAACGAGTTGCTGAACAAGCTCATTTTTGGCATCGGGGAGCGCTGCGATCACAAGGACAAGATTATACTGATCCGTCGCGTTTACCTAGAGGCACCCATTCTTCCGGAAGTTTCGATAGGACATTTGGTTCAGCTTTCCCTAGACGACGAGTTTTCCCAGCATGGTCTAGAGTTGATCAAGGACCTTGCGGTCCTCAGACCTCCTCGAAAGAACAGATTCGTGCGAGCGTTGCTTAATTTTTCCGTGCACGAGCGAGTAGATCTGCGGGATCGGGCACTGGCCCACCTTGTCAGTTTGTACCATGTGCACAAAATCCTTCCGGCGCGGATAGACGAATTTGCTACGGAGTGGCTTAAATTCGTAGAGCAGGAAACTCCACCAGCTGCTGTTTTCTCGCAGGACTTCGGTCGACCAACTGCAGAGTCCGCCTGGCGTGAAGATACCGCAAAAGTGTGCCTTGGTTTGGCCTTTACCCTGCTGCCCTATAAGCCGGAAGGTAAGCTTCCTTATAATTTATGAAATTTGTATTTAGCTGACGAACATGTCGGGTATTAATTTAATCTTCATTTGTACCCCCAGTTTACGTGCAACAAATATGTCAAGTTTTCGTGTCTACCTCCGCCGAACTGAAGCGCACAATTTTGCGTAGCCTAGATAATCCCATCAAGAAGCTGGGTGTCGAAAATCCCACAATTCTGCAACTGATTGAGGACTGCCCGAAGGGCATGGAGACCTTGGTGATCCGCATCATTTACATACTGACGGAGCGAGTGCCGTCGCCACATGAGGATCTGGTCCGGAGGGTTAGGGATCTCTATCAGAACAAGGTCAAGGACGTTCGTGTGATGATACCCGTACTTAGTGGCTTGTCCCGCTCCGAGCTGATCGCCGTTCTACCTAAGTTGATAAAACTTAACCCCGCTGTGGTGAAGGAGGTCTTTAATCGTTTGCTTGGCATTGGTGCTGAGTTCGCTCATCAGACGATGGCCCTGTCTCCCACAGATATTCTGGTGGCCTTGCACACCATTGACCCCAATGTCTGTGACCTTAAAGCCATTGTCAAGGCCACATCCCTGTGCCTGGCTGAAAGAGATTTATACACCCAGGAGGTGCTTATGGCTGTGCTGCAGCAGTTGGTGGAGGTTATTCCACTGCCTACTCTGATGATGCGAACAACAATCCAGAGTCTGACTCTTTATCCGCGCCTGGCCAACTTTGTTTTGAACTTGTTGCAGCGCCTTATCATGAAGCAGGTTTGGCGGCAGAAGGTGATCTGGGAGGGCTTTTTAAAAACCGTTCAACGCCTGAAGCCGCAGTCTATGCCAATCCTGCTGCACCTTCCTCCCGCCCAGCTGGTGGACGCACTTCAGCAGTGCCCCGATTTAAGGCCGGCTTTGTCGGAATACGCAGAGAGCATGCAGGACGAGCCGATGAATGGCAGCGGCATTACCCAGCAGGTTTTGGATATCATCTCCGGGAAGTCAGTGGATGTGTTTGTCACGGTAACTATGATTTATATTGGCTCTACACAAAACTCCTGGTTCATTTAAAACTCTAACAATATTGAATCACAACACTTTTATTAACTAAATTTCTTCTTCTCAGGACGAAAGCGGCGGCTACATCAGCGCCGACCACATCAAAAAGGAGGTGCAGGATCCATCGGAAATCGGCGTCATATCCACAGTGCCCGTCTTGACGTCGCTGGTGCCACTGCCTGTTCCCCCGCCCATCGCCAGCGATCTGAACCAGCCCCTGCCGCCTGGCGAGGACTAGCTGCAGCTAGATTGTTTTGTTTGCCTATAGACATTTCTAATTTACTCAATAAGACAAAGCTTATATTTAAAATTTCACTTCAACTGATATTTTTTACCCAAACGGGATGCGAGGATGTTATGATTCAAAACCCGAGCCATACCTTGTTTTTTTAAGTCTCGGACGTTGCCGATATGGAGTTGTGAATCTTTCACGGATATCACTGTACTAGCGGGAAGTTTTTCTGCGAAATCTTAACAGCTCATTGCGAGGAACTTGCAAGTAATCCCTGACAGCTGTTCGGGGTAAAATATATTAAATACTCTCTTGTTAGCCGAAAGAAATAATATGTAAAAACTACTCTAGAACGCCAGTTCTCTTAGTATCTAATCTGTTTGAATCATTCTGAATTTCCCGAATTGCCGATAATTTAAATTCGTCAATTCATTCCGAAGAATACATCTTTATTTTTAAGTCGATATCATCAAAGTGGTTTATTTAAATTTCTACAACTCAAACATAAATCCAAACTTTTATTCCCATAAAGCTCATACATTTTACATAAAACGTCGTTATGAGAATAAAAAGATTACAGTTTAGACTGTTACTTCAGCTTCCATTTTCTCGCCAGCGAGAGAAGCAAGTATATTTCTGGCCGTGATTCGGGACATTTCCTTGCGTGTTTCGATGTCAGCACTGCCAATATGAGGAAGGATTACCACATTGTCCAGCTCGAGGAGCGGGTCGTCCAATGGAAGGGGCTCCGGCGTAGTGACATCCAGACCAGCGGCCTGAATTTTCTTTGACTTCAGTGCCTCGTACAAAGCCTTCTGGTCCACAACCCCACCACGCGCTGTGTTGATAAGAATACAGTTGGACTTCATATTCTCGAACGCAGCAGCATTGAAGATCTCCTTGGTCTGCGGGGTTAGGGCGCAGCAGACTACGATAAAGTCTGAGTTGCGAAGCATCTCGTCAAAGTCGACGTGCCGGGCATTCACGGCTGCTGCCTCCTGGGGTCGTGGCGAACGGGTTGTGTAGGTTATCTCCGCCGGCTTGAAGGGCACAATACGTGCCGCTATCTCTTGGCCGATGCGCCCGAAGCCGAGCAGGCCCACTCGAGAGCCCTTCAGTCCCTGACCGCACATCCACATCGGGGCCCACGACTTCCAGCCACCGTTGTACACCTGTTTGTTGGCCTCGAACAGTCGCCGGTTGGTGGCCAAGAGAAGGGCGAGCGTCAGTTCCGCCGTGGCATCTGTGAGTACGTCCGGGGTGAAGCCCACGCGAATGCCACGTTTCTTGCACTCCTCCACGTCGATGTGGTCATAGCCTACGGATATTGTGGCCACACACTTCAGCTGGGGGCCCGCAGCATCCAGGACTTCCTTGTCGACCTTGTCAGTTAGAGCGCAGTAAAGGGCGTCCTTTCCGGCCACCCCGCGGATCAGTTCAGGGCGGGGCACCGGGAAGGTCTCATTCCAAGTGCTCACCTGGCAACTGAGAAATGTCATGGAAATTTAATTAGTGCGTATGCTTATTAGCCGACACATAACATCCAGAACAAACCTCTTGCGCAGCAACTCCAGACCGCTGTCGTCCACATCCGGACGTGTCACGTATACACTTGGTTGGGAGCTCATTCTTCGAGCTATCTGTCCTGGCAGCAAAAAATTCCTGACGTGACCGCACGGCAACCGCGGGGGCATTGATTCAAGTTTTTTGTATGGAAAAGAAGTAAACAAATTAACAGGTTTCCGTTAGTATGCCCGTATTCTGCATACAGAAGCATACCGCAGTTCCAGAAAATACACACGTTTTTAAAAGATCGACTAGAAATTGCCCTGTAATCAAGGTTGTTATGCCACCTTTGACGGACAGGAAGTCTTTTATAATAACAAAGAAATATTTTGAGCGTCCTGACAGTAAGTCTTTTATAATAATAACAAGGAAATATTTTGAGCGTGGTTCAGTACTTGGATTGCTTACATCTTGAGCAATGTTGCTTAGAAAATGTATTAAATTAATATTGAATGACATTTAAAATTTCTTTATTTCAGGTCACCTATCTTTCTGTAAGCCATCACTAGATGTTTTTTTATTTCAGTGAAGTGTGTAACTTTAACTTTTTTATTGACTAAATTGAAAAAAATTATAAGTAAATAATTCTGTCGGGGATAAATATGTACATTAAGTATACCCTCCCTCTACAGGGTATAGATTACATCTGGTCACGAAACTTGCCCCACAAAGCATTTGATCTCGCCCGGCTTTTTCACTGCTTATAAGTCAAACAGGAAGAAGAGGAGTTTGGAAAAGGAAAAGGTATTCGGAGCCTGTCCAACCCTATCCATGAATGGCCCCCGCTGCCTCGCCAAGCTGAGCACACGTGCGGTCGCATCCCCGGCCCTGAACCTGAGACAGAGAAATCGCTGGATAAAAACCATGGCCGTTAATATGTCGCCACGAGAGCCCTCTCCGGAGTTGGTCGCACAGTTAGGGAAACAACCCAGGATGCGCACTAATCCGGCTTTCAAAAAGGTCCAGACTCCGGAGTTCCAAAGCATATTCACCCCCGAGCTGAAGGAGCTGGTGGCTCTCTTCGAGAAGTATGACTATGAGCTGCGGATCGCTGGCGGTGCTGTGCGCGACATCCTTATGAGCATTCCTCCGAAGGACATCGACCTGGCCACCACCGCCACACCAGAACAGATGAAGGAAATGTTTGAGAAGGAGGAGGTGCGAATGATCAATGCGAACGGCGAAAAGCACGGCACCATTACTCCCCGGATAAATGACAAGGAGAACTTCGAGGTCACCACACTGCGAATTGACATCCGCACCGATGGACGCCACGCGGAGGTGATGTATACTACCGACTGGCAGCTGGACGCTAACCGCCGTGATCTGACAATCAACTCTATGTTCTTGGGCTTCGATGGCACCGTGTACGATTACTTCTATGGCTACGACGATCTCCAGAAGCGTCGCGTGGTATTTGTGGGCGATGCGGATGTCCGGATCAAGGAGGACTTTCTTCGCATCCTACGCTATTTTCGATTCTACGGACGCATAGCGAATGAAGAAAAGAACCACGATGAGGCCACTCTGACTGCCATTAAGGAAAATGCAGGAGGCCTTGCTAGGATCAGCGGCGAGCGGATCTGGACAGAGCTTCAAAAGATAGTGGTGGGCCATTACGGATCTGCCTTGCTGACGGAGATGCATCGTTGTAACCTATTCGAGCACATCGGTCTACCTGTCGAGCCTAACTTGGAGGAGTTTGACCGACTGTGCGCTGCTCTAGAGCACTTCGAGAAGCCGCATTATCCCATTTTGTTCATGACGGCGATGCTGCGATCTGCGGAAGATGCCATGGCGATGCACAAACGGCTGAAGCTATCGGCCCACGAAAGGGACTTGGCCAGGTTTATCACCCAGGAGCGTGAAAAGGTTAAAAGTTCGACATACCGAAACTTGATCAACTTATAACTTAAACTCCGACTCTCAGGTTGACACAGATTACACCACCCTGCGCGACTACCAAAAACTGTGCTTACAGAAGTACATTCAACGGGACTTCGTGGAACAGTTGCTTAAGTACTCCAACAAGCAGGATCTCTACAATCAACTCAAGTCGTGGGCCAAGCCAAATTTCCCAATTAGAGGAAATACTTTGGCTGAGCACGGACTTAAGGGAATACGACTTGGTCTGGTTATGAACGAACTGAAGCTCCTTTGGGCAGACAGTGACTTCCAATTAAGCCACGATGATCTGCTGAAAAAGATACCTGACGTGCTGGAAAAGATACCAAGTACCCCCAGTAAAGTGAAGAGCATGAAGTAGTACTGATTCCATCTGAAGCTCTCCTTCCTTTGTGGGTACATTTATTAAAGTTTCTATGACCACTTGTTTGCTTGTTTTTGTTACATTGTTTTTCTAGTATTATTTCTTTGTAAAGATCTGAATGGGCCGCTTGAATCCGGCTTCACAGTGCTCGGGTGTTCCCATGAGTTCCATTTTGTCAAACCCTACTTCTGGGCCCAGCAGATATTCGGTGAATTGGTCAGGTCTGAACTTAATAGAATTGTAGTTTTCCCTTATTTGTTCCTGAAAAAGGGTACACTTATAATTAGGAGTGGTCTGAAAATACTTTGCACTTATTTTTCTACAATTGCCACTGAATATAGGCGGTCAATCTTTTAAACATTCTTGTTACTTACCGATAGCTTTTTGCGCCTCTTGTAGCCATCAAAGGACTGAGGCTCTAGAATCAGCTTGCCACCCGGACGCAGCTGCAGGTACATGCGGCGAAAGGCCTGCTTCAGGCCTGAATCACAGAAATTAAGGTGGATCCACTTGGTGACAGACAGGCAGAGTATTACATCGAATTGTGGACGCTCGATCTCCAGCAGCACATCGTCCTCAAGGACATAGTTTCCCTGCACGAATCTCATGTTATGGGGAAAGCCCTGTTCAGGTCCTGCCTGTCGCTTCAGGTGGCTTATTGTGTTTTGGGCATCCTTGACCAGGCCACGGTCTATGTCGAGCCCCACCAGACTCTTGGCCCCGAAGGTCTTGGCAATCTGGATTGACAGATGCCCGGAGTTGCAGCCAATGTCAAGGAGCTGCTTACCCCGGAAAAGATCCGGCTGGGTGCCAAGCACGTCCATGCGGATATCCCGGAAGTCCTTGTCCAGGATTCGTTTGCCATAGTAGTGTTTATAGTTGCCATAGGTGAAACTAAGATCTTTGTTGTGCTTGGGCTTTCCATTCAGTTGGAGGCGCTTTTTTGGGCTCTGCAGAGGCGGACGGGGCACAGCATCTACAATCCTTGGATCCTCTGTTTTCAGTCTTTTGATTTCCCCTTCCTCGTTTTCAGGAGTAATTACAGATTTTCGCTTTCCCGCACATTTTTCCGGCT
This sequence comes from Drosophila biarmipes, assembly GCF_025231255.1. Classification (NCBI taxonomy): domain Eukaryota; kingdom Metazoa; phylum Arthropoda; class Insecta; order Diptera; family Drosophilidae; genus Drosophila; species Drosophila biarmipes. The sequence continues at coordinate 4,707,750 of NC_066616.1, read as the reverse complement.
CTTCGCCGGTTAACTGCGTGTTGTTGTTGTTCTCCAGGTCCATGGTAAAATCTGAAACATATGAGGAAAAGTTGCAACTGCCTGTGTAAATTATGTCATCTTTATACTGACCACTTCTGTCCATTTTAATTGAGAATAAATGAGTTCATTCTTCTTCATATGTTTTAAAACATAAAAAAACTAAAAAATTAAACACATCTCGCGGTAAACAGGGTGATATTGCCAAAAAGGTCCACAGGGTGGTTAGTGTTGTAAACGCAACCGTAGCCGAAAATACCAGGCAGTTCCGTAAAAATACCAACATGTATAATACTTAAAAGGAACTTGGCGCGCATTTTAAAACTCTTGGCAATATAAATAATAGCAAAAATTTCATTTTAATAAATAACCAAAACAACAGGAATACATTCAAAACAATGATAAAAAAAATATAAAATAAATATAATATTGAAATTATATTAGCTAAAAAAAAGGCCACTTGAATATTGAAACATTTCCATATTTTCTTATTTTAAATTAACATAAGTTAACTGATTAAATTTAAGTTTCTAGCTATTTGGATAACAGTATTATTTTCCAACTTTGAGGAGCAACAAGATAATAAACAAGAAAGGAAGTTAACTTCGGCAAGCCGAAGTTTGTATACCCTTGCAGTTTAAAAAATAATCAACTTTAGTAACACCATGTGAATTTTTTTAGGATTGTGCTGATTTCAGTGATATTAAAAAAAAATTAGTTCATTTTTTTTAACATTTTTTTGACATCTATATGTATGTCGTTAGAGTATTATATTCCCAATAATAAGATATATAATAATATAAAAAGCCCAAAAGCTGTAATTTGTTTCATATTATTTTTGCACCAATTTTCTGATCCTTCCTACGACAGAAATATGATGTAGTCGTCCGATTTAATTCGAAATTCAGAACTAAATTCAGAATCTGAAGTTTGCAACGCAGTGAAGGAGTGTCCGTCCGTTTCTACGCAAACAAGTCTCTCGGATTAAAAGCAATCGGGATGAAACTTTAACAAAAGTCTTCTTTCTATTGCAGGTAGTATATAAGTCGGAGCCAGCTCCCATTGAAACTATCGGGAAGAAACATTTTTTTTTAATGATTTCTTTGGTGTTTTTTAACATATAGCCGCTTGAAAATAACATTTTTTAATCAGTTCTGAATTTCGAATTAAGTTTTATCAAAATCGGACGACTATACCATACAGCTTCCATACGAACGAACGGAAAATTTTGGAGAAAATAAAATTTCAAAAATTATATCTTTAGTGTTTTTTAACATACAACCTCCTACGCTTGGAAATAACAGTTTTTAATTAGTTTTGAATTACTATTTTCATTTTATGAAAATTGGACGACTATATCAAATAGCGTTCATATTTATAAAAATAGGGGAGAGTGGAGGGGAGACGTAGGGACTGAAAGAAGAGTTTGGTTGGACACAAAAGCTATTAATAGAGTCATCACGATAAAAAATAACGTTTTTTTCAAGTGAAATCATTTTTCTATGCCGTCAACAAAATTAAATTGCGGTTATAGCCTTAGACGGGAAGGACCGAATTTATTTAAATTTAATTTGTTTCTCTCTCTTTCCATTACCCACAAATTTAAGCGGCGTATACTTTTAATTTTAGAGTTTCGATATCCTAGTTTAGTTTTATTTCATCTTGTGTGATGTCGTTAACAGGTGCAATCACCACTGCAACATCAACAGCAACAGCAATATAGATCAAAAATCCTTATTACCTTCAACTTTCCTTGCTCTTCAGTTTTTTAAGTTTTTGCCAGATATCAATTAGTATGAAAATCATTCAAAAATTAAAGACAGATGCGCGTTTTGCAGAAAAAAAACGATTGAGAAAAAATTACATTTACAAATTTGGCGTACTTCAAACAGAGAACGCATTTTATCAAATCCGAAATTGACGGAAATTTAATTTTATGTCACTTGTTCATTCATTGGCGTCTCAATTTAAAGTACCCAACTTTGGTAATCTAAACATGTGATGAAATAAACACCCTGGCATGTTAAATACCCCAAACTTACCGCATTAGCTAAAGTTTTAAAATATGAAATATTGACAGCCATCGCCATTTTGGCTGTTGGCGGTAAATTTTTTGCGGAATTTACATAACAAAGCCCGCTTAATGAAAGCATAATATATGTTTTTGCAAATTGAAACCCTTGCTTTGTTTGCCGCATCCGTTGAAAGTGTCGGCTGCAATCGCGCAGGATACAGATTCCTGGCCGTTCGCGCGTGCCGCATGTTGACCCTCCTCCGTGGACGACGATGAGGAACAATGCCACAGATAGTTCGGGTGAGGACCAGCGGTCAGTTGAAGTGCGACCAAGGGTTGAACGGGAATTTCCGATTAAGTGACCGGCTCGTGGCAAATTTATGGACTTAATCCTCCTGCTTCACTCGTCTCGAACACGGTTTCTAGTTCCTTTTCATTTTTTAGAACTGAGAAGATCCTTTTTTCAACTTATGTCCCTTTCATTGTCGTAGCAATTATGAATTTGAAATCCCTTATTATTTTCCCAAAGTCTCTCAAGATGCCATAACCCAAAGTGCCCATTAAGCGGCAAGAGATAAATTCTATCAAAATAAATTGTAAAATTTCTTTGAAAAAAGCAGGCACCGCTTAAGACATTTCCCAGGGAAACTTGCCCGAATCGAAGGAAATAAAATTAAAATAAAATTTTCGGCCAGAGGAAAGGGTTGGTCTGGTTTAGGAACCAGTTTTAGCTACTTTTCCCAACAAAAGGATGCAGCATCTATTAAAACTTCAAATGACTTGTTGTTTTTCCCCTCAGCGTCCAGGGCCTTTGATGGATGGACAGCCCAGCATCCGCATCCCGCCGTAGGAAACGGGCATAGGAAATCCAGAACCAGTTTGCCCGAGTTTGTGCATCGAAAGCTGCACGGCGTCCAACTTTTAATCTGCTGCACATGCGCGGCTCTGCGAGTGAAATTAGAGGGGATTTGTTTGGTCAAATCCCCGGGCTGGCACCGAGCAATTTGAATACCCACTGAGGGCTGCGCGGCTAACAAGCCAGCGGACCCGGAGTCCGAGGGTCGGTCCACGGCTTGGGCTTTGGTTTATGGTCCTCGGTCCGGCGAAACTCCCGTAATTCGATTCGTTCGGGGGTAGTAAAGGGTTGCCCTGCCGGCTCTATTGTAACTTTATAATTTCGGGTCAGCGCGCTGGTCTACTCCCAATTCCCGATTGCCATCACCACCAGCACCTCGTTCACCTTCCCCTCCTCTACTCCTCTCCTGTCCATCTGCATGCAAATGTAGCATCAAATTATTTTGAAAGATCCAAGGGATTGTTCCCCTCGCAAAACGGTCATTTGCATGTTCAGTGGATGAGTGAAAAATCTGTTCAAATTCGGCCTATTTTCCCTCTTTGCTGGGTGTAATTCTGATCGGTAGTGTTTGATATTGTGGCGTAGATTGGCTTGTTGAAGCCGAAAAATGTTTTTGGGTGGTTTCCTATCTTCTGTAGCAGCGAAAAGAATAGCGCGTTCAGGCAAAAATCTTGATAATTATTTTAATTTAAAAAAGTCCAGCATTCCCTGTAAACGTAAACGTATTTCTGATTTTTTTCTTGTAGGTTATAAGATTCAAAGAAAAATTAAATTGCTTGCCTTATATCATTACAAAATGTAATAAAATACTTTAAATAAAATAAACATTTACAACAAAAATTAAAAATTTAAACATGTTTTTATTGGGTCTTTATAATTTACAATTATAAACAATATAATAACAATGATTTTTATTGAAAATTCATTATTATAATGTTTAAAGTAAATGGGGGTGACACAGAAATCTTTTTGGGAAGTGTGGGGAACCTAAATTGATTAATTTAATTTAAACATTTTTAATTTGTCTAAATAAGTTAATATGTTTTGTGCTGAGTGAAATGTTATTGTATTTTAAGGGTTTTGGATTTAATGTTAAATTACTGTTGATTTTAGCATCCATTTATTTATAAATAAGGGAAAAGTGAAAGTAATTCTGTTATTGCTTAAATGAAGAAGATAGGTCAAGGTATACTCTTTGCGTGACCCATCCAAAATCGAACAAATACCCAGGCTTGGGTAGTCCACATTTGAGCACCCTTTCCCATTAATCTGCATGACTATTGGCATTCGATTGCCATAAATTCGGCTTAATGCGGCAGTGACCCAAGAAACCAGGCCCTAGTCGAAGCCGGACCCCTAGACTTCTTAGGCCGAGCCTTCACGGGTGAACGCATTTACCAGTTCAAGCTGGCATAACAGAGACCCAGGCCAAACCGAGACGATCTCTGAACCGAACTCACCCCGCCGCTGGGTCAATGAAAAATCGCTTCAGTTTTGAGGCAAAAATCATTAAATTCGTCACAAAAAGGAGCGCAAGGAAAGGGGGAAAAGGTTGGGAAAGGAAAAGATAAGAAAAGCGGCGAGCAAGGGTTGGAGACCCCGGGAAGGACCTTTAGCAGGGCCAGACGATCCGTCTTTGTTTGCATTTCACCTCTGCGCGTAATTTACTGTGAACCCTGCGAGCATCGGGTCAGGATGAGGACGCGAAGAAGGCCGATGACTATCTGCGCACTGGGAAAGCGGCTGCAGATCCGCCAGCAGTGACATCATAAGACCAGACATATTTGAACCCGGCCCGGGTCCACGGGCAGGACTTGCACCCTTTGATACCTGGGCCTCGCCTCGGTTATTCGATCGCTCGTACCTTTCCTTTTCGCCAGGCTCGGCTCCTTTTCCTAATCTCAATCGCAATCCTTCGCCGATTTTCGCACTGTGGGAATTTTTTGCGGAAGGAAGCGATATCGTGATCGATGGCTGTATAGGGTTTCAGTGGGGTTAAAGGGGCGTCGATCAATAGAACTGGGAGAAGGAACTTTTCATGGCAAAAAAGTGAAACATGAAATCTAAAACTGCAATTTTTATTACCGCAAAATACGCTCTTCAATCGCCTCATTACAGAAAATCATTTTAAAATATGGCTTCCTAAGGTGAAATAGTAATATGCCCTTAGAAAACATAGAATTAAAAAAGGTTAATACCATTTTTTACATTTTCATAATAAAAGAATTTTATATCTAAATCGGTGTTTTATCTTCTGTCCTCTTTTTAGTTCTACAATGTTTTATAATCAAAGACAATTAAGCTAAATATTTCGCTTCCTTCTCATCCACTGCGGTTGTTATATACAAAATATTAAATTTTGCAATCACAGATTTTAATATTTTAGACATTGATGTAATGATAGAGAACATTTGATGTAGGTATAAGTAAAACTATGTATATTAAATATTTTCTGGCTTTATTTTAAAATTATTATATTATTATTACTGTTTTGTATTTAATTCAAATAGGTTATACGAATCTTTAAATGCAATATGCATTTCTTTCTTTTCAGCTCTTCACAGTTTTTCAGTTTTTTTTCACAATTGATTTGCACTCATAAAAACGCAACAATACTTGTTGTTGTTGAAAACCGCTTTTCTATCCCCCAATTATTGTGACTTCAAACTTCTGCTGCTTAACCGCTTAATTATAGCCTAAGCTGTTGCTTTCTGCATTTTCACCCAATTTTCCGGCCGTTTTTCCGGGAATACCAGTTCGTCCACATCGTTTTAAGTCCCGCCCTTGACCACAGACCATTTTGATGGATTTTCATTGTGTGTTTTGTGGAAATTCCGGTGACGCGTGTCAACGAAAGTTAACCCCTCGGCGGGCAAAGTGACCGCTTGACCAGCGGCGGACGGGATTCCCCTTTGTTTTGGTTGTTGCTGTCAGCCCATCCCTTTGGACAGCACGTGCGTGTGATTAAGAAGTCGCCGTCGGTCGGCCAGTCCTCAGCAAGTTGATTTCGGGTCCGAGATCTTGATGGGAAGCCTGCCGGTGCAGATGAGTTATACATATGTACATAATATCAGAAAATATGGTACGAGTATGTGAGCGCACAGCAGTAGGGCATCTCCTGCTGGACTCAGATCAACCCTTTAGTCGCATTATTTTTGTTGGAAATTCTGTGATTTGAAAACGCTATAAACGCTACATTTTGGCAAAAGGCCGTCATTGTCACGGCCATCATAGAAAGGGGTAGCTGGCGCATAAAGGATAAAGGATGCTGTGTGCGTCGCCTGACAGCGTGTTCAATTGTTGAGGACATAAAACAGAAAAACGCCGTGCGTTCTGATGTTTGCTAAATACAAAAAATTCGCTGACCTTCCCGCAGAATTTAAAACGCTCCGAAAGAGAGTGGTTGAAAGGGGGAGGAGAGTTTTCGCAGGGAGAGCAAAGAGATGGAGTTGGGTTGGGTTGGGTTCTCTTAAATCTCAAATGGCATTGGAAAAAGGAATAAAATGCTATTGAAACTCAAACTCAGTAAAAATTTTGCCACTTTCAAGGACCCTAGCGCATCATTATTATTCGTCTCCTTGAACTTTTAACGATCAATCACCGCAAGATTCTTTGTACCCCAAGAAGTCAGCACCATGGTCGAAAAATAAATGATCTTCATAAAATGGTTAGGTAGCCAATTGAAGGGAATCGATGAAGAATCTGTTATACCTTAGTCTGAGCATTTTGCGCATTTAACACAAGTGTTAAAGCCCATGTGTGAAGCATTGTGCATAAATAAGTAACAATATAAAATATGGTATACGAATACTGGCAATCCCAGGCCTTCCTTGATATTCATTTCGCATTTTCGGAACCTTTTCAAACGTTTCCCACACTGATTGCAATCTACTTCGCTTAACAAAATTAAAATAAAAACTATATGCCATGCATATTATACATATTAATTTTATTCAGAGAGCGTAAGTAATGAACTGCAAATGGCGTTGCACAAATTTCCCGAACCCATTCCCCCGCTTGCGAATTTTCCGCAGCACCCAAGCCGACAAGCGTAACCCAAATGATGCACATCTGAATTTTAGCGCTGATTTGCATAATTTTGGCATTTTCAATTAAGCTGGTGTCCCGGAAAAGCGGCGAGCAGCGAGGGGCTCTCAGCACATTTCTGACTTGTGCCAATGTTATGCAAATTTCCCGGATGCACCACCGGAGCCAACGGGTTACAGAGATCGCCCTTGACAAGCCCTTGATTTAAATTTGATGTTCTGTTGTTTGGCATTAACCGTGCTAAATGTTAATTCTCCTCAAGTGCCGATAGTCTTGTCTTGGGGCGGGCACTCCTTCGGCAGCAGGAGACGTCTTGTGGGCAACTCAATTGAATCAAATTAAATATTCATGAGGGGCATATTTACGTACCATAAACATGCGATGCGCAAAGTCGATTGGTAATGTGCAAATTATATGGTTTGGAAATGAGGCGAGCTGCTGCCCGATAAGGTGCATGCATATTTTATCACTTTGATTGGCCACCATTTTGTGTATTTAAGGACATGTTTAAGTGTAGAAAATATTTATCTGATCAGTCTATGGTAATACAGCTTGTTACTTTATTATTTCGAATCAAGTGTCAAATTTACTTTATTAGGACAAGATGCTTATTAGGTTTTTAGCCAGAAATAAAATGAATAATAAAACAGTCGCGGATTTTGAAATACATATACGCGTGCAGACTTCACAAAATCTTTATTTTTGAGTAATTGGTATTGAAAACACGTTCTGACAGTAAAACAAGTTAGAAGTTACTAGGTAAGTTCCTAAGTTTAAGGAAGTGCGAACGAGATGGAGATATACATGCAGCAAATTTTATGATTCCAAAGTACTCGTAGATGGTTGTTGATTTTAAATTACATTTCTGAAGGAAAGGCCGATTATGTTTTGAAGGATAAAGATTTAAAATAATAAAAACATTTTCACAAGAACATTTTAGTTGCTTTTTCCTTGGATCAACGTGTTCTGATTCGTGGATAAATATATGTATATGTTCTATATACAAACAATCAATTTCCGCAGTCCTGCGCTCCGATTTTCCCAGCCTCAAATCTCGGCCATCTATGAATGCAAAATTTAATTTTAGCGACCCCTAAACCCTTTTCGCCCTCCAATAAATTTATTAATTTCCCATGCTCCGTGTTTATGCAATTTGCAGTATCGAATGTCCGGGAAATGGCAACAGTGCTCGCAGAAAAGTACAATAAAGGATTGTGCAACGAATTCCCGGAGCAGCTCAGGCAAATGAAGGAAGGATGCAGGATGCAGGTTTCCCTTTTTCGCAAGAGTCTCGAGTGCAGGAATCCCTTTGCTCAGACAGGCAGAAAACCGTAAAACACTTTTCCGTTTTTGCATTTGGGGTGGGGAAAGGGTAACCCTTTTCGCAAGAAGATCCGCGAGGGAACTTTCACATAAATCTGCAGCAGCTGACGTCATTAGGCTGGCATTTGTCATTCGATTTCCGCTGGAAAAGGATTGCCGTAGAAAGTATCCTTTTTTGGGTGAATTTTCTTGTCCGGAAATTCGAAACTTTCTCCTTGGGCTGGGCGACCCTTGGCCCGTTGATCGATGGTCTCGGGCTAAGGAGAAAATCCATCAATCAGCGCGAGGATTTAAAGGATCGCGTTGCAGGGACACATTCGTTGAAATGCGGCCTGGAATAGCTGAATTGACCAGGGCCATCCCCTGCCCCCTGTCCAAATGAGCGAATGAGTGGCAAATGACCGGCGCAACTTGACCCCTGGCCAGCCAACTGTCAACATAGCCGACGTGGCCCTGCATACGTAATCCTGTTAATTGCTCTATTACCAGGACTCGGACCACGGCCAACGCAAACAGCTCAATAGTTTTTTGTGTGAAAATGTGAGAAGTTTCCCAGGCAGGAGGCAATAAAAACGGCGGATCTCGGGCGAAATCAACCCCCCAGCTGGCAGAAATAGCGCCAGCTGATCGGCTGCGATCATCATCAATATCATTTAACCTAATGGACCCTGACCCTGCCCCATGAGCTAAGCTGTGGCAAAAGTGTCTTCATGCCTGGCTGCTCTGCGATTTTACCTTTTCCCTCAGCCTTTCCGCTCTTCCTATTTTTCTTTAATTTTCCTTGCAGAAAATGGCAAGTCCAAAGAATAGACGCATCCAGGGTGGGTTTCCCCCTGGGCAATTCTTCCTCTTGACTGTCCAAACAAATATTAATCAAAACTGGGACAACGCTATTTACTTGGGCTACCTCTATACTAAATAATACCTAAGTTAAACCGTTTTCACATATCCCTAAGATGGGTTTCTTGGTATTTAAGAATGGTTGGCTAGCCAAAGTTTTCGGAGGGAGTAAGGTGACCGATTTAATTGTCATATTACGTGACAGTCTTGGGTCGTGCCCCTTCAACGCCTTCATTTCGACACCCAATTTGCATAAAATTTGCAAGTCATTAGCTTAGAGAATCGGAAGTCGGAGGGTGAAACACTGATTGCAACTTAATGAGTTGTGTTGACATGTGCAGGTCGGACAGCTAGTCAGCATATTAAGCAGTTGAAGGTGATGAACGTCGGTTCATCGGTCAATTCTACCTTCCTAATATTTATATTAAAAATAACTTGCTTAGGCATATAAGTAGAATTTATTCAGTAGCATTGGAAAGCCTTTGAATATACGAATTTGTATATAGTTATATATCAGGACATTTCCTTTTACTTATTTTAACGTGGGAGGACCTGTCTCATAACCGCCCTGTGGCTCGATCAGGATCACTAGCCGAAACGATCTACCTGTAGAACTATAAAAGTTAGAAAACTAGTTTAAGGGTTATAGATCCTAGAGCCTCTTATGCATGTTTTATTGACGCCAAGTCTAACGCCCATAAACACTTATATCGCTAAAAACAGCTCTGGAAAAGTGGTCCACAGACTAAGCGCTTTTTCTTGTATTATAGTTTAAGCCGGTTTTTAAAGTAGGTCATTTCTTGCTGGAGTAAATCAGCTGTACTTTCCCATAATTGATGCAACTAAAGTCCCCAGTTACGTATGTTTTACTGTTATTCCAATCCTTTTCCGCACTCTCCGATTTTCCCTCTGCTCGGGGATGGGGTCGGGACCGCCCAGTTGTTGACAATGGAAACCTAACCAAGCTGCAAACGTGCTTTGATCATGATACCCCGATCCTGTTCCCTGGAAGTGTGTTGGCGTTGTTCGCCTCATTGCGCAACTGCCAAAACCGAAACTCGAACAAAACCACAACTGCGTCGGAGTGTTTTCCACAAAACGAGGTCGGAATTGGGACGGAAAATGCCAAAAAAAAAAAGGATGCGAGGAAAGCAATCGAGTATCGGGAATCCACCCTCAAGCCTATGGCGCTGCGATGATGATGATGCTGAACACATAACAAGATGTTCCCTCCGAAGCATTTGTCTAAGCATGCTGCGTAATCCTTTTTGTAAGGACACGTCACATTGTGTGTGCCGTGTGGTGTGTGTCTGAAAGGATTGTGCTGCAAGGAAGCGAATCCAGGACGGCATATCTCCGGCCGGTGCGCAGTTGCCTGGCATCCTTTCAGGCAAACCCGGGAGGCAGCTGAAGACGATCGAAGGACGCCCAAAGGATAACAATCCGAGGAGGGGGCTCCGATGCTGCGCCGTTTGTTGTGACGATGTAATAAGATTATAATTCCATATTTCTCCTTTCGGTTTTTCTTTTCCATTTCGAACTCTCTGTTTTCCTGCTTTTCGCGCTCCAGAGTTCAGGGAACTTTGGCAGCTGACCCCGTGGCTTGGTTTCGCAGTGAAAGGACATTCGCTAGGGGTTGCAAAAAATGCGAAAAACGAAACTTTAAAGAAAGTCCTTGAAAAACGAACCCCTTTCCCTGCAATTAGAGAAATTGCCAAATCTCTTACCTAGATTTCGCACATTTAGGCTACATTTCGTGGAGAAAAGGGTAAATATTTGCAGGATGCCAAGAAAAGTATCCTATGACATCGCCAGGTTTCATTAATTTTAATATTGTCATTAGTTTCGGGGCTAACCCTCCCAAAAAACTTTTTAATCTTCGAAAATCCTGAAAATTGCGTGAGAACTCTCTGCGATCTGTAACTTGAGTCATCGCTAATGATTTTTGGGCAATCTTGGAGACAACTTAAGGAAACTCATAACAATCATCAATCAACTCGGACAGCTGCTGAAAGGGAACATATTGTTGATAAATTATTGCCAAGTTTTTCCTTTTCTTTCCAATAAAAAGCGTGAAAATCTTGAGCCTGAGTTTCCATTACCTTTTTGCCTGCAAAAATGTGCAAAAGTTCATTAAATCAATCGGGTAAATCAGCTGCCGGCAAAAAATAACGACTATTTGCTTGCAACCCTCCAAAGGCTAATATCATTATTAAATTATGCAAATTTTCACCATGTGGAGAGACCTGATGCCTAAAACGCATTTACCAGATATTTGCATAATTTTGGCACAGGCGACTTTTCCACTGAGGCAGGCAACTCGAACGAGGACCCAGGATTCGGGGCACAGGGTTATGCAAATGGACCTGCACTTAAGGCGGGGAGGAGGGTTTGGTTACAGATTCGGGACTTCAGATCGACTGCGCACGCGCGCAACCTGGAAATTTATGCAAATCAGCCAGGAAATCCCCCGAACGTCGAACAAATCGATTGGCGAGGGGCGGAGGCTGAGGTACGATTGATTTTGAATTTGCATTTTGAATTCAGCTCGGAACTGGGGCGGCAAGGTGAAGGGAGAGGAAAGCCTAAGATCAGCCCAGGACATGGTTTGTCACTTGGTTGGCGAATCGGGAATGAAGTGGATTTACCAATTGTTGCCATAATTGAGTGACATGGATAACGCAGAGAGACTAGCCCATGCACGCAGCTATTGATTACAGAAAAGGTCCCATGCCACACGGAAAATGGCAACTGAAAGTGAAATCTGCATGAAAATGCGAACAAAAGCCCATAGATTTCGTATCCGTAGCCTGGGTCTGGGCTTGTTTTATTTCCCTGTTCGTAGTTTTATACTGCTTTTATGCTTTTGCATTAGCCCGGTGAATTTACATACGGCAGTTTCATATTCAGTTACGAATGTTTCGAAATAGAAAACTTTTGTTAGTCGCCTTTGTTGAGTGTTGTTCTGCTGGCCCGGTTGATTGGAGTTGGCGCGGGATAGCCCGGTACTCGGAGGATCCTGCCATTGCAATCCCATGAAGCGACAATTATTATTTCAAACCAAGCCCCGCAATTAGCATTACACTGGCAAATCAATTAGCCAAGTGAAGGGCACGTTACAGAGCGAGAATCGCTCAAAAAGAGTTTATGGTAGTTTAATTGACACTGAACTTCGTCCTGATTCAAGTATATACAACGTGAGAAAATCCCTGAGAACAATTTGAACGAGGAAGCATCTCCATCTATCTCCCTAATTACGCCAATTGCCTGTGGCACTTCGCTTCCTTTGTCCTTTCCCAGTTTTCACGATTTATGCTAAAAAGTAAACAGAAACGTTTGAATATTCAATCCGGAGAGCGCTTCAGTGGGCATGCACACCCTATTTATCTATTCCCTATTCTTCGAGATAAGGAATATTTTCCGTACTTTCCTCCTTTTTGTGAGGCTTTGTTTTGGGATGCGTAGAGCCACAGATTTATTGCCTAAGATATATCAGAGTTTCAACTTCTACCCTCGTCTTATCCTGAAGATTTTCATCACTCGAGTATCTTAGTGATTTCCTTCGCTTTTGCAAGATTACTGACCCTTGGCTAATGCACGCTGATGGCTTCATGCTAATAAATTGGCTGATACCTGAGCAGACTTGAGATTTATTTCAGTCCACTCACAGTACAAGTGGTCACGTGTGGATATCCATGAACAATGGCGACACGAGTGAAAAGTCGAAGATTATCTGTGGAGGTGTGCTGACCAATGGGCAGCGCGTGTGCGGGTCCTCAAAGGATAATGGGTTTCTTATTGAGTGGTCAAACAGGTTTCTCGGAAGGGTCAACGGTGGTCATCTTGCAGGATGACCATCCTTCTGGACGCGTGGTGAACGGGGACTAATTGAGGTGGTCAGTGGCTCGGGTGATGCAGCGCCATCTTGCCTGGTCCGTCCCATTTCCCACCTCGCTTATTGTAACGGTTATTCCTTGAGAATCCCGTCAAGGATCTTCACACAAAAAAGTTGAGAAAAGATTTCTCATCTAATCCCTGTCCTTCGGGTCAGGCCCAAATACAATGAAGCCGAAAGCTGCAATTTTATTCGCTTTTGCGCATCCTTTCGGAAGCGGTCCGGGAAAACAACAAAAGGGTTGAAGGGTCGCAGGAAGGACCGCCCTGGCCCGAAAACCGGACCGGACTCGCGACCACGAATCAAAAGTGAAAATCACAAGGAAACCGGTTTGGACATTGGCATTAATTTTCGGGAAGGCCGCGAAGAAAATTTCGACAGCGCGGCGAGGCAAAAAAAGGTTGAAAGGATGAAACCCTTGCAGGATATACGAGCCATATGGCGGTCCATAGCCGGATCTGGTCAGCCTGGAAGCAGTGAAGCGATGCTGCGTTAGAGGCTGGATATTGGGTGTCTCGCCCTGATCCTGTTCCCATTCCTAATGCCAACCTTGGGGTGGCGAGCGTGGCGGCCGGTGGGACAATGGCGACCGGGTTCAAAGGGTTCCCTTGCGGTCATGCATTCAAATTATCTTTCTACTTTGTTCCCGGCATGTCCTCAGAGGTCCTGTCCCGTTTGGGAAGCTCTGTGGCCGGAGGTCAGCCATTTTGTTGAACCCGTGTTCTCCAATTAACGGACATTTCCCAAGGAATTCCCGGCGAACTTTTCATGGGAATCGAGCAGGGACAATAGATCAACGTCCTACAAAGAAAATGCAAAACATTACGTTCATCTTCTTTCACTTAAGATGTTCCGTGAAACTCTTAGCCTGAATATAAATAAAATGCGTTATTTTATATTTCTCCAAAGGAACCACATCCCTTTTTTATCAAAGTTACTTTTAAATTGAAAGAATAATTAAATACCACAAGATGTATATAATTGTTAGCTTTAAGCTTAAAGTGGAAGGACAACTTTTCGGATAAATAATAATATATTTGGAAATATTTAATTCGCTAAACTAAGTAGGAAAAAAACTGTTTGTTTAAAGTTGAGTTTCTTCAGATATCCCCTTAATGGATGTAGAAACGAGTCTTAGGTCAGTGCCCCTGGACGACGCGTGCCGAACTGACCCCTGGAATGACCGTTTGACAACCCTTTAATCGTTTACCCTTTGGGTCCATCCCGAAACTCGTTCTTGACCAGCTCTAAGCAATTGAGATTGCTCGGGCGCGTGTCCATCGCGGGGTTGGTCAGTCCGAGATGCCCAACTGCCTTCTCAAATACTTATCACATTTGCATTGTCACTGCAGTGACTTCATCCTCATCCATTGTCCATCCGCTGCATCCCTAAGAGGCCGGCCCGAGGACCTCAAGAGGTGTCGACAAAACGCTGGCAAATGAAGATCCTATTAGCATTGGCTGTGGTCATTGATAGGCAAGATTTATGCAAAAGGGACAGCAGCCCGGGATACCTTCGTCAGGGGTCAGCAGTGTTACACAAACAAAGAGCGAGAATTGGCAATGAATATATTGAAATATCATCGATCTGTGGAATAAGATTTCGTTGGGCCCCGGGGGTAGAAGTTCAAAAACCCTACTGGCTTAGGCAATAAATCTGTGGCTCTACGCATCCCAAAACAAAGCCTCACAAAAAGGAGGAAAGTACGGAAAATATTCCTTATCTCGAAGAATAGGGAATAGGTAAATAGGGTGTGCATGCCCACTGAAGCGCTCTCCGGATTGAATATTCAAACGTTTCTGTTTACTTTTTAGCATAAATCGTGAAAACTGGGAAAGGACAAAGGAATCGAAGTGCCACAGGCAATTGGCGTAATTAGGGAGATAGATGGAGATGCTTCCTCGTTCAAATTGTTCTCAGGGATTTTCTCACGTTGATGACATCACAGATAGCTCGGTAAAGTGTTCCTGCGCACTGTACGAGTATACTTGAATCAGGACGAAGTTCAGTGGCAATTAAAGTACCATAAACTCTTTTTGAGCGATTTTCGCTCTGTAACATGCCCTTCACTTGGCTAATTGATTTGCCAGTGTAATGCTAATTGGGGGCTTGGTTTGAAATAATAATTGTCGCTTCATGGGATTGCAATGGCAGGATCCTCCGAGTACCGGGCTATCCCGCGCCAACTCCAATCAACCGGGCCAGCAGAACAACACTCAACAAAGGCGACTAACAAAAGTTTTCTATTTCGAAACATTCGTAACTGAATATGAAACTGCCGTATGTAAATTCACCGGGCTAATGCAAAAGCATAAAAGCAGTATAAAACTACGAACAGGGAAATAAAACAAGCCCAGACCCAGGCTACGGATACGAAATCTATGGGCTTTTGTTCGCATTTTCATGCAGATTTCACTTTCAGTTGCCATTTTCCGTGTGGCATGGGACCTTTTCTGTAATCAATAGCTGCGTGCATGGGCTAGTCTCTCTGCGTTATCCATGTCACTCAATTATGGCAACAATTGGTAAATCCACTTCATTCCCGATTCGCCAACCAAGTGACAAACCATGTCCTGGGCTGATCTTAGGCTTTCCTCTCCCTTCACCTTGCCGCCCCAGTTCCGAGCTGAATTCAAAATGCAAATTCAAAATCAATCGTACCTCAGCCTCCGCCCCTCGCCAATCGATTTGTTCGACGTTCGGGGGATTTCCTGGCTGATTTGCATAAATTTCCAGGTTGCGCGCGTGCGCAGTCGATCGGCGAACCCGAATCCTTACCGTAACCCTCCTCCCCGACGGAAGTGCAGGTCCATTTGCATAACACTGGCTGTTCGAGCTGGTGATCCGGATGTCGAGCTTCCTACCCGATCGCCCGCTCTCGCCCCGGGCTGATGTGCCAAAATTATGCAAATAGCTCTGCGTGCCAATATTTTGCAGCAATAATTTATGCAAATTACAATCCGCAAGGGACTAGGCGCTCCTGCGCAGCGGATGTTACATGTCGCCTCCGTCAAATGGAAAATGCTTTAAGGGTTTGCTCACGCTCAGCAGTTCTGCAAACGTTTTTTATATGCTAATTTTTTTGCAATGGGTCTATGAAATTTTGGCATTTTTAATTGTGTTTTTTTGCACGATTGTAATGCAGATTTTTTGCTCGATTGTAATTTTAATTTGGAAATTTGGGTTTTTATTTTTTGCATTTGAATGGATTTTATTCGATTATTTCGAGAACGGCAGGCAGCTGCTCCAGTTTCAAGTCGCAACCGCGCCAATTCCTCGAAATCATTTCAATTCCCAATTTTGCCGTAGTTTGTGCAGACAATTTGCATAGAGATGCGATAGAAAAAAGAACAAGGATGCGGATTCTGTATTTTGTACAGGCTAAGGTTTGATTATATTTATGGAAATAAGCAAATAAGATTGGGACCCCAATTTCTAGTGTGAGAAAATCGTTAAGACGTTTTAAAGAAGTTTCTTTTTTATAACGGCCATTTCAAAACAAGACTACCCTACGTATAGACTTCTCTGTAAGAGTTTAAAGTCTTAACTACAAATTTAACATTTTTAAAATGCAAAACACAATACTTAAGTAAAATACAATTTTTTCACTTAATCCTTTTTATTTTAAAATGTATAAAAATAACTAAATATTTAATAAAATGTAATGTGATAATATTATAATAAAAACAAAGTACGATTATGAATAGTTAGTCTCCGAAATTCAGCTATGTACTTGCAAAAATCTTCTGAAATTTGTCTGAGAAATCTGATAAAATTCCTCTGCTGATCCGTGCTCTTCTATCTCCTGCCATCCTTTTCTGCCAAATGTTGGCCAAGGGAGATTCCTTCACAAATACGCACTCCTCTCTCGCATTCTGTGACATTTTTTACCTAAAAAACTCTCTTTTCTAGATAAATTTACATGAACGCAGGCATTTTATTGGTCGAGGAAAAGCGAACGAAAAAACGGAAACCAGCCGAAAACAAGCCGAGTTTTCCCAGAGCATTTTCCTACGAAGGGTCGCTAAAAAACTAGGGGTTGAAGCCGAGCCACCACCAACTTCTCAGTTTATCCGTTTTTTAAGAGAGCCGAGAGCCAGCGAGATCGGTTTTTTAAGAGACGCGAGAGGGTTGCAGTTCGAACTTGGATTTGCGCAATTTTTGCTATATTAGCTGGAGGCCGCAAAAGAGTTGAAACAGTTTGAGCCTCGCAGCCGAACTTTGAGGATCGCTGAGGCGCCGTGCAAGAAAAGTCGATCGAAGTCGAGAAACTCGTGCTGTGTTCTGTGCTGTGACCCACTGAAAATCTGAAAAGAAGAAATCTTGAAGAATTTTTAAAAACTAAAAGATATCCTTGTGCCGCGCCGAAAATACCCAGAAAGTGCTTCGCAAACATGGCGAATCAAATGGAGTTCATAATGCAGCTCTACATGATGAACTTGATGAAGCAGCAGCAGCAGCAGCAACTGCAGCAGCAGCAACTGCAGCAGCAGCAGCAGCAGCCGCTGGCTGGATACACCTACACCCAGAACGAGGATATCTCGAGCAGCACTTGCCTGCAGCAGCAGCACGAGCAGCAGCAACATCAGCAGCAGCAATCGCAACTGCAACAGCCACAGCAAGACCACCTCAAGACAAGAACGCACAAACGCATTAGCTCGCAAAACACCAACAGTAGTAGTAGCCGTAGTTGTAGTCC
This sequence comes from Drosophila biarmipes, assembly GCF_025231255.1. Classification (NCBI taxonomy): domain Eukaryota; kingdom Metazoa; phylum Arthropoda; class Insecta; order Diptera; family Drosophilidae; genus Drosophila; species Drosophila biarmipes. Next base: position 4,690,057 of record NC_066616.1, on the reverse strand, counting down.
CAATAGTAATTTAATTGCTTTTCAACCACAACAATATACAGGCGCTACGGCAGCAACACCCACACCCAACACCACACCTAACAACAACCCCACCCACAACCTGGTGAGCCAAATGTTGCTCAACACCCTGCCGCCGCTGACGCAGTACATGCTACAGCAACAGCAGCAGCAGCAGCATTTGCTGACCACCTCCAACCTCCTACTAACCCCCACCCACACCCCCAGCTCCTTGGGAAAGCTGGACCCGCCGCAACACCAGTTGCTGCTGGGCCAACTAGCCAGCTCCGAGCAGTTTACCACAAATAACTTTCTGCAATCCTCCACAGTGACATCCACGCCAATCGAGAAGGCAGCCACCCCAGCGACCTCCGCAGGAGCAACTGCCGGCAACCTTTCGGCGGTCACGATCAAGTTTGAGCAGGACTCCGCCGACGACGAGGACGATGACAAGCCGCTGTCCAGCCTCAACAGCTGCAGCTCCTCGGCCCACACCAACGCCAGCTCCGAGAAGCTGCTCCTGTCGGGCGTCCATCCGCTGGAGTCAACCTCCGACAGCCTTGACTCACCCAGCATGGTAAGTGATCTGTGAAGCTATCTTAAACTCAAGATAACAAGTTCGTCATGTCCCTGTTTCAAAACTTGCCTTTCCCCAAAAATAAGTGAAGGTCAAAGAGGTCCATCAAACTTTTACCCATCTTAAATATCATTTAACTTGGAAATAAACATTTTCCAATTCCCAAAGCTCTCAATTTTCCCCTATTTTGATTTGTTTTCACTTTTTTGGGAATATCCCACGCTCTGTTGCTGTAATTTGAGAGACTTACATGAAACAATCCGTGATTTTAGAGCTTCGAGTGTGGGGGTAAACAGAAAGATCGCGATTCCATAGAAAACAAACAGCTGTGTCGGCAACGCGTGGGTTCCCTAGATGCTCGATCGCTGCCCAGCTGTGGGCACCAGGCAGTCTGATACTGGCCCCACAGATGCATTCCAGTATGTGCTATAAAGTTCTCCCCCTCTTGCCCCTCTTTGCAGTACACGCCCGTCAAGCAGCCGGCCGACTCATCGTACCACACGCCCGTCGAAAGCGAACTGACCCCCAACACCCCCCTCCAACAGACCCAGACCACCTCCCTGCTGACCCCCCCTTCCAGCGAGCAGAGCAAGAGCCTTGTCAGCCTCTCGGCAGCCAGCGGCCTGGACGCACTGCTCCAGAACGAGGAGGTCCTGAAGAACCTGCGCAAGGTGTCCTCCTACCTGGAGTGCGAGAACAGCCTTTGCCGGCAGGAGAACCTGCGGGAGCACTTCCACTGCCACGAGGAGCCCTGCCAGGGCAAGATCCTGAGCAAGAAGGACGACATCATCCGGCACCTCAAGTGGCACAAGAAGCGCAAGGAGAGCCTCAAGCTGGGCTTCGCTCGCTTCTCCTCGGCGGACGACTGTGCTCCGGCCTACGGCGAGGGCTGTGCCTACAACTGGAAGCAGACCCACTACCACTGCGTCTACGAGCACTGCCCGAAGGTGTACGTGAGCACCAGCGACGTCCAGATGCACGCCAACTTCCACCGCAAGGACTCCGAGATCGTCAACGAGGGCTTCCGGCGCTTCCGGGCGCACGAGAACTGCCGCATCGAGGACTGCCCCTTCTTTGGCAAGAAGATCTCGCACTACCACTGCTGTCGCGATGGCTGCAACCACACCTTCAAGAACAAGGCTGATATGGGTAAGTCTACTTGAAACACCTATAATGATTAAGATAGAAAAAAGAGATATTCGAGGCAGCTATAGAAGTCTTGATGGGTTCTATATAACGAATTCTGCGCAACGTCTACATTGTATTTTCATTTAACTACTCTAATAATAATAACATAATAACATGTCTTCCTTAGACAAACACAAGACCTACCATCTGAAGGACCACCAGCTGAAGATGGATGGCTTCAAGAAGATCCTGAAGACCGAGACGTGTCCCTTCGAGGCCTGCAAGTTCTCCACCGTGTGCAACCACATCCACTGCGTCCGCGAGGGCTGCGACTACATCCTGCACTCCAGCAGCCAGATGATCAGCCACAAGCGGAAGCACGATCGTCAGGACGGCGAGCAGGCCTACCAGCAGTTCAAGGTCAAGCAGGACGTGGAGGAGTCCTCCCTGGATGCCGCACCCCAGCAGCAGCAGTCCATTGGCACAAGCCAACCCCAAGTCAGCCACTCCGTTTGTAGCAGCAACGCCTCCACTCCGCTCTCCTCCCTCTCCGCCGAGCATTTCCTGTCCCGCAAACGCGGCAGGCCGCCAAAGAAAATTGTAAGTATAGAAATCAGATTCCTAGATATTATTAATTAAATATATTGTTCTTCTCTCATTGCAGCAACTGCCCGCCGATGCTCAGCAGGATGCCAAGCGCCTCAAGGTCGTGGACGATACCAGCAATCCTGCCCTGCTGCAGCCCCAATCCCAGCCAACTACGCCTTTGCTCCCGCTGACCAACGGCCTGTTTCCCGGTCTGCTTCCCGCAACCGCTGCTCCTGGAGTGGATCCCACGGCCCCCAACTTCCAACTCACCCACCTGATGGCCCTCTTCCAGCTGCAGAATCCGCTCTTCTACCAGAACCTCTATCCCGGAATGACCCAAAACCCTTCCATGCTCGGGAACCTCGCAGCACTTAGCGCCGCTTCGGCAGCAGCGGCGGCGGCAGCGGCGGCAAACGGAGTTGGAGTCCAGCAGCCCACGGCGGAGTTTAGCTTTAAGCCAGAGTTTAAGGAGTAGAAAGGATGCATGTCCTCAGGGTATCTTGTAACTAGTTAGTTAGACCGACGGACTACGGACCTATTTGTACATACACGCTTTAAGCAGGAAAATCTTTGGGTGGGTTTTTTGGGTGCAAAGGCAGGACCAGGACACGACATCCTTTCCTCCACAAAAACCAACTCATCCACACTTTTGGGAGCCATAAGTCTCCGCTCAAGGTGTAGCTGAATTGGCTTTTGGAAATAGCTTTTTCGTAGCATAAATTCTGCAGTGCCACATTAATTTTTAAAATTTTCAGCCACTTTTAATAAAAAAGAATTTCTTGAATTTAGTTTGACTAAAACTGTGATGTTTTCATTAGACTAGCCCCTTCTAATCAATAGTGAGAATGCAAGATGTGCCGGACCTAGGAGACTTGGAATGTTAATAATAGCATATAAGCATTAAATTGTATGTGATATACCAATAAAATAAGGCTAGTTGTTTTCGCTTTATGCATTAAGAGCACGCTATTGTAATAAATAAATAGAAACTTTAGTAAATTTAGCTTTCTCGAATTAAGATATTAGTCTTAAACGAATAAATTATAAAATCGCATTGATTTTACCATAAAAAAACCAATGTCTGCGTCTTTACCTTGCGGGCTTAAGAAGGAAACAGATATTTAGTTTTGATTAAATAAGTTTTGACTTTATTACTGTTTTCATGTAATTGTTGTTGATTTTACTCATAGTCTAACACAAATCAGCTACACAAACTCCGAACGCCTGATAAAAGCCGTCCAGCTAAGCAATAGATAAGTACTTAACACAGAAGCAATTGTTTCCTTTGCTTGTATTATTCATATTTCATAATCGTATATTTAAGTAAACAATCAATACAATCCAAGTACCATAATCATAATGAAAGAGATTTCAGAAAGTTGTATCCTACTCAAGAACAATGTACAATCAAGTATCATCGGAATTCCTTTATACATTAGGTTTCTGACTATAGTTTACATTGCAAAGTAAAACCCTGGGAGAAATTTACAAATATAAGTAAATTAAGAATAACATTAAGAACTAATGGTCTATAACTAAAGAAACACGAAAATCAACAAGTAAGCTACTAAGTAAATTCGTTAAGTACTAAGTCAATATAAGAAGGAAAACTAAAAAGAGTACAGACTCATTAATGCTTTTTTTGATTTTGTTGTTTTTCGGGCGTGGCCTAGGTTATAAGCTTCGATTTTGATGCAGTAGCCAAATTTATAAAACCTTGAAAAAGCATTATCCAATTTATTCCTATAAGCTGTATACTTGTCTAATATTTGGGACATCAGTTTATAACGATTGCATAACTTTCGGAGCAATATCTATGGCAACATTTTGTGCGCACATCGACACATCCACACAATTTGAAAACGAAGTAGTCGAAGTTTATATCTTATAGGTTGGGTTAATCGTATCTAAGCCGCAACATAAGAGGTTATGAGTAGCGTCGAGGTTCTAAGCTGCCCGCTCTGCCTTCGGGCCCTAGTCGCGATAAAATCCGCGCAGCAGTTTCCCGATGAATCAGAACCGTTAGCTGCGACCGGTGGTCGCCGTGGCCGCCGGCGGTGCTAGCTCCACGGGCACGGGAGCCACTCCCACCGCGGACTCCGTGCTGGACTGGTGCTGAACGCCACCCATCGGAATAGCTCGCATGTGGTGCACCGGACGAATGGACTTGAGCTGCGTAGTGCCCTTGAAGCGCACGTTGACATCGCCTCCGACCATGCTGAGCGGATGCATGGCCTGCGGCTCCTCGACGTCCTCTTGAGACATCACAGCCATCGTCGTGGCTGGCGGCACTTCCTCCATGTGCTGGGGAGACGGAGCCGTGGTGATGGCCACTCCGTAGCTCTGGCGCTGGGCCAACGGAGAGAGAGCCGGGGGCGTGGTGCGGTATCCCATACGACTGAATATGCTTCCTCCGCTGCTGTTACTCGCCGTGCTGGGCGGACTGAGGGGCGTGCCAACGCCCGAGTCCACCTCCAGCGGGCTTTTGATATTTGCCACGAACTTGTCCACGTGTTCCGGCAACTTCAGCTCGTCCAGCTTCACCTGCATGACGGTCCGGGCGCTAGCGTTGTCCAGCAGTCGGTTGGGTCGCGAGGGTGGCGTCGGGGACAACGACTCGCTGGCATTGGAGGATTGCCCGTTGAGGCGATGCTGTTGCTGCTGCTGACGCAACTGCTCAAAAAAAGGTGTCTTCTCCTTCTTCTGCTTTTGTGGCGAACCATGTTCTTCTCTTTCGGTCAGCTCTTCGAGCACCTTGAGTGGAAACCCCAAGTGACTGTTGACTGAAATGGACTTGCCGATTTTGCGCTCGGTAAAGATGGGCTTACGACGCTGGCGTTCCAGGTCGTCAAGCTGCTGGAGCATGCGGCGCACCTCGTTTGGCAGCTCCAGGTCGGGGTTGTGCTCCACCAGTTGGCCGACGTACCGGCCGAGGGTCTGGATGGTCAGCTCCAGAGACTGGACTTGCGACTGCAGCGTGGATATCTGAGCCTGCTGCGAGGAGCGGGTAGTCTCCAGCTGAGCAATGGAGGATTGAGCAAACTGTGAAGAGGGAAAGGGTATCAGAACCGTTTTCTTTTAATTAACTTAAGCCACTATCATCTTTAAAGGGCTCACCTGCAGTTGTTGCTCCAGATGCTGGTTCTGCGTCTTCTCTCTGTTAAGCATTTCCAGGTGATGGTTGGTGGTGGTAATCTCCTCCTGCAGCACGTTGTACTCCACATTGTACTCGGCCAGCTGCTTGCCAATGTCCATGCTGAAGACCAGCTTCATAATCTGTTCCATGCAGTTGGGCTCTACCTTGGGCACCACGGTCTTCAAGTAGTCCATGATCTCCTCAAAGTTGTCCTTGGCCAGTAATTGCTGCTTGTGCACGGACAGCAAAGCAATGGCAAACTTGAAGATTACATCGGATGACTCCAGGAAGAGCAGATCGAACACGCGGGCCACGAATCCCAGCGGGAACTGGGAGCTGAAGACGGTGAGAATCCAGGGAGCGGCATACAAAGTGGGCGAGACGTCATTCTGATCGAGCCACACGTAGAGATCCGGCAAGTGATCCTTGACCAACCGGGAGAGCTGGTACAGCTGCAGCTGAAACTTTTTCATGTCGGGCAGGTATTTTGTGCGCATGTTACGGCGAAACATCAGGTGTTTCAGAAGCTGAAACGCATTGGCCTCATCGCACTGGAAAAAAAACCAGATTAGGTTATGATCTTTACATAAAACGCTCAAAGAAAACCCACGTGCAGGAGAAGAACGCCGCAGATGAAACCCAGACCCTGGCAGTATCCCAACTCCGGATCGAGAATGGAGTATGCCTTCAGCAGGTTGAACAACGACAACTGCCCCAGTCCCAAAGGATCCTTGTAGAACTGGTGATTGGGGAACGTCCTGCCCAGATCGATGAAGATCGCATGCTGATGCTCGGTGAGGTGCTTCAGCAGGGTGTGATACGGCGTATTGAAGTTGGGGAACCGCTTCGTATCGACCGGAGCTGTGTTCATGGAATGCTGCTCGGCCAGGAAGGTCCACACATCGCCGCGCTTTGAGCGGGGTACTCCAGTGCGGATGGCGTGACCCAGAACCTTGGGATCCTTTTTGTTGCCGATCTGCGTGGAGTTGCGCTCGATAATCTGCTCCCAGCGCTCGATCAGCTGCTTGTCGCAGGGCACGATCTCCTCGTAGTCCAGCTTAATGCGCTTCAGCTCGTTCTCGTTCTGGCGCGCCTGCAACATGGCATTCTCGGTCTCCATGCGGTTCAGCATTATGGTCTGCCGGATAGCAGTGCGCCACAGCTCCCTCAGCTCCGCCGCATCCCGCTTGCCTCGTTTCACAGCTGTTATTTTAGATTTAACAATTAATGTTTGCAGATTAAGCGGGCTGGAATTACTTACGCTTGCGCATGGGCGATAGAAACTCGGTGGGCACCTCACTGTCTAGACCCTTGGAGGGTGTCACTACACTGTTAAGAATTGCCTGGCGCCAGGAGCCCTGGTGGGTTTCCGCCTCCTTGGGACTGTTGCCCACCTTGATGAATCTATTTGGTGTAAGATGTAATAAGTTAGGATAGGCCGGACATGCATTTCTCTACTTACATATCCATCATAGGGCTCTTCAGCTGTTCAGCCGTGGGCTTGCTGCTGGGACTGGCTCCCACCGTATTCGATCGCGAGCGAAAGCCCTCGGGAGGTGACTGAGTGCCCAGGGGCTCGGCGGACCCCTCCCTGATATCCCTCAAATTGTGCGGCGGAACGGCAATGTCATCCTTGGAGGGCTTGCGTTTGAGGAGATTATCAAAAGAGTTGGTGAGCGATCGCTTTGCCTTCATGAAGATGGTGCTGCCACCGAGATACTGGTTGAGGAACTCCGACCTGTTCTCGGCGGTGTCGTGAACGTGCCTCTGCTGTCTGGACTCGCAGTGTGCCCTCAGCAGCATCATGAGGAACTGGTTTTGTTCGGCCACCGGTGAGTTGGTCTTCTCAGAGCCGCAAAACTTGGCCCACACGATCTCCTGCTCATCGTCACTGAGCGTCTCAATCCGGCGCAGGATCAGGGCCTGGGTCTTCTTCTCGGTGAGTCCCTCGACATCCGTGCAGAGTTTGTGGTACCAGAGCATCGGGCAGTGCTCGCAGCTAAAGATCTGGGTCTCCTGCTTCTTCTTCTGCTCCGCGCAGGTGTCAAAGGCCTGCGCGATGGCGGCCACTATGTCGTCACACACGTGCTCCGACTGGCACTTGAACACGTAGCCAATGTAGCCGTCGTTGTTCAGCTCCCGGCAGATGATGCCAAAGTGATCCAGCGACTTCTGGCCATGCACACAGCTGGCCACGTCCTTGAAGTCCTTGTAGAGGAGCACCTGCTTGCGGTCGGGAGAGATGAGGCGCAGATCGCATCGTCCCACCAGAAACACCATCGTCCTGTTCTGCTCCACATATGGTGGAATGCAGCCCTGCGAGGCCGAGCGATCCCTCAGCTTGGGAATGCTGAAAATAAAGTAGTTAGTAGCTGGATAGGAACCGATTTCGGTGCTTGAGCGGTGTCATGCGACTATAAAAAGAGTGAAGCGATGGGTGCTACTTGGCAAGCGAAACAAACGAAAAAGGGAATATCTTTCAGGGATCAAAAGTAAGACTATTTTGGCATTCACTTTCTATAAGATCTTTCTAGCTATTAGTTTCGGGATAGGTTAGAAATATTGGTTTAGTATAAAAGGCTCTACAAGTGTTATCTTGTATTATTATTTTAGTGTTATCAAGAAAATCATCAACATTTTTAGGGGTTAATTTTAAAGATATACTGATATTATCGTATATAAAATTAATATAATTAAGCTTTTACACAATTGTTACGTGTTATTTTTTAGGAAATTTGATCACAAATATTACATGCTCAGTAATAAATAAAACAAAATGAAAGGAAAAATAGAATAAAACATAATTAAAAGAGTATTTATTCCATATAGCTTGTTAAAAACCTAAAGAAAGCGAAAGCCACTACGAGTGCTTGAAACAAAAACCAAGAAACGAAAAGAAGAACGAACTAATCATGCGACGGGATGGCTGGCCTTGCTGCCACTTACTTCTCCATCGCATAATTGGGATGCAGCTGACTAGGGCCCGCAGGAGCGGAAGTGACACCCCCATGCCCAGCCCCAGAGGCCACGCCCTGCTCCCTGGGCGGCGTGGGCTGCTTGTTTACAATGACATTGGGCGCCTCCAGCTGGCTATTGGTTGCTGATGGCTCAGAGCCGTCAGAGCTTTGGGGTTTTCGGCAAGACGGAGAAGTGGTTGGTCGAAATGTCAGGGGAAAAGGTATTCGAATGACTGGATACTTACTGCTCCTTGTGGCCCAGTTCGATTTGACTCTGACCTCGCAGCAGAGTCCTCTTCTCCGGGGACTTGTTCTCCTTGTTCTCCTCCAGGGGTCGTGGAGCAGCTCCCTCCTCGGCGCCCGTCAGTTGCAGCTGCACCGGGGGCTTGGCCTGTGCTTCCTGCTCCGCTCCCTGTCGCTGGCTGGGCTCCGGCTCCTCTTCGTCCTCCTCCTTGAGGTCGTGACTCTTTAGGGAACTGCCGGCCTTCGCTTCAATGCCCACACCACCCTCACTGCTGAGAGACATCTTTCGATTCTGGAGGAGCCGCAGGCGCTGGGCATCGTACGCCTTAAACTTGGGTAGGGCGTCGTCGATAAAGGTGTTGGGCACCCGCTTCTGGGAGACCCGGATCTTGCCCACGTACATCACCTCGAAGAAGTGCGTGTGATTCGGCGAGATGTCAGCCAGCAGGGAGAGATTGCTCTGGGCCGATGTGGATGTGGGAATGTTCACCGTGCCCGAGGAGCTGCTCAGACCGTGGGTGTACGACTTCGAGGCCTTCATCTTGGAGCTGACGGGATTCGGGCTCGTGTCGTGCTGGGCACTGCGCATCGCCTCGCTCATCTTCAGGTTCGTGGCGGGAGTGGCGTGGATTCCATTCAGGGCTCCGTTGGACGAGCCGTGGCTGCCACCTCCGCCGCCGATCAGCGTCTGCGGAATGCTGCCCACGGAGCCTCCAAGCGTGTGGGCCGGATCCCGCATCTGGTGCATCAGCTCGGCCATCTGCAAAAGATTCGCATTGGAGAACCCGAGTTAGACACTCACTTTTTATGTCTGGGATTCGGGGAGAGAGTTAAGAACGTGCAGTCAGTACAAGAGCAAAAGTTATGTCCCCTCGATTTGATGGATGACTCGATGACTTCGCTTCCACTGCGCTTTCCGGCTATCCCCCATCCCCTTTTTCCCTTCGCTTTGAGTTTTACTGCCCTTCAGTTTATGACAATTTTTGTGGTCCTGCCACTTAAGGGGTTCAGGGAGGTACTTTGAAAGTTCGGGGCAAAGTTTGCTGGACATCCCCTCATAATTTCAGCTGGGACCGCTTCGTGGCTGGAATAATGCACCTTGACTGCGGTAGGGTTATATCCACTCTGACAGTGCTTGGAAAAAAGGAGGATGTTCGGAGATTACCATGAAATACATGAAAGTTCCAGTCATTCAGGGGGACCAAGAAGACTTGATGTGATGAGGGAATTTATGCATGTTTTGTAGCTCGAACAAAACTAAAAATAAAATATGCTTGTGGCAAAATATTATTTCAAAGTCTGCATACAATTATATTATATCAGAAAATTGTATTGTGAAAAAAATTGATTATTTTTAAATTATTATATTTTTGAAAACAAGTGTTATCGGTCAAAATGGGAAAAAAGCATCCATCACAATTTCGTTTTCAATGACAAAAATAAAATTCTAAGAATCCACAGAAGAGAAAGTTCTTGAGAAAATTCATAGGAATAAATACGTCCTCATTCAAATAGGGTAGCGATCATTCCTTATAAATGTATGAAATGTCTGTCACTTTGAACTCCCAGTTGGTGTTTGATAATATACGAAACACCTGCAAACCGAGATAAAACTGGGATACTTTGTGACTCACAGAGAGATCATGTTCAGCGCTCATGCCGACGCAATGTCTGCCCGAAAGCTTCGGATGCATCATGTGCATCAGCTGCTCCCGGCGTGATGATGATGCACTGCCGAGAAACCAACGGGTCTCTCCGGGGCGTTCCTTGGGCGGGAGATCGCCAGTCCGTCCGTCGTCCCAGTTTTGCATTGAAGAGCTGCCAGAAATGATTTTGGCGGGTGCCAGCTAGCTGAAAGTCCAATGCCATCCCACTCTCAGGGGATGCAGCTGTCCGTCAGATGCGTTGCTCGTACGCCAAGTATCTTGAAGATACATTAGTGTGGACCGCAACTAATTGTCATTTATCAGCCATTTTCAGGCACAAACGCGGACACACAAACAAATGAAAAAGTTATCTTCCTAAATTGATTTAAATTTTCATTCTTATTTTGGGACTATTCCCGCTGCTTCCTCGTCGTGATCAGTCGCTTGCCGAGTGATCGTGACGACATCTTCAGAACTAGTTGACCAATAGGTTGAATATGTATTGTGTCTACAGCGGCGGTCATAACAATATGCAAGACTTATTGAGTATATTCCACAGATCAAGTTCAACACATTGTTAATTGGGAATCATTATGATGATCTATATGCCCGCTCATAATCTATTTTTTTATTATGTTATTTAGATAACTTAAATGAATTGGTTGAAATCTTGTAGCACAAATAGTGTTAAATAGGTCAAACCAATATTATATTTTAAAGTATTTACCATTACCTTTCAACATAAATTAGTTTTATTTAGAGACTTTCAGAAGCATGAAGACATGTAATTTCATGGGATTTCCGAAAGAAACCTTGCTGTTTGGCCCAACATTTATTTTTAAACATTGAACATACAAATGCGCCATGGATTGACCCGCAGCTGTACACTTTGCTTTGGACTTGTGCGGCACGCGTATTTTCCAAACCCTCTGACAATATATGCATGTGTGTTTCTCTTTTTATTATTATTATTTAGCGAGACAAACATCAAGCATCGCACATAAATAATGAAAACTGTTCGCAGGAATTCAATTCAACGTCACGTTCGCCTCGCGTTTCACTTGATGACTCTGCCTTTTCCTTCGCTTTACGTGTTTGCACTATTGCTGTTGCTGCAATACTTTTTAATAACAATGTGCACATATAATGCCGAACTGAGGGGCTTAATCTGTCCGGGACAGAACGCAATAACCCTGGCAAGCCGCAGTGACGACAAAGTCGATTTACAAGCGATCTACAGGCGATTTGCGCGCGTTTATAATCGCGAGCGATTTTATGGGTATTTTGATGTTCCTCAACTGTTTTGCATTGCAAATTACAAAATGATATTTAAAAAGGCTTAGCCCGTCATGAAAACTGGAACCGGTAAGCAATAAGTAGGCCATAAACCGATGTGCAAAACCCTGCGATAGTTATAGTTTCTATTGAAGGTCACTGTAGGAATTGCTTGCTCTATTAAAAACTTGATACCCCTTTGCAAGTAAAATGGTTTTACTTTGGCCATTTAACTCCTCGGAAGTCACCCTACTGACATGGGTACTGCCTGTTCCCGTGCCTGAACAGCAATATCAATGTTTTACGTCAGCGGTTTTTGCCATCTTTTTGCCCACAGTCGTGTCTGTCTGCTGTTATCGCCACTCGTTGCTGTTTTATGACTTTTTATGCAATTTGAAATGACGATGTGCGGTGTCAGTGCGCCCTCTGAATAGTAAAGACCCGACTGGCATCCCAGGCCCAGCGGCTGCGCCCTGTGGTGGGTTTGTTGAACCCAGCCCCATCAAAGGACGGATCAATTCAGCCACAATCGGCAGGGCCATTACGTACTTCAACCGAGCTGTTTACATTCGATTTGGAGTCGCTTTAAGGTCAAGACTGTAGCGCGTCTCCCTGCCAATTGGGGACGCTACCGGGTTCGATCCGGTTCGGTCTGTGGACATTCGTTACGGCCCATTTGGGCACACAGCGGTGTTTGTTGTGTGTTTATCGGCTACTAGCCAAGCCCCGAAGGCGCTGTTTGTCCTGCGCTAATTCGAACTGTGACTCAAATATCACTCGCCCGTCTCAAAACGCCGTACAATTGAAATGCATTTGAGAGCCGGCGAAAGGCCCGGGGCAATAACGCCTAATGACACACTTTAACGTGTAGCTTAAATTACCACTTAGTGCCTTTTCTAAACAAGTCGGGCTCAAAGTTGATCGGAAATATTATATTGCCCGGCAATTTGTGACCGGTTCCTGAAAGCCTCTAATTTAATTGAAATTTAATGTTGTTGTCAATCTTCTTTAGCTCAGTACCCTAGCAAAGGGTACTACAAGTTTACGTTTAAAAGATGATGCAGGCAAAAAAGGTAAACAAATTGTTCGTTTTTCAAGATGTAATGTAAAAATACATTAATGTATTCCAAAGTATTTTAAAAATCAATACATACTTATAATTATAAAATTTGTTATACAAACTTTCCGGTTTAACTTTAAATCGAGGGACATTTATTCATTTATTCATTTACCCGACCCGGCCACTTGACATACTCGTATAATTTATTTTTTGCATTTTTCGCCCGAAACTTTTACCCTTTCAGCTCTATTCAGCTCTTGAAACGGCTTTTGTGCAACTTTTGAAGCCCATCAAAAGTGAACAATCGACTCAGCTAAAAAGTTAAAGCCACAAAAAGTGTTTTCCCAATTGCAACGCTCTCTTGGACACCAGGGCCCATAAAGTCGCCACGGCCACGGTCAAGTGTCGCATAAAGGACGAATCCGAGAATTTTTTTCCGGCGCCTACGGGCGAGAGTGGGCTTCTGTTCGCGGCCACCCTTCTCAGGCGCTTGGCACGCGCGCGGAATTTAATTTAACACCAAGCTGAGGCGCCCTCCGAGCCACAGGAAAGGACACTCTATATGGTAATCCGCAGGATAGAACTTCCGAGTCATTTGCATGCGAACTGTCTCTGGCCTTTAAATTGCAATAAAAGTCGAACTTGAAAGGTGAAAAGAAATGGCACAGCGAATTCATTATTGACGAGATGGCAAGACCATTTCAAGGGTAAATCAATTAGTGTTGAGTGGGAGTCGGGGCTGCAGGGTGCGAGCCGGGGAGGCGACTTTTAACTTGGCCTAAACGCTGCAATTAGCTGGGAGACAAAAGAACAAGGCAATCGCAGCAGTGCATGCATAACAAACCATTACATAAGACGGCACAAAAGGCAAGCAGTAAGTAGAGACGAATTACACAAGCTCAGGCGCAGGCATTAAATTGAAATCAATTCAGCGGGCTGGTTAGGGGGTCGATACTGGACAGGGAGCACTGGAACCGGACACTGGATCCGGGTCTACATACGGCCCGGCTCTTGTTGAGCACCGACGCATCGCTGACGGAGGTGGTCAGGATGGTGTCCCGATGGAACGGCACCGTGAACATCTCGAGATACTTCTTATCCGGCGGCGAGCTCGTTCTGGTCTGGCCTTCGGCTATCACCACTTACTTTCACAACTTTTTCACAGCTGCAGCTTGTATCACAAAATTCTATTTTGAGCCTTGTACTTTGAGTGTGCTACGACTATCACAAGTTTTCCATGGTTGGTTTCCTTTTATCACAAGAAAGCTGGTTCGAAATATTCACACCGTGGAGCCTGCATCACAAAAGACCATGAACACGTGAACTATCTTTGATTCAGCGACTCGTTTGTTTATTTGGACTTATAGGTAGTGTCCGCAATGACTCTACTTTATGTTTACTTTATATTCCTATTATGTTTATATTGAGCACTTATCTCGGCAACTTGAATTGTGAATTGCCGTTTTTGAGACTCTAAGACTTCAGCGGTACGCGGTGGTCTATTTATTTCACCCGCATAGAAGCTTTTTCAATCACATATGCCTATTTGTTGCGATATTCGGTTGACGAACGAGAGATCACGTAAAGCTCCAACCTCTGCGACCGTTCACGAGGCTCGTTTGGTGGGAAATGACCATCAGAACCCGGCAGTAAATGCGAACAGAGCGTGTTCTGAGGGCCAGCCGATGCTCGCGACTAACGAAAGTATTTTCGAATTTCGAACCCAGCTGCGGCGATCAGCTGTTGGGGGAAAACTTGTGGTGTATCCGATCAGGAAGGGTCAAAGTCCCCTCCGCTGCGCTTGGCCGACCGATAAATCATTGTAATTAAACAGATTCCCAAAGCTGCACTTGTCTCCCGGCCAATTGGCGGGGGAATCGCTCTAGCACCGATAACAAGCCAGCGTCGTTGTGCTTTTGTAACCAGCTGTCCGAACGACAACGCGTATTCGGTCATTTGTGTATCCACCTATCCGTATCTTGCGCCCCTGCTAATTGTCGCGATAACTGACTGTGCTCGACTTGATTCCCAGATGTCTGCGCGACACTTGGGACAACGAGAGCCTATTGAGTGCTTCTGTTTGTTTTGAGTGGAAAATTTCGAATATCACCTTATGTAAGGGTAATGGCTGCAACCCCACTCTGTAAACACCCAAAAGTTCTCAACTGGCCTGCTCTGCCTGTCCAAGACTGTTCAATAGGGCGAACAAACGTCGGATAAAAAGAATAACAGATTGACCACGACGACCAAAAATAAGCAGAATTCTATATGATTTACACATGTGTGGATATATATAGGCGAATTGCTTTGCCTTTCATTTGGCTGGCTCGTTTAGTAACTGATTTATTTTTGTTTTCGGATCGCTCTGTTCTTTATTTGCTAATCACTTTTTTATTTCGTGTGCGATAAACAAGTTTGTTTTTGCCCATTTCGCCAATTTGCTGCTGACATGGTTACTGTCGTACTTGCTACACGGCCCTGCCCCTTTAGTGTTCTACGTGTTGCTGCGGCTCTTCACTTTCTGCAGGTACTATGCGGTTTCGAGGGTAACTCTCCGCCTCCGAGCGAAGCGCGCACGCGATTCAGTTGCCGTCCGACCACTGACGTCTGGTGGATCCAATCCGAGAAGTGCGACTGGGAACCCGTCGAAAAGCGCCCTGCGCATGCGAAGTCGAAGAAGACCCAGGCGGGTGCTGCTGAGAGCGAAAAGAGAGCCGCAGAACGACGGGCAGAGCGGGAAACCCGGCTGCAGTCCACGCTGCGGATACTTCATGTGGTAAATAAGATCATAAATTACGAGCGTGCATTGGGCAACCGACCATGGCCAACACGGCATGTGCCGCGGCGACTAGGATGGGGCACTGACAATCAGCTTAGCCAAAATCGATGGCCAATCAGCCGAAGATATAGATAAAAATAATATAGTGCAAATGGGGGACATTCTATTCTATTATGCTCAAAGAAGGAAATACATTTTGGAGCTTGAGAGCCAGAGCCTAGTAAGTGAGTAAGTGCTTGAATTTATAAGAAGTTTTGAAAGCCTATTTAAATAATCGAACAATATACGAGTACATAAAAAAAAGAAACTCTTTCCCTATTTGACATTTACTAGAATATTGCAGTTGAACAAGAACTCAGCAGTCTTACAGACATAAAATGTTGATAGAAAAGTGCCAAGTGATTGTAAAAATCTTTGCTTAAACTTTCTCCTATGTAAAATTTATTTTCGAAAAAACTGCAGTAAATGAAATGCGATTCAATACTTTCTTACGGATAACAATAGCAAGCTGTATCTGAAACGCTCATAAAAAATTAAGTTAATCGACGCTCCATAAATGTATTTTTTAAAAAAAATTATCATTAAAAAAATATATTTGAAATGCAAACAAGATTAATGTTGCTCGTATGAATCAATATAAATTAGTATATACGTTATGATTCATAGCTTATAAAATAACAAATTCTCGCACAATATGCTTTTCATGTGGCATTGGATTTGCGTTATCAAAAAAAAAATGGTAAGGAATATTGAAAATTATTATTTGTTTTTGCTAGCAAATATATAGGAAATATTATGAAACAATTCTTAAGATGGCCTAAGTTTAATGAAGTAAGTTGTTTTTGTTACTTCTGGACCCTTTGCATTTTGTTTTTGTTGAATAAGTTGATCAGCAAATCTTGAAGCTCTAACAATCCAAAAATTTCCATTTAATGCGAGCATTCCACTCGACTCAAATGTGCCCAAGAAATGTCAATAGATGCAAAAACAAATATTTAATTTAGTGCACTCGATATGCAAAACGAAACATCCGCATGCCTTGCTCCCCCTGACAAACTAAAACCGGACGATAAAATCAATTTGGCACAGCACAAAGAGCCGAACCAACACGGCCCAAACTAAGTGAAGAGAAAAGGACCGACTCCAATCTAATCATGGTATAAAAGCTTCTTCCTTCCCCAATGTGCGACAAATTGAATTTGTTCACCGGGCAGGCTTGCCAAGTTCTCCTCTGCAAACGGAAGGAGGCAATATTTTGCATGCGATTCGAGGAAATAAAAGTGAAAGCCAATTATCTGCGGAGAAAGCGGCTTTCGGGGCGGCGGGGACTTCAATATCGTTTTCAAAAGTAATCTAGTGCCAAAGTTTATGGGGAAATGGTATGTGTGCTTTTCGGATATTACGGGGAGGCTCATTTCTGAGGCCTTTTCAGTGCATTATGTGGACACTCCAGCCAAATCCTTCGTTCTTCATCAGCCTCACGATGGCATCTTCAAAGGATGCGAAATTGCCGACAGTTTGAAAGGTTGCCAACACACTCGATTAGTTTCTTGTTGGGCCAACCGGCTGTTCAAGCGGCGATGCAGAAGAGCATGTTGATGGCCAGGTCCGAAAACGGGCGCTGACATTCGCCTTGAAGGCCCAGCCGGCTCCCTTCATCCTGCCACCCACATCCCGTCCACGTCGGGCACATCCTGTGGGAGGGAGGGCAATAAGCCCGGTGTTTAAAGAGCCGAATGGCAGCTCTGCGCCGTGCGTCATTTAGCAAAGGACCCGGCACGGATCCACCTGCTAATGATGCACAAGGACATCTCACAGGTGGAGCGGACAAGGGCTTTAAATATTTACGAGCTTATGATGTTGTTTAAGTGCCGCCGAGGACCACAGCTGCCATCGCCCCCGAAAGTATGCCACGCTCGGCCGACTCCCGCAATTAGCTTTATTTTTTCAGCGTTTGCGTAATGCTTCCCCTTTTTGTGCCCACCGCTCTGAAAATAGAAGGGATGGCGAAGGGAATGTGCGTTTATCTCGGCGCCTAATGGCTTCAATTAGTGGCTCAATCGGCGGTGTTCAGCAGGTTGACCACAGCCGGGCAATTATGCTGGGACTTGCCTTTGCGTCCTCGCTTCGCTTAACTCGGCGAAAGGCCTAATTGGTGATAGAAGTATTGATTTAAGTTCATGCATTTACTTATCAATCGTCTAAACGTTGTATGTCCCCTTCAAAATATGCTTCTTCTGGGGCGATACACTTCTTCCCACTTGGCAACAGGGAAGAGTCACACGAGATCACCAACTACTTTAAATCAGGTCGAACTCTTGGTTATTATAATCTATAGGCAATGAAACGTAAGAAGTCTTTCAACTTTTTACGACGATTTTCTGCTCAAATAGATATAATCAATAAATTGTTTCTTATTATTTGTCGTAATAAAATAAAACGCACTTTTGTTCAAGTACGAGTTCACTGTAAACATTATAAGGCAAACATTTCGTATGCGGATCTGAATTTATTGTAGGCAAATAGACACGAATTGAGTTGAAATGTATTCAACTACAAACAGAACACTGCGCAGAAATATAAACAAAGCATTGTATCATTGTATTCCAAAAGAGTACGTTTAATTCATTGTCTAGAAAATGAAAACGAAAGCCCACAAACTTCGATGCACATATTCAGAAACATTAATACTCTGTTTATTGGGACCTGCATTAGGCCTTAACATGCCATCGAAGTTTGTTGGGCGCTTAAGACGACCGTAAACCGAAATGCGGACACTGACCCAGATACTCGTGAATCAAACCAGCTGGAAACTGAGCGCAGGAGGCACAGCTCAATAAGAGCTCCGAACAACGCCGGCTCACACCAACCAAGCCCACTATCAACAATCAAGCCAAGCCAACATCACGGCCGAAACGCAGGGCTTAAAACGCTTTTGACATGCAATGAACCAACAACAGCTCTTGTGGAAATTCTCCACCAATTGCGATGAAATTAAGTGGAAAGGCTCTACGGAGAATTTAAGCGAAATGCGAAAACAAACGAATATTGCAAACCTGGCCGGTGGAGCTTTAAAATATATCGCCCAATTATTTAACTTTTAAGCACCAGGAAAAGTTGGAAAATTTCGTTTTTTGCGAGTTTGTTTTCGTTCAACAACATAGTTTTCGCCAAGTTTTTGGCACTACGTTTTTCACCCCATTGTTTTCATCGGAGGGGCGGGGCCACTTCGAAAAGCGTAGAAGTGGATTTGTTTTCGGAATTAACTTTTTGCGTGTACTCGGCAGAAGGTCAGGCGGAGCAGTCCTAATTTAATGGACTGCTCTTGCTGGCCTTCCTCGTCGAACAGCCCCATTTGGGCGCTCTCCACTCGCCGAACTGTTTTAATTAGAAATGCAAACGGAAGTCGATTTATGGCGTGCTGGGCGCCCACTGGGCTCAGACATCAGAACCCAACACATGCGTGATAAGGAGGCGAGGTCAGGTCGTGCTAAATTTGGGCTTACTATTTTGGTACAGCTCGGTACGGGCCTTATGAATGGACTGTTTCGGGCGAATTTAAGGTGTTTATTGCAGAGGCGTGATCATTAATGCATTTCTTCATTAGGTGAAGGGTATTGGAAAGGGACATAAAGTTGCTAATTTAAAACCTTTTTACAGCTTCAACTCATAATGCTTGAAATTAAGTTAAATTTGGTCTAAAATATCATATCCTATCGTTGGCATTACCAACACGGAGAAATAAAAGCAGTATTATGATACCCGACCATTACCTAAGTGGACCTTACTATCAAATCGTAGGATATTGACGTTTTTTTTTGTTAACCTTCCTATATACATAGTATTTACTGCAAAAATAAAACCTTTTCACGAACGCTAGCACAAATTCATGGGCATCTTTGACAAGAAACTGAATCATCATTAGGAATATTTAAATGAGGCGCGATCTCCGCGACCTTTCAACGCATTTCAACCAACTCAACCAAAGACCGCTCGTTAGGCCTCTAAATTTATTATGGTCGCAGCAAAAACCGCAAAGTCCTTTCGGGGCTTTTCCTGCACGTTCTGTGCAATTTAATCCGAGTAGTTTTTATGTGCAAAACTATTGTGTGGCAGGTTTTCTAAACATTTCCATATGAAAGCATTTCAAAAGGCCACAAACTGTCCGCACACACATTCGTGCCGTTCGGTTCAGTTCACTTTCCCCTCAGAACAGCAGAGATTGTGAGGAAACGAAATGCCAGCGGACGGACATCTGACACAATGTCGACTAAAACTGTCGACAACTTTTCCCATCCGTCTTCTGGCCGGGATTCGGGCAACGGGCATCGGGCTCTGGGCTCCACTTACCTCCTCGACGGCCTCGCACTCGAAGAGATAGATGTGCAGCAGGGGATCCTTAGGATCCTTCAGCAAGTAGACCAGTCCGGTGATGGGTCCCTGGAACTCCATGAAGTTCTGCGGCTGCTCCGCCGAGGCCTCGGCCGCCTGCTGCTGCTGCAGCTGATAAGCGCTCGCCGCACTGGAGGAGAGTGAGCCGTACGACGTGGATGCGGTCAGTGTGTGGCGAAGTCCGTTTCCGGTCAGAGAGCTGGTGGCCCCGCCGGCCATCGAGGAGGGGACTGCCGCGCCCGGCCCAGCCCCCGACTTCAGCTGCAGGAAGCCGTTGCCGATGCTCTTGGCCTGCGGCTTGTGGACGATGCGGCACATGCCGACGATATGCTTCAGGGGGTGGCTGAACTGCAGCTCGAAGTCCGAGTTGTACGACTCCAGGATGCCATGCTCAATGCCCACCGATAACTGCAAGCAAAGGATTTACGTACATAAGTAATTGAATTTAAGCCGGAGGGGGAAATATATAGCGATTGTATGTTTGCACCATAAAATTCCAACCATAATAAAAGCTCTGACACCTACAAGATAATTATACACGTCAGAATATATACATTTTTTCTTCAAGCGTTCAGCTATTAAGTTTAAATATTATTATTAAATCTCTAAAGTTGTACATTCACCAAATTCTGCTTTGGGGTTTAAAAATATGATTTTTTTTACATAAATTTTTCCTAAAACTATTCTAGAAGATGTCCCTAAAATATTAGAAGCAAATTTCAAGTGCTTTTAAAGTTACGGAATTGGCGGAAAAGATAAAGTAAAAAGTACACTTCCTATCAAAACGAGACAACATTCATTGTTTTCAAGATACAATTATCTTCTAGTTGAACCTAAAAAATTAATTTAAAATTATTAACTCACTTTTTAAGCAATCTAAAGTAAATTTTTTGAAAAAAACATATTTTAATTTTAATTTGAAAAAGTATTTGAATCTTTTACTTATTGTTAAATTATTAATGTTTTACAAGAAGCTACTCTATTTAAATATTTTGTTTGTCTCGGATGGAAATTAGACCAGCATCTTTCCCGTGGCAGGCATAATATTAAATATATTTAAATGAAAAAACTTGAGAAGACTGCTGAAATATATAACAATAAAATATGAAATTTTCGTTTCAATCGAATTTTCTTTCCTTCCCAAAAAAATACTCTAAAAATTTAAAGGCAGGCTCCCCCCTTAAAGGGGTGCATTGCATCGCAAGAAGAAGGGTTTGGACGTCTGTCTAAACTGTAAATGGTCGCGAGTTTACGGAAGTCATCGATCTTAGAATGTTTATATTTATAAATTAAATGTTTATAAAAAGTATATACAATTTTGTTGAATAAATACTTTAAAAGTTGGGCAGAATACAAACAAGAAAGGAAGTTAACTTCGGCAAGCCTAACTGCCGTTGCAGTTTAAAGAAATAATCAACGTTAGTAACACCATGCGAACATTTTTTAAGATTTGTTGCTGGCTTCAATGATATTAAAAAAAAAATGGTTTTATTATTTCTCTGACCGTTATTTTAACAGCTATATGTTAGAGTTTGATTTTTATTAATTTTAATTCGAAATTCTTAAAAATATAAAGAATTATATTCTCAATATTTTCGAATCTTTCCTATGACAGCCTGATGATATAGTCATCCTATTTTGAGTAAATTAAATTCGAATTCCCCCGATAGTTTCTATGGGATCTCTAAGATATAGTTGCCCGACCCGGCTGCTTCCACCTGCAATAGAATTATAACTTTTGGGAAAGTTTCAGCCCGAAACTTTAAAACTGAGAGACTATAAACGGACGGACAGACTGACGGACAGACGTCTCCTTCACTGCGTTGCAAATTTCTGACTAAAATCATTTTACCCTCCGCAAGGGTATAAAAATGATTAATCAATCGAATTGGTATATACTGTGCAGAAACCAATCGGACCCCAACTATTGCAAAATCCAATCCACAATTAAAAACCTGTCGTTTTTTCTTGCTTAATATTGGTAGAAATGTTAGGTGGATGAAGTTAATAAATTATTCTTTTTTGAGTGGTTTTTGACAGAATCTTTAAATATTCTCCCAAAATTCTTCAAAAAAAAGTTGTAGTACAAAAAGATATTTATTTGGAATGCTTGTCCATGTCCACCCATGTATTTGAAGCGCAGTCAAGAAGTGTGTGTTATATGCTTCGCCTGGCCTATGTTACCTTATATTTCTGCTCCAGCATATAATTCAATTAAATTAAAATATAACAGCGTAACAAGGGAGTATATTTTTAAGCCCTGATTAAAATACCGTCAATTTGATGTCATAGAAATGCCCCTCGCCTATGAAAAGAGCCAGAGCAACGAAACAAAAAACAATGCGGAGAATTGCACGTTGTTCCATAATTTGCTAGAACGTTTCCACTACGCGAAGCAGATTAACCATATTAAATTCCTTTTAATCAGTTTACATACTTGCATGCACAGGCAGAAAGAGCGAGGGAGCGAGGGCTTGGGGCGTGTCGGCGGCAGGGAGGCGCAATGGTGACAACGACGACAGCGACAACATGACATGCTGCCAACATGGCGGCTGCTCCATTTCCGGCGCTGAGCCCGTCCCCATCTGCCCCCTCCGCCGCCTGTAGTTTCGTTTTTATTCCGTTCTTGGCCCTTTTTTATGCTAACAACTAAAGCCCGGTAACTAGGGGGTGTCGACACTATGAGCCGGGTGGACTGGCGGATTGGGGGCTTGGGGAGGCGGAAATTGGGTTGTGCTCACTGCTGGGTGTGTCGTTGTTGTGGCTGCCAGGGCTGTAGTTGGCAGAAAGCAGGTCGTTGTTTTCAGCCCCGTTGGGGCGGCATTGCTCGCCTGCCCACAAGATTCTGTTGTCAAAGGTTTTGCAAATGGGAAAAATATAAACAAAAAACATATACTCACGTCGGTTTCGGGCTGCGAGAGTTTGTAAATTAAAACGTTGTTGGGAAAGTGGCCGAAATGCACAACTAATTAAAATCTAGGTTCCCAGAACCAATCCAGCACTCGAACTCTGCTAACCCCGCCTAATGACAACCCCGAGACTTTAATATCGCCAATTGAAAGCTTCCCAAGGAGCAACGACAAGCCACCTTAAAAGGGGGCAGCAAATGAAGGCGTTCATTATCGCCTGGAAAGCTCCGACAAAGTGAAAACTTTCCTCGCAAATTAAATTAAAATCAAAGTAAAGTGTTGCCCAGGTTCGAGCGTGTGTGGGCGGGTGTGCTCATGAGATGGGCGTTGACTTAGCCAACTAAAAACAGAACAGAGAACTTTTAAGCCAAGTGAGGGAAACAAAAATACGTTAAGTAAAACTAATGGCTTGGGAAACTTATGTGCCCTCCTACGGTCTAATGGATAGAATTTGTATCGATTTTTCAAAGTTTTAATTCTCAGGACAGGACTCAAATAAACTACGCATAAGGATATTAATTAATTTCAGCAAAATAGGGTACATTTTGATTTTAATACTGTTTTTTAGTTTCCGTCTGCAAACACGTTCGTTAACCCACACTTTAGGTACACAAGTACAGCTTGGGAAGAGGGGCCTCCAGGAAAGGCTTCCGGCAATTAGTGAGGTCGTCTTGACTTGGGGAAAGGCTAACGTTTTCCTTTACTTGCCATCCACTTAATTTAAATAAAAAAGAAATACCTAACATTCGACCAGAGTTGGGAGCGACTCAGCATGCCTGCCATGACATTTTAAATTTAATTAATTTCCTTCGACACTTGACGAGGGATCCGTCCTGTCCATCACAGACAACGCCACTCTGCGTTTATTGAGCATCGGATTGAGTGCCCTACAAAGGCTTTGTTGCCAGGTGAATTGTGATTTAAAAATAGCAAGCTTTGACTTCCATTCACCTTTGATCACAAACGGCTTTTTAATGTATTAACATCACCACACGGTGAGTATCTTGCAGATGGCATTCCCAAAATAAACATAGAAGAACCATAATGACGTTGGCCCACTATCCCATTTGTATTTTCTTTCAGAAAGTAAAAGCACCGCTCGTGCTCATAGCTTTTCTTTCTGTTGCCCATTATTAAGTTGCCTATTCTTTGTTTCTATTTGTACCACTGGGGCGCATTATGATGTGGCACACTGCGTATACGTAATCTGTTCACTTGCAGAAACAAGACTGCCTGACCTCTTTTGGCCCTTCTCTAGGCTCTGTCTTCTCCCCCTTCCGCGATTCCTAATTGGAATCAGCCTTGCGCTAGGCGCAGTCACGTTCCAGGTGTACTTTCTTTTGAGCTACATGTGTTAGTGTGAACTAGGGTGGACGTGGGGTTACCCTATGAACACATGACTGCGGCGGAGATGAATCATCTTCCAATAAGATAAGGGTTTATAAACAGCTGGTTACTCGATAGATAACATTTTAAGTAAATTAAAAATACAGTTTATTAAGTCCTTGGTCCACCCTGGGCTCCCACACACATGTGAATGTTGTACTTTCACCTTGCGCCTCTGCCTCTCCTGTCCACTTTCCCGCACGCACATTCACTTGCTTTGAGGTGCAGTTAGCGTCATGTCAAAAACAGCTGGGGAGTGAAATTACTGCTCTGCATTTGCATTTGCTGGTTTTTGTTGCTTTCTCTGGAATCGTGACGCCAGCGCCGACGTCGGCGTCGCTGCCGAGAGCAGACGTCGCGTGTTGCCCAGTGATTTATACGTTCTAACCGTTTTTCCATTACGTTTTGATGCCGCAGCTGCACTTTGTTGTTGTCGTGGCTGTTGCCCAATAAATTGTCTACAATTGCTCATTGCATTGTTCGCTGTTGCTGCTTTTGTTGTTGCCTCCGCTGGCGCAGTGTAGCCGTATAATTAGCATTAACTGCAGTTGCTGTTGCAGTTGCTGCTGCTGACGTCTTAATAACGAGTTGCAACCCAGAGTATGGCCCTAACTATTCACGGGGCCAGTCCAAAGAACCCCTATTAGGTCTGGATGGCGGTCACTCAATGCACAACAAAAACTCTACTTGAGACTCATTATTCATGAACAGTGGCTATAACGAAGGTTTCAGGTTATCGCTATGGGATTAGTTGTGAGGTTAAAGTTTCCATATTTATTTAGCTTATTTAATTCGAATAATTAATATAATAATAAGGGGACTTTTAAATCGTGATATTTTGAGTTGAAACTACTGGATTAATTCAATTAAGTATTTATTATAATATTAAGCCAGTTGAAGTGCTTTTGCAATGAAAAGTCCAGAATATGGTTTCTGAAAGTTTTTATCGTGCTTTCATTTCATCACAGAAAATCTTATACTAAATACAAAATGATTTTAAATTTTTATACCCTTGCAGAGGGCATAATAATTTCAGTCAGAAGTTTGCAACGCAGTGAAGGAGACGTTTTCGACCCCATAAAGTATATATATTCTTGATCAGCGTCACAAGACGTCAGCGTCCGACCGTTTCTACGCAAACTAGTCTCTCAGTTTTAAAGCTATCGGGCTGAAACTTTTCCAAAAGTCTTCTTTCTATTGCAGGTAGCACATAAGTCGGAACCAGCCGGATCGGACAACTATATCTTATATCTCCCATTGGAACTATCGAGGAAAAAAATAAAAAAAAAATATATCTTTGGTGTTTTTCAACATATACCTTTCTAAGCTTGGATATAACATTTTTAAATTAGTTCTGAATTTCGAATTAAATTTTATCAAAATCGGACGACTATATCATATAGTTGCCATAGGAACGATCGGAAAATTAGTCGGAAAACATGAAATGAAAATTATATCATTGGTGTATTTTAACATACAACTTTATTAGCTTAAAAATAACATTTTATAATTAGTTCTGAATTTCGAATTACATTTTATTAAAATCGGAAGACTATATCATATAGCTGTCATAGGAACGATCGGATAGAAGATGGGAAATAATATGAAACAAATTATAGCTTTGGGGCTTTTTGACATATTATCTTATAATATTGGGGATATACATTTTTATATTTTTAAGAATTTTTAATTCAATTTAATAAAATTATTTATTATTTTTTACAACTGCAAGGCTATATAAACTTCGGCTTACCGAAGTTTAATTCCTTTCTTGATTACTTTCATTTAGTTAAGTGACCAAATACCTGAAACCCAGATTTTTCGAGGCAATGTTACCCTAAAAAGTATGCTAAAAGTATCTGTTTGGGTAGCTTTGCCTAATCCATACATTTTAGCAAATAAGTATAGAGTAAGTTGACACATAACACTTCACACTGATCACGTTTCTAAACGACGTGAGCACCGAGATACAGGGAATACGGAACACCGACTCCTTTCCGATCAGCCAGAACATCCGGCGACTGACGGCCATCTTCGACAAGCTGGAAGTCATGATCCAAAACAATCCGCCGACGCCCGTGGTCCAAACTTCCACTGCCAGTGCCTCCCTGGAGCCGGGCAACAAGGGCTACCGGCGGTGGGCACACTGCATGCTGAGGGAGATTTATCAGATGGTGGAGAAGGCGGTTCCCGCCAGCAAATGCAGACATGTGAATGAACTGGGGGTGTACTTGTCGGGGGCCTTTGGCAGCTCCACCAAAATCGAGTACGGAACTGGCCACGAGCTGAGCTTCCTGTTCTTCGTGTGCGCCCTTTTCAAGGCGGAGATCCTGAGTCGGGAAGAGGACTTGGCCGCCTCGGCTCTGGTTCTCTTCGATCGCTACCTGAAGTTCGTGCGCCGGCTGCAGGTGACCTATTCGGTGACATCGTCGAACTGGCACGGAGGTTACTCCCTAGACAAGTTCCAGTTTGTGCCATTTATCTGGGGATTCGCCCAGTTGTCCTACGAGGCGCCCTTCCCTCCGCAGAAAATGCTTGACGAGGTCACCATTGCGCAGTACAGGAAGGAGTATATGCTGATCGATTGTGTGGCTCATATGGCGAACACCTACATCGGCACCTTTGCGCGCCACTCCAGCCAACTTTGGAGCCTGGCCGCCCTGTCCTCGTGGACAAAGATTCAACGCGGTGTGATGCTCATGTATATGGAGGACATCCTCCTGGACTTCGACAACCTTAATGCCCTGCGATTCGGAGAACTGATGTCCTTCGAGGAGGACAAGTCTGGCCGGAAACTGGGCAACGCTCGCTTGGGCGTGATGTCTCCGCTGCGCCGCCATATGGCGGAGGATCAGGAAGAGCAGGATCAAGAGCCCGAGCTGCCTCTCGCCACTCCTTCTATTTCCAGATCGGAAGTAAACGAAGGCAGTAAGAAGCCAGCGGTGGACGAACCCTTCAGCGACGGCCTCTCCAACAGCGGACTTTCCGTGGGCAGCGACTGCTCATCTCTCAGCGGCGTGAGTGTCCATCTGCCCACTTGGATGGACGACGCTCCGAGCAATACCAAGCATTAGATTAGAACATTCGATAATAAAATGAGAGTGTGGCTAATTGTAGCTGTTTTCCCGCCAAACCAAGTAGTATTTTTAAAACGGGTTAAAGTAAAGTTTCTTACATTAAGAGCTAACATCATTCTGAATATTTAAGACTTTCAAGTGTCAATGCTCAGGCATTCCGTTTTTTGCAAAGTCAAAAAAGGGCCCAAAAAAAATATAAATAAAAAAACTTTGACCTATAATTTTAACACGGTGGTATTTGAATGGCGTACAAAGTATTTCGAAATAACTTTCTAACGACGTACAGCACAAGCCTTTTTCTTTAGTTGTTCACAACTTGTGAGGGTACAAAGTGTAGCTATTTATAGTTGTTTTTTCCCAAAAAAATTGGCAAACAAAATAAAATTTTCATTTTCAAAAGTCCCCCAAAATCTTGTTTTAGATATTACTTTTACTACCATTAATTAATAGTTGTTAGTATATTGTTATTAGGATATCTTTTTAATATATCTATATGAACATCATTTTTTGCTTTTTACTTTTGACGATTTGAAAAACTAATGTTCGTGCTATGTACATTGTATGTATTTAAGCAACCAAAGAGTTTGTGGATTGTTTGCTTTCAAATAAGATCATTACTCTTTATGCCTAATTTAGCAAACAGAAAAATTTTTAATGTTGTCAAACCAAATCAAGCCATGTGGCAAATGTGTAGATTATGCTCGTAAGACAGAAATGAGAACCCACTGAATGCATAGCTACCCAGCCACTTTTGCTCTGTGTAATGGGAAAATTATGTGTGTCATCTGCACGAATATCCGGGAATGACATCTGCAACATGGCAACGATGTCAAGAGACCGGCAGACATGGGTCCAAGGATCAGCAGACCACGAAACCGAGTTCCATCAAATGCAAGGCAGCAGCCAACTGGAATAGAGTGGGCTGACTGTGTGGCCGAGGAAGTGGCTGGGATGAGGATTGGACGAAGCCGGGTGTACCCTGGTGTACCGTGGTGTACCGGGAATATAACGCATACGGCTCGTGAGCCACAGCAGCAGAACTCGGGGCCAGCGGGCGGCGACGATGAAGTGCGAAAGCATTTATGCCACTGCAGAGGACTTGGGGGTCGAGTCGGGGGAGTAACGCGACTCAAGTGACTCGACCAAAAGCGGATTACCAACGCGACTTGAGTGACTTCCCGAGCAGGAGGCGGCATAGCAGCCAGAGTGGCAAAAACTGCAGAGGCGAAATGGGAAAATGGAAATGAAAATGAAACAAGCGGAGTATTGATTTTTCCTCTTCGGCCCCATCGCTTAACCCAACTCCCGGCGTTGTGACGTCAATGGAGCAGCACGCGCCAACGCCGCCAGGGGATGGAAATGGGTGGCAATCGGGAGGCCCTACCTTCCACCTGTAATCCTTGGCAGGACTCATTCGTGTTATTCAAATGTATCAAAGGAAAAAAAATGGTCATCCCCTTCATTGTTGCGAGATTAAACGCCACCCATTCGAGGCAAGTTCAGTTCGATGTCGGCCAAGTGCGTGTTAAAGTTGAGTAAAATAAATTCCACAGAAATGTAAATCATCCCAAAATTAAGAACGATTTCATTGATTTTGCTTTTACTTTATATTGGTTTTGTGCGATCTCAAATAAAGAACAAAACAATCTTGAAATCCAAAAGATCCGTATCTACACTTCGTAAAAAGATAAACTTCTGTAAATTATACAAAATCAATATGTTATACTCAAGTTTGCTTTTGCTTGGCTTTGGTTTTAAGAGACTTCAAAAAAATACAGTTTTCTTAAATTAGTCAGCCATACAAGGTATAAAAGAGTTCAGTTCAAACTTAACTATCTATCACCAATCAAGTAATCAATGATTAAACTCACAAACGGCGAGGGGTCAGAGTCAGAATCCCAAGCAACCCCATCTATCTTCTGGCACTAATCGCTAGACAAATCCTAAGCTATCAAGTGTTAAAATATTGGCTCAACAACTTGCACTCAAATAAAGTCACATTCTCCCGCCGAGGCGTCACCAGAGCTGACAAAATATAAAAATTGCATGACGCCGCCGCAGTGGGCGCATTTCTTTCCTAAGCTTTTCTTTGCTGTGGGTGGGCGTGGCGCAACCAGCAGTCCATCCATCCAAGAAGCTTGTTATAATTTTCATGCGCTATTTAACATAATAAAGCAATAAGCCGCCACACAACGCTGACGAGCGCAAGAGGAGCGAGACCCTGGCAAACATTTTATTTATGCCACTCGCCTCTGTCTCCTTCGCTCCGGGTGCGTTTGTTTGTTTTGTGTCAACTTAAATGCAAAAATAGAGGGAGAAAGAACTAGCAACTATAATAAACAAGTGTGCTGGCTTAAGTAAATATTTAAGTAAGAAAATATGAAGCGAATTACGGTCTGTTCCGGTCCCTCCGAGCCCCGAGTAGTGGCTGCCTCTGGAGTACGGATGCTAAGTGGATTACAAGAGCGTGGGTAACGTGTCACAGGGCTTGAACTAATGGTTTGTGAAACTGATATGCGCCGAGGACAGCAAGTGAGCATGCCGCGAGGGCAAACGCACAACTTGATGACATACTATCAATTTAGCTTCCGCTTCTGGGAACTATGATTAAAAAGCAATACAACAGTTTTAAGTTAATTCCGGTTGCTTATGAAGATAAATAAAATTGTCCAAAAATTATTTACTCTTGTTGCGATAACCACATAAAAATACTAAATCCATCTTACTATTAAAGCAATCCATTATTTCTGTCCCAACCTCCAATATCAAAATAAATGATTCCCTAGAACTAAGTAAATATTTGGCGTAATCCAAAAGAGATCTTGGGATCAAAGATTTACTTAAACTCCCCAATGTTTCCCTCAAGTATTTCAAATATTAACACACAAGTATGAGCACTCCAAGGCGATTCCCCTTTGAATTTCAGAAAGTCCACGCTTAACTAAGTATACAAAACTCTCTGGGCAGATTAAAGCCGAGTATGCTTTTGTTCAAGTGATTGCGAAAGGTTCTTGAGGCAGCCGAGCCCTCGAGGTACATTCAATGAGCATCAACAACAATTGCCACGGGCAGGTGTGATTCCCCACAGATCCTTTGGGGCACGACGGCAGGCACGTAGAGAGTATTCCTTTTAATGCGACATCGTGCATCTGACCCGTACGCTCCGACCAAGGGAGGACACACACGCAAACCAAACCGAAATGGGAAAATCAAAGGTGTTCCTCGCCCCAAAAGGGTTTGTTTAGGTTTCAGATTTCACACTGTGCAAAGGATTGCCGAATAGTAACTAAAATTCAAAGAGTTATTCTCTATAGACATTACTTTAACATAAGAATTGAGAAATTAAAAAAAAATATTTTGGAAAAACTGTTTTTTACACTTTATTATTAAGTGTAATCCTTTTTGGGAAACTTTTCAAAGCAAGTTAACTCTTCGTTCGCCACATTGTAAATTTACTTTTTGATTCTTCTGGCCTTCCCGCACCTCATGCGACAGATGGTCCGAGGGATAACCCTCGGGAAGGACGAGTGACCCTCGAACACACTCATGCCCGCGCAGAGTGCTGATGACCGACTAATTGCGGACTTTGCTAAAATTAATTTCCCAGCTTCTAATAATATTGCCCAGGAGCCGGGAAATCACGCTGAGAAGGTGGGCAACTTGTTGTCGCACGTGTTCAACGCGGCGTTTGCGTAATCTCTTTGGGATCACCTGGTGACGGGGTGTCCCTCAAATTGTTTTGGCCTCACAGTTGTTCCATTCCGCCGGCGTTCGTCACCGGTTATCTGGGTTCTATTTATAGGGCCGAAGCACCCGACGACCGGCTGCCGATGGGTCACTAATCGCAGTAATTATCCTTTGTGGGCCAAACTTATTAATTAAATTTGGTTCGCTGTTTCGCCAGCATCTCACTTGGCACATAATTGATTTACCCATCCGTAATAATGGCAAATTGCTTTTAATTGTTTTCGCCAAAGGCGCTCGAAGTGTGGGAGAAGACCTGTCATGTGCGATCCGGGTAGTGCACTCCGCGTTTGATTGGATTAACAAGAATCGTTTTTGGCGGGGCGGCAGGTGGGGAGGGATTTAAAATCAAATCAAATTCAATATCTATGCTGGATAACATTGTACTTCTGTGCACATTAATCAAATTGGTGACTTGGGAGCCAAGTTTCGATGCGGGTATGCAAGGCAAGTTATATCATGGACAAGGGAATTGTGTTAAATAAATTAAGTTTATTTTACAAAATCAAACGATATATATTTAAATATACATATATGGAAAAGAAATGACAATAGTTATGAATCGTTCTATCACTATTGTTGTAATGTTGAGAATGGATATGAAAATTAATTGCTTTTAAAATAGTACCACAGATCCGTTCTAGGCTCCTTTATATCGAAATATAACTGTGAAGTATATACCTTATATTCGTTCGTCTCCTTTCTAGAATAACTAAGGGTATTTGATATAAAATCAAAGGTAATACTTTTTAATAAACCCTCGAAAGGATTCGAGTTTTTAGTTATGTAGTTTAAATTAGTGTATAAATATGTGTCTTGTTCCCAACCTAAATCCGCTCAAGCGAGTTAAATCCGCTAAATGGCTCCCCAGAATACTCACCTTCGTGTAGCTCTCCGTGGACCTGATATCGTTGATGGTCCATGGCAGCATGGAGGCCGAGTAGCGCGGATCGACGGACGCACTGCCGCGGTAAGTCAGCGAGACGAGGCGCGTTTTCATTTTCACTTTGTTTAAAGTTGTTTTTGATTTCTGATATTATTTATTGGTGTGTGCTTTCGGCGAACGATAAACTCTTAAAATTGCAGGCCAAATTGAGTTGCGGGCCATTTATTTATTTTGCATTTTATTTGCCGCTTTGCAAATTGCTTTTTAATTGTTTTGTATGTTTCTCCGCAGCGTGTGCTGTAGTGCAGAATCGAAATCAATATTTAATGAACATGCGGCGAGGGCGACCGCGTTTTCACGTTCCCAGGCCAAAGGGAGTAGCTGATGGAATTCGGAGTTCGTGAGCTGAATGAGTCACCCAAGGGGCGCAAGGCGTGGGTGGTTGGTGCGGAGGCAGCGGCAGGGGCAACGGGGTGCTGTAGCGGACAATGACCACCTGACTGCGCTTCCTGCGGGAAGGTCTCGCAGAGCATCCAAGAAATTACTATCAATATTGATTTTTATTCGCAGCCATTGCCGTCTTTGTTTCTCACATATTCATGGCTCACACATTCGCATACACAGTGCGCGCCCTATAGGGTGAATTTTAAGAAGTGGAAGTAGATGTAGTTCGCTTGAGAAGAGCTATTTATTTGTACCCAATCGCAAGAAAATAACCAGAAAGAGTGTTATTTTCGAATTCAAAAACAACAATTTTAAAATCATTTTCTTATCGGACACACTGCAGTCAGAGACGTAGTACCAGGTTGAGTTTTTAAATAACAAAAAACAAATTATATTTTGATAACTAAACTAAACTAAAGAAAAAATTAAATTTGCAAGTATAAATGATTTTAAGTACATTAAAAATACATATTTATAGGCAACTGCAGGCATTTATAGGACTCCTTTTTGTAGTAAACAGCCTTGGACTTCTGAATCCACTTCATCAAGCGCGCACTGTATTTTTTTGCGTTGGCATTAGGACGGACTGGGAAGGGGGCGCAGGGGTGCTAAGGGAGGAGGACGAGCCACCCTCAGACAGACTGGGAAGAACAGAGACGGCAGGCACCCCAATGTCGGAATTTACTTTTGCACAAACTTTGCACTTTTTACTTTCCACTTTCTAAGGTTTCCACTACCATTTCGCCGCCCCTCGCCACACACACTCACACACGCTCGCCGGAGCACTAACACACGGATGTTGGCAGCGATTTGCAACAATAAAGTCTGTTTTTGGGGTTTGTGCAACCGAAAACACGTTGAAATGCCACCGAATTCCGCTGAGCACTGGCAGGCGAGTTCCTATCGCGGATCCCAGTTCGCGACGGGCCAGCATTTCTCTATGTCTCGTCCTTCGTCCTGGCGCCCGATAACTGGCGATTGGTGCGCAGGCGCGTGGCTGCCAGCGAAACGGGTTGTAAACAAAGCGACGGCATGGTCTCCCTTATCGGTTTTCAGCAGAAGGCTCGCTCGTTTCCACGGAAATGCTCTTCAATTGCCGTTTCTTTTTAGCCGCAGTCAAAAGTCAAACAAATGCGCGTCTTGTCGTTCCGATTCGCCGAACAGCTGATGCGCCGCGCTTCTTCTTGCGCGTCTGCCATTCGCCGCGAAGCAGTGTTGCAAAGCGACGGGCTCAGGTGGAAAAAACCGCTAAATTTTCAAAGTTTGAATTCAGCGAGAACGCGAGTGTCGAAATAAAACATAAAACAAATAAACAAAATTACATAAAAAAAAGATTTCAGTTATTTAAATGCAAACCGAATTATTACAAGTGCTTCTTAAGGTGAAAATTGTAATAAATCTGGTAGGGAAAACTAAAAAAGCTGTATAAAATACAGGGCAGTACTTTTAAAAGCTTATAAAACATCAAGAACACAAATTAAAAAATGTTAAGCTTAGTATTTTTGTATTTATTAATATAATATAGGACAAGTAAATTCAAATAGAACATATTTTAGGTATTTAAATACAAACTAAGTTATTACAAGAGCTTCTTAGGTTGAAAATCAATTGTAACGAATCTGCTTGGAAGCTAATCTTATAGCCGGAGCACCAGCAACCAAGGCATTTAGTCTGGAAATATGTTTATTTTTTACTGAGGTTGAGATTTGATATTGGTTTTTTGATATTTTATACAGTAGGTTCTCCTTTAATATTAAACCTTGGCTTGCCAACAAAAGTAAGACCGTTTGCACCCGTCACTTGCCATGGTAGGACCGTCAGGTGTGACCAGCTCCCTGGAGAGCCCGCGGAACACTGCCACCTGCTGGCCACGGTCACACCGCCCGTAAGCCAAGATTGGCATTCAAATTTCGGCTGCGACGAGCTACAGGTGCGCTTCCGAGTTCCGTCCCCGCGTCTGGTCTCCCCCTCTGGCGCCCTAGGAAACCGCCAGGGGCAAAAACCATAGATGAACCGTGTGTGCGACTAGACTTTCACTGCGGGTCAACTGCGACTCCGACCGCGAGATCGGGATCCCAGGCGCTCGTCTTTAATTAAGGCGCTTCGCACGCGTTGTCGTCGTTGTTTGGCTCCGTCTTAGTTTGGTGTTTTGGCCATGTAGAAGAGCGCTGCGAACGTGTTTACGATTTTCTGCAGCTCGGGCTGTGAGATCGAGCTGCGATTCGAATGCGAGCTTCGCGATTTCGCACTCGCAACTTCTTTTCGTTCACTTCTCACCCAGAAACACAATCGGCTGGCTTGATTTTAAGCTAGTGAGGAGGGCCGTAAAAGAGCCATGAAAAAATACGGCAGAACATAAAGCAACGAGGCAGAAGGCGACACTGCGGAGCACCGTTAGTGCGCGAATGACTGTTTAAGCATAATTTAAATAATGAGGAATTCGCGCTTAATTGGTTTAAGTAGCGCCGGAGCTGGCATTTGCATAATTTCCCCACACACAGCGCACCGCGGCTCGGAAAATCCGCTTTTCCTCCGCAGAGGCAGCAGCAACAAGTGGCAGCGTGTAGGTGTGTGCAGCAGTGCATGTGGCCGCGCAGGTGCGCTTGTGGTGGTGCTGCGAACCTAAATGGACAAGTTGGAATCCACATTCCACAACAATGGCCAGAGAACGGCCGCCGATCTATTAGTTCCTTGGGCGAATTTCAAAATAATTGCAGTGCAACTGTGGAAATTGATGTGCGGTGCTTTGCTCGCAATCGGCTTGCAACGTGTGTACAACAAATAGTTCTTATGGACTCGCGCACACTCGCTCACCTGGATTCTGTGTCAGGCTGAGATGTTTTCTGCCAGCCTACAGAGAGAAAAATGTGAAGTGCTAGAGTATCTTAGAGTTGGAGTATCTTATCGTAACTCATCAGTATTTAAAAATAATTGTTCTCCACTTAATTCATTATGTGGCTGTCTAAAAAAGTTGTTTGTTTCGCCCGAAACTCACTTACAAATTGTTTTATACTTTCAATCCCTTGAGAGGGCTAGCTCTTGATCAGGGTAGCTATATCTTTTTCTGAGTGCGCACACATGGCTATTGAACTAAATCTATAACCGGTGGCCTTAATTATCATAACAATGAACCAGAAAAAACGAAAATATCGTGAACCTTTCAGAAGAAGCTGCGGAAAAAGAGTCGAGGCATAATTAGAACTAGCGAAAGGTTGCACAGTGGGTTAAAGGTTCACATTGGGTCAAAGAAAATGGGTAACCGACAATCTATAGAAAACGGAAAACACAAATCCTGTGTTACCTGTCCGCTTAGTGCGGAACGCCGACTGCTTTGAAAGATCTCGAGAAACCCTGCTGGGGATTAATTAATTGTTGAACATGTAACCTTGGAGAAAGATCACAATATTAAGGTCATTAGGAGCTACAGAAATGCAGGTGGATAAATTGAAATAACCCATTTCTTTTTTAATTATTTTGTTCTCCATTAAAATTTAAAATTTTATAATTAATTAAGGTACACAGATTAAATATAATGTAATAATATTTACTTTTTAAATCCTGATTCATTGCAAGAATTTTATGCTTGAATAGGTTATTAAAAATTATTATATACTTTAATCAACACTTCATCTTTTCCAAAGCTTTAATTAAATTCAAAAGTTTTTCAGCTGTTTTAGTTTCTTTTGAGACTGAGGCATGCCAGATAGGTTTCTAATCTAACCCAAATTATAATATTTTGGGACTTTAAATTTCGATCGACTTGTAGGATTACAAAACTCAATTTTAGAACATCATATTACTCCCAGCTAATCAATATTCATGTAAATAAAATGAATACCTCTGAACCACTTTTTCCCAATCTTTTGAGGCTGAGGCGAACAGTTGTATTTTGAACATAACCCAAATTGATAGTGGCTTTATTATTATTTTTTGGGGCGCAGAGTTTGAAATCTATTTTGAGAACCTTGGAAGTCAACTAATTTGCCTACGAAACTAATAACTTATCTGCGCCACACAATGTAAACAAGTGGGTCTTCCTATGTCAGATATATTAACACTCCAGATTTGTTCTTAACCCACGTTGCCACGCCGTCCGCCCACGGGCGCAGTAAGCAACTGTAAACGGGGAAAGGCCAGAAGAAAGAGCACAATTTTCAGAGAATTCATAAGCACGCGCTAATGCGAATACTAATGCTAGGCATACTCCGTCCCGCTTCCACTGGCCGGTGACCGTCATCCACCATCTACCATCCAGTGACCACTATCCACTGGCCCCTGTCTTCCCAACTGGACCGGCACTCCACTCCCGACCGCCACCTGCAACCCGTGCGTAAGGTGTGTGGAAGCACCTGTTGTTGAACAACGTAACCGTGCGTGCTCGGGCGTTCGGGTTGCGTCTTATTAGAAGCCGCGTTCGGTGGCCCCGGGGCCAGTCAGGAAAATAAGGAAAAGGCAACAAAAACAGACCCAAGCGAAAGAAACGAGAAAAAACGGCGCTGAAAACCGGTTAATGTGAAAATGAAAGAAAACCTTTTGTATTTACAGTCAAACTTCCATAGCTCCAACCTTACGAATATTGTTTTCAAATGAGATTGAGACCTCAGATTTGTAAAATGTTTTATTTTGAAACCTTCTACTGCCTGCATAGATGAGATATCACGAAAACCGAATAGATACTCTAAAGCAACCCAAAAATCTAAATTCCTTACACAAAACTGTTCATTTTTTTAAAAGAAATACTATCTTAAATAATAAGGCCCACATGAAATATGTCTTCAAGGGTTTTGTAAGATAGCTGAACTGAATTACCACCTTCGGCAGAAGTTGGTTTCAGTTAGAGAAGTTTGACTGTCTAATTTGCTATGTAGTATGTATCCAAAGGCTGATGTCGCTGAAGAGTGGGTTTTTCTCTTTTCCACAGTTCGAATTTGGTGAAATCAATGCGTAGAAAGTGAATCGAGGCTTACGCAAAGTCGGGGGAAAAGTGAAAAGCTGCGGAAAACTTGGCTGCCCGAAAAGTACATTTGGACACACCTGCATTCAGCTGCCTGAGATCGCGTGCTCCACCCGATTTGCCTGGCCAGGAGCTGGAGCTGAACCGAGAGCGGGAGCTGGAGCCAGAGCCACAGCCACACACCTGGGCGAGCGGCGGCCCACCTGCCGGCTTAGATGCGTCTAATCCAATCGGCAACCGGCGGTGCTGCTGCGACCGTTCTGCAGACCCCCTCCCAGGCGCAGTACAACTACACCAGCATGCGTGAAGATGATATCGAGCTGGCCATTAAAGTGGTAAGTTGCCCAGCCGGCTGCGTGAATGTGAATCTCTTCCATTTGGATGATGAATGGCTGAAATGAGTGCACAGAGAAAAACCAGCTGGCTATCATGTTGG
Source organism: Drosophila biarmipes (assembly GCF_025231255.1). Taxonomy (NCBI): domain Eukaryota; kingdom Metazoa; phylum Arthropoda; class Insecta; order Diptera; family Drosophilidae; genus Drosophila; species Drosophila biarmipes. The sequence goes on along the minus strand of NC_066616.1, from coordinate 4,652,443 downwards.
GGATCGTGTGGATAAGTAATCTGTAATCAGACCTGGTCGGATTTTACTTTCGCGAAATCCGGTTTGATTCGATTCCATTGATTTTAACCCTTTTTCGTAGCCAGCTGCTTTGTTAATGTTCTCAACACACAATAATTATATACTTTTCAATCGACTATGTATAAGCATTTGAGCAAATTCAAGTGGACTTAACTTCTTGAAAAAGGTGATATTTTTTGATATCTAAAACGAGACGAATTCTAATGTTTTAAATTAAATCAAATTGTTTTTAAGTTACAGTCTTGATAACTCTTCTTTCCCAGTGTAGTCCACCTCCTTGTGCTACTGCGAATGGCACCTGTGAGATCAAATGCGAGTGCCTTGCTTGATGCTAATGGCGAAACTGCACGGATTAAGATTCTGGTTCAATTAGGGTTTTTTCCTCTCAGAGCGGACTTGTTTCTAATGGGTTTCTGGAATTGTTTCGAATTGATTTCTACACCACATACTTCTCTCACATAGTGTCTCTCGGCAGACAAGCCAAATACGATTAAAATCTAGCCGCTTAATTACCCTAAACGACTAACCGTTTTAAATGTCCAATAGAAAGCAAGCAAATACTGTGGTCAGTTTGTTTTCTCATCTTGTGGCAAATCAAAATATAATTGCTTTATACCCAAATAAAAAAAGTTTTTCTCTAGAAATTTGGTATTTTAAAAGTAATCTTTGTAAGACTGAAAAAAGGAAATTTTCGAATTAGGAATGAATGAAAATAAAGTCAATCTTGAAAAAAGTTAAATATTCATAACAATAAATCTGAACACTATCTCTTTTTCTTACCCAATATTAATGTTCAAATTGACTCTTTTCTTTTCAACAGGTCATTGTGGGAAACGGTGGCGTGGGCAAATCCTCGATGATCCAGCGCTACTGCAAGGGCATCTTCACCAAGGACTACAAGAAGACGATTGGCGTGGACTTCCTGGAGCGCCAGATCGAGATCGACGGCGAGGATGTGCGCATCATGCTGTGGGACACCGCTGGCCAGGAGGAGTTTGACTGCATCACCAAGGCCTACTACCGGGGCGCCCAGGCCTCCGTGCTGGTCTTCTCGACGACGGACCGGGCCTCCTTCGACGCAATCAAGGATTGGAAGCGCAAGGTGGAGAACGAGTGCAACGAGATACCCACGGTGATTGTGCAGAACAAGATTGACCTTATCGAACAGGCGGTGGTCACCGCCGACGAGGTGGAGACGCTGGCCAAGCTGCTCAACTGCCGGCTTATCCGCACCTCCGTAAAGGAGGACATCAATGTGGCGTCCGTGTTCCGCTACCTGGCCACCAAGTGCCATCAGCTGATGACCCAGAGCTACGACCAGGCCGCCGGAAACCAGCAGAACTCTAGCCACCCGCCCTACAGCAGCACGCCCACGATCAGCGCCTTCAGTCCGACCTTCACCAAGTCAAGCAGCGGCACCATCGTCCTCCGTCCGGCGAAGAAGGGCCACGGCTCCAGCGTGGCCCGGAAGCGCAAGATAGTGCTCAAGAAGTGTGGAATATTGTGAGGAGTTGTCGGATTAGCTGGATGGATGGCAGGGGCGACTGGGCTGCCAATTAATAACTGGAGCATATTTAACGCTCAATTATTTTGGAGTCTAATGAAGTCTTAGCCGGGTGGCCAGCCAACCGTTGGATGCAACCACAGCCATTCACTAGTCGTGCACAGACTCCGCGTGATGTGGTTCAGACATGCTTGCGGAGTAGCAAAGATAATCGAAGGCAGCAAAGTGGATCTTCGGAGCAAACCACGAAGAGGAGATACCCTTGCAGAGTTCCGACTTACTGAGAAACTAAATATGTTATCAAAGACTTTTCCCCTTAAAATGATATCTAAAACGTAATATGTCGGGCCGGTTCCGAAGTCTTAAAAAAGGAATTCAATATTATTTTGAAATATTTTGTTGTAATGGTATTTGGAGACCAGATCACAAAAAATTGTCAAATTGGATGAACTATAGTTGATATCCATGTAAAATATTCTTGTTAGTTATCAGGATAAATTTACCCAACCCAAACTTGAGTCCGTTAATTTCATCAGTATCTTAAATGTAAACGAAGTACTCTTGTTTAGAGCACTCACTGGAAGCCAAAATAACAGCAACCGATCTGCAAGGGTAGACGAGAGTTCTCAAAACCACAGACAATATGCACAAGCACTGGCAGTTTCTCAAAAATTGCCCTAATTAGTTTTAGATATGAAATCAAATTTGTATGTATTATGCCCGCTTTTCTATAACGGAGACTGAAGCAGCTTGGCTTTTATATCTGATATGTATATAGATATGTTAGCATGGGCATAAGCTTGCCTAACCAAGCGCAATTAAAAGGCTATTTATCACGCTAACACAGCCCAGATATCCATGTGAAATCCCTTCGCCAATTTACCTTGGCCAAATGTGCAATTAATTATTCAGCTTATATAATTATTAACTAATTTCAAGTCATGTCAAAGCGCAGTTTGACGCGATTCTATGTGGACCTCTGTTTACATTCAAAGGAAAAATATGCAGATAGAGCACAAAGCACTCTTAATTCACTTATATAAGCCGAATATAAATAGATAATCCTAAGCCTATTAATATTGTACTTATAACTGTAATGACTCATTAATATATTCGCTTAATAAATTATTTCTGTAAATTACCCTATTTGATTTATTTTGTTTCTCAGCTGCAAATACCGGGGGGCCGTAGTGGTTGTCTCTGCCGTGTTTTGTTAGCAACGAATAAATTCGATTTAATAGCAAATAGAAATTATTAGAAATTCTAGAAATGAAAACAGTTTGCCAACGTTTGTGTGTCGTTTTGGAATAAAAGGCAACGATAAAGAATATTTAAAAAATTATTGGGATTAAAAAAAAATTGCGAATATATTTGGTACTAGCCTTTTTATGGCAGCTATGTTATAATGTAACATATTTTGGAAAAACCACCCGAAAATCGGTACCACCTAGAAGGAAATAAATTAGTCATTCAAAAACATATTTCCTATAAGGTAAATGTAATTAATAAAGCTACATACAAGCTTTAAAATGAAAACCAAAGAATTTAGGTAAGTAAAGTATATACACTAGGCGAATCGATCTAGCCACCTACGTCTGTAAGTCCGACCGTCATTTCGTTTCTAGGCAAACTAGTCTCCCAGCTACCGGGATGAAACCTTCTTTAATGTCTTACATCTTTTACAGATATACGAGTATATAACTTAAAAATTGTTATAGATGTTACGCGAAAGTAAAAGGATATACATAATTCGTCGGAATGTATGTAACTAATAGAAGGAAGCGTCCCCGACTTCCATAAAGTATATATATTCTTGATCAGGATCACTATCCATTTTCGTCTGACCGTCCGTTTATCTTTTTGCCTGTCCGTCTATACGCAGACATTCGCGAAGGCATGTAGCGCCAGCAGCTTTGATGCTTAAAACAACATTTTAAATTAAATTTATTGGTCTTGTCAATACCTATCGTTTGACCCAAAAATATGTTGTCACGCAGACAAACCGCTCAAATTTGTGGCGGCTACAATTTTCATGCTAGAAAAATGTTGTATATACCCATCGGTTGACTTAAAAAAAAGTTTGCCACGCCCATTCAAACGCCCACATTACCATATATTAAAATAGCGGGTAGGTGGCGCTAGCCATTATCGCTTTGCTACCTTTATATCTTCCTTTTTTTATTATTTAAAAAAATATATATTTGTGTTTTATTACTCTTGGGAATAACGTTCTTTTATTACTTCAGAGTTTCGTATATTGGTAAAAAAAAAATGGCGACTTTATTATATAGCTTTTGACATTAAGAATACAAGGACCGTTACATTTTGTCTTCGCCAAACAAATACGATAGAAAGTTGAAATGGGACGGTATCTTAATACTTCAGTAATTAGTTTTCAGTTTTCTAAAAGTCGGAAGGCTCTGTATATACAATGCTCTAACGGGAACAATCTGCAAGGGCATAGAAACTTCGAAGTTAGATGCCTTTTTTGTTTTTATACCCCTGCAGAGGGTATTATGACTTTATTCAGCATTTTGGAACGCAATGAAGGAGACGGTTCCGACCCACTAGACGAGTTGATTTAGCCATGTCCGTGTGTCCGTCCATCTCAGTTTAAAAGATATCGGAATGAAATATTTCCAAAAGTCGTCTTTCTTTTGCATGTAGTATATAAATAAAATTTTTAATTCGTAAAGAATTTAATTTTATCCAATTTTACATTTTTTATTTTTAAGAACTTTGAATTTTAATAAAACTGCCAATAAAACAGGCAGAGAAATAATGACTGCAAGGGTATACAAACTTCGTAGTAAATTTACCTATTTATTGCTGTTTTCCCACCGAACCAACTAGTTTTTTCAAAAGTTGAGCTAGTGTTTCTGCCATCAAATGGACAGTTTGAAAAATAAATTTAGTTTGCAATAAATTATTTTTTTTAATGTTCAGAATGATGCATTAAAAGAGCAGGTTTAGTTTTGAAATGTTTACCATTTTTTATTTGATTTTTGATTTTACACTTTTTTTGTAAGCTTGACAATTTTGCGATCCGCATTTGTTACACCATCGTTTCCACGATTCCTCATTTAAATTGTTTAAAGTATTTTTAAATATAATTTTTTGTATTTATTTACACTTCGCGTTAAAAAATTATCGCTTTATAACGCATAAATCATTAAATGTGTATATATCTACTTTGTTTTTGTAATTTTCAAGTGTTTCCTTGTTATTAATAAAGGCATAAATAACTATTCGTCGATTTCCGTTCTTATTTATTTACACAAAGTCGAAAAATCAAAATATCTTAGATATAGAGAAGGAGAGAGAGTAGAAAGTTTGGTTTTTGGGGGAGGCGGGGAGCAGAGTGTTGTAAGCTGAGCATAAAACTGTGTTTTTCCAGGCTGAGCCCAAAAGATTGTGTTTCTTTGTGTTATGTGTGAGGGTGGGTATGTGTGCAAACTCTTTGTGTTCTAGTCTTTTTAAAATGCTTATAAAAAATATAATTTTGTTTTCCTCATTTCAATTTTACTCGCTACGAAACTAGTGTGACTTGGAAACAATTTTCTTGGCACTAAATGAAGGAAACTATAACTTTAAACCGAAAACTACAAATGTAAATATTTTGATTATAAGGTAAATTTGTAAAAGTACGTTATTTTTATTTTAAATAAAAATTTTGAAAATCCTAGCATGTGTTTGTGTCTTGGTGTGATTGTGTTTGAAGGGGTAAGGCCCGCATTCAAATTTGATAAGATTATATCATTATGTAGACATAGACTACATAGAACATTTGTTTTCAGTTTCTGGTTGAATATATATTCTGCACTTGGTAACTTTAAATTAGTTAAGTATATAACTTTTCACTTTTCTGTTTTTGTGGTTGTTTGTTGTTGCTTGTTTCTGGTTTCTTGTTGGTGTTGCTGTATAGTATTGTGTCGGTGTCGGCCCTGTGGCTTATATTTAGGGGTATTTTGTTTGTATGCTGCGGTTCCTACACAGAGTAAAAGATTTAGCCTAGATACACACTCCATTTATGTATATAAGTAGTTATATGTAACTCCCAATTGTCGCTCACTACTCGGAAATGGGGAAATCATCGCCTTCGCCTTCATCCTTGCCCTCCAGCGATCGGTACTCGTCGGAGTCCTCGCTTATGGCCGCCGTACCAATGGACATTGGTAGAATGGAGGCTGTACTGATAATCGGCTCCGCGACGGGGCCAAGGATGCTAGCACTTGTAGTGGTCGTTGCAGTTGATGGTGCCGGGGGATTGGGGGGCACATAGATGGTGATGGTTTCCGGTTCCGGGTTGTCCGGTTGGATTGTTTGATTTGGACTTGTTCCAGCCACAGGCGCTGCACTCTCCGCCTCGACGTGTTCTTCTAGTTCCTGTCGCTGTTGATGTGGTTGTTGTGTTAGGGGTTGTGTTATTATATCAGCAGAGGCCAACAGTAGATCCAATTTAAGTTTGCTCGATGCCGTTGGCTGCTCTGTTATCACAGACTGTGCTTGAGTTGCTGCCGCCGCTGCAGTTGTCGTCGGTACCACTACCGCTGCTGCAGCAGTCGTAGTTGTCGTTGATGCTGCTGCAGTGGATGTAGCTGTTGCAACAGCAGCTGGTATTGCCGACACGGAGCCGCCAGCAGCATGCAACTCATCCTCCTCGCTGACGCTTATGTAGCGACAGCGCTCACTGAGCAGTGAAGCTGATTCGTCATCCTCCTCATTCACGCTCGTAATGCTCACCGTGCGCTGCTTGAAGCTCTGGTAGACGCTGCTGCTGCTGGGAGCATCGATGACATCTCTGGGCGATGCAACGGCTGCGGCGACGGATGAGCTGGCTAAAAAGAAAAACTTAAGTTATTTTTTTGTGCATTTTCTTCATCGTCTCTCTGACGCTTTCCGTTTTGTGAATAAAACGCCAAAATCAATTCGTTATTATCTCTTGAAAAACTAAACACAAATATAAAAACGCATTTACTTACGCATTAAATCTTCAAATATAATTATTTCTCTTTTTAAATACCACAAGGAAAAAATAATTCTTAGAGGTTTTGGTACTCATAAAATGTACAACTGCCTAGATAAATATGAAGTCAAATATTTTTAACACACTTTTAAACATGAAAGCATGAAATAGTTGGAAAACAAATAAGTTAACGAAAGTTGAAATATTCTATATAGTTTTTAATGAATTGCGATGTTCCTAACTATGGCCGAATCGCTTGCTTCAAATGCTACTTACACTCTAGGCGCTCCCGCCGCGTTGCGTTTCGGGAGGGCAACGGAGCCAGCTTGATGCGATAGAACTTGGAGCCCCTGCTGACCCGATAACGATTGTCATCCTGCAAAGAAGAAGTACTGGTAAGTATTCATGCAAAGAAGTTTAAAAAAAGCACTTACCTTTCGCGCCTGACAGTACTCCTTGTCGATGACCCGGCCTATGGCGTAGTACGGCAGCGGAATCTGGTTAAGATCCACAACTGCCAGCGAGGGATCTAGTGCCGGACTGGGTGCAGCCGGGGCCGTCAGTTGCAGACCAGCGAGACTGTCGGCGTGAACAAAGTATAAGGTGAGTGAGTCCTGGACAACCATGAATTGCGCATGACGCATGCTCCAAACCACGAAGACGAGGTCGCCTCGCGCACATCCCTCCAAAGCTATGGATCGGTGACTGGAACTGACACCAGACTTGGAACGGGTTAAGGGCCCACCGACATTCAGATCGTAGGCAGAGCTAGGAACGGAAAAGCTGTGAGTTAGCATACGTCTAACCGGAAAACCAAACAAATTAAACAAAATTAAAAAAAGCTTTTACAAAATTAAACCTTTGTGACTTTCTTTCGACTACTTTCTTTGTGACTACTTTAAAAGCAAACTAAAACCAGCTTAAAATAGAAATATCTTGAATAACTACGATTCGAAATGGCTTGTTTAGCACTCCTTACCTTCTCATGGCTGCCACACTGGTCTCCATCTCTTGACGCCGGCTCTTCTCCTGGCTAAGCTCCTCTTCCAGCCGACACTTGTCCTTGTTAAGATAGTCAATCTTCTCCTTGAGCCAGCTGTTGCCATCCTCGTTGGTGATCATCTCCAGCCGGGTCTTCAGCTGGTACGACTCCTGAGTGAGGATCTTGTTCTGCTCTCGCAGCTGATCCAGCTGCCGCTCCTTGTCGGCCAGCATGTCCTTTAATATGCCCACGTTGGCCATCACAGATTCAGAGTTCAGGGGCAGGAGACGTGACTGCCACAGCGATCGCTCCAAATCAACGGCATCGCTTATGGCACGCTCCCTTTGGGCCAGTAGCTCCTGGCGCTGCTGAGCAAGCAGATGGTCGATATCGACGCCAGCGTTGGCGCTGGCCACGCTGGCACTGCTCGTCGGACGCTCTAGTTTTTCAAGACTACTGTCCGACGGCGAGCGCTCCATGGATGTCATCAGTTTGAACCGGCAACGAAGGGATTCGAGCTCCGTTTTGTGCTCGTGGATGAGCTGTTCCCGGGCCTGCGACACCGCAGCCTGCTTCTCCTGCTCCGCCAATTGCAGTTTTAAGCGCATCTCCTCCAGCTGCTCTTGGGATTTCTGTTCGCGTGCCTCACACTGCATCTTCAGCACATTGCATTTGTCCCGCAGGAGATGTAGCTCGGACTGGAGCTCATCCTGGTAGTTAGCAGCATCATTGCGAAAGATGCCCAAATTAGAGCGAGCCTCGGCAAGGCAGGCTCGAGCCAACTTCGACATGTTTTCCATGTTGCTACGCATCCTCTGGAGACTGCCAGCATTCTCTTCCGTCAAAGTGCCCGCACTAAGCATAAGCAGATCCTCGGTGGCGGTTCCACGTGCTATGTGCTCTACCAAACTGGCCGAGGTTGATGTTGCAACGCACTTGGACGTGGTGCTGAGCTTCTCGAACTCGATTTCCGTATCCGTTTCGCAATCAGAGGCAACTGTCTGCGCCTGCAGTTCGGCCAAGCGGGGAGCTATCAGTGGGGTCTCCTGCTCCGGTTCTTGGTCCTGCTCACCACCTTTGCCCGACCGGATGACGAAAAAGTCTATCACTGGCTTCATGTCGGGCAACTGCAGCTGTCCGGCAAGTTCCGGCAACTGCGAGGAGAGCAGCTCCATGTCCGATCGACTCAGAGGAGGAAGGCGCGTGTCAAAGCTCAAAGGGTGCTCATTGGCGAACGCTGGCGGCATGTCACCCATACCAGGAAACAGAATATTGAGAAAGTGACCTTCAAAGCTAGCATTGAACTCCCTCCTCCGGCGCAATTCCTCGCTGTGTATGCGATCGAAGTCCACAGAGAGTCGGGTGGCCCACTGCCTGAACTCATCCGAAAAGATTTTCCGACGCACCACCTCCGCAACGGCGGCCACATAAGTGCTCGGCGCACGGTGGATCTGTTCGATGATGCTAATGTGACGTTCGGCACGCCGCAAGCAGCGGTGGTTGAACAGCAACCGATTGTCAAACTCACTCATCCCATTCTCGATCCACACGATCCGGCGCAGACGTGTGTGCAGATTCCACCCCAGTTCGTCCTTGGAGTTGGCTATGCAGCGGCAGTACTCGCGTATCTTGGTGTGATTCTCCAGCATCACTTGTAGCTGCGAGCGATGCGAAAGACAGAGGTCCGGCAGGACGGAGTTGTCGCGCAGATTCTGCGCCCGCGCCTCGTTCTGTTGCAGGGCGAGTGCCTGCTCCTTTTGCTCCTGCACCATCTTCTTGATCCGGAACTTAAACTCCTCTAATTTGCAGAGACGGTCGCCAAGGCCCTTTATCTCCTTGACCTCGCCCTGGTTTGCCATTTTAATGATCTGCTTGACTTCCTCCTTCAGCTTCTCGTATATTTCCGCGCTGAAGATATCCAATCCCTGGATGCACTCGTCAGACATGAGTTGCAGGGCGCTGTGGTTACCTTTGGAGCTAATCCACTGCAGCAGGTTAAGGTTGTGGCGACGGGCCAGCGAACTGCTGCTGGTCGAGTTCTGGGAAACGCGCTCCTGCTGGTCAGCAGAGTCCGTCTCTGTCTCGTCGCCCATTTTGAGCTTCTTATTCGGGGAGTCCGCCTGCGCTGATTCAGTGAGACCCTGCTGCTGCCGCGCCGGCTGTTGCTGGGCTGTAAACACGTCGTCATTGTCCAACAATTCGTCAAAGCCATGGAAATCGGCCTCGGCCAGGGACATCAGGGCCGGGAGTATGGGTATCCTGCCCAGCTGCTTGAGATCATCGGCAAAGTTGCGCAACAACTCCAAATAGCTCTCACGCTTCTGGAGATGCCTATCGAAGGAGGAGCAGAAGTTGTGGAAGCGCTCGCGAAACTCGTTCGTCAGATCCTCCATATTGGCCACAACCGCCGACCAACCCTGCTGCTGGAGGTGCTGCTCGTGGACCAGACGCTCGCACAGATCCTCCTCCTTTCTGGCCAGCTCCCGCATGTGCTGCGCCAGTTGCGCACGCTGACGCACCGTCTCCAGGGCCGGTGGCAGGCGGTGACTCTCCTCCACCTGGCGACGGAGCTCGGCGTCAGCGTCCGAATTGGATATCGTGGGCGCCGGGCGCTCGTCCCCCGTAAGGAACATGTAGATGGGATTGGTGTCTGTGCCAGCCGAATAGCACGACACCTGGGTTGAGTGCGTCAACATTTCGCCGCCGCTCACCAGCAGCACAATGTTGGCGGCCGGGATGTTGTGCAGTTTCTGGATCGTCTCCTTCAGATGCTCCACCGACTGCAGGGCAACGTTCATGTCAAAGCTCAGCATGCGGCCGACGTCCACGTGGAACACGTACAGCATCATGAAACCGTTTGTGTTCCCTCTGTGTCCTCGACTTGGCTACCTGGAGGGGATGCTCCCGCTCCTCCCTCTCCCACGCCCGCTCCGCCTCCTCCTTCTTTTGTTCCTGTCGTATCGCGTATGTTTTGGCAGTGCTTCAGAAGATTCAGTGGTGTTCCCTCATCGGTTCGTGTGCTTGTACTGGTGGTCGCCTTGTACTCGTGTTTGTTTTGTGAGTGTTAAGCTGGAAGATACAAAACAAAAGAGACAAAGAGACGGTTCAGTAAAGATACTACTATCTGTGATGCGGCATTAGCTCATTTTGATCCAATGGTCGTTGGTTTATTTTGTATTTTTTTCTAATGAAACTTTAGGGATTATTTATTATTTTTGAAGCTAAACTCTGTCTAAAATCAATTTGTTTAACCGGATTTTTCTCGCTAAACAACGCATTGGGTAAGTAAACACTGGGTATGGAAAACTATTACTGCTAGGCCCCCCTAACTGCCCAAGAGATCCGTTTCGAAGCCATTTGATGAGCAAGCAGACCGGATTACATTTTTCGAGTCCGAAACCAAAGACACTCAGCGTTTAAAACTATTGAATCCACTGTAATCTGTCGCAGAGATTAGCTTAGCTATTTTTAAGCCATTGATGGATCACTGTCGCTCCTCAACAGCTGTTAGACAGACTGTCGCAGTTGCTTCTTGTTTGTTGCTCTCTTTGTGTCGTCAGAGGGCCAGGGGGAGGCGTAGTGTGGGGGCAGATCAAATGTTAATGACTAACTGGGCCATTTCCGAGTCGCAATAAAAAAATAGCAGGGCGAGCATGTGCACAGACGCTTATTCAATTTTATTTTTGTAATTTTGTTTACAGTTTAGCCTCGCAGACGGCTTTGGCGATAAGGCGCATAACAGGGAAAGCGGAAAAGCGGAAAGAGCATGGCTCCGCACTTAGAACACGCGCACTCACTTTTCCCCACACTATTTATTTTGCGAGCCGTAAACAGCAGCAACCAGAGCAACAACAGCGTGGAACGTGTTATCAACGCACCTTGATTTGAACACGTCTAGACTAGCGGGTGGCTCGAAAACAAATGAGCAGTGCGAACGGCGAGAGGCGGAGAGAAGCGATGAGAGGGCGAGAGAGCGCCGCACGTGTGCGACGATCGCACTACTCGCAGAGTGCTCTCTCAGCCATTTTGTAGCCAGATTTGAGGGCCTGCTTATTTTTTATAAAAAGTAGAATGAATAACAAAAATATATACACAACTCGGAATATTCTACTCGAAGTCTAAGATGTATTTTTAATTTATAAAATTAATTCCATAACTAAAATTCTTAAAATTTGTTTTTTAAGTACTAAAGAACTACTTTTTTCGAAAGCAAATTTAATATGAAAAATTTAAGTGAGTTGATAACTTATAACTTATATGCACTGTGAAAACCGAAAGACACTTGAAACCAACTTCAGGTTTCATAATTTCATTTTGTCAATTTAATTAAATATTTTTTTAACTCGAGAAATGTATTCCGCCGGTGAACGAGTAATTAAATGAATTAAAAAGTACAACAAGAAGGTAATTCCACCAAGGATCCTACAAAGTACGAATTGGAATTTACAAACAATATTTTTAACAGAAAACCTTCAAAATAGGAAGAGCTTGAGCTAAGATCAGAATGTAAATTTGAGGAGCGAGAGGTGGCAGCACTGACTCTCAGTGGGGGTGGGGGAGAAAGAGAGAGGGAGAAAGAGAGAGGGAGAAAGAGAGAGGGAGGCAGAGAGGATTGCTGCTGCGCATGTGTCAATGCCAACGCCGCCGTCGACCGCGACGCCGACGCACCAGCATTTACCTGACTCCGCGGTCCTTTTTTTTACCTAAGCAAATTTCATAATTTCTTTAACCCAAACTTGTAAATTTCCAAGACGCTGGACATCACTGGCGGTTTTCTTAAAATTTTCCATAGTTCGCGGACACGTGTAACGAAAAACCGATTTTATAGCTGACGAAATACCAGGAACGATTAACTCAGGAGCATCTGTACGACCTAGAGGAGTATCCCAGGTAGTATTTAAGCAAATTGATGAAATTGCTGTGCGAACTGGTAGACAGAAAGCAATAAACCGCCGATTAATCACCAATGACATGCCACAGTGCAATAATCTCGGACCCCTCAACCTGAATAGAACCGCGATAGCGAGCGGCCCCAAACTGATAGGATCTTATCTAAAGGGTGCTAGCAGTATCTATGTTGCACTTTTGGAGGTATGTGTCAAAATATAACCGTGGCAAAGGGGAACCCCAAAAATCGGATTGCCTGATAAACTGAAAACCAGATGTTGTTTTTACGTACATAAGTAGTCTTGATTTTCCGGTTTCAAATCAATAACTATGCACTTTAAATTACGCATGTTCATCAAAGGGAAGAAATTGTGTGTTTGGATTTATTGAATATTTTTATACGTACAAGAGTTCCTGATAAACGTGAAGGCTATTTCATGAAGATGTGTAGATAAGAAACTTTATGTGAAAACACTATGGGACACCACACATAACAGGGAGATTTGGACAAATGGCTCCAAAACACTTGAGCAACCAAAAATTGTTAGTGCTGGACCGAGAAAAACATTTTATTTGGAGGGAATAATTTAATGGAATACAAATATGTGTGTACTTATGTTCACATTATATGCGCAACGTATGTAATATGTATATCAAAGTTGAAGACACTTGTGCCATCATAAAATTTAAGTTACTGAAAAACATTCCATTTATAAACAATAAACAAATTATATGCATAGATGAAATATATAAAATATGATGGGAAAAACGTTTATACGAGTGCAAGGGCTATAGCGAAATTTGAAAACTTTATCAGCTAAGACGTCGCAGAACTGCGGCTTCATATGGACCGCCACAGCTTCAAAACAGTTTTAACATTATATTTTAGTGTCAAATACGGATTTGTTTCTGTCTAAACTCTACCTATATCTCAGTTAAAAAGTGTTAGGGGTACCCCTAAACCATTAGTCTGGGTTTTCAGGGGTTATTACTCTGGACAAACAAAGAATCCAGACCAGCGGATCTTTGGTCAAGGGTGAGTCTAGGTGACGTCACGGTGGCAAATAGCTGCCTGGAGCGAGGGGAGAGGCCGAGCAGAAAACCCTGAACCAAGCCAAGTGAACTGAAAGTGAACTCCTCTGCCGCAGCAGGCTGATTACATCGGCAGCGCAGTCAGAGTTTATCAGGTCTCTCTCTGCTTGTGCCGTTGTGGGGGGCAGGAAAAGCACTTTCTCGCAGGGAGAGCGATAAAGAGCGGTGGCCAGGGGGGCAACTAACTGCAATTAATGGTAAGCGGGACTCTTGTCTGTCCCCTGCACTTTTTTAATGTGTATGCGAACTTAGTTGTAAGTGGTTAATGGGGCATGACTCACGCAGAAACTACAAGTGCTGTAAACAAGTTAAGCCCAAAGGCGAAAACAAAACGCAAGAACGTAAACAGCAGGCATTAAGATTCAACTAAAAACACAAGATCAGCTGGCCTGCTGCAGTCTATCGATATTCGATAATACGAGCCGAGCTGCAACTCATTCTCCGTTTCCCGTTGCTCCGCTCCTTCGGCCCTCTTACTCAGCTGTTGTTTTGTTTTATTCCCTTTCTCTTTGCACTCATTCGGGTGCAGTTAACAGGGAAAAGCTCTCGAATGACGAACAAGTGCACACAGACACCGAGTTATTCTTGTAAAAAATGTAAATTATGGCAATTAATTGCAATTTGGCTCAAACGGACACACACAACAACAAAGCGGGAGGGTTGCTGACGTTCGAAAAAAAGAAAATGGCAGCAGGTGTAGTTGCTTTTGGTGTAACGCCGAGAAGGGGGTTGGGTCGGGGAACGGGCGGGGAGGATTTATGCAGTTAAAAGGGCGTCGACAGGTGCACTAGTGTTGGTGTGCATAAAACTATAACCAACGGTTAATTAAAACCATGCCCCACTCACACTCACCTTATAATATTTAATCAATTTTCACAATGGTGGGCCAGTGTGCAAGTGTTATTGTTGTCTGCTTGTATGGGAGAGTGTAGCGCGGTGTGTTCGTGTGTTTTGGTTTTAATCAATTGTAAACGGGTACGAACACACAGGCGCTGCAAATTATTTTACATCAGCTGTGGCTGTGTCTGTATCTGAGTGTGTTTATGTGTGCTTGTGTTTTTATTTGCAACAGCAACAACAACAGCAAAATAACAGCTCTTCCTCTTTATTTTCGCCTGCTGCTCCCTCTCTTTCAACGCCTCAGTGTTTGTGTTTTTTATTTTCCTCTTTGCCTTGCACGCTCTTCTTATTTATTTTGTATGGCTATTCTCCTTCTTCCGCCTGCTTATTACTTATTACTTTAAAAGCTATTTTCGTTGCGTATCAAATGTGCAAGTGTGTAAAAGCATTTACTCGAGTTTCCTTAGTCTCGGTGTCCCATCAATATGTTCGAGCAAGAAAATATTTTCCATATTCCATAAAACTTTCAGCCTGTTTTCGTTTGGTTCCCCTTCCTTCTGTTCTCTTGCGCTGTTTGCCTTCCTTTTCTTAATCTATTTCTTTGTCTATCACAATTGCGTTGTTGTTGCTGCTGCTGTGAGTGCTGTTGTTGTTGGTGCTGCTTTCTGTTTTCTGCTTGCTGCTGCTTGTTGTTGTTGGCAGTTTTACTTTTCGCGTCAGTTTTATGCCATTTACACGAAGCGGGCACGGGAGCCTTCTGGGTTTTTGAAGTGACACAATTTCACTCGCGCATATTGTAGCTTTGCTTAGATTTCTAATTAAATTAAATGGTATAAAAATGAAATAACGCACTTCGTTCTCACTTTTTGTCTTTGCTTATGCTTCGCGATGTGAGAATGACAACAGATTTTCAAGTCGATATCGATAGATAAACTAATCGTTACTCAATAGCTGCAAACAGTGATTCTCATGGGCAACCTGCACATAAGAGACAACTCATTTTAAAAGCCACTTATTCCTAAACAGACATTTTTTTATTTGAATTTTGAGGATCATTAACTTTAATATATAGTATCGCCTGAGGTTTCAAATCTGTAAGAGTTGGCCTGACGGAATACCCCCAATGACCAAAGTTATACCCGTTAATGGTCCATCTCTCCCGCGCCTATCGACAGTTTGCCATCTCTAGTGAAAAGTGCAAATAAAATAACCCGAATTTTTCCTTTTTAGCGAATAGTCTTGCGTCCACTTCCAAAAAGTCACAGCATTTATTACACCTAAGTAGCATTAGCAGGGATTAAAGGTTAAGGTGGTCCGAAAACCCCAACAATCCGATTCGGGCGCCCATCAAATAGAATTTCCCCTCCTTCAGGCACACTCACCAACACGCATTCATGGGCGGCATTTTCCCTTTGCATTTTTTTGGGGGTTCTTTAAGATTACACCATAGTTCGTAGCTCCATGTAGGATTAGTCTGTTTACTTGGTAAAAGAAACACAAATATTACTTTCTGTATTTTGCCTCATTACATTGTACTGTGTCGAATCCAAAAACCGAACAAAACAAACCCCTTTTCCAAATGACCAACATCCAGACCATAGAAAATGTGGCCGACTGCTCGCCTCTTTACCTGCCGCACAGCTTGTACCTCAAGCCGGTGGCCAAAATGCAAATCTCCGTTTCGCTGCCGTCGATCAAGTCTGGCAAATCGGTTTCCAACCTGGAGATAATGGACAAACTGGGCGCCGAGCTCAAGCCGGACAAGTTTCTGCTGCTCAAAGTAAGTGTGGGTTTTCTGGTTTTTACTTTCAAGTATTTTAAAGTTAATGTACTTTTTAAAACATTTAACCACGGCTTTATACTACGCTTTTAACCCCTTTTTTAAGACACTTTATTATATAAGAGAGTTAATTTTTTAGGTCTTATAAATGTGCCCGGCTTAAAGCTAGCCATAATCATTAATCACAACACCTCCATCTCGTCAGGTCTCTAAGAGCACAGTAAACACCATCCGTTTGGAAGCTGAGCTTGATGAGCGCAAACGTCTCCGGCCCGCCATTCAGCGACTGGACGGCATTTCCCTGCGCATCTCGGGCTTCAGCGAGTCGTTCCGAGTGCGTTGCACAGAGTACAAGGATGAGTTCCCCACCCGACACGACTGGGACTCCTACTTTCGGGATGCCCGCAACATGGACGAAATGAAGGCGGGCGAACGACCGGACACCATTCACCTGAGCCACCTGCCCATGCGCTGGTTTTGCCCGCGGCACTCGGAGCACGAGGAGCACGTCAAGCCCAGCGAGAGCATCTTTAAACGAATCTTCGAGAAGTTCGGTCGTGTCCGGATGGTGGATATACCAATTTGCGACCCGTACAGAAAGAGCATGCAGGCGGACATCAACGGCATGCGCACGTTCAGCTTCGAGCAGGATGTTCTCTTCGAAGCGTGAGTTTGGTTTTACTTTTGCATACATTTTGTCATTTTACAAACATTTTCCTTACAGATATGTTCAATTCGAGGAATACTCCAGCTTTGTGCGCGCCATGGATGAATTTAGGGGTACTAAGTTGGTCCGAAAGTTTGTGGACAAAACCCAGGCTATCAACATTTGTGTCACCTTTGACAAGCATAAACATCTCAGCGACTCGCACGTGCAGCGCCGAGAACGCATGCGGAAGAAGTGCATCGCAAAAGCCCAGGCCGAGGATGAGGAGCGGGAAAAACAAAAGAAGCAACAAGAGGAGCAACTGGAACGCGAAAGGTTTGATCATTGTTTTGGGCCGGGGACAGAAAACAGTAACCAAATGGCAATTGCTCTGCATTTTTATTGAATAATCCCCATCAGGGACTTCTGCCACAAGAATTATTTAAGTCGAAAGTGTCGCTTCGAGCTCTGCCATACCACTGTTTTCTTATCTGGTAATTACATTTACATATTTATGCTTTTCACCTGGCGGCCGCTGGGCGAGGCGAGCCTTTAGCCAACCGTTTTCTGTATCTTCTAGACGAACAGTTAACAAATATTTATTATGTATAACAAATATATCACAAGCAAAACAAAAACACGCAACATTGCAACAAAAATTACAGGCAAAAGCAAGAAGAATTGAAAATCGCGGAAGCGGAAAAGCAGCGTGAACGCGAAGAAAAGCGGAAAGAAAAGCATCTTAAAAAGATCCAGGAGCGCGGCCAGGTGGAGATTTCGCAAAAGATACGCATTGAGGAGCGCAAGCTGATGATAGCCCAACGCAAGCTGGAGAGCATACGCACCCTGGAAAAGCTTTTCGAGCGGATACAGGTGAGGAAATGTGTGAGCTCGATACTTGCACTTACCTTCACCCTCAAATATAATTTTAACTTCACACGTACTTTTATGTATGTATTGCAGCTGAAGCAAAAGGACAAAAACCGGCAAGCCAAGCAGGATGACGTTAAGGACATACAGCGTGGCCGTCTGGTCGAGAAGTACAAGGCTGCTACCGAGAAGCTCGTCTGTGATCAGCGCAAAATCGTACAGGAAATTAAAAGCAATACTCCTCTGCTGGGTCTTCTGAAGAGCAAATCGAAAAAGAGCGCTGCGCCAATGGACGCAAGCAGCGATGACGAAGTGGCGACTAGTAAAAGGCACAAACTGGGCAACGGCATTGCAGATTCTGCAGCGGCGGACGATGCTAACTCCGCACTAAACTCTTTGAAAGCCGTGGCCGCAATGGCCGCTGGCGCCGTTCCAGGAGCTGCTCCTTATAGTGCGGAGGCCGCCAGCGAATGGATGCAGTCCCTCTCAATGTTTGGATACGGCTTGCCGGGTGTATTTCCAGGAGCGCTCTATCGGCCACCAGCTCCATTTCCAGTATCCAGCAACTATCGTGGGTTCGCTCCGCGTCCCCGCGGTCGCGGAAGAGGTCGTGGCCTCGGGATAAGGGGTGGTCGTTCCGGATATGACTCCTATTACAATTCCAAGCATGATCGCTACGATGACGAGGGCGACAATGGCTACTACCACAAATCATCGCGGAGCAGGTAAGACTCAGATCTTAATAGATTGAATCTGAACTAATTGATAATTGATAATCAATTTCAGAAATCGCTCTCGTTCTTCGTCTTCATACTCCAGGAGTAGGAGTCGTTCAAGGGGACGCCGGTAAGTAATTCGTAGTATTTGATTACAATGTACTATAAATAAATATAGAGTTGTTTGTCGTTCTAGGCGCTCCAAGTCACGTAGCCGCTCCCACTATCGAAAGTCATCCTACTCATCCAGATCAAGGTATATTCATGTATTCATATATATTTCATCTGGCACTCGTGCAAATCCGACTACGAAGGCCTAACAGAACACTAATTATAGCAGTACACAAACAAATTAAAATTTTTAATTTTTAGGCGCAGCCACAGCCGATCGTCACGCAGCCGAAGCAAGACGCCGTCACAGCGCAAGAACCGCAAACTGGCATCCACGCGACGATCCCGATCCACCAGCTATTCTCGATCGCGCTCACGCTCCCACTCTCGCAGGCACTCAAGTTCGCGGCGTGATCACCGGAGTCGTCATCGCAGCAGCCGAACTAACAGTAGAAGCCGCAGCCACACACCGAAAGAGGTCAAACTAGAGGCGGCCAAGTTAGTGGCTTCCGCAGAGAAAATTCAGCGCACCATCGAACAGCATACCAAGGACCGGATGCGCGAGGAGGAGCGCGAGATTAAAGAAAACTTCAGACATGTCCGAACAAACAGCCACAACAGCAACCACGTGGACGAACAATCACTGGAGGGATCCAACGATAGACGAGACAGCACCAGCAAGCGCAGCAGTCGCCGCAATTCACTGGCTGCCTGAAACATATTCATTAGATTAGTTGTTAGTAAGAGTACAGTAAATAAAGATATCAAAGTTGTTCCCCCTGAATTGCACTGCTTCCTGACTTCCGTACTTTCCATTCGATTGAATTTAGGGTAATCTATTACCGCGCTGATCCCGAAGTAAAGTATGAAATTGTAATTATTAGTGAACGAAATAATTAAAGGAACTGCCATAGCAACAGCATAAAGCTATTCTTACTGATGTATTAATCATTCTTAGGGAAATTACTTATTAATTGTAGTATAATTCTTAAACCACTCACATGGTCTTTTTGGGTATTTGTTTTACAAAAGCACTACCATTGCAAGGGACTTACTATGATGGTAGTTTTTTAAGCGACAAATTAAGCCTTCAAGTTATCATACTTTCTAAAAGCACCCCAGAAATAAATCACTCAATATGTTTACTATAGTACAGTCCTATTTTCTTTTTTTTATACAATAAAAATTGAATTTAGCATTGAAAAGCAAATGTTGCAAACGAGATTGAGTCAACGACAAAAAGTGGCTTATAACTGAAGAATGTGGAAATGAATGCGTTGGTGAGAAAACGATCAGTAACGCCTGTTATTGTTGCGTCCGCGATTTCTTCCGCTACCGCCACCGCCTCCTCCACCTCCTCCGCCTCCGCCGGAATTATTGTTGCCACGACGGCGGCGTTGCCCACCTCCTCCGTTATTTCCGCCCTTTTGAAGGTCCCGTTCTCGATCGTTAAAGTTATCTCCGCCATTGTTGCTGAAGCCATTGGATCCGTTGCCTCCAGAATTGCCATTATTTGACCAGGGGGCATTGGAAGCCCATGGATTGGGCCTGCCCCCTGACTGGTCTCTCTCCCGTTCGCGGCCGCGATCCCTCTCCCTGTTGCGGTCACCATCTCGTTCCCGCTCGCGCTCCCTTTCGCTCTGCTCCAGAGGAGGTTCGTCCACGAACTCTGTGTTAGGTTGCTGGGCTTTTGCCGCTACCAGCGATTGCAGGAAGGGCTTCTTTAGTTGCAGCAGTTCTCGAACACACACCAGTTGAGCGTTATGCTGTCGAGGCTCGAAGCGAGACTTTTTGGTGGGTGGAGAAACCACCTCCCCACGTGCCTCCACCGTGGGCGAAACGGATCTGGAACGATCCCTTACTGGGACCACGTCATTGAGCTCCTCCAGCTTGCCGGCGTCGATGTACTTGTTCAGGAACTCGGTTCCCTGACGAATAGCTGCCATCAGGCGAGAGTCCGGATGCACGCGAATAAACCGGTTGTACACCAGCACCCCGACGATAGTTTGAGGATCGAGGCCATTGAGCATGCCGCTAGCCAAGATTCCCTCCATTGTGTTTTCGCTGATCTGCTGGTGATTCAGGCCGCTTGTCGAGTCCTTGGCCTCGCGGGCGGCCAGCTCCTCGTGAATGCTAAGCACGCTGGGATCGTCCGCTCTCCGGGGACCCGCCCAGTTCACCTGGAAGTTACGAGGAATGGGTTTGCTATAGGGAACCTTCTTCTCCCTGTCGCGGTCGTTCACAGCCCTGCTTGGATCCAAATCCAGTCCAGGAATGAAGCCCTTGTCGGCAGTTAAACTTTCCGTGAACTCGACCCGGTCTTCGGGTCCCATTCCCGGTATAATGGCATCGTCTATGAGGGAGGTGGGATAAATACTTGACTGCTAGCACATTTCGGATACGAAAATAATTGGGAATGTTCACGTACCATATTCACACTCGTCCAGAGCAGCCAAGCTGGCTGGCAAAGTGTTCAGATTGTATTTGTCTCTCATCAGATCGCCCGGCCTGTTCCGCGTCCAGAACTTAATGGTATGATCGTTGGAGCCTGAGCACAGAATGTGACCCAGCGGGTGCCAGGCCAGGGTCCACACAATGCTGTCATGTGCCGTCTCTACACAGCCAATCTCCTTATCGGTACTATAAAAAACAGATCATCTTAATCGATGTAAAGCCTCTCTTGCGGATTAAAACCGAAAACCCACCCGACATTCCAGAACAAAATGGATCCGTCGGAGCCGCCAGAACAAAAGAGACCCTCGTGTATGGGATGCCAGGATACAGAGCTGGCCTCCTTTTTGTGGCCACGGAAGACCTGCACCTCCTCCCGGAGGTTGCGAATGTCAAAGAGCTTGAGCAGGTGATCCCTGGACGCGGTGACCAGCCAGTTGCCATTGTCGTTCCACTTCAGATCCATCACGGTGGATTTGTGGGCATGTCTGTAATGCATAGAATATTCCATTTAAAAGTGTATCTTGTTCTGATATGTGTACAAAAACCTAACTTTAACAATAGTTATTCTAAGTTGTAGTAGAAAACGTATTTTTTTACTTACAGCGTGGCCAAGGCAATACCGCTCTTCGGATCCCAGATTTTGATGGGTTGCTGGTTGTCCTTACTTCCGCTGACGATCATTCCCTTGTGGGGATGCCAGTGGACACACTTGACGTCTGCTCCGTGGCCTGGTTAAGATAATTCAGTTACCTCGTGAGCTCGTTTCTAGGAAATTCATCCAGTTCTCACCTCGTAAAACTCGCTCCTCCTGGCACCGCATAAAGTCCCATATCCTTAGGGTTCCGTCGTCGCTGCCGCTGACAAACTTGCTGTCCGTGGGACTGAAACTGCGTTTGTGGATGGCATTGGAGAACGGTTAGAACGAAACAAACACGGATCGGAAGATGATTGTGAGTGTGGGCGGTGTCAGCGAATGGTAAAAGTGAAATCCAACATTTTATGTAAAAGATATTCGAAGTTTAGGGAGAAGTTAGGTTAAAACGTTGATTAAACTGGAGCTTCTAGAGATCATACTACGAACGGACCAAAATGTATATAGTCTTTCAAACTTATTATATTGTTTCCTTATGAAATTGTTAAATTTAAACACATCGGTATGCCAAAAAGAATTCCGCATTCAGTTTAAGCTCTAGATGTTGCTTAATTTTTAAATTTACTTTTTCTATTTATATATGCACTGAAATTTTCTGCATTTTTTCCAACACAACTCTTGTTCAATTTTGTTTCTTTTCGGTGGGAAAGTATGTTGCAGATGTCGGTCTGTCGCAAGATGGGTTGCCCATACGCTAAGATTTATCGCCAGTCTTGAGAAAGAAAACACTCGAACCCCCGATTTTTCGAACAATCAGTGCAACACAATGCATTTTATTTATTTTTGATGTTGTGGCCGCGGAAATAAAATTGTGCAGTGGTTTCTTTTTGTTCTTAGTCAGATGCTTTTATTGTTAGCGTTTCTCAATATTGCATTTGTATCATTTCACTTTCAGTCTTTTTTATTACTTTTCATCTTTATTGATATATCACAGAAGAGTTCGTGGCTTACAACATATTTTAGACTTTTTCTATGGAGAGGTTAAAACTTAATTAGCCGAGAAGGCGAAGCTGATATCTGGGTGGCATGTTGCTGAATTGTCGGTTTTATTAGTATGTGTTTGCAACAGCCCTGAAGGAACCGATCCACTAAGCTGATCAGGAAAGAAAAAATACCCAAAACTTCCCAAACGACCCAAACAAAAGAAACTATGGAAACAACAACGCGATTCTAGCTTTGGTTTTGGCTTAGTTGTCTTGCGTCAGCGGCTACAAAATGGTAAATACAGTCGACAATTACAATTAAATGGCTATACCTTATTCCCCTAATTGCCTCCTTGTGCGCCTGGTACATCTTCACGTTGTTCATGTTGGACTGCCAGTACTTAACGTAGCCGCCATGATCGCCGGTCACCATCCAGCTGTCGTTGTGCGACCACACCATCGTTCGCACCGAAATGTCGTGGGCCTGTTTGATATGATTATATTGATATTACCGATTAAACTTGATCCCAAGGGATCTGTCGACGGCAACCCACCTGTAGAATGGTCTCGAAATTAAAGGTCAGGCCGTTCCAGAGGGTAAATTCGCCGGAACTTGCTCCAGTGACCAAACGCCTGCCCTCCGGGGTCCAGGCCAAAGTGAAAATGGGGCAGCGCATCTTGTTAGTAGCTGTCTTCACAAACCTCGTGGTAACTGCATTCGAGGGATTGTCCAGGTAAGCCGAAGGCGGCAGCATATGTGGCACGTAAATGCTGTCTGGCTGCAGGGCCAAGCGGTCCCGATGATCTCGTTGGAACAGGCGGTTCTGCGGGAAAGCAATACAAATGTTTTAATATTACTAAAGAGATATTTTGCAAAAGTATCTTAGTTATTAATAGCCAAAGGCTCTAAACTACCGCAGTATTCTATATTTAATGTAGTGTATGTAAACACTTAAAACGCAAATTTGTTCTTAAATTAATTTTGAACAGGTACCTAACACATACATATTTATTTGTTGAAAATTGTAGAATCGTTTACATCGGCCACGTTTCTGTTTTTTATACTAGCTTATTTTTTATACGTTTTTTTTTTTTGAAAATGGAAAAGAATTTTATAAAAAATATTTTATACATATAAAATTGAAACCCAACTGTTGGCTATCATAAATGGTTAATAATTAAACCAAACCACATACATATCAAAGTTTTTTTGCAACTATACTACTAAATTAACTGATGAAAAAATGCATATATAAAACAAAAAAAAAGGGTTTGTAGTGGATACCGAGGATTGAGCTCTGACGACTCAATAATGGACTCGTGGAAGGATCGCGAATGTTAATTAATTGAGATATTCTTGCTTTCTAGACCCCCAATTTCTCCCATTTGCATTTTATGGTTTGAAGATCGCGATCTATTATTTAAGTCACCGACCGGCACACAATAATTTCCACGGGCAGAGCATTTATTATGCCTGCTTGATGGGAGGCAGCCTCCGCTGGCTTATATTTAACCCCTTTCGAACCCATAAACCTCTAATACAGAGCTAGGGATCTCTTCGCTATGGTAAGCCTCTATCCTACCATTTAGTGGGAACCTAGGTAGTCACCTCAAGCGCCTTAATGATGGACGCGTTGTAGTCGACGGTCTTTCGCATCACACTCTTGCGCAACCGCTTGCCGTCGAAGTCGTCCTGGGACATCCCGAAGGGTCGTTGGAAGCCGCCAGGCATGAACGGCTTGAACTGGTTGTAGTGTTTGTTGGACCCATGGTGTGGATGGTAGTGCCGGTAGTGCTGGCCGCCCATGTTGGGGGGCGGGAGCGATGTGAAGTTGGTGGCCAGCGCCGACGGCGCGGTGAGAAGCTGCGGCGGTGGCTGGGACACGTCCATGGTCGGTAACTGTATGCCTGGGCCTTTCCTCTTGGCTGAAATGAATTTTCTTCGCTGGCACACAGACACACACAGATACAGGCGAATTATGGATTAGTTGGCCGCTTTCTACCGTGTTAAAGCCGTACTTACTCGCTGTTCTAGTGCGCGGGCATTGGCTTAGTGAGGGGTGGCAAAATGCTCAGTCTATGATTAATTAAAACTGCTCTGAAATTAGGCGCGTTGAAAATTATTAGAAACTTTTGCCGAACAACGCGAATATGTGCAGTTCACGGCGAAGCGCGGACACCAGCGTGTGCCAACTGCGATAAATGGCTTCACAAAGTTATCGATAACCTTACAAATACTAGGGGGTTTCAAGCAAACATACTATTCAATGTTCCATATTGATTGTATTTGACTCAAAAGATCCCATGAAGTATGTCCCCATAAACTCTTTTCTGTCTTAATAGACTCCCATTATAGACGTAACCACTACAGTGAATATAGCGGCACTGTAAGTACCCAATATATTATTCATATTAGTATTAAGCCGTTCAGCATGTTTAAATACTTTTCCAGAGCTAATGTAAATACTAACCTTATCTTTTAAATCGGCTTTGTGTGAAACCTCCACATTTACATCTTGTGAACGTAGTATATATAGGTGGGTGTTTCTCAAAAGTTTAATTTTCGTTCAGCGGGTAATCAAACTACGTTTTTAGAAACTTCAGCAGTTAAGTCAATCCTAAGGTTGAACGTCAGACTTTTTATGTATATAAACAGTTATTATACTTAATTTTCGAAGTGAATGTTTCAATAAAACACCATCTTGGAAGGTTCCCGGAATTCCTCTAACGTATTTAGCAAATAAAATAGTGTGCACTATCGATAGTTTGCACATCGATACACCCCTGTCGCCTTCGGAATGTGCTGGCAACCCTGCTCCGTTTTAATGGCGACCGGACCGACTTGCCTACTACGTGTTTGACATAGAAAATACTTTTGTAGCCGATTCTCGAGCGTTCCCCGAGCCACTCGAACTTTTAGGAGAGTGGAGACAGTTGTCAACACAGTTTTGTGATTCGTGCGCTGCTGCCATATTCCCGTCGATCCCGTTTCCCACGCCCGGACACTGGAGAAAAGTGTGTGTCGCAAAGTGCCTGAAATTTCGCCTTGCCTTGCCTTGTCGCTGGCTCTCGAAGATCGAATACCCATAATGGCGAGACTCACAAAGGTCTACAACACGGACGACGACGACTCGGGTTACGTTGGCCGCAGGAATTTGCCCCTGGTGGCTGGCGATAAGTTAATGGTGAGCATATATCCGCACCGCACCGATTTCCGCTATATGTACGGCCCTCGCCATCCGAAGAAAATGACTGCCAGCAGAACCCACACAGACGCAGTCGCCCCTGTGCGTGTGTGCGTGCACTTGGTCCAAAAACTTTCATAACACGGCGGTGGTGTTATGTGTAAGTGGCGGCTGCCGTTGTGTGGGTTCGGCTCGGCGTGTAATTGTGCGTTTATTAATTGAACTTGAGCTGTGATTCTGCACCTGCTGCGTTGCCACCCACCACCCTCTTCTTCTGCCGCCCTGGTTGCCGCCGCCATGTTGCTGGAAAGTGCAAGAACAAGAACCTGTTTGTGTGGACATATGCATACCGCCCACCCCTCCACCCCCCTGAGCTGTTCTCTCTGATTCCGATTCTCTGCCCCGAATCTCTAAATATCGGTTGCACACCCAACCGCATTTGCTATCGATAGCGATAGGAGCGAATTGAGCGCAAAATGGGTGTTTACATTGGCGAAAATACCGTTTTTGTCGTTACTCGCTTAAGCAAACAGCTGTTGTTTGTTTTGAATCCTGTGTGGAAAGTGGTGATAATTATAGGGCAAGGACAATGGCACGATAAGTTGGCGATTAACTATTGCATATGTTTCTTGTTGGCTGTGTACTAAAAGAACTATATATTCACCCCGCAGATGCTCATGGACCTGAATAGCAAAGGACTGGTGATCGACAGCCCGACGATCCGCGGACGCGACCTGGAGGAGTTCTCGCGCAAATTCAAACTGCTCACAGAGGCCGAGCGCCGGCAGTCGCTGGAGATCGACAGCGCCAGCTTTATGGCGGTGCTCAACCAGTGTGTCCAGTGCGTTGGCTGCCGGAGACGCGTGGAGCGGCTTTTCCACCAACTAACCGAGTCTGGACATCGAACGCTCGATCCCCTGGAGCTGCGCCCCTCAGCCACCCTGGGCATTGTCGAAGAGAAGCTAAAAACTCCGCAGGCACTGGGCACGCTGCTCTACCGGCATCACGAGGTGCTCAACAACCTGCTGGACAACAAACTGCGCAACAAGACGCGCTGCGTGCTCCATTCGCTGGACGCCTTTCGTGCCAAACCCTTCTCGGAGACGTGGCGCGAAGTGTGGTCCGCCATGAAGAGCAACTGCCGCAACGAGCTGACTATCATCGAGACGAAGGAGCTCCACGACGTGCTCGAGAACTACCTGAAGAAGCACAAGTTCTGCTCTGGCTGCCGGACAAAGGTGAGACAACGACAAGACAATGAAATAAATAGGAGAGATGTGTGTTATTGAATCTCTAATTATTTAAGGATTGCTACAAAAATGTACGAACAAATTCAAGCTCAAAGTCAGTAAAACTGTTTTAGACGATTCTTTTCATCTTATTAGAGCGCTAGAGTCAGCTTATAAACTGATAAAGTTCATACAATTGATCAGTTCAATCAGTTAAGGTAATATCCGTGATTGCGGACTAATAGTTTAATCGATTTACTAAAACCTTCGTCTTATTTCAAAAAACTTTATGGAGACGAAGTTCTTTAAAACTATGCCCTTTAAAGACTATAATAGTTTTGGTCATTCATTTAACATCATTGACTCAAGTTAAAAACCTAAAAACAGTCTAACTTCTGCAGTTCTTTTGAAACAAAGCCACAAGATTAACTGACGTTTTACGGATAATATTTTCTTATCTGATTGCCTTTTGAGTTCCAGTGTAGTTATTGATTTAGGGGAATTTTTGGTATTATTTATTTATTCCGGTTTAACACACTGTCAGGCGAGTAGTTCTGAGAAACCGTTTGCCTGTCTCTATTTGGTCCCTGGCAAAACAAACTTTAATATTTTGTTAAATTTTTCTATTTTTTATTTACCACTTCAAAATCATTAAAGTGATAACCAGAAAACACCCCTTATTACTTGCAAGTATTGTTTAATAATTGTCGAACGTTTGCATGTCGATCAACAATACTATACTGCATAATACTGCATAAATGAATTAACATATTTTTCTGATCCTCTAACAGATTGAGCGGGCCTACAAAATACTCATTGGCGAGATTTCGGCCAAGGAGAAGGGTTACGCGGCCCAGCTGTACGTCCATATCCGGAAGTGTGTGCCCGACCAGCACATCCACGTGAGCACCAACAAGATAGAGTTCCTGGACGCACTGATTAAGCGCGCCGAGCCAGAGGTTAATGGTAGCTACTCGAAACTGCGCGAGCGCCACGCGAAGACGCTGGAAATCGCTCAGGAAGAGGTCCTGACCTGCGTCGGCATGATTATGTATGAACGGCTGCGTCGCATCTACGTCAGTCTGCGGGAGGAGGAGCGCGCCTGCCAGGTGCTGGCCGCTGTGGGTGTCCACGCCCTCTGCCGCAGCTTTGACACGTTCGTGGAGCAGAAGCAGGGAATCAGCAACCTGGAGCTGCTCTACCAAGAGATCAGCCGGGCGGAGCGGGCCAAGCAGATCAAGCGCGAGCAGAAGAAGCTGAAGAAGAAGAAGAAGAAGGACGAGAAGAAGAACATGTTGCACCGGCAGTGCGACGATACGGAGGCCAACGAGTCGGACGAGGAAGTGGATGATTTGGAGAAGGAGGAGATAGATCAGGAGGAGGAAGAGACTCAGGAACAGCATGTGGAGCTAAGCGATCTAGGGGCGGACGATGGCATTGTCATAGAGGCACCTCTCCCGGAGCCGGAACCTGAGCCCACGTCCAAGCCAACGAAATCGAAACCGAAGAAGCAAGCGAAGAAAAAGAAGCAGAAGCCAGCAGCCTCCCAGAAGGCCGGTAACCAGAAACAGATGCAGCCCACGGCAAGCATCCAACCGCTGGAAGATGATCAGGATCACCTGGACGTGGCCAGCTGCATTTCGTCGAGCGTCGCTAAGACGGACGCCGGCGAAAAGTGCGATGAGTGCCTGGCCCCTATGCCAAACTGCCCGTGCGAGCAGGATGTGCGCGATTCTGGTTACGGTAGCGATCCTACGTCCAGCGTTGTTTCGTCTCCGGAGGGATCGGAGGTGTCTTGCTCGGACGGGCTGTGTAATCATGATGGCCACGACGAGGACTCAGACGGCTTGGCGGCCCGAAACAGCTACGTCTCTGACCTGCTGCTTTACGGTCATCAGTCGCAGTTGGATCACAAATTTTCATTGTTGCAGATGTGGGTGAGTCGTGGGATTGGGACACCATAGGAGATTGGATTACACTCACATCAAATGTTGTAATGTATATTACAAAAAAACGGTTTTAACTTTCAAATTATAGTGGGAAATAATTGTAGCACTTAATATATTTATTGGTGTTTTTTGAATTTGCATTATTAGTTAAGTTGGGACTTATTTTCATACCCCTGCAGAGGGTATTATGATTTCAGTCAAAAGTTTGCAACGCATTGAAGGCAAAGTTTCCAACTCCATGAAGTGTATATATTTTAGACCAGCACCACTAGACGAGTCGACTTAGCCATGTCCGTCTGTCCGTCCGTTTCTACGCAAAGTTGTCTCAATGATTATTTCTTATTACAGCAAGGGTATGCAATCTTTGGCTTGTCAAAGTTAACTTCCTTTCCTATTTAAAGTTATTTACTATCAAAAAAGAATTTAATAATCTGCTCGAGGCAGCTTTAAATAAGATAGCGTTGCCGAGACCGGCAAATCAGAAAGCGACACAAAATATTAGACAAGCTAACCGCATTACTTTGCTTCTTATCAGCATCGTGAGCTAGGGCTCAAAATCAAGTACTGAGAAATATCTTGTTCTGCGAGTTGTGTTTTAGCTCGAAACTCGAAAAATAAAACGCATATCCATAAGTTTATCAAATAATATCAATCGATAAGATACAATTATTTATTTTACTTTTACTTCACTTTTAGTTATTTATTGCCTATTTAAACTAAAAATGTAAATTTCTTTTGCAGGACGACTTCGACGAATACGACGACAAAGACGAGGAGAGCTATTACATTCCCCAGGACGTGGTGCTGGCCTTTAAGTGCCACCGGGAGCAGGTGCAGCGTCAGCGGGAGCAGCTCCGCGCTACGCTGCGCGCCAACTTCGAGCGCCTGTGCCTGCAGCGCGGCGTGCAGACGCAGGTGCAGAAATCGAAGCGGGCGCCTTCTGCCCTGGCTGGCCATTAAAAAACGCATTAAACCGTTGTAGTTATTCAGTCTAGCGCGGCGATTTTTTAAAATCCGCCCGCATGCATTCAAAGTACATATAATTTTTTTGTTTTTGAAATAAATGAAGTATACAAGTTACGACTATCAGTGGTGTATATTTAAAATCTTTAGCAGTTGCGGCACTCCTCGTGGAAGGGTTCGAGGGTGCGTAAGTCCCGCCAAGTTGGAGGCAATCCATTAACCACAAACTTTCCGCAACGTTTACAGGGCTCTAGGAACAGCTTTATGTGGCTGTTGAGCCATGTCACATAGCTCTTCACAGCCAAATCGGGCAGAGTCGGCGAGAAGAAGTGCAGCATGGCGGAGTGGGCGTGCTCCTGCACCTTGCGGAACACCTCGTACCGCGACTCCGCCCACAGATCGTCGTGCTCCAGCGGCTCATCAAATCCCTTTACAGTCACCCACTCTATGAGCACTCCTTTGAACACAATGGCCGCCTTCATCACGTTGCTGATGGTCACGATGGCGACGGCGTTTGTGCCGAAGGGACGGAAAATCCGGTACGATGTGTGCGGCGGGGTGTTGATCTCACTCAGTAGCTTGTCTATGTGGCTAAGAGTCAAGAAAATAGACGGATTTAATCAATTTTCCGACCTGACGTCAAAATGTTAACTAATAATTTAAATTATAATACTGTAAATATATCATGGCATGGTTAACAAAGTTCTGGTTGTTCATTATGGCACTTTAGCTTACTTTAGAAATAATTGCAATTTATATACAGAAGTTACTAGGTTAAATTGAACAATACTGGTCAAATTTATCAGTTGGTGGGAGGAAATTTAGAACTTATAATAAATATTCAAACATGTAGAGTATGATTTTAAATATTCAACTATGATGGATTTTTAAATTCAAACATTAAAAACGATGAATGTATTATAAGTACAGGCAGAACCCCGCCTAACACTTACTCCGGATCATTATTGAAGGAGGAGAAGGGCATTCGCTGGCGCTTTTGGGAGCAGTAGTTGTAGGAACGCCGCAGCGTGTTCTGGTTGAGATTGTTGAAGGCCAGGAAGCTGTGGTCGTGCACCTTGTCGATCCACTTGTAGCTGTTCACCAGCTGGGGGTACAGCGCCTGCCGGTCCTGGGAAGTCTCCTGCGCCAGATAGGCTGTGTTCCCCAGCGAGTAGGGCGTGGGGGGAACCTGCAATCCATTTATCAGCTGCTCCACCTCACTGCAAGAGGGTTCCATCATTTCCGGCTCCATTAAAATGGCTCCTCTGCTTACTCACCGCAGCTGCGAATTGATGGCTCCGAATCTCTCCTGGAAGTCGTGCACAAACTTATTCCGGCTCTCCTCGCCACCCTCGCCATCGGTTCCATCGGCCAGGTGCTCGAAACACTGCCTCACATTGGACCGCAGGTTCTTTACAGCGGTCAGAGTCGAGTTTAGCTTGTCCATAACTATGATTGCAACCCGGTTAAACAAATGTTTACGTTTTCCCTTCGACGATGCCAATAGGGATGGGAGATCGAAGGCGACACGCACAAGACAGAGATGATCCGAAGGTGAAATCACTCTTTCAATCATTCTTTCAGCTGGATGTGAACTTATATTTCTAATAGTTTTAAAATGCTATTAGCAATCAATCAGGTTATTCAACAGAAAATTTCAGCAATTAGGGGACCGACAATAAAAGTTCCCCCTTGAATTTTCATCAGAAAGAGCCTTTAACCTATCAAAAAGATTATTCTAAATACCAGGATAAACTTTCGTGTAATTCTTTAGCACTTCAGAAAGTGACTAGAATTTGGAAGAGCCTGTTAAAGTAGTGGAGATTTGAAACCAACCAAAGGAGATTTCCGTGACGCTCCGCAATGACTACAAAGGTCCATCTCTAGTGCAACTATCGCCACACTTTTAGTATTTTTCGCAACTCGGTTTCGACATTTTGCCGCTATTCCACCGCTATCAGACTGTACACAAATCGGACTTCTGATCGAAATCGTTCAATGCCATTCAATGCTAGTCAGCGACTGCTGAAAGTTTAAACAAATCGATCGGTTGGCGCACGAACACAACGTCACCATGGGCAATAAGTCGTCGCTATTCCTGCGGAACGAGGAGATCGCGCAGATCCAGGAGGAGACTGGCTGTGAGTACGATATGTTGGATGGGTTAACCTTGAGCGCTGGACACCGCGACACTTAACCCGACGTTCCAAAACAAACGCGCTCTGGGATATAAATAAATGCGCCGCGAGCAAAGCAAATAACAACATCGCACTGGAGTGCTAAGAGCTTTCTGCCCATTGGCTAATGGCACCATGGGTGCGGGTTTCTCAAATGAATCAGATCCCAAAAACACCCAAAACTATACGTGTTCATGGGAACTCCTTTGAAATTATGCAGAGCTGCGTCGGAACGATCCGTGCCCGCCTTATATAAGCTGATGTGCACAGACTTTTTCCAGCAAAAACCAATTTGCATTTCAAGTGCACCTGTCGTTCCCGCGTGACGTCATCGATGTCCACAGAGCCAGAGGCGGGGGCAAAAGTCGGCGCCTATCAACGACACTGGCTGGCAATTATCTAGTGTCCGAGACCGTGTAATTTCAATATTCGGAGAGCGATAAGCCCGCAATTGACATTGCCACCTCAATGGAACTTGTATCCAATGTTCGACTAGCTAGTATCAGCCGAAAGATAAGGAGTTCGCTGTTATCAGCCAGATTTTATAACAACTAATTCGAATGAGCTTGGACTCGTTGGCACACCGTAAATGGGTTTCATTCGACGGTATTTCATGGCAAAAGAAATCTATCTTGGCGTGTTCAGCAGAGGCTGGAAGCAGTTTTGTTTTCTTTAGTAATTTTCTCGTATTTCTTCTTCATTTAGCGCTATTTTTATACCCTATATTTTATTTTTATTTACATATCCCATTTAATGGTCTCTGAATTTTAAAGCGTTTTCACACCTCGGTATAAATTATAACTCTTTTAAAGGGGGCTAATAAAATAAAATAAGTTAAAATAAGTTCTTCTTACAGAATAGAATGTTTGGGTACGAAATAAAAACTTTTTGTTTTTTTCAGTCACTCCCAACCAGATTGAGCGCCTGTACTCGCGCTTCACCTCGTTGGATCGCAACGACTGCGGAACTCTGTCCCGGGAGGATCTGATGCGCATCCCGGAGCTTGCCATCAACCCGCTGTGCGAGCGGATAGTGCACTCCTTCTTTGCCGAGAGCAACGACGATCGGGTGAACTTCCGGCAGTTCATGAACGTGTTGGCCCACTTCCGCCCGTTGAGGGATAACAAGCAGAGCAAGCTGAACAGCCGCGAGGAAAAGCTGAAGTTTGCCTTCAAGATGTACGACCTGGACGACGATGGTGTGATCAGCCGGGACGAGCTGCTGTCTATCCTGCACATGATGGTGGGCGCGAACATCAGCCAGGACCAGCTGGTGAGCATTGCGGAACGGACTATCCTGGAGGCGGATCTGTGCTGCCAGGGCAAGATCTCCTTCGAGGACTTCTGTAAAGCTCTGGACCGCACCGACGTGGACCAGAAGATGTCCATACGGTTTCTCAACTAGGTGGACTTAGGGATCACGAGGAAAGAGCGAGCTTCTTAGTCAGTGTGTACCAAATAGTTTAGGACGGAGTCAGACGAGAGGCATTTCGGTGGGCTACTTAAACCTCTGATGATTTTGAAACATTAATTCAGTTGCTATTAAACCAGTTGTTTCTAAAATGAAAAAAAAATGTCTCAAAGTGCTTTAAGCCATTACAAAAATAATTTAATGTATATTTAAGATGTAAAATGTCATTTATTTTCATTTAAAGAACACAGGTGCTACAAGTGTAGTAAAAAAGATCCAATATCTGAATCAGAGTACGAATCTTGAAATTTGTGATGACGTAATAAATTCCGTACATTTTTTGAGACTTTCTTAAACCACACCATATTTTTGCTTGAAAATCTTCAAAGGTTTCGGGAATGCTCCGGATTAACTTGTATTAGTAGTTGTTATAAAGAACGATACGCTATTTTCTTTTTGTTAATACTTTGTTTTGTCGATAGCAAACTCATTCCGATCAGAGTAAATTCTAATCTTGTGTTTGGCTGCTTTCAAATAAAAACCAAGCGGATTGAACATAATTTGAATAGTTTATTGTGTTTTCAGACGATCAATTGGAATAAGTGTTTGTATATCTTTAATTGCATTGCCTAGGCCAAAAGTTCCTGGAGTGCGAGGAACTCCGCCTTCGCTAACTTCGCCATCCGGGGAAGAATGCGCTTGAATCCAAACCCTGAAGTGGTTTATGTGGTGGTGGACACGGCCAGCTTCTTAAGGTGCTCCATGAACAGCTGCAGCGAGACGTCATCCGTGAGAACTGGAGCACCGCCATCCTGTTGAGATAGTACCCAGAAAATTAGTCAAACGATGGGTGGGGGTGGGAAAGTGGCAAGGGGATGAGGGAAATGAGCACAAAACACCGAGAAAAGTCCAACACCAAAAGCAACTTACAAAAACGGTAAAATATTGAGTTGGAAAATTATAATGCTTAATTATACACGTAATATAGAGAAAGAACAAATTCTATGGACAATTCTGAAGATTTCGTTAGTAGTGGGTCCAACAACTGAAACTGTAAACTACTTTACAAAACTTGAAAAGCACAGCATCATAGGAATTCGATGAGAATTATAGCTTTCTAAGCTGAATAATATAAAATAGTCCAAAGATTTTAGTCAGCCCCACAATTTCTTGTGCAGTAAATCAATCTATTCCAGCTTATGTGTTGAATGTTAAACAAAAGTGTACTACCGTGACTTGACCAATAGGCGCCTGCGCATGACAGAGGAGCGGTTACGGATACGGGTACGGATTACACAATGAAAGAAACAAAACCAACATAAAACGAGATTGAGATATCGATCAGGAGTTAGATTTCGGTGTCGCAAATGAGCGCGCTGCAAAGATCAATCAAATTTGGCCAGCCAATGGCTGTGGCTACGAAACGTACCTGTCCGTAGGCGTACATGTTGTTGTGCGTCTGCGAAGGATTGACCTTGGAGAGCAGGAAGCGGGCCTGGGATCCACCGTGCTCCGTGTCGATGTAGCGGGGCATGGGGAAGCGGGTCTGGAGGATTTCCTGGGCATCGTCTACCGGCGCTTGAAGAAGCTGCTTGAAGTTTTCATACTCAGGCATGTCCTGGTACTTGAGGGCCCGCCACTGGGCGATTGTCTCGCCGTGATAGATCAGGATCTGGAAGAACGTGTCCATCAGCAGGATGCGATCCGCCTGGATCGAAGCCGTGTCGAGGAGGACCGGCTCCGGTGGGCCATTGAACGAGTAGCTGTAGAGGATCGGCTGGATCATGATCAGCGATTGGGTGAGGTCCTCGCGCATCAGCATGTGTCGGTAGAATGTGGTCTCGTCGGGCGAGTTGTTGAAGACCTGCAGGAACTGCGAGCGGCGAAGGTGGTACATGAATTGCGGGAACAGGCTGAAGTTCTGCGACAGCCGGAAGCTGTTGGGGTCGTCCTTCGAGTACTCGCCGAACTTTTGGCACTGCAAATAAGGGACAAGACAATAATTTGATTGAAACTTAATTTAAATAAGCAAACGTGTTATTAGGTATTTTCGAAACCTCGATGTTTTGCGTTTAATATTATGCAGATTCATAAAGTTAAACGCAATTAAAGGTGCTTCTTGAGTTCCAGGCTTTGTGCACTTACCAGGCGAATCAGCTGACGATCGACCCAGCGCAGAATGTCTGGTCCTTCGTCCGTCTCCGCACGGTAGACTACCATCCGGGCCATCAGCACGGCGGCAGCCTCCTGGTCAAAGCCGGCGCTGATGTGGTGTACGTTCGAGGTGGCATCTGCCCAGCTGTAAATTAAGAAGACACATTGAGTTAAATATTCTGCTCTGGGATAACACACCACACTCACTTTCTAGCCAGCGTGGTGACTCGGATTCGCCGCTGGCCACTTGGGTGCTGGTACTGTGTAATGAACTGTATGCAGCCACGGCCGCCCTGCGGAATGGGGGCTGCATGCTGGTTGACTACCTCAAAGAAGTAGGCCACCGTGGAGCTGGGATTCAGCGTGCACAGCTTCCACTGCACCGTATTGCCCATGCCGATCTCCACATCCGACACCGACGGGCTCTTCACATTCAGCGACACACACGAGCCGATCCCACCGGAGATCTTCAGCTCGCGCGAGCACTTCACCTCCAGCGTGGCATTGAAAGCCATCTTCAAATCGTTGCGGCCATCACGTGCGAAAACGCGTTGGAATGTTTGCTTGAAGAGCGATGAGTTGAACGAGTCTCCCATGACCATGTGGCCGCCAGTTGAGTTGCACAGCTGCTTCATTTCCAGCAAGCCGGTTTGATCCAGGGCGCAAGAGTATATGTCGACACTATGCCCATTGGTGGCAGCCCTCAGGGCCAAGGCGTCGTAGTGCTTGATGGCCTTTTTCATGAACCGCACATTGTCCTTGTGGATGTCGTGATGCGAACGGATCGGGTGCTTCAGCTCGTCGTCGACCACCTGGCCGGGGCCCTGGGAGCAAGGACCACCCACGAATGTCATGATGCGACCTCCCGTGTTCGGGTAGGTGCACTCCAACAGACCCACCGCAATCGACAGTGCGGCGCCCGTGGAGCGCAGGTAGCGCTTGCCCTGCGGCACCGGCCATGGGTCGCGCTGCAGCTCACTGAGCAGATCGCCCAGAGCCGCGTCGCACTGGCCGATCGGCTGCAGGAACCGATGAGCGGGCGGCACAGGGGCCGCAGCTCCAGCCGGCTGGCCGGGCAGCTGCTGCTGTTGCTGCGGTCCCGGAGCCGCCCCGCGCCCTATTCCGAGCATGTCCTGGACCTGCTTGGCGGTCAGATCCTTGGTGCCGCGGAACACATAGCTCTTGGAGCAGCCCTCGGCGCCCAGCTCGTGCACCTGTATCATTTTGCCAAAGGTTATCAGACCCACGAGCGCATTGGGCGGTAGCAGACTCAGAGACATTTGCAGTGAGTCCTTCAGGGCGTCCAGCTCCTCCTCATCCATGCAGGTGTCCACCAGGAAAATGAAGACCGGCGGCATGGTCGGCGCCCGGGTGATGGTGTACTCAATGGTACTGAATCCTGGAATCAACTCCGCCGGCTGGTGCTGCTCGGATATGGCCGCATATTGAGGGGGAAACTGCAAAACACGGTGTTATACATTGCAACGTAGAGTCTAAAGCTCAACATTACTCACCGGGTTGCGCTGGAAGCAGAAGTTGCACACCCACAACTTGGCCCGGTAGTCAACCTGGCACAGGGGGTTTAGGATGGCCCTGCAGTTGCTCCTGGTGCAGAGGACCGGCTCGTATTGGATGGGCGGTAGGTCGGGGCGCTCCTTCAGCGGTTGGTAAAGACAGGCAAGGGGCACGACCAGCCGACTGGCTTCGATGCGACTCGAGGGCCACACATTCCACGTCAGACGCACCCCGTCGCGGTCCTCGTTCTGCTGGATGAACTCCTCGTAGGTGGTCATCGCCGCAACACTTAAATATACTATTTAAAAGGAGATAAACCAATGTTAGTCCTCTGCCAATTGGAAAAATCGGTCGACCTGGCCACGTCACGGATTTGACAGCTAGTCGTGACACCTTTCGTGCTGGCGACGGACAAGATACTCACGCGAAAATAAATAAATTCGCGAAAAAAGTGCTCTAGCTTAACGAAAAGGCACACTTCTTAACAATTTATATAAACGTACAAAGTTGTGGAAACGGAGACCGAAGTGTTAAAAAAGTTTTAAGTGCAAACGTAGCAGGTCAGGGAAGGTAGTTTTTAAGCGATACTATCGCAACACCCGCGTGAATTTCTTATTTAAAAATATAATTACAAGGTTCAAAGCAAAGGAAATATCATACAAAATAATGCATTAAACGGAGTGATGCATTAGTTATATCGGATTTTATTTAAATCTTTTTAATAAAATATTGGAGTTCTTATGTCGGCATGTAGTACATATCGTGAATTTCGTTAAGCTTATCTGTTTTTAATTTTTGTTCTCTTTGAATCGCTAAGTATTACCTTATATTTATATGTTAATATGGTGATAATAACTTATAAAAACTACCATCATAATAGCCCAAACAGTTACACTTAGAATTATGTCTTTGAGATAGCTTTATGAAACCCAAAATATAATTGAATTTAATTGTATTTAAATTAAAAAACTTTTCCCGATATATCGATAGACCAACTATCGTGCGGCCGAATGCATCCCTGGTGCAGCTGTTTACTCGGCGCTGTGTGTGTGTGCGTGTATTTTTTAGAGTTGAGTTGTTTCTAAGATGGCGACGAAAAAAACGCGTCTTCTTATGTGAAAAATGCAATCATAACAACTCGAGTTTTCAGATAATAAATGTGCGCTAGTTTGAGACAGGACCATTGAAAACAGTGCTAAGCGTGTGCCGAGTGTTTTACATGTGAAAGTTTTGGTGCGGAAGCGTAGTGAAAATGGCCACAAATATGTATCGAGTCGGAGGTGAGAAAAATTTTCCCGTACTCGCTTTTCTGTCATCTTCGTTATCGGCGCCGCCGTCTCGCAGTGTGCGTGTGTGTGAGTCCTGCGTGTGCGTATGCGTGTGTGTTGTGTCTGAGGAGGCTCTCCGACAATAATGAAAGTGCATTTTAATTGCCGAAAACCCTTGAGTGGGAGTCCCTTACGCACGTGTGTGTGTGTGTGTGTGTTATCAATCTCCCGAGAGCTGCCGGAAGGGAGAGACATTTTCTTTTTTTTAACATCCGAGGGGAGGGGGCACTACTTTTGTGTCGCAGCTGCAGCAAGTGTTTTCGACGTGTTCCAACCGATAAGCATTAGCTTTTGCCTTGCCTGCATGTGTGTGTGCGTGTGTTCTAGGGCTGAGAGTCGGGACTGCATTTGCATTGCCGAATTGTGTGATCTCCAGAGCGGTTTGTTTGTGTGCCATGGTGTGCCTCTTCTTTGGCTGGCCCACCCGCTTTGTTGTGTTTTCTTATGCTAATGAGCTTTTGGGCATTTTTTCCCCGCCCTGCACCCCTCGCCCTCCGTCAACATTTCTTACTTACTTTTGGTCAGCCCTCTTGCTCGCACTCAGGCGATGACGTTACTGTGTTGTCCTCACCTGCTGTTCATGTGTGCGAAGTGTGAGTGTGTGTGCGAGTGGTCTTTCGAAATGCAAATGAACTCGGATACGCCAGCGTTCAATTCACAGAATCAAAATAAATAATAACGGCATATTCCTGGCGAATTATCTGCTTTATGGCCGAGAACTTTTCGTGCCCGTCAGCGCTTTTGTTTGCCGTTTTTACGGCCACGCACACAGACACACACCTTTGGCAATGCTTTCTCGCTGCCTCCACACTTTCTTTTTCATCTCCCTCTATCTACCTATCTATGTATCTTTCTGAATCCCAAAATGTAACAGAGGTGCACACGGTACGTACGTACGTTTTTTATGTTTTTGTAATGGTCAACGACAGGTTCCGCTGCAGTTGTAGTTATATGGATAGATAGCCCCATTTGTATTTAATTGAGCTTCTGCTGGTGTTGGTGGCCGCAATTAAGCGGACCGCGTGTGTGTGTGTGCGTTTACCTGTGACGTATGAATGGAGTTCCCCTCCCGCAGCAGCCACCTTAAATTCTAAATTTTTCAGACTATGTTTACGTTGAGACAACGCCGAACAGTCCCTACTTGATACGACGCATCGAGGAGCTGAACAAGAACCAAACCGGCAATGTGGAGGCGAAGGTCATGTGCTTCTACCGCCGCCGGGATCTGCCGAATCCGCTCGTGCAACTGGCCGACAAACACCAACGTGAGTACAGCCCAAGCCCCTCCGAATCCGCCTTAATATCTTGCCCTAGCTCTAAGTATGTATATTTATTTTGTCAACTAAGTGAGGTTATGTTGCCAAGAGTCGTTGTCGTTGTCGTGGCCTTCAAACAAGTTAAAAGTTAAAACCTGACGAGCAGATCTGCTAAGCACATTGCCACCGCAAAACACCGAAAAACCCAGAAGGGCGCTCTGGGTGCAATGTGTCAGGCATGTGAAAACCCAAGCCACCCACCGAAACAACCCACCGCATCACCCAACCACCCCACATCCCTAGTCGAACATCCAGAGCAACAAGAACCGCAACGACAACAACTGTAAAGGCGGAGCGAAAACGGATTTCGTCCAGCATCCGTCGCATCCACATAAACAGGCAGTGGAGCCTGCCCAACTCAGCCCACACACAGTGGCAGTGGAGCCTCCGCAACTCGAACCACACTGATAAGCTAGTGGTTTCTCACGGTTGTGCTGGGTCTTTTAGAATATTTTCTTTTAGAATAGTTAGCCATGCATTTATTAAATAGGTAAATTATAGGTAATACTGTTAAATATATATTTTTTAAAAAGCAAAGAAAAGGTTTCGAATTTAGACAGTTCGCAAAAATAAATTATGTATATATACTATTATTCATAATGAGAACTCTTTTCATGTTAATGATAATAGAATATAATGTTAAGTTAACTATATTAATTGACGACAAAGTATTTTTTAAAGTGTTCAGACCTTAAAGTCATTTTTTGGCATTGATAGGCATCGATCCATTGCGTTGTGCCTAAAAAATACTGTCCACCCTACCACTATATCACGGCGTGCCCCACAATAGTTTAACCCGCCAAGTTTGCGCTCATGATGTTCGCCTGTAATGAGCTGGGCTGCACTGTACCCGTGATGTGGTTGTTGCTGTTTTCGGTTGCTGCTAGGCGGCGCCGGCGTCAATGTGAATGTGATACTCTCGGTTCGGCTGTGGGTAGACTTGCTGTCTACCTCTGAAAAGCTGCCACACACACCCAAGCCCACTGACACTGTACTGCTCGGTGTGCACGAAAATATTCAAGTCAGAAGTTGGGATCTGGAGGGGATTGGAGTGGAGTGGAGTGTGGAGCTATGGCAATGTGGCACACGCAGAGAGGCGCGCTTTGCATTCGTGTATACATACCCACAGCTCCTTCGTCCACTCCCACTTTGCTGCCCAAAAAAAAAACGAAAAGCATGCCCAATTGGGTGAATTTTTGGCTTTGGCCACCCACTCGAATTCGATACGTGACCCCGGCGAAATGCGTTTTCCGTGGTGCTGACCTCCCACTCCCACCTATCGCCCAACCCCTGCCCCCCCACGACCCCCGACATGCGCCAACAATGCCCATTAACGCAACCCCTTTCAGCCTTAACATCGTCGGACCGCTGTCATCTTGTTTTATTTATTTTATTTTATTTTTTCGCTCCACGAGCCAGTTTTTATATGTCGCCTTTTGGCCACTTGCTAATCAGGCATTACAAATTAGCGCAAAAAGTCTAAATTTGAAGAGCAAGTGTGCCGCAATTTCAACCCCGAAGTTCGGCCTACAGTGCAACTGTCGCTGGAAAGTAACGCATGCCAAACCGCAGATACTCTTCAGAAACTGAGGTGAAATTATATTCTTAATACACATTACATGAAATAAAAATTTGTTATTGAACGTAAAAAGCATACTGGAACTTTCCAACTTTTGAAACTTGCAATAAAGTTAAAAATGTAAATTACTTTCATCCACTAAATTTAAAAATGTTATAAACTTTGCAACCAAAAAACGCAGATATGTTTGTCAAAAACTCTGCGCTTTCAATAACAGTTTTAGGTGCTAATCACAGTGTCAATAGCGGGCCTTGATCTTTTCTGGGGAGCGCGCAGGGTGTACAAAAACAGAAGAGCCCGAAAGGCAAACAAATCCCACGGCGGCCCACCCACTCACTTGTGTGTCCTATCTCTGGCCACCAAATACCACCCCACGCCCAAGCCCAACCCCCATAGCCATCGTCCCCCTTAGGGTGGTCTCACTTCGTCTTCCGAGCAAACACAAAATACAAATACACAAAAACACCTACGCTGCCTCGGCACTTTTCTGCGACTCCTGCGATGCACCCTCACCCCTTGGTCCTCGGGGAGGTGGGTTGTCCTGCCCAGCCCCTTATCTTCCGTCCCCTTGCGAAATGCCAGGCTTACATTTTTTAATCAGCCCCAGCGAACTTCCAGGAAATACGTGGGGCGGCAGTAGGATTTCGCAACCCACAAATTCCAGGAAAGCGTTAATAATATGTATAGATAACGGCCATTTCAAGGAGAGTCGCTATGCAAACTAATATGTAATTCAAAGGTTAACGAATAGAAAATATTAAACCACAGATATGGAAAAAAAAAAATGGTAAATAATAATTGCATACTGACTACCATGCTCTAAAAGTCTGCAAGCATTTGCGTGTGCATACTTCTGATTTGTTTAATGCACTGATAAGCTTCTGCGCACTTGTAAAAGAATTCTCTGAAGACTTTTAACCGAATGAATCATTTGCCATTCCACAAACCCGAATTCGACTGAATATAAGTCAAAGTATAACTTATATTTTTCAATATCCATCTAACTGCCGCGGATCGTTTTAGTCTCACTAATAAATGTAACTAAGTCGAGGCACTAGTCGAGGTTCGTTCTTTCTTGTGCAAGGCATACAATTCTAAAGTTATTACATTTTTTCGAGAAATAGCCCCTGTTGCTTGTATTGTTGGGCAAACTATAATCGACAAAGACCATACAGCTTCTTCACTCTGGTTTGTCCACTCCCCTTAAACAGCGGTGTTACTCTGCAGCTTCTGTGTTTTCATATCTTTAAGTACTTTGTTGCCGACGATAACGACGCTCAGCAAATTGCTTTTCGCACCTGACCTCTCTTTCAGCTGCCATTACCCAAAATTATTATTTAAAATGACCTACTTTGCTTGTAACCATGAACATTGTAAATAAACGTATTTCCCCAAACGCACCTAATCATTACACCAACCATATTGCATCGCATCAGTGGCCACCGCCGAGGACTCACCGTTGGCGACCAAGCTGAAGAAGACCTGGCTCCGCACACCCGTTGGCGAGGAGCAGGCGGCGCAGGCTGTGCTCGATCCCTCAATAGGTACCACCTCCAGATGATTTTCAAATACTATATGCCACTCCCGTAGCCCTGTAGCCCAAGATCCATTGGAGATGAGAATCCCTTTACCCATATCCCCCACCCGAACTCCCTTAAATCCGCATCTTTCGGTTTTATGATTTGAGTAGAACGCTCGCCTCGTAACCTTAGTAGTGTAGATAAACTTTTTTAGCTGGTA
This sequence comes from Drosophila biarmipes, assembly GCF_025231255.1. Taxonomy (NCBI): domain Eukaryota; kingdom Metazoa; phylum Arthropoda; class Insecta; order Diptera; family Drosophilidae; genus Drosophila; species Drosophila biarmipes. The sequence goes on along the minus strand of NC_066616.1, from coordinate 4,609,436 downwards.
ATTATTATCTTAAGCGCTTTTCTGGTTTTTGGTAACTGATTTAAAAATACTTGAAATCATATTTTTTAGATAACATGATTTACATGTTAAACATGAATTTAAAAATTATTTGAGGTTAAATAAATCAATAAAAACCAGTCCAGATTGGCCTTTAAAAAAAAAATAAACCATATCCACATTTTTAATGTTTGTCTGGACTTTTTTTTTTAGCTGCCCTGGATGAGGAGCGAACCAGTCCGACGCAAGCGTCCGGCGGAGCAGGCTCAGCGACCGGCAATGCCGGCAGCAACAGCAGCGGCAGCAGCAACAACAACAGCGGCAGCGCGGCCAGTGGAGGAGGAGCAGGTGGCGCCGGAGGAGCAGGAGGCGATGCGGAGAAGGGCGAGGCGTTGACCAGCAAGCAGCGCTACCAGATCAAGCATCGCGAGCTGTTTCTGTCACGCCAAGTCGAGTCGATACCCGCCACACAGATCCGAGGCAAGTGCTCTGTGACGCTGCTCAACGAGACGGAGTCCCTGCAGAGCTATCTCAATAAAGACGTGAGTTGGTTATAGCCTTATACAGGCGATTATTGGTCACTTGGAGAGGTGTGCGGATTGGTTTCTGCCAATACTAGTGGTATTCCTATCCATTTTGCACCCCTGGTTCTTAACAAACGTATAATAAATTTGTATTCGGGCTTTCCGCCCTCAGGACACATTCTTCTACTGTCTGGTGTTCGATCCGAATCAGAAGACGCTGCTCGCCGACAAGGGCGAGATCCGCGTCGGCAGTCGCTACCAGTGTGATATACCCGCCAAGCTCAAGGACACAGCCACCGATGAGCGAAAGCTGGAGGAGCTGGAGTCGCTGGTATGGACCCCGGAGCACAGCCTGACCGACCGCAAGATCGACCAGTTCCTCGTCGTCTCGCGCTCCATCGGCACTTTCGCCCGCGCCCTTGATTGCAGCAGCTCGGTGAAGCAGCCCTCCCTACACATGTCCGCCGCTGCAGCCAGCAGAGATATCACCCTGGTGAGTGGCCATCCATCATACGCGGTGGAGACGGATCCTAATGTGGGCTACCTTTCGCTACCTTTAAGTTTCACGCAATGAACATTCTGCACAAGCACGAGTACTCGATCGAGGAGTCCATGTCATCGCTAGTTCCCTCCACTGGGCCGGTGCTCTGTCGCGATGAAATCGAGGACTGGAGCGCATCGGAGGCAAATCTCTTTGAAGAGGCGCTGGAGAAATATGGCAAAGACTTTAATGACATTCGACAAGACTTCGTAAGTGGTTATACTCAGTTAATTTTTATTTTTGTAATTTTACTACTTTAGTTAAACGAAATTTAAAATTTGGTGCTTAAGTATCTAAGCATATTTCATTACTCACTTGCTTGAACTTGCTTAATAAAATAATGAAAAAGTAAGACAAATATAACGATTTTTTTTGTCTGTGAAAGCTGCTTTATATATAGTCCTATTTTTAGTACATTTAATTCAGAATACCCGTTACTCGTAGAGTAAAAGGGTATACTAGATTCGTTGGAAGGTATTGATTATTATATTATAATATAATATAACAATATATTATAATATAATATAATAATATATTATAACATAATATAATAATATATTATAATATAATATAATAATATATTATAATATAATATAATAATATATTATAATATAATAAAATAATATATTATAATATAATATAATAATAATTATTTTCCTGTTATTTACTCTCTGCAAGGCTATACACAGAATTACAATGATAGAACACATCATTGACTTATAACCCTGTACTGAATTTACTAAATGTCTTCACAGCTGCCTTGGAAAACGCTTAAACAAATCATCGAGTACTACTACATGTGGAAGACCACCGATCGCTACGTGCAGCAGAAGCGCGTGAAGGCTGTTGAGGCGGAGCTGAAGCTCAAGCAGGTTTACATACCGCAATACAACAACAATGGAAAGGGCAACGGAGCAGCCGTAAAGGCGAGCGGAGGAATCTATAATGGAACCACAAACGGGAGCACCGATCTCTCCAACAATGGCAAACCCTGCGAGTCCTGCGGAACAACAAAATCATCACAGGTACTAAAGCGGGATCAAATGCCATGTTTGGTGTTCTTACTCTAATTTCCTATCCGTCCACAGTGGAACTCGGTCAACAGTGGGCACAGTACGTGTCGTCTGTGTCAGAGCTGCTGGGAGTACTGGCGTAGGTACGGCAGTATGAAGTCGGCGACCAAGGGAGACGGCGGCGACAGCGAAGCCAAAAAGAAGGCATCAGCAGCAACGACGCCGACCTCCACGGCGGGAGCAGGATCTGCCACAACGCCCACGGCTGTGGTCGACCTCAATGACGACGACAAAATCAGTGATCTAACCAATCGTCAGTTGCACAGGTAGGTGCATTCTGAAAGAAAATAGATCTAAAGTTAAGAAAGTCAATACGAATCTTTGCTGAATTTGTTAATTACCCTCATATAAGTTTCTATTGTAGAGCTCTTAGTACACATTTTATAAACTATTTCAAATTTTTTATTTTCTTTTAAAAAAATTATTTAGGGTGGATTTCTTATTAAAAAAAGTTTTAGACGACACAATTATTTTTGTCAGGCTAAACGTTATGATTTAATATACAGTTCAGCGCTTAAAGAATAAATATTTGCATCAATTTTAAAAGGCATAGGTTTTATTTTTAATGATCTGCAATTATATACCTGTTTTATAAATCATATGCTTACGACAATGTAACATTCCTTATTATGAATAATTTTATCATTAAATAGAAGAAATTGTCTGGTTTCAGTACAATTTCGGTTTCAAACAAGCTAAATCTGCACTTTTTAATTACTCTTGCATGGCTTTTGATTGTTTACCAAGTTCTTACGATTTTTCTCCCCTTCTGCAGATGTTCTATTGTCAATTGCGGCAAGGAGTTCAAGCTCAAGACCCACCTGGCCCGCCACTATGCGCAAGCGCACGGCATCGCCATCAGTTCCGGTTCGCCGCGACCCATTATGAAGACGCGTACTGCCTTCTACTTGCACACCAATCCCATGACCCGGGTGGCGCGTGCCATTTGTCGCAGCATCGTCAAGCCGAAAAAGGCAGCGCGACAGAGCGCGTATGCCATCAACGCCCTCCTGGTGAAACAAGAATGTAAGTCCGATGAGGTCCAGCACTTAAACTAAACTAGATCTAACCGATATTGGCTTTCTTCCCATAGTTACAAACCGTATTAGTGGAAAGTCGCAGGCGGAAATCAAGAAGTTGCTTCTGTTGAAGCCCAAGGACCGGGGAAGTGTCACCAAGATTGCCAACCGACTAGGCGCGCCGGGCAGCGGACCACATGAGTGGCTCATACTAACGCCTAAGGACAAGATGCCGCTGCCGTCGGTCGTCTCTTTCCCCAAGCCCCCAAAGGCAGCCGACGGCAGCTTGGTCTACGACCGAGTGCCGAATAAGTCCCCCGACGTTGTGGCCGTGCCGGCAGAAAAGGAGCTCACAATAATTCCAACGCAAGCAACGTCGACGATACGAAAGCGAGCACACGAGGAGCAACAGCTAAATGGCACTGAAGGTGGGTTTAAATCATCATCGCATCATTTTGACATGCTTAACATTAAAGCTAAATTTATTGGTTCATCACACTTTATCAATTTTTAATAAATTTTAATTGTATTTAAATTACATCTGCAAAGGGTATTAAAGTTAAAAATTGTTCGTAATTAACGCTTTTCAAATATTGTGCAAAGGTCCTAATTTTAAACTAAGTCTTTCGAACAAATGCAACGAAATGAATGAAATGTCTACTTACAGTTACTATAGTTCCCAGCGGACCTCCTGCCAAGCGGCCGAATAAGGATCCCATGCCCTCGCATTGTCCCAGTCCCGAACAGTTTGCGGCTATGATGGCGGCATCTGGACAACCTCTCTCCAGACATCATGTAAGTACCGCCCTAAATTTTTTCGAATTATTTTGTACTGATTTTTACTTATTCTCCGTTTAGCTCAATGGCAAACAGAAGATTGCGCAGATGGCCCGTGGTGGCAACGGACGCAAGCAGGTCATCAGTTGGATGGATGCACCGGACGATGTTTACTTTAGGGCTAACGATACACACAAGTGAGTAATAAGAAGGTGTCAAACAAGAATTTTTCAGATCAGATTAGGTATCAGATAGGGAAAGTTTCCAACCCTTCAAGGTACATATTCTTGATCAGGAGCCGAGTCTAGAGTTCTAGACATTGGTCTGTCTGTCCGTGTTCGTATGAACACTGAAATCTCTGAAAATATAAAACCTAGAAATTTGAATTTAAGCCTACAGATATTAACCCTCACCGTACTTAAAGTACACTAAAGTAACAACGCTCCGAACGCTAAATGCGCTAGCGTACGCATTTGAAAAAATTTTGTTCGGCTTAACCTGTAATTCATAATATTGATACCATACCAATCACAATATTATTTCTAACTTAATAGGTAACGAGACTTACATGATCAGTACCGCTACCATCCGCTAGGCGGCGCCATGTCTAGGTGATGCGCCAAAAGACATGCTCTGGAATTTTATTTTATTATTGGTGAACAGGCAAAATTGATTCTTCTTTCTTTGAAAATTACGTATATACCTGAGTAACTGGTATCTGATAGTCGAGACACAGGAATTTAGCATTGTCTCAAGGTCTGATTAAATTTTAATAGACGTATTCATTTAAAATCTTTTTAATAAGTTTTAAAACAAACTAACTAACCATATTTTTTGTTATTTGGTCTATACCCCTCCATTCCAAGTAACTTAAATTCAACTTATAAACTTGTATTTATTTTGTAGAAAAACGCGAAAAATACTCTCCGCCGTAGACCTGCGTCGAGCCGCGCGCAAACCATGGCGCACACTGCCCATCAAGCCTGCAGCGCCCGAGCCGAGTAGCAGGCCCATTGAATCACAAATCGTCATACTGGACTGACCGTCGCCGGCAAACACATTAGCAGCATCAGCATCAGCACCATCTGCAGCCGTAGCAGCATCGGCCACCAAGTTGTTATCGTCTTCAGCAAACATATTCGAGCAGCACCATCCTCCATTTCCATACACCATGGATGCACTGCTCAACTAGTGAGCGTTCTCTGGTTTGACGGGCTTGCCATGTACATACCCCCGCAGCGTAAAGCACACAGACACACAGTGCGGATAGGCATTCGACTTAGGATCAGTGTAGTTACAGCATCACTGTATGACAGCAGCAACCGACAGTAACCACAAACCACTTTATTAGCGCTTAAATAGATGTCTTTTTAAAAACAAATAGTAAGATAGTAAGTGTTAAGGTCTGTAGCCACAGTAACGGAACGCGAAACAACAAAATATTTATAAATATTTTATATATTTTTTTAAATTTAAAATCTCAACACACCGAACGCTAACACACATACTGACTGCCCTATCGCCAAGGAAGTGTGGGCTGCAATGCATGAAACTCAAAAGTTCGTTAATTCGTTTAGTACACAACGCATTTGCAATGATTTTTTAATATATGTGCATGTGAGTTCTTGAGATGTTCTGTCGTACTTTCAAACCGCGCTTCAGAGTTCCACGGTTAATTTCCTAAGCCTAAACCTAGCTAAGAACCAGATACGTAATTATGAAATTAAAGAGCCTCCAAAAGTTTTAAATAGTTTTCTGTCCAGACTTGAATTGTGTATGCATATTAAAACCGAGAGATATATTTGAAATTGTTTGAATGCTTTAAATTGATGAGTGAAAAATTTAATATTGTTAATGTGACGTGCAAAATGAAGTAATTTATGCTGTATCTTATAACGGAAAACTTGAAAACAATATGTACAGTAAAAACAAAAACGTTAAAAATCGAATAAAATGTATTTTCATAATTTTCATAAAACCAAGCAGAGAGAAAGTTCGGTCATTGAAAGAGCTACCACACACGCCCACACCCACATATAGCATATTATTTACATATATAACTTAGTGCGAATCTAAGCCGCAGATACATTTAAAAATGTACGAATACAAGATGTCAGCGTCGCAGATAGCAAAGAATGTCTAGACCCTAGAGGTAGAGCAGCAGGGCAAGCTGAAACCAGCAGAGCATAAACAGAAAACCAATAAAATTAAATGATTATGAAGAAGTTTCGATTGTAAGCCAACATACTTTTAACTTTACGACCTAAGCAATTTTGTAAAATAAAAACACTTCAAATTAAACGGTTAGTTAAGTCGAAATAAGAGAACGGATCGAAAGCTGCAACTATTGTCAAATTCAGGCCCATGACCACAACGAGCCGCGCGAGTGTTGAACCAGCCATCTACTATTGATTTTGTCTTACTTTCCACAACCAACGTAACTTTGAACTCTAAAGTCCAAACCCAAGTCGACGACTTCTAGCAGCGAATCCAGCAATAACAAACAGAGAGACAAGCAACAGAAGCAAATCAAACAGAGCTATATACATAATTATATACCTATATATATATTATATACAGATATACAGTATAACAGTACATACAGTGCGCATTGGATAATACAGTACGCATAAACATTTTTACAGAGCAAGAAACTGACGAGGACGACGACGAGACGGCAAGACAAGCAACCGAAAAGTTTTCCAAATAAAGTTTTAAAACTTAACATTTTTCCTAAAAATATGCAAACATCTGAGGACTTTATTCACTTGCGGTATTTTAAAAATAGTTAACAACTCCCAGCAAAACTATGGGAAACTGCCAATACACAGGGAGGCATTGGTTCCTCCGAAACCAAAGGAGTTCTTGAGGGCAATGCGTCGTTCTTGACCTGCTGACCACTGGGTGGCTTCCCTGACCACGTTGACGTCCACATCCAGGTGCTCTATGTTGATGGAGGGCGGCAGCTTGTTTTCCGCACAGGCGAGAACTACGAAAAGGGCTTCCAGGTTGCCGGAGGAGCCCAGTAGATGACCGTGGGCTCCCTTCGTCGAGGAGACCCTCACCTGAGGGGTGTGCTCGCCAAAGACACGTCCAATAGCGTGCGACTCGATGCGATCGCCGGTTGGCGTGGAGGTGGCATGGGCATTGACGTATGTGACTTCATCCGCGGAAATTCCAGCATCTCGAATGGCCCGCTTCATGGCCAGCGTAGCTCCGGCGCCGTCCTCGCTCGGCGAGGTTATGTGGTACGCATCGCCGGACAATCCGTAGCCCAGGATCTCAGCCATAATGGGAGCTCCTCGAGCGCGAGCGTGCTCCAGTTCCTCCAGCAACAAGACAGCTGCTCCTTCGCCCATCACGAAGCCATCTCGTGATTTGTCAAAGGGTCTGGAGGCCACCGACGGGTTATCGTTGAAAGCGGTGCTCAACGCTCGTAATCTGCAGAAACCAGCGATGGAGAGGGGATCTATGCAGGCCTCGCCACTCCCTGCTAACATGACATCCGCATCTCCGTTGCGGATGAACCGCATGGCATCGCCCAAAGCATGGGCTCCCGTGGCACAGGCTGTGGACACCGAGTGATTGGGTCCTCTCAGGCCATGACGCATGCTGATGTGACCACACGCCATGCTGGGCAGGAGTCTGGGCACAAAGAAGGGGCTAACTCTGTTGTAGCCTCGCTGCAGCTGGTTCCAGGCTCCATAGACCTCTGCCAGGTCGAACATACCCATGCCCACGCAGACGCCAAAGCGCTCCAACTGCTCCTCGCTCAGATCCTTCGGGTTCAGCTTACCGGTGGCCAGAGCCTCCTCCGCCGCCAACACAGCCAACTGGGTGGCGGGGCTCATCAGTTTGATATCCGACTTGGTTAGGTGCTGATCCAACTGAAGCTTGTCTCTCGGGATTTGGGCCGCCACCTGACAGGGCAGTCCCTTGAAATCCGGTCCCAGCCGAGAGATTGCTGATTCGCCGGCCAGAATGCGTTGCCAGGAAACCGCCCCATTGTTTCCCAGCGGCGTGACTGCTCCACTTCCTGTGACCACCACTCGCCGGCAGCCGGATTGCGTGGACGAGTGGCGCGCTTGGTGGGCAAATAGAGTGCAGTTCCTTAGAAAACGCATTTCGATGTTATGTTAAGTTCTGTTTACATGATCAGGTGAGTGGGACCGAGTGGACCGTTAAATTATACCGACCCTGGAAAAATACTAAACATTAATACTTAAATGTCTACCACGAAAATACAGTCTATTCTGTGCAAAAAAATAAATTTATTATTTTCAAGACCCTTTTTAGTATGTTAGGCACTTTATAAAAAATAAATTTGTTTTATTATATTTCTTTTGAAAGAAAACTTTTTAAATTACTTGGGAATCGAAGACTATTTCTACTTTATATTTATTTCCGAAAGCCAAAAATCGGCTGAAAAATGTTATATATTTATTTTTTAAATAGATGCACAAATACCCCTAATAAAATCAACAAGATGCGCACAGGGCTTGAGATCCCCTTACATAATTCTGGAACATGAATTTCGCCGGCAAAGTCGTTCTAATTACAGGAGCAAGCTCCGGGATCGGCGCTGCCACGGCCGTGAAGTTCGCCAAGTATGGAGCTTGCCTGGCCCTGAATGGCCGCAATGTGGAGAACCTCAAGAAGGTGGCCGCGGAGTGCAGCAAGGTGAGCCAGTCCCAGCCGGCTCTGGTGGTGGGCGACATTGCCAAGGAGGCGGACACCAAACGGATCTGGAGCGAGACCCTGGAGAAGTACGGCAAACTGGATGTGCTGGTCAACAATGCCGGCATCATCGAGACGGGCACGATTGAGACCACCAGTCTGGAGCAGTTCGATCGCGTGATGAACACGAACCTGAGGGCGATCTACCACCTGACCATGCTGGCCACTCCGGAGCTGGTCAAGACCAAGGGCAACATCGTGAACGTGTCTAGTGTCAATGGGATACGCTCATTCCCCGGCGTCTTGGTCTACAACATATCGAAAATGGGCGTGGACCAGTTCACCCGCTGCGTGGCTCTGGAGCTGGCCGCCAAGGGTGTTCGGGTGAACTGCGTGAATCCTGGCGTGACGGTGACCAACCTGCACGCCCGCGGCGGCATGGACCCGGAGACGTACAAGAAGTTCCTAGAGCACTCGAAGACTACTCATGCCTTGGGCCGCCCAGGCGATGTCAAGGAGGTGGCTGCGGCTATTGCCTTCCTGGCCAGCGATGCCGCCAGTTTCAGCACTGGGGTCAGCTTGCCCGTGGACGGAGGTCGCCATGCCATGTGCCCACGCTAAGTTCGGAGGATAAGGTCGAAAAATTTAAAGACCTACATGGAAATTACCATGTGAAAATGCATTTATAAAATTATTTGTTATTGTTCTTTAATTTTTATTTTCTCTATGTACATAAAATGTATTGCCATTAGTCCAATCATCGTTGGTGATTTATTCTTATACCCTTGTAGAGTTCGGTTATGAAGTTAAGCACATTAGATTCTTAATCGAAATGGAGGAACTAAAACTTTCTTGAAACCATGTTATGATTGGAAATTAATTTAAAACTAGTTATGATCAAGTTATGTCTCCCCGTAAAGTCATCCAAATAGTTAGGTTTTCCATCTAAGACTCGGAAACTCGGTTCGATGGGCAGCAAAGGCAAGGTGGGTCTGGACTTCACCGGCAAGGTGGTGCTAATCACAGGTGCAGCCTCCGGGATCGGGGCCGCCACTGCGGAAATGTTCTCCAAGCTGGGCGCCTGCCTGGCGCTGGTGGATAGGGAGGAGCAGGGTCTCATAAATGTGATGAAGAAGTGCATGCAGACGGGCTTTGAGCCCTACGGCATAGCCGGAGATCTGCTCAAGCCGGTGGAAATGGAGTGCATTGCGAGGAAGACCAAGGAGCGCTTTGAAGGCAGGCTGGATGTCCTGGTGAATGGGGCAGGCGTTATGCCTACGGGCACCCTGCAGAGCACGGAACTCTCTTGCTTCACGCACGTAATGAAGGCCAATGTAAGGTCCATGTTCTACCTGACCAAGTTGCTGCTTCCTCTGCTTGTCCAGTGCCAGGGTAGCATCGTCAACGTGTCCAGCGTCTGCGGGCTGCGCGCCTTCCCCGATCTAGTGGCCTACAACATGTCCAAGGCAGCTGTGGATCAGTTCACCCGGTCCTTGGCGCTGGACCTGGGTCCCCAGAGTGTGCGGGTGAACTCTGTCAATCCGGGGGTAATACGCACCAATCTTCAAAAGGCCGGCGGCATGGACGAACAAAGCTATGAAGAATTTCTGGAACACTCCAAAAAGACCCATGCCCTGGGCAGGATTGGGGAGCCAACGGAGGTGGCGTCCGCCATTTGTTTCCTGGCCAGTGAACTGGCTAGCTTCGTGACCGGAGTCAACTTCCCGGTGGACGGGGGAAAGCAAGTTATGTGTCCACGCTAATTCCTGCCAAAGAGTAAAATCCAATCCTGTCCTGCCTTCTCTTTTTAGTTGTTGCCCGCCGATTCACTATTAAATTATAAAATTTTCTGTGTCAATTTAATATCGAATTCATTTTATACCCTCCAATCTAAGTTTTTGAATTCATTTTTTATGCTATCCCTAATTCAAAACCAAAAACATGAATTTAGATACATTTTGGTAAATGGAACCAAATTGACTTTAAAACCATTAGCAAAATATTTTCAAAAATGTAAATGCAAAAACATTTCTTTTGAATTTATCAAAATTAAAAAATACAATTTGTAAATGTTTTTAAACTTTAAAATAGTTAAAATACTATTTATCCAAACTTTGGAGACAAACAAATAAATGCCTTCTGGTCAATTAGCTCGGCTTATTATCTGGGGCACATGGCATGGCGACCTCCGTCCACGGGCAGACTGATTCCGGTGCTAAAGCTGGCCTCATCGCTGGCGAGGAAGGCAATGGCCGCAGCCACCTCCTTGACTTCTCCGGGGCGACCCAAGGCATGGGTGACCGTGACGTGCTCCAGGAACTTGGCGTACGCCTCCTCATCCAGCCCACCTCGTCGCTGCAGCTCGGTGATGATCACTCCAGGATTTACAGAGTTCACGCGAACTCCCTTGGGGGCCAGTTCCAGGGCCACGCACTTGGTGAACTGATCCACAGCCGCCTTGGAGACGTTGTAGGCCAAGACACCGGGAAAGGAGCGGATGCCGTTGACGCTGGACACGTTCACGATGTTGCCCTTGGTCTTGATCAACTCGGGCGTGACCAGAGTGGTCAGTTGGTAGAGGGACCGCACATTGGTGTTCATCACGCGATCGAACTGCTCCAGACTGGTGTTCTCGATGCTGCCCAGCTCCAGAATTCCGGCGTTGTTCACCAGTACGTCGATGCGGCCGTACTTGGCCAGCGTGGCGGATACGATACCTTGGACATCCGACTCGCTGTTCATATCCGCCGCCACTTGAAGGGCAGGCGCTCCTCCAGCTGCCACTATCTGATCCGCGGTCTCCCTGAGCTTTTCCACATTCCTGCCCACGACGGTGAGCAGGCCTCCGAGCTTAGCCAGGAGGACTGAAGTTCCCGCTCCGATTCCCGAACTGGCGCCGGTCACGATTATCACTTTATCTTTGAAACTGGGCATGCTGATGTGATCTGCTTGAAAACTAGAATGATAATGATGGTGACATTGAAGGCCCAGAAGTCAACAACTTGTTGGGGGTGCAATCCGATTATACTATCGATAGAGGGGAACTTTCAAAGCTATATCTAGCGGTTGTGAAATTCAATTCAAAGTACCTGGAGTCGTGCTTTAGGTGTTAATTAAAATTTAATTTGTTATTGTTCTTATGTACTGCGTATGTCACTCAATCTTCTCCTTGATTCTATTTATACATGTGCCAATTATGTATTATCTTATTCCATTTTTAGGTGAAAAGGGTTGCTACACAATTGAATGGTTTTTTTAACTATAATATTTAAAAATGTTTTTCGTTTAGATAAAGTATTGGTAGCAGTACTTAAACAGTAAGTATATTTTAAATGTTTAAAACGTATAGAAATCTATATTTCTTCATGAGCAATGCAGTTTTCAATTCAATACTTTAATGTTATTATTGACAATCTATAAAATTCGTTAAATGCCACGGGATGACTGCTACCTCTCCGTCTTCCCTGAACTTATCTCGGGCACATGGCATGGCGACCTCCGTCCACGGGCAGGCTGACTCCAGTGCTGAAGCTGGCGGCATCGCTGGCGAGGAAGGCAATGGCCGCAGCCACCTCCTTGACATCACCAGGACGTCCAAGGGCATGGGTGACCTTGCAGTGCTCCAGGAACTTGGCGTACGTCTCCTCGTCCATGCCGCCGCGCTTGTGGATATCGGTAACAATTACGCCAGGATTCACGGCGTTGACACGGACCCCCTTAGAGGCCAGTTCCAGGGCCACGCAGGCCGTGAACTGATCCAGAGCCGCCTTGGAGACATTGTAGGCCAGGACACCGGGGAAGGCGCGAAGCCCACAAACGCTGGACACGTTCACGATGTTGCCCTTGGTCTTGACCAGCTCCGGAGTGGCCAGCATGGTGAGTTGGTACAGGGAGCGCACGTTGGTGTTCATCAGGCGGTCGAACTGCTCCAGGCTGGTGCTCTCGATGGAGCCGGTCTCCAGGATGCCCGCATTGTTGACCAGCACATCGATGCGCCCGTGCTTGGCCAGAGTGGCGTCCACTATCTGCTGCACCTCGGCCTCCTTGGTCATGTCCGCCTGCAGTTCCAGAGCTGGAGCGCCTCCGACCGCCACAATCTGTCCGGCCGTCTCCCGCAGCTTTTCCACGTTGCGGCCCACGATGACCAGGAGCCCTCCGAGGCTGGCCAAGTGGACGGCAGCGCCTGCTCCTATGCCGGAACTGGCCCCGGTCACAATAATGACTTTGTCCTTGAAGGATGACATCTGGAGTTCTGATGATGCTAAACTGGCACAGGCGCCGATAGGCAGGCAATATCATAACTAGCAGCTGATCACCGAATCAGCTGGCCGAAAAAACTTAATGAAAAGCTCTAGTGTGATTTTAGAATACCGCCGATTTGGCGTGTTTGAAATTAGAAAAATGGCAATTAAGCTTATTTAAGAAGACTCCCTCGTAAAGGATTCCAGGAAAAAGTATGTCCAGCTTTTTAAATTAACATTTTAAACTGCTGATCGCTTTATAAAAATTATACCTTTTTCAAACAGGCCTAAAAAAGGTTAAAGTAAAACTTTTATTTATTTAAATTTTAAACATAATATGGCATTTTTTATGTTTTTTTTGGGAAATATTTCATACAACACAACTAAACGTTTTTTAAAAATCACTGGAAAACGATTTTAGCACAATTTTATATATATTTAGGCCGACAAACGCATTTAGGCTGCCTTATGATTCTTTCCTGAGTCTTTACCTGGGAAAAAGCTGTCAAGTATTTAAAGTATTCACAAAAAGAAAACATGGCTTTGGTGAACATACTAATAGTTTTGGCCTTTTGTTGGGTGAAATAAGAAATTATTTAAAGTTACTCGAAACAGAATTCATTACCTATCTTTCAGTTGGTCGCGGTCAAGGCTGGCAAAAAGGAGAACTCGTATCTCAGCGAGCACAATCGGTTGAGAAAGTTGCACGGTACTCCCCCGCTCGTCCTGGACGACGCGCTCTCAAAAGGATGCGAAGAATATGCAAAGGTATGTCCTGCCCAGCTTCGTCCACGCTTCGAACTGCCGATACCCAATCATCTCTTGTACAGGTGTTAGCTAAAACCGGAGTTTTGAAACACTCAAGTGATGGCGGCGCAAAGTATGGTGAAAACTTGTGCATGCGGTCCAAAAACGATTTGCAATGTGTTCAAGACTGGTACGATGAAATCAAGCTCTACGACTTTAGTAAGCCGGGGTTCTCCATGGATACTGGGCATTTTACCGCCCTAGTGTGGAAGGGTGCCAAGAAACTGGGTATCGGCGTGGCCACTGATGAGAAAGGCTACTTCTGGGTTTGCGGAAGGTACTTTCCACCAACGAATGTCCATGGGCTGTTCAAAGAGCATGTTCCGAAGCCGATCAAGTAGCTAACTCTCGCATCCCTTAACCTCCGCCTCTTAACTTTGCTTTATTGCAGGTGGGGTGGCGGTGGGAGTGGTGGTGGTTCTGGTAGCAACGACGACGACGAGGACAACTCTAATATGGTGCAAGCCAACTCCCTTCTGGTCCTGGTTGCCTTGTGCCTCCACTTCAGGAATTAGGCCAAGTTTGTGCTTTCCTCGAGCCTGACCCGGTTGTAAATTTCTAGTTCACCAGTTTAAAAACATTTTTTAATTACGTTTAAATTACTATCTGTACGAAACAATAAATTATAGATTTTCACAAAGGTACTTCACTTAATTGCGTACACACTAAGCTTTAGGCAGTTACAAATTCCGAAGTCGGTGATTAACTTTCGATCGACGTTTGCCCTACTAAGAGTTCAAAGAAAAAAAGAAACATCGCTTTAGATGAAGGTGGTCATGGTATACCCACTACTCTCTTGATCAAGATCAACAAAAATGTACCTTTGAATAGAGGCGAAGCACTATCAATTATTTAACTTTTTCAGTTTACTGGCCATGTTCTTGCTATATACGTGAATAAGATCATAACCTTTTAACATTTTTGACTTAGTTAATTGGACTAGCAAATTACATGTCCTGGGAAAGGAAAGTGCCAAGCGAACTCAAAGACCTTAGCTAATATCTCAATAGAAATACAATTGCTTGGCTGTAAATTCCCGTAACAAATGAAAGACAAACTATTCAAGGAAAAAGCCCACTGTCTGGCCTTGCGCCAATATTATTTATTTAAAATAACGGAAACAGAGGATATTTTGTAATTCAACACGAACTGGAACCATTAAACATTGAAAAAGTTAAATGAAAAATAGCAAAAATTAAACCGGACCATATCAGAAGCACGTTTCTAATCGACAGTAAACCTCCGGGCCTTCCATTCACCGTAAAGTCTCTCGATGGTCTCGAGGGTTACACGTGGCAGAGCGTCGCGCATGTCGCAATAATCGTGGAAGAGACTCCGGATCACGAGCAGGGAGTTCCTGGGCAACCGCCTCCACTGCCGCAGAGTCTCCTCCTCGGAATCCCGACACATTTCCGCCAGGTGGCGGCTTTGTAGGTGCCGCTCTTGAGCCATCAGCTGCTCCGCATTACGTCGCAGGATCTCCGCACCTTGTCGACAGAAGACGCGCTTGCAAATCTTTTGCAGATGCACCGCTATCTCAGCATCCAAAGTGCTAATTTTTTCAACTAAATGGGTCATAAAATGTTCCTTAGATAAAAACAAAACTTCCATCAAAGTTTTAAAGATTGGCCTGGGAAGCTTCATCCTGCTCTCGATCTCCTGTAGATAAATTTGCTCTATCGCTTCGCTTCCCTGAGATTCATTGTCTTCTTCGGAACTGGCGTAAGCTTCGTATCCTTGGAACATATTGATTAGACGCCTTGCTACCAACAGAATTGATTCCTGGACGTAATGGTTTGTGGCCTTGTCTTTGCCCTCCGACAATTTCTTCTCTAAAAGGCAATTTTCGGCATCCAATATGTCCGGATGGTAATCAGATGTCCGAGCTTGCGTTAGAAGCTCCCTAAACACCCTTCTTTGCTGGACGCGGTTTTCTTTTAACCCAAATTGATCTCCGCTCGGGTCAGGTTGTTTGATCTGGGGATATCGCTTCTTCCCGGTCCGTGTGCAGTAAGTCAAGCCCACGTCACCTGCTAATCCTCCACCTCTTAGACGCTCCTCCCCAAGTTCTTCGTCGCCGGAAGATGATATGGGTCCAAGCATTTTGCGCCACTCGGCCACGCGATTGCGAACATAGGAGCCATAAGCTTCCCGCTGCTCGGGGTTTCCATATGGGGACGGGGGAACATTCTGCTGTTCCACCGTATAGCTTTTCTTATGTGGACAGTACCTTCCCACCAGGGAGTAACGAGGCTCCGAAATCCGATGGTTTTCGGCGCTGGAGGAACTGCCGGGATGGCGTCTCTGCCTTGGAAGATCTTCCGACTCGGATTTCTCTTCACTGCCCATGAAGCGAGCCCATCGTTCGCTGCGAGACTTCAAGGACCCTGGATCAAAGTACTCATGGCTGGAACTTCCTCCGGGTTTTTGGGTTCCGCGTTGGCGATTATTCCAGTCCTCGTCGCATGCTTCCTTTGGCGTTTGTTCAGGATTCACTGTATGGACCTTCGTTAAAGACCTTCTCTGGGGAGCTCTGGTCAAGTGGCTCTGTTCAGACAGTTGCCCTGCATCCAAGCGCAGCTCCTCGGGCACCTGGATCTCTTCGTTAAACATGCTATTTTTCTTTTCCAGCTTGTGTACCCGGTTGAGGACATCCTTGCGGGCTGAACCCGGGTTCTTCATATCTGCCGGAGGATTCTCGAATAACACATTCTGGGTGTGGCTCTTTGATTTTCCCTTAATTTTCCTTGGCTCCATGTCCTTGTCTGACTTTACTTGAGATCGAGACTTTGTGACCACGGACTTACTTTGCCGGATCTCATCATTTCGGTTAAGATCCAGTCGTCTCTCTAGGTGTTTCTTCAGTTTCCAAGCTGCCTCCCAGGTTTCACTTTCCACCTGGATACCTTTCTCCCTACTCTGCCTTAGGTGCTCTATTCTGTGATCCCAATCCTTTTGCTCTCGACTCAGCTTTTCTCGAAGGACCTGCTCTTCCTCTTCTTCAATGACAATATTTTCCTCTGCAATTTTACGCAAGCGCTTCTCCTCCAGCTTGGACCTTTCCTGCTCCTGCCGCTCCTTTAATAGTGCCTCCCCTTTCGATCGATCCAGATCTTCTTTGACCTTTCTCTCAGCCTCAGTCTCTTGGATTCTTTTTCCGCATTCTTCAACTAACCTTTCCTGCTGTTCTTCACGTTCTTTTGCTTCCCTCTTCTCTTCTTCCTCCTGCATTTCAAGCCATCTTCTCAGAATCTGCTCCCTTTTGAGATCTTCTTCTCTGGCTTTCCTTTCCAACTCTTCCCTCTCGCTCTTCTTCCGCTTGAGCTTTTCTAAAAGTCTTCTTTCCCTAAGGAGCTCTTCTTCCTTGGCCATCCTCTCGCACTCTTCTCGCTCTCGTCTTTCAAGTTCCCGTTTTTCGCGTGCTATTCTTTCCTGTTCCTCGGCACGCCTAATTTCACGCTCTTTTACCTCCTTGAGAGAAGCTTTGAGTTCCTCAATTGTTCTTTCTTCCCGCTGACGGTCCTCCCATGCCCTTCTTTCAAAATCTTCTCTTCCTTTTCGCTCGTTTTCTAGTTTTTCCAAAACCTTTCTTTCAAACTCTTCCCACTCCCTAACCCTTTTAAGATCCTGCTCCCGTTTTCTTTCCAAGTCCTCCTTCTCCTTCCGATCTTTTTCAAGTCGTTTTTCCAACTCTTTTCGTTCGAACTCTTCTCTTTCCTGGCGTTCCTTTAGACTTCTGAGTTCTTGTTGCCTCTTTGGTTCAAAATCTTCCCGTTCCTTTCGTTTAGATTCCAGTCTTTCGATTACTTTTCTTTCAATCTCTTCCCTTTCCCGTCGATCCTCCAAAGCTCGAAGCTCCTGTTCTCGCTTTCTATCGAATACTTCTTGTCCAATACCTTCCCTATTTTGACAGTTCTTGTGGGTTTTTATCTCACCTTCCGAATTTTTTACGAAGTCTTCCTTTTGATATGTTTCGGCCTTGCTTTCTTTTTTATACTTTGTATCCTGATGCCTCTTCCTTTGACATTTGTTCCTTTCCTTTCGATCAATTGTTTCCTGTTTTTCTAAATTATTTCGTTCAAGGTCCTCTCTTCCATGGAGTTCTTGGAGTCTTTTGTGATCCAGTTCGCTCGTTCTTTCGACGTCTTCCTTTCCATCAGTGTACATTTTCTTTTTCGAATCTTTTTGAACAAACATCTTGCTTTCCAGGGCTTCCATCACACTTCTTGCCAGGCTTTGGGCTTCTTCGGGATTTTTCACTTGGAGAGCTTCGATCTCCACGCCTGGCTCCTTCAACTCCCGCTTCCTAAGCTGTCGCTCCCGCTCGGCCCAAGCTCTTTTGCGATGGTATTCCTTCAGCCGCTCATAGGCCAACACTTTTCGTTTTATGTTTTCCGCCCGAAGGTGCAGCTGTTGGTCACGTCTAGAACTTTTGGTGCCTTCAGAGTCGGCTGGCAATGTCATTGCCGATTCGGACCTTTGCCTGAACTCTGGTATGCGTTTGGGTTCCTGATTGAGGTCCTTCTGCAGGTGTTGCCCGACAGCCTGCACCAATTCTACATCCTCTGATGAAGGCGAGTAAGGTCGTCGCTGAGCTAACGACCTCGGTTCCTGCAGGCGTTGCTCCTCACGCTTTTTAAGCAGCAGGCAGCGCTCGTAGTCGCGCCGCTCCTTGACCTTCAGCTGCTGCTCCCGCACCCGCCGGTCGCGCTGCTGACGCGCCTTCTCCAGGCGCTGACGGTCCTGCTTCTGCTGCTCGGCGAGCAAAGCCTGGTGCCGCTGCCGCTTCTGCTCCCTGAGCTGGCGCTCCACGCGATCCCGTTCACGCCGCTTCAGGATCTCCCGTTGCTTGCGCTCACGTTCGCAGAGATCACGCTCAGCCCGCGGCGAGAGCTCTTGGACATCGACCTGAATGCCCAGGGTCTTGGCCACTTTCTTTGGTTTGACCAGTATGGGCGGCGGCTTGGGTCTCGGACAATCCTCGGATGGGAGCTCGAGGTTCCACATCTCCTGCTCCTCGCGCCAGTACTGATTTTCCAGAAGGTCCAGGTGCTGCACCCTCCTGCGCCACTCGAACGGACCCGCCTGGATCCTCCTCCTGGCCAGGCTGCTGCTCGAGGGTTTTGGGGCCACCACCTGCGGCGGACAGGAACGATGCAACCGCTGACGCCCCTCCTCGTCAAGCAGCAGGCGCAGCTCGAGATTGCAGTTAGCCAGGTTGCAGAAGGGCAGCGACAGGTGCCCCGATTCCCTCAGCTGCCGCAGCATCTGCTCCAAGAGGTAGTCCCTGGCCTGGCCCTCCTCTTTGGTGGCGCGACTGAAGACGTACATCCACTTGGCGCACAGGTCGAGGTCTTTGGCGCTCGCCTGCCGAGCGGTCAGGCCGCGAATAGCCTTCACCTTTTGGCGGTAACTACGCTCCAGAGGGTCCCCCAAGGAGCGTTTCTTGGAACTGGTTAAACCGTTGGCCTTTCTGACGGTGGACATGATATTAAAGCGCTGCCAACAATGTGGCTTTTATTTTAAATTTCTTGTTTGACCGATTCGTGTAAGGAATTCAGACGATTCAGAAAACAGATCTTATGTGCCTTTTCATCACTCTTGGGCCTGCTTTGATCTTGAAACAAAAGAATTACTTATTAACTTACACTACTTTTAAAAGCTTTCGGCGTGACACCCCTCTGAAATACACTTACAATGCGCAAGAATCTCTAGAATCTTCATGCTAATCCCAAACACTGTAGCTTTTATAGTTTCCGAGATCACAGCGTTCACACGGACAGACAGGCATGGAAAGGTCCACTCGGGTATTGATTCTAATCAAGGATACAAAGGATCAGAATCGCTCTCTGCCTCTTGTGTGCTTCCCGACGAATCTAGTTAGCATATGACTCATCTTACTCTTCCTAGAAAGATTTATATAGCTAGCATTTATTATTGTGTTTTAAGTTGCTTCATTATCGTAATATAATGTTTCCTTCCCTCGCTATATACTTAGCTTAACGTAAGACCATTAAGATTGCACTTGATTGTTCCGAGAAAAAAACTTTCCGTTTTTCTGTCCTGGAAAAAATGATTAAGCTTCCTTAAAGAATTCAATGATAAGAACATTCTAGTAAAGATTTCCCTATAAAAGCACGAACGCCCATCGCAAATATTATAGTTGGGTTTTGAGCACTGCAAAATGCGTTCGCTTTTTATTGTAACTCTAGCCTTGGTGGTAAGGCAGTGACCTTTAGTTATCAAGATTACAGATCAAAACGTTGCATATTCAGAGCTACACCAATGGCGCTCCAAGGGATTGGGACAATCCAATTGCGAATGAAATTACGTCGAAAGAACATACCGATTATTTAGATAGCTCCGAAGAGGAAAGCTACTTTTGGGGTTACACCTCCCCACTTCCTCCAGTTGTCACCCTGCCCGAGGCGGATAAGAAGATATTGTGCGATTTCCTGGACTGCCTCCAGATCGTGAGAATGCAACTTGTTTCAGTCATTATGGCTGCTAACATGGAAATAATGTCCAACGCTGAAAAACATTTCCCAAACGAGTTTCGAGAGAAAATGGAGAAACCCCGAAAATCAAGTGAAGACCAAGGGTTCTTTGACATAGACCCATCCCAAGCAAACTTAATTTTTCAGAACAAGAATGCATTCGAGGAGTATGCCAAAGCGGACGTGGTCAAGGCAAACATTCTCAAAATGTACAACACTATTTTCGAAGGAATACAAATCATTCATAATCAATTACTCGATGACGCCCAAAAGATGAAAACCAGTCTAAGCAATCAAACCGTGGAATATGAATGGGAATTTTTCGATTCATTTAAAAATATTAAAATCCCATCAATTAAAAATCCAACTAACGTTATAATAGCGATAAATAACCTTCAGACAAGATTTAAGCATAGGTATCAGTGTTATTAAGCTCGAGAACACTTGCTTACAAACATTTCTCACATGAAGATTCCAAAATAAATTTAATAATAATGAACAATGAATATTTGTGATTGTCTCCACGCTTTCCCTAATTGTTAACTTCTCAGTTAACCCCAGCGCAAAAAGCCGACTAATGCAAATTTAGTTAATTGCTCTTTTTATCACTAGGATTTGATAAAACTAAAACAAATGAAACGATGTTGGTATTTTTAGCTTATCTAATGAGTAGTGCTCAATAATCATTAATGTGAACTTATTTGGAATATAAAAATGATTCTGTAAGTTCCAATCATGCATTTTTTCTCTGTTTGAAAACTCGTTTAGGTACGAAATTACAAAACTTGGCTTTTCTCATATTATATTTACACTACACCATTGTACCGCACTGTTCAAAACCGAAAAGTCTAAACATTCTTCGTAACAAAAAAAAATAAACCCTCAAAGACGGATTTGTTTTTTAAACTAGATGTTGTTTTATTCTCTTTTAAAAAACTGCTACGCATCTGAACGTACGTAATTTTGCCCTTGTTGTTGTCCTTAAACCTCGTAGCCGTAGGATTTGATGATTTTGTTGAAGGGCTCGGCGGCCTTCGCGATGTTCTCGCGCGCCTTGACCGTCAGCTTCTTCAGCTCGCGGTTGTGCTTGAGGGTGACGCGGAGCTTGGCCTTGCGCTTGCGCTCCAGGCTCTTGACCACGTCCTGGTAGTGCCAGCCGACCTCGTGCGACAGACGGCCGACCTGGCAGTACTTGCGGTCGGAGCGCAGGGTGAGCACGCGCATGGCGATGGGCACGACGACGCGGCGGCGCTTGTCGTAGGGCGATGGGATACCGTCGAAGACACGGAGACGGGCGAGGGCAGCCTGGCCACGCTTGGTCTTGTGTGGGATCATGCCTGCAATGAAGAGGATATCGCGTTAGTCAACAACGCACACTAATGGGATAAGGTTTCGATGGCTAGGAGCGTCAGTTGAGAGTAGGTTACACGTTTTCTCGTTCAAATAATGTAGGTAAGAATGTGATAATCATCATGGCAGGTGGGTCAGCTAGTGGCAGGCCTCGTATGCTTACCTAAAAGAGAGGGAAACGGCGGTTAGCAAGTGTGATTTTCAGGGGCTGTGTGGTCAGAGTAGTATAAGTGGCAGCAGCATCCCTCAGTTGTGTTTTGTTTACATGGCTTTTCATTCAAATAATGTAGGTAATAAGGTTTGAAAACATCATGGAACTGCGCTGCACTCAACTCAACTTCTCCACTGGGGAAATACATACCTCGGACGGCCTTGTAGAAGATCCGGGAGGGGGCGCGGAAGTGGAAGGGACCACGGGCCGGGTTCACGTTGCACCGCTTGCGCAGGTAGGCCAGGAACTTGATCTTGTTCCTGTAGAAGTGTCCGGAGAGGTTCAGCTCCTCGCAGCGGACGACGGCGACCTTGCCGCCCTGCAACAGGTACTTGGCAACCACAGAGGCCAGGCGGCCGAGCAGATGGCCGCGACCATCAATAACAACGGTCTGAAAAAGTAAGGGGAAATCGCATTAAAATAGGAAAACATTTAGGGCCTTTGTGAGGTTAGGTCCGGCGGCAACGGCATAAACAAATGTGAGTGGCGTCTTTACTTCCTCCAGCACGTTGTTTTCCTGAAGCAACTAATGCACTCCACGATCTGCCAGCTCTTGGCCAGCAGCCCACTCCAAATTTTCACAGAGGCTCTGTTTTTGGCACGTGTACGGCGCGACGCCTTTTAAAACACTCAAAACAGCACTTCCACACGCCTTTTTCGCACATTTTGCCACTCGCGTTGCGGGCCACCATTGTGGTCCAAACGTTTCACACGTTTGTTTGATGCTCTGCCCGCTTTAAAGTCGTTTTTTCGGCACTTACCCTGTTCGTTAAACCAGTCATGTTTAAGAACCGCACGGAAAGAAGGCGGAAGTGGCGTTGACAGTTCGAGCATCGCCGCGCAGGGTTGCTTTGAGAACCGGAACTAGTTCGGAGCGGCGGGTATGCGTTACCATTTGTTGGCCATAGCCAGTACACACTCCTAGCCAGTTCTGCCGCCTTTTCTTATGTTGTGATTTCAAAATTTTAATGGCACTCCTGATTATATTAAATGGAATATATGTTCAACTGTTGAATTTTGAAAATTCAACACAACATTTCAGTGGCAGCGGTAAAGGCACAAATATGCTTATGAAACATTCCTGACTTATATATTCATTGTTAGTTAATGGAAAGCTGGGCTTTCTCATCCCCAAGCCCCTTTATTGTCTAACACTCTGGCAACGCCCTTAAAAAATCCTTATGCGATCACAAGCTGGTTACACTTTAAGATAAAGAAACACCGATTGCAATTGAAATTGTTTACATTAAATCCTTCGCAACTCTTGTGTTCTATTATATGTAACTTTTATAGTTATCAACAATACTTTGCAAGAACATGAAACCTGGCAACCTAAACAATCTCTCGCAGGGACTTCGAGGATCGTTTGGTGACTCAAACACTGAAAACAATTCGGACTAGGTTGGTATTAACATAGAAATCCTAAACCATTTACAGATCAAGAGATCAAAAGAGGATCGTGCGAGGACTGAGGAAGACTATTAGGAGGAATTATCAAAAATAAATGATCTGTCTTCCAAGTTGACTATTGCCAAAGTGCAAGTCGCAAGTGAAAAAGAAAAGTCCAAGGACCAGTTAATCAAGTCCCTAAAAATGTCGATCGATTTGGTGAACCAAACTCGTGGAAATGAAAAACAAGCTTCATTTGAGACAGAGCCAGGCGCTAACTAGAAATGAAGATACTGGGACATCCGGCTCTAAAGATAAGTACATCGAAGAATTGAAGGCCCAAATTTTTAAGTTGGAAGATAATGTGAAGAAGAGGGACGATAAAATTGCCAAAATTCATCAGAAATTTAAAAATAAAATGGCCGAGAAAGGAGAAGAAATCGTGAGTCTGGAAAATGAAATTG
Organism: Drosophila biarmipes; assembly: GCF_025231255.1. NCBI lineage: Eukaryota > Metazoa > Arthropoda > Insecta > Diptera > Drosophilidae > Drosophila > Drosophila biarmipes. The sequence goes on along the minus strand of NC_066616.1, from coordinate 4,585,869 downwards.
ACGAATTGAAATGCAAACTTTTGAAAATTGAATCTCTTCCAGACGACGAATATAATGAGAAGACCCAAAAATATGAAACCAATCTTAAAGAGAAAGAAGAGCACATAACGCAGCTAGAAGCCGAGGTAAATGCATTGAACTTAAAACTTTCTGAGTTTACCCTACACACTAAAGAATGCCAGAATCCAAGCGAATCTTTTGTATTTCTCAGTTGCACTGGGATTCCTTCAATTCAATTAATAACATTCCCTGACTTTGAACCCTTCGGAGCTGTTTTTGAGGATATTCCCTCTGCCGGTCCAGGTTGGATGGTCATCCAACGCCGCTTTGATGGAAGTGTGCCCATGAAAACAGAAGCTCATTTTTTCGACGGCTGTGGAGATTTGGGTGGTGTATTCTGGATCGGAAGTGAAAAATTGCATAAGCTGACATTAGGTCATCGACATGAGCTGTACATTCAACTTGTCGACCTCGACAAGGTGGTTGCTTTCGTCAGGTATGACCACTTCGTTGTCGGAGACCGTAAGGTCTATAAGCTATACAAGCTGCTGTCCCTTGGTAAATACTCTGGAAATGCTGGCGATGCTTTGCAGAGGCATATAAACAGGGATTTTCAAGGCGACGGGTATTGCGGATGGTGGGATATAAACGATTGGTAAGAACTATATTTTATATTTATTTTTATTTGTTTTAACTAGACAAAATTAATACAATTACTAATTTGACTTTATTAAATAATTGTATCATTTGCAGTAACTTGAACGGACATTACTACGACTGTAAAATGGAGTTGAGTGAATGGGATGGAATTTGGTGGGGTCATTGGAACATGGGAAAGAGATATTCTCTCAAATCGTGCAAAATGCTTATAAGGCCAAAACCCTAAAAAAACCCTGAAAAGGTGCCGATGGGGGACAATGTGCCAAGTTGTATAAATAAGTTTAATGTCCTAAAATATAAAAAAATTTAATAAATATAATAATAATCGCATAAATAAAATGATTTCCATCAAAGTACTAGCAGACTACGCCCTTTGACGATATACCCTAGAAAACCAACTTTTAAAATGTCTACGAACCATTTCTACTTTTCCTTAATATTTGACATATCCAGCGGAAAAGTTTTTAAATTTAAGTATATTTATTCAATTTTGTTATTTTAAAGTAATGATAGTGAAAGATAAGTGATTGTTTAGAAATAAGTTCACATAAGATATATATCTGTAATTTGTATAGGCTTGCTAAAATAACAAAAAAGTTAATATTGAATTTCAGGCGTCACACCTATCAACAAAAAATAAAATAGAAAAAGGAAGGATTCCAACTTTTTCTTGTTTAATTTTGAAACAACAACAATGCATATATGGGACATTCCATGTCAACACGCCCACGCTAAGTCTTTATTTGTTTTTAAAGTGCACAGTTACACCTTGAAATTAATATTTTGTCATGTTTTTCTATTGTTTTTTTCTTGCTTACTGTCAAAAATGCGTTAGTGCTTTTGAAAATTAAATGCTAATATTACGAGGGTAATTCTTGGACACGATGTGATTCAATCTTAATGGGTTGGCCGGGTTGACACGAAATGTGCCATATACACTTCTAACAATTTAGGGAATGCCCCTTATTCATTTTTGAATGTGATCGTATATTTATCGTATTTCCTAAAAGCGAAGCTGTGGTATTTACTTCTGGCAGAATGGTATTCTAAACGGCTTAACGCGCGGTCACACTGGTCACTACTTCAAAAACTTTCAACCTACCTGCTGCAAACGGTAAACGTGCTGTAAACACTCCGAACGCCGTGAATAAACGCGAATTAAATGCCAATTAAGTCCATCTTTACATGACGACTCCTGTTGGCTGCGGGCGAGTGCAAGGCGCGCGCTAATCTGAATGAAAAAGTGCTGGCCCAAGAGACTGAAAAGAGTTCTGAAAAGTGAGTGGGTGGTGAGTTTCCTTCTCCTCTGCCCGAAAACGAACCCGAGCCCATTATAAACAAATCGGCGGAGCAACAAAACTTTTCCACACGTGACCTGTGAGCAGGAAAAGCCGTCGCTACCTTATAAGGCAAGTTTCGAGTTGCATGCGGCACCCATGAAAATCGTATGTGCGTGCGTTCTAAATTAGATGCGATGCTCGCTGTTCGATGTCTGGGTCTGCTATTAATTAGCTATAAGTTCCTGCTTGGGGCAAGTTCGCCCCTTTCCTTTTTCGCTAATTTCGAAATTGGGTCAGCGTGTGCGATGCCCCATTCGCTGTTCGAGTTTATATCTCTTTTTTGGCTGCTGCCGCCGAACCAGTTTGCTGACCTTGTTTTCCGGCTCTCCAAGTGCAATTGGGGCTTGACTTTTGACAATGTGTCCGACTTTTCTCTTTCACGGGGATCTACGGACCGGGACTTGTGATCGGCGCACATGCAATGCATTTGCAGTGCTGATTTGTGGGGAAATAATGTTTATCACCGCCTAGCAACACAAAACACGCATGCACAAACACTCCTTCTTGGGGACATTTCCGTTTTCCCAGCAACAGAGGCTGTCTGGCCGTGTGGGGTGTGCCTGTGTGCGTGAGCTGGGGGTGCCGTTTCTATATTGATTAAGTTAACTGTTATTCCGTTCCGCCGAGCACCGCCTTCCATGTAAACAACAAACAGCTGTTTTCGGGCCTTAGAACCTTCAGTGTTGGTAAGCGCCGCGCATTAGGATCGCACATTTTTTGCCGAGAAACAAGATCTAAGAACTTACATTAAGTTGCGCGTTTATAAGTTATTTTATTGGCAAACTATAAGCTGCTTGCGCGAAGAAAGCAGAGTGTGGGGTTTATAACAGTGCTGAATGGAATTGCATTAATAATTGACACGATCTGAGTTAGATTACGTGTCCTCGGGAATGTTAATGTTGAAATGTGTTTTATTTATCACTTAGCAGGATTTTCTTAATACCACCATGAAATAATGATATGTACCCGAAATCGTCAGTTTATGCATCAATAAGTGCTTTCATTTACTTGTTGAGAGAAATCCTATAAATTTACCTAGCAAACAACTGATTTAATTAAAGCGATTGAAAACAGTGATAGATAAAGTTAAATAAGTAATATAATTTGCTTGTTAAACGTAGCTATCGAGATAAAGTGATAAATATAAAAATAAAGTGCTAGATAAAATCTCTCAAGCCTAAAGTAAGTACAAGAAAATATTGCTTTTCCTACAACTACTTCACGGACTTCCCCTTCCAGATGCCCGACTTTTATGAACTTTTGAACGTGCCCTCCACGGCCAGCTTCGAAGAGATCAAATGCAGCTACAAACAATTGATACTACAATGTCATCCCGACAAATTACGACAGCTCGATGACCCAAATCCGGGATCGGAGGCCCAGAACGGCGACTTCAACGCTATAAACGCGGCGTGGAACACACTGAAAGATCCCATCAAGCGCAAGCACTACGATGCCGAACTGCTGCAGTCGAAATTCCGGGCCCACAGCAACATATTCGCCACAGTGGAGCTGGATGAAATGCAGCGGGTCCAAGTGGAAATCGAAGAAGACGACGAGGCAGAGGCACCGGCACCTCCCTCCCGAGAATCTGAGTCCCCATCCCAATCTAAAGCAGACAAAGGGCCGGCGACAATGTGGAGCTATGCGTACGACTGCCGGTGCGGCGGTCAGTATCTGTTCGATGGACCCGGAGACGGAGGCGATGAGTCACCCGAAGTGATTGTGGAGTGCAACGAGTGCTCTTTAGTGATTATTGTGAAACAAGCCAGCCGCAAGTTGTAAATAAAGAAACCCAGAAAATAATGGAACTGCTTGCAAATCCAACTATTCGATTGCGAGCTCTTTTAAATTTAACTTTTACACCCGGTTTATTGGTTTCTTGAACCCCAGCTCGGAGAGCTCTCTTCATATGCAAAGCGTGTTGTCATCGACGTCGTGCATCCGACGTTCGAGCGGGCCCAGCCCCTTCTTTGTCGCTTGTTGTGCCCAAAAGTGATGTAACATGATGGTACATCATTTCGATTTGGGCGCCCCACTCCGCTGCTCATTCACTTTGCATACGCTTCGTTTCCGCTATGCGGGGAGAAATTACCAAAGATTTGATGTCTTTGACGCGTGTGAATTGTCGGAGCTTTGCCACATTACGAGCAGTTTGCTGTTTCTTCATTTGGGGGAGTTTTGGGTCAAGTTTCGGACGGACTTAGGCCGCATTAATGGGCTCGCTAATCCGCTGTTTGGCACAGCATTGATGAAAGTGCTTCATTTTCGAAGGGGCTCCTCTTTCATATTAAAATATATGACTTTATTAATGTGTTACTAAAGTGGTTATGGCCAAATACTATAATATTTTCACTCTCATTAATACCTTATTCGTTAATACTTACATTATACGGCTTGAAGATATTATAGGAACTTTTATAAAATCAAAGAATATGTGAAGTTAAAAGAAGTAGGTAATAATTCAAGTACTTTAAAGTTGATAATGTTAAATGATATCTCCCGGACATTAGGGTTGAACTTTTGAAATCTCTCATTTAATCGCTTGGGCTCGACTACAGAAAAAACAACGGTTTTTAAGCTCCTTAAATGTAATTATAATTACTCGAGTTCGCCCATTTTTCGTTTTTTGTTAAAATTCAATAACCCCGCCCGATCGCAGCGGCGTCGACGATGATGTCAGCAACTGCAGAGGCACAGAAAGCGAAATGTCTATAAACGACTCCGAGAGCCGACGAAAAAGTCGAGTACCATTGGGATTCCATTTGTTTATGATTATTGCAAAGTAATTTGCAGTAGACACGGCAAATTACGCACACCCGTCGCCGGGGTTTCTTGTATTTTATTTTTATCAGTCCCCCCTCGCAAATCTTTCCCGCCGGATAAGTACGTCACTCGATTGATAATTAACGGTTGTCTAGCTTTCGTTTTCTAAACATGCGCGTTGTTTACACATATAAATGCCATATGCTCGCTTGTGCATAAACGCCATCTACATAAGCCGGCAGACAAGCTTGATAAACACTTGATTTCCAGCCCCAGTTCGAGTTAAATGGGAAAACAAAAGTCAGAGGAAGACGTGCGTACCTTTCGCTCACAAGCTGCTACACTTATGTGATCTAAGCACTGGAAGAAATAAGGTGCTTCTCAGAAGTACAAAACATCAAACCACATTTTTTACTTCATTTGATTTGGTTTGGGAGGAACTGTTTCTCCTTTTTTTCGTAAATAAAAAGATGGTTGGCACTGAAAGTTGGACCCAGGGCAAGTTAGGTTCCGGCTAATTTAGTATATTGATCCCACTACTTATTTATTTTCTCTGTGTAGGCATTTCTCTGGCCCTATCTCTTGGGCATCTCACACTTTAATAACCTTTTGACACAGAAAATTGAAACGCTTTTGCGCATTTGCCGCTCGTCACTCGCTTACTCATTCCAGTCATTCCCTCAATCCGTCAGTTGCTACACAGCGAGAAAATGTTTCCCTAGAAACAGGAATCAGCATTGTATGTTGAGACATTCTGAACTAAAAATACTTATCAAGCTGGAAGCTTTTAAAACGCAGTGGGATGTTCTGGGCTCTATACTAGGACATTCCATCATTCAAACTTCGTCTAGATCTAACTCGGTCTCATATCAAACTGAATTCTCTCTGTGTATTACTTCTTTTGTGTGACACGCGTCGTAGCGCGATTCGAGATAATAACGCTGGCTTTAAAGTTCGCTCTCGGAAAGTGCAGATATGTTGGCTACAATAAGCCGGCCTCCAGCTCCAGCTCAGCCCCACGTCCAAGTCGTCAACCGTCGCCAGCTCCATGTTCCACGTTCCGTGCTCCAACTCCACATCTCTGCCCTGCCGCCTGGCACTTTCATTTTGTTTTCACTGCGCATTAAAGACGCTTGAGCAGCTTTAATTGCCCAATGGCCAGAAGGGGACGAGAGACTGCGCAACACGCGTAGAAAGCCCAAGAAGTTTGGAACAAGCCCGGCCTCTGCGGAAAGTGCGCGGAAAATGCTTGTCATACCCACATAGCCATCCCAGTGATCTGATGAGGCCCGAGACAGTTTAAGCTGGAACTCCGGAAAGAAAAGGGATCAAATGGCTATGCGATACCCAGAACAGCAGTATAGGAAGTTGTTCTAGCTGGACAGAGTCTTGTAATATGTCGAAATTCAGGGCCAACAGGAGAACGGAGTTGAATTTTAGTTTATTAAAATCAAATGGCTTTCGGGCCTTGCTGATCCAGGCGCAACTGGTGATGTATCTTTGAAGAACACTTTTTGAACCCTTTGCAAAGAATGAACTTGTTATCAGATAAACGATGGACCACACATGTTCTTGACAAGTTGCCACAACTCGTCTATAACTTTCCGAGCCTAAATCTGTTTTTGCATGGGGTCCCCTAAAACAGCCGATCAACACCGATGATTCGCCGACTTACGCTATTTATTCAGTTGAGGTGCGGATTTCGTTTCAAGGAAAACGTATCCGTACAAAAGAAGCAGGCAAGATGTTCTCCAGAACTAGTTGTGCCTGCAAACCTCTAAGATCGTGAGTGACAGCCCGACTTTTTCTGGCGATTCCGTCTGTTTCTTTTGTGTCTTTCTCTCAATCTTAATTACACAAAAGTGCCAATTATTGTTGATTTGGTTTCTTTTCAGCTAGCTATACTCTTTCGCCACTTTGCGGCTTCCCAGGCAACGCCTCGGGCCGTCTAATTCTGTGGTTCTGTTTCTGTTTTTCGAATCTGCGGATGGATGCTCGCCCAAGGTGTCCGCATCTGCATCTGTATCTGTATATGTACCAGCGAGTGTGTAGCCAAGTGAAAAGCAAGGTAGCAAGTGGGGCAGCAAGTAGAGCAGACAAACATCGGGCAGATACGGATACACTCCTCCCACACAAGGTGGAGTTACGTATGTGCCAGCAGAACACATCGCACATCTCTGTACGTCACTGCCTTTCTGGAGCAATGTAAATGCTTTGGGCTCCCTAACTGTTATTGGTTGTGACTGAATAAGTTTTGTTGAGCAACTATCTGCGTATAGTGTATCAAAAAAGGCGCGTCCCCAAGGTTAGCTTAAAGTAGAACGATTAGCCTACTTTTAGTTGGACTTTATGAGTCGATTTACTTGCTCCGAAGTAACTATGGCCCTGTGTTGTTCACACATAACTGCATCTTGGAAAATATGAAAGTTAATATCATATTTAGCTAAACGTATATCTAAAGCAAGTCGTCTTGTGCAAACTCAATACTCTCTAAGTTAAACATTCACTTATTTTTCAACACACAAAATGCGTGGGCTTGAATCCGAAACGCTTGAGAAAGTAAAGTATTCCGTTTTCGAAGAATCTAATCAAAGCCCCTCCCCGTTCGATCGTTCCAGTAGCCGCGGTGCGTAGCCCACGCCCAACGGAGTCGTCAACCTGGCTGGGAGCAGCAGCCTCTCGATTGACCGCCAGCACCACCAGAAGACTGAAACGCCGTCCAGCCAGCGAGCCAAGGGGAAGATGGCCAGCACCGGCGAGATCTGGCTGCAGTGGTTCTCCTGCTGCTTCCAGCAGCAGCGCTCCCCCTCCCGCCGCCCACACCAACGCCTGCGCATCGACCGGTCCATGATCGGCAATCCCACCAACTTCGTCCACACGGGCCACATCGGGTCGGCGGACGTGGAGCTGTCGGCCAACCGCCTCAACGCGATCTCAACCCAGATGCAGAGCAAGGGCGGCTACGAGACCAACTCGATACACTCGCTGCACGTGAGTTGACTTGGCCGGCCACTTGGTGACCCCCACAAGACAGCTTCTTTAAGACGTACCTCTGGCCCATTTGACTTACTACAGTTGATCATTTTACCTAACCTTATCAAATGCCTCTGATTTATACCAAGTAGAAAGTACCATTGCCAGAGGTTCGCCTTACGGAAGTTATACTGTAGGCGCTGTGGGGGCTTTTGGCTTGTTGAGTCATTTGCTTTGCTTGGCTCCCCGCCTTGCGGTTTTCTTAATGTGCGAATCACGTCGTGATTCGGTTGTCGCAATCCAAGAACCTTTTGGCCGCTTAGCACCTATGTAGATCTTGCGGGGCAAGGTTCAGGGTGGAGGCTAAAGTGTGCATACTGAATTCAGCTTCACTCAAATAGATGCCCAGTTTTAGGGATATCAGCTTAAGTGCACAGGGCCATCTAGAAGTGAGAACCACAAGAACCGATTTATTATTATTCCACGGCTTCAGGTGAAGCGGACAAAGAAAAGCGGACTGAATATGTATATGAAGACGTATACAAATGTATACTATACTTGATTAGCATCCATTTTTCAAGAGTTCTGTCCCCAAATTAAAAAGTCGATTGTAAATTTGTGGAGACTGAGATCCATTAATAGCGGCTTAACCCAAATCCCACTGCTCGAACTTCCCATCGAACGGCAGAAACACACCCCACTTTGCCCAAATTCAATTAATCCACCCCATTTCGCCGCCCCCTCGACAACAAATACGTATGTGTGTGCATGCCGAGCGCTCGTTTTCTGGGACCCCGATGGCTGATAAGGCCGCCCTCCCCAATCCCTGCCAGCCCGCCCCGCCCCTGTCGCCGGCAGCCACATATGTATGACTATATGACTATAGTTAATTGAGACAACGGAGCTGCTGAGCGGTGTGCTGGCCACGGTCTAGTACATCGCTTAAATGGTTGACAGGCAATCCTCGACTCATGTTTCTCTTGTTTTGCTCTTTATTCACAGGCCTGCTGATGGAAGCCCCAGTCACCTCGCGCGTCCCCGCTACGAAATGCATTTCGTGCAATTTTTACAGAAAAGCAGAGGAGCAGCATAAATACTTTGTACAATTCTTTGTTGTGGCGTGTTATCAGGCGAAGATGGCAAATGTGAGAGGGAGGGCTGAATGGTGCACAAGCTGGGCGTCACGAGGAGGTGTGGAGGAGGGCACATTTGAACTAGGTTCCAACGACAACGGATTCCTTTCCGGCTTACCTCCACGGGCCCCAGCTGAGCACGTGCAGAGATTTTGGGCTGATTTGCTTTTTGTGAGTATTAGCTAAATGAAAAATCGCAAAGAGAGTGCCAAGCGACTAGAATCACCTAAAACCAATAGTTAAGCCTGACGCTGTTTGTATACAGAGTCAGTTGGAACATTACGTAACATTCTTGGATGTACTTAATGCCAAAATATCAAGGGGAACTACCAGTTCAGTTCCTATCCGAAGTAATTTACATTTTCAAAGCACATTTCATGTACTGCGAAAACTGCCTTATAATCAGTTGCACAACCAACAAAAATAGTCTGACCCATGATATTTGGCTGAAATGGTGCGACTAGCGAGTCTTTTTACGAAGCTGATTAAGCATTTACACGACGTTATTAACTGCGGAAAAGTGTCGCACAATCACATTCAACACACAAAGTAGTACGTTTAAGAACACTATGATATTTTCCCTTCGAATACTTGTGAACCTCTTAATAGGATTAGATCCCGAGCAGACTGGAGTAAACGGTTTTAGGCAAGCGACAATTCAAGCATAGATTGACGAGTACCTTTGTAGAACCCCACATCAAAAGCGGACATATATATTTGTAAAATCAAATGCCGTTGTAGATAACAGAGAAAGAGTTTAAACACGCGTTGGGTTTCCAGCATATAGTCTAATTGTATAAACAAATATTTAAGCAATAATTTATGGAAATATATATATTTAAAAGCAGTAAATATATCGTGTGTTTTTATGGCAAACATCGGTGGGCACTTTCGAAATTATCTCCCGGCATCACGGTTGAACGGACAGCTAATTGCACGGCCTAAGTGCTTTTTGCTACTGGCTCTAATCGGCCAAACTGAATTCGGCCATCTGGGTGATGATTTCGGGCCAATAAATAATGCTTACTCCGCGTTGAGATCTCTTGGCGAATAAGTGAAAAATTCCTCACGGACCTCAAGGTCATTTGTTTAAAAAATCTGTAGAGCTCCATATGAAGATTTATATTAATTTATTTTCAGGCATTCTCAAACCATACCTTCCTAATAAATTTAGTTTCCTAAAGCCTGCCTGTTATGTAAAACAAAAGTTTTGCAAATATTAACCTAAGCTAAAATGTGCAAAACGGGTTGCAACCTACATTATTATTCCTAAAACGATAAACTTTTAAAGTTTTCTCTATGGTTTCGAAATTGTCTGATGATCCGACACTCGGGAGATGGTCTACAACATTCTCAAAGCCCGCAAATAACAGTCGGCAAGTGAACATCGTACACTTCTTTTATTGGTCTACTCAAGGAACATAAACGAACTGGTCCAACCTAATCATCGTTGTCGCTGCCCGATCCGCTGCCGGAGCCACTGCCACTGCCGCTTCCACTGCCCGACTTGCTGCTGCCACCACCGCTCTTCTGGCTGCCCTCGTTATCGCTTCCGCTGCCGCTGCCTCCTCCCCCGCTCTTGCCACTCTTGCCGCTCTTGGCGCTGCCAGCATCTGATTCGCTGTCGGAGTCGCGCAGCGCCTTGCTGGCCTTGGCCTTGTCCACCTTCTTGCTGCGACGCGCCTCGAAGTCGGAGCCCTCGTCCTCATCCGAGGAGTAGATTGTGGACGCCTTCACCTCTGCCGGGCCTCCACCGGAGCCCTTCTTGTACCTATTCTTTATGGCGCTCAGACTTATGGCGTTTTCGTCATCGCTGCCGTCGTCGTGCTGGTAGGATGAGGTGCCGCCTCCGATTAGTGGTTCACCCGCACCCGACTTCTTCTTCTTGGGCTGCGCTTTGTGTTGGTTGCGCATCGCCTGGCGCAACTTGGCCTCCTCCTCCTTAAGCTGCGTGGGCCTGTCCGTAGTGGGGTCCTTGCCCACCTGGGTCAGGATCTTAATGCCACTGGTCTTGCTGGAGCGATCGGCCAAAGACATGGTCATCTTCTTGTGCGTGAACGACTCCGTGGAATGGGGACGGAAGGTGAGCTTGGTCCTGAACACCGACTGGCCCTGCAGACCAGTGCCCTGGCGGATGAACAGATGGTTGTGGTCTCCCAGCAGCGGCTGTCTGTAGGCGTCGAAGATCTCGTTGCCCAGGTGGAGGGACATGCTCCCGTCGGACCAGCGCACGAATCGCGCATTCGACTCGCGCACCATGTCGCCCTTGTTGTTCATGAACTCACGCCAGCGGATGGTGTTGCTCACCTTGAGCTTGATGCGCTGTCTCCCCTCCTCGTCCATGGTTTCCTCCTCATCTATCTCATCTTCATAGGTCTCTGGGTCAAAAGGATGCGTGACCACTGACAAGAAGTTTGGCAGCTTAATAAAGTGTTGCTCTTTTCCAAGGTCTGCAGAGATGCGTGGAATCTCCACGTCGATTCGTGTCTCGGGCAGCGGTTCAGGTTCATCTTCCTTGGGCGCCTGCTCCACCTGAGTCTCTACTCTATCCCGAGATCGCGACCTCGAGCGGGAACGCGAGCGGCTCATCGAACGACTGCGGGAACGAGACTTGCTTCGGCTGCGACTCTTGGAGCGGCTTGGCGACTTAGCCTGGGATGGCCCAGCCTCCTCCTCATCGTCACTTATATCATCGGCATCTCCGAATATGTCAGCTGCGGCGGGTGCTTTCTTTGCCTGCAATAATATTTAATATTAATCGTTTTAAAGAAGGCAGGGAGTCAGAATTTAAGATAATTGCATAAAGTCTATTATAGTTAGAATACTCTGAAAGGATCATGCAAGTCATAGTTAGGTATACAATGATTTGAAATAAGGGGACTTCAATTTCTTGTTAATCTGCATGGAACAGAAGACATCATACTAAAATATCGGGAAAGCGAAATTAATACGGTCTTGGTAATATAAGGATCATTAAATTTCATTGACCACCCTTTCATAAAGCCGAGCGCATCCTTAGCATTACTTAACATGGACGAATATGATAAGCAAACTTTAGTCTTGGTCCAAAAAAAACCGAGAATTTTCAAAGGACCGCTCCTTCTAACCGTGAAGATTTTAAGGATAAAGTAGATCATTTGAGAAGGGGCTTGCGTAAGGCTTCCGCGAAGAAGAATATGTCGTTTCAAAAATCTTGCTAAAAAACAAACTTGGCTATCGCTTGATTAATTGTTGCGATAATCGTTTAAAAAGATACCGACGAAGGATTATTGGTGGATTTACGCTTATTGTTAACAAGATAAAATAACTTTTCTGGATTTGAAGAAAACTGAATTTTAAATCGAGTTAAAAAGATTTGGTACAAAGGGACTTGAGCACTTTAAAATATGTTGTGCTTAGGACAAATAGATTGAGAACCGGTATTTTCGATTTTCCGAAAAATTTCCGAGTTTTGGATCTCCAGTTTTAACCAGGTCTCAATGAACCCAAAAATATGAGATACACAAGAAAGACTATTCGAATACAATTTAGTAAGCTAGCTAATTTTCAGTTGTTTCAAGAAGATGCAGGTGCGACACTACTAAAGAGTCTTGTTTCTACAGGACCTTTTCTTTTACTTGAATTTCTATTCCTAGTTGCGAATTTCTTGACCACCATTAGGGCAGGCCAGGAATCTAAAGAAAACATGGTTGAAAAGAGCTTATTTGGAACAGTGATCTTAAAAGACCAAGTGTCCTTAGCATAGGTAAAATTTAATTTTTCCACGGTAAAATTTTGGCCTTTGGTTTAGGTTGAAGTCAAACACCTCGAAAGCCGTTGGGTCAGGGGAAAGCCTAAAAAATATTTGTTTTTTTTTGCGGAACCACTGATTGGGTATTTTGGTATGGCTGATTGTGTTTCTGCAGAGCCAACTTGTACAGGAGGAATAGGCTCAGTATTCACTAAAGGTGTCAGGTTGTTTAAGAATGGAAGGAACTGGTGAGTGAGTTGCAGACGATTCTGCCTGGCACCAATGGCTTTTTTACGCTTTGGAGGATCCATTAGCTTCAGGCTCTTAAATCAGGAGTCCAGCGCTGAGGGTAACTCACGTCCTCGGCGAAAACTATCCTAGCTACGCCGCAGCTGATGTTTAAGGCACTTAAGCCACCTATAAACGAATAAATAATTCAATTCCTATCGACTCACCTCCTCCTGATCGGACTCGCTGTCTGAGTCGATCAGCCGCGACTTCTTCGCCTTAGTGGGCGATTCCTCCATGTCGCTATCGCTACCGCTCTTGTTCTTCTCCTGCTCTGAGCCACTGGCCTTGCGTGCCTTTTTCTTGGGCACGCCAATGTCGCTGCCGGAACCGGATCCACTGCGGCTGCGACTTCTGGCGGGTGAAGGGGAGCCCGTCTTGGAACGCGACCTGGATGTGCGACTGCCACTCCTGCTCCTGCTTCTGCTGCGACTGCCGCTCTTGGAGTTGGCACGCTCATCGTCAATCTGCAGGTTGGGCGAATTTGAGCGGGATTCCTCGTTGCCACTTCCTTTGTGCGTTCCACTGCGGGAACGAGACCTGGCGCTTTGCCGGGAGCCGGACCTACGGCTTTGGGGAGATCCAGACTTGTGACTTTGAGGGGTGCCGGATCTGCGACTGTGAGCCGATCCTGATCTACGACTGTGAGGGGATCCCGACTTCTGACTTTGAGGGGATTCCGATCTGCGACTCCGCGGCGAGCCCGAGCCAGAACGAGATCTGGAAGACCTGGAGCCCGAGCGGGATCGCTCGCTGCCGCTGCCCGACTTGCGGCTGCGAGGGGACCTAAAAAACATGGTAGAGTCAGCGCAAAGGCTGCTTGAGAAGGTTCAATGTTTTACCCGGGTGCACTGCCTCCTTGCGGCGTGACACTGCGACTGCCACTGCCCGACCTACGGCTGCGGGGGGACCTGAAACACATAGGCAGACTGGTCAGCACACTCCAAAAGCTGCTTACGAAGCCACAATATCTCACCCTGGTGCACTGCCTCCTTGCGGCGAGACACTGCGGCTGCCACTGCGACTGGAGCCTGATGAACCTGCGGAAACAATCTAAATCGGAACTCCTCAGGCCAGGGAATCACAAGCCACTCACCACTGTCATCGTCCGAGTTTTGGTCACCCATATTGCCAAGAAAGCTTAATTAAAACCTTGGAAAATCGGAAATTAAGAAAAGTCGCGGCCGGCAATAAAGTTGAGTTTGGGAGGCCTTGGCACTGTCAGAGTAATCGATTACTAAAGCAAGCTAGGGGGCGTCTGCACGGTTGGACCAAGTGGCAGCACGATAGCCGACTATAGCTATCGATTAAATGTAAACAACTATTTGATTAGCCACAAATAGAGCGAAAACATTAACAATAAAACAAAAAAAACTTAAATAAGGCACAAAAGCATATGGAAAGAGTGCCTACATTGCACTTAATAGCCACACAGCCGCCATATCAAAAATGGCTGACTATCGATGGCAGTGCTGCATCGATAGCAGATTTTTACATCCCTAATTCCTGTGTGTTTGTATTCGTGACAGCCACAAAGTTTTTTGCGGAACATTTTTTGTGTACAATTTAAGGCCATTTCTGGCGCTAAATAATTGTTTACTGCCCCTCGAAAGTGGATCGTAGAGACCCGGCTCCACCAAGTTCGAGTGCATTTGCGGGCCGGTGGCGTAAAAGATACGCAAATCGAGCGGAGAATTTGCCCAATTCGCTGCTTCGGGTGAAATTTCAATGAACTGAGAAAACAAAGACAGACTCACACACAAACACACACACAGGGTCACAGACACAGTGCTTGTGCAGCAGTGAAGAAAGAAGCAGAGACAACAGCGCAATAGCGAGCAATTATTTACTTACAAATAAAATACAAAAAGGAAAACACTACCAAAAACTTAAAGCCATTGACAATCCGAGTGTAACGTGCGCGACATTTGCATAAGCGTGAAATAACAGTGGTCGCAAGAGCGGCGCAGAAAAGACGGAAAACTTTTAGCCTCAGCCAGGCATCACATCAACATCCTTCGGTACTCCCTCTCTTCGACTCTCTCTCAGGCACGAAGACCACGCTGCATACAGACGAGGCATATATACACACACGCACAGCGATATATATGCCATTTATTTAGGGCCGACACGGCGCGGAAAAGTACTAACTAACCTCGCTCCCGCTACGGTTCCAGTTCCCGCTTCCCGTTTCCCGTTGCATCCTTCCAGCCTGCCAGCCAGTTAGTCAGTCGGCCTTCCAGCGAGTGAGTGCGAGGGAGAACGAGCGACTACAGCTAACCAACGGCTGCCCAGTGGGAATTAGCATAGGCAGACATCCCTGCTGACTTGCTGATTCGGCGATCCGTCGCAGCTACGGCGCCAGGACAACGACTCTCACGTCCTCGTCCCGCCGGCCGCTTTGGAATGTTAAATGCGGTGAGAACGATCCGATCAGTGTATGTTGTTGTTGCTGGACAGAGCGGAAAGCGAGCGTTAACAGTGGAAGTGCAAGAAGCGGCAGTATCGTCTAACGTTAATTTAGGTAAGTTGCGCGCTCCAGCCCTCCGCTCTTCTTTCGCCCCGCCACCCAAGGTTACTTTGCTCGGTTTGCTTGGCCCGAAGTCTGCGCCAGCCCGTGTTTTTGTGGTAAGCGCGAGCGCCAGTGTTGCACAGCGACCGCTGCGTCAGCTGATAAAGTTACATGCGCAGGGCAGGTAAAGCGGCGATCGGCTCAGCTAGCCGGGCAATTGGTGGCTGGGTTTCGTTCTCTTGCTAAATTAAAGTTCCGGGCGATCAGCCTAGGGAGGTGGGAGGGAAGTGGCACAAAGTCCTGCGTGGATGGCTGCAGATGTGTGGGGCGGGCTCTGGATTACAGTGGCCTTCCGATAAGATAAACCGGTTGGCTATGAACAATCAATTAGGAACTGATGATAACAACTGAGCAAACCTATTGTAAACGGTATTAAGGCGTTTTTCGGAATGGTGTTCGTTGGTCAACGATTTATTACATTAAACAACTGAAAAGGCTAAAATGTGTTTAAATATGCCCTGGTGGAGTTGCCCATCTTAGTAAGTTTTACACAATAATAGGCAACACAAAATCTGAAATACATTTTAGTTTTATCGCATCCCAAGCTTCCCTCAGACTGTTGACAAAATAAACTGCATTCTACAGCTTCAAGAACTTTAATAGGGTTATCCCTAAGCCTAAGTATTTACTGTACATCTTTGTGCACTTTGCCGCACTGCTTCACCACTACCTGCATAGCTGATCGTGCGACAAGTGCAGGCGTATCCTTTGGCCCTCGCCCCGTCCCACTCCCTCCTCCTCGGACCCTGCTGCCAGTCATTCTGGTTTTGTCACCCACACCACTGCCATTGTCTTCGCCTCCGTCTTGTCCACACGGCTGTTCCTGTGCATGTGTGCCCCGCCAAAGAGGAACGGCAATAATTGCGCCTCCGTCCCCGTCATAGTCGTCATCCTTCACCATTACTTCTCCTTCGCTCCTTCTCCTTGGTTCGCTGTCCGAATTCGCCAATCGACAGCTGATGCGCCGGCCGTTTAACGGAACCGAGTGGCGAGGGCGAATTGGGAACCCTTTTTGGCATCCCTGCGAATCGGAGCTGCGCAATTAAACTAGACGACCCTAGTCACACTCGCACTAGCGATGCCTGGCCTGGGCCCAAGGCTCCCCTCCCTCAGGTTGTTTATTTATTTGGTTAACACGCATATGCTCGCATTTAGTGTGCGACAATTATCTGCGGGGAGCCGATTCGTTATCACTGTAGTCCCTCCACTAAGTCACTTGGAATAAAACTCTTGTTTATGAACGAAGAACTTTCCCGGTTCAGCCCTTTGAAGCGGACGTTTTGCGGTTACGCAGAAGTTTTCGAGTAGTGCACTGGGTTGGTCTACTCGCATGTAGTGCGTGGGACTAGATAGTCGCTATTACTATTCAGTCGGGATGTGCAATGGGAACCCCTAACACTTGGAAATCCCTAATAATTACCTATATTTGTCATCATATCAGGGCGCAGCACTGTTTGGGTATTCGATTTTGTTTATGTGCGCTGTTATTCGTACAGCGATAAGAATGCCCATCGGGCCGCCGAGAGCGAAGCTACAGCCTTTTAATCGACAACCCCTTCCATTGCAGATTATGGCGAATTTAAATTTTCAACAACCCCCGAGAAGTATAGCGAACGCGGCGTTAGCTGGCCGGACAACTGGAGGATTCGGTGGTAGCTCCCTGGCTGGCCATGTGACGCCCACGTCGGGCATGTTCCAAACCGGTAAGCACGTGCTAACACCGCCTTTGTCGGAGCATCCCACTCACTTCCGTGTGCCACAGACTTTGCCAACTCCTACCCTGGAGCGGCGAACTACGGACAGGCGCCACAGCAGCAACAGCAGCAGCAGCCCCAGCTGTCGCCCAACCGGAATGCCCAGCTCTCGGTCGGCGGACCCGCCATCTCGAGCGGCAACCGGAATGCCAACCTCTTCGGCCAGCGGCCGTTTGTGGAACGGCGTGCCATGCAGGGATTGGGCAGTGGCCCCATGGTGAGCAGCACTCCATCTCGTCCAGCTCAAACTTGTAACTCAAAAAATCCGAACCATTAAAAGAGGTTTTTAAACATAGTTAGAGAGAGCTAGTTAAAAACTTCAAAAGAACTTTTTTTCCTCATGACTTTGTGGGTGTAAATGCATTGCTTAAATACGATTAAATATTTACATTTTCAATATTATTCTAACACAATTTGACAACTAGGTAGTTCAAAAAACTAGGCAAACTGTGTATTACCCTAATGAGAAAAGTAAAATTTCGAGTATAAATACTTTACCTTTATATTCATTTTTATTTTCTATTAAATATACTTTGACTCATTTGAAAAACAAATAAGGTTGTAGAGCGTAAATATTAAGTGCACTTTTCAACGATTTTTTCTAAATACTTTGTGTTAAAGTTTGAGCTGGACAATCTAGACTAGACAGTAGGCTCATCCTAAGACCTGGATAAAACCATTCCTCTTCACAGTCGAACATGGGCAACTTCATGCAGACGGGTCGCGGCGGCTACGGAACGGGTGGAGGCGGTCCTTTAAACAACTTCCACGTGTTCGGCGGCGGTGGCGGGAGTGATGCCTCCACGCCAGCCCTGCTCGATCCTACGGAGTTCCCCTCGCTGACGAATGCGCGCGGCCAGAACGACCAGACACTGCCCCAATCGAATCCGCTCCAGCCGCCGGGCAGCAAACCCTATGGTAATTTCTTTACCTCTTGTGAGTTCAAATCAAAATCCACTTATTTTTATTTATTTCTGTTTACAATTACGATTAAGAACTGATGTGCGTGGTGTCATGTGATTCGTTTTTGGGCCCACTTATTTATTTGTGACTAATCTCGGGTAATGGTGTTGGTTTGGCAAACGCTCGAAGAAGGGATCCAGGCTTAACCATGTTTTGAAATGTAATAAATTATTATTTGTTGATAGTATCATGTTATTCCTGGGCCGTTGGCCCCGTTGTTTAAATTAATATTTTTTCCTTAAAGATTACGCAAAGCCTTGAATTGCAAGCATTTTCTTGAGTTAATTAATTAAACCGGTTATAACTTAAATCAAATTTAATTGGATGTATAGGGGTAGTTTGGTAGTTTTGTTGTTTTAATTTGGTTAAGGAATCCTTTTTCGAGCTGCTACTTAAGTTAGATAACCTTTTGTAGTGTGTATGAGTTTCATCTGCTTTTATAAGTCATTCCTTCGCTTCACTCATTTGCCCTGGCGACCCGGTCGCTCCTCTTTCCGATTTCAGTTGGCATGGTGAAGCAACCGACGTCAGAGCAATCGGAGTTTACGATGTCAAACGAGGACTTCCCTGCGTTACCGGGCACCCAGAACTCGGACGGCACAACGAATGCGGTGGGGAGTGGCGGCGGAGCAGGAGGCTCCGGCGGTGCCTCCACAGAGAATCACTTGGATGGCACGGAAAAGCCGATGAACTCGATAGTGGTCAGCGGATCAGGGAGCGGAAGTAGCGGCACCAACGTCGGCGTTGTAGGCGGCAATGGTCTCGGAGCTGTGGGAAGTGGCCTAGGGGGCGTGGTGGTAGGCGGAGGAGCCGGTAGTTCAGGAGGCGGCGGAGTCGGCGGCAACGCAGCCAGCGGAGTTGTCGGCGGGTCGCACGGGGGACTGGTGGGCAGCAACAGCGGCATTGGCGGCGTCAACAGCGTACCCAACAGCAATGCCATGATGGGCGTGGGCGGCGGTCTGGGCAGTGGTAGCGGCAACTCCGGGAGCGGAGCGGGCAGCGAGCATCTAAACGATAATTCCAGCAACGATAAACTTGTGAAGAGCGGCGTGCAAACTTCGCCAGATGGTGAGTGCCGACATTTTGATGTGAATCCTCGTTATTAATTTAATTTTAATGTTTGGTTGTCGATTGGCTTCAAAGCTCCATTAAAAAATGTAAACCCGCTTTCATGGTTTTATGTGTGAAATGAGTTGTACAAGTTGTATACCATACCTAATACTAAACCTTTTTCTATTAATAGGCAAGGTCACAAACATACCAGCGACCATGGTGAACAACCAGTTCGGCATGGTGGGCCTGCTAACGTTCATTCGAGCTGCAGAAACGGATCCCAACTTGGTGACTCTCTCCTTGGGCACGGATCTCACGGGCTTGGGCCTGAATCTGAACTCGCAGGAGAGCTTGCATACAACATTCGCTGGCCCGTTCGTCGCACAGCCCTGCAGGTGATTATTATTAAAATTACATTCAAATTAATTAGTTTCCTAAAGAATGTTTTTAAAATTTCATATGGTTCATTGTTGCCTTAATTATAACATTAAGTAATTCACACTTATTTCAGTTTTCATTAAATGTTGAACTGGAAAAATTATCGGGTCTTAATTATTTATTGTTACCCTTCACACAGTTGTTAATTTGCAGAAACATTCAAGAGAACGACGAAAATAATATTGTATTTAACACCACAACTTCGGTTTTTTCAGAGCACAAGACGTTGAGTTCAACGTGCCACCCGAATATCTGATTAACTTCGCGATAAGAGACAAACTCACTGCGCCGGTACTGAAAAAGCTGCAAGAAGACCTGCTCTTTTTCCTTTTCTACACGAACATCGGCGATATGATGCAATTAATGGCAGCTGCTGAGTTGTAAGTACTTCCGACACCATCCCTTAAAATAGGTGTACTTAAATGAGTATTTGACTTTCGCAGGCATAGTCGCGAGTGGCGGTATCATGTGGAGGAGAAAATATGGATAACTCGAATTCCTGGCATTGATCAATATGAAAAAAATGGTACAAAAGAGCGCGGCACCTTCTACTACTTTGATGCGCAAAGTTGGAAACGTTTGTCCAAGGTTTTCCAAATAGATGCCGAGAAATTAGATAAATGTCCCAATATAAGTGCGTTTATGAATGGACAGTCTGTATAAAATTAATAAAAATGAAAAAAATTGAAAAAGAACATATAATGCTGTTGTTTTTGCATTGCAACAAGGACTTTTAACAATAACATTAATTATAACTTTTATTGCACAACATAAACAACTTATTTGAGTTTTATTGTTCTTTAAAATTTGATTTTATCAAAAGAGAACGCTGGGGTGGCCTCGACATCACATACCCATTACTCAGTACTGACCTAACTAAATAACATTTCGACTTGAGACATTGTAGTAATCCCTTAGACATTGGATGAGACACGGCTCAGCCCAAAGGCACTAGATGTCAAATTTTCATTCTTGAGCTTTAACAAGAAGAAACGCTATAGTCGAGTAATTCGAATATCACATACCCGTTACACTGTTTAAAATAAAATGGAATGTAATTATGATTAGCACGGCACACATGCCAGCACCACTGCACCTAGCGGACAAAGGCTGTACTACAGACCTTGTCAAAGCCAGGGCACCTAGCGAACTGCAGCGGTACTGCTGAATACTTTCATGTCGAAGCCTGTTTAAAAAAAGTCATTACTTTTAATGATTAAGATATTTTCAGGATTCAGATATGTATGTATTGATCACTAAAAACTATTTTTACTTTTTCAAAATATTCAGAAATGGGGGCATCGGTTTTAGCGTTATGAGCATTAGAGTGTGAGTAGATTCCAGCGTTCATACGGTCTGGCAAAAATATATTGTTAGATCGGCTAGGCTATCCTTATCAAGAATGTATATACTTTAGTGGATCAGAAACGATTCCTTCTACTTTCGAAGAGTAGAGTACACGTACTCATAGGAATATAAAAGGTTCAATATAAAAAAGACTACCAATTGGTTATGAGTTTAACTCTAAACTCAATTCAAATCAACGGTAGTTTTTGTATAGTTTTGTTGCCTAATTAATTTCGAACGTGAGTTTTGAGCTACGTGTTTGCAAAACTTGAAGCAGCTTTCACATTTTACCTGGTTGGGTTTTCGATGCGTATTGGTCATAACTACACTGCAAGAGAGTATCCCTACAATACTTTTATAGCTTTCTTTTCCTAACCAATTGATTTTCTAATGCACCCTGTTGCAGTTTTTCATTTACTCCCCTAGTGTGATTCGTCACTAAGTGTGCCCCCGCGCAACACCTAAACTAACAGTACTTTTACGCCTTTTTTGCAGAAACGTTGCTTGCGCCTAACAGCACCAGTGATTATGTTAACTATAAAGGCGTTAGGGCATTTCCACAACAGAAGCTGGAAGAAGAAGAAATTGTTGCCTCAAAAATAGCGCAACTAACGGCGTCGTTTTAGCCGGATATGAACACTCCGGGCATGAGTCTGTTCCAGGGGGCGGACACCCTGAACGTGAACTCGTCACTGGATCGCCAGGAGGAGGAGGAAGCGCTGCAGGATCAAAAGAGACGCGAGCAGGAGGTGAGTAATCTGGGAAATCCTAGTAAATAATGTCACCCATTCCATTTCTACGCAAGATTGGGAATCTGCTGGTGAACGCCTTCGACGATCTGGAAGATGATGAGAACACAATTGACTCCACGACGACATACCACTCGGAGCAGCCAGCGGCTGTCCTGCCCAATTACCCAACGCATCCGGCCCAGATACCGCTGCAGGAGGATCCGCAGCAAGCAAAAGAGATGCACCGCCTCAAAATGATGCTGGAATCCAAGAACCACGAACTGCAGAACGTTAACCAGATAGTTAACGCTGCGCACAAGCAACTGAATGAGTTGCAGAAGCGACTCTCAATTGCGGAGGCCGAGCTTGACCGGGCGATGCGGGAGAAGCGCAACACCCACGAGCTGCTGGTGGAGACCAAGGAGAGTTGCTCAAACAAGGATAGCGATCTGGAGAAGATGCGGTTGGAGAGGAAGCAGTTGGAAGAAGAGAATACGCGGCTAGTGGGACAGTTGGAGATCACTAAAACCCTGCTGTCCGACGTCCAGTGCAAGTACGACATGGTGCAGAAGGACAAGCACAAGCGGGAGGAGCGCAGCGCCGAATTGCGGGTTAAGCACATCGAGGACTCCCATCGGGCCCAGTGCGATCTCTTCCAGCAGCAACTCAATCAGGTCAAGGATCAGCTAGATCGCAAGCAGAACGAACTAGAGCAGATGACCTCGCGCTACAATGCTTTGCAGTCAGGCCATGAAACTATGCTGCTGGACAAGGCCGCCAAGATTAACGAGCTGAGTCAAGCTTTGGATGTGGCACAATTGCGCTGCAACCAAATAAACAGCCGTCCCGATCTGGAGGCGGAAAACCACCGCCAGCAGCAGTGCATAAGTGACTTGAAAGCACGCATTGCCTCCCTAGAACAAACCGTCGCTCTGCTTAACGACCGTCTCAACGAAACCACGGCGGAGTTGGACCTAATGGACTCACTTATTCAACAGCATCAGGTGGATGAATCGCCCACTGGCAGGCTAAGCCAAGTGGGTGGCTCCCGCCTTGTGGGCAGCACACCCCTGAATGCTCTGGATAGGGTTAGCCACATCAAGCAGGAACTGTATCGGGCGCTGGCCAATCTGAAGAACAAGCGGGAGGAGGTGCGGCGTCTGGAGAAACACCTGGAGGAGCGCAATCAGGAACTGCGCTTGCTACGCGACCAGGAGAACCAATCCCTAGTTCAACTAGCAACGCTTAAGGAGGAGAAATCGCGTCTGGAGAACAAAGTGAAAGCCATGCAGCAAGAGCTCGAAGAGCAGCAGCACAAATCCCAACAGGAATCAGGACTGCAGGAGCAATTGGATACCATAATAACTGAGAGGGATGCACTGAAGAAAAAAAGCCAACGCATCGAGGATCAACTCAAGAATGTAAAGAATGATCTGGACCAACTCAGACAGCAGCACGACAGCCTCCAGCGAGACTACGAACAGCTCACACAGGATAATCGCCAGTTGCGCACCCGAGCAACTGCGGACAACTTGCGTTTGGAGCTGGAACGTCACAAGATACTCCTAAAGGATTCACAGAGCGAGGTGGAGCGACTTAAGAAACTATATGCTGACATTGCCACAGATAAGGAGTCGTTGGATTACGAATTAAGAAAGCTTAGGGAATCAGATACGCTCAAGGAGTTGCAGGAACAACGCCAACAATTGGCCACTGCCCAGAGAAATTTGCAGTTGGCTGAGCTGAAGTCCCAGGAGCTGGAAAAGCTTTTGGAATCGGAAAAACTCGGTCACGAGCGGGATTTACAGAGCCTTCGCCAGAAGAACGAACGGGAGAAACGAGAGGGGGCCAAAGAAAGCTCCGCTAACTGCAGCAAGTGCATCGAGAATCTGGCAGAGATTACCAAGGTGAGCAAGTATACTCAATTTTCCATTTTAGTAATAATAACTTCAACGCTTTTCTCACTTTAGTCGGAAATTCAGCTTTTGAAGCTCCAAAACGTGAACTCAATGCAGGTCAAGGAGCTCAAAGAATTGGAACATGAACTAGAGCATTCCAAGATTTTGCAGGCCGAAATGCAGGAAAAGATCGAGCTGTCCAGCAAGCAGGACGAGCTCATTAACGACCTCAAAGAGAAGGCCAAGCAATTTGAGGAGTACATTAGGCAGCAGGAGGAGAATCAAAAGCAACAGCAGCAGAAGAACGCGCCCAGTCCAAAATCTATTTCAGATTCCTCGCCGCGCGCATCACCTAAGGAGCTAACCCAGGAGCGTATTAAGGTAATCGAACAGCGCGTTCGCGACGAGATGGCCAAACTTTTTGCGGCCGAGCTCAAGAAGTTCACCTCCCGCCTGCAGCAGACTGAAGAGCGTAGCCAGTGCCTCCAAAGGGAATACCAAGCGGTGTGTGCGGAGCTGCAGCAACGGCAAACCGAGGTGGACCTGCTTAAGCAAACCATCCTGGCCGAACGCGAGAACATCGAAGAGATTTTGGCTGACAAGGACGAAAAACAGAAGGCAATGCTGCAGAAGTGCCGTCAGGAGCTGCAAGCAAAGAACCAGCGAATTGCCGAACTTCTCCGCGAAGTGGAGGAACAGCACGCTAGCATTGATTCGGAGAGACAATCCATGAAGGCTGTTATGGCCCAGTGGGAGAAACAGCGGCAGTCTATTGACCAGGTGGAGCAGCACTGGCGCCAGCAGCTGGACTCATTGCGCACCACCCACGAGGAGGCGATGCGATCTGCCCAGCAGCGCTATCAAAGTGCAAAGCGCACCGCCCACAATTACAAGTTGTATGCCGAGGACAAGGAAGCTCATATGAAACGAGAGTATGAACGCATAAAACATGAGTATGACTTGTCCTTGGCCAAGATCGAAGCGACCATGAACCAGCACCTGGAGCGGCGAAGTCGCGAAAGGCACCGCGACAAGGAAAACGTGCCCAGCAATAGCAGCAGCAACCCAACGATCAGCTCCAATAACAAACCCAAATGTAATGGGCACAGCAAAAGCTAGGGAAGAGAGGTTTAGTTGTCTCGTTAGTAAATTGTCGTTATCGCATGCACTGCCAAATTGTTTATCGAAATATAAGTTGCTATACATTCCTATATGTTGATTGTTGCTATGTTGATCAATGCGCTCTTCAGTGGAGGATCTTGCATACTTTGTGAATACCACATTTCGTTTACTTTGCATCTTTTCATTGCAAATCTTTTCGTAAGTTTAACTAAATTAGATTTATTTTGGATCTTAAATCTATAATGCTGGTTTATTATATATTTCTATATAAAAGTAAGTTGACTTAGGCGATGCACATTTTATTGTGTTGCCTTTGGTAGGAATTTTGTTATGCTTTCATTTTTATTTTGACTAACTGGTGCCAGCACCTGCCGAAGATATCAAAAAACTTGTCGATCTCCTCCCGTGTTATCCCCAAGGCAGACGCCACAGTTAGATAAGGCACTTTAAGGTCGTTGCGGTGAGAGCCAAAACCTAAACCAAAATGACGTATTCATTTTAGTATCGCAAACACATGGGGGGTCGTTAACTCACCCACAAACTCGTGCCCATCGATGGTTTTGGTTTGCCAAGGCACCACTACTCTTGCTCCGGACACTCCACGCATGTGAAGCATAGATCCGAGCTGGGTGACGTCGTCCTCATCCGGAGAAATCGTTCCCAGTGTAATTGCCAATGATATGGAGTTATAACTGCTGTCGATTACCACTTCTCCATGACTCTCTGCGAATTTCCTGAGGCTATCTCTGAGGTAGATGAAGTTCTCGGCCCGCTGCTGGATGAGCGATTGAAAACCGTTGCGCCCCAGCGAAAGCAGCGTCATAAAAACGTCCAGGGACTGGGAGCCGCTAGCTCTTCCCGCATAACTGCTGGCCACTTCGTGGAGCTGGCTCTTGTTGAAGCTACCCACAATGGCACCGCCCACTGGCACCAAGAGATTCTTGTCGCTACTCTGGACAAAGTAATCAATGCGTCCGATTTGATTTGCCCGCTCCAGCTGACGAACGATAATCTTGACCTGTAGCCCGTAAGCATTGTTGACCAGGTGGGGAATCTGCTTCTGCTTTGCCAGCTTGGATATTTCCACAATGTCATCGCTGTTGCGCGGTGCAAAACAACTGGTGGTGGTGTACAGGCAGAGGATGTTCTCCACTCCCAACAGCTCTACCTTCTCCCGGAATAAATTTATGTCGGTGTACAGAGCCTCCTCGTTAACCCGACAGGGGATTATTACTGGATTCAAGCCCGCGGCGGTGATGGCCTTAAAGCAGGACTTCTGATCGATGCGCGACCAGAGCACGTACTGCGCCGCGGGTCTTCGCTTCCGTAGACTTTGCAGGCAGAGGGTTAGGCTCATGCCTGTGCACATCGGCACGAGAAAGCAGTCGGCACAGCTGGGCAGCCCGATTCCCCGCACAAGGTCCAGAATTAGCGCATTTGTCAAGCGTGAGAGCAGCGTGGAGCCTGCTGCCTTGGGTTGAGCCTCCAGTAAATCTCCAGAGCGGCCTATTCCGTGACCGAAGTTGTAGTGCCGGCGGGCAACGAGTTCTGTATGAGATAAGAAGAGTAAATATGGGTTTTAGCAGTTCCGTAGTAAGCAGTGTTACCCAAAAGTGAAGATATATTTGTTTCAACTCACTACAGGCAATTCGGGCCTCCCGTTCTCCCAGTCCGACCTTGTGCGGAAAGTTATTGCTGTCCAAGGAGGCCAGCTGGAGCACGAGCTCCTCAATCTGCTCATCGGACCATCCCGTCTCCGGCAGTTTCCTCTTTGATAGTAATTTTAATTGCCTTCGATTTAAGGAAACATGGGCTTGTTTACCTTCTCTATGAGCTCCTTGAAAGTGCGTTGCTTGCTGCGTTGAGCTGCTAGTCCCAGCTGCAAGTAGTTGTCCGGCACTAGTTTTCGCGGTATATTTATTTGGTCAAGGTTCATTTCGTTTAACGCAGCTCTGGAAATAACTATATTAAGAAGTAAACACTATCGTAATCAGTGTGCGCCAAAAAGTTCCAATCGGATTTAGTATTCAAGGTGTTGCCAGATTGTCGATATTCAGCTATTTTCCTAGTGTATAAAAATAGATAGCAAAAAACCAAGCCGGGTATCCAAACTGTTGAATTGTTGAAATTCAACCCAAAATTTCAAAAATGTATTTGATCAATTTTTACTTAATAAATTTATCAATTTAACATCATTTATACCAAATAAAATAAATTATAAGAATGAAAGCGAAAGTGTACATATCCGGCAGCAATAATTGGTACTTATGTTAAGAACAAACAATATTTTATTTAATTTACAGCAAAACATTTTATTTCGTGAAATCGGCAGATCAGTTTAAAGTTTCAAAAAGTCAATATCGTCTTCTTTGTAGTGTGAAGATTTTAAAGTTCACCCGCAATACTTGTATCATGATCCACCAGTAAACAGTATCATTATTTGACATTGAATAATAAAATATTTTACCTGGAAAGCGCCACACTGCAGTTAATCATTTGTTTTTATAATAATGTTACACAAAAATGGTTTTTATTAAAATGTCGTTTTTGAACAAGATATTGGTTGCCACTGCAACTGTACCTTCGGGCACAGAAGTTTTTGAAACGCAAAGACTAAACGAAAACAGCAGTTCTTAAAGATTTAACTTCCTTCTTGGTTTTTTAATAATAATTATATTAGTTATTACTAATGTATCACGTATCTCAAAAAGGTAGAGTACTATTTGCAGGCTTTCTTTTCCAGTAGAAAATTTCAGCAGTTGAATTTTAAATTTTAGGATTGTCAGATTGTTAAAATGCCAGGCTGTGCTTACCAAATATTATGCTTAATATTAGGGAAAATGCTGAAAATAAGACAAACAACTAAACTAATAGACCTGCTACAATCAGCATCCATTTAGATATATTTTATTTATCATCCACTTAAACTACCTGGCATACTACCGCTTGCGATTCACCGAAAAAACGAAAATGTTCTTAAAATAATTCAAATTAGTTATTGAAAATCAATTTTTTCCAAACGGCTGACTAACAGCCGACCAAAATTCAATAGTTCAACAGATTAGGGAATACCGAGATCATTATAAGTAATCATGTGCGTGCAGCAGTACGAAATCGCCAATCCTAATTTGACGGTAATTTTTCAATTTTTTCTACTGACACTTCCGTTTGCTTACGGTTGCTTACGTCGGCTCACGTTCAAACACAAAAATACTGAAAAGCTGTTTCTCCCTTTATGGTCTCACTTCGTGGCTTACGTTTGCTCACGGTTGCTTACGTTCGATCACGTCAAACAGAAAAAGCGGATGGTATTGCTGTGTTTCTCCACCTAATATACGGTCCCACTGCAAATCGAGAAAAAACAGCGAGGAGCTACGCAAAAAGTTACTCTATTCGCAGCAAAACAGATTTTTTTGTTTTAACCGTGAGTACCCAGCAAGAATAGTGTAAAGTAGTATACAGAACGTGGATTGGCAGAGTGGGCGACGAAAAACACGGGTATGGGTGTTTTTGACAGCCATGACGAAGCCTTGTCTGCGCCTTTGTCAGAAAAGGGGTTATGTACGAACTGCGTGCGTACGTATGGCGAGTTAGTCATCGGGCAGCCGTAAATTCTCGAAGCCAGCGGGCCTTTGTTCGACTGTACCTGCACAGCGTTAATAAGAGCGACGGAAATATGCACACTTTGGACCCCCAGTCTTGTTGCTTCTCGTTCGCCGTTTCCCCGTTTCTTTCGTTCCCCGCCCTCGTCCGCCATGTCAATTGTCGCTTCAAAATGGCGCCGAGCCACATGTCTTCGTTATCGGCCCGTCAGCTTCGCCCGCTCGGCCGACCGCTCGTGTGTCATTCCCTCATTCGCTCTCTAAATTTCGCTTAACAAAGTGGTGCGCGCAGACGGGGCGCTGGACTGGGCAAACAACACACACCACACACCTAGTAACCGATTGTGATAGCTGTTAAAAATAGAATTCCGGACGTAGTCTGAATTCGACTCGGGCAAAATTGTTAACGTTCATATTAAAGGCAGAAAGTAAATTCCGTTACAAAAAATACACTCTTTGGCTTTCTCTCTCCTCGGCCGCTGTGAGTGTGTGTGCGTGCGTGTCAATTTTACAGTGCAAAAGCTCGTAAGTAGAGAGAGATCTGTCTCTTTGTTTTTTGTCGTCTCGACCCGATAGTATTAGTAAGCGCCGCGCGAGGTTAAATTAAATTACACATACCAAAAGCTCACACGCTCGCCCGTCAGTTGTGAAAAAGCAACAGGCGCACACACGCACACACTCGCCGAGTTCGATTACTTGCAAGGACACGCTGAAGCGGCAAACGCAGGGCCAGCCTTACTTCCGTTGGGTGAAAGTGTAAGTTTCGGTTCCTTGAATCGGCCGGAAGCGACCTAGGAAGCCTGGGGCTTTCCATTTCCCGATTTCGCTGCTTTGACAATTTCCCCAGCCAGCCAATACGTGGACGTCAGCACACGGGCCGCCTTTGTATGTGTACTACATGCACAATGACCTCGTTTCCCCGCCGCGCGCTGCCCAGCAGAGTAACCACGTCAAATTTCACTTTATTCTGCGTTTCTTTGTCGATTTCTTGGGCAGGCGTTTCTCATCGCCTCGCCTTTCATTTCATTTTATTCGTCATTATCAAACTGTAAAAGATTGAGGCGTGTGTGTGAGATAGTGAACGAGTGGGGAAGGGGAGTGTGCCCGTTCTCTGCCCGTTAGTGTGTGAGTGCGCAAAGCACATGTACGCGAGCATTTTTAGGTTAAGGTTTCCCTACACGAGTTGAGGATTTTTGGAGTTTTGCTTCAGCGCCGGTCATTGATGTTTAAAATTTATTTTAAAAACATAGCTAAAGTTTTGTAAGAACATTTGTACGCAGAATGAATTATAATTTCACTACCAATACAAAAAACTCTGATCGTGCAGCAGCCTTTGTCACCATTGACTGGTAGAGACATTACTTCTTGAATAACAAAAAAAGAAAAACAATTTGAACCCATCTAGTGACCTTGCCAATTGAGTCTCCCCACAAATAGAAACTAACAGCACACCGAAAGCTCTTCCATCTCTGATCGATTTTTGCCTTTGCAGCAATTTATTGTATGAGTCAAAAAACTGAAAGACCAGTGCTATCGGGTCAACGCATCAAGACCAGAAAAAGAGATGAAAGAGAAAAATATGACCCAACGGGATTCCGTGATGCGGTCATTGCTGGTCTCGAAAAAACTGAAGGCGACCTGGAACAAATCTCTAAATATCTAGACAGCGCGGGCAACAAGCTCGACTATCGTCGTTACGGTGAAGTTCTCTTCGATATATTGATTGCAGGAGGTCTACTAGGTAAGTCCCAATGTTCTCGAAGACTCGCCGTCTTGCTTTATTCTGACTGTCCACTTTCTATTCGATTGCAGTGCCTGGCGGTTCCATATCTCAGGATGGCGAAAAGCCGCGCACAAACTACTGCATCTTCGATGCCCCCGAGAGCATGGAGTCCATGCGTAACCATGAACAGGTTTGTAGTTCCAAGCTTTTAAC
Source organism: Drosophila biarmipes (assembly GCF_025231255.1). NCBI lineage: Eukaryota > Metazoa > Arthropoda > Insecta > Diptera > Drosophilidae > Drosophila > Drosophila biarmipes. The sequence continues at coordinate 4,555,563 of NC_066616.1, read as the reverse complement.
ATTTGATATTACTAGAAATTACGCGAAATTCAGACCATTGTGCTACGATATTTTTAAACAATATTTGTGTTCAATCGGATTTTTGTTTCTGCATCTCATTAGAACTGGTTATAATGTTCAAAAATGTAATCGGTGTCAAGAAATGCAATATGAATCGACACATTACTTGTCTTTGGCTTGTTCTAAGCACTAACATTCTGAAGATTTCTTCTGTGTCAACAAGTAATCTCTATCTACAACCCACTGGAAGGTCACGCCATTGAATCGCAGTGCATATTATTAGAACCGGTTATGCATCTCAACAACCTAATCGGTGTCAAAATATGCTAAATTAAAAGCGCCATTTATACTTGTCTTTATTTTGTTAAATTTTAAAGCCAGCAATCTAAAGATTTCTAATGTAGCAACAAGGACTAACAAATTAAGGCATAAGAATTGCTCCAGACTAAACCGCTAACATTCTTTTTGTGATTTTTAGGTATTTGTTAAGCTCATCAGGCGGTACAAGTACCTTGAGAAAATGTTCGAAGAGGAGATGGGGAAAGTTCTATTATTCGTAAAGGGCTTTACCCCGAGTGAACGCATCAAGCTTGCGCGTATGACAGCGCTCTGGTTAGGTAAGTCGTTTATTGTCTGAAAGTCATATTTTCTTTGCTTAGCCAGCCCATTTAGTTTTGAAATTAGTTGACTCTTGATGAGCTCTTGTTCGACTGGCAACTGAGGGGCTATAGTAAATTCACTCTGGTATACTGACTCTTGGGTGATTCTGCCACATCCAAAAGCCACGAGCCCAAGGACAAGGTCTCATTCAAGCTCCTTACACTTATTTTTCCAAAACGAGTTCTAAGCGGCGGAGGCACCCCTTTCTTTAATCCGCAGGTAACGGCTCTGTGCCGCCAAATGTCTTACTGGTACTGAACAACGAGCATCTGATCAAGGATGGCATTGCACTGGAGTTTCTACTAGAGCTGTTCCAGACGTTCAAGCAAGAGAAGGGCATTGCATATCTGATTCAGGCGCTTAAGAAGGGTGGACTGGAAAGCAAGTAAGTTTAATGGTCGAGTTGTACTTAGTCCGGAATGTTCTCAGGAAGATGCTTCAATCAGCCAGTTGTGCATCTTTAATTGATATTCCTAGAATAAAAAATTGATGGAGTTTTACCCAATTCGCAAATGAACCTTCGCTTCATTTGGGTGCCGATTTAATTTCGTACATTATAAAAAAAAAAAACAATTTTTAGTATAATATGCGTTTTTCTGGACTAACCAACTTTGGTTTTGTTTTTAGACTTATGGACTTTTTCCCACCAAACAAACGTACTGAGGAATATTTTAAACAAGTTTTTCTTGACAAAGAACTCAACGAGATCATCAAGCTGCATAAGGCTCAAGCTAGCCAGGAGGCTAAGCGCGAGTTGCAGCAGGCGCTCATCGATGATATCAACGATGAGAAGCCACATAATGAGATAACCTCAGATATTAAGGAATTCTCGCAACGCAACAACATTCCCGATCATGAAATAATTGTCATTGTAAGTCGTCTCGCTCAACACAAACGCGATAAACTTTTTTAACGCCAGCGCACGTACGTTCTTCCCTAGATTTGGTCCACCATCATGTCGTTGGGCGAATGGAACAAGAAGGAAGAGTTGGTCACCGATCAGGCTGTTCGGCACCTGAAGACATACTGCACATTGCTGCAGGCTTTCGCCTCAACAGACCGTTCGGAGTTGGCCCTAATCCTAAAAGTGCAGGAATTCTGTTACGAGAACATGAACTTTATGAAGGCTTTCCAGAAGATCATCTTGTTGTTCTATAAGACCGAGGTTCTGTCGGAGGAGATTATCTTGCGCTGGTACAAGGACGGTCACTCAAATAAGGGCAAGATGCATTTCCTCGAACAAATGCGCAAGTTTGTCGAATGGCTTCAGTCTGCCGAAGAAGGTTAGTACTCGCAAAACAACCTAAGTGCAATTTTTTGAGAATGGTCTTGTCCCAAATGGCTTGATTCTGGTACACAATTGCAAGATAATTTGAGTTTTTTGCTTGCCTCGTTGCTTCTCAATTCACTGAACTACGCAGGCCAATGAAAACTTGGACAATACAATTCATTTAGTGTCCTAGGAAGCCATAAAAGTGCTTCCATTTAATGGTGGTGTAGTGCAATTTTTGAGAATGGTCTTGTCCATGATGGCACTTTCATTGTACAAAATTGCAAGAGCATTTGGGTTTTTTGCTTGCCTTGTTGCTTTACAAATCCCTAAGCATCACAGGCCAATGAAAACTTGGACAAAATCAAGTGTTTTTAATTAGCATGCTTCTTACAAAGCTTTTAAGGGCTTCCATTAATTGGTACCAATTTGAAAGGGTTCATGTATAGTATGCCAGAGCAAAAGAATGATTGGGTGTCCACATAACCAGCCCATGGTTCATTTTGGCCAATAATCGTTTGGACAGCTGCATTGGTATTATTCTGCACAATCCCCCTGTTAAAGTTCCGAACGTTTGCGTCGTTCGACTGGGCTATAAGGGATTTGCGCCAGAGCATTTGAATGGTTGGGTGTCCAAATAACTCTATATAGTTAAATTTGGCCAATAATCATTTGGACAGCCATACTAAAGAGTCACATTAATTAGTGTTTATATATATGATTATTTTGAACAATTCTGACGTTTTTTCCTTGTGGCTTTACAGAATCCGAATCTGAGGACGAACAAAAGAATGGCGAGTAACATGGACAAGGTTAATGGCTAAAAAGAAAAGGAACAACACAAACGGAGCCGCCCTTTACCATCCCTATCCGATAATTCGGAACCAGCATCTACAACAGCCAGTCGAACTATATATACAATCCACCCCTATGAATAACATCATTATGAGAAACTCCACCTATATAACACTCAAAAATTCCAACAATAAAGGAGAGAGTAAAACATACGTCGTGGTAGAAATTACAAGTTTTTAGTCCACTGTCCGATATCCTAGTTTTTCAAATGATTTCCATATCAAATTACTCGTGAACCCTTATTCAGTTCCCATTTAAAGGCATATACCCAAGATGAATACATAGAAAAGAATTGATTGAAATGTGTTAATAAAAGTTTAAAGTTCTAAAGTACCAAAAAACACCGGAAACGGAGGCGACTCGTAATGAATAAAATAAACTCACCAGGACATATTAAATCCATTCAAAATTTTAAGGAAAACTTGTTCGGAAACATTGGTGTAAAATAGAGATTATAGAAACGCTTCATGTGGGGAAAAGGGCTGTGTCCCGTTTGTATGTTCGCTTTATTATTTATTTATTCTTCATATAGCAACAAAAAGTAGAATCAGATATAAAATTATAAAACACGTCGACAAACGACGCATTGAATGCTATTTTCGAGGAGTTGCGGAGACCTCATGCTAGCAAGTTTCATCACAACATAACTGCACAGAACCGATTACATTTTCCAATATAAATTGCATGAATGTACATTTGTATATGTTTTCAACCATTAAATGAAATAACGCGAAGTATTCAATTATTACAATAAGAAAGTATAGAGAGGTTGGTACCTAGATTGAGTTGTAGTGTCAATTGGCTGCAGTTTTTGCAGATCAAGGAATCTTGAGACTAACAAAAAAATTTTTATTAGAGGGTTTATGCTTGAACATTTCTTTTCTGTTAGTAGTTTCACTACTACCTATCGATTGACCTAAAAAAAAGAGTTTGTCACTCCCACAAATAGCCAAAACGGTTGAATCTTTTCGCCGCCCACATTACCATACATTGAAACAGTGGGTAGGTGGCCCTATGCAATATCGCTGCTGCTGCATACTATAACTCAATTTCTCTTTCAAGCTGAGTAACTGGTATCTGGTACAAGACACACTTGTCTATAGCGTCCTTCCTTGTTTTAGTTATAATTATAAAACGACGGCGAAGGGGCTGCGCAGACTAGAGTTGATGTACATCGCGTGGCAAGTTAATAGGATAGTAGTTTCGCTTTGGTCTAATAGAAGCATTAAATGACAGACGGTTCACCAACTCTACGGAGTCAATATCGCCACTATATCAGTGGCGATTATGCATGAAAATAATACCAAGCATAATTCTACGATTTAGTCTACTCGAGCAAGAAGGTAACCTGACGTTTGAATCCATTTCAAATGGTATAATATAACTGTTGGTGTAAATTAATGTGTGTCGCTTTGGCAGTTAAAATATTGCATTTAGATTCTTGTAAAGCCTACAAAGTCTATCTTCGTTTCAGTCCAGTTTCACTTCAGTTCAGAAAGATTTAATTCGGTTCCAAAGCATACAAACAAAATATTCGGAATTATAGCATAACGTAGTTTTTGGGAACTGTTAAGTGGCCCGACTTCCTTTTTTACCGATAATGTTATTCTTGTTAATTCGAATTTGCCAAAAACTATGCAACATTTAGCATGTGTAAACAAATGTAACGTAAAAGCTGGGCCGACTGGGAATTTATAAAACTTTACTTATTAATAATCCCTACTTTTTAACAATTTAGTTGGTATTAAGCTGAGACCAAAACAAAACAATATCAGCTGGCAGAAGCAAAGGAAAAAAATTGTATTCCTTAGGTAAGACCATGGTTAAGACTTAGCAGCACATTTTTCGTATGACTGATATCGAACAAAAACAAGTCTCTTGACGAAGTAAAGAATAGTAACAATTGCACCTTGATTATAATATAGTTAGAGTATCAAGTTTTGTGAGGAAACATGTACATACATGGTGGAAAAACTCAAGATAAAAACTCCTTTCTAAAATTGTATCTTTTCCTCCGAAATTTTAATTTTTAAGTCATACTGGAATATCCTTCTCCCTAGGAATGAGAGTTTAAGTTTGGTTTAGTTTTTGGAAATACTGTTTTTATTCAACATAAATTTTGTTTAAAAGTAATTTTTCTTGCATTTTGTATTTCATGTAATGTATATAGTACTCGATGTTATATAATAACGCATATGCTATTTTGTATTTGTTTGCTAAATTTGTAGTTATTCATCATATTTGAACAATTTCAATGTACTTGGTAACGGTTAGAAAATGAGCCTGAAGAATACACTATGAACATTGGCGAACATGCAAATACAGGGTTCAAATTAGTTGTAGTTCCTGCGTGTTAGTCGGGCGTATGAACGTGGTGTAGATTTAGAGCCTGAATGATAGTGCAGCGGCGAGAGGGATCGGTGGCAGTTCGGCAGCCCCCTAAATTGCGAATCTAATTTCCATTTTTCTTATATTTTGTTTTTAGTAATTATATAGTTTTATAGTGTGGAAGCTGAACTTGAGGGTCAACAAATTTAGCTACTGGGGCGGCTTGGCAATACTTCTTCGTCTTGGCTGCGATGAATTATGGGCAGTAAGTGTTGCGTGCTTAATGGTGTGTATTCGTTACATTGCAAGCTCAACAACAGACATTTATGGTTTTCGGGTCTTTTAATGGGCCAGTGGCAGCTGCACACGCGTCCGCCGCCCTCGAAGCAGCGAAATTGGTTTTTGCGTCCATTTCGGTGTTTCGGCGGGCAACAATGCTGATTGGCCAAGTGCACAGGCTGCCAGCGGCACTCAAAAGGGTGATCCACTGCCGTTGCTCCTCCTAATCGCTGCACTTAATAATTACAAACATAAACGACGTAGACATATAAACTTCAACAAAGACTACAGACGACAGAAATTAATGTACAAAAACAACGCAAAAGGGGCAAAATTTAAAACAAAATTCTTGGACAGGAATGTATGCAAAATTTTAAAGTGTATGTTTACAATATAAGCACACTCCTGAACCTACTGCTCAGAAATATGTGCATATGTAAAAAAAAAACGAACAAACTTTAACAAACTCGTATTATGCTTTCGTATGCTCCTAGGATCGAGTCCTCTAAACTATATAGTAAGTATTGGCATACAAACATATATATAGGAGTATATATATGTGTGTTTAGTGTGGGTATCATATAACTGCTGCATACACAAGGACCAAAATGTTCTTGAGTGCTTAAGTTTCACTATACAAAGACAACGGCAAAAGTATTTTGAAATCGAATATAATCCTAGCGGTTGCCTGGCTGCCAAAGGATGAGTTTACTTGGGTTCAATATTTAGTGGGTCGGAGCTTCTGTTGTAATAACTTGAACTGTTCCTGCTGGATAGGTGTTGATGCTGGTTCTCTTTCTGATTAGTTATGTTTTGTTTTGCACTTAAAGAATTTAGTCGGTGAATTTACGATTGACGTTACGTCCGAACAGAGCGTTACGAATCTCGGGCACCAGCTGCTGCGAAATGAGCTCTAATCTGGACTCCAGGGTGTTGGGCACCTGCAATTATTTGCATGTTTAGTTAAGAGTGCGCTTGTATCACTCTCGTGGGGGGAACAAACCTTGATGCGTCCGTTCAGGGCCAGCAGCTCAACACCGCCGCAGGTATCAGCAGAGAGGAAGTCTTTCTCGTCGATGAACAGATCGACGTTCTGTTGGATCGCGGCCTTGTACTGCTCCACAGCACTGGGCAGGACATCGCGCACCAGGGGCACATCGACCTCTCGGCAGCGCAGGATCACCTTGGGCTCCATGACTTGGAACAGGCCCTGGACGATGAGCTTGGTCAGCACAGTCTGGTATTCGGACTGCTTCTGAGTGACCTCGCCGAGACGCTTGCGGGCATCATCCAGCACGCTGCTGACATGGTCCTCGCGCACTTTTAGTACCTGTAACGAGGTTCCAAATGAGTTGAGGTTTTCCATGTCCCGGGCCACTGGCCACTGGATTGAAGACCCACCTTCAGACGAGCCTGGTTGAGCATGTTGGAGGACTGTATCTTCTTCTGCAGCTCCACCTGCTTCTCCTTCTTCTCGTAGTACTCCATGATCTTGAGGCGCTGCTGCTGGACGAGGCGTCCCTTCTCGATGTTGAACTCCTCCTCGGCCTTGGCGTCGATCTCCTCGGCTTTTTCATTGGCCTCCTGCTCAATGAACGCCATCATGTGTTTGATCTGAAACAGTCGTCCTGTTTAGTAGTTGCGCCTTTCGTCACATGATAATTGCACTTTCTGGGAACCGTCTAAAAACCCTAGCCCTAGCCTCTATTTATTTTCGTTTAAGTTTTGATAACGTAAGGGGTTCGCTGGTCGTGTGACAGAGAGTGCGAGTGGGGCGCAGGGCTAGTCGTCTCGCTCCAACACATTGGACCATTGCGGGGGCCGTGTCACATGACCAGCACGAATTTTTTACTCGCTTTTTACGCAAAGTATTTGGACCATTACCTGGCTGGAACCCTAGTAACCAACAAATCTGCTGCACTCCCAGAAATACTTGAATGATTTATGCCAATTGGGCGGATGGCAGGCCAATAAGGTTGGGCACAGAAAGTTCACATGACCTGGGGGACGTTTCGGATCCCATGACTACGCCATCTTTATTGCGAAGCGAAACCAGGAGGAATCCCTAGTCCGTTCAGTCCCTGTTTGCCTATCCTATCCACTATGTCCAGGCATGACCTTCGCCGCCTTCCCGCTTCCAATTACCTGTTTCTGTACATCAGCATCGCTCAGAGCCATCTTGACTGATTTTTCTCACTCGCACAAACCGAACCGAAAGGAAATTCAAGTGTTTCGAAGAAGTCCACGTACAACCGTGCCTGCAATGGTTACAAATTTAGTTAGGCCAATAGATTCAGAGCCGAGTCGAGTTGGAAACTGCGGCCAACACGAGGAAAGTGGAAAACGGTAAGTTACTTTTGCCTTCTGCCCAACGTCTGAAAATTTTCACTGCAAATCGATCATATGATTTCACGGGAAGTGTGACCCTGCGCTTGCACGGGGAAAAATGTGTATTTGTTGGAGCCGTCATTCCTTCGATAGCCCATGATATCGTTATCGCGTGTACAGTGCGGCACATCCTTGACTCGACTGGATATTACCTATTAAACTCAGCCAATTATATTAGGTTTCTAGAAAAAAATTTCACAATATCTAACAGTTAACTATGACTTTTTAAATTTAGTTCAAAGGTTTTAGTACAAATTTAGTCGACTGTGTTTAAATAAAAGCTGTCAATGTGCTTCATAATATTTGAGAATGTTTTCCACAATTATGTTTTCCATACAAACCATATATTAAAATTGATTTGTCAATTTTTGAGTTATCTCTGAGTTGAAGACTCAAACAATAGCGTCCCCTGTAAACGCACAATTATAGCGCTAGTGTGAATAGGGTATTCGGCCTTCTTGAAAGTTCGATGTCGATATTTTTGCCACCACGGTTTCGTGGTTACTGTTTTTTAATGTACACACGCTAAACAAAAAACTTTTGTTTTTTCACTGGATTTCGCTTAAAAAAGAGGCCTACTGTTTGACCTTACCTTCTCTCTAATCCCAGCACTGAAGAGCCATGGAGACGCTCCTGGAACAACAGCGGCGCTACCACGAGGAGCGCGAGCGCCTTGTCAAACTGATGGTAGACGAGCATGCGACCAAGAAGCCGGGCGAAAAGGAGCGCATCCACTCGGAGCACCGGCTTAAGTACCTTATGGAACTTCACCACAACGCCACGTCGCAGCTGCGCGACCTCTACGAGGACAAGGACAACGAGCGGAAGGCGGAGATCGCCGCGCTTTCGGGGCCCAACGAGTTCAACGAGTTCTACGCCCGCCTCAAACAAATCAAGCAGTTCTATAAGTCCCACCCAGCTGAGGTCAGCGTACCGCTGTCAGTGGAGTTCGACGAGATGATCCGCGTGTACAACAATCCGGACGACATGAGCGCACTGGTGGAGTTCACGGATGAGGAGGGTGGCGGCCGGTATCTGGACCTCAACGAGTGTTACGAGCTCTACCTTAACCTGCGGGCGGTGGAGAAACTGGACTATATTACTTACCTAATGTCCTTTGATCATGTTTTCGACATCCCGCGAGAGCGCAAGAACCGCGAATACCGCAAGTACATTGAAACCCTCAACGACTACCTGCACCACTTCATCCTGAGAATTCAGCCCCTGCTCGATTTGGAGGGAGAGCTGCTGAAGGTGGAGCTGGACTTTCAACGCCAGTGGCTGCAGGGTACATTCCCAGGCTTCTCGCTTAAGGAAACTGAATCTGCGCTGGCCAACACCGGCGCCCATCTCGATCTCTCCGCCTTCTCCAGCTGGGAGGAGCTGGCCTCGCTGGGACTTGATCGTCTAAAATCGGCTCTGGTGGCCCTGGGGCTCAAATGCGGCGGCACCCTGGAGGAACGCGCACAACGGCTATTCTCCACCAAGGGGAAGAGCACTTTGGATCCCGCACTAATGGCCAAGAAGCCCAGCGCAAAGACAGCCAGTGCGCAATCACGGGAGCACGAGCGCCACAAGGAAATCGCCCAACTGGAGGCATTGCTTTACAAGTATGCTGAGCTTCTATCCGAGCAGAGAGCGGCCACCAAGGAGAATGTCCAGAGGAAACAGGCTCGGACCGGGGGCGAGCGAGACGACAGCGATGTCGAGGCCAGCGAGTCTGACAACGACGACGATCCCGATGCGGACGACGTGCCGTATAATCCGAAGAACTTGCCGCTTGGATGGGACGGCAAACCAATCCCCTACTGGCTCTACAAGCTGCACGGTTTGAACATCAGCTACAACTGCGAGATTTGCGGAAATTTCACCTATAAGGGTCCGAAGGCCTTCCAACGCCACTTCGCCGAGTGGCGACACGCGCATGGCATGCGCTGCCTGGGCATCCCGAACACGGCTCATTTCGCTAATGTAACGCAAATCGAGGACGCGATCACGCTGTGGGAAAAGCTGAAGTCGCAGAAGCAGAGCGAACGCTGGATCGCCGATCAGGAGGAGGAGTTCGAGGACTCGCTGGGCAACGTAGTCAACAGGAAGACGTTCGAGGATCTTAAACGCCAGGGTCTGCTCTAGAGTGCTTTTGCAGTAATCCTAAAACTTTATTGGTAAAGTAAGATTAAATTTTTTGAATCAAGCGGGGAGCAATTATTTCAAAAGGCCTATTATTATTTTAGAACTACCGTACGATTTATAAATGCGACCAGCTAGACTATATAATATAAATAAAATCTAATTCTTATAACATTTTTATTTTATATATAACGATTATCTGGAAGTTTAAAATTAGTTAACAATGAGTGCCTCCAATTTCAGTCCCACAGTCTCTACCAAAGCCAAGGGCAACAAGGAAACAGTTTGTGACTTTAATTCTAAATTCTGCGCTAGGAGCCAAGGAAACTCTTGGTACTGGGGTTCGTGGCTGAAGCGAATGAACGCCTCCTGCGTCGTGTGCAGGTGGATTTTAAACTGACAGCTTCCTGCAGCATATTTGCGTGCCTGGTTCATTCTTTCGGATATCTGGTAGAGGGCAAAGCGCATTTTCTGCTCGAACTCCATTAAATGATCATCTGCCAATTGGCCTTCCCCCCGGGGTTCAGGTGACATTTTGTAGCTCTCCAACTGCTCACTTTCCTTCTGGTACACTATCAGCTCCAGGCACTGCAGCTCCCGGCGGCGAAGCAATTCCTGAGCGGATCTCAAAACGCCGGTGAGGTAGTTATTGAGCGGCGGGAAGATGGAGACAAAGACCGGTGTATTGTACATTCGCTTTTTTTTGAATATGTGCGCGGGGTATATACCTCGCACATACAAAATGTGGTTCACCAGCACCTCTATCGCCTCCACGATGATGTCGGCTTCGTACTCGGACTGCATTTCGCCAACAGGTGCAATAACATAAAGCTGAAGATAAGATTTCTATCCCTGTTTTGTTATTTAAACGCCTGTCGGCGTTAGTGAGGGTTTACTTTAGCTGCGACCCAGGAAAATATGACGATATAAGCGTGGCGTATCGATTGCTAGCACTCATAGAGATGGACATGGGCAACGGAATAAAACAATAAATGATTAGTGGCAAATTTAAATGAATTCGCATGCGTTGGGCGAACATATTGATAGATATGCACATTTTTCAGATATTTTACTACTTAAGCTTTGCAGAAGCAGCTCATCGGTCGACTAGAACAAACCATAAAATATGTGAGCAGAGAACGTAGATTATAAGATTTCAAGTGAATAATTAAGCAAAATAAGAAATTGTCGTCCATTATTCAGTAGTCTTTGAAAATACATATCCTTCTCCGAAAAACATGTTTAGATAAAAAAAAACAGCTAAGATAAATACTTAAAGGCGAGAGTTTAATTTACAATAGAGTTCGCCTTTCGCTTATTTGTAAATAGTTTTTGCCAAATATTTTTAGCACTTCTAATGCTTTATAGAAATTGAATGCTTGCTTAAAATTGTAAATAATTAATCCATTCTATAATGAACATGTTAACTGCAAATATAGTGTTTGTTTGTCAGATAAAATTCGATAGTTAAAGGATCTCAAATCGGTCTATATTTTTGCTAAACCAAAAATAATCGCAAAATATTTTAAAAATTTCCTTAAATGCTACCGTATAGTTTACTGGTGCCGCAGTCTCATCTATTCATTACATTGTCATACGAGAATGTCGGTTTTGGTATAATTGTCGCCTGGCTGTAGTTACATTAATCCACTTTAAATAAACCACCCGTGTTCCTTTTCGAAACCAAATAAACGATTATACGAAAGAGCAGGTCTGCGCCTATCGTCCCCAAAGACGGCGGCAGCAAACTATCGAAAGCGTTTGCTAGCATTCTCCCACCTCTAGCTGAAAAAATGGCTGAAATCCAAGTGTGTGTGTGAAGGAAACTGTGTGAGAAAAATTTGCGTTTGCTACCAATTTGGAAATATCGGCGTTGCGGCAACAAAACCGGACCCCATTGTCCACTGGCCACCGCAGCTGCCCCTCGCAGGATTCCCCAAGCAGAGGCGAAGGAGCGTGGTCTGGCGGAGCGACCGAAAATTGGCAATTGATGCCACTCTCGGCAATCGGCACTCTCCACTCACAGCGGCCTGCAATTACAGAGAAGCCAGGCCGAAAAGCGACTTCTCAGTTCTCCGGCTGGCTATCGTACCGAAAATGTGGCTACCCGGCCAAGAGCAGGAACTACCAGGAGTGGATAACTAGATGAGAATTCAGCGAAGAGCACTCCCTATATGTAATATATATGTAATACACACGCGCCTGCCCCGCCGACAGTGTACATACATCAATTTATCGGCTTGATACACACATACGCAGTTGCATCAGCATGTCCGACCGTGATTCTGATTCCGAATCCGACGCTGGTCCGCCCGTGAGTCATCAGCGGGGGCAGCGGAACCGTCGCATCATTATGCGGATCGAGTTCAAGGACTCGGAGGATACGGCCTCGGATCCCGACCCGGACGAACGACCTTCTTGCTCCACGGCCAGTCGGCTGCGTCGCGACGCCCGCCGCCAGGAGGTGGATTCCGACTCGGTTGCGGCAACTCGCGCGTCCACGCGCAAGCTGCGCAATCGTCGCGGGCCGCGGAGCGACTGCTCTTCTAGTGGTAGCGAGGTAAGGCAGTGCCCATAGTTTCCTACCAACACAAAACCAATTCCTTCGGCACCACCTTTCAATGTTCCTTATACTTCATTCCAGATCAATCAACGGCCTACTCGCAGCAGCAAGCGTAAGAAGGTTGAGTCCTACGATGAAGAGGAACAAGAGCAAACGCCAAGCGCGTCCGGTCGATTGCAGCCCACGACCACTGAGCCCGATCCAGGCTTCAGTTCCGACAGCAGCAGTAACGATCTACTGGAAAAGTGTCCGATTTGCCTGCTCACTTTCCGGCAGCAGGAGATCGGCACGCCTGCCACCTGCGAGCACATCTTCTGCGCGGCCTGCATCGACGCCTGGTCCCGAAATGTTCAGACCTGTCCCATTGACCGCATTGCCTTCGACCGGATTGTGGTTCGGGACTCGTACTCAAGCCGTCAGGTGGTTAGGGAAGTGCGTGTTGACCTGAGTAAGTCCAAGACCGAGTTCGCACTGGACGACGAATCAGAGAGCGCGGTGGTTGTCGAAGAGGAGCTCACCAACTGCGAGGTCTGTGAAAGTCCGGAGCGGGAGGATGTAATGCTTCTGTGCGACAGCTGCAATCAGGGATACCACATGGACTGCCTGGACCCGCCGTTGGACGAGATTCCCGCTGGCTCCTGGTACTGTGACAATTGCATTGACTCCGAAGGCGAGGATGATGATGAGCAGCTTGAGCTGGCCGACGACTTGAGCCAGCTGTACGAGGACATTAGAGGAATGGGCTTGCCCGAGACTCGGCTCAGGGTGCGAGAGGTGCAGCAACCACCAAGAATCTTGCGCACCCGCCAGAACGAGCGAATTCGAGCGGCTGTGCTGCGACGCACTCGCTCCGCCTTAGCCTCGGCTGAAGATTCCACTTTGACCCGAACTCGTACCCGCACTACCACCACCACCACAACCACTACAACAACGACTCGGCGCACAACCACCAGCACCAACAAACGGCCCGTTCAACGTCGCCGACGGAGGAGGACTCGCCACCGGACCTATGTTGTCGAGTATGACTTAAACAACTTTGACGAAAAGTTTGCCCTGAAGACAAGCAAGAAGGTGATACGACGACGTCGGCGTCGCCGTCGTCGTGCGGTGGCCCCTTCCTCTAGTGAGGGACCTGGCCGTCGCCTCACAGCCAGCAAGCGCCTCGCGGAGCAGTTGGGAGTAAAGTCAGACGGAGTGCAGCGCTCTCATCTAGGTGGCGGAACAGCCTCCAGCTTCTCCCTCTTCGGGAACGCCAACGACCTCGAATACTTCTCGGACAGTGAGCCAGATGTTGGCGTCAGTGGCACTTCTGCTGGGCTCGGATCAACGGCTGTGCAAACTTCGGTGCGCATTGCTAGCATTGGAGCACCGCGCATTCGAAAAGCCCTGCTCCAAGGCAAGGCACGCATAGCAGCCACACCTTCAGTACCGGCTTCAGCTGCGGCTGGGGACATACTGTCTACCATTTTGGATTTGCAGGACCGTTGGCACGACGCGTCGCGTAACTTGGGGAATGTGCATATTAGGGCGGATGGTACCCTAAATCTTCCCCAAAAACCTGCGGTCGCAGCGACACCAGAAGCAGCAACGACGACGGCTACTTCTAGGCCTGAGGAGCATCTAACTCATGCGCCTCTTTACCAACGCGGAGGTGGAGCACCCAATTACAATAGAGGCGGAGGAGCAGGTTCAGGTGACAACTATAACAATCGTTATAGCGGCAATAACAGTTACAGGGGAGGTGGAGGAGGTGGAACTTCTAGCGCTAGTGGAGGAGCGTCGAGCAGTGGCGGAGGAGCTTCCTCGCGTCAATCGACTGGTGGCGGAGATAGTCAAGGGGTCGGCGGTTTCAGTAACCAGAACTTCAGCAGCCCCAGCCCGAACAATAACAGCAACACAAATGTTTCAAGCTTTACTCCCTTCCACCTGCGCTTCAACACGCCCAACCGACAGCAGCAACCACGGCATCAAAACGTGCCCCCTGCCAACCAACCCACACCACCTTTTCGTGGAAGTGCACCGCCTCCAGACCCAGTGGCAACACCATCGAACAATTTCCCAGGACGACCGCCGATTTATGCTCCGCCTGTAAATCATCACACGCCACCAGTGATGGGTATGCCAGTGGTGCTCTCAATTCCACCTCCGCCCATGCCACCCGCCAGCCTCTCTTGGAACAGTCCAATATTTAAGATGAATACGATGCAGCAGTCACCGTTGAAAACCAACGATCGAAACGCAGATGACGATGTCGACAATTGCCCGAACTTCTCAATTTATTCGCAGGAGTCACAGGCGGTGGCTAATGCCTCCGCAACGGCGTCGGGGATTGCACAAGGACCAGCTGATGGATCTGATAAGGTACGATATTGATTTAGCATTGAACAACTATCTAATTCTGAACTAAACTGTAAGGGTCATTTGGTAAATTGACACGTTTGTAATACTGAAAGGTAGAAGCTATTTAGATGATTAGGAAACGAATTTGGTTTATAGTGTTTTATATAACACCAATGAAACCAATTCAAATTGAAAAGTATATCATCCATAGACGCGAGATGATAGACTTTTACGCTGTACGCTGATTTGTTGGCATTTAATTATGGGTAACCTTGGCATACAATAAAAGTACTTATAAATTGCAGTTTCTTAAATTAAATCGGAACCGAAGTCTGAGGTTTTATGGTTTTCCATAAAACTTTTTGAGCCCCTGTCACTAAAGTGTAACGAAATTTAATGGATTTTGGCCTTCGAATTTTATTAGCAGGCTAAGCAAGTCTCTTACAGTTTAAGAAGAAAATATAATATAGATATGTAAGTCACTATTGTTTGTTGTTCTTGTACTCTGCTAACCGTTCCGTTTTGTTTCTCTGTTATTGGTTGCAACTTGGATAGGATGATGACGATATGAATGAAGATTTAGTACAATTAGATGATGATGAAGAGGAAAATGAAATACCGTTACCCTTGGGACCAGAGCCCGAACCCATGCCCGAAAAGGCCAACGATGATCTGTACGAGCCAGAGAATCCAACCGACGAGCCGGATGAGCAAGAAATAGACGAAAAGTCCTGTGATGGAGAACCCATGGATGAATCGGATATCTCCGATCAAGGGCCCAGCAGCTCAAAATTGGACGCTGGTCCTTCGGAGGAGCACGAAGAAGAGGAGGCGAAGACGCGCCTCACTCCCAGCCCTGTGGTCAAGGAGGGCCGAGTTGCGGACAGAGACCGGGCCAAGGGCGTGCTAGAGCTATATGATGACAGCGACTGGGAAGAGCTGGACATTGACAAACCTAAGGAATTCGAAAAGGCGCTGGCTTCGGAAGTTGAGGTACAAGCCAGCCCCAAGCATGCAAAATCTAAGAAACCACCATCAAATAAGGAAGGAATTGCGGAAAAGGACGACAACGCAAGCGGGAGTGAGCACGAGCAGGATCGGTCATATACGCCCTGTCTTGACGAAAAGAGTATGGCGGAGGGTGAGGAGGAGCAGGCGACGGCTGGGACAGAGCTTCAGAATAATGCCAGTACCAGTCCAAAAACTGCCTCCTCTAAGGCTTCCGATGACGAAGATGGGCCAGAGCAAGCTGTCGGCACGGATATTGTTTCAGAGGACGATCTGAATAACGAGAACGCGTCAAAGAGACGCAGTCGTAGCCGTGGGTTGGGAAAGGAGGGAAAGTCTAAGTCGAAGTCTAAGTCGCGTTCTAAACGCGACAAGAATGACACTTTTAAGAAGATAGGAAAGCGACAGAAGGGTCGTAACTACCGTGGGGAAAAACAGGATCCAGACAGGAGCCCTCGATCAAGTTCTAGAAGTCGCACTCCAAAGATGCGTTCCAAGAGCCCGAGGGCGAGCAAGAGCGTCAGTCGTAGTAGAAGTAAGAGCAGAAGTCGTTCCCCCAGCCGCAATAGAAACAGGCGTCGCCGAGGCAGCCGCTCCAAGTCCTACTCCCGTTCTCATTCTAGGTCTCGATCGCGTTCCAACTCACTTAACCGCCAGAGATTTGCCTTCCGAGGACGGGACTTTCAGCGTGGATTCGTGCGTGGCCGCGGAGGCCTGCGCTTTAACTATCGCAACCAACAGTTTCACAACAGGCCATTCCAGCATTATGGCCACAACAATTACCACCAGAACCAAAACTACCACCATCAGCACCAGCACCATCAGCATCAGCAACCACATTACTTCCATTATAATCAGCATGGCCAGCACCAACAGTTCTTTCAGCGTCCCAAACGAAGAGAACTACCTCGCTATGATGTTCGGAATGTTGTGGGCGCATCGAGACACAATGCCAAAGATCGCTATGGACGTGACGCAATGCGATCGGGCAGAAGTCGTTCGGGAAGGCGCAACTCGCGTAGTTTTTCGCGAAGTGTTTCGCGAGAGTCAAGAGCATCCCTGCGCTCCCGTTCTGGTTCGCCCAAACGGCTTCGCAGCTTTAGCATCTCACCGACCCCACCGCCAGGAACTTCACCTTCCCCCCATAAACAAAGCGGAGGTCGTCGAACGTCACCGGGGAGACGGTACGCCCGCTCGCCCTCGCCAATTCCCCCTCCTGCAACCGAAAGAGCGCATAGTCCAGTCTCTGCACACTCCAGAGGATCCCGCTCGCCCACTCCTAATCGCATCAATGGAGGAGGGAATAGATCTCCCCTTTATCTTGGCTCGCCACGTTATACCCCACGGTTAAGTCGCAGCAGAAGCAGAAGTCGCTCTAAGAGTCCTAAAGATCCGCCCAAAAAGAAGAAAAAGAAGTCCGAGAAAAAGAAAAAGAACAAAAAGAGGACGGGCAGCAGCAGTCCGACCACTGCTGCGCGGATGCGACGCATCTCTCGGCAACGTGACCCTTTCGAGGATGCTGATGATTTCCTGGCGCCGCAAAGAAAAAGAAAGAAGGCAACTGGGCAGTGGTCGCCGTCCCCATCACCCAGTCGCTGCGATTTCCTGCATGACAGTGCCTGCCAGGATAAGAACCCGTCTTGGACGCCGCCACTGGGATCGCCCAAAGGTGCAGGCGGACACTATGATAACGATGGTCCTTTGACACCCAAAAAGGCGAAGCGCAAGCGGGACAAGAGCAAAAAGAAGAAAAAGCAGCATCCGATGGAGAAGCCACGCAAGGAGAAGAAGCGAAAGCGTCGAACCCAAACGCCGGAGCCCTTGCCATCGAAAGAGGTATTTGCCTCAGGCAACAATATTCTGGTCAGCGTGAGCTTCAACAAGGAGTCGACCACTAACAACGCGAACTCCACGCTGGGCTCCCAGCCGCAGTCGGTAGCCACAATGCCGTCCGGCAGGGAGGATCTGTTAAGCAACCGCTTGGCCTCCATCGACCACCTGGCTAACAGCACCATTAGCAGTGCTGTGGGAGCCATTAAGAAGGGAAAGCGGGAAAAGACCCGCAAGCGTAAGAAGCTGGAGGCTAAGCCGGTGGCAATCATCGATCTGGAGCGTTCGCCCTTCCAAGTTCACCAGGAGCCGGCAGATGTCATTGTGCTTACTGACAGCGAGGATGCAACAGATCAACTCTCGACGAGAAGGGAGAGAGACAGGGAGCGAGACAGGGAACACGACATGCTGAGGGAAAACGGGCAAAGGGAGAAAACCCCGCAGGTCAGTTCCTTGGATACAATCATGGAAGCCTCGTACGAGAACATGACGCAGTCAACTGGACCCAAAACGCCACCTGAACCGCCCCTTGTCAAGTTCAACCTGCCTTCCAAAAAAATGCAACACAAGGTCCGCAATAATCCGCTTCACGAAGATGCTGATGACATTAACTCTGCAGACGAGTTGGAAGCTGCCTGCTCTCTGGCTCCCGAAGAGCAGTCCCCTCAGCACGGTCATGGCAGCCACGATGGCGGCCAGAAGATCGGTCCGAACACCCCTCCAGAGTCGGGACCATGCTCGCCAGATGCCTATGATCCATTCGAGCCGACCAAGTCGCCTTCCCTTTCGCCAAGATCGCCGACACCAACTTTGAGCCAAAGCCTGGATCAGCAAGCACCTAGCATGGCGGCGAGCAGTGCACTTGGATCGGGATCTATAGACAAGGGGGACAACGATGGTGCACATGCAACCGTAACTAATGCGAGCACAAGCACACAGACCCAGACGAGCGTCCTTAATCCGGTGGAATTGGTAATGGCGCTAGTGAAGCCTAACCAGAGCGGGATTATCCAGCAGGAAAGCGAGGTGACCTCCGCCCAGTATATTAGCAGCAGCTCCGTCAGCCTTGCCTTAGGCGTTGGGTCCAGCACGGGTGGAGGTTCCGGCGGAGGTGATAGCCATGACAAGGCAACCGATGGCAAAACCATTACCGTTCTCTCTAACGTACTGCTCACAAGCAGCAGCGTGGTGTCCAGCTCGCAGCACATACCTTCAATTTCTAGTCCCACGCCTCCTTCGAAGAAGCTCACGCCGTTGCCAAAGGCCGGCGGGAGTGTGGCCAGCAGCAGCAGTGGCGTTGGCAACATGCCCACTACGAGTGGTGGAGTCAGTGGCCTGCGGAACGGTAGCGGCATCGGGAATGCCGGAGGATCCGGCCACGCTCTAGACGACTCTTTCAGCATGGACATTGAGAGCCCCTACTCGCCTGGCTCGGCGGATTACGAGGATCTGTTCGAGCCACCCACTTTAACGGAGGGCAGCAGGCGAGCAAAGGGTGGAGCGCCCGGAGGCAAGGTAGAGATTTTCGACAACCTATTTGGAAGCAGTTCTCCCGTAGGCAACACCCGAATGTCATCGCGGTACACCACAGCGGTGGGCAAGAAATCGCATCGCAGCAAAGGCGATCGAAAATCAAAATTAAAAGGTAAAATACTGCGCTTCAGTTTACTAACTTGTATTTTGTTTTTTTTTTTCCAAAATTTTAATATTTAATTTTTTGCATTTTAGGTGCAAGAAATCCTGATATGTATGACGATGTGCCGAATTCGGCAACGGATCTACAAAATAAGGACAGAGTAAGTCAATTTCAACAAACATGGTGGAACAGAAAAATATCTATTTTGTATTTGTTTCGCAGCTTTTACGCAAGTTAAATCGACAGGAACGTGTCGTTGAGGAGGTAAAATTGGTGTTAAAGCCGTACTTCAACAAGAAAGCGATTACTAAGGATGACTACAAAGACATCATGCGGAGAGCTGTGCCCAAGGTAAGCGATATATGTCATGAACTTATACATTAGGAAGAGAAAAGGTACAGACTGTTTTTAATATCAATATCAATCACGTTATTTCTTTTAGATCTGCCACAGTCGCTCTGGTGAAATTAATCCACACAAGATTAAAAATCTTATAGATGCCTATGTAAGGAAATTCCGAGCTAAGCACAAGAAGTTGAGCCTCCTTAATACAGGACAAGTTAGCAGTGCGGTTAAATGTGCTGCTTATTTAAAAAAACTTTAAGCGAGCAAGCGATGGCGTAGGATCTGGCAGTAAGTCCCATTAATGCGGGGTTTGACGAAAAAATAAAATGTTTCCCTTTTGCAGAATTGGGTAAAAAAAAATCTGAAGAATTTTGCTGTCGCATGCATTCCTACAATCTGCCATCAATTGGAACCAACACTATTTACCAGCTACCATCGCAAATCTAAGGGAAAGTAAAAGGAAAACTCATTAACTGTCATTAACTATTGGAATTTAGTTGTTAAGTCAATTTTAGGTCACCTTACGAATGATTTTAGACCGTAAGCAAAAAACAGAAGTGAAGATTTTAAGTAATAAGATGAAGCAAGTTTGTCACCTAATTTTCGGTTACCCAAAGCACTACAAAAACACTTTATTTATATCGAGACTAGATCATTAGATTGTTTATTTGTACTACACCCGTAATGATTATATTATAACTGTTTTGCGTGAGCATTAACCAATTGTAAGTAGTTAAGTGAAGGCAAAACGAAATTGTATTTTACCTCTGATAATTTAAATATTTAAATTAAACCCCTTCTGGAAACATTTATTGATAGCCTGAATACATGGGCTTGCATTGAATAAGGCATAGAAAATTCCTGTAAATGTGGTTCATGCAGTCGAGTATTTTTCTTGAACGAAGATTGTTACCAAACAATTGTAATTATGTATTCATATAAATAACTGCACGGCCAGTTATGCAGTTCATCTATTAGGCACTTGATTTTGCATAGTCTGTCAGTCATAACTTTTGAATAAAAAGTAAGAGTGTATGCATTGCACACAACACAATTAAAAACCGTATATATGAATATACGAATTGTGCTAAATCGTTTTGTAAATATCATATAAATAAAAATAAAAGCGATAATAACTAATCCAATTATGCTGTCTTCATTGTTCTTATCCCCCATCTCTTTGGTATCCCATCGGATTCACGCCCACCTATTAATAATTTGAACTGGGAACGAGAGATTTTGACTTCAATGAGTTACCGGGAAGTTATTTTCCCACAAATTTTCCGATAGTTCCTATGGCAGCTATCTGATATAGTCGTCCAATTTTGATAAAATAAAGTTGGAAATTCAGAACATTTTAAAAATGTTATTTCCAAGCGTAAGAGGTTATATGTTAAAAAACACCGAATATATAATTACAAAAATAATTGCAATACCTTTCGCTTAATGTACCACTCGTAACCATCGGACGACTACTGTAGATTTTTATTTCTTCGTGTACATATAGTAGTCACACTTGCACACCCTCCTGGTGAGCTTCGTCACTACGTGGACTGCCGTCCACAGTGATTTTGTAGGCAATTGTGGTTGTTGTTGATGGAAGTGTGTATCGTCTGAAAACCGTAGTAGCAGGTCACAAATAAAAAATATAACTAATTCGAATTTACAATGTTCTTTTTTGATTCAGCTGCGCATAATTTTGACTTTTGGGGAAAATTAAAACAAGCAATTTCCATTTTTGGTAAAGTTTATTAGTTTGATCTTTGTGTTCTGCTTTTACTATGAAATACATGTATATAAAGTATGTGTTTATAATAAATAGTTCTGCACATTTATAAATTTGAATCGAAACATGGTTGAATTATATAATTTTAGACATCCTCAGATGAAATGCCGAATTTGCTCCCACACGGTACTTTAATTCTCGGGCATGATCGATGTACTCTTCTTCAAAGGGGTATCAATAAATAGTTGCCATGGATTATGCATTCAGCTCGGTTATTCTTGCGAGCCTTTTGATTTAGCTTGGATTGCCTAGTAGCTACCATGAGTACAAACAATTGTGCTAAGTCTCCTTGTAAACAATTGAGTATTAAAAATAAGCGAGTTCAACAAAAATACCTAAGCAAGCGAATTTGTTTGATTTTCGTTTTCCATTCAAGCCGTCGACTACACTTGCTTAGAGGCTTCATGCTTGAAGAATTCAACAAAAATGGTATCAACAAGAGGCGATCTAAGTATTAGATGACAAAGCAGATGAATGATCCTTCCTTAATGGGTTTGTGGCTATACTCGCATGTACTTATGTTGAAATTGGGGTAGATTACGATTTTGTTTCGGGGTTCTATATTAAATGCCGGTTTAGTTATTGAATGAGCGCAGACTTTGGCGTACACTGTCGTCGGAGATTGTGCGATTCCGCATCCACACAAGTCACGACCTGTGGTCTACCAGAATCCGGAAGACTTTCCGCCGGGTGGGTTTTTCACTTTAATGCACGCTCGAACGCCAGACCTGTCGAGTTCCTCTGCAAAGAGATTGAGTAAATGTTCATTTCTTTGTTTGCAAAATTATATCTTCATTTAGAATGTCAAAGAAACCATTTATCCAACCGTTTTAGATTTAAATCGAAATGTGGAGGAGTGGTAGGATAGATTTCTGCGACAACTCGGTAACGTTAAAGTGTTCATAATAGTTTGCCTACCACTTATGGAGAAGGAAGACTCCTGCAAGTCCCGCTTGCCATCGACGCGCCCGCGGACCGAAGGCGTGCTGCACAGCGATCCTTCCGCCGGCATGGCCAGGTTGCCAGCCAGCATGGCGCTTATGGGCTCCTGCACCGGGATTTGAATGTCCAACTCGGCAAACCGCTTGGCCACGTTGCCGTTCTGCTTCTCCTCGTGCTGCTCCTCCGGCGGCGACTGCACCTTGCCCTCGATAATGTCGTACACGAACGGCGGCCGCACGGGCGTGGGGATGAACCGTCCGAAGCCCTCCGCCACCCGAACGTTTCCGCGCTCGGCGCAGATCCTTCCGCGCACCAGGACGAACTCGCAGACGCCGTGCACTGTCATGCCCTCAAATATGTTGAAGTCGCAGGCGTGGTGATGCGTGTCCTTGGAAATGGTGCGGGTGGCGTTCGGATTCCAGATCACAATGTCCGCATCCGAACCGACAGCTGGAAGTAGGCGATAGGACCAAGTAAATTTTATTATTAAACAAAGCCAATACCGAAATCTTCTTAAAAGTTAAAACAAATACGCCAGTTTTGCTGGCATCAATCTTATAAATCACTTACCAATGCGTCCCTTCTGGGGATAAATGTTGAATATCTTGGCAGCATTCGTGCTGGTTACGGCCACAAAGCGGCAAGGATCGAGGAGCCCGGCGTGGACGCCCTTCTCCCAGACCAGCGACATGCGGTCCTCCACTCCGTTGACTCCGTTGGGAATCTTTGTGAAGTCGCCCTTGCCCAGGGCCTTGTGCTCCTTGTTGAAGGTGCAGTTGTCGCTGCCAGTCAGCTGCAGGTCGTCACTGTGGAAGCATTTTTCAATGTTAACGAATGTGGATCCCTTGGTGGTGGTTGGTTAAAGTAAACGAAACAAACAATCACCGGCAGGGTGTAAAATGCAGCGAACGTGTTCTGATTCTTGGGTACTTACTTCTATCAACCTGAACTCGGGGAGCCCAATTTTCTTGGGACTGTCTTATTTTGATTTGTAGGGAGCTTCGAAAACTAAATAGGAGTCGTATTTCATTGAAACTATTTACTGAATGTTTATAGTGAAAGTAAGCCGTGAATTCTTCAGGTTTTCTTCACATAGGCAACCTTCCACTCTATTACAAGGATCGTTAATTTTGCAGAAATTATTACAAGTGGCTTTAAAATCTAACGTTATTGGACGCCAATTCAATTCTTCCTTTCCTTCACATAATTTCCATACCAAGTTGTCATCGACCAAGCGGTCCCTTGATTCCACCTAGAAGAGAAGGGTACTTACTAGGCCAGGGACTTCATCAGCTGCCTGGGTGTCTCGGCGGATTCGCGGATCGGGGGACTGGTGATGGCGTAAATGCGGTCGCCCTTGGGCACGCCGCTCATGGAGCGGCCCAGGGAGCTGGCCAGCGTCTCCCCGAAGACGCAGTAGCCGCTGCGTCGGGCGCGACCCACGAGCTCGGCGGAGGATTTGCTGGTCAGGCCGGACACAAACAGCGGGGTCTTCATCTGGACGGTGTGTGAGCGTGTGAGTGAAGCATGGCAAACATGGAAACGTCGTCGGATTAGTGGGTTAGATCGAAAGAGAGCGCAGGAAGTTGGTTAAGGGACGTGATTTAAGCAGGCATAAGCACAGGCCCGGTTAGTACGCAGATTAACCAGCAACATAAATAAGTAATCCCAGGACCAGAGACCGTAATCAATACATTTCACATGAATTTTAGACATGTGTCCTATGCGAAAAGATGATGTTAGGATATCTGCCGTCTTGATTATTAAAGCCAATCTCAAATATTTTTACAGCTTAGAGACCTGCACGAGAAAAGAGTATCGAGACCCCCCAAAACAGTAGTATTATAATGAAACTTATAATGACAACCTGTCTTAAATTGAAATAAGCCCCCTTTTACTCGTGCTGGTCTGTGCTAAAAATAATGAGCTCAGCGTCAAAATCGTTCTTTAGAAACCACTAATCGCATATCAACATAAAAAATAAAGTTGTGCAGGAAGGAGCTAATATATTCCCAGTAGTGTATCGCAGGGGACACTTCCTGAAATGTACGGTCCCGGCCCGGAGGGTGACCCAGGCACAACTTACTTCGCCAGCAGCTTCATCAAGAACTCGGGGGTCGTCTTGTCGGGCCGCAAGGGCGGGCTGAGCACATGCGCGGCCTCGTGGTCGAAGCCCAGGTGCTGGCAACAGGTCGCATCCGTGCCCAGCGCCGCGGCCAGGGTCTCGCCTATTATGTACCGCCCCCGGTACCGCTGGCGGGCCCTGGCCAGCTCAATGCCCGCCGACTTGCTCATCACGTGCACCACGTAGAGCGGACAGGCCGCCTAACATACGTTTATTGTGGGGTTATATCGAGTGCCGCATACCGCATAATATGTACAAGGTGCATCATACACAATGGAAATAATAAGAAATGAAAATGTGTAACGTAAATAAACCATAATTACAGCGCGGCCCAGTGACTGGCACTCAGCCGGCATGGACATACACCGCCGCCGCCTCCTCCTCCGTCCCTCCCAGATGTCTAGCGACTTGGGAGTGGTCTTACCTGGTGGGCCAGCACGCAAGCGCGGTGCACCGCCTCGGCCTCGACCTCCTCGGGTCGCGACAGCTCGTGACCCTCCGGCCCGTTGATGCCCTCGGCCAGCAGGCGCTGAGTGTTCTTCGCAATGATGTCCCCGTTCTCCGCGTGGACCTGCACAAACGAACGAAGTTTAGCCACAAGTGAGTGTGAGACGGAGTCCGAAGACCTACCATTGCCACACCATTGAACTGCCGAATGCGCTCAAACACATCCAAGAGGTCCGAGTCGTTTAGCTGCAATTCGTAGGGAACATAAATCACAGAGCCAGTGTGCTACATTGCGCTCGACTCACCTGGTAAAGTCCCTTGTAAGCCATGAACGTCTTAAAGGAGTTCACTCCGAGCTCCTTGCACAGAATGCCAATCTCTTCGGACACCGACTTGGACCACCAGGTGATTCCCACGTGCAATCCGTAGTCGCAGCACACCTGTGTAAATATAAATGTTCAGTAGGTTAAACCAGTCCTAGGTCCCATTAATCTTATGGGAAGCATTCGTGAGACTCAAAATAATAACTACATTCTACATACTACCTAATGGTAAGGTCAATATGTAGTTCGACTTTGTACTCCTCACCTTAGGATCGGCCCAGCTGCGCCACTTGTCGTAGGCCTCGATCATCGACTCGTGTTTGTTGGGCAGAACGAAGTCGACTGGGGAAGAGACAGGTGTAAGTGCAGCCCCTAATGTGCTGGTCCTGCTTACTTATCATGGTGGTGCCGCCGGCCACGGCAGCCTTGGTTCCGTGGTAGAAGTCGTCGACGGCCACGGCTCCTCCGAAAGGCAGCTGCATGTGCGTGTGGGGATCGATGCCTCCGGGAATGATCATCAGTCCGCTGGCGTCGATGGTGCGCACTCCTCCCGGTATCGTAATTTCTGAGGAGGGTCCCACAAACCTTGAAAGAAGTGAAGGGTGGAGTTCTTCTCTTACTGATTGGTTCAGGAGTGGGCTTTAAAATCACGCCAAAGCTGCTTATGCTTAAAAAATATAGCAGTTTTCTGAAGGCGGGTCCTTCTCGGTCCTTATAGCACCAGTTACCGAAATTAGGACCGTTTTACTAGCCTCATCCCTAGACTATCTGCATTAATTTGGCTCAAAATGAACGCCGAGGAGCAGATATTATGATTTGTTTCTAGGAATATGGGTATAAAACAAGAAAGGAAGTTAACTTCGACAAGCCGAAGTTTGTATACCCTTGCAGTTATAAAAAATAATCAATAATTTTATTAAATTGAATTCGAAATTCTTAAAAATAATATGTCAAAAAGCCCCAAAGCTTTAATTTGTTTCAAACTATTTCCGACCAATTATCCGATCGTTCCTATGACAGCTATATATTATATAGTCGTCCGATTTCAATAAAATTGAATTCGAAATTTATAACTAATAAAAAAATGTTATTTTCAAGCTTATAAGGTTATATGTTAAAAAAACACAAAAGATATAATTTTTATTTCATGTTTTCCTACTAATTTTCCGATTGTTCCTATGGCAGCTATATGATATAGTCGTCCGATTTTGATAAATTTAATTCGAAATTCAAAACCGAATAAAAAATGATATTTCCAAGCGTAGGAGGTTATAAGTTAAAAAACACCGAAGATATAATTGTTCAATATTATTTGACCACTAATTTTCCGACTGTTCCTATGGGGGATTTATGATATAGTCGTCCGATTCTGATAAAATTTAATTCGAAACTCAGAACTAATTTAAAAATGTTATATTCAAGCTTTTTAAATTTTTTCCCCGATAGTTCCTATGGGAGCTATAAGATATAGTTGTCCGATCCGGCTGGTTCCGACTTATATGCTACCTGTAATAGAAAGAAGACTTTTGGGAAAGTTTCAGCCCGATAGCTTTAAAACTGAGAGACTAGTTTGCGTAGAAACGGACGGACAGACGGACATGGCTAGATCGACTCGTTTTGTGACGCTGATCAAGAATATATATACTTTATGGGGTCGAAAACGTCTCCTACACTGCGTTGCAAACTTCTGACTGAAATCATTATACCCTCTGCAAGGGTATAACAAAGGGTAACCCACTAGTTCGAACAGAAAAAGTACTCAACTACTGTAAAGCTTAGATTTGCGTAGATGGGCAATCTGGCGACTCTTCTTTGGACGCCTCGCACTTACTTGATAACGCCGTCCTCGATGTATACGTCCGCCTTGAACGACTTATCGTGGTTGACGATCTCGCCTGCAAGAAATCAGGGGTTTCAACTGGTGAGTCCCACACGGGCGGGTAATGAGCTTACCATTCTTAATGTAGACACGGTTCTGGGCGCTCTGCAGGTGAATCGGCACCTTCTTAACCGGTTTCGGGCTAGTCGACATGGCGAGAGTCTGCAATTAAATGAGTGCTGTGAGCGAGTGCTAGACTGGACTGGGGAGGATTCCCCATTTCCCACACACAGACACGCGAGCTGCCGTTTTCCATCCATTCACTCGTTCGCTCGTTGGGGTTGCTGGGCCTTTTGTGGCCTATGACTCATCGGAGGCATCGCTCCAGGACAGGCTCCAGACACGTGCCGTGCATTAAACTGCGCAGACTGAGCCTAGCCCCATGCACTCACAGAAGTGTCTCTCTAGGCAGATTATTTAAACGAAAGGGTCGAAATTGTCGAATATCGTACGGCACGGAACACACCGAAGCAAACCGAACACTTTTTATGTATAACCTGAATAATAGTTAGTTTCAACTCCCTGACTTGTTTGCCTAATTATGCTGCTTCACAAATAAAATAATACCTTATGTAAAAGGGATTCAACACTGCTGGTGTGCAAACCGACATTGTCGTGCACAGCTCTTAAGAATGACAAGGGAACTCCAAGGCCTAATATGTTTTGAGGGTATGCGTTCGCAGTCGACAAGTATTTATGCTGCGGGGTGATTTAGGGCTGTCGAAAGGGTTGGCGAGGCTGCGACCCACAGTGCAGCGACGCAAATGTCATCGCAGCTCGCTTGTCTTTCAGCGGATTGCTTCCTCCACTTTGGGCGCTTTGTTCCGCCGGCAGACTGCCTAGCAGGCGGAATATTAACGCTGCGCCTAAGCCATCACAAGGGCCATCTCTGCCGACCGTCTGGGCCGTGCGCTGCAGTCATAGCCCAGCCAGCCAACCAGGCCAGCGGGCATCGACCTCTTGGCTAGCTGGCTTGGCCCGGCGTACGAGTATTATGTATTTGGCGATGGTGTCGAGTGCGAGTGCCAATGTGGTGTACTACGCCCTCGTCACCCTCTCTCTCATCGGATGTTGTTCCAGCAGAGTCTCAGTGGCCGCGAGTGGCATTGACGGTGGCCCCAAAGCCGCAGGTTCAAATGGTGCCACACGGCACAGCAAACTGGAAAAGAGAGTAAGCCAGGGCGGTGCGGAAGCGGTTGTTGTGCTCTTTCCCTACAGCGGCGGCCAGTGGGGCAGAACCGCACGGGAGGCAAGTGGGCCAAGTGATTTATCTCAGTATTATTGCCTTCGAAAATGTGTCCTAATGTGAAATAACAATCGGTTATAGATCGTACTTTCTTCTATATGTTGTGAAACCATCGCTTTTTGCGTAACTATAGTCGAGGATGTTGTACGATTTCGTTGTTTTTGGGGGACTTTAAAATACTCGTATATGAAGTCTAGTTCCTAATCGTACAGGGGCAAAGGTGTTCCCAACGCTGCGGTTGAAGATCAACGACGAAGGTTGATTTTTTCTGAGTGTACCCAAGCTCGACATTATTCGGAGTGATTTACTAGTGGCCACTACAGCTTTTACCGCCACTGTGCGTCTGCAAACTTAGTTATGGTAATGGCCATTGGGGTGCACGACGTGTTGGAGGACTGCTCGTTTCATTTATTCAATTTCGACCGGGAGCGGCGGCATTGGATAAGTGGTGACCACTTTCCCTTTGGTGGCGCACATCCAACACAGAAGCCCCTCTGCCGCGGCATGTGCTTGGATGCAATGATCTAGATTATCTCCTGTGCATGTGTGCACTCGCGGAGCATTCGACTGCACATGTAGGAGCGTGCAAGTGGGTTTGGGGCACATGTGTAATGCAATTAATGCAGCCGTATTGATGTGGGCAAGATGTGCAGAGCTCAGCGCACATTTTGTAGGTCGCTAGAGCTCTTCAATTGTAAAGTACAACGAATGCTGGGACAGTCCACTAAGTGCTGGTAGCTTTGCATCAGCCACTGACACTGGCTGAACCAATTAAGTGATCTAACGCGATTCCGGCAGCCGGATGACGAGTGCAAAAACTATTCGCTCACTCTCACAAGTGGAAGTTCGAGACTTGATCATTTAAAACTCATTTGAAAATGGAGTTCGAATATTGCTATGCCGTTGCTAAACGCTCAATTCCTAGAGTTTTCTCATCCGTGTTTAAGATTCTGGGACTAAATAAAACGATAGCAAGTAATGTATCAATATTATTCAATTGGCATTTTTACAAATAAAATAATACAGCCAATAGATAGACGTTATAGATAGACGGCTCTAGAAACGAGATAGTACATCTACAAATATGATCATATTTTCCGTGTTGTTTTCCCTTTATGGCACAATCGGCAGGTTCCATGGTCGCTATAAAATCTTGCCCTATCTTATCAGCCACGGGCCCGTCCTCCAGATGGGCAGAGCCCGGTTTCGGCTCCCAGAACGCCCAGGGGGTATTGTACAATTAACAAACGTGCAGCACTTATCGCGGGCCAGTTTGATGAACTTAGTAGCCCGGTCCTGACCTCAAATGGAGGCGCCCGAGTGGGCTCGACGAACAGCGTAGGTACGTACATTGAACACCGCACAGATATTTATAAGCGCGGCTAAGTACGTCAATAAAATCAATTCCCGGCCAGCTCCGGCCCACATCGTGACTACGCGACTGCCGGTTTGCAGGGTCCAACGACTCGGCTCCGCGCCTGCTATTAAATCGATAAAGGCTGCGGCCCGGAAAGGAAGCAACAAGAAGAGCCTGTACCCACCCAATCGGACTTGGGTTCGGCTTCGGACTCCACGACGGCGCCGGAGACGGAGACGTGTGCATTGCACCTGATTGGCGGGCTGGCGAATGCAGTTGCACAAGCATGTCCACATAGGGGCTGTGCGCCTAGATGCACGTCTTGGGACGGAGAAATGCCGTCATCCAGTCGAACGGCACTCGCGAATGCCGCTTACGGCGTTGGAGAAATTTCAAACTAACGGCCCAACGTAGAGGTACGCCGTATCCATGAGTACCCGGTGCTCGAGAGCAATAAAATTTGAAAATAGAACGAAAACCGAGAAATACCCACGCACTGCGCACCAGATACACATACAGCTCACACACACGCCTGAACTCGGCCAGAAAAACAATTGCAGTACAGAAAATCGAGGAAAACCAACTCGCTTTTCCTCTGCACTGGGAAGATTCACGAACTGAGTCCGCGGTGCTCTCCTGTGTATTACCGTTGAATGGCTACAATCTCACGCGATTTAAACGATGAACAAATTCAATTTTCGAGCACGCACAAGTTCACTGTTTGAAAATCGGAAAACATTTAACTCTCGGTCCAATTGGAACTCGCCTTGTGGTGTGTTTCGTCTTTTCGTGGTGGGATTCAGCAGCTGACGCCTAACAGTTCGTTAACTGTTAGCGGCCTGTCAGTGGCATTTCCCAGCCGCATTACCTCGTCGCTGGCAGCTGGAAAAATGTGTACCCAATCCCTGGACTCATAGTTGCTGTCCCAATGCGCGGCATTCCCGTTCGGAAAAAAGAACGATTTCTAGTTTTGAAATAAAACTGATATTGAATGAATGTTGTAGAGTACCAAGAAAATGCATAAGTTAGGTCGAGAGTTGTTTATACGAATAGGCAAGAAAGATGAGAATAAAAGCAAGAGTATGGTCGACTATGCCAATTATGAATTAAACAGCCATCTTTAAGTATTCCACCATTAAGACAATTTTTGGGTCATAACGCCCGACTTTGTAAGGGAAACCCCTTTCTTGTGCTGATAAGGTATTTTCCACCAACGGTCTCTTCGCGGTGAAATGTTATGATTCAAACAGAACGCTGTAAGGCTGTCGCTGTCCGTAAACTAATGTTAATGTTAAATGTTAATCCTAACACTTTCGACTGTTGTCAGCGGGCCTACACTAGATGGCGCTACGCTACAGAGCTGTGTATCTTACACGTAAATAACAAAAATAAAGTAAGTGCCATCAACAAAATCAACCAGCTTAAGATAAATATAACACTTCAAGCAGTGTATGCTCCTGCTCACCATTGACCATAGGGGATGGCGACCTCATCCACTGGCCACCAACGATGGAGACACTGCCACTGTCATTGCTGGCGCACGCTGACGCCTAGAACGATCTCGGATCCCACAATGCCGGTACATGCTGGGCAATTCACACTGCCAAACTTTCCACCAGATCCTGCATTCGATCCAGAATGGGATCTCACTGCGCTGCTGTTTCCTGCTCAGCCCTTATTAGCCGGCGAGTACGCCGGGTTCACCTTGGTGCGGGCTCGAGCATTCTGAAGAACACAGATGGTTGTCACCCGCGCTCGAAGCTCTCCTGGAAAACATCCTTGAGCAGGGTAAGAACATGGACGCTGTGCATCAGCTTCAGGTGACGTTCAATGGTCCAAGCGCTCAGTCTCTCACTTTTAAAGCTATCGGTCTGAAACTTTTCCAAAAGTAATTTTTCTTTTGCAGGTAGTTTATAAGTCGGAACCAGCCGAATCGGACAAACATATCTTATAGCTCTCATAGGAATTAGCAAACAAAAATTTTACTTGTGGTGTTTTTAACATATAACTAACTAAGCTTTAATTAGTTCTGAATTTCGAATTTAATTTTATCAAAATCGTACGACTATATCAAAAAGTTGTCATAGGAACGATCGGAAAATTGGTGGGAAAATAATATTTAACAAATTATAGCTCCGGTGTTTTTTGACATATCTTATAATATTGAGAATATAATTTTTTATACTTTTAAGAATTTCGAATTAAATTTAATAAAAATCGGAAGACTCTAATTTGTGTTACTAACGTTGATTATTTCTTATAACAGCAAGGGTATAAAAGCTTCGACTTGCCGATGTTAACTTCCTTTCTTGTTTAAGCTTAATTTTGTTGATACAGTCTATTTAGGTCATCCAGTTGATACAATAGCTCAAAGAGATTTTACAGTCAGTAAGGTATTGCCGTAACTGTGCTGGTCGAATACCTCTTCCACTCCAAGGCTATAATTTTTAAAAGTTCCCTGGGGAAGGTGTTGCTCTTAAAGAGCTTGATATCTGCATTTCTTGAATCCATTTCCCAGGAAATTGACAATTTATCAAAACTTTTTAGATTCTATCTCGATTTTTCATTATTCCAAACACCGAAATTGTGAGAATTTTTATAGACAGTTGAAAAAACAAATAAGTGCAAAAAAACTCCATTGATCATTGACTCGCCCTGTAAAGCTGTGGATAGTCATTACTCATGTTTCATTCAAAGCGAGTTCCGCTCTTAACAAAAAAACATCATGTATAGTACTTGGAAAAATTATATTTAAATTGAAACTAAAAACAAAATGTTGGTAGAATTTGTATATGAACTTTGTAACTGAATTGCTGTTGTGAAAAAAGTGTACTAACTTAAACCAGTTGTGTTGCGCTAAACGCGAACCACAAAACCTGCTGGGCAGCGTTAGCGGACGCTTCTCAGCCGCTCCATGCTGGTTACTTGTTGTGTGGACTTAAAGCTATTAGGTCTATTAGGTTTTTAGATTTTCCTGCTGCGCACGAGGGGTACGGCCCGCCCCGCCAGTGCACGCTGGCCCAACTGTGTAGATAAGAGATAATCGATTTTCGTATTGCCATAGCGATTCGCCGTATTCCCAACAGTTCGGCCGTAGTTCCAGCTAGCCGGGCGCCCTACGATACGAGGCAACTGCTCTTCTCCTGGGGATTTCCGTTTTCGTTCTCGATCAGGATCAGCAGCTGGTGGAATATATCTCCCACGGACTGCGGACAAAATTGCTAAGTAGCTTTCATCCAAACGAAAGGGTCCTGGTACTTGCCTCGTTCTGTTTGGCGGACGTTTCGAGAAATGCCGCTCGCCAGGATTCGGCCAGCTTCTTGCCCTCCTCCGTGGAAACGGTTCGCTCCTGGTGCAGATCGGTCTTGTTCCCCACCAACACCACAGGTACACTAGAAGGCGACGAAAATTAGCTGAACTCTCGATGAAACCCGGGTGATGCTTACTATTTCTTGCCCATCACATCGAGTAGCTTCTCGTAGATGATCTTGACCACCTCAAAGGACTTTTGACTGGTTATCGAGTAAACCAGGACGTAGCCGTGGTAGTCCATGCTGTATTGCACCGGGAATATGCTGTACTCGTCCTGGCCGGCCGTGTCGATGAGCTTCACGATGTAGTCTTGCGATTTGACACGCTCGATCTTCGTAAAAGCTGCGAATGGGAGTTACAGATCATTACGTCTCGCCTTCAGAGTATCGATAGCGATGGTGTCATCCCAGCTTCTGGGAAATCCGGATGGGATGTGGCACTTACTGTTCTCGATGGTAGGGTCATAGGAGTCCACGAACTGGCCTTCCACGAACTGTATGCAGAGCGACGATTTGCCTGCAGGTGAAGCGCAATTATTATGGGCAATTGTTCGCAGTTGTTGCTGTTGTCAAAATACTACGCAATACAAGTGCCCAACAGCAACCACATCTGCGGCTTCTATTGGAGTTCGCTGTGAGGACTCACCCACTGATCGGTAGCCCATCATGGCAATGTTGCGCTCCTTGGTTGGCATTTTCCTGTGACCGAATGCTCTCAAACAAAACGAGAAAACTCAGTGTTCTGGGGCTTTTCCACACTTTTTTGTTGTTGTCCCCCTTCGACTTGGTGCGCGCTTGTGTGGGTGTGTGCCTGAGCGCCCGTGACTGTGCGAGACGGATATTGCTCTTCGATTTACTTTGCTTGCTAGGGATACTTGTTGCTATCACAGCTGGGGGATTTCCGAAGATTTAATTCAATTATTATGTATTAGATCGTCGAAAAGAAAACAGCGATTCTCGAGTTGAGTCAGTGCTGGTGTGGGCGTGGAGGGCGCTACGCCAAAATACCACTCCTAAGTCGGACGAAAGTTGTCATTTGTGCGATACCCTGTTATGGTCGCACTGCGAGTTGGCTTTCAATATGACGGCCAACTTACAAATGAAGCACGGTGTGAACACTCGCATCAACTGGGATAAGAAGTGTGTGCATCTGCAGCCTATAATAAATTAGACTAAAATAAAACTAAAGCCTAATTTTGTTTTCATCATTAATAATTAGGTAACATTTTTCTGCCTAACTTCTTTTAATTTGATATCATTTTTCTGTAGCCGGTGACGGTGTGAACGGTCCCGTCAACTTGCTCCCGGCAAAAGCAACCAAACATCGATAGAAAAGTATTCGATTAATTGTTTAACCAAACTGCAGAATTTTTTGTGAAAATTTGTTTTGATTTGGGAGTTTTCGAGTAACCGTGTATTCTGAGCCCGATTCAAATGGGTTCAAAGCGCCGCAACATCGAGGACGAGCTCTCCCGCTTCGAGGCGGAGATCTCCAAGCCGCCCGCCCGCAACCTCTTCGTGCCGAACCAGGTGCGTCCCATCATCGCCGCCAACACGTACCACAACGTGCAGAACAAGTTGCAGCACCAGGGGAATGGAGGATCCCGACTGACCGTGCCCCCGCCCCCGATCCCACCGCCTCCCACCTTTATGTCCACCTTCGTGCCCACGGGCAGTGGTGGAAGCTCATCCTCCAGCTCCAAGCCGATGTCAGCTACGCCCGTGGTTCTCAGCAGCGCCCCAAAGCTGTACCAGTGCCGACAGTCTGTGCACGTGCCCACAGTAGCAGCAGCACCTTCCATCGACATCAACGCCGTCTCCTTTGATGTGACGCAGAAGCTGAAGAAGCTCAAGGCGGAGAAGTCCGGCCCCAATCCCATTGCAGAAGAGGCCATCAAGGCAGCTCGCGCCTCTTCCGCATTACAGTCCTTCCAGACGACGGAGCGCAAGAAGAAGGACCGCAAAACCGTAAGGATCGCAGGTGGCAGCGTTTGGGAAGACTCGTCGTTGGCTGACTGGCCCGACGACGACTTCCGCATCTTCTGCGGTGACCTGGGAAACGACGTCAACGACGAAGTCCTGACCCGGACCTTCAACAAGTTTCCCTCGTTCCAGCGAGCTCGTGTGGTGCGCGACAAGCGGACGGGCAAGAGCAAGGGATTCGGCTTCGTTAGTTTCCGGGAACCTGCCGACTTTATACGGGCCATGAAGGAGATGGACGGACGGTATGTGGGCAGTCGACCCATCAAACTGCGCAAGAGCACTTGGCGACAGCGCAGCCTGGACGTGGTCAAGAAAAAGGAGCGCGAGAAACAGGTGCTGCTGCAAGCGTTCAACTCCATGAACTGAATCTGTGCGTGCATACCCTACCTTGTCCTTTAGGCTAGTTTCGGTCACTTTGAAGTAGCAAATTTGTTTTGGATGTTGCTGCCAAAGATGAGCAATAAATTTACGTTTAGCAATTGACGCACTTTGTTTTATTGAAGAGACTACTCGCTAACCCTACCCATTAAGAGGTAACCCAGCAGCACGTTTGTAAATTGGAAATACAGCAATGGTTTGATAAGTTAAGAGGAGTTTAGAGGAAAAAGCAATAATTGACTACATATAACGTAAAGCTTTTAGTACCATTTGGATTGTTCCTTGCCCGCGAGGAGAGGTCGCCGCACCGCATCGCCCCCGTCCCTTTCGCCAAGGCTGTCGCTATCCTCCTTCCCTGTTAACCGCTGATATTTTTTTTCCTCCCTTCTGGGCCACCGGATCAGCGGTTTACCAGCATCAGGGCCAAAAATGGAGGGGTAGTATTGTCTGTAGCTTATATAGCCCGCAAACAGACCAATTAGCCCGCCAAACGTCACATCTTGCCAGTGGTGGTGGTAATCGCATGTGCGACTGACCGCCACTAGTAGAGCGATTAGCAGAGGAATCACAGCGATGCAAAGCCGCCAGGTGTGGCCACGTCCTCGAATGTCAAAGGCGTGCAGCTTGGCGCCCACGTAGTAGGCGATGAAACCGAAACTGGCAAAGGCGACTGAAAATACGGATTAAATCTATTAGTTAAGCTTTCAAAGACCAATGTCGTCGTCAGCTTACACGATGAATGTCCGCTGGGAAAACTCTTGCGTCCTTCATTTATGTCTCCCGGAAGCCCTGTGCAGTTAAAGTCCAATATGGAGGTGTCCAGACTGCTTGACGTCGTGTTGAGCACCATCACGCCGTCGGGAAAGCAGCGGAAGAAGTAGTCTGGCCTGGGCCGTCCCACTGTTATCTTTAGAAGGCTTGTAGGTATGCCGTTCATGCACAGAGCCAGTGTCCAGGCCCAGCTGGCGGCTCTGAAGTCGCGCCTGTCCTTGGTGAACCAGTAGAAGGCCACGGTGACCAGGAAGGGAGCCACTATCACCCAGAAGAGCAGCTCGCCGCCCCTCACGATGTCCGGTCTCCTGGGATTCTTGTACAGCCAGAGTTCCTCCTTGTGGATTTCCCGCTTGAAAGCCGTCATCGTCTCCAGCTTGCTGCAGGGATGATTCATGCATTAGGGATTTAAGTCGTCATCAGGTTAATTTTGCCAACCACAACTTACAAGAAGGTCATGACAAGGAGAACGCGGAGCACCACATCCGCTGCATCGCTGAGCCTTATATTGGAGTTCGCGGAGCTTGGACTCCGCTCCTCTCCCCTTTCGGGCTGAGCGGAGCTGCTGTCTGCATTCAGGGGAAGCTCGTTGCGCCACATTCCTTCGCTGTGGGACCTCGATCCTGTGCGCCCAACGTCCTCAGCGGAACTCTCGCTGAGAGTTCGTCTGGATTCTTGACCTTCCCTGCTCGACGGCATTTCGCTTGTCCGTTGGGAATATTCGGTTGTCAGCTTATGTTCGGTGCTTGTCGCCTGAATAATTGAAGAGATAAGCAAACGACGAGTCCTTAATGGTTGCACTTATGGGTAGGGGTAAACATAAAAGGTAGAACTACGCCAGCTGTTGGCCAAGCTAAATAACTAGCTAAATGCTAGTTTGCCGATAGAGAGGGCACGGTGTGAAGACCTCCTATTTCCACGATAAGATACACACACGGAATAAAAATTTGTTAATACAAAATCTGGTTGGGTCTAATCATTTTAAAGACTCTAGGTTGTTACTGAATTAATCAATTCAATTAATAATTAAATTATTAAAAGAAACCCATTAATGAGAAGTGTAAAAAAATCATCTGCTGGTTTAAACTGAGTTCATCTAAGCACAGATTTTTCTCTCTGTGCATTCTCGACCACGCATTGCGTCAATGTTTGTCATCAATCGCGGTTACGTATGGCAGATCTGTTATTATAGGAAACGGCCAAGTGTATTGGATTTGGATTCCATGTGCACACACGATGGTTTCGGTGAGATAGGCGTCATAAACGAAATTGGCTAGCTGGCGCACCTGCTCCTGGCCAATAGTTCCGATATTGCCGTTGCGGGCGACTGGATTTTCGCGACGGCGGCTACGTAAGTCCGCCGTACAGCTGTCGGGCATTATCACCCGATCTTCCGGGATTCGGATAATCTGAGTTGACTTTGGAACTGTTTGCACTGTGGCATCCACTTGTTGCGGTTGCTCTCGAGGTGCGTTCGGCCTGGCTGCTGTCCGACTGCCGCCGAATGCTAATTGTAGGGCTCTTTATAAACTTTCTCTAATCTCGCGACAGCATCGTAAAACAAACAGCGAAGCGACCCCCTCCCGCCCCTCGCGAGGCACTAGAAAACAACAACAGCTGTTTGCCCTTCTGGTTAGTCGGATTCCCCCTGCCCGAGAGTGTGCAGTTTGCGAGCTGTTTGGCGGGATCACCTGTTAATTAAGCATGTTCGTGGCGGCAGCAGCTACAACTCATTGCGGTTAAAACGCGTCCACGGCGACAGAAACACTCATCTTTCGGCCGCTTCGTTTCGGTTGGAAATTGCTGAGCAGAATTGGTAGCGATAACGATTGTTATCGACTGGGGTGCCAACTCGGCGCGAGCGAGTGTCGAGAACAGGGTTGTTGGTGCAATCATATGATTGGGTGAAAATTCTCGGTCCCGCGAGATAAATAAATAAAGTGGTTCCCAAAAGCCCACCATGACCGTTGGAATAACCGAGAAGGAGGCCGCTGGCCAGCTGCTGGACGACTTGTACCTAGACATGTTCCACCTGGTCGAGGAGCACACGCGGTGCCGCATCAATCTGGAGAGAAGCAACGCCAGTGGGGCAATTCTCTTGGCCCGCACTCGATTCCAGCACGGAGGTAGTAACTCCGTGTCCACGGCCCAGATCCCCACGGAGAACAGTGCCGAGTTCAATGCCCTCTGCCGGGTCGTGGACTCTGGGGACGGCATCTCCATCCAGAGGCAGGCGGTGGACAAATCCAAGGGCTTCGTGGAGCCCCTGCACTGGTTCTCGTGAGTACTGATAACGCCTAAATGGGTCACTGTGATAAGTACTCCTTCCTTTCAGGGTTCTGCCGCCCATGAGTTTGCGCAATGCGGTTTCCAAGTTTAAGGACTGCATCGAGCTGGTGGCGGAGAGCACAAATCTGCAGCGGCAGCTGGCGGATGCCCTGAATTGGATTGCTAAACTGCGCCAGACGGCCCTGCTAAACTAGATACTAAGCACCCACACAATCCATAAACGTTAAGAACAAAGTCGAGTTCAGATCATAAATATAACAGAATTATGAATTACAATGGCTTTTCCAAAATATGTTATCATTAAGCTATTCTTTTTATTAAATGTCTGTAAATCGAAACAATTTCCCCTTCATATTCCTGATTCATTCACGATATGTGTGCAAATAAATAAGGTATGGGTATGCACATAATGTGACCTCATTTAGGACAGGTCTGACACATCTCCTCCTAAATAACTTAAAAACACGATGTCCACATTGTATAGCACTAATTCGAAACAGATTATATTTTGTGCTTTTCGTTTTAAATTTCTAGCAGTTTATATAGCTTTAAAACTCTTTTTTCTTATTAAAAATCTGTACAAAGTTTAAACCGATCCACCACAGTATAATAAAAAAAATCGTATTCGCACGACTAATTTGTAAAATATCGTTTGTAATACTCTTAACTTTTCTACTAATTCATGTTAAACATAATGAAAGAGTTCTTAGCATTTCCTTTTAGGTTCCTCATTAAAAAAATTAATTTTAAAATAAATCTATTTTTAAAATTCCGTAAAATTTCGCATTTTTACGAACAAACCCCAATGCTTTATTGAGCTACGAGAGCACTTTGGGCATCCTGGGGTTAAGGTTTTCTGCGCTCTCATGGCCGGTACTGCCACTGGGCGAGAACAGAACCCGCAAGTGGACAGCACCGCGAATTCTACTCGTCAGCTGTTTGGCTTGTCAACCATTTTTACGCTTCGTGTTCTTGGCGAAAATTGAAATCGAACGCGTAATTCGCTTGTTATTTCAGCGGAGTGCATGGTGAGTCCTTTTTTCGTGGGCTTTCGAGGCCGTTGGGGCCCGTAGATGCGTGCCCCGAACAAAAGGCATTGCACTTTGGCCGGAGCAGAGCCTTAAGGCCAAAAATCGATAATTGCCAAACGAAAAACGAGCTAAAATTAAAGTAATTAACAAGTAGTGTAACCAAATTCCAGCCCGAATAATAGAAGCATATTGTGCGGGAACATGCGAGCGGCGGAAGAGCGGAGGAGCAGATAACAGATAGCAAAGCGACGCCCAAAAAGTGACAGTTAGACGCGCAAGAAGAAGCTGCAGCACAGCGCGGGCCTTTGTTGTTGTGCCTGCCAGGGATCCACCCACTCCCAGTCCCAAACACCCACGTGCCTGCCACCCCCTTTGGCCATGAGCGGCGCACGGGATCAGGCCGATCCGCCGCTGCTCCAGCTCGAGGACGAGGTGGATCTCATCGGAGACTTCGTAAAGGACCAAGCGCCGCCTGGCAGCCAGCTGGCCCCGCTCCTGAATGGCTTCGAGACGACCGCCAACCAATTGACCACCAAAGTAGAGGTGCGTGCACCCGGCTCTTTACCACAATCCTCCGAAACTTGATGTGTTTCTTTCCACAGATCAACACCATTGGCATGGGCAAACGCAAAACTAGGAGACGAGGCAAGAAGGAGCGGGAACCCATGTTACTGTCGGTGGACGACGACGAGGACGAGAAGGAGGCGCAAGAGGAGAGGCACCACACAAACGGCCTACCTCTAGGTGAGGAGAGCGCCGGGGGCGATGCTGTACTGCAGAAACCGCAACTGGATAATTTGGTCATGCTCCACGACGACCAAACCGACGACGGCGACGACGAAGATGGCGAGGAAGAAGTGCTGCTCAGGAGGAGCTCAAACCTGCGTAACCAGAGATTCAAAGGTCGCGCTGAGGAGATCATCGACAGCCACAGCCAACAGCCACAGATCATTAGTCACATCGCACCCGCGAAGGTAGCCACATCTGCGTCGACAGCGGCATCTCCGCTGAAAACCTCTTCGCACATTGCCCTCGCTCGTCACCCGCATGACGAGGCCGACGACATCTGCCTAGTGCCAGAAATCGACTTCGAGGGCATGTCCACGGACGCGGGCAGCGACAACCGGGAGTCCCAGCCGCTCCTGGGAGGAGGCAGTGCCAGTCACGGAAGCCGCATCAGTGAGCTGTTGGGCGGACTGGGACGCGGGCACGATCATGTGGAATTTGTGTCCAACACATTTGGCGGTGAGTGCGCAGTCGACTAACGAAGTCATACAAGTTGCCATATGTGTGGCTTCAAACTCTGGGTTCCCCATCCCTTAAAAGTACACAACGTGTGCATTGTACACTCAAACTAGATTGCTCCTTTGTTTGTTTCGAGGCTTTACTCATGCGCTTATCACTTTTACGGCCGCATATTATTAATTCTGTTGAAAATAATAGAGCTAGTGAGGAGCAAACGCCTTTGCCTAAAGATTACACTTCCCTAGATTATGATGCAAAGATATTTATAAAGCCCCTTTCAGTCTAAAAACAAGAAAGGGATAGGGTTGTGTTTGCGTTTCGATCTTATTAAGTATAGCTTCCGATTTGCGTGCGTTTAAACGTTGAGATCTCGGAAATTGTATGAGCTAGCAATTTGGGTTTTACCTTTTCAAACAAATTACAATCTTTGCGCCCACGTTTTTGGTATTAAAGCTATTTGGTAAATGTATGAAAGCTATCGTTCAATCCGCAGTTTTTATAAAAGTGTTAGCATAGTATTGCATTGGCTGAAATTATTTTTGAAAATTTCGATTTGGTGGTGCGACAGAAATGTCTTTAGTCGAAATTCGTGGCAAACTTGTATTGATGTAAGCGTAGATCACGTAGACTTCGCTTGAACACCGCCCGCTAATTTTGTTAAATTTATTTTCATACAAGTTCTCTCTGATAAATTTATTGAGTTTGGATGTTCACGGAAGTACTGGTCGAGTTCGTTTTAATAACGCGATTTGCATAGTCTGATCTGCCGGTGACCTGTGTGATTAAGATGATTCGCACTACTGCATTTCATCATGTGATGAGTAACAGCCCCTGATTTGTTATTATTATTGCATTTCGACATTTTGTGTTGAAGGCGAGTTTATATTTCTTATGGCAATCTAGCATAAGATAAAATCCAGCCCCAATGGTTTGGAAAATGGGATGTGGGTGAGTTTTTACGACGAGGGGTACATAAAATCACAAAGTATATAAGCTGGAAAAAATCGTCCGTTCGTTTTCGTCATTGCCCCAAATTTCAAAATATTTTGTATAGCTGTGCGTTTCTATTACCTTTCGACCGAAATCAAAAAATTTGGTGTTGTAAATGTTGGTTCGCTTGGATGTGATCGTGTCCCTCGTTGCTCTGGTTTGAATTTGGTGCTGGAGCGTTTCATTAGTTCCAAGGCAGGCGCTTTCAAAGATGGAACTTGTTCTGTTGGCATCTGTCGCCAATTGGACATAGCCCCATGGCGAAGGACAACATAAAGATAGTCATCAGCGAGGGGCCAGGCTCAAGTGCAGATTCATCTCCATTCAAACCGATTGACGATGAACTGCCCACGACGAGCAAGGATGTGCTGGAGGGCAGGACCTCGGTGGCTTCCGCCTCAGCGCCCTACGCCTGCATCTGCTGCGAGGGCAAGTGCCAGCTGGACAAGGACTATCTCGAAACTCAGTCGGAGTTGGAGGGCGATCCCCCGGTCCTGATTAACTCGCCGTCGATGGCGCGTGACTCCAAAGACACGGTAACCGTCAAAATTGTGTCTCCGCCCTGCAACTGCGCCAACTGCCCGCTGAGGAACTTCTGTGAGTGTAACTGGCCTTATCGAAACGCTTTGGCTATGCTAATTGTGACCTGCTTCCCTATCAACTGCCGACCGACTTGACGGTTCTTGGCTGCCTCCGCACTCAATTTAATTGTGTCCCCATGTCGCGCTTGTCGAGCAGCAGTCGCGAAAACTTCATCCAGCAAGTGTTCACCATTTGCCAGGACTCGCAGGGCGACTTCAACGAAAACTTCGACTTTATAGGTAGCGTCGTGAAGCTTGGAATTTAATTTGAGTTTGGAACATATACTCTAAAATACGTTATTACCATTATTGTATATAAGGGAGAGGCCTGATATGAAACTAATCGCCTTGTGGACTTTCTTGCCTCCAGGTTAGGTGGGGCTTCGAAATTCGTCACAATCAATCGTTTTCCCGCTTTCGTGCTAGCTCGTTAGTTATTTTTATCCGACAGCTGGCAAGGAATTGCCATCTCATTAAAGGCACTTACACTCGACTCTCGACAGGCGCTCTAATAATTTATTAGGACTACAGTTTCAAGGGGAAATTATCCAATTTGGATGAGAAACGCACAGTCTGTCTTGTGCCCTGTGTGAGGCATGCGAATCTTCGTCCTACGCACAAACTTTATTAGTAATTTTAAGCTTGTGCGCTAACAAATTGTATTTTAATTTAGCAAGTTTTTAATTCTTACAGATGATCCACTTTTCTCGGAAATCGTGGCGAAGGCAGAGGGAGCCATCGAGAGTGGTGTGCTGCCCGAGCGCATTTACCAGGGTAGCAGTGGTTCCTATTTCGTCAAGGATGCCTCCCATGTAAGTAGCCTACGCTGGCGGCTTCTAGTCTTTCTTGCGCACGAAAGAAGTTTGGTCACTAAGTTTTTACCCTAACTTCATATATTTTCACTAATCCGCGCATAGACAAACAAATCAGGAAATCGGGGAAGTCCTGCAATTATGTTGTTTTTGCAGAACTTTTGGTTTATCCTGGGACATTATTTACGCCTTTAATAGTTAAGGCCTTCACAAAGATAGCATTTTAAATGGATTATTTCTCTCTCAAGGAATGTCTGGCTGTATTCAAGCCCAAGGATGAGGAACCCTATGGCAGACTGAACCCAAAGTGGACCAAATGGATGCACAAGCTGTGCTGCCCTTGTTGCTTCGGCCGTGCTTGCTTGATTCCCAATCAGGGGTAAGCTAATACATCAAAATTACGTACGCTTTAAGATCAGACAGGCAATACACTAGATCACTTATTGGCTAAAGCATTTTAGTTTCGACCTAGTTTCATGATAGTGTTGGTCAACATATTTCAGGTACCTGTCGGAAGCCGGCGCCAGCTTAGTCGATCGAAAGCTTAATCTAAATGTGGTTCCAAAGACGCGGGTGGTCCGACTGGTGGCCGAGAGCTTTAACTATGCCCGCATCGATCGCCAGAAGGCCAAACTGAAGAAGCGCATCAAGGAGCACTATCCATCGGCCCATTTCAACAGAATGAGCCTTCCTCTAAAGGTGAGTAGAAGCTAGAAAAATAAATCAATAACACAATAACACAATCCAAATACCTTGCAGACTGGTTCCTTTCAGCTCTTTGTGGAGGGCTACAAGGATGCAGACTACTGGCTGCGGCGCTTCGACAGCGAACCCTTGCCGCCGTCGGTGGCCAAGTCGTTTCAGCTGCAGTTCGAACGCCTTGTCGTCCTGGATTACATCATTCGAAACACAGACCGTGGCAACGACAACTGGCTGATAAAGTACGTTGCGCCCAAGATCAAGAGTCAGGTGGGCGGCACCGGTGGCAGGACTATGCACGGGGTCGTGCGTCCCAAGTTGCCGACTGCTCTAGGGGTTTCGGAGATCGTTGACGTAAACGAGCCGCAGGGTAGTAGGAATCCAAAGAACGATGGCCATCCAGCTGATGGGACGCCCACCAATGGACAGCAGGACAGCAGCAGTCTGCCGAGCAGTGAGGATGAGCCCTCTTCGAGATCCCCTACCTCGGAACCCGATTGGAACGTAGTGAACTCTGCATTCATTCGGATCGCCGCCATTGACAACGGCCTCGCTTTTCCCTTCAAGCATCCGGACTCCTGGCGAGCCTATCCCTACCACTGGGCATGGCTGCCACAGGCGAAAATTCCATTTAGCGAAGAAATCAAGGATCACGTGCTCCCGCAGTTGTCAGATATGAACTTTGTCGAGGAGATTTGCACAGACCTGTTGTACCTGTTCCAGCAGGATCGTGGGTTTGACAAGCGTCTGTTCGAGCGCCAGATGTCTGTGATGCGGGGTCAGATCCTTAATCTCACACAGGCACTGAGGGATGGCAAGTCGCCTGTGCAACTGGTTCAGATGCCGGCCGTGATTGTGGAACGGTGAGT
Source organism: Drosophila biarmipes (assembly GCF_025231255.1). NCBI lineage: Eukaryota > Metazoa > Arthropoda > Insecta > Diptera > Drosophilidae > Drosophila > Drosophila biarmipes. The sequence goes on along the minus strand of NC_066616.1, from coordinate 4,510,867 downwards.
AGTCCGTGATTTCACAGACGGAGCGCGGTGCAAAAAACAAGTTATATTTATTCAATGGGTTTCTCTTTCGCAGATCAAGCGGCAGTCGTTTCTTTTCATTTACGCAGCGCTTCCAAAACAAGAGTCCATTCTTCTCTTGGTGGTAAATTACCAACTAACTGATACAGAGACACTACTTACTGGCCCCTTTTTTAATTTTCAGCTAAATGACCACCGAGAAGTCACTGCTAACCCCACCAAAAACCAAATCCTGCAGTCCGGACCTGCAGCCTCATCATCATCGTGTATATGCGCTTCGTTGTTGTCTAGTATATTTCCAAATCGTAATCAGTTGCTGTAGGCAAAAAGCCCAGAAATTTATTTTGTTGTAAATCCCAGATTTCTTTCGTCCAAAATACCCATATGTCATATGCAATAATTTAATAACTTTATCTACGTGTTTATGGTTTAGCTAACACTTTCCATGGTTATGTATATGTAGGAAATATCCTTTGTTTGTCAAGTGTTTGTATAGTCAATTGTTTATGCATAAAATAAGATGAACTCGAGAAAAGTTCGTTAAGAATTCTGTGCGGTCATTTAAAAGAAACTCTCAAGCGGTTTTTAAATTTACTTTCTTTATTCATTAATTATTATTATACATAAAGCATATCAGTGAAGTAATCAAACTCATTTACATTCGTTAGCACCCGGAGCATTAAATATTTTAACTTACTCAAATCAAGATTGCCTATTGTTATTCGCATTAACATATTTAACGGTTTCCTTATCTGAACTAAAACTTAATTTATTTTTTAATGTACCGAGTATCCTGCACTCCAAACTAGTTGAGTTTAATGAGGGAGGCAGCCAAATAATGTGGAAATATATATATATCAAGTAAAGTACATATATATAGTATATATAAAATTATTCGTATGTCAAAGGCAAGCCTTATATTAACATCAAAGCATTATATTATAACAGTTGAACAGAAACTACAAATCTTTACATTTACATCCCCGAGCTTATTATTTAATAACAAAGTATGTAAAACTATTCAAAGACGCACCTAAACTCTAAAAATCGTAACACTGAACAGCCTTGGACTTCTATAGAATCGCTACAAGAGCCAATCGTCGGATGCGTCAGATGTCAGTCTACTAACTACAGCTGTCTTGCAGAGACTACCACTGGCCTTAGGTTCCTCCTCGCTTTCCTGGACAACGATAACACTTCTAGGACATCCAGAGCCATTTGCTATTTCCGTATCACGGGATTCAGCCTCTTCTGGGATGTCGGGTACAGCGGCTGCTTTAAGATCCAGATCAGATTCGGGCGCGTCGTTTTTAACGTCTATTTCAATATCATTTGTAATTTCCGCGTCCAGGGATTCGTTTATAAAGGTTACATCAGGATTAGAGCATGTATCTGGAACCAAAGCTTCATTTTTAACGACCATTTCAGAATCTTTAAGGAAGTCCTCATCCGGGGTACTGAATGAAATAGTAATATTATCTGCTGGCTCGGCGGTCTGCCAGTCATCATCTTCTGTAGCTTCATTCTCCTCCAGTGGGCTTAAGAACATTTCAGTCTCTGAACTCATTTTGGGAACAACGCGCTGCGGCGTGGATAGAAAAGTAGTTATCGATGGCTGATACCCTGTACTCAGCATAGATGCTCGACCTTCGTACTTGTACCATTGGGTAGGCACTTTCCCAGTGACAAAGAGATCTCGACCCACGGGAACGGTGCTAATGACTCGTTTTGGTTTGAGAAAGCGAACAAAGCGCTCCAATTCTTTGTAGCTGGAGTGCTCCGAGTACTCAATGCCAATTATGCTGATTCGCTTTCCGTACGAAGGCTTACTGTTCTTCTCCCATCCGCTGGGCCTTATGCCTAGCAGCATGTCGAATTGGTCCTCGAACTCATTAAAATACTCAACCAGGCTCTGAAACGCGAAATAGAGAACGATTAGTGATTAACACTATGAGCCATGTCAAGCTGCTGGGACCTACCGGATAGCTAATTTTTCCCATGGTAATAACGTGCAAGTTTGCCTCACGGGGATTGTCTGTTAAAACGTTTTCCAAATCTGGCCATTGCAGGCATTTGGCTGCCATGTTGCGCTGCGGATCCGTCCAAACTCTCAATGCGAACTCTTTAGCCAATGCCAGCCAGATCTTCTCCTTGCCTATCACATAGGATCCGCAGACCACCAGTATTCGCTTAGCCGGATTTTTCTCTATAAAGGCGTGCACCAAATTTCTCGCTCGGTCGACGCTCTCCGACTGGTGACAAAAATCGTAGTTCTTGTTCATGTAGGTTGTGTCCAGATAGAGCAAATCGATGTTGGCGTGGTTCCAAAAGATGGGCAGGGATTCCATTTCGGCGCTGGCCCGAAAATCTCCAGTGTGGAGGATGCATTCGCCAGAGCTCAGTTTGAAAAAAAACATGATGGCTCCAGGGCAGCTAAAAAGGTAACAAAAAGATGACTAAGCTGCAATAGGGGAAAACAATTGGTCTCACTGGTTAGCTTCTAGTGCGGTAACTTGGACATCTTCCACCACCAGCGTTTGGTCGACATCAATTTCGTGGATGCACCTTTCATCCACTTTGATAAAAGTGCGCACTAAGCTCGCAGTGGTCGGACTCATGAAGAGGGGATAGCAGAACTTTTTGGTCAGGCCGATGTAGTGATCCACGTGGTAGTGCGTGAGGAAGTAATGTGTGACTCCTTCTACATCGCCAAACTGGAAGCCGTCGACACAAAAAGATGTTCCCTCTATAACTTTGTAGGGCGGGCATGGCTTTGGCTTTCTTGGTTTGCGCCCAGTTCCTTTCTTGGGGCTCTCACATGGGTTGGAAAAGGTTTCAGACAGGGGTCGTAGAAGCCCAGGGAAGCTCTTGACGCTGGTTGGACTGTTGAGCTTTGCTTCTGGGATGGGAGTACTAGGATTTTCTTCTGGGATTGTGTCGTGTGATGGCGACCTGAGCTTAGTTGCCATTATAGGACTTCTCGCTGAACTCGGGGAGTTTTCCGCCGGAAGATCCTCTTTGATTGCTTGCTCGTCGTCGGAGCAGAGGTCGATCACTTCCGCTTCGGAGAGCTTCGCATTCTCCTTGCCCTTCGCCCGGCGACCAGGCTGTACGCGCTTCTCGGGCAGCCTGAGATCCAGTGCATCCGCAGACGCGCTGCTAGTGGTGGTAGACTCGTCGAAGAGGCGCTTGCGTCCCCTTGAGGTTCCCTTCCGTTTGCCAAGCGGTGGTTCCACCACCTTGGCGGATGACTTTGGCACCATGTTGACTTTGTAGTTCTTGGTGGCACTTTTGAAGAAGGAATCGATGCGCATTTGGCCTGGCAGAGGCGTCTTTTTACTCGACCGCTTGATCACAGTGCTGGCTATGATAGCAGCACCGAGTGGTTCCGTTATCGCCTGGACTTTCTTCGTAGTAGTGGCCGCCCGAGTTTTTCCCGCTCTTTTTTTCTGTGGCGTGCTGTTATCATCGGTGAGCGGAGGGTCCGGCCCCGGTTCCACATTTAAGCCAGTGGTGGCCTGCAGTTCTGCGAATGACTTTATCTTTATCTTTCCTACATTGGACATCTTGTTTGCCACAACGCGATAACAACTCCAAGGAAGGATCGGCCTGCGTCGATTACAAGCAGCTTCTCCGCAATAGGAACGTTTTACGCCCAACAAACGGTCCCACTAAAGTAAGATAGATCGAGCGCGAAATTTAAAAGACGAAATCTGTAAAAGCGAAGCTACTGCCATTGAACTTACTATCTCGTTCAGACAGTGGCTTCGGTATGTTATACAATAAGTACATAAGTAATGTGCAAATATACAAATGTTATAAACAAAGAAAAGTGCAAATTTTCAGTATATCTTACACTCAATGGACATAGATTTCTAAGGTTTCAACTAAGGTTTCCTGTTTTTCTTAAATTTCGTCAAAACCAGCGATTATAATTACACTCTTGGTGCCCAAATAATCTAATAAAGTTAAAAAAATATATATTTACATTTCCTGTACAATTTGTATAGAAAGTGCTTTGGCCCTAATAATGGGGCTACAAATGTAATTTGGCAATTTAAAAAAATCGTAGTCATAAAAATTGTCTTAAAAATCGAACATGGTAAAGTAACATTAGTGTTCACAGGAATTTTTTACAACCGAACTTGTAGGAATTCTTCCATACATCAATATAAATTCCAGCCGTCATCTCTGTGATACCCTAGTTAAAGGTAAAAAGCGCGTTTATTGAGAAACGGGATTTTTTAGTGCGAATTCGTGGTGGAAAGCCATTTCATCATCTGGCCACACTGCGCTGAAACGAAAACAAAAACAAAACACAACAAATTCAATACGTTGGAAAAAAAAAAGCATTCGCGTGCTGACTGTTGCATGCAACGGAGGTGTTTGAGTAGTGTGTGATACCGATTTTTACTTATTCTGTTTTTTTCAAAACAAAAATATAACGTAATATATACGTTTAATACCTTTTATAAATATTTGTCTGTTGTTATTGGTTAAATAAACAATCAATTACGGGTAAAGTTACTCCAAGAAAAATGGCCTCCTCCGAGGCCAAGGGTAAAAACCCTTATTCGGAGCTGAGCAACGTTAAAAGGCCGAAATTATCGCCCTTAAATAAAAAGAAAAAACCTACGGATAACAATTTAGTAGAATCGGAAAGCGAAGAAGTTAAGATGAAAGAAGTCATTGACCCTGTAAGTCATCCGAGTCCAACCAGCCAAGTAAGTGGTAAAGCTATAACGGATCCTGCTAGCAAAGAAGAGAAGAGAGAAAGTGGAAATTTGGAAAACAACGGATACTCGTACAGCAGCGCTCACAAGGGACCCTTTGTGGTCTACATAGACAAAATTGGTGAAACCAATGGCGAAAACCGACCTAGAAGAGTTCCTATAAATCCTCTTGAACTAAATGCTGTCCTGCTAAAATTAAATATTAAAGATATAATTTCAGTAAATAAGATTGGTTATGGGCGCTGCAAGGCTGAGTGCAAGTCAGCAACGGCAGCTAATAGCATCCTGTCCTCAAATCTTAAAAGTAATGGTTACGAACCTAAAATTCTTAAGCATTTCATTTTTAAAATGGGTATTATTTTTAATATTCCGACAAAATTTTCCGACTCTGAACTTAAGGAGTACATTTCTTCTCCAGTACCTATTCAAGAAATAATTCGTGTGAAGACTAAGGACCGAGACAATAAAGATATTTTTATTAACACTCCTAGGGTTAAGATTCTTTTTAAAGGTACTCAAATTCCCAACGAGATTGTCTTCCTGTACACCAAAATTAATGTTAGTCCATATGTTCCTTTTAGTCAATGTTTTCGTTGTTTTAGATTTAATCACTTTGCTCAGCATTGTAAAAAAACTGAACAAAAATGCAGTAAATGTTCTCTTTTGCATTCAAGAGAACAACAATGTAATCAACTCGTTTGTGCCAACTACAAACAAAATCACCCAGCCACCTCTCTTGAGTGCCCTGCTCGTAAGAGAGCGTACGCTATCCAGAAATGTATGACTATTGAGAATTTATCACGAAATGAAACGAAGATTAGGTACCCCTCTCTCTTCCAAATTTTAGATGAAGTCGACACCAACGACTTAACCCACTTCCCCCAGCCAACATGGCAAAGAAAATCTGCCAATCCAGTGTTACAAAATAATACCAAAATAGCTACCCAACAAATATTTGCACAAAACCCTTTTAATAAGGTTGTTAAGAACTCTCTTAACAAGAAAAACGAAGATAAAAATTCACGCGACACTATGATCAGCTGGAAAGCTGCTCTTCATGAACATGAGTACACTCCAAACGAAAAGTTTTCTCTCATTCATTCTAATCCACCTAGTTCCTCACCCTCTAGTCAACCTTTTTTAGACAATCCAGCTCTTGAAGCTGCGGAGAATAGCTTAAATCAATTAGATTCTGAAATATCCTCATTTCTAGTCAACGAAACAACCAATTTAGTACCTGAATCAAGAAACTTTTTAGAGAATTTAAGAAACAGAATAGCACTTACAAACTCAAAAATTGATTTGTTCAAAATTAATCAACTTGTTTAATTTTGAATAATAACTTTTTTATTTATTTATTAATCTATTTACTTATTTTTTCTAATTTTTCTTTTTGTTTTTTTTTTTTTTTCTTTCTTCTGTTAAATTAATTGTTTTTTATTTATTCGTTTTTCTTTTCTCTTTCATTTGTCTATCTGTTTTCATTTGAAAATAAAACATAAAGTTATATTATTTAAATGACAATAAAAATCCTACAGTATAATATTCAGAGCTTAACTGCTAATAATAACAAACAATTACTAGAATTATTCTTAGTAAAAAACAACATAGGCATAGCAATTTTATCAGAGATATGGGTTTCCAATAATTCCATGTGTAGCTTGGCAAATTATAATTTTGTATGTAAGCCGCGTAACGATGGTTATGGAGGCGTTGGAATTTACTTAAAAAAACACATACGCTTTAAACAAATCAACTGTGATATTAGCTTAGAAGTCATTGGTATCCGTACAATTAACCTAAGAAATAATATTAATATTTTCAGTGTCTATGCTGCTCCCAGCACAGACATTAATTCTTTTCAACAAGGTTGCGATGATCTATTTACTATTGCTGCTCAATCGAGTGGTCTAACTGTCATAGGTGGTGACTTCAATGCCAAATCCAGCATTTGGGGTAATAATACTCAAGATGTCAGAGGCGGTATTTTAGAAAATTCCCTCTTACACTCCGGTTTCTTTTGCCTTAACAACGGCTCTCCAACTTACTCCCATAACCCATCCTATAGTTCAACACTCGATCTCACTTTCATTAATAGTAGCAATCTTTGTTCTAACTGGTCCTCAATAAATTCTAAAATATCAAATAGCAATCATTTCCCAATCTTAATTGAAATAGACCAAATTTCTGCTTCGACTAATATTATTAAATTTAACCATAATAAAATAATCAAAGACTTTTCCAAAATTCAAATTACAACGTTAGATAGCATTTCCAACTTATCCCAAACAATACACTGTAATAATTCAATTAAAATAAATACAAACAATAGATATGTTCCAAAAAAGTATTGGGACGAGGTATGTGAAAAATTGTTTAGATTAAGAAACGCGTGCAGACAAAAATATTTTAAATCCAAACTACAATCTGATGCTATTGCCTATATTAACAGTAATAAAAAACTTAACAACTATTATTATAAAATGAGAAAAGAAAACCTCAATAAGCTAGCAGAAGACATTTCTAACCCCTCTTCTCTGAAAGATATGTGGAACAAAATCAAAAATCTTAAACTTTTTAAACAAATTAAACCGTCAAACAGTGCAATATCTGACTCAGAACATAGAGATTTTCTCAATCAAATAGCCACAGCTCCCAACACTGCGATGTGTCCTGACGTATCTTTTTCTCCTGATCTGCTTTATAGATATACCAACTCTAATTTCTCAGCGCGTGAACTTCTTGACTTCCTTAACTCTCGTAACCCAGACTCGGCTAAGGGTCTTGACAACATTTCATACAGAATGCTTCTATCTCTACCCTTAAGTCAAATAGAAAAACTGGTATCCCTGCTAAACATTACTTTAGACAATGGGTTTATTCCAGATCAGTGGCGGAAAATAAGGGTTATACCTGTTCCCAAAAAAAATCTAGACTCTTCAATTATTACCAACAACAGACCTATCTGCCTTCTAAGTGTGACTTTTAAGTGCTTAGAAGGTTTGATTAAATTGCGGATGGAAGAGCACATTAATAAAAATAAAATTCTGCCACCAAGATCCTATGCGTTCAGAAAAAACCATTCTACTGCCCAATGCATCAACGATGTAATAAATAACATAGCCAACCTAAAAGCTCGTGGTTTCCACGTTACCGCAGCGGTTTTAGACTTAAGTAAAGCCTTTGATGCCGTCAATATCCCTATTCTGGGTAGCAAATTAGTTAGTTTGGGTTTCGACCACAATCATATCTATTTCATTATAAACTTCCTTAGTAAAAGAGTTCTCACTATGGGTACTGCAGAGATAACTGTAAACAAAGGAGTTAGTCAAGGTAGTTGTCTGAGTCCAATCCTCTTTAATTTATATACAGCTGAGCTTCACAGCTTAAGTAATGACCATGACAGTATTCTGTTCCAGTACGCTGACGACTTCTTTCTAGTCTGTTATGACAAAGTCTTTTCGATGGCTGAAGAGAAATTAGAACAAAAAGTAAATAGATTTATGGAACTGTGCAATATTAATAATCTTACTTTTAATCCAGACAAATCAGCCACCATTCATTTTAATCTAAGGAAAAAACCTTTAAGTATCTTGTGCAATAATATTATTTTAAAAAATGTAAATAGTATAAATTATTTAGGTAGAGTCATAAGTTCAAACAACTCGTCTGTTCAGCATGTAAATAAAACGATCTCTAAATCGAATCAAACGAATATGTTTATTCAAATGCTCAGTGGTTGCCGCTTCGGAGTACATCCAAGCAAGTCACTACTCTTTTATAAAGCATTTATTAGAACTAGATATGAATACGCCTGCTCCTCTTTTTCAAACATATCAAAATCAGTACAAAACAATATAAATAAGCATGCTAATTTCCACCTTAGAAAGGCCTTAGGACTTATTAAATCGACTCCAATTAATATTATTTATAATCTTGCAGCTGAACTTCCTCCAGCTTATAGGATTAAATTCGCTACAGCGAAGGAGTTGGCCAAAACGTTCGCTCATGGACTACCATCTGCGTCGCTTTTGTCAAACTCCTTTGTAGCCAAAAATACTAGTTACAGTAGAATTTATGCTGAATTTAAAAATATCCTGGATAGTATTGCTCCTATTTGTCCTTACTCTCTGTCCACACGCAAGATTTCAGTTGACACAAATTTCTTTAAAGGTACTTGTACGAATAAAAAAATGGCAAACGAGACTATAATTCTCTCTTTATTTAAAGAAAAAATAAGAGGTTTAACCTCAAAAAATATGGAAATCATCTTCACGGATGGTTCTGTGTCGGAAAATTTTACAGGCAGTGCCTTTGTTCACTTAAATTCCAATTCGATAAAAAGTTTCTACACCGACAAAAAACTATCGTCGCTGACTGCTGAACTCACAGCCCTAGAAAAAGCCATTGACTTCGGTATTTCAAAAAAGTTCTCCAAAATAGCAATTTTAACTGACAGTCTTGGTGCCATCCAGACAATAAAGAACACGAACTCCAAAAACTGCATCTCTCAATGCATTCTGAAAAAAGTCATAAACAACCCAACCCTGCTATCCATAGAATTTCACCACATTCCAAGCCATTCCAATATTTGGGAAAACGATCTCGCAGATACAGCGGCTAAAAACGCTAAAATTAACGGCTCTTTCGCACCCGTCAGATGGACCCTTAAGGACGCAATCAATCATATGTTCGCGCAAATAAAACAAGACTGGGAGCGTGAATACAGTCTGTTCTCATTAGAGCGTAACAAGGGTTACTCTCTCCTCTCACCATATACCACTTCCAAGCCTTGGTTTAAAAACAAAGAACACCTATTCAACCGTATAGAAACGAAGACTCTTAACAGAATCTTAAGCGGACATGCTTTTGACAAATACACACTTTCCAAAATGAAAGTCTACGATAACGCCCTATGCGATTCGTGCAACGTTAATGAAGACATTTCGCATATTTTGTTAAATTGCTCAAAATATACACCAACAAGACAAAATTATCCAACACTACTTAAATATAACGATATCTATCGTTTACTTGGAAATGAACCAATTGAAAATTGGACATCGATTACCAGTTTCATTCGAGCTGCTAATATTAATATCTAATACAACACACTCCACACTGCTCATTTAACACACTATAACACCATCCACGCTTATACCAACTCACAAAATCTTAAAATTAAAATTTCTCACACACATTGATAACATTTTCATCGCTTATCGTTCATCGTCATCGCTCATCGTTCATTGTCATCATAACATCACCAGAAACTACTGCACGATATTTACATAGCTGTCCATTAAATTTTGTTTTTCTTGAAATTTAATTTCATACATTGGCAGTGGCGTTAACCCGTTCCAACGGGGCGGCCAAATAATTCTTCCCTCTTCACGGAAGGAAGTAACTTAATATTTAAAAAAAAAAAAATACGTTGGAAAAAAGGCATTTTCTTCTGGGGATTCTTAAGCTGGGCCTTTTTGCCCGCGCCTTCAGCATGGCGTGGCGTTCAGTGGGAGCCAACAATGAGGACCTCATTCGTCAACTGAAGGGTGAGCCATTCTGACCGCTTTGCCCAACGGAAAGTGTTAATAATAGAGACGAAATCCTAAGATCACGGCGTCATAGCAAGTGATGGGGTGGCCAAGGCGATGGCGGAAACCGATCGCAAGCACTACTCCCCGCGCAATCCCTACATGGACGCCCCGCAACCCATCGGAGGTGGTGTAACCATCAGTGCTCCTCATATGGTAACTAAAAGCCCTCGACTGACCAGCTGCCTACTTTAAGGGGTTACATGGGGACTAAGATCCAAAATCGGGAAAGAATTACATTACTGTTCATTATAAGAGCCTTTTTCGAACTTAAAAGTAGTACAATTTATTTTGATGCACATGAGAAGCATAGGGGGGCTGCGTACCCCTATTCTAAAGGTTTCTAAAATGGGTTGTTACGTATGATTTTTTGACATGCTTAATAGCTTTATCCTTTTTAACGACGCAGCATGCCTTTGCCTTGGAGTATCTACGCGACCACCTGAAGCCTGGAGCACATGTGCTGGACGTGGGCTCTGGATCGGGATACCTCACGGCCTGCTTTTATCGTTACATTAAGGCCAAGGGCACCGATGCGGAGACCCGTATCGTGGGCATAGAGCACCAGGCAGAGCTTGTGAGGATAAGCAAGGCCAACCTAAACACCGACGACCGTGGCATGCTCGACTCCGGGCACTTGCTGATTGTCGAGGGCGACGGGCGCAAGGGATACCCAGAGAGTGCCCCCTATAACGCCATACATGTGGGAGCAGCTGCTCCGGACACGCCCACCGAACTGATAAACCAACTGGCCAAGGGCGGACGACTCATTGTGCCCGTCGGCCCTGACGGAGGTTCTCAGTACATGCAACAGGTTGGCGAACCATAGCTAAGGGACAAGCCACTGCTGTAACTAATCCGTTTCTCCCCGCAGTACGACAAGGACGCAGATGGAAAGGTGCAGATGACACGTCTCATGGGCGTGATGTACGTGCCCCTCACTGATCTACGCTCCTGACTGCAACGAGTGGGAAGGTCCCTGGTTGTGGTGCTGCTGCTCGGCTTTATTCTCTACCAAATTTGGGTATACTTTCGATAGTATTAATTACGCAAATCAAATTGGAATGCTTGTTTTCGCGTTGAGTTCAATTAAATAAGTTTCCTGAACAAGAATTTCTTAAGTCTTATTGGTTAGTTTCGTTCAATTATTCTGCTTGGGATAATATAAACACTGCGATCTGATATGAACCCTAGTCTATGTATCTCAGTGACCAAAATTATCTTAAGCCAAGTAAGCTGTGGCAGCTTATATTTACCAATAGGCCAAGAAAATTTGATTATTAGTCAGACCAGAAGCATCTGATTTATTATAGCCAATGCTTTTAAACTGGTTAATGGGCGTCCATCGTCTGAGGTCCGTGGACTTAAAAGGTCCTTCTAATATCTTCAATTTTGAGCGTAAGAATTGTGTTTCCAACCCCATTTGTACTAGGCCCATTCTCAATTCACTTGACATTAATGTCAAAGTCAAGATCATGTCGGGTGTGGAAATTCTAAAAGGGCAGTATGTAAAAGGAGCTCGACGTGAGTGGATCATAGGTTCTCCGAATGGTTAAAAATAATACACAAAAATTCGTACAAACGCGATAATTAAGTTAAACAGACGTCTAAACATATAATTTTAAAGATTAAGTAAATCAAAATAAGTGGCGATAAGCTGTCGGGAATATCCTCCAGGATGAGGTAGGTGCTTGCTTTGGCTTTGCTAATGGCTTTATTAAAATATATTGATAGAATATTATTTTTTTATGGGAAATAGTTTGAGACCGACAAGTACATGCCCAAATATATAACAATGGTGCTAACTTACTGTCTGGGAGCTCCCTGACGACGTTCTGCCAGGACACAGACACTCTAAACGGTCGTGTGGCTTTGGCCGGTCTCTTAGGTTTACGCACATAAGGTCAAGTCTTAGATTTTATTGTGTTAGTGTAGGCACTGCTATAATGTAATATAATCTCAAGAATGGCCAGTTTTTACTTTGCAATAGGTTGTTAGAAAGATTTAATCAGTATTTATGGTTGTTTTTATTGGGAGCCCTTATCGGCCCTCTGGTAAGATGTGGCATGCTATGCCGACGTTAAACTGACATTCAAAACGAAAAAAGGGCTCTTTGAAAACATTTTATCTGCGAGCTTCAATTGAATCCGATTATTTTGAAAATCCGATTTGCGGAAGTCGACTGTCGCACCTGGCATCGCCTATCGACCGGGGCCATCTCTAGTGCCAGAATGTGGCAGTTTGAAAACAAAAAGACAACTGAAATGAACGATTTCGACAAAGGCGAGGGCTTCTGCAAAAAGTCCTTGTCGCCGCGATCCCTGGCTGCGATATCCTTGCATAGCACAGGCATGCAGCTGGGCGACGGCGTTTTCAAGCGGTTGTCGCTCGATGTTGAGGAGGACATTTCCAAACTGCTGGACGAGGCGGGAAAATATATGCGACGCATCCGGGAGCGTAGGCTAAAACTGTCGCACATCCAGCAAGCTGTCCGCTTGGATGAAGACCTTGACCAAGACATTTTCTTTAGGCCGGTCGTGAGCGCAGTTTCCCAAAGACCTCTTGTCGAAGAGAGTCTACATGTTGTAGGCGGAGCTTTGACCGCCGAGCCTGGGCCCGTTCCTCTGGTTTCCGGTCAGGAGCCTGAACCGGAGATTGCCCTTGAACCAGCTTCCTCCCACTCAGGCTGGCTGAAGACGGAGCAGGTGCTGCTGAAGCCGAGCAAGCGTTACCCGCTGACCAAGGAGCAGCAGTCGTTCTTCGAGCTGGTCACAGAGGCCTGCGTCGGCGCCTCGGAATACCGGCGCCAACGGGCGCTCCAAACACTTTCCACAGATCCATCGCTGGAGGTGCTACTGCCCATGCTCAGCGGGTTCATCGCGGAAATGACAGTACACCACGTGGCCCTGGAGAACATGGCGATACTCTTCTACCTGTTGCGAATGACTAAAGCCCTTTTGGCAAACCCTAGGCTAAATTTGCTACCATATGTGAGTATTCGGCTCTGAGGAACGGCAACAGGTGAAAATGCATCTGCTGCATTTCAGCTCCACCTGATCCTGCCGGCCGTTCTAACCTGCCAGCTGATCAAGTTATCGCCCGACTTGGAGAAGCACTGGGCTTTGAGGGAGTACTCTGGCAACATAATCGCCCATATAGTGCGTCACTTTGACTCCTCCGAAAACATCATCTTACCTAGAGTTATTGGGCAAGTACAGAACATTAAGCCACGTTCCGATTTCTTTCATTATCTTTATATGCCTGATTACCTATGTATATGAAAGACAAAGTTTGGAAGCCTAGCCGAGGCTATATGGGGCTAAGTAGATATTCCACGGAATGGGTTTGCACATAATACATTTTATAGGCAAGCTTTGATTAAATTATTTATAATGAGTGAAGAACGTACACAGAAGAAAGAAAAATAAAATGAAATTAAGTCAAGATAATGTTAAATCAGTCTCACGAACGATAGTAGCTTCAGCATATGGTATAGAGTTTGCGTTTAAATGCTTCAATATCTATTTCAACAATTATTAACATGCTGACATTAATACTGATTAAGCTACAATCTAAATTTTCAATCGTATTGCAGGATTTACAAAAGTGCTCTTCTAAAGGAGCCACTGGCGACTGTGTTTGGAGCAGTCATTGGCCTGGGAAAGATGGGTAGTCACGTGGTGCGCGCCTGCATTGTGCCTCAAATACCACACCTATCCAAACGCATTGAGCCTCATCTGACCGCGCGTGACACCAATGAGATGTCCAGCTCCAGTCTGGACCAACAGGCTGCTAAGTATGTGCGCCATCGTGTGATCAAGGTGGCCACCCCGGTGCTGAAGACTATTCACAAACCCCCTGATCTCCCCGATCAGTATGCGGTCGCTTACGGATCTTTAGGTCCGTCGTTGTGTGATTCCGTCGTCGTATCCAGAGTCAGGGTGGAGGCGATGGCTGCAGCCAAGAAGGAGGCTGAAGAGGCGTCAAGAGTGTACCCTTGGGTCCCATCTGCTGATAAACACAGTAAAACAGGACTTGCAAAAGATCCAAATTTAGAGAACCAGACGCCCAGCAACGGAGTTCGCTGCAGCAGTGATGTACCCAAATCAAGTTGTCATAATCTCCTTGTGAATGGACAAGTTGTCAAGATCCTGCCGCGGCTACCGAGCAATCCCATTAGAACAGTTGTTCCGTATGAAAATCAGGCTAAGTTGGTCAAGCCTCCGGGCTACGTGGTAGCTCAACCGAATCAGATTCCGGTGCCGCAGCTCGGAAACGTTGTAGTCCCGCCAGTGTCCATGCGCTCTTTTTCGCAAGCCACTAATGGAATACTGTTTAAGCCAAACAATCTGTGCCTTTTGCAATCCTTCAATAGCGGAAGTCTTCCCTCATCGTGCAATAGTGGCAGAATGCCGGATAACTATTTACTTAAGTAACGATTATATCTGATAAATGCGTGAACTATTTTCTGTGCAAAGTGCAATCATAATAAACACTTCGGGACTTCCACTTTTGGGGAGCTAGAACAACAGGATGGATGCCGCCATCATAATAAACACTTCGGGACTTCCACTTTTGGGGAGCTAGAACAACAGGATGGATGCCGCCTTTTTATTTTAAATTTTAATTGGATTGTTACCGTTTACCGTCGAAACAGCATCCTGGTTAATCGAGCCATCGATTTCTCCCCCAGCAATCGATATTCACGAGCACTTGAGTTGACCATCGGAAGAGTGACCGCTTAGGACCCCGCACGGTATAACCGATATTTAAGCGCGCGGTCACACTGGTGCATTGAAAAGAGCGTATGTGTATTGTTTGTCTGGTCGCTCAATAAAGACGAGAAACGGAAAACTCAGCTTTGTGATCTTGCGAGTCGCCACTACGATGCCTGCAGAGTCCGGAGCTCCAGCAATTTGATATTGGAAGCGAGGTAAAAGGCAGTTGTAACTCAAAACCCCAACGACAACACAGAACGTCTTGTGTGCGCCGCATAGGTGTACGTGTGCGTCTCGTTGCGCGTGCGAATGTGTGTGTGCGGCAATTAAACAATAAGAATCGTTGGGGCAGGGGCGTGGGGCGGTTTAACTGGCGGGGGCTCTTCAGTACAGTGTCTACTCATGGGCGTGGAACGGCACATTGGGGGCCCCAATAACGCAAGCGAAGCGCGAAATTGGGTGTAAGTTGTGGTAGGTGGCCGAGGTCTGGACGCTGCAGTCTGCAGGTGCCCCTGCGGCAGGTGAAACTCGAGTTTCCAGACGGTGCGACAAACTCGTTTCGACCCTCCTGAAGTTAGTTTGCGATCCGGATAATTGGTCAACTTGCGAGAGTGCGAGGGGCTGGAGAATTCAAAGCGTTTCATATTTTTGTTTACATCTGGAATCTCTTCCTCTCTCTGGACCCCGTGGAATCCGAACTATTCTCACCATCACACATGCGCCAGTGAATTTTCAATTAGATCATTAATTTTAATATTGCGCGCGCTTGTGCGGTTTCAATTAGCTTGGTCAGCCATCAAATAACACGAGTCAGGAGCTGGCATCTTGTCTGCCGATTCTCCCTATACTCTTCCAAGCCATCGCAGTTCGTCGGGGAAGAATTTGGGCAAGATAATTCTATTTATTAAAGAGAAACTTGCCTATTGGTGCATATAAAGAACCTTAAAGGATAAATAAAATGGTGTCGTTTACCTGTACCCCAAACCTTACCGTAACGTTAAAGTGATATATGCAACTTTATGTATATAATTTACCAGCTTTGTTTCTCTATATAGCCACTCAATAATTTAGAGGCGCAAGAAGCACCACCAACCAATGTTAATATACTATTAAATTGTTTTTCAAACTGGTTTTAACTTTTTGTTATGTTTATGAAGCTTTATTTAAATTCTTTTCTTCACTGCTTTGGATAGTAAGTACGAGTAAAGTACATTTCAATTGTTCTAATGGGTATCTATTACTTTAACTTTTATATTCCTTTTAAACTATTTATTAGGAAAGGTCAGCTTAACGGGCGCTCATTGATAACCTAGTTTTCCATTTTTACAATTACGAACCTATCTGTCTTTCCAGCCTTTATTATTCCAATCAGGAATGGACCCAATAACCGAGTGAACGGCTGCGCCCAGTTAACATGCCCATGTCCCTGCAGTGCGCTTCGGTTCCGGCACCGGCTGCTGTGCCGGCCACTTTGTCGGTCAGTGCTTCCGGCACCCAGATGCTGCGACCCCAGACGCTGGCCGGTCCCGAGCGGGAGCCCATCAAATTCAACATCAACCTGGTGGGGGCTCCGCCCGAGGTGGAACAGCTGGTGGAGCAGATCAAAAGCGTAGCCGAGCAGTTCCTCTACCACTGGAAGAGCTTTCCCATTGGTGAGTGCCCTTGGACAGGATTGTGTGATGGCACCATGCTAACCAAGTCCCATTTCAGTTCTGCCCCAGGCGCTGGCCAGCAGTGGTCTAAATCTGACGGCCAGGAACGCTACCAACAGCGTCAGCAGCCGCAAAAGTCGTCCCATTAATCTGCGTGACCTTTTTATAGCTCCTCCCTTTGACGAGCTGGACGCCGTGGCCTCGGACGGGAGTGGAGAGCCACGCCGGTTGACGAGCACCCAGCTGAAGACTCTGCGGGAAACTGGGTGAGTTTGCGGTCACGAGACAGAGCTGCTCATTGCGCTGATGGATAGATTGATGGATGAGTGGATGGTGGCTGACGGATGATGGATGGAGTGGCTTGCAATTGCCAGCTTAATAAGCAAAAAGAGCTATTGTGCAGCAGTTAACAGCCAGCTGATTAACAGTGCTTTCGCCACATCCCCCACACCTGATAGTGGTTATTTCGTTTCTTGAGTTCCTTAACCATTGCCTATCATTATGCGACACTTTGCACCCAGCAAACGCAAAAATCAAATTAAGGCATGCTCCAAATCTTTATAAAAGTGAATACGATACCAGCTATCGTAGTCTGTTTATTTGTTTCCTAACCCAACTAAACGCATGACCCACTACTATTGTGTTTTTATTCTGTGTATCACTTGCCAATGAAACTTGAACCGGTAAACCACAATTTGTATGTGACATATTTCTGTAAAGCTTGCAAAAGGATAAATATGGAAAGCCGAAGAAATTAACTTTGGAACAATTGGAAACTATACGTAAAAATGGGTAAATAAACACTATTTAAAGGCGATCAACAAAAGCCTGGGCAAAGTTCTGCCGCTGCATTTAAATCTGTTTAGTCGGTGTTCTTCCGTTTGTACATACATTATTATTTTCTCAATGTTATTTGTTTAGCAGTTAAGTCATTATCCAAAGCCGCTACTTTAAATTTGCATGCTGGTTAAACTGAAACGAAAGTTCAAAAGCAAATCTGCATGTGAAAACCTGTGGAATGAAAAGAAAATGTTGCAGATGAGAAAAATACTCTGAAAAAAACTTTTATAAATTTGGCTTGTAATCTTTGAAAAGCGTTTTTTTATTTTCTGAAAGTGCTGATGTAAGCAACATTATACTGCGGGGATCCTGTTTGTTAATTTAGGAAGTGAGTTATCCACAGACCCCAAGCACACTCACATATTTACACAAACATTCAAACATAATATTCACTTAGAATCCGGCAAACCATAATTCTGAATCTGGAACACGCTTGTGCATGCCAACAATTTGTCATTTATATAGTTCATTTATGTATGTGTTTTATGTCGCCTTGATCATGTTGTGGCCTTAAACTAATCCGTATCTCTGCCCATTCACAGCGAGTTCGATGTGCCCAGTCTTCACTTTCCTGGCCAGGTGCACAAATGGCGTCTGTCTCAGCTACTTCAGAAAGGAAAGCTACGGGCCCAGGACTCCTTCTTGAGCGACCTGGCCCTGGCTGCCCGATTTGTGGTGGTTACGGCCCGAGCACGGATCTTTTCGCACTTTTTCTCCGTAGTGCAGGCGATGCACGGCCTGTTGGGATCCTTAACCAAGCTGGCGGACATGTTTATCGGCGTACCCGCTCTCTTGGCCCACAATCTGGACTACAAGATAAAGGAGGAGCGCTGCCGATTTCTCATAGCAGAGTTGGTTTGCCGGGTAAGCATTTGTTTAGTCTGGTGCATACCGAATTATTATTTCCATAATTTAAAAATTAAATGTGTTATCGAAACTGGCAATTAATTTTACGAAACTCAAAATTTTACATTCCCTAACTTGGTGTAATGAGTTATGTGATCTAATATTGCTTTCCTCAGCCCGAGTTCGAAGACTGCCTCGACGGCCTGTGCTCCTATGTCCGAAAGATGCTGCGTCGTGCAACCATGGAAAAGTTCGATTTTAACAGCTGCGAGGTCAGCCAGCCCGTGCCGTACTTATTCCTCACGCCAAAGGGGCAGGAGATTGACCTGCGCCTGTTCTGCCGCGACATCATGCGCAAGGCGCTGCCCATTCTGATTGGCATTCTGGAGAGGGAGACGCGGGGCTGGTTCCTGCATTTCCGTGAGCGTCTGATTGCTGAGCTGCGGGCGAAGAAGTTGAACGACAAGGAGATCGAGGAGGAGGTTAACGAGGCTGTTATGAAGGAGTACCTGCAGCGCGTTTACAGCTCTATCGTGTCCAATACCAAACTGGCCGAGCTGGGCGCTGGTGTGCCTGAACTCCTGGTGCAGCAGGCGCAGTCGGTAGTGATCATGTATAAGGCTGTGGACAAGGTGGAGCAGAACATCAAACGCACGCGTGAGGACCACAAGAAGTGTCTTGCCAATGACCATTCCGTGCTGTCGCGAGTTGCCCCTTGGTTGCGCTCCAAGCTTCGCCACGCCGAGGAAAACCGTCTTCATAAGAGCGCCTGGTCGGCCCACGAGGAGGCCCTGAAGATGTGCACCCAGCACAACCTGCATCAGACCGCCTACTTCTTGTCCCGGGACCTCGCCTTCATGAAGGAACGGGAGCCAGTGCTGCTTAAGGAGCTAAAGAACGCCAAGACTCCCACCCGTAGCTTTCAGTGGGCGTGCCGAATCTGGTCGCCGCAATCGTGGATCATCCGTCGTAACTTTCAGGGCCTGTCGGATGTAATTCCCACTGTAATCAGCCAACATGCCACCAGTATTGTCACTCCTCGCTCGGATCCCAGCCAACCTGTGTTTCTGGTGGAAAAGGAGATAATACGGACAACAAGCACCCGCTGGCCTTTCTGGCGCCTACTAAATATGATCCAGCGCATTTGGTGCTGGTCCTGGAACATGATGTTCCTCTTGGGTATTCTCGTACCGTGGTGCAGTCCACTGGGGTTGCGCGCTCTCTGCTGCGTAAAGCCTTTTATGCCCGACTTGGAGCTATCGCAGATCAACGGCACTCTGTTCCCGAGAAAGACGAGCATCACGCAGACGCTGGCCTCACGTCTCATCGAGCTGTGGCGGCATATATCAAAATCACGCACGCACTTCGAGACAGAACCGGACACAGGTAGGTTTCAAGTTGAATAGAGTTTGATTCTGTTTAGTTTGGTTAAATCTGTGTAGCTTTAAATTAATATGGTATATGTACCTCTTTTTAGGCTTTATTGGCAAGGGATTAACACGCAACCTTAATCGAACTTGGAACTATTTTGTGAAGGGATTCCTGGGCACGATTGTCATTTTATTTGCATTTCCGCTTATCTGCTTGGCAGCCAGTTTGCTGAGCATTGGTCTGGCTGTGACTGCACCCCTATGGATCCCCGTATTTGTATTACTGCTCCACATCTACATGATCCTCATATATGACTTGGATGCGCCAGATAACACGAAAAATCGTTACTGCATTCTGCTGGAAGCCATCGTTTGGAACTTTCTAATACAGGGCGTGCTGCAGCCTGTGGCGGCGGTTCTAATGGCAACATTCATCTGTCCCCTGGCAGCGGGAGTCGTTTTTATAGGTTCGTAAGAGCTTAAAATGTAAGATCATTTATTTATTACAGTTTCCATCACATAGTTGGTGTTGTTCGATATTCCCTTCGTCTTGTTTGGGACTCGCTCACTTACCATTTGTTTATAAAGAAGTGTGGACGTGTGCCGGCCTCGGATAGCATCGCTGTAAAACGGATTGCCGGACCCGGGCTGGCACTGGACTATTACTTTATCATCCGACCAGAGCAGGCTTTGGCTGCACTAGAGGCTAAAATGGAACTGGACGAGCTGCAGGCCTACCAGCATGCCACAGAGCGAGTGGTTCTACAGCCCCAGCAGGACTTTCTCCAGTTTGTCGAGGCTTGCTTCGGACCGTTTTCCGCCCAAATCAGTAAAACCGGTCCGTATTTATCGCTGGACCGTGAGGCGCAGGACCTAATGAGTACGCTGCACGAGAAGCTGGAAAAGAGAAGAAGGGAACTGCAGACGTCGTTGACCACTCAGGTCAAGTCGCGCATCAAGTTGAATACCAAAGAATTAAAGGTTTGTGTGAGTTCAAACTTTTGAATTGCATCGCATTAACTCCTATTATTTAGATCGCTATACAACTGGCCGCCCATATTTTAGAGAAGTATTATCCGTCACATGTCATCGGCAGACTGTCGATAAGCGAAGAAGAATTCTGGGATAATAAGGTAAAAATACTTCAACAAAACATTTGAGCAGCAATAATTTATTGATTTTTTTTGTACAGGGTCTCACGGTTAACGACTGGCCTGGACTGGCTGGTCTTTTATACACCGACATATTTAGTTTAGATTTTCTAACGCCATTGACTGAACATGATACACATTTTAAACTAGAACCACATGCCTCGCTCGATCTGATGCGTTATACCGAGATGGTGAAGAATGCGAACGACGTGATTGGTTCCAAGGGCCTGGATCTCCTCGGCAATGTGTACGCGCCGCGGGGCAACGTCCAGGTGCATCTGCCGTTCCTAGAAGTCACCGCATTCAACCCACGCTCTCGCATAACGCTCACCTTCCGCAAGCCCGAAAAAAGGTAAAAGTTGAGCCAAATAGTTTGATTTAGTAATGCTATTAGAGTTCCTAACAGGGATATGTCGGTGGGACTGACCACACCGAGGGTGCGTGCGCACCGGGCCCAGCATGTGCCGAAGACACCACAAGAAGCCCAGAAGGTCTGGCGACCTTGGAAGCAGAAATGCGGGGAAAAAAGCGTGACGGAAAAGCTGCTGATTCCGCTGCCCGTTCCTCACCCCGTTCACATTGCTATTGCCATTTACAATCGTGACACCGAGCAGCCCATCCCCCTGGACTCCGAACTGGTTTGGGAAATCCTCAAATCGATCGAAGACTGTCAAGGTGGTGATGCAATGGTAAGGTTTCATTATGCCCTGCTGTAAAGATCTCAATAAATAGATTTCTCCTTGGCTTGTTTCAGGCTGTTCAGGCCGCTTCTCGGTACCGAGGCGCGGTCATTGAATCAAGCAATGACTCGCTGGCCAGTAGCAGCAGCATTGGCAGCACCCGTGACTCCGGCTCAGGTTCCGTGTCGGGCTCTGCCTTGGGAAACGGCACAGAAACATTACCTTGTGGAAACCGTGAGGTGGGTATATTACTTATCTTTTCTTGAAAGACACAAGTTTATTGTTGCTTGAAGATTAGCAGTTTGGTTTTATCTTTGAGTACTTAATTTGTAAAAAATTTGAATGTAAGGTGAAATAAGAGTGTATACTGAATGTTTCTACTTATGAAAGGCATGGAGGATTTTCAAAACAATGCGTCCGAATAAACGCCAAGAAAATAGGAAATGTAAAAGTTGTATTTATTTATATAGAGCTTGTTTAAAGTTAAAACTATAGACTTACTAAATTAAGAGCTCTAGCAGCTCGAGCCTTCAGCTCGTCTGAGGTGTGGAATTAACTACGATTTTATTAACATTTAAATTGTAATCTTAATTTGGGCTTTTTCAAGGAATGTGATGATTTTTATGATGTTGTCGGGGGTTGGATTTGAAATGGTGTTGATAGGGACAGTAAAAGTATAAAAATAAAATTTGAATCTGAATCTTTCGAATAATTCGCAGGTATGCACGCAGGTCAAGGTGGACGCAGAACCGGCTGCCAGCTCCTCCGGTTTCCATTGGACTCTCAGTAACTGGGGCGCTGCGCAAACTGCCCGACGTCGAACTAATTCTAACGTGCGCGTGGACTTGGCCAGCCCCGAAGATATATCGCTAGATACGGATAGTTCTCGAGCCGTTTTTAATAACGCCTACGGCACAACTGTCTAACAGGCTTTCAGTGGTTCGGGCACATAAGTATATATTAACCAATCAATACATGTAGAATTATTCGTGGCTGCTCGCTTTTAAGAAAAGAACGCGTAACCCGTTTTATCGAATGAAGTCTCGATATGGTCGTAGGTCCGGGATGTTTTGGAAGGGAACCGATTGTTCAAAAATAGTTTGATTCAATTCAAAGACATTAAGTCACATTTAGAAACTGTCTGTCAGTGATACATTTGTGAATGAAAGCAACATTTATTGGCAACCAGGGAACAATTGCAAATGCTCTTCCCTTCTCAAGGCAGCCGCGCTAGTTAAAGTGTAATAAGAACAAATTTATCCATTTAACTATATTTACATACGCGTATATGATATACATATATGATTCGATAGCTACACCGCATAAGCAAGTCGAAGAGCAACAAACTTCAATCTAGTCGCAAGCAAATTTTATGCAGCAATCCAATTCGATTTCTTATGCAATTTATAGGAATATACTAACGCAGCTTCATGACAGTTTTACATCAGTGTTCAGTTTATTCTGATTTTCGATCTAAAAGCCGATTCAAAAAATACTTATTGATTAGGCATACAATATAAGCCATGAGATTTTCTTTGTACCTAACCATCAATACTTAAGTTAAACACATGTAGGGGAAAACATTATATTATAAATATGCCACGAATTGTACCATGAGCAGTTAAACAAATATTGTTGATTAATAACTAATTTATTTATAAACACTCAAACTTTCAAAATACTAATGTTTTACCTACTCCAGTACTTTTTCTTCCAAAATACGAAATGCAAAATATTTACCAAAGTGAATAAAACTTATTGAATCGCAGCGGTGTTATTAAAAAACACCAACCAAAATCATAGATAACAGCACTAAACAATGGCAGCGTAAAGAACTTTTACAAAAATAAAATAGGACAAGTATAAAACATTTTTACATTTATATATGTATACATATTTAGATCACATAATCGTAAAATATAACTGTTGATGCCTTTGTATCTAACACTTTCCAAATCGGCTAGAATGCTCAATTCCAATTCGACTCCATCCCTAGAGCAATATGCCCTCCAAGTATTTCTCATACAGAATTATTTTAAAAATATGTTGAACTGCCGCAAATCGAAGTATTATGTTCTTTAATCCGCGCACTGCTCACTAACTCTCAACTTTTTATATAGCTTCAGCAGCTTCCAGTGTTATGTTTAAGCCGTTCCACTGATTTTGTAAACTTTTTTATTTTAATCTCGAAATGCAAACACCATCAATGGAATGAATCTTTACATACAAATATACAAACCTTTACATAAATATGTAGTTATACAAATTAAACAAAGGAAAAACGGAGAACGGAAAATCTCATGAAAATGCATTGAACAATTTTATGTAAAATGTTTTCTTAATATTAAACAAAAATGTAACAATAAATTATGAATGAATGTGCGCTAGCTGCTTTTTAAGTAGAGTGTAATTGCAGAAATTAAAAAATAAAATGTGTATATTACGATACTTATAGAGTAGCTCGCGCAATTGTAGTTTAATATGTAATAAAAAATGTTGGCTAAAAATAACCCAGTTGTGTTTTTTCTGAATGTCAGTTTTTCTTGCAGACCCGGGATAAAAACCAATGAACACCAAGTGAATCTGATAGTATTTATTCAAAAGATATATTTCCGTTTACATGTAAAGATATAAAGTTTTACTTAAACATAGTATAGTTTCGCCTAGGATGTATAGTCTAACTGTTAGCTTAGAATGAATTTAACCAACACAACTCGTTTCGAGCACTAAGTAAACCATTCAGAAATAAAAACGGAATCAATTTATAAAACGGGTAATCACAATAATAAGTTTTCTTTTCCAAGTAAAGCTCTGCTTGCAGTGAAGCTTATGAAAATATATTCATACAGTATTAACAATTAAATAATATATTTAGTTTAAGACAGCGCGAAACACTTTAGAAAATTATATAGAGGTCGCTCTGCGAACATTTAGGTTAACTACATAGGTCTAGATTCCAGCTTTAGGTATTACAAAGTCATCGAGGAGAGGTAGGGTGAAAACTTTTTAGGTTGTGAAAAATGCCTAACACGCCCACTTACTAACATGTTAACAGCCCTAAGTTCTCTGAGTGAGTTTACTACTTATTAATGTACTCAAGTGGTTAAAATTGTAGAATTTAATCCCGCGGGACATTATTTGAGCAAATGTGGTATGTGGTTTTGGAATTCGAATCTAATACAGACAGATTTTTGGTATCTACTCGGGATATTCAACAGTGCTTGGAGATTTGTTTTTAATTACGTACGAACTTGTTCACCCACGCAGTGAATACATTGAGAATGAGTTACGAAAGGGCTACATGGCGAGTGGTGCCAATACTTGGGTGCACAGGGAATGTTAACCAAAGTGAAGTGCCACATCTTCTAAGTATTCTACTCGTTCTAGCAGCCTCACTGGAACGGCAGAAGGCTGTGTGCCGTTGTGTTGAGCAATCCCAACCGCTGCTTCTGCTTCCGCTGCTCCGTCATATGGTCCTTCAGTTCGTGCAGTTGGGTGGATAGGTTCTTTATGAGCAACTGCGTGTCTAGGAGCTGTGCCTGCATGCTACGCAGCTCGATCTGCTCCCCATCCGCGTCCGCAGCTGCCAGCGACATGGCGCGCAGGCGGGGGAACCACTCTAGGATGCCGGCCTTCACCATCGCATACACATAGCTTTCGGGGCCAGTGAACTCAGTGGGATCCTTGACTTTCACAAGCACGATGAAGTACAGGTAATGCCACATGTTGTGCTCACTCTTGATGTGCTCCTCGAAGCTGACCGTCTTGTTGTCGAAGGCAGATCGGTTGAGTGAGCAGATGAAGCAGGTTGTTTTCAGGATGGCCTCTTTCTGCTGCTTTTCCGATCTCAGATCGGCGAATGTGTCGATGATGACACCAAAAATGAGGTTCAAGACAATAATGATGACAATGAAGAAGAAAAGCAGGTCGTAAATCACACGAGCCACGAACAAACCCTCCTGCAAAAATAAAAATTAGTGGTGCTGCTTGAGTTTGAAAGATGGATGGTACCTTGCTTGAAGGCGCCCTGAGTATGTCGCCAATGCCGCCGCCATTTCGCAAGCCCTGGTTAAGCGTTGTCACGATGCACATGACCAGGGAGTCGCAGGACCGCTCCTTCACATCCCCGCCCCCAGCACTTGGTGGTGCCACGGCTTTTGCTGCCGGACAGTTGCCCATTTCGTCTGGCGCAGCACACGCATCTTTGGAGACTGGCACTGATAAGGTCAAAGGTATAGCCGGAGGCGACGCATTGTCCTGCTCCTCGAAGTCCACGCTAACCAGAAAGTCATCCTTGAAGAACATGTAGCCAATGATGGAGAACAAGTAGACCAGGATCAGAGCCAGCACAGCGGTGAGGACAATGGAGCGTCCATTGCGAGTCACGGAGCGAATTACATTGACCAGCGTCTCCTCACGATATACCACATCAAAGAGCTGTGAAACCGATTGTCATTTGAATTTAGTGTCTTAGGATGGCGTTGTCTTTAGCTCACCAGTAATGAGTAGAAGAAGGGATGAAAGATCAGGCCGCAAAAACAAAATGCTATATAAATGCAGTGGTAAAGTAACTGAAAGTCGGTTATTATTTTGATTAGCTGCTTCTCCAGAGTGCCCTTGTTGCCCATTATGCTCACTATGTGAACACTTTTAAGAGTGACCTTTTTGGGTAGAAGTAATTTATAGGGTTTGTCTACATATGTGGTCAGTTTACGTACCGTGACTACGCCCAGTAAGCAAAGGGTTGACTCTGGTCCCAATAAGAATATAAAGCGCAGAATTACGGACCCGATAAAAGTTCTAATCCCGGACTCACGCGGTAGCGTTATCACAATCACCAGTGAGCATATAGTTATGATCCAGAATAGCAAGGAAATGTGGGGGCTGAGCTCTGAGAAACCGGAAAATGACAAGATTTATGAAATCTATTAGGTCTTTCTTGACTTATTACTAGAGAAAAATTAAAAAAATATATTTATAATAAAGAATTTTTAGACTCATTTGAAATTAGCCTTACCTATCGTCTTACCTGGCACGGTATTATCAAAGGGATAGAAGAAGGCAACAATCATATTGATAACAACCACGCAGTTAAAGAGAATATTGCTCCACAGGGACATGTAACTGCTAATCCAAAATAGTAACGGCTGGCCTGTGGATTTTCAATTATGTATTTAGTGTAATTTTTAATTAAAATAAAACAATTCCATACTTCTTAGCTTCTTTTGCCATTTCATCTCGTTAAACATTTCCTCTGCCTTGTCAAAGAAGTCTGCCACTTTCGATCCCTGGTCGTCCCGTTCGGCGGTATTGAGGATTTTGATTTTGGTGTCTGTGGTCAGGTATTCACAGATCTCGGGGATGGGAAAGACTATTTGCTCCAGAGTTCGATCGTTTCGAACAATCTACAAATACATGGGCACACAGGATTAGTTAAAACATACACGAATAATAGGACGCATTACTTCACCTCAATCTGGGCTGTGTGCGTGGCGTAATACATCAATGCCTGACTTGTCTTGGCGTCAAAGCTGGCGGACTGCGGATCCTCCGAGGCCTTAAGCAGGCCTGCCAACTCTTTGTTGTGCTGCGCCAGCTGGTGGCACAAGATGTAGATGTTGTGGCCCACCTCCCGTGGGCTCACTGTGGCGTCATCATCGTCCGACCCGGCGTCTGGCTCATCCCCGTCGTCCTGCTCGTCGATCAGCTCCTCCTGGTGGTAGGCCTTGCAGGCCACCTCCACCAGTTGCTTGGGGTTCATGTTGTATAGAATGCGCTCCGCATTCTCGCTGTCACCCCGACTCTCCATAATGGCTAGGAGCAGCTTGGAAGCATTGTTCTTCAGCTCCAGAACCAAATCCATGCGGTTCTCGCCCAGCGGATTGATGTTGTTCAGTATGAGAGCCGTGATGATGTCCAATCCATTTGACTCGTGGGTGGCTATGCAGTTCTGGTTCTCGTGACACGGTCCTTGGCAGTACTCTGTGAGGGCCTCCAAGGTCTGATTGATCAGGGCCACATTGTGCTCGTTTATGTACAGCCCCAGTAGTCCCAAGCCTCCCGTCGTCGAGCCGCATATGCAGTCAAGGAACATCAGCGTCTCCGAGACCAGGTTGTTGATGGTCTTGTTGTTCTGGTTTCTCAGCAGGTTCTGCATGTCCGGATTGTGGTTCTCGCAGAGCAGCTGGAGGAAGCGCAGAATGGGCTGCATCACCAGCACCTTGTTGGACAACTGGTTACGCTGCTCCCGGCTGTCTTTGTGCTTCTCAAGCTTCTCGGCCAATATGTCCTCCAGCGGACTGTTCACACTGATCGCGGAGCTTTCCTCGCCAGAGTGGATGTTCCGGGCATTACCGTAAGCCCGGGCAGTCGCCAGCCCGGCATTGTGCAGTTCCCGCTTAAGTTCTTCCGTGATGACCACTCCATTGCTCTTAAGGCCATGCTTGCGAGAGATCTTGTCCAGCTCCAGATTGGCGTCTTGCTTGTGCTCGTGCGCCTTGGCCGCGATATCGGTGGTATTCACCGTCACGGTGGACTTGATCTCCTGCTGGGCATCTTTCATCTTCTCGAAGAAGACTTTAAAGAAGGCTTGGTTGAGGTCGTCGCTGAGGAACTTTTGAAACGTGTCCTTCTGTATAATGGGGTTACCACCCTCTAGTAGTGCAATTCCCAATTCCACAGCCTCAACGAAAATATTGGGCGAGTGTACGGACTTAATAACCAGTTCGACCACCAGATCAGAGGCTCCCTCTCTGTCCAAGTGGTTCTGCATCTCATGGAGCGTTTTGCCAGCTCGCTGTAAGTATTTAGCCCCTGGCCCGTGGGTCACTAGGTGGTGCTGTTTGGCAGTATCTGCCAAGGGAGCGGCTAGCAGGGGAACCTCCTCCTCCAGCAACCGTGGAGTGCTCTTGCTTTGGAAGTAGCGCAGCAAAAGCGTTTGACGCAGTGCATCGCCCTTCTCGCCGTAGTTCACATCGATGGCCATCATTTCACGGAGCGTGCGCAGAACCTTGACACACATGCGCTCCTCCTTCTCCTCCAGCAGCTTCTCGGTGTGCTTGATTAGCTTCCGGATGAAGCCGCCGCTTTCGCACCGCTTTCTGGCTTCTGTTCCGGCGGGGAAGAGCAACTCCGAGCGGTAAAGGATGTCCACAAGGAGTGAGAGTTCCGCTTCCACCACCGGCTTTAGCTGATCCTCCAAGAGGGACACTATGTCCTGCAGGCCCTCGATGATTGAGCGATCCCATCGCATCAGACTGGCCGACTGCTGAGCCTCGTACTTGGGCTGCTTAGAAGCCAACAGCCACTTAGTGGTCTGCCTCGTCAGCATGGCCGTCTTGCTGGACATGGTGGCCACCTGCTGCTCCAGCTCGGGGGGCAATGAGATGCTTCGAATCTTGGCAGACTCGGTCAACGTGCGGATGCAGTTCTCAACATTAAAGCGGTCCCCCAACGATAGCCACCGGCACTGGGTGAGCCTGTGGGCAGCCTGAATGTTTCTACTTATGAAAGGCATGGAGGATTTTCAAAACAATGCGTCCGAATAAACGCCAAGAAAATAGGAAATGTAAAAGTTGTATTTATTTATATAGAGCTTGTTTAAAGTTAAAACTATAGACTTACTAAATTAAGAGCTCTAGCAGCTCGAGCCTTCAGCTCGTCTGAGGTGTGGAATTAACTACGATTTTATTAACATTTAAATTGTAATCTTAATTTGGGCTTTTTCAAGGAATGTGATGATTTTTATGATGTTGTCGGGGGTTGGATTTGAAATGGTGTTGATAGGGACAGTAAAAGTATAAAAATAAAATTTGAATCTGAATCTTTCGAATAATTCGCAGGTATGCACGCAGGTCAAGGTGGACGCAGAACCGGCTGCCAGCTCCTCCGGTTTCCATTGGACTCTCAGTAACTGGGGCGCTGCGCAAACTGCCCGACGTCGAACTAATTCTAACGTGCGCGTGGACTTGGCCAGCCCCGAAGATATATCGCTAGATACGGATAGTTCTCGAGCCGTTTTTAATAACGCCTACGGCACAACTGTCTAACAGGCTTTCAGTGGTTCGGGCACATAAGTATATATTAACCAATCAATACATGTAGAATTATTCGTGGCTGCTCGCTTTTAAGAAAAGAACGCGTAACCCGTTTTATCGAATGAAGTCTCGATATGGTCGTAGGTCCGCGATGTTTTGGAAGGGAACCGATTGTTCAAAAATAGTTTGATTCAATTCAAAGACATTAAGTCACATTTAGAAACTGTCTGTCAGTGATACATTTGTGAATGAAAGCCACATTTATTGGCAACCAGGGAACAATTGCAAATGCTTGAATCACTCTTCCCTTCTCAAGGCAGCCGCGCTAGTTAAAGTGTAATAAGAACAAATTTATCCATTTAACTATATTTACATACGCGTATATGATATACATATATGATTCGATAGCTACACCGCATAAGCAAGTCGAAGAGCAACAAACTTCAATCTAGTCGCAAGCAAATTTTATGCAGCAATCCAATTCGATTTCTTATGCAATTTATAGGAATATACTAACGCAGCTTCATGACAGTTTTACATCAGTGTTCAGTTTATTCTGATTTTCGATCTAAAAGCCGATTCAAAAAATACTTATTGATTAGGCATACAATATAAGCCATGAGATTTTCTTTGTACCTAACCATCAATACTTAAGTTAAACACATGTAGGGGAAAACATTATATTATAAATATGCCACGAATTGTACCATGAGCAGTTAAACAAATATTGTTGATTAATAACTAATTTATTTATAAACACTCAAACTTTCAAAATACTAATGTTTTACCTACTCCAGTACTTTTTCTTCCAAAATACGAAATGCAAAATATTTACCAAAGTGAATAAAACTTATTGAATCGCAGCGGTGTTATTAAAAAACACCAACCAAAATCATAGATAACAGCACTAAACAATGGCAGCGTAAAGAACTTTTACAAAAATAAAATAGGACAAGTATAAAACATTTTTACATTTATATATGTATACATATTTAGATCACATAATCGTAAAATATAACTGTTGATGCCTTTGTATCTAACACTTTCCAAATCGGCTAGAAAGCTCAATTCCAATTCGACTCCATCCCTAGAGCAATATGCCCTCCAAGTATTTCTCATACAGAATTATTTTAAAAATATGTTGAACTGCCGCAAATCGAAGTATTATGTTCTTT
Source organism: Drosophila biarmipes (assembly GCF_025231255.1). NCBI lineage: Eukaryota > Metazoa > Arthropoda > Insecta > Diptera > Drosophilidae > Drosophila > Drosophila biarmipes. The sequence continues at coordinate 4,480,054 of NC_066616.1, read as the reverse complement.
AATCCGCGCACTGCTCACTAACTCTCAACTTTTTATATAGCTTCAGCAGCTTCCAGTGTTATGTTTAAGCCGTTCCACTGATTTTGTAAACTTTTTTTATTTTAATCTCGAAATGCAAACACCATCAATGGAATGAATCTTTACATACAAATATACAAACCTTTACATAAATATGTAGTTATACAAATTAAACAAAGGAAAAACGGAGAACGGAAAATCTCATGAAAATGCATTGAACAATTTTATGTAAAATGTTTTCTTAATATTAAACAAAAATGTAACAATAAATTATGAATGAATGTGCGCTAGCTGCTTTTTAAGTAGAGTGTAATTGCAGAAATTAAAAAATAAAATGTGTATATTACGATACTTATAGAGTAGCTCGCGCAATTGTAGTTTAATATGTAATAAAAAATGTTGGCTAAAAATAACCCAGTTGTGTTTTTTCTGAATGTCAGTTTTTCTTGCAGACCCGGGATAAAAACCAATGAACACCAAGTGAATCTGATAGTATTTATTCAAAAGATATATTTCCGTTTACATGTAAAGATATAAAGTTTTACTTAAACATAGTATAGTTTCGCCTAGGATGTATAGTCTAACTGTTAGCTTAGAATGAATTTAACCAACACAACTCGTTTCGAGCACTAAGTAAACCATTCAGAAATAAAAACGGAATCAATTTATAAAACGGGTAATCACAATAATAAGTTTTCTTTTCCAAGTAAAGCTCTGCTTGCAGTGAAGCTTATGAAAATATATTCATACAGTATTAACAATTAAATAATATATTTAGTTTAAGACAGCGCGAAACACTTTAGAAAATTATATAGAGGTCGCTCTGCGAACATTTAGGTTAACTACATAGGTCTAGATTCCAGCTTTAGGTATTACAAAGTCATCGAGGAGAGGTAGGGTGAAAACTTTTTAGGTTGTGAAAAATGCCTAACACGCCCACTTACTAACATGTTAACAGCCCTAAGTTCTCTGAGTGAGTTTACTACTTATTAATGTACTCAAGTGGTTAAAATTGTAGAATTTAATCCCGCGGGACATTATTTGAGCAAATGTGGTATGTGGTTTTGGAATTCGAATCTAATACAGACAGATTTTTGGTATCTACTCGGGATATTCAACAGTGCTTGGAGATTTGTTTTTAATTACGTACGAACTTGTTCACCCACGCAGTGAATACATTGAGAATGAGTTACGAAAGGGCTACATGGCGAGTGGTGCCAATACTTGGGTGCACAGGGAATGTTAACCAAAGTGAAGTGCCACATCTTCTAAGTATTCTACTCGTTCTAGCAGCCTCACTGGAACGGCAGAAGGCTGTGTGCCGTTGTGTTGAGCAATCCCAACCGCTGCTTCTGCTTCCGCTGCTCCGTCATATGGTCCTTCAGTTCGTGCAGTTGGGTGGATAGGTTCTTTATGAGCAACTGCGTGTCTAGGAGCTGTGCCTGCATGCTACGCAGCTCGATCTGCTCCCCATCCGCGTCCACAGCTGCCAGCGACATGGCGCGCAGGCGGGGGAACCACTCTAGGATGCCGGCCTTCACCATCGCATACACATAGCTTTCGGGGCCAGTGAACTCAGTGGGATCCTTGACTTTCACAAGCACGATGAAGTACAGGTAATGCCACATGTTGTGCTCACTCTTGATGTGCTCCTCGAAGCTGACCGTCTTGTTGTCGAAGGCAGATCGGTTGAGTGAGCAGATGAAGCAGGTTGTTTTCAGGATGGCCTCTTTCTGCTGCTTTTCCGATCTCAGATCGGCGAATGTGTCGATGATGACACCAAAAATGAGGTTCAAGACAATAATGATGACAATGAAGAAGAAAAGCAGGTCGTAAATCACACGAGCCACGAACAAACCCTCCTGCAAAAATAAAAATTAGTGGTGCTGCTTGAGTTTGAAAGATGGATGGTACCTTGCTTGAAGGCGCCCTGAGTATGTCGCCAATGCCGCCGCCATTTCGCAAGCCCTGGTTAAGCGTTGTCACGATGCACATGACCAGGGAGTCGCAGGACCGCTCCTTCACATCCCCGCCCCCAGCACTTGGTGGTGCCACGGCTTTTGCTGCCGGACAGTTGCCCATTTCGTCTGGCGCAGCACACGCATCTTTGGAGACTGGCACTGATAAGGTCAAAGGTATAGCCGGAGGCGACGCATTGTCCTGCTCCTCGAAGTCCACGCTAACCAGAAAGTCATCCTTGAAGAACATGTAGCCAATGATGGAGAACAAGTAGACCAGGATCAGAGCCAGCACAGCGGTGAGGACAATGGAGCGTCCATTGCGAGTCACGGAGCGAATTACATTGACCAGCGTCTCCTCACGATATACCACATCAAAGAGCTGTGAAACCGATTGTCATTTGAATTTAGTGTCTTAGGATGGCGTTGTCTTTAGCTCACCAGTAATGAGTAGAAGAAGGGATGAAAGATCAGGCCGCAAAAACAAAATGCTATATAAATGCAGTGGTAAAGTAACTGAAAGTCGGTTATTATTTTGATTAGCTGCTTCTCCAGAGTGCCCTTGTTGCCCATTATGCTCACTATGTGAACACTTTTAAGAGTGACCTTTTTGGGTAGAAGTAATTTATAGGGTTTGTCTACATATGTGGTCAGTTTACGTACCGTGACTACGCCCAGTAAGCAAAGGGTTGACTCTGGTCCCAATAAGAATATAAAGCGCAGAATTACGGACCCGATAAAAGTTCTAATCCCGGACTCACGCGGTAGCGTTATCACAATCACCAGTGAGAATATAGTTATGATCCAGAATAGCAAGGAAATGTGGGGGCTGAGCTCTGAGAAACCGGAAAATGACAAGATTTATGAAATCTATTAGGTCTTTCTTGACTTATTACTAGAGAAAAATTAAAAAAATATATTTATAATAAAGAATTTTTAGACTCATTTGAAATTAGCCTTACCTATCGTCTTACCTGGCACGGTATTATCAAAGGGATAGAAGAAGGCAACAATCATATTGATAACAACCACGCAGTTAAAGAGAATATTGCTCCACAGGGACATGTAACTGCTAATCCAAAATAGTAACGGCTGGCCTGTGGATTTTCAATTATGTATTTAGTGTAATTTTTAATTAAAATAAAACAATTCCATACTTCTTAGCTTCTTTTGCCATTTCATCTCGTTAAACATTTCCTCTGCCTTGTCAAAGAAGTCTGCCACTTTCGATCCCTGGTCGTCCCGTTCGGCGGTATTGAGGATTTTGATTTTGGTGTCTGTGGTCAGGTATTCACAGATCTCGGGGATGGGAAAGACTATTTGCTCCAGAGTTCGATCGTTTCGAACAATCTACAAATACATGGGCACACAGGATTAGTTAAAACATACACGAATAATAGGACGCATTACTTCACCTCAATCTGGGCTGTGTGCGTGGCGTAATACATCAATGCCTGACTTGTCTTGGCGTCAAAGCTGGCGGACTGCGGATCCTCCGAGGCCTTAAGCAGGCCTGCCAACTCTTTGTTATGCTGCGCCAGCTGGTGGCACAAGATGTAGATGTTGTGGCCCACCTCCCGTGGGCTCACTGTGGCGTCATCATCGTCCGACCCGGCGTCTGGCTCATCCCCGTCGTCCTGCTCGTCGATCAGCTCCTCCTGGTGGTAGGCCTTGCAGGCCACCTCCACCAGTTGCTTGGGGTTCATGTTGTATAGAATGCGCTCCGCATTCTCGCTGTCACCCCGACTCTCCATAATGGCTAGGAGCAGCTTGGAAGCATTGTTCTTCAGCTCCAGAACCAAATCCATGCGGTTCTCGCCCAGCGGATTGATGTTGTTCAGTATGAGAGCCGTGATGATGTCCAATCCATTTGACTCGTGGGTGGCTATGCAGTTCTGGTTCTCGTGACACGGTCCTTGGCAGTACTCTGTGAGGGCCTCCAAGGTCTGATTGATCAGGGCCACATTGTGCTCGTTTATGTACAGCCCCAGTAGTCCCAAGCCTCCCGTCGTCGAGCCGCATATGCAGTCAAGGAACATCAGCGTCTCCGAGACCAGGTTGTTGTTGGTCTTGTTGTTCTGGTTTCTCAGCAGGTTCTGCATGTCCGGATTGTGGTTCTCGCAGAGCAGCTGGAGGAAGCGCAGAATGGGCTGCATCACCAGCACCTTGTTGGACAACTGGTTACGCTGCTCCCGGCTGTCTTTGTGCTTCTCAAGCTTCTCGGCCAATATGTCCTCCAGCGGACTGTTCACACTGATCGCGGAGCTTTCCTCGCCAGAGTGGATGTTCCGGGCATTACCGTAAGCCCGGGCAGTCGCCAGCCCGGCATTGTGCAGTTCCCGCTTAAGTTCTTCCGTGATGACCACTCCATTGCTCTTAAGGCCATGCTTGCGAGAGATCTTGTCCAGCTCCAGATTGGCGTCTTGCTTGTGCTCGTGCGCCTTGGCCGCGATATCGGTGGTATTCACCGTCACGGTGGACTTGATCTCCTGCTGGGCATCTTTCATCTTCTCGAAGAAGACTTTAAAGAAGGCTTGGTTGAGGTCGTCGCTGAGGAACTTTTGAAACATGCCCTTCTGTATAATGGGGTTACCACCCTCTAGTAGTGCAATTCCCAATTCCACAGCCTCAACGAAAATATTGGGCGAGTGTACGGACTTAATAACCAGTTCGACCACCAGATCAGAGGCTCCCTCTCTGTCCAAGTGGTTCTGCATCTCATGGAGCGTTTTGCCAGCTCGCTGTAAGTATTTAGCCCCTGGCCCGTGGGTCACTAGGTGGTGCTGTTTGGCAGTATCTGCCAAGGGAGCGGCTAGCAGGGGAACCTCCTCCTCCAGCAACCGTGGAGTGCTCTTGCTTTGGAAGTAGCGCAGCAAAAGCGTTTGACGCAGTGCATCGCCCTTCTCGCCGTAGTTCACATCGATGGCCATCATTTCACGGAGCGTGCGCAGAACCTTGACACACATGCGCTCCTCCTTCTCCTCCAGCAGCTTCTCGGTGTGCTTGATTAGCTTCCGGATGAAGCCGCCGCTTTCGCACCGCTTTCTGGCTTCTGTTCCGGCGGGGAAGAGCAACTCCGAGCGGTAAAGGATGTCCACAAGGAGTGAGAGTTCCGCTTCCACCACCGGCTTTAGCTGATCCTCCAAGAGGGACACTATGTCCTGCAGGCCCTCGATGATTGAGCGATCCCATCGCATCAGACTGGCCGACTGCTGAGCCTCGTACTTGGGCTGCTTAGAAGCCAACAGCCACTTAGTGGTCTGCCTCGTCAGCATGGCCGTCTTGCTGGACATGGTGGCCACCTGCTGCTCCAGCTCGGGGGGCAATGAGATGCTTCGAATCTTGGCAGACTCGGTCAACGTGCGGATGCAGTTCTCAACATTAAAGCGGTCCCCCAACGATAGCCACCGGCACTGGGTGAGCCTGTGGGCAGCCTGGAGCAGCTGCACGAAGATCAACTGGCGGGACTGCACTATGGCACTCTGATCGGAGAACGGACTGGCAAAGAAGCTGCCCAGGAGATTGGTTACTCCATTTAGAACGTAGGCCTGGAGGGTTTTGTTGCTGGCGGCAGCAGGGTTAGTAATGAGCTGATTGATGTCCACCAAAAAGCTCTTCTCGAACAGGTTCCACATGTGACCGGAGGCGTAGATTTCCTTCATTTCCACCTCCGTGTCGATGTAGCAGTGGTTGAGGAAGTCCACGTAGGCCTCCTTCACCTCCGGCATGCAGAGTGGATGGCAGATAATGGTGACTATGTCGTCCAGCGAGAGCAGGTTATTGCACTTGATCTCCGTGTAGACGTTCTTGCCCATCGTGCAGCAGGCGAGAAGCTTTACCAGCTCCACGTGGTACTTCAGCGGACTGTCGTCGCTCAGCTTCTCCATGCGCAGCATCTGCTGCTGCATCATCTGCACGAAGTGGTTGAAAGAGCCCTTGTCGTTGTAGAAGACCAGCACATCCTCTCCGGAGTTGATGAGTTCCTGCATTACCATGTCCTGGCAGCGGCGGATGAACTGGTTCTCCGCCCGCACTATCGTTTGCAGGAACTGCAAGTAGGCCACGTGCCGGCCATGGATCTCGATGCAGTGCACGAAGTGCTGCACCACCTTGTCCGTGACCTCGTTACACAGAGCCAGGTTGTCCTTAAAGATTGCACACACGGTCTTCGCCTCCAGTATCTGAAAGACCAATAAAGGCTTATTAACATAATTTAACTCGAAAAGTGTCCACATCCACTAAATATTTAGCATTATAAATAGTTATTACACGAGTTAGGGGATTGAGCTTAAAGGACCGAAGCTTTTAACCAAAGCTAACGACTAGTTTTTGTACAAGAGACATACTTTTAGCGAAAGCTCAATTTTCGACATTGCTATAGAAAATAAAATATCGATCAAAAGATAAGTTAACCTTTCTCCAGTGCACTGCTTTCAATTTTGACGCAGCTCGATTTCGATTAAAAGGACTTTTTAGAAATTTATATAGATAAAGTCGTTTAAAAAAAATTGCGAATATTAAAGCAGAGAATACGTTTTTCTTTTGAGATTGCCGAATCATTAAGATCACTGCAAATATTTATAGTTTCGTTGTATTTTGATTTTGCCATCAATGCTTACAAGTGGGAAATTTAAGACATAGTTGGGTTAATAAGTGGCGGTAGGTTTAGCCCAAAATCAGGACCATCTGTGGTATAATGTTTCATAACGGATCATATTTTGTAAGTACCATCGATCTTTAAAAAACGAAAAAACTTACTCCCGGGTTCAGAAACAGGTCGAGGTGGTTGTGCAGGAGAGCCTGGTTCTGCTGATTGCCGAGACAGAAGTTCTGCAGGAACTCGTGCGCCAGGCACATGAGCTCCTTCATCAACTCGTCGTCCTTCTCGTCGTAGGGATTCTGGAGCAGGTCGAGGACGACGGTGTGGACGCCAACATTGCGCAGCAAGCGCTGCTCATGCTTCCGCGGCTTTACCACGGAACCCGGGCCGGAGGCAGTTACGCAGAACTTGTTCATGCGGATGAGAATCTCCTTGACCTTGCGGTACTCGTTCCGCTGCTCCTGGGACAGGGCGGCATTGTACTCCAGGTTGACAGCGTCACCGCCAGCATCGGTCGCTCCCAGCTCATCCGTGGCCTTGGCCTTGTAAACCCACAGCTCCGACTTTTCCACGCTTTGTCGGAGGATGTCCAGATCAGATTTGATCTGCTTATACGACTCCACGTCGCTGTCCGAAACCAGGAGTTGCACCTGAAAACGGAGATGGAGGACAGATCTAGATTAGTGTAGAACTTTTGGCTTAGCTTGTGTTATTTCAAAATCATGGGTACATACAAAATCAAAAGATCGGTCGGTACGGTATGCGGTGTAAGTCCACTTTGTTAGTTGTGTTTTTTTAAACTAGTTCATGAGTTCAATTGCGTGAATATACGATTTATTAGTATACATGGTATCGGATTAGTAGGGTCGAGTCTCGATTTAGAGAAAGAGATAGAAAGTTAGCGCATGCAAACACAAGAGAGAATATGAGCATTAGATCATTCGGTGAGTTATTTTTGAACAATTCTATTTGATACCCACGGCCTGCCGTAGTCCTTATGACGCTTAAAAGTAATACTATTCATTATATTTGCTTTCCTATTACTACGAGTTATTAGCAGCTATTTGGTCAGACTTGCTTTGGTGCTTAAATAAATATAACTAGTAAACTTAGCTAGCAGGCACTAATTTATAAGTGGAGGTTGTCATTCTATGGTTTAAATATTGAGATTCTGGCTTTTTAACTTGATGTTAATGCATTATTTAAGCAATTTTTCTACACAATAATAAAAAGAGTTTGGCTTTGTTTAATAAATAATAACACAAAATCAAGCATGTTTAAAAATAAGTTACATTAAATGGTTTCTTATAGCTATCTGTTTCATAAGTATATTAGTACCTTAAATGTATTTAAATCATAAAGCTAGACCAAAACTATTTTAGAGCTGACAAAATGACGAATCATGACGTGGTTCACCATCCCTCGAAACCTACCTGACGGAAGGCCTGGAGGACCTCCTGGCGCTGGCTGAAGTGCCGGAAGAGGAGGTGCAGGGCACCCGACACTAGTGGCGCGTAGTCGTGCATGATCAGGTGAAGTAGAACGCGCAGGAAAGTGCGTCCTCCCTGGCCATCCAAGTCCAGGTTAGCTGCATCGCTGCGCTCGCAGTCGAAGATGCCCTCTGCCTGCACCCCGATGGACTCCAGGTCAATGTTCTTCTGGCGGGCAGCGGTGGCGGCCGCTGCTGCTGCCGCGGCAGCTGTCTCAGACTCGGGACTCTCCAGGGGATTGGTCTCATTGGAACTACCAGGCGTCTGCGGCTGCTGCTGCTGGGCTTGCTGCTGACCCGCCTCTTTGGTGGCAGCCGAAGCTGCCACTTCGGATTCGTCAAACTCCCGCTTGAATATGGAGAGCAGGCAACTTATGCGATAGTCCAGGCGAACATCCAAAATGAACTGAAGTATCTCTATTATCTTGAGCTTGGTGTCCATCACCAGTGGGTACTCCTTCATCAACTGGGAGACGGACTTTCGCTGCTGAAGGGAAATGTTGGGAGCAGCTATGGCCTGACCCACCGATCCCAGAGCCAACGATGTCATCACCGTGTTGATATCGCCAATGGAGCGCAGAACTCCGCCTTCGGCTGAAATAGGTAGTTTTTGCCAATTAATAATGGGAGTAAGATTAGCAAAAGAGGAAATATAATTTATAAGTAGCAAACAAAAGGTAAAGTGCCTTTCGACTGAAGACTATTAACCGTCTCACCCTCCGTGCTTGTCTCCTCTTCGACAGCTTGTTAGGAGAATAACGCAATATTGCAATTGTCTTAAAGTTGCTTATTTCTGCAGTACTCACAATCAATATCCGTGCTGGCAAAAGCCCCTGATGATGTGTCGGATACACAGTCTAGGATGGAGAGAAGCGTCTTGGTGAGTCTCAGAAGATCACTGAAGCTGTAAAATCCGAAGTAAATTAAGTCCCTAGCCAGTTTAACAACCTGAAATGGGACTTTACTTATAGATACTCTTTAATATGGAAGGTTTGTACGGAAAATACCTCAAAGGTGAGCTTATTTTGCTCCTGATCTGTGAAGAGCCATACCTTGGTGGCTACATTGCACAGATAGTTCTCCACGAAGGCGATGGTTGTGTTGAACTTGGCTCGACAGGCTTGCTTGTTCTGGTCAGGTTGCTGGTTCTTGCCATCATAGCTACAAGAGAAGATAGTTGGTACCGGCGATTAGGTATAACCCTGACATACATACTCCATTATTGACATCTTAGAGGGTATCTCGCTCCAGAGGCGAGCATACTTCACGGGAGTTACTGGCTCCTGGGGGTCGCGGTCCACGTGGAGGTGCAACATAAGCCGACAGAACGAAGCTCTCAGCTCGTAGGGCATCGTCTCATCGGACATGCATCTGCGAAAATCGTGGGACTTAATGGTATTTTGTTCCTCAACGTCTACAAAGACTTACTTTAGAATCAAGTCAATATCCAGGCGAGGCGAGAGCTCGTTCAGGGCCAAGTACTGGCGGTTGAGACACATGTTGGAGAACAGATTCAACTGGTGGCGATAGTAGTTCAGAATGGCTGCCTCTTGCTCGCCGCCATCGCTGTTGGCCAAATCAGCCATGGAGCGGGACGTCTGTAAGGCAGAAAAGTATTTATATCTCTTGACCAACTTTGAAAAATCAAATAAAACTAAAATTTAACAGCCTTATAAGGATAAAACAAAGCGAAGAATATTTAAGCAAAATATTTACTTGCTTTGCTCTTATCCCTAAGGGTTTTTAAGACAATTTTATGGATATTTCATTGTTATTAAACTTTGAAACAATTAAGTATCTTGTAGTATTTTAAATGAATCAAATTAATAGATAAAGCTCGCTACCCACCGGTTGCCCTGTCCACTTTAGGTGGATCTCGTACTTGTCCACCGTCGAGAGGCTGAGATCGTCGTCGTTCAGGCTCGCGCTGTCCCAGGTGGTGGTGGTGGACGTGGACTGCACATCCGAGCGATCCTCATCATCGCCGGTCACCTCGGCCAGGGTGGCCAGACAGACGTCCTCGGAGGTGCCCTTGTAGCAGCGTGCGGAGGTGGATCCGCTCCGCAGAGCCTTCACCTGCGTCTCGATCAGTATGTCCTTGTTCTTGTCGCTCAGCACGCTCTTGCAGATCAGCTCCTGGGTGACGGCGATGGCCTTGCGGTTCGACACGCATAGGTCGGAGAGGTAGTCGAGGAACCGCGAGTCCCAGTTGTGCATGTTCTTCCGGACCAGTCCCACGAATGTCTCGATCTCGGCGGCGGTGATGTGCTTCTCCAGCAGCTTGCGGTTGTTGTGCAGCAGAGCCGTAATGGTGTCCTCCGCCAGGATGTCGTACCCAATCTGCTTCTGCATCAGGCCAAAGTGCTTGGCGATGTACTCCTGGTTCTTCCGATAATCCTGTTGCGAAAGCCTCAAAATGCGATAGCACAGTCGAAAGATGTTCTTGTACGGAGCGTTCTTCGGGTCACCGAGTTCGTCCAGCCGTAGAAATGGACCGTCGCCGGCCGTGTGCTCCTGAAAAGGTCCCTGCAGGATCTTGAACAGCTGCTTGAGGATGTACTGCTCGCGGAGCAGTTTCTGCCGATCCCTGATGGGGTTCTTTATGGTGAATTCCAGAGCTTTTGTTTTGTTCTGCTCGTTCTCCATCCCGGCTATGAAGTAGACTATGTCCTGCAGCAGCGAGATGAGCGCCCTCCGCTCGTTGATGGAGATGCTGCCGTTGTCCAGCTTGCTGGTCACTGTGGCCAGCACCTTGCACGCGTCGTTGGCGAAGTCCAGGTCGCGCACCTCCACCGGCGAGACGGGAATCAACGCAAAGGCCTCCTTGTCCTCCTTGATGGGCGAGCAGCAGACCATGGACATCACCGGCTTGTCGTCGTCTGCATCGATGGGGATCGAGGTGGCGTGGACCCACGTGTTGGAACAGATGTGCTGCAGACGCACGTAGCTCGACTGCGGCACTAGGCTGTCCGGCCTAGCCATGGTGGTGGCATCCAGGACAAACACCGAGGCAATGTCCGCAGAGTAAGGAACGGACACGAGGCGGTACTGCTTGCCCTTGGGCTTGTCTGAAGGGTGGGGGAAAAATTGATATTCAATGGTGGTAATCCGCAGAGCTTTTATTTTCAAATTGTTACCTTATTTAAGTATCTACTTAGGTAGAAACTTAGTCCATCATTATTCTTACAAAACCACTTACCATTTATGGTTGAGTTCATGGTGGAGCAGCTGAGTCCCGAGTCGCCCAAATGAAGCTCGTGCCCGGATGCGGAGGCGGCGGAAATAGCGCCGGTCGACTCATCAACTTCCGCCTCGGCTGCCAGGTAGTGGCCCGTGGCAAGGTGCTTGAATCGGTAAAGGGAGTTCCAGTCGCCGGCGCCGCCACGGCAGGAATCGTGCTGGACCACCTCGATCTCCCAGAGAGCCTTGCTGCTGGTGGCCGCCGTGGCACTGGTTCGCCCGGTGGTGCGGAGGAACACGTGGTACTGCTTCTTGTACTCGTCCATGGTGAGGAACTTCTCCTGCTCGGCGTGGAACAGGCGCACCACGTCGCCCCCCTTGAGGATGTGCTCCTGGTTTTCCTTGTGCTCCATGAACAGCGAGATCTTCCACGAGGTGGAGGAGTTGAGGACGTTGACCTCCTTGCAGCCGGGGTTGTCTGGCAGCTCGTAGTTGGCCGCGACGTGGAGGTTCTGCTGATCGGCGTTCACCGGGCTGAGGATCACCTTGTCGCCCACCACCACGTAGTCTCCGATGGAGCGGAGCTTGTAGAAGGGCTTAATGTAGAACCAGGAGCCCTCATTGCCATTGGCGTCCAAGTAGACCCGCATCGCGTTCTTCTCCAGCAGCGACGGCAGCCGCTTGTTGACCGTCAGATACTTGTTGGACTTCAGATGCAGGAGCTGCACCACAGCCCGTCCATACTGGATCGAGGTTCCCAGCAGTTTTTTGTTCTCCGTCTCATTCTGTTTCTTCTCGATCTCCGCGGCGTGCTAATGTAAAGTGTAAAATGTTAAAGTAAGAGACATATTATACGCTTTGGTCTTTCATTAGCAATTAGTAAGCTAAACAGACATTTGAAACTTGTTGTTAAGTTGCTTAAAAATTAAGCTGGCAGCGAATTATATAATTAAGCATGTCTGTTCCGAATTCGATTGTCACAAATGTTTACATTTTACATAGCCTTATTTCATCTTAAGTAAAAGTTTTCCGAGCTGTTTGATGTGTTAGAGATCATCAACGCAGATAAGTTTGTATAATAAAGACACACATCTAAACCACAAGCAATTCAATTTGATTGTAACCCTGCAGGTTTGACTTACGTGCAAACGCTTGAGCAGATTGGGATCGGTATTGGAGCTGGCCGATTGCTTAGCTGCTTTCCAAAATTGCTTCTGGGCGGAGTATCGGTTCATGGGACATATTTTGATGAGGCAGTCTGGAAGAATACTTCTAACCTAGTAGATACCAATCAACCTCTAAACATCACCTTCACTTACCCCTGAACTTCTTCGGCGGACAGCTCAGGTCTCCGGCCTCGGGGCACACCACTGTGCGATCGTCCACCAGGCTGGGGAAACAAACCGCATATTTAGTTGCATATTGACCAACAGGTGGCACCGGGGATCCTCCAGCGCCGGGTGCTGGGCTCGTTAGCATCTCGTTCAGTCCGGACAATGGTACTTACCCGAGTGTGCTCAAGAAACCGCAAACGCTGCCCTCCGCATAGAGGGACACAATGTCCCCCAAGTGCAGGAAGCTCGCCGAGCCAATTATGTTGTCGCCCATGTCCGTAGCCTTCCGTACGTCGGGCCTCGGGGTGAGGGTTGGATCGGGGCAGGGATCTGGGGTGCCGAGTGTGTGGAGTGGCTGCCGCCGGGTGGCGCAACAATGGGCCTCCGCCCGCTGCTCCCCACGTGGCTGCCCTGTTGCTGTTTCTGTTTCTCAGCTGGGAGCTATTGTTTGGGAGCGCAATCGGTTACGCGAGTTAATTGCAATGATTTGTCGTCCTCGTTGTGTCCTGCGGGGATTAGCAAGGAGGGAAGAGCGTGAGTTCGCTTACATCTCGAGGGGCGCATTGAGAATGCTGTTTAGGATGGCTCTTAGTTAGGCCTCGTGTCTTGGAATCCCAGGCATCGGGCACCGAAGCTGTCTGAGTCTTGCAAACATGTTAAACTCAATTATGCCGTACATTAATAAAAATTCCAAGAAACTTTCTTCTGGAACATTCTAAGAATGTTCAAATACTTTTATATTTTCTTGTAAAACCTCCAAACAAATTTCTTCAGGGTCTAAAGGTTTAAAATATATTTTATAATGGCTGCAGGGGCAAGAAACCAACTAACATATCAGTTGAAGAACGCGCTTCTTTCAACAAACTTTTTTGGGCTTTGCCTAAATTACAATATTTGTAGGAAATATAGGTAATATTAATAATCTCGGTGTACATACTTCGATTTAATTTTCTAATTGCTCACTATGAACCATGCTTTCAGTGAGAAACAAAAACCCCAAGGCAGGCTTAGGTGTCTATAAAATATTCATAAGAAGTCGGTCGACCACCCCTCATTACTCTGTATCGTGCCTTGGGACAGTCTGGCGTATGCTTGATATTTCCACCCCTCAACGAAGACAGCAAATTCGTCTCTTTAATACTTCCAATAAACATTTCTCCCTGGTGTCCGCATTCTAAATGTGCCAGCTAAAGTTGTCACTTTTAACGATTTTTGTACTCGACCCTTTATGCTTTTATGATTTCTTTTTTTGTTATTGCTCATAATGGCTGCATTGTGAATGAAACTAACAAATACACACATTTCCACATTAGATCACAGAGGAATGAGGCAAATGCTTTTATTGTTTCACAAGTCTCGTAAAGGCGGAACGTAAAAGTTTTAAGAGGGGTTTTTGTTTGAAGGATTCTCGAGAGTTTTTGTAAATAAGTTCCAAGTCGGTTCCAGCCATTCCTCTAGAGTTTCTAAGTTTCTTGGTGTGGAACCAAAAAGTTTCAATACTTTACAAAGAATCCGAGCTAGCTCTTTAGTTGTTATACATGTATCCAAATACATGTATCCCAAGTGTTCTTCATTGACTCATTAAATGTTCGCCTCATTCAGAGAGTTACCTATTCGTCACTTTATGATTGCAGTGTATTTGGTTCTGGTGATTAGTTCGCATTGGGAGGCCCATTATGGGCATACTAATGAGCTGAGAAGGCTGCTAAGCACGGCAGAGAGCTTGGGGGCGATGCCATTTAGTTGATGTACAGCTCCAGTTAATCAGATTGACTGACATAACAATTACCGAAAATGCCTTCTGTGCCCCCAAACTTCAGTTCTGACGGAGCTTATAAGCTCAGGAATTCCTCCAGAAACAGCACTTCAGAGGGGAAATGAGAAATTCATAACTTCGCTCTAGGCCGAGCCACTTTGTGGGTCAGGAATTCAGCGGGATCCGACTCAGAAGAGCGGCATGGCAACACCCATCTGCTCGAATATGTTCATCTTGTTGGCAGTGACGAAGGGAAGCAGATGCCTGAAGGCAGGAAACGTGGACCCCGCCCCCAAGGACCATGGATTCCGGCGGGCACAGTGGGCCCAACAGGGCAGCTGAGCCAGCCCACTCCTTCCAATCAATTGGTTCTTGGGGCTGAGAGTTTTCACGTTTTCCGGATGACGACTAAATCTGTTTGCCAACATAGCAATTATTTTTTATCACAACAAGCTGTGGCGATGTTGAATAATCCGTGGCTTGCCATAGGTGATGCCCCATACAGATGATGGGCAATTAAAACGGAATTTATTCGACTATAAATTCGGCTAACAGGGCTTCCATCACATTAGGCGGCGGAATAACAATAATCCAGCCGTTAAACAAAATCACACGCGAAATGTGGATACACACACAGGGCCTCAGTATCTACGAGTGGGAGCTCAGATATTTGCCTATTTTTCACTTTCGTTTCATTGTGGCGGAAGCTGGCGCTGCCAGTGCCCCACGAAGTGTTCCCCGGGATCTGTTTTTCCAGGTGTACATTTTCATCCCGTCGGCCGAGGGGCCAAGTGGCCGCTGGCCAGCAGGCACTTACACTCGGTTTTATTGCTTGGGCGCTGTGTAAACACTGAGAATCATTGCACGCGGCCGCGGAACTCTAACAAATAGCAAACTGGGTTGATTAATGTGCGGATTTTGGGGGCAGCTCTTTGAAGTTCAACTTGCAGCAGCCCGACGAAACAGAACGGTCCTCAAACACCGAGCGCTAGAGCGGAAATGTTGGTCAAAGTTCGCCGCAGTCGGGCAGAAAAGCTGGGCACGAGCTTGCAGGAGCTTTCCGCTTTTCCGCTCCGCCTTTGAGTGGAATCCCGACCACTTTCGCTCACGTCAGCCCGCCTTTCTTTTCATTCATGTGCAGCTGCCGAGCCCGACCCACTCCCCTCCCACGCGACATGCCTTACCCATCAGCGCTGCGAATTAGCTGGGTTAGTAGTGCCACTGGCGTTGCGAGTGGCACATTAGTCGGGGCTGTGTGCCTCCGCCTGAGTGGCTCTGCCTTTGGCTTTTCAGCCCGAGCATGTGCAGATTTGATTTCACCTTTCCGCCATCTCACGGGTCTTCGGCTGGGCTTGTGCGACTTCGCCCACCGGGTCAAGGTCGCCGGTGCGACTCTTGCATGCAGATTCAACGCAAGTGGGCCCCTCGATAAGAGCCTTGGTGGGCCATGAATGGGAAAATGCTTTAAAATTCGTTTTAGCCAGATTAGTTGGGCCTGGCAGCACAGAGGTGCGTTCTGCTGAAACTGAGCGGAGCTGGGACGGAAGGAAAACAATTGACAATGCCTCATTCGCGTGCAACCCACTTTTGTTGAACTGATAGCCTTAAGTTACGTCTAAAATATAAACATATATAAACAAATGGGCACCACCTACAACTTTTTACCATGTATATCATGTATAACTAAGAAGGCTTTTTGCAATTAACAAAACTAAGTTTGGTTCTTATACTCACAACGTATAGTTAGGTTAAATAGAAAACATTTAGTCCGCTGTGAATCAGAGCAAACAAGAAGTTAGATAAGCAGTTAGTACTTTCCCACATTTGTCACTGTGAAATTAGAAACATTAAGTACTATAAGGCAACTCGAAAATTGGGTAAGATTGAACAAAAGTAAGTAAATATGTTTACACTTTAGTTTTTAGACCGTTGAACGTCCAACTGCGTAGGAGAATTTTTGAAAATAAAGATGCTTCATAAAAACGAAATAGTTTCAGCTTAGTAAAGCATCATTCATAATTCAAAATAATACGCAACTATTTAAACAGCATCAGTCATCTGAGTTTTGATCAATGGTAGCCATTGGCTGCTATTTCTGAAATATTTATTCAAAAACCTCTAAACTCGACAGCGGAGTTACATACATTTGTGAGTTGTTTTTGCTATTTAGATCAAGTGGGAGAAGATCTAACCCAATTTGATATGCTTTTAATAATTTTTCTAAACTGGAATATTTACTTTATACACAGATTGATAAAGTAGTACAGTTACAAAATTTTTGTATTATTTTACGTGTATTATTTGTGGCCGCTTTCTTACAAATGGAATTAAATGCGACACCGTACAGAGACAATTATTTCTTTTAGAAACCACTGTAAACGTTACTAGTTTTCATTTTTCTGTGGCAATACAATTATACAATACAACAACAATTGTTCTTCCCTGCCAACTGGTGGACTGACCTAGCTCACCACCGGCACAGTCACACTCCCAGACCTATCAACGTCACCTGACTCGGCGGGGATACCACACTATCGGCCCGTCAGGCTCGGCGGCTAAACTAGTCGCGCGATTACGCAGCGCTCAAAAAGCAATCACTTAAACAGCCCAGCAGGTGCGTAGACTTGCGTTCGGCGGTCGAGCCAGCGGAAAAGCTTTGGGCCATTCGGCCGAATCACATGCGTGGGAAGGGCCACACAACAAAAACAACAAAGAGCCACAAGTGGTTGGGATGCAAACAGATGCAGACGTCGCCGTCGGCGGCGCAGCAGCGGCGCGGTCGGCGGCGACAGAGGCGCCAGTCAGCTGACCGGAGGCGCGTGCGGCGCCCAACAGCTGAGAGCCAGAAACGAAGAACTGAGAGCGGGAGAGCGGGAGCCCCAACGGATTTGTTTACTTGCCCCTGCGCAGGCGTGGCGCAGCTTTGGCCAGCTTGCAAAGCTCCGTCGCGGAGCTTAAAGCGCGAAAGTTGAGGGATTTCGGAGGACGCGAGATGACTTTTCAGTTGTCGAGCATCGCGCAGAGCGCCACGTTGTCCTTAGAAGCCCGGAAAAGCGAGGAAAAGCAGGGAAAGCGGCCTAGCCTGGCGTCGTGTTGAGCGGGCGTCGATAAGTAGGCAACACTGGCTCCTGCTGCCTGGCCACGGTGCGTATGGGTGATGTGATGCTGGGGGGCAGCGAAATCCGATAGGGAACGCTCGGTCTGGGCGAAAATTGTCAGAGAATCGAAATTAACAGAAACAACCCAAATTACGCTTTTCCCCCGCTCAAAACACCGAAAATTTCCAGTGAAAACAGTACAACAAAGGGGATAAAAGTTCGTCCTGCGTGCGTGTGATAAAAGTTCCCTCTGTGTGCGTGCGTCTGCGAGAGTGTGTGTGCGCGCAAAAAGAATAGAGAAAGCAAAGCATCCCGAAGGAGTGGCCCACAAAGTGTTTGCATAACTTAACTCGCGATATCCGCCCACCGCCCAACGCCCTTTGCCCACCGCCCGACAGCCAATAACTGGATTGAATGCCCCGAAATCAAGGCGAAGTCGGTTGTTGAAGAAATGGATGTGCAGGTCGTATGTCCCCGGTGGTGATGTAAAGAATGAGTTCAAGTCAAGTGCGTGAAAGTCCCAAAATCACTCCAGATAGTTTGCAGTGCGCCGTTTTGTGACTGAGGCGTGGTCGCGCTAATCGCCATCATGGATTCCGCCCAGACAGCCCAGTGTGTCCTGTACTCGGTCGTCGTTTGTGTCCTCCTCATAGTCGGCGGCTTCCTCATCTTTATCGTGAACCTATATGTCCTGGCCCCTGCCTTCGATGAAGTGGAGCCCCGCCGCATGCAGCACAATGCGACCACCAAAGCCGCGGACCCGGTTCACGACTACGAATACGGTTGAGCTAGAAGAAGCCAATTGTCCGTACCGCCTTAGATTTATCCTGGAATATATGCCCGTTTTCGTATATTTGTTAAAAGATGTAGATGTCTTCACTAGGACAGCTTTCATAAATTTTTTCATAGATACCACGTCCTTACTAATTTTAAAACCGTTGGGAAATAGAACTTTTAACAATTTGTTAGTACTGGTTGGACACGAGATAACTGCTTATATCAGTATCCCAAGTATTTTTATGTAGACTAAGTCTAGTGTATACTGAACACCCATAAAAGTATTAAGAAGCTAATTGACAATCCCTCTTCCTCAAAATTATTGCCTTCACAAGTCCCCTAGGAATTCTTCCAAAATCCCATAAGCAACTGGAATCTTCCGAGAAAGCGCTTTCCCTTTATCCGTCCTACCCAAATAGTTGCTCAAGCCCATCGAATTGTTGGGCATTAGGCACTTTGGCAACAATGGACCGAATGGGAAAATTCGACTCAGTGAGGCACGTCAGTGTGCAACGCTCCAACTCATGAACAGAAGGGCTCAGTCCCGCCCTGCCCCCACTTTTCCACAGCTCCGGAGGAGGTCCGCCTGTCATCAATCCGACGGATTGGGACCCAGTGGGGCGAGTCGGAATACGTACATCTGTTTGGCAATTCGTGTGTGAAAAATGTAAAAAATGCTTACGAAAATTGCCTGCGAGATGCTACAGCTTACACAGAAATATAAAATGCGAATGGGCAACAATGGGCCAGGGAAGTCGCAACACTTTAGCAAATTCGGCAGCTGCCGGGCGGAGGACGGACATCCTCGACTTGGTTATTGGCTTAGATGGGTTTCCCGGCTAAGCCGCACACAAGGACGAACCACAATGGAGCAGCGACAAGGGGCAGCATGGGGCAGGGGCAGGGGCAAAAGGGATAAAGGTTAAAGCAACAGGGCGTGGATGTGGACGACTGAGGCGACAAAGTTCGGTTCAAAGTTTCGCGGCTTTTATTGAAGCTTTTGTGTGCGGTCGGCTCCTTGGGGAGTTGTCCTGTCTGCTGAATCGCACATAAAACAATTCCCGTTTACGGAGGGCAAATTAAATTATGCCAAATTGGCCGGGGGGAGACGTTACTCGGGCGTCCGCCCGCCCCGGCGACCTGATCGATATTGCCCCAATTGAGCTCTAACCGCTTTACGGCAGAGTCAAACAATCTGAACCCCTCCTGCGGTTGCACATTCATTGAAATCTATGGCTGCTAGTACCTGAGTCGCTGGAACTGAGCCCGAGTTCGAAAACCACTGCAAATATTTCAATAAAGCATCATCAAATGCGAGCCGCCGTCGAACCCGATGTTCTCATTGTTGTCAGCCTGTCAGTTTGAATTACACGAAAGACAAAGAGTGCCGCCCACCACCCAGTATTCCGCCCCCTGCTCGCCCACCATCACCATGCCCTGCCACACTCAATGGTGCTCCCAATCTGCAGTCCCCGCCCACGTTGCACCAACATTGAAAATTGAATAAAATGCTAGCCGTGGCACGTTTGCTATGTTAAATAGTTGAACGAAAACTGCCGAGGGAAATTCTCCGAGAGATCCCTTAAATTGCAATGCCCTTTCATTTTGCAGTGAGTACTAGCGAACTAACTCTATAGCTGGAGTTTGAATCCTTTAACTAAATGAATAATTTCGATATTAAGTTCAGAATCTTATCTTAACCGGTTTTATTGCTATGAAAACAGCGTATGTTAGATCATCTATATTAACTTTGTCAAACGGCCCACTTTGTGTTGTAAGCTATCCTCAGAACTTCCACTCAAAGTTCATTAACTGGCCCGTAATACATGCAAAAATGCGAATAGTGAACAATCACAAGTGTGAAATTCATAAGAAACCTTGTCGAAAGTGTGAGGCATGTCCGAATCGGTTATACCTAGTTGACATTATATTAATTGTTAGCTCAATTCGCTGAACGTGCATATCTGCATACGTACGTTTTCTTCTGGGAATTGTTTTAACCTCACAAGACAGAGAGAGTAACCGTGTTCCATGGGGAAATTCCGAGCGCTGCTCAGTCAGCTGCGCTCGAGGGTTTCTAGGCACCCAGAAACTGTTGAAGTCTAATCAACTATTTATAGGGATTAATGGAAAACGAGTGCAGATGGGAATGGGAAATGAAGCGAAAATCATTTAAAAAACGTGTTGCGTGAACCGTCCGAATGACAAACGTGCTGTTGGGCCTTTCAGCAATTCGACTACTAGTTGAGGTCTGGGCCCTGTCTAGCCCTGCTATTGAAAAGAAAAAGAGTCTCGGCCCACCTGAGCAAAAACATGCCTCAGACACTCAGATACTCTCGCACACACTGACACCCGACGAGAGCCCTCCTTCCTCGTTCAGTGCGCTTCATTGATAACACCCGACCTCCGGCGCACACACTCTCATTAATTGCAGCCAAGTGGGCTTGGGCCGGGCACTTGCACATCGCACGAGGGTGGGCGGGGCTCATACTTTATTTACAGCACGGGAATGTCGCTTACACAATTTGCCTATTTATGTTAATTGCTGGCGCCCCCAGGCGCCACACTTCCCTAGCCCCCCGAACTCCACACCAGCTGCTCAATTCAGCTGCAAGTTATGCACATGCTCATGGGCGGCATAAAAACATGAATAAAGATACGGTTGCGGTCAACAACGTATCGCTGGGCAATGGAGATACTTGGGTGATTTGTTGTTAATGTAATTGGTTTGTGGTTTTTTTTAAACACAAAATTCTGAGCTAAAACTATGCTACTTGATATGTGGCTGGTCAGAAGAATGTCGGTTTGCTCAAATAATAAAGATATAAAATCGTTTTCTAATTATTTAACTATTAAAAACTACCTTAAGTCTTAGAGTTAGCTATGTAGAATTGTTTGAACTATTTAATATTTAGCATTTTCATGACCACAGCTTAATGGGCTTATCTGTATTTGTGTATGTATTACCACAGTACAGAATAAAAACGATTTTAAGAGTGATACTTCAGCTCTTCAGACCAATAAAAGGACCATTAATGAACTCATTCTGTATATGTTTGTGAAAAAACAAATGTTTAAATCTGCTGATACTACATGTTCAATTTATTTCCCTTTCGTGCATTTAACACCAATTAAATTAATTTGAATAAAAAGGACTTTAATATGTACGTACATACATGTACATATACATATTTCCAAGAAGATAATACTTATCACAAGAAGTAAACGTTTAAAAAAAAATTTACCAACTGTGCAGTATAATAGACCTTTTTTCTACATAGTGGCCGATTTAATAAACTTATACTGAGCAACAAAAGTATAGACTCACTTTATTAAGTGTACTTATTCACCCTACCCCAATAATTGAGTTACCTATTAAACGATATTAAATAAATTGCTATTAATTATGTGCGCACAAGTTATTATTAGCTAAATATTATTAAGTATTTAGGTGCATTCTGTTATATGAAAAAATCCAATTTGGCGATGAAAGGTCATCTTTATTCCGAGCAATTAAATGGAAATCATCGCGTGCAGCAGGCTCAACACGTCCCTTTTTTGTCCGCCAATTTTCCCGTACACTGAGCACAACTCCCTGAAAAATGTGTGCAGGCAAAAAAGCTCCATCTGCTTCTTTCCTCTCTCGGGATCCCTCTTCTTGTGTCTCCCTCTATCTCACAGCACCTGCCCAGTCAACAATGTTGCGCTTAATTAAGCACGCGTCGGCCCTGTCAGCATCTCTCTCTCTCCGTCTGCAATCAAGATTTTTACACTGAGAGATATGTCGAGTGATTATAAGTAATTCATTCAAAATTCCTGATTATGGGAGTATCTGTTTTTGGACTTTAAAAGCTAACATTTTTTGCACACAACCTGGGAAATGCAAGCAAAAAAAAACGTATACAAAATAAAAACACTTTAAAATTAAGCACAATATACATACCCATTATGTTCTCATATTATGACTATACAATTCTAGAAAATATGTAGATATAAATATAAATATATGCAGATATAAATATACTAAACTAGCTGAATTTCTTTATATACTAAGCCTACATTTATTCTCTTGTTCTTGTTGTTAGCTTTTTTAAAAATATTTCTTTAAGTATTTACTGATATGTAGATCGAAAATTCACTTATCTCTGTGCGCACTTTCAAATCTATTTCCGCTAAGCAGATGTTCAATCCGTTTGACTTATGAGATACAGACGTGTATTTCAAACCCATTCCTTTTCTTTTTGTGTAGGAAGCAAACGATTGCAGAGTGGTTCGTTTTCGCCGCTGCCAATGCATTGTAATTGAATCGGAGAGGTTTTCTGGCGTTTTCGCTTTGATTTACTTTCAATTATTCAGCAAAGGCAAAAGCAAAAACGAACGAGCCGACACCGAGCGAGGGCGTGACTGCTAGATAATAGCTATCTGGGCAATTAGCCGGGGCCCAGGCGATAGGCTTATTGCCTTATGACCTACTTAAATCGGCGGCAAGCCCTTCGGGAAACCAGAAAAACCAGTGGAGTGCGCGAATGGCAACAGGTTGCTCGCCAGGTACTTACCGCAGAGAGCTGCTGGGACTGCGATTACGTATCCGAAAAATCCGAAAAACTGCTGGACTGGCCGGGCTATTGAATCATCAGCCGACAGCCGACGATCGTAAATCGAATTTGACTTTATATTTATTTTATTCAAATGCAAACACTAGGGGACACTCGAAAGAACTTAATATATTTTCACCTTGAGTGCGCGCACTTAGCCGCAGAAAAGAGAATAACAATAAGTGGGGACACGGCGAGGAAGAAGCAGAGGCAGAAACCGCACACGATAACAATAACAATAACAATGCCGAGGCAGCGGCACCGGCAGCGGCAGCGGCAGCGGCAGAGGCTGGCTTGTCAATAAGACGGAGCGGAGCAGAGCCGTAAAAACACGCGACAAACAATTCCGGTTAAGAGAAAGAGAGGCAAGACGCGAAACAACGTCAACAATTGGCTTTCCCGCCCCCGCGATCCCGTTAACGGCCCACCGGCGGCGCCGTCGCAGCGCAGCAGCAGCGAAAGGCAAACAAAACGCACAACCGATTGTCGATTTCTTCGCACTTTTCCAGGCACTTTTTCCACTTTTCCCACACGCCCACCGCACTCAGGCCAATAAATTTGCCATCATTTCGGCGATAAATTACCACTCGAAGCGTATGAAAATGCAATTTTCCAGGGCGCCGCGTCATGCACGACTCGCGTAGCGCTCCTCCGTCTCCCTCTCTCCAACGAAGTGCCAGCGCAGCGCAGATAAGGCGGACCGACGCGGAAAAACGCCAGCGAAAACACGTCCGACTGAAAGCGCGGCCGGGCAACAAGTGTAAGAAAGCCGCTGCCCATATGATCAGTTAGTGTTACCGCAGGAAATATACTAAAACGAATACTGAATAATCATCGGTGACTTGTCAGCTGACACGCGGGGCACTCCATACAGGAATTTTATGGAATTTGGCTTTTTCAGGAGTGACAGCTCAAATTAACATTTTTTTAAGTGACTCCTTGTTTCAGAATGCCTTACTCATTTGTGCTATGGGCTGTCACGTGAAATCACTTGTGCAATTGGAAATATTTTAATTTAAAAAAAAGTAAAAACATGTTTTCATGTAATTTAGAAGCAAAGAAGAGTAAAATTAGTATAATAAACAGTGCTACAATTTTATTTTTAACACATTGTGCGTTAAAGTAAACTAATAGAATACTTTTTAAATGAAAATGGTCACCCTGTTGATCTATCTGTTAAAAAATATTTTATTTTGCCCGATCTGGCATCATTGCCGGAATGAAGCAAAGCGCGCATTCAAAGTGCAGACCCATAGTCCTCAATTAAAAAGCACTTTTAAAAGTGAAACGATTTGATTTGTTTGCAATAGAACGAACACATCGCCGATCTGACTTTTTTTTGGTACAACGCTAAAAATATCATTCAATATTAGTGAAATATTACAACAAAATTACAAATTTTCGTTCCGTTTAAAATAAAAGAATCTATCGAACAATGGCTTAACTGCTTTTACAAGATACTTGATGGTTTTAATATTGGCTTTTCTCCTTCTGGGCTTGCAGAAAATGCTGAATGTTTGCCCGGGAAACCATTGAAATCACCGCACAAAGCACATCGTCGTTTACCTCCCCCAAAAACTATAGAGCTCTGCAATATGGCTGTGGTGGGTGGCATTGTTTATTGTTGGCCTTTGTTCGGGCTCGCCATTATTCTTCTGGCCGTACCCCCGCCGCCGATTGACGCCGCCCAGAGGCACACTGCCTCGGATAATCCGTCGACATACAATATTGGCGGCGTACTGAGCAATTCCGACAGCGAGGAGCACTTCAGCACAACAATAAAGGCAAGCGCGTTGGCTAACTAGATTCGCCATTATCCAAATGCTCTAACGATTACCCTTTCCGATTAACCCCCAGCACCTCAATTTCGATCAGCAATATGTGCCCCGCAAGGTCACCTACTACGACAAGACGATACGCATGGACAAGAACCCCATCAAGACGGTCTTTAATGTATGCGACAAGCTCATCGAGAACCGGGTAAGTCGGTGGCCAAATGCAATTACCTGCTCATTTCCGGGGCGTGAGCGTTCATCCCGGCCTGGTTCGCTTCATTTCAATAATTCAGGGAAATTATTCGGAAATGGGTTGATGACTAGCGGTAATCCGCCAGCAGATTCCAATATCCACCAGCTTCCACTTGGTCGACGCCAGGCTTCGGTTGCTCCTTGAATATACGCTTTATTGCGAAGGGACAAAATATTGTCTGCGATTGTATTTACAAACGTCTGCTGATAGTCACGACAAAATTTTACCATACTTATTCATTTTCGATTTTGAAAGTGTACTAACTTGTTTTCTTATAGAAGTATACTTCTTAAAAACATCAAACTTGTAACATCCACGAAATAACGTTTTTGTAACGCACTGTACTCACAACCAAAGGAATCAGCACTCACTCTTTTGAAGAACAAACTGGATTCTCACGCTATAAATTAGCAGCGTCATGCTCAAACAAAAAGGCCACAAAATCCCAATGACAAAGAGCCTTTCAGCACTCCAAAGTGCAATACACCCGCAGTATGGGACGTTGTTAAATTTTACTTTAAGCTGAAACACTTTTTTCAGCCAACTTCCGCTCAATTGGTTGGCCAACCACTTGGATTATCTTTGGATTTCATCAATCACACACCGTGCAATATTTCACATTTTTTACTGCGGGTGGCTGTCCGGGCCAGAGGCTCTCGCCCACTAGACCAGGTCCAAATCAATTCTATGCCTGTTTTGGGCGGCATTTGTCATCATTAATGTTAGGGCGAATTTATCATGTCAGGCCCCAAAATGCGCGTCCATCTCGAACCTTTCATTACCCAAAGGAAACAAATCAGCTGTCATTGACTTCATTGAATGCCAGGTCCTGAACAGTGCGTTTCGAAACTGTATGTTGTTCTCATTTCTGGTACTTATCGTCATTTGATACTAATTTTGAAGATAGTCTTTCTTGGGAACTCGGATGTTTTTATAATATATTTGGTTCATCCTTAGATGGATAGTCTTTTCGTCGAAACCATACATACTTAAAACTAGTATTACGAATTTGATGCTTACTTGAAATAAATGGCTTACATAAATGGCGGACGTTCTTTTGCTCAGCCAATTGAACGTCCCCTCGGCGCCATTTAGACTTTCGCCCTTTCTCTTTCCCGCCCACCCATCGCCAGAAGACCTCCCTTTGGCACCTTCCTTGCACTGCTCATTTCCACTGATTTGGCTTGTTCCCCGAATACCTTTTTGCCTTTCCCAGGTGTACGCCGTAGTCGTTTCGCATGAGCAAACCTCAGGTGATTTGTCGCCGGCGGCCGTGAGTTATACAAGCGGATTCTATTCAATTCCTGTCATTGGCATATCCTCGCGGGATGCGGCCTTCTCCGACAAGAACATCCACGTCTCCTTCCTGAGGACGGTGCCCCCCTACTACCACCAAGCGGATGTCTGGCTGGAGATGCTCAGCCACTTCGCCTACACGAAGGTAGGTCCGACACCACCCAGCTAATCCAACCCCCCAGCGATGCACCCGAATTTGACTTATTGACTTATTAAGTCGTTCCGTTATCTGCTCCGCTGGCGACAGGTAATCATCATCCACAGCTCCGACACGGATGGCAGGGCCATCCTGGGCCGCTTCCAGACCACATCCCAGACCTACTACGACGACGTGGATGTGCGCGCCACCGTGGAGCTGATTGTCGAGTTCGAGCCCAAGCTGGAGAGCTTCACGGAGCACCTCATAGACATGAAGACAGCCCAGTCCAGGGTCTACCTCATGTACGCCAGGTGAGTGCCCCGAATTTGCGTAAGTAATGCGTGCGTAATCTGGTCGGGAGGAGCAGGCTGGAGATATGTTCGGGGCTACGATAGTGACAGATGGAGATGATTTATTCTCCGTTCTCTACAAGCGTTGGGATAACTTTTGGTTTAGGTGCTTATGTATAAAATACGTGTGGTCAAAACACTTGTTCTGTAGTTCCAGGATCGAACTTTTAAGTTTAGTATCCACGTGCCATCTTCTCTAAACAAGTCGTTTTATAGTCTGTCAGTCGGCTACTGAAGAGCTGCAAGATGCATATTTAAATTGTTTTCTCCGGGTGACTGCTAAATTTGAATTCTTTGGCGTGACAGTCAATTGTCGTCAATTCTCGGTAAAGTGATTTTATGTTGTACTCCGTAAATTAGTTTCAATGGAAAAGCGTTATACACAAGATTACTGAGATTGAATTCCACCATGGACGTGGCTTTGACTCGCTAACTGGTCGTTTCTGCTTTCATCAAATGAAGGCAATGATGTTCTACATATGTCGATTATTACTACTATTAAGATACTTTTTATGTGGGCTCGTTGAATGGCTCAGCGCATGAAAAGTAGCTTTCATGAAGGAAAACAACCGGTACAACGTTGAGATGTAAATTTGTTCAACCAAATTTAAATATCCATATACATATATCATGGTAATAAATGTGAATTAAAGGGGCTGTGCCACAAGTTATAAATATTTAGGTCCTCTGGAATATTCCGTGCCACCTGTGTGATTCAAAATTCCCTAAGGAAATGGCAGAAAACACAACTCTGCCTATTTATGCATATAATTTCCCCCGCAGCACGGAGGACGCCCAAGTAATCTTCCGCGATGCCGGGGAGTACAACATGACCGGGGAGGGACACGTGTGGATTGTGACGGAGCAGGCGCTGTTCTCCAACAACACTCCGGACGGAGTGCTGGGCCTCCAGCTGGAGCACGCCCACAGCGACAAGGGGCACATTAGGGTAAGTGGGACTCCTCCGCATGGAATCTAAAACATGCATGGTGATGATGTGATTTGCTGGATCCCCCGACAGGACAGCGTTTATGTTTTGGCCTCCGCCATCAAGGAGATGATTTCCAACGAGACCATTGCCGAGGCTCCCAAGGATTGCGGCGACTCGGCTGTTAACTGGGAATCGGGTGAGTAATATTCCAGGAACTCTCAATTAATCACTAATAACTAATTATTGGCAGGCAAGCGGCTGTTCCAGTACCTCAAAAGCCGAAACATCACCGGCGAGACGGGACAGGTGGCCTTCGATGACAACGGAGATCGAATCTACGCCGGCTACGATGTGATCAACATTCGGGAGCAGCAGAAGAAGCATGTGGTTGGAAAGTTCAGTTACGATAGTGTAGGTTCTATAACAATGTTTTCCTGGTCTTAAGCTGAACCCAACATAACGATTGGGATAGTGGCACATCTTCATAGTTTTTAATGAACACTTATTTAAACTTTTCCAGATGCGAGCCAAGATGCGGATGAGGATCAACGATAGCGAGATCATTTGGCCGGGAAAGCAGCGTCGGAAGCCAGAGGGCATCATGATACCCACTCACCTGAAGCTGCTGACCATCGAGGAGAAGCCCTTCGTGTACGTGCGGCGCATGGGCGACGACGAGTTCCGCTGCGAGCCGGATGAGCGTCCGTGCCCGCTTTTCAACAATTCAGATGCCACTGGTGGGTAACCAACAAATCTCCACAGAAAAATATATTTGTATACGGTGCATTTAGTCCAAAGATTGGATTTATATTTAGTATATATGCAGTAACTTTTTTAACCTTTATATCGCTATCATTCGCTATCGCTAACATTTTATACGATTTGGGAATTCCTTATTAGTGGCTTTGAAATTCTTGAAAAAATTTGAATGATATCCTGTTATCGGGTTTTGTTCATTTTTCAAGTTAATATATATATTAATATATTTAATATTATTTATACATTAAATTAATATATTTACTATATTTCAAGTTAATATGTATATTTTGTATATTTATTGAATGCCTGGATAACTACCTTGCCTCCTCTCCTCCTCCAGCCAACGAGTTCTGCTGCCGCGGCTACTGCATCGACCTGCTGATCGAGCTCTCAAAGCGGATCAACTTCACCTACGACCTGGCCCTGTCGCCCGACGGCCAGTTCGGGCACTACATCCTGCGGAACAGCTCGGGGGCCATGACGCTGCGCAAGGAGTGGACGGGCCTCATCGGGGAGCTGGTCAACGAACGTGCCGAGTAAGCCATGCGGGAACGGGGGGGAACGCCATCCGTACCTACTAACCGGGGACTTCCCTTTAGCATGATCGTGGCACCACTAACCATCAATCCGGAGCGTGCCGAGTACATAGAATTCTCAAAACCATTTAAATACCAAGGCATTACAATACTCGAGAAGAAACCGTCACGATCGAGTACTCTCGTGTCTTTCTTGCAGCCGTTTAGTAACACGCTATGGATCTTGGTAATGGTGTCGGTCCATGTTGTGGCGCTCGTGCTGTACCTGCTGGACAGGTGAGTGAATCCGGAACCCCATCCACCCCCCAAAAGTCCTACCCAAGCGAAAGTTAGGCGGTGAAGAAGGGTTGCTGCATTGGACGGTTGAATGGCACCCCACCCAGCTAATCCCCGCCTGGAGTGGCCGAGAGTTCCGGACCCTATTAACCACCTAACCACTTTCCGATTTCCGAACTCAGATTCTCGCCGTTCGGACGCTTCAAGCTCTCGCACTCGGACAGCAACGAGGAGAAGGCGCTGAACCTCAGCTCCGCGGTGTGGTTCGCCTGGGGAGTCCTGCTGAACAGCGGGATCGGCGAGGGCACGCCCCGCAGCTTCTCCGCCCGAGTGCTGGGCATGGTCTGGGCAGGATTCGCGATGATCATTGTCGCCTCGTACACCGCCAACCTGGCCGCCTTCCTCGTGCTGGAGCGGCCCAAGACGAAGCTGAGCGGCATCAACGATGCCCGGCTGCGGAACACCATGGAGAACCTGACCTGCGCCACCGTCAAGGGCTCCTCCGTGGACATGTACTTCCGCCGCCAGGTGGAGCTGTCCAACATGTACCGCACCATGGAGGCCAACAACTACGCCACCGCCGAGCAGGCCATCCAGGATGTGAAGAAGGGGTAACGATTGCTTCAGGCCCGCGATCTTTCCGTAGCTCAGGGTAGCTTCGCATGCCATGGCACCAGATACTGTCCAGATCCAGATCCAGACTACAACTATACTACTACTACTACTTCTCACTCTCCAATACCACCTTCAATTCAATTCAGTCCACCTAACGCCACTGTCTCTCTCTTTCTCTGTCTCTGTCTCTCTATCTCTTGCTCTTCCTCTGTTTCGATCTATTAGATATGTTTTGTAATCGTTAGCGGTATCGTATCGTGTTCGTGTTGGTCTTGCCCCCGTATTATCCGCCCCTATGCCATCTTGTATTCCCACATCTTAGCATCTTCATGCCTTAAGCCCTTGCAGGAACTTCTATGAAGGCGATAAGAGCTAGAACCTTTTAAAAACTGGATTTATTCTAGACCATCTGTTACTCCGTCAGTAAGTCCGATAGTATTAAATCACACTCAAACGGAGACTTATTTATTTCCTTAATGCCTAACTACCTCTACCTTCCGAAGAACCTGCAAGGGTGAGGAAATAGTCGGTCTACCGATCCAATCAATCATTCTTGTTACTTGAACGTTTCTTCCTGATTGTTGTACCCCTTTCCTACTCGAAACTATAAAGACACCCTTATAACCTTTCATTCCCTGGATCTGCGATTATGTCCGCAGCAAGCTCATGGCCTTTATCTGGGACTCCTCTCGCCTGGAGTACGAGGCCTCCAAGGATTGCGAACTGGTCACTGCCGGAGAGCTGTTCGGGCGGAGTGGGTACGGAATTGGACTGCAGAAGGGCTCGCCCTGGACGGATGCAGTCACGCTGGCCATCTTGGAGTTCCACGAAAGTAGGAGGTGTTTCAAGGATCCTTAAGAGCACCTAATATCCCCTTTTCCCGCAGGCGGATTCATGGAGAAACTGGACAAACAGTGGATCTTTCACGGACATGTGCAGCAGAATTGCGAGCTCTTCGAGAAGACGCCCAACACTCTAGGGCTGAAGAACATGGCGGGGGTGTTCATACTGGTGGGTGTGGGCATTGCCGGCGGCGTGGGTCTGATCATCATCGAGGTCATCTACAAGAAGCACCAGGTGAAGAAGCAGAAGCGCCTGGACATTGCCCGACATGCGGCCGACAAGTGGAGGGGCACTATAGAGGTGAGATTGATTGATTCGGTATTGGGGTTTCTATGGATCTTAGTATTGTATGGTATGTCAGATTTCTGCTCAAAGCTAGCTTCCTTTCTTGCTTCCCATATATTTCGGTGTGCTAAATTGTTATCTGGCATTAAAAATTATCCACGGAATGAATGTGCTTGTTACTTATACACGAACCCCTTTGTACTCAAATTCCCCACAGAAACGAAAGACTATCCGTGCCTCCCTGGCGATGCAGCGCCAGTACAACGTGGGCCTGAACTCGACGCACGCCCCGGGCACCATCAGTCTGGCAGTGGACAAGCGCCGGTACCCTCGCCTGGGTCAGCGACTGGGACCGGAACGAGCCTGGCCAGGGGACGCCGCCGACGTGCTGCGCATCCGGCGGCCCTACGAACTGGGCAAGCCTGGCCAGAGTCCGAAAGTGATGGCCGCCAACCAGCCGGGAATGCCCATGCCCATGCTGGGCAAGACACGGCCCCAGCAAAGCGTCCTGCCACCCCGATATTCGCCCGGATACACCAGCGACGTGTCGCATCTGGTCGTTTAAGTTAACACTTTGCCAAAGCAGCTAGAATATAGGATTATTATCATTGCTCAACACAGCGGTTTGCTAGCCAGGAAGAGATCAATTGTTACCGCTGGATGGACGGGCCAGGACCGAAGCAGTATTCATATCATCCGAATCGACATTCGCGTAACTTTCCATTTCCAGACCGATGGTCCTGTGTCTGTTATATCAGAGCCTGGGAGCATTTGCCAAATTATTGGATAGCCTATTAAGTTTTTGTAGTTTTCGATGATTTTTAGAGGTGCTCGAGGTAGTTTCATTTTAATCTGATTTATCGCTTTCAATGTGCTTACTGTTTCCCATAACTACTATATCTCCGCCTTTGCTTTTTACTGCTTTTTAATAGAACTTGTAAGCAAAAAATACAAACGTAAATCAGTCGTTTCATGACCAGAAACATTTCCAGCAGCGACTTCCTCACGTTGGCCCAAAACACATAGTTCACCACAAAAACCCACCCATCGTTACAAGCTGTATACTAACTGTTCTCATCTAAACTAATCTTAAACCCGATTGTGGATCTGGCCATAAGTTAGCCTCAACTGAAAGCTCCGATCGCCTGTACAACTTATACAACCTTTATTTTCCCTTGAACTTTCTGAAGAAGCTTAAGGAAGATAAATTTGATCAATTGCAATAGTGGACCCATAAAACTAAGAGAGGGCGACCCCAAGAGAAGCAATGAATTAAACAAAAATAACTAAACTCGAAGAAGCTTAAAGGAATTTTAAAAGTAAAAAGGAATATATATACCAATATGTATACATATTGTATTTATAAGATTCAGTGTGAAAGTTAACAGCATAAATGTGAAGCATGAAAAACAAGATTCAAGAACAAACAATATTTAGTAGTGGAATTTGAATTTTAAATGTTTTTAATGTGTAAACCGTTTATGCAACTAAAATAAATATTTGAAACAAAGTTAAATTGAAAGCGTTTTAGTTATCAGCATATTTACCACTTTGGGTCTGAACCGTTTATAGTATTTGCATTATTTAAGTAACCTTTGTTTTCAACCTTTCGAAATATTTGTATTTATAATTATTATTAACACCATGCCTTAAATTCTTTACAACGACAAAAAGAGAGATTTCTAAGTGGAAAATGTAAGGCCTAATTGGTTGATAAAATTACTTTGAATTGGCAAGATGAACGTGTGAGTAAGGTAGTTTTTCTAAAAAAATAATATTGTGACATTTTATCCGCTGTAATTGAAACCTAGATATCTTTTTTCGAATTACAGCGGTGCGCTTTTTAACGATTCTTTTCTTACTAAGTTTTACTTTGCTTACATACTCGTATACCTCTTACAGTGATAGCAAAGATAATATAAATTAGTAAACTTACTCGTGAAGACTGATGTTGCAAACAAACTCGTTCCAAGCCAAACCCCCCATTACTGGTTCGATTTGGCTTTCTGGACTATTTTCTTTATATGCACAAAACCCATACTTATACAGTCCTATAAAACTCTACTCCACTTGTGATAACTAAGTTCTTTGGCCGCACTGCATTTTACAAGACTCACAAGTTGCTTTAATAGTTTAGTTCCATTCGTAGGAACTATAATAATCAATCAGAATTTATTTTATAAGATTATTTTCAAAGGTTACTTATTAAATACTCTTACCTGCTAATGAAGATAAATATTGATTCTTTAACGTCGGCCTACAAATGTACCGCCGAGTTCCGTTATGAAGACGACCCATATTTGAAGGTTTTAACTTAACAAACTGCAGTTAAAATCGAAAACGAAAAAAGAACAAAGCGAACGCAGGACTGGTTCGAATCCGGTTCTTGGGAAAGTATCCAGATAATGTCGCTGCCCTAAGACGTAATGAAGCGTCCCGTGATTACCGATCCCACCGAATCTGAGCGTGCCAAACTGTCGCACAGTGCTGCCTGGAAATATAGAATTCGTATAATTATTACAACTAAAAATTTGATTGCAAATGATTTGCCAACGGAGTGGCGCTGTGTGTTTGAGTGCTGCCATCAATTGTGGCCATGTCGCGGCACCCCGACCACAAAAACTGGGGTCGATCGCTCGACTCCCGGACTCCCGGCAGACGGCCCGGTACAATGAGACAAGCTGGCGCTGAACAAGTTGTTTCTGCCACGAAGCGGTTCGGTTCTGCCTCCTATTCCTATAACTGCCTTGGCATGACAGCGCTGGGCTGGTGGCTGGCGATGATGACAGCGCTCCCGCGATCGGAATTCGAATTAAAAACCCCCAACCGACTGCAATTTGGAATAGGAGCTCCAAGGAGTAGCGCTCCACCGGGGGGGATTGACCGCAGTGACCCCTGTAACAACGAGTATTTGTCGCGATTGACGGCGTATTTTCGGCAGGGCTCGATACTGAATCACTCTTGAATTGTCGAATGGGATGAGATCACGTTCATAATGCACTCCAAACCATTATGAGAATGTGTCTCCCAGGCCTGGGTATTGCTCTCCTGGCTTTAGCCAATTTCTATTGTCTTAACATTCAACTTTTATTTATACAAATGTTTTTATGTTTTCTGGCAAAATGCATTTTACACCTTGAACAGGTTCTTAACAATTAAAATATTTCTAACTTACGCGGATCACCCTTTTGGTATTTTTAGAAGGAAAACACTCGAACTTTTTGGATGATATGTTGACTAATTATGCGATAGGCTCAGCAATTAACAATAAATAATGCCTCAATTTCAGATTGGTGTTTGATCAAATTTTATCAACATTCCCTATAACTCCAGAAGAATATAAAACATGAGCTCGAGATCTTGAGCTGTCTGGGTA
This sequence comes from Drosophila biarmipes, assembly GCF_025231255.1. Taxonomy (NCBI): domain Eukaryota; kingdom Metazoa; phylum Arthropoda; class Insecta; order Diptera; family Drosophilidae; genus Drosophila; species Drosophila biarmipes. Next base: position 4,445,815 of record NC_066616.1, on the reverse strand, counting down.
AGAGGGAAAGACGGAATAGAAATAGAAATAGACTGTGAAATGGAGGTACAGAATTATAGTTTTATTTATTCTGGCTGACAGGCAAGCTTGTCTACAGAAAACGCTTCCCTGAACTTGATCAATAAATTGAACTCAATGAAGAGTCAAGTCAGGATCAAATGAATCTATAGGGTCTGTGATCCTAATGACCTGTGAAGTCCTTGCTGTGAAAAATTCTATCCGTCCAACACACCTCCATTACGTAAACTGATATATATTGATCCAAGCACTTAACACAAAGCTTTATCGACACCAGTCGAATATTGTAAGGCGACCGAAAACAATTGACGCCAAGGACAGGTATTTGAAAACCCAGTAACAAGCGATAGAATCTAGATTATTGTCGATTTGTGTGGAACTTCCTTCACGCGCCCGAGTGAAACCTTTTCAAAGTGATATAAAGCAGTTAATTCAATTAATAATCGAGTGTCAAATAATGTCACTAGCCACGACGCGATAGCGCATGGTCATTTTGTCTTCCACCTAATAAGAACTCAAGACTAGTTCCTCGTCATTGGTGAGACATTATCGTCTGCCGATGTAATCGATCGTATATGACGCCAATTAAGTTGGAATTAATTAGCAGCGGCTGTAGTTATGCAACTGGGTTGTCAAGACTTAAATATTTAATTTTAGCTGTAAAACAATATATTTATCTGTGCTTCACGATGTTTATTCGATCAATTAGGCAGAATTCGACCGCAGTCTCAATACAATCGGTCTGGGGAGGTGTTAAAAAGTGCATTTGGGGGTTAACCAAAGCCGCCTGTAACTGGTTAAGAGTAGATGTCACCATGACAACAACCCGACTTTCAACAAAAATATATATTTAACAGAGAATATAAAATCATTCTCCTAATAAAAGTAGTGACAACAACGAAATAGTTGATTGAAAATAGCATACTCCTTTTAAAAACCCTACCTGTTATACAACGAACAATAGTCAACCAAAACCATATTTAGCGAGTCTCGAAAACAATTTGAGAGCAATTTGCGTTTAATTGGCCTGTTTGATTGCCAGTGCTATAAAAATAAACGAAAAATTAAAGATTAACCGCCAATTTCAGTTTTATATTCGCAAATATAAACAAATAAAACTAATTTTAGAAAGATCCCCCAGTCAGAAATTAAAGTTTACAAGATAGATATTGCGAGATTGTTAGATAAACATCTTGCAAATATGACTGTAAAAGGAAACTATGACTTTTACGGTTTATCACACATCCAAGCCACAAAAGATCTACCAGATAGAGACTGTTGTTGATGTACATTATTTTTCGCTCTGGGCTCAAATTTGGGCAGCAAATTTTTATGGGGCTTCAAATACAGGAACGAATAAAAGGAAATTCAATTTATATCATGGGAAACAGTAAACAAATTCCCCATCGCAAAGTACGGAAGATCCGAACAATAAACTTTAATAAACAAGGCGAACAAAATTGAAAGACGTGTGAAAAATGTATCGTAAAGGAATAAAAATCAGTTACGCTGAAAAACATATTCCTCAAATTGTGGCAGTGATGGCTTGCCGACTAATAAAAATGTTGATAATTAACAACTCGTTAGTCAACTGCGTGTAATAGCGAAAAATAAAAGTGTTATCGAGGCAGTCATAGCGGATAATCAACTAATTTACCCGAGATGTACAGTATTGTTCATTTTAACCTTACCTAACTTAGACAATTTAACAAATTGATCGCAGGGTTACGTCTAAATAATATTTAACTGGTCGCCAACAAAAAACAGTGGTTAATGAATAAATTGAAAAACGCCCGATTCTGGTGAATTTAGAACACTTCAATTAAATTAAACTTAAATTCAACTCAAAACTTTCAAATATTAGGGGTTTCTCCCCGCTTCAAGATTATAACAATGAGTCAGACAATTAGGCCTATCAAGATTAGAGGTTCTAAATTACCGAAACACATTGTACATTTTATAATGACGCTAATCAAGATTGTACGTGTATTTTAAACATCTATGATATCCATTTGGAAAAAGTTACTTGAGACCCGTATTAAAAATGTGACTGGAAGCTGATAGTTCCCACAGATAAAATGAGTTATTCGTATCCCCATAAAACCGATAAAAACGAGATGGGCCCTAGGAAGATCCGACTCTTGGAAGAACCAACTGCTGGGAAGAGAACATCATCCGGCTGGCTCTCCCGTTCCTCGGATGGTGGAGGAAGGTTCAGAGCAGGGCACCTCCATGTGGCTTAATAAAGATAACTCTTTTCGCCGCGCCCCGCTCTTCATTGAAACCCCCTCGAGTGGCTCTCTGACGCAGAGCTAAAGCAGCCCGACCAGCCAGTCAGCCAGTCAACCAGCCATCCGACCATCCAGCCATCCAGCCATCCAGCCAGCCGGCCAATCAAACCAGATAAAACCGAATTTAATTCGATTAAGGGGGTTTATTCGCTCGCTCTGGCCCGACTGCTGGCTTGACTTGACTTGGCCGATAGTAAAGATGTTACGAGAGTGTCTAAGTTTAGTGCGCGAGTGATTGTGAATGAGCGAGGAGAGTCGGAGAATTGTTATGAATTGGGTAAACAAACGAAACGAGGTAATAGCCGCAATCGCAAACGAATCGTGTCCCCAGAACAAGTGTTAAGGTGCTAAATTCTTTTTTCATGCGACAAAATGGTGTTAAATCAAGTGGCAAAGCCTTAGCTTGGCCGATCAGACGATGGTCCTTCCATCGATGACCCCAAAACGGACTCCATGTTTATTCATCAAGCTGCCAAGCGAATAATTTCAATCTGTAATGCGAGTCAAATGTTATTCAAATGTAATCCCTTTCAAGTAATCCCTTTCATTTAAATAAGCACACCATTGAAAAGGAACGTTTTGGGTATCTGCATTTTAAGCTTTTATTTGAATGAGAGTTATGTATTATCTGATTAAGAGTGTCAAAATAAACATCTTAGAAATTAACTTCAGATTCTTCAGATGCGGAATGATGGCTATAATAAGAATGAGCTTGCTAATCTCGTTACGCTATTAATACAGGTTTCAATCTGACTTGATTCGCATTGTTTTGGTGATTTCGTGCTTGAAGTGTAACAATACAAACAAGCAGATAAATATACAAATTTACGTTCGTTTATTTGTTTTCTATTTTTGTTTACTCAAGTAAGATCAAACTCATCTGGTTTTATTATATACGAAAAGGATTTTCACTCTTTCTCAACGGTTATTTATTTATACTTCAGATAAGTATTTATTAAACATATACATACGCACATTATTTGAACAAGCAAGCTCGCGACATCCTAGTACTATTGTGATCTAGGAACAACAACCTAAGCTGTGGTGGCTGTAGATTTTGCTGAAAAAGTGTACTAACTTTCACGCTTTAAGCGGGCTTACTTTATTACTTAAATAATTTTTCAAAGTATTAATCTATCTAGATAGAGTTGAAGTATCAATGATTTATTATCTGGAAATTAAACAGGAATTTATAGCTCAGCGAAAAGGAATGTTTAAGTACACCGAAACAAATATTCACAAATAAGCAACTATTGTTACATTAATTATAAACTTTTTAGCAATGAATTAATTCTAAACTATTGACGTCGCATTTAATTAATACTTTCCAAAGTATTAAATTGAAACTAATCGGGTAAAAATTATATCAGAAGTTAAAATTTTAGACTCTTTAGTTTATATATAAAAAATGAGGAGTATAGACTTACCAATAGTCCGTCTAGACTTTTAATACTCGCTCTGAAATTTTAACCAGTATAACCTTTAACTTAACTTTTCTTTTTATTTTGTGCAAATTGTTCAGAATAATAATAACGATTACATATCGAAGCAAATGAAGATTTGAATTTTTTAAATTAGTTTAATATTTATTTTTTATTTTTGTTCAGATTAATAGCTCAATCAACAATTAACATTTGGTTCAAAATAAAATGTAGAGTAACATAAAAGCTCTTTGTTTTAACCGCGCAATATGCACCCCTTCCAATATCACGTATACGCACGTTAGCGGTATCCCATAGTCCGGACTGCGCTGCTCCTGGCCACCGTTATTCACCGTTCCGCAGCGCCTTCCTCGGCGCTCCGCGAAGAGAGCGCCCGTGGTGAGTTGCACGAACACTTGTTGAGAACTCACCACGCGCGCTGCCTGGGTACTGTGGTGCTTTCGTAGCGAAGCCAGGCGCCGCCAAATCCGAGGCAGCGGAAGCAGCGGAGCAGCAGAGAAGCGGAGCGGAGCAGCTGACTGGCGCAAAAAGCCATAATAATCAAGCGGTAAACACTTGACAACGCTCAAACACCGTGCGACAGTCGGCGCGATAAGTTGAAATCGCCGCCACGGATAAATCATCCGCGAAGTTCAAAAATATATAGAAGTACCCGAAACCGAATCAAAACCCGAAAACCCAAACTAGCCCGAAGTGCTCGGTGCTTTCGAAATATTCGGACAATCGGCGTTGAGGGTTAAACGCAGTCGGTCGAAGAAGACCGCCTCCTTTCGGTTCGGACACCGCGCTCCTTGTGATATCATCCCCGCCCAGTTGGGTGCGCTTTTCCTTATCCTGCCGTGTGTGTACAATGCCAGTGTGCTCAGTGCGCTAACTTCCCCAAGGTGCCCGTGCAATCGACAAGAAACCCTGTCCAGTAGCCAGTGGACAATAGAGAGCAAGGACTCCCCAAACCGCATCATGGCCGATCGCTTCCAGATCTCAAAGGTGAACGGCACCGCGAACGCCGGGTACGATGGCGAGGCGGGGTCGACTCCCTCCGACCTGCCGGACGCATCCCACCCGCATGCCCCGTCCAGCCACGAGAACCACCTGCAGCCCAAGGCTCCAGGCGAAAGCGGCGAGAACCGCCGGAGCTCGCGCCTGTCCTTCCGCGGATTCGGACACTTCCTGCGGAAATCGGACGCCGAGCGCAAATTCAGTCTCGCCCAGCTGACGAAGTAAGTTAAGTTCAAATTTCACGCATTCCCTAGCAGAGTTAATAACGATTGGTTGGAAAGTGTGTCCATGCAGGGAAAAAAGCACCCAACAGTTGGTATTAATCAACAATGTGAAAATAACTTTCGTTATTATAAATAAATATTTATATACATTCTAAGGCAATTAATACAAGCTCTAATTCGGTTTTATTTTATAATTGAAAGAGCGGTCTCCTTGCTAAATTATCAAAGATTTTAAAAAAATTTGTTATAATACATTTGTGCTGTTGATATTGGCAGTTGGCGGTTTAAAACGGATACCAAAGTGTGGTCGTGTTTTTGCATTTTTTTTCTGAGCAAATATGACGAAGCTCAATGAAAAATAAAATAAATTTACTTTTCATTTTAATATTTTTACAACTGCTTAGGAACGATTTATATTTATATTTAAAACCCAAAAGACGTTGTTTATCTATATTTTTTGTTTTATTTTATTCCTTTGAATAACACATTTTAAAATAATTATTTCAAAATGGTCAAAGCCTTTCTTACCTTAAAGTACTATAAAACATACTAATGTATTTGGGTTTTTATGTTTTCGATTTAAATGCAATATTTAGCTATTTATTTAGCTATTAGAAAACAAACCTGTTAGACAATAGTATTCTTTTCCGTTTTCCCAGCAATGCGGTGGTCGAAAAATGAATTTCAGTGGCGGCCGCCGTTAATTTGGATTCTAAAGGCATTCGATTATAATCCTCCCAACTCGTTGAATTTTTGATAATTGCTCGACCAGTGTGATTTATTCGCGAAGATAAGCTTCGCTGCGATTGAGCAGATGCCTTTTAGGTGCTTGAGACTTACTATTTCCACTCATTACAGCGCACGTGGGGTCTGAACTCGCGCCTAAAACAATTTAGAAATAATACAACAATTAATTAGAGTTTTCCCCAAGCAAATTAATCATTAAAGTTGCGCTCCGTAATGAGTTTCAATTGAGCTGCCGACACATGTTTAAACTTGGTCCGCTTCTGTTTGTTGTGCACCTCGGAAAAATAATAAATGTTGTTTGCACTGGCATCGGTAGGGCCAGAAACAGACAAAAACGCGTCACAATGGTCTGATAAATTAAAAAGTGAAACGGAAAAATTCCGTTTGTATAGCCAGTGTGAAGGTTGCAGTATGCCAATTTATTGTAATCACGTTTGGCACATAAACTCAAAAAATGACAGCAGATTGAAAGGCTTATCAAGAGCAACATCGTCCAAAACTGGAGTAGTGTGTCACTGCCAGTGTCGATGTGTATCTCACTTTCACTAAGGTGATCGCAGTGCTTAATTTTAGCACATCCAAATCGGTGCTAAAGCGATTTAATTGTACGAAATGGGTTCGTACTGGCCGCGCTGAGTTAATGATACAATCAAATGGGCATTGAATGTGACAAAACTAAAAACTTATTTTCATAGAACTCGTTTCAGTGGGTTTATAAACAAGTAGTCAACATAAAACCGATGACTTAAGAAGTCATAGATCAGTGACAAATTAAATTGGTTACGGATTAATTAGAATTTTCACTGTTGGTTGTTCTTTTTATTATTTTGACACATGACTGTTGGCTGTAGTTGAACTAACGATCGCCACCCAGACCCGCGAAAGCTTCGCGAATAAATTTTTACAATTGCTCCACTTTCGATGTATCATAAGCACATGCTCGAATTAAATTCAATTAAAGGCTGCCAAAGATCTGTCCGAAAAATGTAAAGCCTCCAGTTTTGTTGGTGCAAATAGAGACAGCCGATGATTTGTTTTCTCGGAAAATTTACACACGGCAGGCGAGTTACATCAGCCTCCGCATGAATAATAAACACACTGACAGAAACGCAAGCCGTAAAAGTCACTTCGGTTCTCAAAGTCGCCTGTTTTTGGCACAAGGATCGGAAAATTCGATCAACTCGCACTCCCCAAATTCCGGAGCTGTCGGTCTGGGCTCTCGCCGGAGGATGAGCGTGTCAACAAATAAATTGCGAGCGCCAATGAGTTCAATTGATCGATGCCTCCCGAACTCTCGACTCCAATTGTACAACCAACTCAGACTAGCTGATTCCCAACGAAACCGGCCAGCAATCAATGCCCATCGACTGGGACTCCACATACATGCTTATGTGCTGGGGGATATGTATTTGGACCCATGTTTACACGCCGTCCATGAGCACATATCCAGAACGTGGAACTGTGTCTGTCTGGCAAATGGAATGGAAATGGAAAATGAAACTAAAGAAAAGCCACAGAGGCCCGCTTCTCTTAGCCAAACGCTTGCAATTTATTTAGTAGCACAATGAAAAACGCCCTCGAGAGATTCATGTTATAATTAATAAACATTCATAAATAATTCTTCAACTGAGCGGCGATCTAAAGGGGATGAGGATCGGAAGGCGAAGGCGTTAAAAATACAAAAAATAAGAAAGTTGGGATTGTTGTTTATGGTGATTTGTTAACGATGCTTTGGAGGAAGAGCCTTGGAGAGAAGAATATTGTCATTCAGAGGGGTCATTAAAAGAGCATCTGCACACACAGGCTTTCATAAATTAATCAAGTTTCACAAAACGGATTGGGTTAGCCAGGGAACCGGGTTAGTGAGTCAGCAGAAAGTTACGCCGGTCTACAAGACACGAAACTTCGATACCGAGAATTAACCGTCTCGCTTAAAAATATTCCCTAAAAACATATTCAAATGGATCAAATTTCATAAGAATTTTAAAACATTTTGAAGCTTGCCACCTTTCAAATATTATTTTTTATATCACAATGTATATTTATATATTTTTTATAATTTAAATACCATACAAAACTTTTCAAATCCCAGTAAAGACAAATAGCAATAAATTACATATTCAAAATGTTTTCGTATCTGTCAGATCTCGATCTCGTGCGATGGCTGCCCCTCCGAAATTGCGTATGAGCATGAGTGTGCTGCAGAATGCATTAAACTGGACCCCCCTTCCGGTCATCGACTGGCTGTCATCTCTGCCCCTTTTGATCCCTTCGGAGCGGCGCCGTTGTCCGCTCGTGGCGCCGTACTGTGCTCGACGATTATTGCCTTCCTCATTCCGGTTCTTTCCTTTTTAAGATTTCAAATTATTTTTTGGCACTGCCTTGGCTGTGGCTGTGCTGCCTCTGCCCGCTTCAGCTGATATTATTGCTTTTGTTTCTGTTTTCGTTGGCGATCGGTAAATATACATCATACCAGAGGGCGGGCACTCTCTCTGGCCAGAAGAATTTTCCGATAAAACTCGATTTTTCTCGATTTCGGCGGGGAACCCCTGACCTTCTGTTCGGCTACCTTTACCACTCGGCTGGCCGATTTTATTGTCTTATTATTTATGTGTATACACAAATAACTTGGTCCTACACTTGGGATCCGCTGGAGAGCCGCGAAGCGTAGTCCGGAGTGGGTACTGTGTTGGGTACTTGCTATGTGGAACTGGGTATTTCTGCTCGGCACGCTGCACGCAACGGTCATGCTGCCCGAGGCGGTGATGGTTCTGCTTCCGTTTCATCAGTACGCAATTTAGCCCGGGCGAAAGTGACTCCTCTAACCGGATGTTTCCTCTTATCCTGTGATTGCAGGGAGAGTCTGCCGCGCCTGGACAACTACCGCATTTCCATGCGCAACCTGAAGCGTCCTTCCATCGGAGAGCTGCAGGGCGAGGCGGTCGATCAGGTGAGTTCCCAGCTGCCTTTTCCCGGTTCGAAACCCGAGTCCATGACGTAAGCGCAACAAGATGCCACAACAGTTTGCATAATCAGTGGGAGCAGGGAACGTCAAGGTTTAGTTTAATGAATCCTGCCATCCCACCATTGCGAGAAGAACACAGTACTCGTATGAGAAATGTGTATTGATTGAAATCATCGCCACACAGGCTGATAAAAATTAGTTCACAACCATGCTTTCGGTACTCAATATGTGTACAGTTTAGAATTTAAAGCGGATTTGTTGTATTTTACGTTTTCGTGTTATAAGTTAAATAAGAAATCAGAAATCTCATCAGCAGAAATCGGGAAAAATGTTCGTAAGCACTAACTTCGCCCTGTGAGTCTTCTGCGGCACCCCAGAATAGGCTATGTAAAGTATCGCCAAGAAGGATTGCCACTTTCAAGTAGCATTTATAGTTACAAATTCAGTGATCAGAAGTTCTAAAACAACTTCGCCGTGAAAACCTTCAGTTGACAAGGTTTGAACCTCAGCTGAGAAATAATCAGTTGTAGGTTTTCCAGAAGCAACACTCCAACTGTTGACTAATCGCTTGGTAGCCTAATGCCACTATGTACTCAACCTTGACCAACAATCGGACAACCATAAGCGCGGAATGCACTTGAAAACGTCGGAAAACATATTTGGAATCATTCCATCAGTGTTCCCTCGGGATTAGTGATAGGCCCAAGTGGCTTTAGAGAACAAGTATTGTTTTGTAGTTTTTGGTGCCAAACTCGGGGATCTGCGACGTGTTCTCAGCGGCATCATCCTTGCAGCGCACTTCAGTCGTTCCCTACTCAGTTCGGAAAACATTTCAAGTACTCGGCAAATAAACAAAGCAGAGCGAAACTACCTAGGAAAACATGAGGAGGAGCAGAAACAGAACCAAAACAAAAAATATGGATTCAGCCAGAAATCGAACATTCCTGCCGACTCTCAAATAGTACTCGCACTTGGCCAGCCCCAAAAACATGCCCATGTGCACATACATATTTATATCTGAATTTCATTAATTCGTTTTCTGATTTATTTACTCGAGCAATTTTCACATTTCCGACGTGCAAATTGTGGGTTTTCCATGACGTCTTCCGGGCATCCCATCGATTGATGTCTAGTGCCAACAGATTTGAGCGATTCTATCGCGATGACGTTGTGGCCACTTAAGATAAGCAGCCAGTACCCCAGTCGAGGTCGCCCACTTTCCCCAACCAGCCTTCTCGAAACCCACCTCCACGCGGGCTTATCGCTCGGGGAGAACAGTGGAGGGCGGAGGGTCCACGGGGCTCCCAGTGTTACGGTTTTTATGTTTATCGCCGGAGTAATAAATTTTATGCGTCTTTAGCGAACCCGCGTCTGGTGGTCCGGTGGTCAAGCAGTTTTTCCGCGAATGGCCTCTCCCCTCATATTTTCTGTATGGTTTAATTAATTCACTTTGCCCGGCTTCTGCGGGCCACCACGGCGTATGATAGATATCGTAAAAATTGCATTACAAGCCAGCAACGGCTCATTAGGGGAATTCCCATTCCAAGACGGCACCTAAAATATAGAAAAGAGCCTTCCGTTTTGCACTCAACAATAATGGTTCTAAAATTAGAAAATAAACACGCAAAACCGTCTTTGTTTCTGAAATTCTGGTTTCTGTTGTAGCCAAAACTATTTTCTAAGTTCTAAAGCAGAAATTTACTCAATACTTGTCATTAGCGTCTCCTAAAACTATTTCACGGAACTAGAATGATTTTGTTTTTGTTACTGAAGAGAAGAATATAGGCAGACTAAATATTGTGGTGCATTAGAAATTCAACAGTTATAAAACTGGTTCCATTTGAATAAGGGCGGTGTTTGGGGTTTGGTTTTTGTTTCAGATATCGTTTTACATTTTGGAAGATGTGCTGCTTTCTGCAGAACCAGTTCTTACATCGAGAACACATTCTTGATCATGTTCTTCAAGGGGGGTATCCACACAATCGGCCAAGTGTCAGATCAATTATTTATTAGCATATCAAAAAAGACATTGAATATATGTTTTCACAAATTGCCATTAAAAAATTAAATATTAGTTCTTATAAAATTAAAAATAATAAGTACTTGCGGATTTAAGTACAGCAACAGTGTGCCAAATTTCAGAATGATTGGTACATTAGATTTTGAAGGACAGTGTTTACCGACCTCAAAAACGATACTTTTCAGGAGGTTTAAAGTTTCGGACGCTAGAACACCGGCCGGAACCGCCCTTCGTGCAAATGGTCATATCTTTTTCAATTTTTGTCTGACTGACATGAAATTTCAACACAATAATCTTGAATGTTGTACATTGAAAAAACAGCGAACAAAAAGTACTAGCCCCAAGCAAAATAAGTGTTCCTTTAACTTCTTCCGAGGAACTGTATGAAGATTATTGAATTGAATTGAATTGAATTGAGTTTTCTGCGTTGATTTTGTCTCTGCCTACGTACGCCGCTTGTCAAAACTATACTATTACCCTCGGGAGTCCAGAGCTTGGAAGAAAACAGTCTTCCCTCACTCCTGCACAACTTATGCTCCCTCCCTCGCCTCGGTGCTAAGTGGATTTTTCCGCATCCATCCATGGCCCATAATGCGCAAGGCGATATCGATGACAGCGCCGAAGCCAAATTAATTGTCAACAAGATGCAGCCATGCATCTGCCCTGGGCCGGGCCACATGGACATTGTTTCAAGGAGCAGCGGCCAGGACTCGCAGTGCCTTTTCAGCGCGGGTAAACAGCTCCCTACAGTGAACGCCATACCCATATGTGCGACTGAGGGTGGCTATAATGCAGCACAAGTGTGTCGTGTCATTAAAACTGACAGCATGGCCCGCAGATGTTGCTGGAGCTGTTGCCATTGACGTTAGTTGATTCGTTGCTTATCGTAAACAGGGTTCCAGGGCGTTGGATGGCAGTGGATGTGGCGTGGAGGTGCTCGTGGTGCCTGTGGTGCCGTGCCGCATTAAAGCCGATCGAATCCGCTCCAGAGCCGCTGGGTGCTCAAGTGCACGAGTGTTGAACCTGTCAGGGCTGCTGACAGGACGTCATTTTGATAAACGCTCGTGCTGAGCAATAGATTATGCCTCACTTTCAATCAATTAGGCTGACAGGCAGCCCACTCGAGATGTGGCGGACACCCCGAAAACATTACCAGTTCCTGGCAGTTTAAAACGCCTGCCATCGAGCCCCTCAACAGCAGTAATTTGTCAAATCAAATGGCAATATCGGACAATATCATCAACATCTTTCGCCGCACAACGCGGCGTATGAGCGATCCGCCCGAGCACTGTTTACATCATCGAGAGGGCAGCCTGTGGCGCGTTTGCCATTTCAGATTCCTTTTGTATTGCACTTGTAATTACGATTCCAATTTACAATTCTAGCCAAAGAGCTGGCCGCTATTTTTATACCATTTTATCGATTTCCTAATGCAAAGACTTGCTGGAAAATCTTTGTTTACCGCACTGCCATTGCCCCGAACAAGCCATTAAATTATTGGCGCATATAACAATATGTTTACCCCATTTGTGTTGCATTTCTGATACTTACCCACCATTGTTCGAACGGCCGAGGGCGCGGCCCCTCGTGAAAATCTCTCTTTAATGATGCAAATGCATTTTCCCATATTTATTGGATAACTCATTTGGCCTTATCGATTTTCTGCGCATTTTCTTAGTTGCCTCAAAATTTCCAGTTGAAGCTGCCCGAGCCTGCCATAAACGGTGTCTTAAAGCCCTATAAAGCCTCTCTTCATAATCAGCCGCCGTAGTGGCCGCAGACTTACTTTTCATGGGGCTAATAATAATTTCGTGCCGAGTGAATTCATTTTCGGCTATTTATGGATATGGCGATTATAACCTTTAGGCATCCCCACTTTAGGCCCATATCTATCATCCATATTTTGGCTCCCCTTTGTCTATTAACCGGACTCGAATCACTGCCACAAGCCAGCCAAGAAAGTGGCTTATCCCGGTTTGCCCTCACTTCCCCATGTCATAAGGCACAAATACCAATTTCAATTCGAATTTCGGGTGCGAAAATTTTCCACGCATCGAGCACAGCACAAAGACAACTTGAACGGGAAACAACCGCAGAGCCAAATGCGTATTTCGCTAAATGAAATGGACAAAGGAAGGAAGCGCCAGAGGGTCGCACTACCGAGACCTCAAGCCCCCCAGTCCTCCCCCAAATAGCCCCTGCGTTGGAGGACACACGGAGAGAAAGGGCCCTCGAGTAATCAAAGCATTACTTTAATCGTTGATATTATGAGTGGCACTAAGAAAGCCTTTCATTCTCACCTCTCTGACCACTAGATGTGAAGTAGTTCTGACCATATTTCCAAACCATTCTTAAAACTTAATACAGCTGTGGAAGCATTCCAGTGCCTTGGCTGGTACTTAAAGTTTACCACTCAGAGGGCAATTTTATGAAAGTGTATAGATGGATATGTTGGCGTCTGTCTGAGCTGGCGTCCGCTCGAAGCCGCCAAAAACGTGTAAACAATCAACATTAACCACCCACCGCGGAGACTAACTAACCAGCATTGCGTATACGCAGCGTGTGCGGCTCGCGCTCTGGGGTTGTGTGCCCGAACTCGCCCCTGTGAATCGACGTCGTCCTGCCCAACCCTGCCAGCGCCACCGCCACATCCCACTTGCCACATGCCACGTGAGGCCCTTCCAATTGGAGGCGCTTTAAAAACATTCAATTATGTGGGCAAACAATGAAGTAAACGAGCCTCATTTCAGCGGTGCTACAAATGGCAAAACAATAACCGGCAGGGGCAAGGGAGCAATGTCTTGTGTAAATCTATTAAGTTATCACAATTACAAAAAATTGCTCTGCCCAGCTTTGATCAGTGCCAGTGGAACTTTTTAGGGCGATCTAATTGCCAGCCGTAAATTACCGCATGTGATAAGTAAATACGCTTTGGGAGAAACATGTTTCCTTCTTGGGCTCGAAAGCGTGCGACTTCCTTGCAGTTCACAAAAACAGAATTTAATTAAAAATGTTTTGGTTTCGCCAAGTGGAATTTGGTTTTCCTTTCAATGGTCATTCCAATAGTGAGAGAGGATTGATTGAGTGGATCAAAAATGTTATTAGTTTCTGCAAGCTTTGTAGGGGTTACAGCTTGAGAGGAGCTGTAAAGAACTACTACGTTTTAGATCCACAGTATATTTCAGAGTCGAATTAATATTTCTGATAATGTGTTCAACTCCATAGTCCTTATAAACGGAATTACCTTGAGATTTGTCATCCTTGGATTTGTACTAGCAATATCTATCTTCGGATCGTTCTACTTAAAAATGTTTTGATTACAGCATGGATAATTTCAATACTAACTCAATATAGTAAGCCGTATGACACAGTAACTTAGATAAACAAATGTGTTGGTTTCCCCAGCGAATTCCTCAGGTAGTATCATGACATCTCAACTAATAACAGCACTGTTGGGTTTAATTGACGCATTACTGTCTTTATTTGCCGCCTTGCTACCCTACTGAACAAGCCCTAGCTCCGAACAAAGCCAGTTCGTTCAGGTTTATTGAAAATGGTTAAGTTCGCGGCAGCTTCACTTCGGTTCAGCTTTTATTTGAACATTTCTATGTTTCGAGTTTAGTGCTGTTATAAAAACGAACTTTTATTAGAATGGAAAGCAATACGAAGCTCCCCATAATCTGGTTGTTGCTCTGCCTTTGCCGTGGTGGTGTTGCTTTTGTTTGGCTGGCGTCGACGGGTCGTTAATTGAATACGAGTACTAAATTGCACACATGTCGTATGAGTAATTCAGAATAAAGTCCCGCTGAAACAGCTGTTGGAGCAGCCCCAGGCTCACCGAAATGCTGAAGCCAGTTCGATGAAATATTTAACATACTTTCGATTAAACCACGCTCGTCGAGATCCCATTATCAGGCAAATAATGATGGCCGAAATTAGCGGTCTGGTGATGGCCTCTATTTGTGTGCACAGCGTATTAGCGGGGTGGTAGATTAATAAAGCGTCATAGTTACCGTAGATCAGTGCATTGGCTCGTTTAAGCGTTTACGATTAGCAATATGCTACCTGTTATGGTTTTAAGTAATTAAAAATGGACAGCGCGGCTAAGCAATCCGTTCCTCGTTCCAGAGCATCACTATCCCCGAACCCGAACCGGAAACCACTGGCGGGCAAATCAAGCTGGGGTGGATTGTGGGCGTCCTGATACCATGTCTCCTCAACATCTGGGGCGTCATGCTCTTCCTGCGCCTCAGCTGGGTGGTGGCCGAGTCCGGCATCTTGCAGTCGCTGATTATAATTACGATCTCCGCGGTGGTCTGCGTCATCACGACGCTCTCGCTGTCAGCCATTAGCACCAACGGCGAGGTCAAGGGTGGCGGGGTCTACTTCATCATATCCCGTTCGCTGGGGCCCGAGTTCGGGGCGTCGGTGGGCGTGGTGTTCGCCTTTGCCAACGCCGTTTCGGCCTCAATGAACACCATCGGCTTCTGCGAATCGCTAAATGTTTTACTGAGTGAGTATCAATTAATTTCAGCGGGGATTAGGTTGGTTACCCCCGACTTGTAAAGTAAAAGCGAACCCCAACTAGTATTTATAATTCATCAACCATTTTTCAGAGAACAACAATCTGAAGATTGTCGACAACGGCATCAATGACATCCGCATCGTTGGATCGGTGGTTGTTCTGGTACTCATCCTGATCTGCTGCGTGGGCATGGAGTGGGAGACGAAGGCGCAGAACTTCCTGATCGTCACCATTGTCCTGGCCATCTTCAATTTCCTGATCGGGGCTGCCATTGGACCACAGGGGAATGAGGAGAACATTTCAAGGGGCTTCGTGGGCTTCTCATGTGAGTTGAATATGGTTAAAAAAGTAACTGCTCTACGAGGGAGGACATCTTTCAGGGGACACCTTTAAGGAGAACTTCGGCTCGGACTATCGCTATGCGGAGGGCGTGAACCACGACTTCTTCAGTGTGTTCGCCATCTTCTTCCCCAGCGTCACGGGCATTCAGGCAGGGGCGAATATCTGCGGAGATCTCAAGGATGCCGGGTCAGCCATTCCAAAGGGAACCTTCTGGTCGCTGCTCATCTCCATGACTTCCTATGCCATCTTCGTTCTCTTTGCCGGCGGAGCTGCTGTGAGGGACGCCTCCGGCAACCCGGCGGACCTGATCAACGGCACCATTGTCGCCTCGGAACTGCCCTGCATGGCCACTGGCAACTGCACCTGGGGACTCTTCAATTCCTACGAGATGATGCAGGAGATGTCTCTGTGGGGTCCGCTGATCTACGCCGGCTGCTTCGCGGCTACGCTGAGTACGGCTCTGACAAACCTCCTGTCCGTTCCCAGACTGGTGCAGGCCCTGGGCATTGACCAGATATACCCGGGCCTTATCTTCTTCTCGAAGCCCTATGGAAAGCATGGAGAACCCTACCGCGGCTACGTGCTCACCTTCATCATCACCACCGGCTTCCTGCTGATCGGAGAGCTCAACCTTATCGCTCCCCTGATCTCAACCTTCTACCTGGCCTCCTACGCCCTTATCAACTTCTGCACATTCCACGCGGCCTTTGTGAAGCCATTGGGATGGCGACCCACCTTCAAGTACTATAACGCCTGGCTGAGTCTCTTCGGGTTCGCCATGTGCGTGGCCATCATGTTCCTGATCAACTACGTGGCGGCCATCATCACCTTCGGCATCATCTTCGCCCTGTACCTGGTGGTCATGTACCGCAAGCCGGAGGCCAACTGGGGATCAACCACGCAGGCGCAGCAGTACAAGGCCGCCTTGATGGCCGTGCACCGGCTGCAGAACGTCTCGGACCACGTCAAGAACTACCATCCGCAGGTGCTGGTGCTCTCCGGCGATCCGAAGACAAGGCCTCCACTGGTGGACTTCGGCTATCTGCTGACCAAGAACAACTCCCTGATGTTCGTGGCCAATATTATTCCGGTATGTAGATGGGAATGAATACTTGCAACTATTTAACGAATATTACCTAAAATGAGGAGGGAACCAAGAAGCTAATATTCAAATAAGTCTTTTAAAAGTCTAAAGAAAATGTAATATTCCACAGGATCATATTAAATTTGATCGTAAAGAGATTAAGTTAACTTTAAATAGTAATTCAAAATCAAAACAGCCATATAGATTTTCTCATCATTATTCGCACTTTTCAGGTGAGAGTGGGCTACAAGAACCGTCAGCACTTGGTTAAGGATGGACAAAAGTATCTAGATGCTCGCAAGATAAAGGCCTTCTACAATGTAATCGATGGGTTCAGTCTGGAGGACGGAATTAATGCTTTGACCAAGTCCACCGGCTTCGGCAAGATGTCGCCGAACATAGTGCTGGTGGGCTACAAACCGGACTGGAATCGCTGTCGCAAGGAGGAGGTGGAGAGTTACTTTTCCATTTTGTAGTATGTTTTGTAGGAAACCACTCATTGTAGAGCATAGATCTCACCATTTCTATCTTGCCCACAGCAACGCCTTCTCGCAGCGCATGGGCGTGGCCCTGCTCCGCCTGCCCAACGGATTGGACTTCTCGGAGCTGAGTTCCGAGGTCACTCTGCCGGCCAACGGAATGGGTCATCTGCATACCGCCAATGCCCAGGGATTCACCAACGAGCTGATGCCGGCTGCCAATGCCGCCTCCGAGCTGCTGCACATTGACTCCAACCTCAACCTGGCCGGCATGGACAGTCCCAACTCCTCGTTCACAATGCCGCAGCCCGCGCCGATGCCCAACATGCAGCGCAGCTCCCGCAGCTACAAGGTGACCAACTCTGACGAGCCCGCTGTGACGTACCACACCAAGGGCGGATCGGACATTCCCCAGAACCTCCTGGACGCCATGACCATATTTACGCGTAAACAGCCCAAGGGCACGATCGATGTCTTCTGGTTGTACGACGACGGAGGTAAGTGGCAAATTGTATTCCCTCCATGTGCCCGATCTAATTCTCTAACCATCTGAAATGCAGGACTCACCATTCTCCTGCCGTATATCATCTCCATGCGATCCCACTGGCAGAATTGCAAGCTGAGGGTGTTCACCATGTGCCACGGCAAGGATGAGGAACAGGAAGAAAAGAGGTAAGAGCTGGTAACAATTTCAAATCAATCCCTAAAACCTGGCTAATATAAGCTTGAAGAATTCAAATTGTCGCTACCTTGCAAGAGATGTTCATAAGATATCAAATTGTTTTTTTTAACTTGTCATACAAAAAAAATTTATGTGGTTAATGATTGTTCAAAATGACTTTTTTTTAAATAATATTGTAAGTATTCAATTTTGACATCGCAGACACATACCTTTATCCATAGTTTAATCCCTATTGACTTTGAAAGTTAACTATTTATTTTTCCAACCCACAGCATGGCCAGCTTGCTGACCAAGTTCCGCATCAAGTACTCGGAGCTCATCATGCTCAAGGGCGTATCCGAGCAGCCGCGCGCCGACACACTCCTGAAGCACAAGCGGTTGATCGAGCCCTTCCGCCGGGGAGCCAGGAACGAGTTCGGCATCACGGACGAAGAGCTGCAGAGCATGGCCGAGAAGACGAATCGTCAGCTGCGCATCCATGAGCTGGTGGTCAAGCACTCCTCGAACGCCTCTCTGGTCGTCATGTCTCTGCCCATGCCGCGCAAGGTGAGCAGTTTGGCGGTGACTCCCTAAAGCTGTCCAATGACACATCCGTCTTTTTCAGGAGGCCATCTCGGCACCGCTGTACATGTCCTGGCTGGAGATGCTCACCTCGGACATGAAGTGTCCGGTGGCATTGGCCCGCGGCAACCAGACGCCCGTTCTGACGCTCTACTCCTAGACTAGCCTCGCTTCCAGTTCTAGTACAACTTAGTATTATTAGCGTTTAGGTGTTCCGCCCAGTTCCCTGTAGAATCGAGCTCATCCCTGGAGTTGGCGTTGCGACCGCAGCCCAATTGAAATTGAATTCCAGAGCCCAGACTCTAGTTCCAAGAGACTCACACTACTTACTCTTGTATGTGAACGAACTCCTGAACGCTTGACGATAGTCCCTAGAGAAGTTTTGTGTGAAACAGTTCCTATCAGGTTTCCAAACGGATCCAGATCGACATGTTTCGAACAATCGTGAGTTCTGTTTCACAAACAATAGCTTTAAGTTAATTACGAACTATTCTGAATAAAAGAAAACCATTAAATTACACTGGGTGCCGTTGTTTAATTTAAACAAGGACATTTTATTCAGCAAACACTGTATTTGAATAATCGGATCCATGACATCCGTATAAAATGGTGGATGGGTAATGAACCTTTAATTAGGTAGTGCTAGTAGTAAGCGCGTCGAGGATTGTTCTGAAATGAATTTATTATCATCCATATTCCATTCTTTGGAATATTAACCTACCAAAGGGTTTGGACGAAAACGATACGCCAACATCATTCGCTTTCTGTAGGCGTCGTATTCATTGTCGCAGTCCTCCGGCTGGGCAGCGCTGCTCACCCCTAGTCCTTGGTTCCCATCGCGTTGCGGGGCCCTGTGTAACTCAATTATTAAAATAGTTATAAAATAAAAGTAGCAACTCACTTGTTCACAGGATCCACAATTCCTGCTCCATCCTGTCCCAGGCCTTGTCCCTCCTTCCAACCGAGTTTCTGTAGCATTTGGAAGCCAATATTGTCCTCTTTCAGTTTGTACTCCTTGTAGTCGCTGAGATCGGGCTGCCGGTTGTTCTTCTTCGCCTCGTACTGCTCCATGAACTTTTTAAGCTCCTCGGGTGGCAAGAAGTCGCCAATGTGATGCTTGCCCTCACTTTGCTTGGTCAGGGCGTTGGCCCACAGCGACGTGGCCTCCATTTCAGCCGTGCGCAACTTGTGTTCCCACGTTCCGCCCTCAATGTCCTCGTCCGAGTCGTATTCGTACTTGAATTTCCCGCCGCGAGCCAGGCGATCGATCTCCTGACGCTTGCGCATCATATCCTGATACAGCAAGTTCACTTTGTAGTGCTCCTCACATTGCTTCCACTGCTCTTCGCTCAGCTGGGTGGATCCGTAGTTAAGGCGAGCATACTGCAGGAGAGCAGGATCCGTGCGGGTGATGCTGCTTAGCATAGGTTTGTTTTGGTTACCAAAGTTTCCTGAAGTACCTAAAAGACATAGTGCGAGTTACCGTCATCTGCTAACTGATTTTATTAACTTAATTACTGATCACTTTTGGGCTTTAATACCACGGAAAAGATATTATTTCCATTTGTCCAATTTTTATTACCGCGTATAGGTGGTGCCAAGTGGAATTGCAAATAACCAATTTGCCTGATGCAAATGTTTGAGGACAATTAACCAAAATGGAGTTAGAGACTAACTAATTAAAGCTAGAAACTAAAATAATGAATTATCGATTTAACAAAATATAATATAGTGACAGTAATTTCCATTTAGTTATCAGATTGCAAATATTTCAAAACTCACTTGAGGTGGGCAACTGTTGCTCCTTCTCGCCCCAACGGCTTTTGCGCTCCCGCTTCCGTCGCTGCCTCTGCGATTCCTTATCTTCCTGATCGTCAAGGTCATCACCGTCCACTGCTCCACCGGCGGTGGCCGCCTCTTCCCGCTCACGCCTCTCCTCGTCGCTCAGCTCGTTGCGGCACTCGATGCGGCGCTTGATGTTGTCACGGTTGCGGTCCATCATGCCTCTCATGTACTCATCGTCCGAGTCAAAGTCGGCACTGATGGCCGACTCCGGATCGTACTTGTCGGCCGCAGAGTTGCTGTGCTGCTCCTCGTGGTGTGGCTGAGCTTCTTGCTCCTTGGGCTGAGGCTGCTGGTCCCGGTTTAGCTGCTGATGCTCCCGCTCCCGTTGCCGTTCAACGCGCTGGCGTTCGTAGTCAAGGAGTTGGGAGCGATAGCTTCGATACTGCTCGCAGCTCTTATCATAAAGAAACCTATTATCGAATTCAAAAGAAGTGAAACGTACAATGAAAAGTGCTCGACGCTAGTCACGTGTACAAAGACATTATATGAGTAACTGTTTGAGGCGCCCCATTAGCGGCATATTTTGAGATCTTAGTTGGCATCCGCCGGCTGGCTCCTCCAGATAATAGACGACGATCGAGGAACGACGGATCTCTGAGCGTTCGACGAGTCCAAGCGACTGCTCTGGCTAATTCTCACTATTCCCCTCTAAGTTTAGTTCGTTTGGTCGTTAAATCCTCATGGATAACGTTTAAAGCTTAAACGTATTTTCAGTACTATAAAATCAATCACATCAACTGGAGTTACTTTCGAACTTTTTATAATTATAATATTCTTAAAATATACAATTGAAAAAATATTACACGAAAACAAAACCAAATCGCGATGCTTTTAAACAAAACGGAAGGAATAGTTTTCAAGAAAAGGAAGTAATTTGATTAACCTGATTGGACGGCATGCCACTTTTGGCAGCGGGAGAGATTTCTGTCTAGTGACATTGCAAAGATCCAGGGTTTTTTAAATATTCCTTACTAACAGTCACAGTACGAGTATTTAAAAAATGTAACGAGCAAATAATATTTGAATTATGTGTGAAAAGGGCCGGTCTGAAACGCAAAACATTTCTAATTAAAACTCGGAAATATGTGCAAATAAAGTGCCAACTAAAATCCCTAAGCTGTTCACCCCTCACAATCCCATGTCCTTAGACCGCCCCTTGGGTACCAGTGTCAGTCCCAGTTAAAACATGTTTAGGTCATTTACCACAAGGCCGGATGCAACTCGCTTCTATGCAAACGAATTTTATCTTCATAATCTTCACCATTTTCTGCGACCAGTGCGATTAGGTTTTCTAAGCACGTTGGCAATTGTATGCACGTTTCTGAAAAAACTACATAAATTGCTTTAAAATCGTGCTCAACGATCAAAGTTCTTTACAAATTGAATGGGTAGGGATTTGAGAGTGGGTAAGGATGAGGGATAGATGTTCGGTATGGGTGGGGCATGGCAAGTGATAGAACAGAAAGGGCATCGAAGTATGCTTGGCGTATGTTACACACCTTGAGGAGTAGCTGCAGGCTGGGGCGGCTGTGGAGGAACAACCTGTGGCAGATGTGGCGGAGGTTGTTGTTGCTCCATCTCCTCCATCACAGGTGGCGGCGGTGGCGGTGGGTGAGGGTTGACTGACATTGTCATGTGCTCTGGCAGAAGACCAAGCTGCTCCGCCGAATGTCCTCCAATTGTGGGCATCTGTATAGCCTCCAGATTTATTTGTGGCTTGGGTATTGCATTTAAGTCAAACTCCTTTGGCGCCGGTATGGCATTTAGCTGCATGGCCTCCACTGGCGACGGTCCAAGTTGCATGTAAATCTGACCCATGTTGGCCAGCGCGATGGGCAGCTGAGGGGGCGGCGGAGGTGGAGGAGGAGCAACTGCCGCAGGGTGTAGGTGCAGTGGCAGGTGGCCGTGGAAAAAGGCAGCTGGTAGCTGCATTTGCGGTGGTCCCTGTTGCAAAAGCGTGGGATTGAAGGCAAACGGAGGAGGCGGTGGGGGCTGCACTGCCTGAACGGGAAGCCCGAAATTCAGGTGAGTTGGAGCCGTGCTTGTCACAGTAATGGATGTGGCCATGGCTGCTGCCGAGCTAATGGCGATGGCTGCCTCCAGCTGGGGACTGCTATTCTCGGCGGTGTCAGATTCCAGGGTACTGTTCTCCTCAGCACTGCAAGACAATAAGAATTAGGCACCCTATCAAATGTTCTTTAGAAAACACCAACCTGGGAATTGGAACAGGAGGAACGAGTAAGGGCTGCGGAGGCTTCTCATGCTTTTCGAGTATTTTTTTAAAGTTCTCCAGAAAGGAACCATCGTTGCAGAAGGTGTTCTTCACTTTCGGTGGCGGCTGTTCTACACTGGGTTGTGGCAGCTGCTGGCGCTTCTGGCCAAATGTGATCTTTCCCGTCTTGCCGGTGAAGCTGTTCAGCGTCTTGGGGGGCACAGCGTCTTCAGACTTTCCTTTACTGACTGTGGCCTCGAGGTGACCCGCGTCTGTGCCATTGTCCTCTTCGCCGGCGGTAAGGGGGGTCTCTTGGACTGCAATGTTCTGGTGTTGGGCTTCCTCCTCCTCCTGCTCCTCATTGCTAGTCACTTTTACCGCAGGCGTCTCAGTTTTCAGTTGCGCCGCCAAGTTTTGCGCCGCGGCCACCGCCTTTGCCAGCTGCGCCGTCTTCTGCTTCTCGAGGATCTCCTGCCGCTTTTTGGCTATGATCTCCTCCTGCTTCGTCATCTGAGCGAAGCGGTCCACTCGGTGATTGCGCTGTGACATAATTCCCTATGCCTCGGATTCTGTTTAATTCTAAAATTTTCTTCTCCAGCTACGCAACAATGTTACCAGCTTATGTAAGTTGAAAATAACCAAGCGTTTTACAATTCGCCAGTGTTGACAACATTCCACAAAAACACACCAGCAATGCCTCAAAAATATACCAAATTGTCAAGTCAATCTAATAAATAATCAGGCTGTTCCCTAAACTGTTAAATTGCTACATTTTTTAATTTTGGTCAGCTGTTAATACAAAACTCAATTAAGCTGCCATACAAAATCAACTTTTAGAATTTTCAGCAATGCAAAACCTTTGGGGCTGTTGAATATTTTGTTCAATTGCTGAAAACCAGAGTTGTCAGTGATCTCGACTAAAAGCAAGAGGATCAATTGTACGCCCCTGCTAGCAAGCCTAATAGTTTAGTTTGTTGGCTTATTTTCGCCATTTCCCTTAATTTTAAATAGATTCTTTGATAAAAGTATCCTGGCAACTTGACAATCTAAAGAACGGCTGACATCTTAAAATTGTAAGCTTACAGTCGTTTCCTTAATAGATGGCATTTTCTTGTGAATTTGCAACAATTCAGCCAGTCAACAGTTTAGGGAATACCCTGAATAATTATATCTGGATGGGAAAAAGATTTAAAATTATCAACTTTACCATAAAAACATACTTTGCATGTATTCCCTATAAAAAAAACGATTAAAAGAACGCAATAATCAAATATGTCTTTATTAAAGTACAATTTCAAAAACACCAATACGAAGAGGATTTTATGACAATAACAACGGTAACGAACTGGATAAAATGGCGAAGTATTTTCAACACACTGGGATATACGGCATATATCAGTTAGTTCAACACCAATTTGTATGATTATTGGAGATTTCCAGTAACTTTTTTTCTTTGGCAGTATTTAATTTAGTGGAATTCAGATAATTTTTAAAAATGTTCTAACAATTATAGGCAAGAATAAATTCGGTAAAGCCATTTCAATTGAAACACCCATAAGTACATAAGTAAGTAATTAATTCTTCATAAATTGACCTAAATGCTCCTAGAAAATACATAATGCTAATAGCTCTTTTATGTAAGTAGATTGGGGAATATTATAAGTTTTCTTCTTCCGATTCATTTAACTACTGAAACTTGGGTACAATCAATCCCTTTAGCATATCAAAGCTATTTCCATCGGGCTGCACTGTTTCTACGGCTCCATTTGGTAGTTTCACCTTCAAAAATCCAAAATCATCGATTCCCACAATTTCGGCTTCCCGTTCCTGTTTATTTTGGAGGCAAATCTTGACGGTGTGGCCGCTGTGGATAAAAACAATTAAATTATAGTTCTTCTAATATCATATCTTTACCTGTGTAACCAGAGCGAGTAGTATAAGGCATAAAAACTATCAAAGTCTCCGTTTTGTACTTCGCCCAAAAGTCTTTCGATTTCATTAAATATAGTGGCAATAAACAGCTCATATTTAAGGATAGGTAGCTTGCTGTTTGGGACACGAATATTATGTTCCCTTATCAAATCGTTAATGCAAACAGTTGGTTTCGAATTATTTAAATTAATTCCACTGCCAATATTGACGATGGCCTGAGAACCCTGCAGAGTAGTGTTAACGACAAGGCCGCCAATTTTCTGGTTACCATTTGCATATATATCATTTGGCCATTTTATAGAAACATCCAAAACCTGAAAAAATTAAAATAAAAACAATAAAAGACAAAGGTAATTCATTTTTTGCGACTCCGGTATAAAATAAATGATTTAGGAACAAATTGCTCAGATAAACCTTTAAAAAGCCTTCACTATCTAACTTTCCAGACGTCTTTTGGAAAATTTTAATTTGTTTCTAATTAAAAAAAAGTTTTGAAATTATAAAACCACTTTTGGTCACGTACATCATTCTTTAATTGTGAGATGTCCTTGACTGAATAGTATTTTTCGGACTAGTGCTTTTTAGTACATTTTGAACGCCGAGCATTGAAGACTTTCCGCGCGCGGTCACATTGGCTCTATGCGCTGCACTTGACTTGGGTGTAGAGAAATTTCAACAACAGCCAAAGAAATTGTAAAATTGTCGCCATTTCGCATTTGTTGAGCAGTCTAGAGTTGCGGGCGTGAGTGTGTGAGTGAGTGAGTCGCCGGAAGAGGGCCACAATGCGGAGCGGAGCCCCAGCCCCAGGTCCCATCGAATCATCGAGTCCCCGCGAGGGCGTCTGAAAAAATCAATCGGACTCCACTCCGCCACGAATGAGCAGGATGAGCAGCAACAACAACGCCCCCGCACACGCCCCAGACTCCGGCTCCAGCAATGCCAACGGTCCCGCCTCCGGGTCACTGTCCGTGGACAGCAACCTGGTCATAATCCAGGACATGATTGATCTCTCGGCCAACCATCTGGACGATCTGCGCACCCAGTGCTCCACTAGTTCCACGCTGACACAGCAGGAGATTCGCTGCCTTGAGTCCAAACTAGTGCGCTACTTCTCCGAACTGCTTTTGACGAAGATGCGACTTAATGAGCGCATTCCGGCTAATGGGCTGCTGCCCCACGCGACGGGCAATGAGCTGAGGCAGTGGCTCCGGGTGGTGGGCCTTAGCCAAGAGACCCTTACCGCCTGCCTTGGGCGCCTAATAACTCTTGAGCATTGCCTGCGATTGACCGACGAGGAGATACGTCAGCTTCTGGCCGACAGCCCAAGCCAAAGGGAGGAGGAGGAGCTACGACGCCTAACCAGAGCCATGCAGAATTTGAGGAAATGCATGGAATCACTGCAGAGTGGCACTGCGGCAAGCAATAACGATCCAGAACAGTGGCACTGGGACTCCTGGGACAGGTCCATCCACATTCACCGCGGCAGCGTGGGTAACATAGGACTGGGTCAAAACTCAAGCGCCTCCCCGAGAACCCATCATCGTCAGCATGGTGTAAAGGGAAAAAACACCGCTCTGGCCAACTCAAACAGCTCCCGCAGCGGACGTCAATCGCCTACAGCAACAGAGGAGCTAAACAGCATGCAGGGTTCACAGCTGACTCTCACTCTCACGCCTTCGCCACCCAATTCGCCCTTTACGCCTTCCAGCGGGGTGAGCAGCAGCCTCAATGGAACGCCGCAGAGAAGTCGAGGTACACCGCCACCCGCCAGAAAGCACCAAACACTCCTAAACCAGAGCCAAGTGGACGGGGAGCAGACTGCCGGCAATCGTTTGCCAACTGACCCAAGCCCTGATAGCCACAGCTCCGCCAGCTCGGATATCTTTGTGGACGCAAACACTAATGCTAGCTCCGGAGGAAGCTCCTCAAACGTGCTTATGGTGCCATGCTCCCCGGGCGTGGGCCATGTGGGCATGGGCCATGCCATCAAGCATCGCTTTACCAAGGTTATAGGCTTCATGGCCACGTGCACGTTGTGCCAGAAGCAGGTGTTCTCCCGCTGTCTGAAGTGCACGGACTGCAAGTACATCTGCCATAAGTCATGCGAGCCGCACGTGCCGCCTTCCTGCGGGCTGCCACGAGAATATGTGGATGAGTTCCGCCACATTAAGGAGCAGGGTGGATACGCCAGCCTGCCGCATGTGCACGGTGCGCCCAAGGGATCACCGCTGGTCAAAAAGAACACTCTGGGCAAGCCACTACATCAGCAGCACTGCGACAGCAGTTCGCCGAGCTCCAGCTGCACCAGTTCCACCCCAAGCAGTCCGGCGCTGTTCCACCAAAGAGATCGAGAGTTGGATCACGGTGGAAGCAGCTCGAGCGCAAACCTGATTCCTACTCCATCGCTGGGCAAACACCAGCAGGCTCAGTTCAACTTCCCCAACGTGACGGTTACGGGCAGTGGTGGAAGCGGAGGCGATACGCTTATTTCCAATGAACCAGTTCCAGAGCAATTCCCTGCGGTGCCTGTTACCGCCAATGGTGGTCTGGACAGTCTGGTTGGCAGTTCCAACGGACACATGAGTTCCCTAATAAGCAGCCAGTCATCAAATGCTTCCAGTTCCGCCACCGTGACTGGTCTGGTCAGCAGCACAACCACCACCAGTACCAGCAGCTTCTTTCCACGCAAACTAAGCACTGCCGGGGTGGATAAGAGGACGCCCTTTACCAGCGAGTACACGGACACCCACAAGTCAAACGACAGCGACAAGACAGTTTCTTTGTCCGGAAGCGCCAGCACGGATTCGGACAGGACGCCCGTTCGAGTTGATTCAACGGAAGACGGAGATTCGGGGCAGTGGCGACAGAACTCCATTTCACTGAAGGAATGGGACATTCCGTACGGCGATCTACGCCTGCTAGAGCGGATTGGACAGGGGCGCTTTGGCACGGTACACCGAGCCCTGTGGCATGGAGATGTAGCAGTAAAGCTTCTGAACGAGGACTACCTGCAGGATGAGCACATGCTGGAGACTTTCCGCAGCGAGGTGGCCAACTTCAAAAACACGAGGCACGAGAACCTAGTGCTGTTCATGGGAGCCTGCATGAATCCCCCATATTTGGCCATTGTGACTTCTCTGTGCAAGGGCAACACCCTGTACACGTACATCCACCAGCGCCGGGAGAAGTTCGCGATGAACCGGACTCTGCTAATTGCACAGCAGATCGCCCAGGGCATGGGATACCTTCACGCGAGGGAAATCATCCACAAGGATCTGCGCACCAAGAACATATTCATCGAGAATGGCAAAGTGATCATAACGGACTTCGGGCTTTTTAGCTCCACCAAGCTGCTCTACTGTGATATGGGCCTGGGGGTGCCCCACAACTGGTTGTGCTACCTTGCGCCGGAGCTCATTCGAGCGCTGCAGCCGGAGAAGCCGCGAGGCGAGTGCCTGGAGTTCACTCCCTACTCGGATGTCTACTCCTTTGGAACTGTGTGGTACGAGCTAATTTGCGGTGAGTTCACGTTTAAGGATCAGCCGGCGGAGTCGATCATCTGGCAGGTGGGCCGTGGGATGAAGCAATCGCTGGCCAATCTGCAGTCCGGACGTGATGTTAAGGACTTGCTAATGCTGTGCTGGACGTATGAGAAGGAGCATCGACCACAATTCGCACGCCTGCTGTCCCTCCTGGATCACCTTCCCAAGAAGCGACTGGCGCGCAGTCCCTCCCACCCCGTCAACCTCTCACGGTCCGCGGAGTCCGTGTTCTGAGGGAGCTGCTTCCTGGTCAATGTCACTGTCTAGTACAATTACGGCCGATTGGCTTTGCTAGCTCGGTTTCTTCCCAAACAGTAAACTCTCCTCATCAAGTTCTAGCAAACTTAGCACAGATTGTAAATACTTAAACGTAACTACCAAATTATAGAAACGATTTTAAAACTAAATTATGTACACATGTATCGGGTGCAATCAGTTTCAGTTGTGAGCAGACGAAACAAAGGCGAAAACAAATGTTAACTCGAAAAAGACAAACGTTAAATGTTAAAGAGCAGAGGCAAACTGAGAAGGCATAGACATACATATACAACAAACAAGCACTGTGGCAAATATTAATGTAAACGTTAATCAGGTGAGCAATTTCTAAATTGTTAATTATGTGTAAGTTAAACTCTAAATATGTATATGTGTATACAGAAGTGTATATGAGGGATTAGTGTTTAGTAAATATGTATTGTGAACTATATGTACGGTCAAATGTATATAGTAAGTGGACTTTAAATGCGAAACCGAGAAGAATGTCAAATAAACTTATCACTAAAGCCAAATCATTATCAATGTTTGCACTTGCTTTGAATTTCCAGAATGTCCAGGGGAGCATGACCTATCTTATCTGATTTATTACGCTGCATATGAATCACTGATTAAATCAAATCGTTGGCTAATTCAAAGCGACCGGATGACCGAATAAAACCCGAAATTTTATATTGCCTTTTTAACGAAATTATCGTGATCACTAGGTAGCTTTACATTCGTCACTCACCCCGTACTGTTCGTGACCCCGTAGAGAATTGACGATGGCCGCTCCAACCAGGTGCTGCAAGAGAGGCAACCGAGAGCCCAAAGCTGAGTCCATGGCCAGGTGGAGTTGCAACGAAAACATGGCGCAGCCTTGGGGACTAAGCCACTGAAATACACAAGGAGAGGGAAGCTTTTTAAACTGGAATCTGACGACTGCTGGAATATTAACCTGATTGTTGCTGCGACCCACTCCAGAGGTCTGCTGCACGGGCAGCACAGCCAGGCCGTTTATGAGCTCCAGGTTGTTGATGACATGCATGGAGCTGCTCACAACCGGCGCATAGATGACCAGCCGTCCAATATGCTCTGTTTTCAGATGCTATATACAAAAGAGATACAGCTTAATGTCAGCAGCTTGTTCGAGGTATACTTGCTTACATCAAAGTACTCTACGGTGGAGAAATCGTCCGGACAGGAATGTATCAGTATGGGCAGGACATTGTTATTGGCCACTGGCGGCTTGTCGTCCTTTCCGCAGAATTTGATCGTCAGCTTGGGCGTTGCTATGACGTTATCGGATCCACTGCATCGCAAACGCAACTTCTCCAACAGCTCGAACTTGGTCTGGATGGTTAAGAGTCTATTTTTAAAGCCCAGGTAAAGAACGAGCTCATCTACTGCCTACCTCATGGCGGCCCAAGAAGTAAGCGTGCTGGTAGACCACTCCAAGCGGCGACTGATCGACGCCCACTCCACCCTGGACTTGCACGTCCAGGTACTTCCCCAAGAGATCCGCGAATATCTCGAGCCGAGTACGTTCGTTTTGCTTCAGAATGGAGTACTTAATCTCATCCGATTCGAACTCGGTGGGATTCATTTCCAGATGAACCTGAGTAAATTAGAGTCATAAGGCAGAGTTAAATGGCTGGTAGGAAAGGCATACTTGCGAGAAGACGGCCCTTCCCCCGCTCTGGAGGCTTTTGGCCAACATCAAGCTAGGCGTGTTCCAGGTTTCCTCGGTGCCCAGCACCTGCACATCCAAGTTGTGGCTGTGGCCGGCCAGATCCTTCAGTTCCATGGACCTTGGACATACTAGAGCTCTGAGCAGCGTTTCGTGGTTTGATTTTGTGTTTTTTTGTTTTTGGTTTATGTTTTTATTTTAGTTAATGGTAGGAAGGATTATAACAGTGATAGCACACACAAGTAGAAGCACACACAGAGATTTATAGATATAAAGGGGCAGGAAAAGAAGCGATCACGCAGACAGAAAAGTATAGAAATAGTAGGAGAATGGGTATAGAAATGGCAGCCAAAGTAAAAAACAATTAAAAAGAAATGGGCTTATTTTAGTATTTATAATTCATTCGTGGATTTGAAAGGAGAACCAAATTTTACATAAATCGGTTAGTGAATTATGCAGTTTCGAAATGAGTTACGACATATTGTGGTGCACACCGAATTAAATAGAAAGGAAGCCGTATTTAAAGGAAAGGAGGCCAAGTTTTAGCATGAAACATTTGAGAAATAAGAGTTGGAATTAGTTAAAAACGATTTGGTATAAGCACGAGTATTTTAAAAATATTGATTTACACATTGTTTGTAACTTAGCTGACAAGCCCAACCCATTTTAATTTACCAAACAAGTTAGCACAACCAAAATCACCCTTATAAATCTTCTCCCCATGTGCCGAAAGAATTTATTTTGGGTCGGGCTTTTCTGTTTATGAACATGCAACACAGAGGTATCGGGTATACTTTTTAGTCTGTTAAAGGTAACTGCCGCATAAAATAGATCGGCAGGGTTAGCAATATGTTTGGGAGGCGTCAGTCTGCTGCTTCTCAGTGTGATTGGGAAACAGTGACGATTACTTACGGTTTGCGGGAATGCGACTTAGTGGACTCCTCGCTATCCGTGGAGAAGTGCTTCTTCACCGGCGACGGCTGGTAGCAAAAGATGTGGTGCATCATCTTCACCCGCTGCCACTTGTCATAGGAGAATTGAACCAATTCGTGCTCTCGAACCTAAAAATTGTTCGTTCCGCATTTAGGAATCAGAGATTCTCCTTAAAAGATTTCAAAATCTTTAATGCTTACCTCCGCTGTGCGATAGTTGGGCAGTATGAAGTGCAGAATATCCGAGCACAGACTCAGAACCCTACCGCCCTGCAGAAAGTAGTCCACCAGTATCTGGCCAATTCCTGGCGCCACCGATCCGCAGACAACAAGCAGAGCAGTCTGCTCAGTCCAGTATTTTAGGGCCGCTTGCTGTGGCATCAGCGGATATATGGTGTACACATTCCGCTCCAGCAGCTGCTGAAGAGTGGCCAGAGTGGACTCGCGGGCGCTGGCACTGTCCGAGTAGACTAAAACATTCAGTGGCTTGCTCTCCTGCAGACTATTCTTATTCCTCTGCAGCACAGGCCGTGAAGGAGCAATGTTAGACGGCAGAGGAGAATTTAAAGGTTTCACCACCTCAAAGGATTTGCTGGGCTTTGTTGGTTTATCTGATGCCTTTGAGGACTCATTGACATTACCGAGGGTTGATGGCTTGGTCGATGGAGCAGCCTTAATAGGCGACACCTCCACCCTCTCCATCTTCTGCATCTGGGACGCCTGGGCCGCCGCCAGCTTCTCCAATTCACTTGGTTTGCATTCCCCTTTAGTTGGCGTTGACTTGGAGTCCTCTTTGGTTAAAAGTGGCTTGCTTTCGTTCTTAGCAGGAGTGGATTTTGCTTCACTCCTAACAGGAGTGGATTTTACTTCGCTTTTAGCAGGCGAAAGTTTGGCTGGCGTTCCCTTGACCTCTGCTTTCTGCGAACTTTCCGGTATCCTTGCCGGGGACAGAGATGCCTTGTTGGTCGGCTCCACCACAGCCACAGCCTTGGCCACGGGCTCCGGGGTCTGGCGATGCTCATGGGCAATGAGATCTGGTTTCGTCCTTCCCTCGGAGCGATTTCTTTGCTGCTCGAACTCGGTGGCTTGGTGAGCCAGCACACCGACGGCTCGCAGATCCTCCAGGTGCTTCTTCCAACCATCCCTGTCCAGGCCGACGGTGCTGCGGGACTGGCGCTTCAAGTGATTGGCCAGCAACTCAAAGGGCTGCGGATCGCCTTCCCGCTGAACCGCTGGGATAGAGAGAGAAATTATTAGTTTGTTGCCAGGAAAATGAGTTTGCATAAAAACGATTTCAAGTTCAGCTTACACTCAATCCGCAAAAGTGGCAGCTGATCGTTAATGCATAAATTATTTCGCAAGAAAGTCGTTATCAAAAGTTGGGTAAAGTGCTCGACGTCTGTCTCGATGAGCACCGCCAGGTGGGAGTCTATTTTCCATGCTATTAGCTTACCGTAATCTTCGAGCTGATTCATGGGAGGTCAACATGCAAGTAGATGAAAGAAGAACGAAAGGAGACCCTTGGTTAGCAGATATACATGTGCATGACGCCATCTCTATCGATTCAACTGTCCTGGAACGGCTACATCTTAATCACATTACCACACGCACCACCTTCTTCTTTACACCCGATTATTGATTACTCTTAAGTTTTAGACTTAAAGAGGTGTCCCTTTACTAGCTTAAAGAAATCTGTAAACCGTATTATTCTAACAACGATTTCCTTTTTGAACAACTAATAATAATATTTATACTTTTTTATTAAATAGCCCTTTTTTGCCGCTAGAAAACTACATTAAATTTGTATCAAAACAATATCAAATAATCAAAATAACTTCTAAGAACTAAAGAAGTTTTTTTTTTAAATTTGTGGTCCTTTTAGGATATTTTGTATGTGCAACCTCCAAGCCCCCAGACTTACCCGCACAGCCGTCGTGTCCTGGGAGCTGGGGCGCTGCAGTGGCTCCACGTGCGCCTCCAGGAGCAGCTGCATCTGTTGCTCGCCCTGCGCGGACAGCGAGACCCGCTGCCTGGGAGGAGGGTCAGCCTCCGTGGGCGAGGTGACCGGCGTCAGCGTGTCGGCGGCGTAGGAGAAGGGCAGCAGACTGGGAGCCGGCGGGAAGCTGATCCAAGGCGTGATGTGAAGCGTTTGCAGCGGACGGAGGCAGCAGCCTCGTTGGTTGGCGTGCAGCCACAGGATGTCCGTGACCTTGGCCGCATTGCGGTTGCCGCACAGCTCGGAGCTGGCCAGGGCGGGATCTGGGGACAGAGCAGGAGGGGAATTTACAGCTCAGCCTCGTTGCAAGGACTCCGCCACTCACCGAATCCATCGTCACTGCCCGCCTGGAGAGCGTAGAAGGCGATGCTCGAGGGCTGCGCCAGGTGCTCGGCGATCTTGGAGCAGGCCTTCTGGATGCGCCAGGATTGCAGGACGGTGGCGCTCACGTAATACAGGGTCAACATC
Source organism: Drosophila biarmipes (assembly GCF_025231255.1). Lineage (NCBI taxonomy): Eukaryota > Metazoa > Arthropoda > Insecta > Diptera > Drosophilidae > Drosophila > Drosophila biarmipes. Next base: position 4,412,567 of record NC_066616.1, on the reverse strand, counting down.
GGGAATATCTGGTGGGTACTGGCACCGCCGTGGGTTCTGAGTTATTCGGGGACGACTTATGTATGCCCGGGCACAAGTTACATCTTGGTTGGGACCAAAATCAATGGCGGTTTCGTAATTTGCCCGATTTCGCTCGCCCTCGCGGATTTATCGGTTGCTATGGCCAGAAGAAGCGCTTCCTGGTACGTCGTTTTCAGCCAGTTGACACACTTTCCGCCCTCCTTGACCACGGACTTTTATTGTTGATTACTGCATTCCACTCCAACTGGACGAAGCTATCCACAAACGATTCCGATAAGAAAGCGCGGCAGGCGTTTACAGTGCTGTCGGCTTGGCTTTTTTCGGCCACATCTGCCGGTTTTCAGGCTGAGCCGCACGTACCCTTTGACCTCTCGTAGTTGTTGGAGCAACAAAATGTATTGCCTTATCAATATATAAAAAAGAAAATTAACGGAGCGTTGATTTGACCACTGGCTGACCAAAATGTATTGCTTATGATTTACTAAACGGTAGAGGTGCGCACGTGATGCGACTTTAGCGTTTTACGTTGCTCGCTTGCACATCACTAGCTTGCGGTATTTTTTGGTACCTTTTGGGCACACGCCGCTTTAAGCTGTTTTCAATTAGCAATACATTTGCAAATTATTTTTCGAACATAAATAAAGGTTCTTAGGCCGATTCGAGTTGGTCCAGTGGCCACGGAGGCGGCATGCTGTTGGGCGAATACGACACGACCCGGCGACTCCTGTTTATCGTGGCCGTTCTGCTGATCGTCCTGTATGCGAAGACGTACCTGCTACCCGGCGTGGATCTGGACTACAACTAGAGGATTAGGGCGCTCCGACGGGATCGGATTTAATCGAAGGACTGCGCCGCGATGACTGACCGGAGGGTATCGTACTTCTACAACGCGGACGTGGGCAACTTCCACTATGGAGCCGGGCATCCGATGAAGCCGCAGCGCCTGGCGGTCACCCACAGCCTGGTGATGAACTACGGGCTGCACAAGAAAATGAAGATCTACAGGCCGTACAAGTAAGTAGGAGGCCTCCTTCAGTGGGGGCAGTGTCCCTTGATCCATTCTGAACAGTGTTCTCCTGCAGGGCCAGTGCCCAGGACATGCTCCGCTTCCACAGCGACGAGTACATCGCATATCTGCAGCAGGTGACGCCGCAGAACATCCAGTGCAATTGTAAGTAGCGAAATTGCTAATTAGAGAACTTGACTGATTGAAAAGCAAGTGGAAGGTTTAATTATCTAAACTTCTGGCGGGATCATTGACCCTCTAGTTTCAATCGTACTCAGAATTCTGTTTAGCATATTCTAATTTTGGTCAAGGTTATAAAACGTGAACTTGAACTCTCCCTTTCAGCCGTGGCCTACACCAAGTATCTGGCGCACTTTAGCGTGGGGGAGGACTGTCCCGTGTTCGACGGACTTTTCGACTTCTGTGCCATGTACACAGGGGCCTCTCTGGAGGGAGCTCAGAAGCTGAACCACAACCACAGCGACATCTGCATCAACTGGTCAGGTGGACTGCATCACGCCAAGAAGTTCGAGGCGAGTGGGTTCTGCTACGTGAATGACATTGTGATCGGCATCCTGGAGCTGCTGAAGTACCATCCTCGGGTGCTCTACATCGACATAGATGTGCACCATGGCGACGGGGTGCAGGAGGCCTTCTACCTCACGGACCGAGTGATGACGGCCTCGTTCCACAAATACGGCAATTACTTCTTTCCGGGCACCGGAGACATGTACGAGATTGGCGCCGAATCGGGACGATACTATAGCGTGAATGTCCCGCTCAAGGAAGGCATTGATGATCAGAGCTACTTCCAGGTGTTCAAGCCAATCATCTCCGCCATCATGGACTTCTACCGGCCAACGGCCATTGTTTTGCAATGTGGCGCGGACTCTCTGGCCGGGGATCGACTCGGTTGCTTCTCCCTGAGCACAAAGGGCCATGGAGAGTGTGTCAAGTTTGTCAAGGAACTAAATGTACCCACTCTTGTCGTCGGAGGAGGTGGCTACACCCTGCGGAACGTGGCCCGCTGTTGGACGCACGAGACCTCGCTGCTGGTGGACCAAGACATTGAAAATGATCTCCCTGCCACCGAGTATTACGACTTTTTCGCCCCCGACTTCACTCTCCATCCAGAGATTAACTCACGTCAGGATAATGCAAACTCAAAGCAGTATCTGGAACTAATCGTAAAGCACGTGTACGAAAACCTTAAGATGTGCCAGCACTCGCCCAGCGTCCAAATGGTGCAGACGCCGCCGGATGTGGACTTGGAGGAGCTGCGCAACAACCGGGAGGAGGCGGCCGACCCCGACGTACGAATGTCCGTGGCTGATGAAGACAAGATGGTAGATGCCAAGAACGAGTTCTACGACGGCGATCAGGACCAAGACAAACCGGATTCGGCAGAGAGTTAGTATTCGTTAACGTAGAGTAAGGTTTTGTGTTAGTGTAAGCAGTAAAAGCAGCAGGTTAGTTTGTACCTTAAATTGGGATTATTTTAAAAAATACAATATCTTTAAAAAACAAGACATTTCTTGGGACTCTTAGGGGAACATATTTGGTTTTAAAATCGACAGACAAGCATTTATTTGAGATGAATAATGGTACTTATTAGGAGGATTACTTTAGTGACATTTTACTGGATCGGAGGAAGATCACCATCCGGTTGTGGTGTTGGCCAGTCGTCGCATACGGCGCGTGTTTCGGTCCTGGTCGCGGATCTTCTTCTCCATCTCGGCGTCGGTAAGCGTCTCTAGGAATGGGGCCCACGCGTCAGCGTCGCTGGGATTCCGGAACGGCACATCGATCGTTGAAAGTGGGGCCTCGCTGAAGGCATACGTGCGGCAATGCCAAGATAGCTGGCCTCGAATGCTGTAGGCGATGGCAGTGACGAACTCTCCACCCAATCCCAACTCCGCACAGAGCTTTATGGCAAACTCCTCCGGGTTGTTGTTCTTTTCGGACATGTCCCACTCGACTTGGTCGACGAGAGAGGTGTTTCCCACGTGAATGTTCAGCTTGACGATTACCCGCTGGTCACAGCTCTCCTCCAGGATGGGAGGGTCGTTGGGAAAAGCCTCGATCTGTTGCCGGATGGCCTGCGCGATGGCTGGCACAAAAGGCAGGGGATTGAGGTCCAGGTCGTCGCACAGCACCTCCGCGAATTGCTCCGGCGTGATCATACTTTCGTTTTTGTTCCAGGTGAAGGTGTCGCGCAGCTTCTGACCTTCCAGTTCCATATCCAGTCGGATGGGCACCAGGCACTCCTTTTGCGCCGCGTTCTCAAGGCTGGCCGTGGGATCTGTGTCGTCGAAACACATCGGGAAAGTGCGTACCTTCTTCGTGTGCACTCGATTGCGGTTGATGGGCGTTGCCTGCGGCACTGCGTCCAAGTGGCTGGAGTTGGGCATCGTGGGCACATACTGCGGCTGCTTCTTGGACTTGCTCTCCCGCGGCACGGGCGTGTCGGAGGTGTTCACGGAAACGGCGCGGTACCTAGGACGCAGTTTCATAGTTAAGTTAGAAAAAACTTTGCAACTAGCTTCTATGAACGCCACTACAGGTCTGCACAAGTAACCTGGTTTTTTGTCAAACCGAAAACCAAACTCGGCAAGCTCAATCACATGTCCAAATATGTAGGATGTCATAATGACATATGCCTATCAGATTAAAACTCTATGCATTTAAACTAAGTTTCTAACAAGAACTACAACTTCCCTGAAAAAAGAGTTATTTGTAAGAAATTAGCTAGAATTGAATAAGATTTAGCCTTTTCCACTAAATCCATGATACCATATGATTATTATATCGGCTATTATACGTTTAGGATTGAAACTTGATTATTTTACCTTAAGAAAGGACATACTTATATATGAACAAAGAACTCTTATAACTGAGTTAGTTATGCTGAAGTGATGGTTGTAATACCAACATAAATTAACATTTAAATATTTCCTTGGTGTAGTGCTGTGGATAAGGTTAAACCCTTTTTTAATCCTGATCTAGTCCCAGGAAATAGCCTCTCAGACTGATACTCCCCACTTACTTTTCATCGTTGCCGGCCATGATGTCGTCCACTTCCACCGCGCGGAGCAGCGAGACGGAACTGGCCAGGATGTGCGAGCTTAGGCCGGACTCAGCCAGCCGCTTGCGCTCCTCGTTGGACAGGACGATGCGGGTCATGCCTGGGTACTTCTTGTACAAGATACCGCGGAAGTGGCGCATGTAGTTGCCCACCTCGGAGCCCACGTAGTAGTACTCGCCGCCCTCCTCCAGCTGGAAGGCCACCGGCTTGTCCCCGTACGTCTGCAGCGCCATGTTGGGTCTGTCTGCTTCCTTGGGGTTTCACTTCAAAGATTCTCGGCAGGATTCCTTCTAAATATTCAGCCACTTAAATTTTCTTGCCGCATACACATACACAGGCATGTACATACATGGCGTCTGTCGCGGAAGTGTTGGAAAACGCGCGACCTCCACCAACGCAATTCAGAGATGCCGCCTTCTGGCTGCTAAAAAAGATAAAGTTAAAAAGCTAACTAAAAATATGTAGATAAATAATATTTTAATAAAATTATTGATGGTTGGATGTATAAATTAAAAAAAAAAAACATTTAAAATATACATTCACAGCAACTGGAGACTCCGTCTCTGGTTCTAAAACCTTCACAAACCTTTAAAACAGCTAAACCATTCTGGATTGTGATTGTAACAAGATTCGTTTCATTGCTGAACCAACTATTTTAAGGGATGATTTAAGGAACAGAGTTTAGATTCCTAGTAGGAAATATCACTCATAAACGTAATAGTTAGCCAGCCATCTCTGGAAATGGCACCTGCAGTCGTTTCTCAGTACTGGTCCCCATGCGATCAAAAATATTTGTTAATTATTTGTAAGATTGCCCAAAGATGTCTTTTTTACGCAGTGCCGCTGGTCTCCTGGCTCGTGCCAAGCCTCTGGAAGGCTCCACCACAGGTACGTAGTCCGAGTGCATCGAATCCCAGTCATTAAATGTGATTTTCAGCAGAGCAAACACGGCGCCACATCAAGCGTTGGGTTTCGCCGACGTTACGTGAACTCGCCCACCGGCAGAAGAAACTGGGACCGCAGAAACCAGAGGCCCGTTCCGGGTTCGTGGAGTGGAATCAGCGCTCGGAGCTGTTCGCCTTTGGAAAGCGTTTAGGCGAATCCTTCGAGCTGTCCCAGCTGCAGCGTGCCTTCACAGAGAAATCCTTCGCTCGTCGCGAGGAAGAGCGCCGTCGGCAGCTGGGCATCGAAGAGGCAGACTTACAAATGGCCGACAACAGCGATCTGGCCGAGAAGGGCCAACACATAGCCCGCGCCTACGTTGAGGCATTCCTGCAGCACCAACTGCCGAAGGTTCCTAAAGAGGGCCTTCAGGCAATCGCTAACTTTTTGCTCAGCACCGAATCACTGGCTCACGTGTCCTCCCACCTGGGCACCAAGGATCTGATTCAGTCCTCGGAGTACCCGCCCACAGCCGAAAGTCTGGCCCAATCCCTGCAGGCGGTAATCGGCGCCCTTGCGAATTCCAGCGGAATCGAGAGGGCTTTCCTCTTTGTCCGCGACTTTATTTGCACTCAGCTGAATCAAAAGGACCTGTTGGACGTGTGGACACCGCAGGAACCACTGCAGCTGCTGGACAAGATATGCCAGGAGCGAAAGCTGGGCGAAGCCGAGCCTCGCCTGCTGGGAGATTGCGGAAGGAACACTGTGCTGGCCGCGTACCAAGTAGGCATTTACGCAAACCGTCAGCTACTGGGAAAGGGATTCGGCGAGGATTTGAAGACAGCCACCGAAACAGCCGCCATCGATGCCTTGCAGAGCATCTTCGATACCCACGACAACCGACGACCCTTCGACTTCTCCCTTCAGCTAGAGACCAAGAACGTGCGATTGGGCTGAGAAACGGAACGGGATCTGCGTCCTAGTTGATTATTGTAATTTGCACTAAACACATGTACCCATGCATTGTCAGAGTTTGCGTTTTAAAATCATTTAACTACGGTTCAACAACTGCCTCTTAGTCGCTATCGTCGCGCTTCTTATCGTGGGCGCTGTGCGTAGCCGGTGTGGGTGGTCCCAGGTCGTCCGGCTTGCTCTCCAGTGAAAAGGGCGGAATCTTGCAATCGAACGAATAGCCATCCTCGCGCTCCAGCCTGAAGGTTCCCCACATATGGCCGCTGGGTGCCTGCAGGCTCACATGGCTGCTGTACTGGAAGGCTGGCAGCCGGGGGCTGAGAATGGGCTCCTGGCCCACCACTCCCCTTCCGCGCACCGTTTCCAAGGTTCCGGACAGCGAGAAGATGCGCCAGTGGCGTTCGCGCAGCTGCACACTCAGCTCGCCAAGGTTCTCCAGTCGGATGCAGTAACGCCACTGAAATGGTAGTGGATTACAACAACATATAGCTGCTTATGCCTTCCTTACGCACCCAGTAAACCGAACTAGCCGGCGTCTCGCGGCAACCCATGTAGAATGGGATTACTGTAATGCGCACGTTCTCCGTGGTCTCCTTGTGCACATCGCTCATGTCCAGCCAGGGATGGTTCTTCTCCTGCCACGCCTTCAGGGTGTCCTGTCCCACGAACGGCGGATCCGCCTCTGGAGCGTGCGTGAGGAACTTGTCGAACAGCTCATGTTGCAGCGGACTCTTCTCGCTGGAGTTGTAGGGCATGATGTCCTCGTGAGCCACATAGTCCAGTCCGGGGATGGCGTACAAGCTGCGGTTGGAGTCCTGGTTGCCCAGGAAGGTGACCGCCTCGGTCTGGGCGCGCTGCAATGCACGAAAGAACCATGAAGTAAGAAACGGAAGCAAGGAAAATACCAGCTTACAATGTGGGGACAGTCGCGGGTGTCGATTAGGACCTGGTAGAAGGTTTGCACTTTGCCTTTAACCTCCTTGGGATCCACCTGCGTGGCGGTCCCTATGTTCGTAGTGCCTTCTGCCTCACTGGGAGCGTCTGACTGATAGGCCGCCGAGGAGGGGGCATCGCCGCTCTGGGCGGTTGTGGCCGTCGGCGGAGCGGAGGTGTTGGCCTTCACCCGTAGGGAAGCCTCTTTGGTGCGGCGCTGCTGCGTCGGACTGGCGGTCGCCGTCGTCGTTGCGCTGACCTTGCCAGGGTTGTGCAGATCCCGGTCGTAGACGCGGGCTGTCCAGGGAAAGAGGATGACTCCGCGATAGCCGAAGATGCGGTGCAGGAAGAGTTGGCCCGTCTCGTACCGGTCGTCGCGGGCCTCCACCAAGCGACCCACCTCAGCGAGTCTGTGGGCAAGATGTGTTATGCAATATTCGGGAGGATTCAGGACCCTACTCACTTGGTCGGGTACACCGCTTGCTTCTTGACGCCCCGCCGCAGCAGGATGTCCACCCGTTGCAGCAGGCGCCATCGCTGGTCCCACTTGAACACTTGCACCAGCAAGCCCATCGCGGCGCATCCAAAGTTCGGGATCCCGGGGAGCACCTCTTTGCTTTCGGCGGGGAGCTGCGCGGTTTATGCAACGAGCTGCGGCTTCTTCTGGCGATCGGTTCTCACGTTTGCTTCGCTTCAGCGAGGTACATGTGCTTTAAAATTTTGTAGCAGTCTCTAAAAAATCAACATTGTTATGAAAAAATTTTGATATTGTTTTCGGCACTGGAAAAAAAACACTACGCGTTTGCGCCGAGTCGCCGATAACTATATTCGATTGTCGATGACTTTCAGGGAGAACAATTTAACAGCAAGTCGTTCGAACGAAAATAAAAATTGTATACTTCTCTAAAATGATTCTTTTTAAACATAACTAATGAAATAACATGGTATTAATAAATCATATATCGCTCTCTTTATAAAAGTAGTTATATATGGGATATTCCCTATACACTTGATAATATAATTTAGTTAGGGTATTTCCTTCATTGTAAAACTAAAACAACCATTGATGCCTAATTAACCGAAGGATAAAATCACACACTTATTAAATTTGCGAACGGAATAACAAAAATTCGAGAGTGCTCTAGAGAACGCCTTATATGTACATAGAACGGCTTAGTTTTTTATAGCAAGGCTGCATTGTAAATAAACTTACAAATTTATAAATCATCGATTCTTCGATGATGAAGTTGATCCGGAAGATTATTAGGAATAAATCAACTAGTTTTTTTGCAAATAACAAACATTAATGGGTTGACTTTTCCTGTTATCCGAGCAAAACGAATTAAATTTTTTTAATGTCTTCACATTTTAAAATATTTGTTATTATTTTTCACACTGATTTCATTTTGTAAACAACTCATTTTGTAAACAACCAAGTGCTTCCGCTGTTTCATTCAGCGACTTTAATACTCAAGACGTACAGTTTGATAACGTTTCTTGTTCTTTTTTATGGAAATTGCGAATGTGTTAAAATATTATAATTAAAGACGTTAAATAGGTTACTTGTCAACCGGCATCCAAGTCGTTGTTTCGAAAAAAACGCGATACAAATGGGTTACGTCATGGTAAACGACATAAAGAACATAACTTTCAAGTACAATATTTCCTAAACTATTGGCCCAATCGACGTGAAATTTTAGGACCCCTTAACCCCTTAGCCGAACAAAGAATTGTCTCTTTAGGGAAAATCTGTAGATTTAACACTCGCACTAAAAAAGGGGACAAACACACGACTCCTACATAACGGGACATGTATAAAATTGCATTTCAAATTATGTGTAAGCACACGAAAAAGTTAAAATTTAAAAAAAGCTGCGTAACAGCACTATTAACCGATCAACCTGAAGCGCCGTCTGCAACCTGGATCTAGCTCGGACTGATAATAATAAGAAACACTTGTTAGAACCAACCATATGAACCAAAACATGTTCAGAAAAATTCGAGAAATTAGAAAGGAATGGACTTGTGTGTTCAATTCAAAGAAATCAATTTTCACAAACAATTTCTTTTGGAAAAAAAGAAAAAAATAAATCTGACAATATAGAAATAAAAACTCAACAAAATCAGTAAAGTAAAACAATTTGGGGAAAGAAAATTCTTTGGGCTGATTGGAATGTTTCACGAGCGCGTTGCTAATTCCCAACAGTGGCATTCTCTTAGGTCGCGTTGCCAACTGGTTTTTTTGTTTTGCCTTTAACAGCACACTGTTGAATAACAGCACACTGTTAGTCTTAACAGAACGCGATTTTGTAGCGTCATGCGGCAGCCACACTATTCCCTTCTTTTCGCTTTCGTTTCCGGCGAAGTAAGTAAAATAAATTTCTCGAAGTTTTTCCATATAATAATAATTAATTTATATTTCCAGCGGTGTTTATTCATTCATCGAACAACAAGGTGGGTTTCCGCAGTCAGAGAGAATCAAGACGTCGCAGTGGGAAACCAGCAAAGAATCATTCAATAACCTGCAATACCAGCCCACGTGCACAAAAATCGGCCTCCGGAATTAATTCGTGATTGTTTGTGTCCGAATGATTCCTTCGAGACAATCCATTTACGTGCGAGGACTAAGATAGTGGCATATTGGACAGGGATTGCAATAGACGTGTTTTGGTTTTCAATACCGCTCACAGCCGCTGCGTTCCTTACACAGTGCACAATAAGACATTGTTTAAATGCCTTAGTTCGAATTTAGTTGTGCTCAAGTGTTTTTTCTTTTTTAATTTAAAGCAATTTTGTCATAATATTTATCATATTGTTTTGGAAGCCGGTTGGACAAACCCGCGCCTTTTCTCAAATTGCTTGCTTTTGCTAACAGCCCCTTAAATTATCTTTAGTAAGCTTGGAATAATTGATATTACTTGACAAAATTAAAGAACTTGTGCCTTAAATGGCCAATTGAGATGGTTTATCCTCGGATTGAACGCGGTGAATATTTTCCAGATTAATCTTTAACCCCTTTCAATTACAGCTAAGCCATGGCCGACACACAAGCCAAGTCAGCTGCTGCGCCCAAGGCCGCCAAGGCCCAGAAGGCTCCCAAGGCCGCCAAAGCCCCTAAGGCCGAGAAGCCCGCCGCCACTGAGGCCAAGGTTTCCGCCAAGAAGTACAAGCGCCACGGACGCCTGTTCGCCAAGGCCGTTTTCACCGGCTACAAGCGTGGTCTGAGGAACCAGCACGAGAACCAGGCCATCCTCAAGGTGAGAACTCGTCCGCGTTCTATGAGTAAAAGACTCTTGATGCTTTTTTAACTAACATAACTAGCGGTCCGTTAGATAAGAACATATAATGAAAAAGAGTATGCCTTCTAGGTAAATTTAATCACCAGGCTTGTGCCTTTTTAAAACGATCTGCTCATAATCGAAAACAAATAGTATTCATTCATTAGTTAACTACAGCCTTAACTTCCCATTACAGATTGAGGGCGCCCGCCGCAAGGAGCACGGATCCTTCTACGTTGGCAAGCGTTGCGTCTACGTCTACAAGGCCGAGACCAAGAAGTGCGTGCCACAACATCCCGAGCGCAAGACCCGTGTCCGCGCTGTCTGGGGCAAGGTCACCCGCATCCACGGCAACACCGGCGCTGTGCGTGCCCGCTTCAACAGGAACCTGCCTGGTCACGCCATGGGACACCGCATCCGTATCGTAAGTTCAAGCCCTGTTGGCCCGACCAATCCAGTCTAATGGCGTGTTGTTATTGCTTTTTACAGATGCTGTACCCATCAAGGATTTAAGTTAATACCAAACTTAAGTAACTGACCTGCAGGAGTAAAAAATCCGTTTTATATTAAATGAAACAATTTAAATTTAATTACAACCCAACTTAGTTTCATATTCATGGCGAGCGAACGTTAAAATGCATGAAGAGAAATTGCTAAAAATGCTCAGTTGACCAGTTTTCTTTAAAGAAAGCAGTACCTTTGTTTTTTTCGGTGTTTCTATACCATTTTTAGTCAGATTGCGACGCAAAGAAGACTTCTTTACTATTCTCAAACAGCGTACATTGATCATGATTACATATTTTCATCTTTTTTGATATTAAGAAAATTCAAAGCTTACAAAAAGTTCGCAATTGAGTTGTTGCACGTATGACATAAGGAATATGCTTGGAGCGGAATCTACTGGGAGGACCAAAACAATAGTGTTCTTGATTACACTATGTCTGCTCATTAGCATTGAAGTAAGCTTCCTTGAGCTGTCGTTTTCTTAAATTGATTGCTTTCTAATATCATGAGAGGTTAGGTTAAAATATTATCTGAGTGACGGATCCCAGCATCCTCACTATCCAGGACTGCAGAAGCGGTTAAAGAGTTGGTTTGTAGGCATCTCTTTGCATTGCACTGAATAATACGTTAAACCGATCTCGCAGATCCCAACAGTATTTTGAAGGGAGTTTATCAAACGTGAACAAGGATATGATAATGTACAAATATTGTTAAAGTACTTAAACGTTTTTTTAAATTCAAATTTTAGGTCACTTTCCTCATCTCCCAGCTCCCATGTAATCGTGTTCATTGCGAGTCTCTACAACAATTAGACTTTTCAGGAACCACATTGTGTAGCACACCTTTACCCAAATTGGTAGAAAAGCGATATACACAAGAAAAAAAAACCTTTTAAATAAATGAAATATAAAAACGCAGTTTGAGCCAAACCATTCACACCTCTTAAGTGCTAGCTGTACCTGTATCTTCGGCCACCACCTGAGAAAGCTGTATTTTCTCGGTATTTTAAAATCAATGACGAAATAAAGCCAGGCATGGTGTCATCACTGTTATTTAATGGCAGCCAAAGCGCGGTCACACTGCACATCAGCAGCGTGTTGCGGGCGAATCGGAAGGAAAACAAGCTGAAATTGACCGATATTAGCGCAACTATAGGGTCAAACTGCAATTGCTTGCTGCGGGCGCGTTCGAGAGTGATGCGGAGATGTGCGCCGACCTTGCCGGGAGCCACTGTCGCCGCTGTTCCACCCACCGACCCCCGAGAGGCGTCAACACGTCACCGTTCGAGCCAATTAGAGACTTGCATTCCCCGCTCCGTTCCCGTTCCCCGAGCCCTTGATCGGCCGTAGACAAGGATTACGTATTTATGCGCGTACGATGGGCATGCAGGACGACCTGGATGGCATCGTCAGGCAGCGTCGCCGCAACCTGAGCCTGCTGCAGCTGATGGCGCTCACCATGGCGGGCTTGGTGGCCATAAATCCCGTCCCGGTGCGAGCAGGGCACCTGAACGCAGACTCGGAGCTCCAGACGACGGGGGCACCCCATGCCCCTGCCCTCACGCACTGCGTGGGTCAGGAGCGCCGGATCGGCCGTAGGTAGGTACTGCCCAAAATATCGGGGGGAGTGCACTCCTATCGAACGCATAGAAGAAGCAGCTGAGTGCGTTATGTGTGTGACCCTTCTGTTATGTTTTGTGTTCTCGAACATTCGCTATAAGGCAGTCCAAGTGAAGAAACGGCACAGCTAAGCAAATATTAAAACTCGCGCTGTTAATATTGGATTAAACTGCTCAAAAGTGTATGTCTACTCAGATAGAAGGGGAGTTCTTTGAAAACAGTGCAGTGAGCACAGTTCCGACGGACCCGTTCACAAAATCCCTTCAGTACGACCTTTTAAAATTGTAAGCTGTTATTGTAGAGAGCCTGTTTACCAAGCTGGGCTACTGCCCAACTCGGAGTTTGCCGCTGATCTGATAACATGATCACCTTAGCCGACTCAAAAGACCCTATCAGCGGACGCTTATCAAGCATGCGGTGAGTCACTTGCGAAACTGTTACCTGTTTTTTGTTTGCGAGAGCCCGTTGAGATATGTTTATTTATGAACGCCAAAACGAACTGGTTTCGGCGATTGTTTTGCTTTCTTCGCGTTTGTCTAAGCTCTTCGTCGAATTTCACCATTCTCCTCCCGCTTGCTTTGTCCCCTCGTTCGAGGGCGCCATTTTCGGCTCCTCAGTGGGCGGGACAGGGACGGCGATAGGGAAATGAAGGGGGCACAGACACTTGTTGTTTCTTATTTCATCCTTGGCGCGCAATCAGCTGGGATCTCCCCTCCCACACTCTTGCCCCAGTCAGCTGGGGTGCCAGTGTGACCCGTCCTCCGACTTGCCTTTATCCTTGCACCGCGCTCCATGCACCTTGCACCATGTGACGAAATGCGTTACACACACTGATAAAATTCAGGGATAGGCTATCAAGGACACAATCTGAAATGCGATCTTTAAGAAGACGGTAGGCTTTCTAAAGTGTCCCTTCTTTATTAAGTAATGAATATATGTAAGCCGTTTGAAGGCGAATGTTCGATCTTAAAAAATATTTTATGTCACTATAACTTCTGTGCCAACTCTATACATATTATTATTTAAGCAAATGCTGCAGAGAATGACATTTAAATCGATTTCCCCACCACGGTGGATTGTATTACCTTATAATTTAAAAAATAAAATAAAATATTTACATATTTTCAGATGATTAAATGAAAGTGTTTTCCAATTATTTCGGGTAGATTATTTTTAAGACTGTATGATATCGATTTTTTACAACTAGGATCATTTCTTTGAAGTAAAAAAACTAATTTCAAAGAATATTTGAAATAAAGTACATTTTCAATAAACAATAAATAAATTATAATACATTTCTTTGTGAAATCTGTATTAACTTTTTCAAAAACAGTTTCGTAGGGAATTTCTCAAGTGAAACAATAACTTTCTAAACTTACATTTTCTTATGTGAACCTCTTGGCCTTACCTTTATTATTATTATAAGATACATGGATGTTTCATGAGGCCATCGTACTTTATTAAGTTGTTAATTAAATCTTCTTTTCGTAACCCACAGACTGCTTTACATTACCACACTGGACGGTCGGCTCAGCGCTTTGGATATCGCCAAGTCCGGAAAACTGCGCTGGAGCGTGCCCACTGGACCCGGACCGCTGATCTCGTCCAGCATCCACCGCCTGGAACTGACCAACAATGGACAGTTCGTGCGCATGATTCCCTCGCTTAGCGGCGGCATCTACAAGTTCGACGGTGACTCTATCGATCCCATTCCGATCACAGCGGAGCACCTACTTAGCTCGAGTGCCAAATTTAGTGATGATTTAGTGATTTCCGGAGGCAAGGAGACTCGCTCCTACGGCGTATCGGTTCGCACAGGCAAGCTCCTTTACGAATGTTCTCTAAGTGGATGTGTAAATTCCACGGAGGATGGCCTGGCCATCGACGACACCATTAGGGAGCCCGAAGAGGAGGATTTGTCAGAGGATGGTGACCAGCTCAGGGACGAGGCGGGGTACATTGTGGGCCATGATCCGCTTCTTGACGATGTTATCGTGGTGCGCCGCCAAACACAGACAGTAAGAGCCGTCGAATCCCGCACAGGAATGGAGCGTTGGAACTTTAGCGTGGGCCAGCACGAGTTGGATTTGGTGCGACCTTCCGAGTGCCAGCAGCAGCAGCGCGATGAGCTGGAGCTGGCTGTCCTAGATGTGGATATAAAGGTGGTGGTGCCTGAGGGCATAATCTGCGCGTTCAGCAAAAGTGACCCACAGACCATGTTATGGAAGTACAAAGTAAGTTTTAGTATTGGCTTTAATAAAAATGGTATGCTGGATAATTATCCGTTTCTTCTTTCCCCCTTCTAGTTCGATCACCCAATTGTTAGTGCCTGGAATACTAATGCCGAAGACGAACTGAAGCCTATTGATCTGTTTAGCTCAGCTCAGTGGCTTTGGGACCAGGACCAGGAAGACAATGAGCTGCCAAATGCTCCACAGAGCCCCCCGTCTATATACTTGGGCATGTACGATAAACAGTTATATATTCAGGAGTCCATCCGTCTACTCCAGGAGATAATGGACCAGACCAAAGTCTATCAGCAGCTCACAGGCGACACCAGTCTTATGCCCAAGATCCCATGGAAGCCGATAGCCGCCAGCAGCAACTCTCTGGTTATCTTCCGAAAAGATAAAGAGGAACCTGAATTGATAGCTGAGGGAACGGGATCCCAAGGAGGAGAACTGGTGCCGTATGATGACCAGAATTTCGCTTTAGCAGCGCAGTCTGTACTTAATGCCTCGGAGTTTGTAAATGGCAACGGTTTTTATTTCTACACCACCGGTGAGCTGGAAGGTCCGTCAGAGTGCGCTACACAAAATACTCCCAGCGGCCTGCCCACAATCCAAGCTCCACCGCCTCCTAGCAACACATCTGAGGGAACAGAGCATTCCGCCAACAACAGCATTAACGACGACCTAGGCTTTAGTCTGGACGACATTGATGCTCCTGTGAAGGTGGTGATTCTGTCGCTTTGGTTCTGGTGGAAGGAGATCGTTGTCATTGCTTTCACCTCGGCAGTAATCCTCAACATTTTCATGGGACAGCGAAACCAACGAGTAGAGCGCGAGTATCTGGTTATTGAACGCCATGTGCCAGTACAGACTGCGATCGAGGCCACCGAAGCATCCACGCAGGCTTTGTTAGGTCCCGTGGTTCCGATGCAGCGGCCTGGAAACCGTTTTAGCTTCCCATCCGGCCGTGGAAACCAGCGCACTATTTCGGAGTCCACAACGAATTCAGGCGAGCATTATACATCGCGCTTCCAGTCTGACTTTGAACTGATGCAGTGCCTTGGTCGCGGCGGTTTTGGAGTGGTTTTCGAAGCGAAGAATAAGCTGGACGAGAACCGGTATGCCGTAAAGCGCATAACGCTGCCCAATAAGGAATCTTCAAGGCAGCGGGTTCTGCGCGAGGCCCGAACGTTGGCCAGTTGCGAGCACCACAACATTGTGCGCTACTTCCATGTAAGTGATTTGAAATATTGAAGTGATTTTTAAAAAAAATAATTAATCTTTTATATTTCAGTCATGGACTGAAACTCCGCCAACTGGTTGGCAAGAAGAAGAGGATCGCAAGCTGCTTGCCCACGAGCTGTCTACCTCCATCCAAATAGAGACACCAGACGATAGTACAATGCCCTCTTTGGCAGAACAGTTGCAGGAGAAACGTCATCAGCAGCTCTTGTCCTGGGTCTCGGATGCAGCTAATAGCACTGCTTGCAGCCATGACTTCCATGGACACGGCGAGTCACTTAGGAACATTAGGGAGGAGTGTGACGACGACGAGGAGGAGGATTCGCTTATTGAGTTCCGCAGCGAGTCCCAGTCGGCCGCATTAAGGGCAGGAGAGGACGATGATGACGACGATGATGAAGTCGAGGACGAGAAGGAGCAGAACGGCGGTGGGCGGCACCACCGCAGCTCCGTGTCCATCGACATCCACTCGGCCTCGTTTGACCTAAAGAACATTAACTACTCACAGCACCAGCTGGTATCCAACTCTTTTCAAATCGAATCTGTGCGCTCCAAGAGCAATGAGAGTGATGAGGCGGAGGACGATAATAAAGCTCGCAGGAAGCCCCTTACCCTGGCGTTGGTCCAGAACCACAATAACAACCATAACGGGAGCCATGCGACGCCTCCGAGTGCCACTATTCAGAACGGAGCCGTGGCTAGACCCAGTAAAGTGTACCTCTACATTCAGATGCAGCTGTGCCGCAAGGAAAGTCTGCGCGACTGGTTAAGAGATAATCGATCGGAGGCCAGGTCAGCCCACATTGCTGACATTTTTCATCAGATCGTTGATGCCGTTGACTATGTGCATCTGAAGGGGCTTATTCATCGGGACCTCAAACCGAGCAACATATTCTTTTCGCAAGATGGGCAGATTAAGATTGGAGACTTCGGACTGGTGACCGACATGGCGGATATTCCCAACCTGGTCGCCAAATGCGGGGATCAGAGTGGCCTGCCATCCTGTGCACGACACACACAGCAAGTGGGCACCCACCTGTACATGTCGCCGGAACAACTGCTCGGCCAACACTATGACTACAAGGTGGACATTTACTCGCTGGGACTGATCTTCTTCGAGCTGCACGTGTACTTCTGCACCGAAATGGAGCGAATTAAGACGCTGCGCAGTCTTCGGGATGGCCAGTACCCCAAGGATTTCGCTGTCAATTACCCGCAGCAATACGAACTTCTTCAGCAGATGCTATCCGCCCATCCAGAGCAACGCCCGCAGACCAAACAGCTAAAGAGCCAGCTGCATAAGATCCTGCCCCATCAGCTGTCGGACGGACGCATCGAACAGGCGGCTCTGGCGGAGCGGGCCAGACGCCTGAGTCGCAGCCGTACCTTCAGCAGCTCCAGCGAGCCGCATCAGTGATAGACCAGAAAACACGGGCCGTGGGCTTGGTGCGCCAAGTTTGGTCATCATTTAGCATTTCGCTTGTAAGTCATCCCTACCGTTACCGGTTAACCCTCGCCTGGCTATGCCTCATTCGCTGACCTCGACCCCGACAAGTCGAAGATTCATTCAAGGGCCACTCTAGATTAAATAAGTTTTGTATTACGTTTACCTTTTAAACTCTTGCGTGTCGCAAATTACCAACAACAAAATGTCCTTTTGTTTTTAAGACTCTACTTTAGGAATTATACATATACATAAAAATGTACTCCCAAAACAGTCGTTAGCCTAAGATGATGACCTACGATGCAAAATTGTTTGTCTAAGTTGTTTCTGCCTAGGTAGCCGCCGAGGCATTGCGAAAGTTTGTTTTTAGTCGTAGGCGATAAGAGCTAAAATAAAAATGTCAAAAATATAAATAGAAATGTTTTCTAATTGCCAGCGGAGATAATGGTCAATCAAGTTAAGTGAGGCTATAAAATGGCTTATATAAATCAAATTCACAGCCAAGATTATGGAAAGGTATTTCTCAATTTCCTAAATGTGAACTTACAAATATTTTTTTGAACGTCATTTTATTTATTAAAGCAAAATATTCGTAGTAACTCAAACAAAGTATTCAATATAATCCAAATGTTTGCTCCAAATATGCGAAACGTGGCCCGTCTCTTAGCTAGTAGCCCAAGTTGCAAGTTCTAGGAGTTTCCCAGTCTTATAAACTTGTTATAAACACCAACATAGAGTTCGCGTACTTTTGTAATGTTTTACAAACCTGTTTCCCATCGCATCTCACTTGTAGAGCATCACGTAACAAACAATTAAATTTAAAACGATATTTACTTTTATATATCACTTTATTTTGTTTTTTTTGCGACTGTGCGCATTTTCCAAAAACGTTCTCTACTTTGCTAACGGGCTGGCCACGGATATTTGTTTGCTTCCGCTTCCGGCCGACACTTTATATTCAATTGCTTAACATTTATTTTCGGTGCGTTGCTTCTGCTACTCTGTGGCTAGCTCCTGTCCAATTAACAATTTGCGTCTACTTTGCATGGGCGACCTGCCTTTTATTATAAAAAAAATAACAGAGATCATGAGTGCCTTATGCACTCGGTAATACTTATCTAAACGTAGCGGCTTTGCTTAAAATTAATTACGTTTGAATGGTTTGAACAAACAACAAGCGGCTGAAGCATTTGATTCGTTTATACATATTTGAGTTTTAGAGTTTAATTGTTATTTGGCTACACCTATTTCCCCTCAAACTGTCGCAGGCAACGCGTTGCTTAAATGTAAATAACTCAACAATTTTCCTTGTTGCGTTTGTTCTATTTGGTTTAACTCCCTTTAACTGTTTGCGTTATCTTTTTATTTTCCAAAAATTAACAGCCATTTTGACGAATCCGTAAATGTTGAAAATCAAAGACGAAAACCTGAACCAAACTCGTAAGATTATCGTTACATTTATATATGCATGTGTATATATAGGCATGTTCCATAAGTATGTCTATTACAGAGCCTTTCAGTTGCTTACTTGCGGGTGTTTCAGTTTGGAAAGTGACACTTTATGAACACATTTCCCAAGTTGGGATCAGAGTGTTGAAAATCCCGGGTTGGATAGTTGAACAAGTAAGCAATGCAGGCTGCTATTACCGTTAATGTTTTAGGGGTATATGTCCTTTATCAAAGCCGCCAAATATGTATTTAATTAACATTACGTATAACAATAATGGTTTACTTCTTGTATTATTATCGATCTTGCCTTGGCTAACTTGAAATAAGTTCAAAAAATTGTTTCGAATTTATTTGGTATCTTATCTATTTATAGAGCCTAGCCGAACACTCAACTGGGAGTGGAACCAGTGGGTGGCAGTGCGCCCAGTTGTTTACCTTGAATATCAGTTAGAGCTTACTTATATTGCTGTAAAAGTCGGTTCCATAGCTTTTCGCAAAGTTCTTCCTTTGAAATCTCTATGTACAAAGTCAGCCTTGATTGCTTTTCTTTTGAGTAGTTTGAGTTCTTTTGTTGAGGTAAAGAAAGAGATCGGTATGGTATGTATGTGTTTCGTGGGTCAGCGCAGAATACAATTAACATGGCGATGCCCGGCGGATGGGGCAGTAGATCCTGACTTACACATCGGCCAGGTGAGTGTGGTATCAGTGCTCTGCGACACAGAACCCAAAACCTCTAACCTACGGCCTAACTATGTCGAGTACATCGTAATAACACAATCGTCGTCTTTTGTGCGCTTCAATCAAGTTGTAATCTTAGTTTAGTCTAAGGTATGAAATATTTGCTCTGGTTCTTAAGGCTTCTTGATCACGGCTCCTTCACGACGAAAATGAATAACTATCTGGGTTTCAATTTGGTATAACGACAATCATTTGCTGTGTTTGTGAACTCTATTGCTTTGATTCTTTTTCAACTTCAACGAAACAACGAGCCCCATGAAGAGCCCCGGATGCAGTCACCTATAGTTACATATGGTTTTAGAGAATGTACTACTTCGAAGCGGACAGTGTTGAGTGCTAACCTGGCGTACTGATGGCATGATTGTAACTATTTGATTTTACCGCCTTCGCTCTTCCAAACACTTACGGCTATTTATTAAACTGCTCTTACTCGTATGTCGTCCTTAAGCTAGGTGTTTCTGGTAATTCAGTTTCGGAGACTTGACTTTACTTGACTTGACATTGCGGAAGTTGTCTGTGTCCTTAAGAACTAATTCTTGAAATGATCACAACGTTAAAGTGTGTTTAAGTATATGTGTATAGCTTAGGTTGACTACTTAAGTTCTATACGATTTCGGTACCGCTAACAAGGTTGTTCGTTCGTACATTAAATGTATTGTAAATTATGGTGGGATAATTGCCTATTTACGTTCCACGACAGAAATGATAACCACCACGATGATAATAACCACAAGGGAATCGAACTTTCGCTGGCAATGGCTGCTGCCCCTTGCGGATATCGCTGCATATTCATAGCAGCTGCTTTTCCTGCCCGCTTATGGCATTAAATTGCAAATGCGGACGCACAAAAGTTGTCAGCAGGGATCGGAATCGGGACTCCTTGCCGTCGGCCAACACATCCTCCGTTCGGCAGTCCCGTCCCCCATCTCCCATCGCCCATCGCATTCAAATGAGCCCAGCAAAAAGCGCCCATAAAAGCAGCCAGCAAAGTGTTGTAATAATGGCAAACAAAGGGAGGTGGTGTGGACTCGCTACCCGGGAGACGGAGTGCGGAGTGTGGAGTGTGGCCACTAAAAGTATATGTTAAAATATGCAACTGCAAGCGCTGGCGAGGGGCAACAATGTCGTCTTTGAGGCTCCTCCCTGGGGATTGCGTGTACGCCCGTCGCCCCGGCTGCAGCAGCTGCTCGCACCGAATCCTCCGGACATAGTGCGCCAGATCAGAGCTCCTGTTTAAAAAACTTATGCAACATTTGCTAAAGTATTGTACAGCGTCCTTTATTCCTAGTTGATTGTGAGTACTCAGTGCCCACCAGGCCACCGACCCCGGCCACGCCTCCTCCGCCGCCGCCTCCTCCCGTGCTGGTGCAGCCCATCAGCTCACGGAATACGTCGCCGATTTTGTAGTTGTATCTGCCGAAGAGCCAAAGGAAAGAACCCCGGTTAGTCCCCGGGCGCCCATATTGCATGACAGATGGTCTATTGATTACTCACTGCGCCGAGCACTCGACGTAGCCGCAGCGCCAATGTTTGCGCACCAGCGTGGAAATATCCTTGAGCTCCTGCCAGGCCGCCATCAGGATGTGCGGGTTGCGATAATGGAGAGGATTTAATATTGAGTGGAATTCTGCTGAAAACTAATAACTGCGGCCTGCGAAAGCGGGGCCCATCGATTTTGGGTTTAACTGGGCTGTTTCTATACTCTGCTGGTGTAATTATATATGGTACCTGTGTACCTTATAGAGGCAGTTACCTACCCCACATAACTTGCACTCAAATAATTGGTTTTTCCAATTGATTGATTTTAAGTGATCAAACTTTCAGCGAAAGACTAACATTTTGAAACAGCAGAGTTTTTTATGGAACAAATTTAATAACCTCTTTCATTGTCGTTCCAGGAGTTATCGAAAGTATTTTTTCAAATTTAACGATCAGAAAGAAAGTTAAATATTTATTTACATTTGAAAACATAGTTTTTTGACCAGAAAATTTAAAAAAGTTAACAATGTTGGGAAGGAAAATCGATTTGTTTGTTGAAAAAGAAAACATGTCGTATGAGTCGTTTTAAGGGGCTTCAAGAGCGTGCCGCAAGGCCCTTATCCGAACAGTTGCCTTGTAGTAAGCCAAAGAATTTTAAACATTTCTGTACGACTCACCTGCGAGTTGGCCTGCGCCTCAGTCACATTGTCAAATTTATTGCCGACCACAATTATGCTAAAATCACGATGACTGAAACTGTCCAAGATTTGATCTCTCATCGAGCGGCAGTACTGGAATGGAATCGGGAACTCGTTACGATGACTTTGGGAGTCGGGGACGGCTCTCACCTGAAATGTTTCCAAATTGCCCATGTCGTAGACCAGGACGTAGGCGTGCACCGTTCGCAGCCCCAGCGGATGTCCGTTGTTCCACTCGGCGAAGTTGTCAGCCGGAAACCGCTTCTGGCGGACGGCCATGCCAATTGGTCGAATGTTTGTTTTTCATCAGCATATTTCCGCAAACAAACAGGCGGCAAACAAACACGCACATATGTCCACACGGTCGGTTGAGTTGTGTTTTCGTTTCGCATTATTTTGGCACGCGTATGAAGAGCAAATATGGGAACGGAAAGAGTTTATGGCATTTAATGGCGGCTCACAACGGGCAGAAATACGGCACAAATATGGGATTGTTCTCGATCTTTATAAGGATTTGGGAACCGACTACAAGGAATTATTGGTCATGGTCATCATCGCCTTTGACCCGTCCCAGCCGGATGAGTTTCGGTTCCGATTACTGCCACTCAGTTGTGGCAGCAAATACTGCAACTAGTTTTAATAATTTTTGGGTACAGGTTTTTAAACAAGAGAATGGCTATCGGTTCTATTGACAGACCGAGGGGTGGATATAGTTTGGACAAAGTTCGACTTGCCAAGCTCTCTTGCAGACCGAATTTTCGCAAAGTTCGGCCATTAATTCGCCCACTTTGGCCCGAGTCGGAGAAGTGTGTCTCGGCAAGCCCAGCTGTTCTGAAAATGTACTTTTGCCTCGCCCGGCTTATTTATTTAGGACCAAGTTGACCACTCCTGCGGCTTCGGCAATCTTTACTGCCCACAGCAGTCGCATTACTCGCCCGAGCTCCCCGCTGCATCGGTAATGGGATTCATTTATTCACCCGCCTTCCCGGGGGACACCCACTCCTCTCCACAATTCATAAATGCTGCTGAAAGCGTTGTCGCAGTAGACATCCAAAGGACAAAGCCCGGCCCACAATGGCCGTAAACCGTCGCAGTTACACTTCAGGATAATGGACGGCAGCTGATGCATTTACTGCGGCTGTGGCGGGCGTTGTCAGTAAATAATTGGAGCTCAATTAGTGCCGTAAATGCGTTGTCAAGCCAACAGCAAATAGCACACGGGTAAAATTCCATCAGACTGCTTTCAAACTGCAGTTTCATTCACACTGTTTTTAGATGGCGGCACGGTCTGCCTGTGGGTGATGGGTTTTCTCTGGTCTAGAATCCGATAGAAACATCACTGTTCCGAGAAATTAAATGACACTCAATAGTAGGTTTTCCTTGTCAGATTAAAATGGAAGTTAAAGTACATATTCTTTGGCAATAGAGCTGTTCGGGTATATTCATCCATCTGGAGTGCCAGAAATCCAAGCCAAGAAATGTTCAAACAAAATTGTTGTGCATATTGACTTTTGCGAAAAAGTAAGTAAAGTACTATCCATGATCTATCTATTAAGAAGCGCATTGCAGTAAAGTATATAGACATATAAAGCATTCAATGGTAAAATGTGTTTATCAAAGAAGGAGAAACAGTCAAATGCCGCTATTACCCCATCATATAAACACACTCTGCAAAGGTATAATCAGCACAAAACCAAATCAATTCCGAGGACAGATGTCCCGAATGTTCTCCCCAGTGCACTTACTGCTGATTGCTTTATGAGACTGTTTTTTGCGGCAGTGCCATAAATCAATCCGCGAGCAGTTGCTGATCTCTCAGCACAGAGGCGTCGAAAGGCAAGTCAGCAGGCTGTTTTCCACCGCAGGCAGGTGGCCCCAGTTGGGCCTCCCGGCACTAATGACCAGGAAGGAGAGGGAACGCGCTGCCCACAGCAAGGCAGTAAGTAAACGTTATAATTAAATTTACGTCGCAGTATTTTAGACACAAACAAAAGTCAAAGGCCGCCTAGACAAGAGCAAAGGTCGAGACATTTCGGAGGAACAAGCAGCGGAGATCCAGTGATGTCGGCTTGGCTGTTTTCTGGAGCACCTCGACGTCTGTCCTGGATGTCCAAACTTAACTATAATAAACTTTATATATTATTTTTTACTTCTTCAAGAATGACGTGGCCACCGAAACATTTTTAAAGGAAACCACTGTTATAGCTACGTTATTTACTAGGCCTCCAGTTATATGTTTCAAGGAACCTCCCTTAGGTAGTTCAAAATCCCAACTTTTTCAAGTCGTAGGTTGGCAACTCTGGTCGCAACCCTTAGCGCCCTCCCCGCTATCCCTGACCCCTTGCCTGGGTGGACAGCTCAAGGGTCGACATTCCTTGGCGCCTTTGCGTCTGGTCCTTCTGTTTGTCAGTTCTCCAGCTCTCGTGTCCTCCTGCCCTCCGGTCCCCGGTTCATCCCCTTCGCGACTTGGGCCCCGCCCCTGCCCGCTTCTGTGGGGTATTGTGTCATTCCGGCTGGCAGACAGCCGACGCCACTCCCGTCGGGCACTAACTTAGCTAGATTTACGTTTTTGATTAAATTTCATTTAATTTGCGCTGCCTTCCCCCGGCGCTCTGTTGTGATTATTGTTGCTTTGTTAATTAACGGGCTGCGAGTGGCTTGAAACGCGAGCAGCTCCTTAGCCAAGATTCCCGATGTCTTCTGGCCGGATGTAATTGTAGTAATTGCTGCATTGTTGCCGCCCCGGATTTGGGCCGGGAGGGATGCGACACATGAGGGATTAGGAGGGAATTGAACTCCGTCTGAATTCGTTCAGTCAAAAGAAATAGGTTGGCAGCTTTATGGAATTGTCTTTAGTTTCCCTATTAGTGGGTCGATAAAGTATTTCCTGGGAAATATATTCTGGAGAAAACATGTCTTTACTTCTCAATAGATTATTAGGTGGCTATTCCGAGACTTAAAATAAAGTAAAGAAGGTCTAAGAACTTTAATGGTATACAAACATTTGTAGTCACAATTGTTAAAGTTCCTATCTACTTATTCAGTCAGACCATCAGAAGTATCTTATCTAGTGTGACATATTTTAGGAGAGTTTTCTGGAGGATTTCGCGGGAACGTTAGCCCGGCTCATTGGGTGCTGTGCCCCAGTCTGTCACTTGAAGTAGCTCTGAGCAGCGACGGCCACTTTGGGAAAACAATGACCAACTAAATGGCCTCCCGTTCGCACACCCACACAAAGAACATCTGTTTCCGCTCTTCCCTGGCCACGTGTATATGAGCGAAAATCTGTGGAGAATAAATGCTGTTTGTACAAGTGGAAACCATTAAGGTGGACTTTGAGTTATGACTGCCAGGCAGTGCACTTGACGATGAAAAATCTACCACAATAAACAGGCGACAGCGCTTCCAACCTGCGGGAAAAGCCCAGCCCAGCCCCGTGAAAAACCCTGTTGGCCCGCTTTTAGACAACAGTCAGCCATTTGGTCAGGACAATGGATGGACAACAAAGAGTACAATAAAAGCGGGTGGGGGAGCTGTACTCGAAAACAAATTCACGCCAAAATGGACATGAATAAGTTGAAAAGCATCGAGAGGCGGCACTGTCGAGTGGGCGGAGTGGGCGGCTGCGTCGCTCGGCACGTAGTTAATGTGACAATGGATGCGGTTGGCTGCCTGCCCGACTGCCAACTGCTTTTTGCTGCTTGTCAACTCTTTGGGGCGCTTGCCATTTCAATCTGGACGACTCGAGGGGTGCGGCTGCCACGGGCCTGGTTGTCCACGCGAAGCCACAGAATCGCCCTCTAGCAGTATCCTTTGGCGACTTTGTCAGCTGGATACACTTGGCCCAGTTCCCGATTTGCCAGATCAACGGCTGCCCCCGATTCATTCAGCCACGGAACAAAGGATGCAGTGCTTAACCGCTGGGGGTGGAGAAAGGAACTATTACCTGGCCACTGCAGCATTACACTGTTTTCTAGTTTACAGATAGATTTTTAGTTCACTATTACTATGCTTAAAGTATTTTGATGATTTCTCATAATTTTATTGCCGAACTAAAAACATTGTAGAAAATGAGTTAACAGATTGGACGGTATCATGGGGCAAGACTTTTATAAACAAAATCATTCATCATGGCAATTTATTTCCGTAATACAGTACACTTATTAAATTGTATAGACTGGCATCGACTATTAAAATAAATAAAATATGTAGGTCCGAAGTAGACAAGTCAAGAATCATATTTATCTTGAGGATATAAAATGCATTTTGTACGAGGTTACTACATTCTTCCGTGACCCAAAAACTCATCTCTTCACTGGCAAACTCAAGCTTTGCATATCCCAGAAGGCCAGGGGGAAGCCAAACAGCAACTGGCCTTGTTCGGAGTGTGTTCCATAAATATTTTATGATAGTTAAACGTGGCAGACCAGAAGACAAAAAGCGGTGCTGAGAAAGGATGTCCGAACAGTGAGATGTAAGGCAGTGGGGCCGTGGCTGAGGAATGCCTCCACGTTTCCGGTGTCAGTTTGTGATTTGTGGTCCGGCAAAACTACTCCCTAATTACCGAAGTCTACTGCCAAGTCGGAGTTCTCGGAGGGAAGGAAAGAAGGTCGTAAACAGGAAAATGGGAATTTCAGCTTGGAGCCTTTTGCATACCCAGCTGCAATTACTAGATAAGCGGATGAAAATATTTGCACGGGCCAAACTTTATGGCCAGCCATAATCGGGTAGTATTGTTGTTTGTTGTCGGGACAATTTCACAACACGATGTACTCAAAAATTGATCCTATCCAAGTCACCGTCCGCTGTCGCAAACGGCGACTGGCGTGTGCCTGAATTTATAAATTCATTTTGGCCGCCACTTTTATTGGCGCAAATGGGGCTCCAATAAAGTCGGCAGAGCGAGCAGATGGCGGAGAGTATTGAAAGCTCGCAGAAATATAGCACGCCTCTCAAAAAGTTTTTAATTGTCGAATTTTTAAAAAGGCTCCAATGCTTATACTTTCCTAGAGTTAAGGGTTATACAGTTTTTAAAGAGCGAAACAGGTTGGCAATTTACAATTTCCATTTTTGTAAACTAATAATTGGTTTTAAAAGTTACCTAACCAATAAAAAGTCAGCTATGTTTTCATCATTTTTAAACTTAAAGTATTTCCCAACACAAATTACATCGACTGCTCCTATTTAAGAATTGTGCAGCCGATTCGCTGAACATTCTTTCCGTGCCCAAAGTGCTATGCAAAAATACCAAACAACGAAAAAATGTAACCCACAAGAAAGATTCCCGAGGCAACATCGGGAGTAGCGCCATTTGGCGTTGCGGCTGCTCGTTTTCTGCGTTCTTGTAAACTGTTGCTCACGGCGCTTTGGAGCTGTGATTATTAAAAACAAGAAAGAGGGCCTCGGCAAGCTGAAGTTTACATACGCTACAAGTTTTAAAAGGAATTGAAAAGTCAGGAGGTCGATTGGAGCTACCGAGAAAAGGGAGATTGATCAACTTTGGATTAAACCACTCATATACAATTCAAAAATGATGTCTTAGTCAGGTTGCGCGGTCTGGCTAAAGATTAACTTGTTGATGTCCCTGCATCCTTCGAAAATGAATGACCCTTTGCTAGGGTATACGGCGTGAAATATTGAGGGAAACTGTTCAGCCCGTAATGTAATGAAAATGCAGAAGGTACCAGCTCGAGTCTAGACAGCACAGGAACACACCGCAGAAGACTTAAAGTGTCTTCGGGTTAATATTTATGCTGGACGACGCGGCAGATTGCAGCTGGTCGGGGTGGATCTGCGGGCAATTTAAATTATTTAGCAATTTACTACGGCCAGCGGCGCAAGAACGGAGCATTTTCTAATATATCAGCTCCATGAAATTCACCGGAAAATTGCATAAAATAGTTTGTACATATTTTCACAAAACTCCCCACTGCAGACGCGCTCTGACAGTGGGACAACTTTTAACTAAATTATGGAAAGTTAGAAATTGCGGCAGGGCTGTGGCTCCGGGATGGATTTATTGCGGGCTTGGGGCTGCCAGGGGCGGGCAGGGGCTCACTCACCTGGGGTGGAACGTCCAGTACCATCAGCTCACGTATGCAGGTGTCGCAGACCAGACAGTTTTTGTAAATCTTGCGATGTGTTGTCGTCTGATGAGTGCTGGGAAAGTCATGGTAGAAAAATTGCTGCAAGTAAGCACGAAAGAGCGTCAGTTAGATGTATGCGAAAATTTAATTATGATTATAAAATACTGAGCATGCGACACGTGGGAGGCCAATGAAAATGGAAATGAATTTTCCATTGGCAAATCATTTGGCCCTATAAAACCATAAAAACTTCTCCGAAAGTAAAACAAGCTAATATTTTTCAGTTTTCTTTGCTCTGCGCTCTAAGCTCGCTTCTTGCTTTTCTGTTTTCTATGTTGAGCAAACATTTTAAATATGCGCTCTGAGCTTTTGCATGAGGTCCTTTGGCCGGCTAAATCTCACAAAAACAGCCACACATATTTCATGGACATTTTTAGCTTATTAAAATTGTAAGCGCTTAAATGTATGCTTTGGATTTTAGGTTCTCCCCGGTCATGTAATCATAAAAGCACTAGAAGGGAAATAAACAGCACACGAGTCGCTGGGTAATGGCCACATGAGCTATATGTGCAGTGGAGCGTTGAATTGACTTTGGAAAAATGTAATTAAGTGCGACTTTGGCTAAGGTGGTCTGAAATCCCCTTTAAATAGTATTAAAACCAGGCCTTTTAAACTGTGTTTGAGTTCTAAGAAGCTTTGGGTACATCTTACAGCAACTCCTAAGTTACCACACACAAATATGTAATGTATAAAAAGCACATTTAAAGGCAAGTATTACAAAAATATAGACCGCATAATTTTAAAATAGGGTACTTGGTACTATTTTACCAATTCTATACTTTCATACTTCGAAGTCACAACCAAAACATTGTTGCACAGTGTCACCTCGGCTTAAGTTATTTCAAACTGTAATACATTTTTTCAATAAACTCTAAACACTTTTCAATCAAGTCCACGGAATCCTCGACTGTCGTTTAATTTATTAATACATTTCAGATCCCTAATGATGCGCTTCACTAGCTCTTTTAAGCCCCAGTAACGATCCATAACTCTAATCCAAAGCTAATAGCGCACACGCTGGATTTTTTGGCTATCACCCCCGCCGTGGTCGAAATGACCCCATTAACCAGCAGCCTTTTCAGCCGAGTCGCCTTCACTCCCAGGCTGGGACTTTGCTCTGGCGTCCGGGAACAGGGCGACGGAGTTGCCGAAGCATCCTAAAATAAAGCCAGGGCGATGGAGATATAAAATACAATTTGAAAAGAGATAAATGATAATGAAGGATGGGAAAAGGGGCGGCTTGGGGGATTTTGGTTGTGGCCGGCAGGAGGTGGAACTCGCTATGGGTTTCAATGCATGAGCTGAGTGAGTGACAGGCTCAAAGGATATTTAACGCCTGATTGCACTTTAAAGTGATGCCTTGTCGCACCAAGAAGCCATCGAACAGATTGCCCATTCACGGATTTCCCGATTGTATGCACACAGAGAAAAAACGTGGTCTTATCCTAAATTGTATAAGGTACACACATAGGACACATATTTAAGATTCAATATGATTGTTCTCAAACAACAATTTCCTTAGGTGTTCAGATTATAGTCTAGAAACTATCACGCATAACCGAAAAATAATGAAGATGAAAGATTGCTAGATCTTATTCCACTAAATTTCCCAAAAGCCTTCGAATTTTAGAATATTTCCCCAGTGTTAATGTGTGACGAGTTGCGCTAATATCAAAGTCAAGTGGAAATCATTTGGGGCCTCGTTCCCCCGCCCGTCTAATAAAAATGCAAATTCTAATCTGCCAATCAGCATACCCATTGTTGTCACTGCAATGAAATCAGATGCAATTTATGCGCACTGTATTCAATTAGGGGCGCCAAAAAGGAGCCAGCAAGGCCGACCACCGGAAGCGGAAGTGGCCGCGTTGCGAGGAGCGATACTGTCGCTGCTGCTTGGCCTAAGAGGAGGAAAGACCTCAGAGCAGACTTTTAAATTACACACTGCACAGTCACTCTCCCCGGGGAAAAGGAAGGCGGAGGTCGCGAGGGCGTGGTAAAGGGGTCAGATCGCGGCGCTTGGCACGACATCGATTCACATCGCATCGCATTTATGGCCCAGCGCCGCATATCATTGAGTTTTATTTTTATTGAACTGGTAATTGAATAAGAAATGACGTTGATGGTCTGCTCCGTGGTCCCAGGTCCTGTTTCCATTTTGCGTTCCCAGCTTCGAGCCCGTGTCCTTGCTCCTCCGGGTCGCTGCCGATGTCGTGGCCGGCTTTGCGCCTCTTTACGCTCCTCGCTGGCCCATAAAGTGCGGCACATTATCTGCCCCATAAATAAGCACGCCGGGATCCGAGCAGCTTTTCCAAATTTACCCAAATAGATATTCATGGCGCACTCTTTATTGGTATGATGCACTGCGTTTTATTTCTCACGTTTACTGCTGAAATTAGCGCAGTTTAGTCGAAAATGTTGGCCGTCCCTCTGAGCCAGCGAATACACGTTGAATCAAGAATCTGCCCTTACAGAAAAATTATATGGGTAAAGTTTACTTACACAGATATAAACCTAACTTAGCTTTGGCTATCACCATAATTACCATAAAGAAGTGTGTCGGTTGTCTCGTTGTTGTGACACTAACTAATTCGCTGGACAAGTTGTTAATTCCAGTGGTTTGACGCAACATTTTTTGCTGTGTGCTAATGTTTAGTTTTAAATTATTGTCTAGGGGACTCTCGTGGGTTTATTTATTTATTATTTCTTTACTTTATTCTGACATAACATTTCTGTGATTTGGTTTCGCATTTATTCGCTTACACGCCTATTACATTTACTTTGCCATAACATTTTTGATGTTTGGTGCTCAAGCTCCCACCGCGGTAAGGGCTCCCTTTGCCAGCTTGACCGCGAGCAGCCATTAAGCAGGCCGTAATTGATTTTGCAGTGCTTAAAATGCCATAAAAGAGCACAAATCTCGCATTACTCACAATAAAAGGCGCCCAACGGGAACCGAGAAAGGATAATGCCGGATGTTGGACAGTTCGGCTCGGGGAAGGGTGGGGCTCGGGTGCGGGGTCGGGGAAAAGCGGTCCTAAAAGCTATTGACACACACATTCGCGCTCGTGGAAATTAAGCGCAGCTGCAGAACACACAAACAAATGTATGGAAATGGAGGGCGCAGCGGGAAAGCAAATGGCAAAGTGGCAAAGCGGCCAACTCGCAACTGCCAACTGCAGTTAATTGAATTTGCGGAGCGAGAGGTGAAGGGCGGGGCGTGGAAAAGGGAGCGCCTTCCACGTCGAAGCGAATACTCTTTTGGCGGTAGCCTCCGATGGTTTGGCGAAAGAGGAAGATTCTTTTTGAGCTATAAGTAGTCTAACATCTTGTTTAATGTTTGAAATATCCGGAGCTCAGGTTTCAAGTTTGATCACTTATCAAACAAAAACACCTATTAACGAGGTAAAACTATAGTGACGATCGCACCTTCAACAAACAAAAGTTTTGATATCAACGTCTGTGACGAAAACGTATTAAACGCTTCATTAAAATCAAACGACCAAGCAATGGCAGCGTGCCGAATGTAAAAAATTTAGTGTATTTAAAACCTTTGGTTGATGTATCATTCGAAACAATCGGACGATTACTGTAGAATTTCATTTCTTCGTGTACATATAGAAGTCGCCTTGGCACATTCTCCTGGGGTGCCTTGTCACTACGTGGACTACAGTGATAAATTTAAAACCCATTTCCTTCGTACAGCAAATATTTTGACGGTAAATGATTCAGCATATTTTTCTATTTATTTTTATAAAGAATATAAAGTTCTCATGAGAGGTATACTGTACAGAAAGGAATTGGTTTTACCCTTGCCCGAACTTAATTGAAAAACTGCATTGTTTATCGGTGCAATTTAATTAAACTCTTCAGGTATATTTGCTTGAACCAACCTTTCGAAATCGCTCTTTGATAAAAACCAATGAATTTTTATGGATACTTGTTTGGAGAACCCATTGATTAAAAGGAAGAGCACAAAACTATTTGCTCGATGGAACCAATATTTTTTTAGCAGATGGACATTTAAATTGTTTTATCAATTTTTTTCAGAAGGATACTTAAATTGCTTTATCAACGACATTGTATTCACATGATAGAGGCGATAACTTTCAATTAGCTACAATGCAATTCCAAAATGGTAATCAAATTTTGGATGTCCAATAAAATTATGATTTATACTATGTCGTGAGAGGATTTTCACTACTTTATTGCACTTGCTTAGAATCCGATTAATTTTCTGGCTTATTTATGACAAAATAACACTAGTTAACCCAATGATGAACAGAGATGCTTTGCGCGATACGTACTTAGCAGATATGTATTCTTTGGCGTACACGAATACGAAATGGTGAATTTTTATGAAAGTCTTTCCATTCAGTCAGGAAATGTCAGAAGGATATTAGAATCACACCGACCCACATGGCTGATGTACCCACTGGCAGAGGCAGGGACTCGGCCAAACACATATGAGGCATTCTGGCCTGTGCCTTGCCATTGTCTAATTACAAAAGATAAACCACAAAAGATACGATGCGAAGCGCAAATCAAATTAACGACGCTCCCACACGCACACAGATACAATTAGCAGGTCTGGGGAGCGGCAGTGTGAAGGACCAGGAGGATGTGTGAGCCGGGTGGAGGTGGAGGTGGAGGCGGTTCTATAGGTGGATGGGGCGCTAAACATCGGCGATGAGAGCCAGCTGCCAGGGGACGGTCTATTAGAAAGTTTGCCGCTGAACTTTTCAGCTTTCATCGGGGTCGCCCGCTGCCCATTAATAATTTAAAGCCAAGTTGGGGCACGAAAAGTGCAGCGTTTGCATCTCCGCAGAGCTCCATCATCCCCCTGGATGCACCGTTTTGCGTGTATTGGCGAAACTTTTAATCAGGAATTGTGTTAATTGAAAATGCGATTTATTATTGAAAAATTAATTAATGCGACGGGGCAACAAGGGCCCTTCCTATGCTGCTGACCATTGGGTCGGATGAGACCGACGATGATTACAGTCATTAATTTTAATTGCGTTACAAAGCTGAAACGCACTCAACAAACATTTAAATTATCATTGGCGATTCCGTATTAATTTCATCAATTAGGATGCGATGTCGGTGGATGCACTTTGATCTTTTGAAATTGACACAAATTTATTTAGACGGGTGCTTTAATTGGGTGTGGCTCAAATTGAATGTGGTTTTCAGATGGTAAGCTGAAAGAGTGCTGTATAAACAGAAGAAAACAAAGCTAGGGTTTTTCCAATTTTTCCCAATTTGCATATACTTTGTAGACAGTAAAAACATTTACTCTTTGGGTTTAATAACTCATGCTCCAAGGCGATTTGCAAAACGGCTGCAAGTCTAGTCAAATTGAATTGTTGCTTTAATTTATAAAGATGCCTAAAAAATTATACGGAGCAACAAAAAAGTTGTGCCCCGGGTGAGGCTCGAACTCACGACCTTAAGATTATGAGACTTACGCGCTGCCAACTGCGCCACCGAGGCCTTGGGAAGCGCAGCGCTGAATTACCCCATCAGCCAGGTAGGAGATTTGGATTTTGGAAAGTCTACCCATGGATTGCGGAGATAAGAAATCACCTCTCAGGTGCAGTCTCAGAAATAACATAAATATGTTTACAAAATTATAATTAAATTAATTAAATTATAATTTTCAAAGATTTGGCTTTAAAATGATATGTATATTATTGAGATAAACGGAGAACTAATATACTAAACTGCTTCAATTTTATTTTGTGTTTCAGGTTTGCATTCTAAGCATACTTTGGCGCTGGGCTGCGTGCTATTTCCCTAGTTGAACAATCGGCCAGAGGGCACAATCCCTTTCTCATACCCCCCAAACGCACGTCAGATATGCACTCACCTGTAGTATGCTCGTTTTGCCGACCCCAGTAGCCCCCAAAAATGCGGCTTTAAGGGGGCCCTGCAGCCATGGCGGCTCCGCACCACCCTCCAGAGTGATGCGCTATGCCGAAATGCACTTATTCTGTATGTGAAGCTCCATTTCAATTGAGATCTTGGTTGTGTTCGCTGCTGCGGCTGTGGCTGCGATGGCGGTGGCTTTGGCTTTTGATCCTTTGGCTCCTGCTGCTGCTGCTGCTGCTCCTGTTTTGATATTGCCTGCTGCTGTCCTCGCACTTTCACCGACATAATCAACGCTTCGTGTGCTCCCGATCAATAGTTTCTTAGAGTTGGTTGGCGATATAGTACTACTCCACATTATATTGTTATTGTAATTGCTTATGGAGTTGTTGTTATTTTTCTGCTTGAACGACGCCAGCTTGACTGATTGAGCGAAATCGGGGGCTAGAAGTAAAGTAGTGGGTCGAAGCGAACTCAAGGCCAGGCAGCAAGCTCTAAATTATCGGGGCTAATGTGGTGGCTGAAAGAGAGGAAGGTATTTATGTTTTATGAGTACAGCATGGGACAAGGTGAATGCATCTACATGTAAGTGCTTAGGTAAATTAAAAAAGCATATCTCTCTTGTGTAATAAAACATTTTGCTATCAATTATCTTCGGAGCATTTATTCTGATTCGATTGAATCGCAAGATTGGTAATTCGAACGGCTTCCCAAACAATCTGGCAGCTACAACGAAAGAAACACAAATCAGTGGCAGCGAAATAAATTGAAGAGTGACGGCAAAAAACCGTTTTGCGATCCCCAACATGATTTCGTGCCAATCAGTCTGAATTCGGATAACTAAATTTATTGAGTCGCCAGCGGATATTGCACATTGATTTCAGTTTAATAACATAAATATTGCTGGCCCTTCCCCACGCCTCCTGTGCCTCTTGTTCCTCCTCTGGGTCTCTTTGCATTGCCAATAATAAATTTCAAATTTCACATTTCACTTCCGCTGCACAACGGAAGTTGATTTCTGGCTCTCGTTTTCGCCGAGGGCGTATTTTCTTATTGCCTATTTTTCGGAAAACGGAAAAAGCAAAAAAAAGAAAAACATTAAGTGGGGCGTGAAGAATGCTGGGCAATTGTGTTTTTCGTTCCCAGTACTCCGGCTGAGCGTGGACCGCTTGTAAATTTCACCAGAACAGATTTATAATTAGAAAAGTTTCGAAAAATGAGATTGGGCGTTGATTAACGCCACTTTTGGCTTTGAATGCTCGTTAAAGTTCCTTTAAATGGCCCAGAAGTCGTGTTTGGGGTCCTGGGCGCCGCCCCTCTACAGATTGCGCCTGCTCTTAATTAGTTAGACATCTGCCAACAGCTTCATCTATCATCCATCATCAGTCCACTCACCGTCCCGCCGAGCAGGGAAACTTAATAAATTTAATAACCGCAAAATATGCCGGGAGGCAGTGCGTGGAGACAGGGTGCTAAAAGTGGCAGGCAGCCATCGTTGGCGTATTTATAGCCCACATCTTCATCGGAATCAACATCAGCATCAGCAACAGCATCCGCCCAGCGCCCACATCCTTCGGCACATCTCCGCATCTTCCAAGTCACCTACCCAAAATCATGCGTCATCGTGACGACGCCCACACCTAACTGGGGACGTATGTATTGTATCCTGGCAAGGACGCCGGGGGCGAGACAGCCGCCTCGGGCTGTTTTGATTTGATCAGATATGATTGAGAGCGGCCGCCAAGGGCACGGCTTAAACGGCGCCCACACAGGCAACCTGCTGAGAAAGCACGGCCATCGTGAGTCAGAAGCGTTTTCGGGACCTCGATGAGCTCTTAGTCGAGACGCTGGTACCCTTTAGCTGTAGAGTAAGAAGCAGCTACAACCCCCTTTATCTCGGATTGATTTTACTTAGGAAAGTACTTTCAAATGTTCCATGTTTAAATTATTTGATTAATGAAACTCTTTTTTTAACTCCGAATAATCAAGGGAAGATAATTTACGTTACCTTTCGTACTATTCTATTGTAAAACAAATATGAAATGTCCAAGGGCAAACGTAAGTAAGTAAGATTCAAAGACTCACATGGCTTCGGGTGTATTTATACACCAACTGGCTATTTCAAAATAACGTATAAGAAAAGGGAAAAACGCAGATGTCTTTGGAAGGACCGCAGGAATTCGACATTCCTTAAACTACTGGCAAATCTGCATATATTCGTAAATCGGCAAGTTGTCCTCCAATCGAACCCCTAGTTCATGGGGGCAGCCCCAGCACTTTGATTAGATTCCGGAGGCCGAAGTAGATTTAATTTGGGAAACAACACATTTGGTCGGGCATGTTATGGCTTTCGGATCGGAGTGGGATGCCTTTGTCTCCGGCCTCGAGACCCAGTTCATACGACCCGTGGCCCAGTTGATTGATACGCTCTCGGCGAGCGGCGAAGTACGTAAACAAGTGCCTGAGGCTGCGGTTGAGGTGGGCGAGGTGGTGCCGGCCGAGGTGTGGGGCGTGGCCCGGAGACACAAATCCTGGCAATCGAAAACTTTCCACTTTTGGCAGCACTCCAAGGCTCAGGCTCAGGCCCTTTCCTTGTCCCAGAACCAAAGCCAGACAATTGTAGCCCAGTTATTGTGTGTATTTCAGCTGTGTGTATTGTAATGCTTTTATCTGCCCACTCACTCGAGCCTCTTCCAGCGATGTTTATGCTGACAGGCTCACGCAACCTGTTCGCCTCGAGTTTCCCGACTTTTCCGAGTCCGAGTTCGACTTCCGCGCATTTCATGGCCTTTGTTTTAAGTCCCACTTCCTGCGCCGTCCTTTGTTTGCCCAGAGCTTTTTATGCTACGTGCCACTAAAATTTTATTGTTTTATTTATTGTCTTCAGAGCTACTTGCCAGTTGCCACAGTTGCGCAGACCCCGCCCCTCTGATTGCTCTGAATTAAGCGTTAACAATAGACAATCAATTACAAGTTATACCCAGTTTAATGGCGGGCTTCTAGCCTCGGAGCCTCAGCCCTTCATTTTCAACCAGCCCCAAAGTTGCCTACGAAGAATAGTAAAAGTAAGGACCAGCAGGAAGCGACCTCGAAGGACCTCGATGAAATGTGCCAAAGGAGTCGCAACTATATCCCCTGTGACCCAACTATGTATTTGGGGCAACATCCTGCGACATTCGGCGAATAAAGAAAGCAACCCGCACATAAAGGGGATAGGAAGGACGTGTGAATCTGCATATGTGGGCGTGTCCTGCAGACAGGCGGAAATGAAATGTGTGACACTCGATGGCAGGGAATGGCAGCTCTAGGCGGATATTGATTTCGGTGGGTGTACACGAGCTGTGTCAGGTGTGGGAAACATTTACCTTCATGTCGTTCACAGAAAACCGAAAAGTAAGCTCCGTATTGGATATAATGTCAAATCAATGTTTCCACCGAGCTCGTTTTGTTTGATTCAGGATTTTGCAATGCTGACAACTATTTTACAATTTTTGTAAGTTGGCATACATCAATGAGACTGTAGGAACTTACTCTTCTGCCTACCAACTAAAATATAAAATTTAATTTAGGTAAAAAACGTAAAATCCATGTAATAAATCCTCAAAAAGACTTTCATTATTTATAATCCGAAAGCTTTTGATTATTACTAATGACAAAAGCACTAATAGGACCGCAGCATACCTTCGGTAACAAGACTTTAATGGATTGCCACCCTTTCCTTAATTACAAGCTCGGGCTTCCATCCTGCCATTGGTTACCTAATCCGTTCAAAACTAGCTAAACAAAGCAATTTGCGCCCTAAGCTCCGACATTAATTCAAATTATGACGAGAATAAAGCAAAACAGGGCGTTTAATCAGAACGTTTAAGTGAATCCTTGGCAAAGGACGGCGTGGCTGGAGCCAAAGCGAGGACTCGACTCCCTGGAAAGGCACTACACTCTATGTCATTTGCATTTTAAGCACACCGCTCCAAAGCCTCGTCCTCTGTCACGTCCACCCCGCCAGCTGAACGCAAGTTGCTGTCGCTGCGTCAGTGCGTTTTTCATACAAGCTAATTTTTTTACGATTATATGCGCTTAATAAACGCCATCGCCCGTGGAGCTGCGATGAGGGATATCAAGGAATCCGAGCCCGGAGTCTCGGGCATCTGGGTCCCATCCGCATCCTTGTCACCCTTCCCCATGCTGGGTCCCCGTCACGTGCTGTGCCCACTGCTTAGCTGGGGCATTATCTAAGCCAGCGCACCGGAAGCGATGGCAACGCCATCAGCACATAACGAACAGCGCAGCGGAAGTTCCCTCGCACACACTGGACCCACTCACACAGGCACGCTGCTGGGGGCAAGGCAGGCAGATAGTGCCAACTCCTTTTGACTGGGATTCCTCCTTTGTTACACTGTCTAACGGGGATTACTTGACAGGAACAGCAAGGAGGTGCTCTGGCACTTCAAAATGCAGCAAGGGAATCTATTAAAGACGGCTTTTAATATTTAAACATTTAAAAGAGGGCTTTTTAACCCAGAGATTTTATTTTCTACGTAGAAAATGGGATATTTGAGTAATACAAGCTTAGACACAAAACAATGTGGGAAAAACTTGCTATCGACCAGAATATATTGCAGCGTATGCATAGCTACTCAGTTTATGCCATGCATTATTTAATATTCAAAGTTGTGACCTAATTTTGTGGTCATTTTATTGTTCACTTTCCGACCTTTGTGTAACTTTAAAAGAACTTACTTCAAATTATTTATAGATATAAATCAGAGCCTTAGTTTTACGAGGTTCCTTTACTTGCAACTTAAGTTGGCTGGGATCTCCAGACTCTCTCATTGTCATTTGTAAAGGCCCTGCAGTATCTCCCCTGAATTCTGGTTCCATATTTGCCGACGCCTCGGTGAAAACACTTTGGCTCTGTCAATGTGTTTTGGATTTCGTTGATTTTGGTTTTCAGGTGTAATAAGAGCTCTCTCCACTCACATATATGGCGGCGGGTTGGGGCTGGAAGGCAACTACAGTCGTCCGCCGATTGACTTCCTTTTGCATACATTTATCCCGGCGGCCTTGGGAGGTGGCTTCTGTCGCCGTAAGAGCGCGATTTGAGTGTTCAGCAAATATGCGAGTGCTTGGCGGGGCTTACCGCAATGGAGATGTGGCCACCCCATTACCCGGAAACGATTGCCTCGCCCATCCTAAGCCCACCTCGGATTCGTTTTACTGCCTCGCCGTTTTGCTTAGCTTTCGGTTAGCTGGACGGGGAACTCAACAGTGTCCGATTCGGTCTCAACTTCTGCTCGAAGTGCACCGACAAGTGGATTCGCATTCGGTTTGCCTTCCCACCTCCTGCCAGGCACCTCGTTCTTGATCTCTGTTTGGGTAAAACTTTTTCAATATTTCAAGAGATTCCGTGTTTTATTTATCCCCCCCCCTTCGGCAGCTGCAGCTTTATATAATTGAGTGGAAGGAAGCGGCTTTAACCGCACGAGTTAGCCGAGAAGAGGTGCTGGCGATGGGATTCTGAATAGAAGTCTTTCGATCGGACATCGCAGGGTGGGGATACATGGGCAGACTTTTAATATATCCAACGTGAATGATTTATGATATGATATTTATCCACTT
This sequence comes from Drosophila biarmipes, assembly GCF_025231255.1. Classification (NCBI taxonomy): domain Eukaryota; kingdom Metazoa; phylum Arthropoda; class Insecta; order Diptera; family Drosophilidae; genus Drosophila; species Drosophila biarmipes. The sequence goes on along the minus strand of NC_066616.1, from coordinate 4,373,353 downwards.
AGTTTGCCACTTTAAAAGAAATCTTCAAACCGGCTTAAATTAAAACTTTTAATAAAAGGTCCTTTTAGAAACGCACATTTTGCTAACCAATCGACTGATTCGAACTTTCCGAAGTGATCCAATTATCATCCATAACCGAACAATAACTTTTATGCCCCAATTAAGCATAATTTGGTTATTGGTCTTTCGCCAGAAACAAAGAGGATAATAATTCCATCGCTCTGCGCTCTTCGAACATGTGTCCCGCAATCGTCAATATGGCAGTACGTGCTGGCATAATCATACGGATGTCGGAACAGCAATTGCGGATCATAAAACCTGCTCCAGCACGAGGGCCCAACTATGGATGGCCCCAACGGATGTTGACAAGTGGGCACATGTGGACGTGAGATCCGAATAAAAGGCTCAATTCTCGCCTCGGACACGCACCGGAAAAATCAAATGGAAAAGGGCAGTGGGGGCTGGGAGGTGGGCGTAAAGGCAGCAGAAATCAGCAGAGAATTTCCACGTTGATGAGCCGGATTCATTTCGGTTGCGTGCCAAAGTCAACGAAGGTGCGAATTGGAAGGGGTGTCGCATCTGGGTTCAGGCGCTCTCCGGCCGCAGAATGGAGGAAGTTCGGCCAGGAAGGAATACGAAACTTACAGTTGACATGAAGGACATCATTAGCAGCAGCACGGCCCCTGCCCAACAGGCGGCTGTCACTTGGCTCGGAAATTACGCATATCCTTCGAGAAATTGTAGCGGAAAACGAAATAATGAACTCAAAGCCCGGTTGCAAAGTTTGCCGAGCCGAGCAGAGCCGCCGAGCGAACCCACAAACTATGGCAACACTTGAGGACTGTGCGTTGTGTACACCGGAATGGCAAACTTTGCGCCAAGTAGGTGAGCGCACCCTGACTGCCGGGACATTCGGGAATGCCTCGGGATTAGCCTGACCCATGTCGGTTAGACGCAAGCCGGCTTTGGCTAATGTCATCAACTGACATGTCACTCAATCAGGGAAAGCCGAGGGAAACCCGATAGCGTCGCTCATCCCGGCCCCCGATAAGCAGGCAGAGGAAAGGGAAAGGGAAGGGGAAGAGGCGGGGAGGACGCCGGCGCCATAAGCTTATGCAAAATTAAATCATTAAAATGCAAGGCAGATGAAATTTTCTTAAACTGTTTTGCGCACGAGTTGATGCCAAGTCACACATGCCAATGCAAACACGCACCCACACAACCACGCCCAGTGTCCTTAGGCACACACACACGCCGCGTGCCTGTGCCTAAGTAGATATTTCATCGGATTTTCACAGCGGCTGAGATAAAAAATGGAGAACAGGAAGCGGGGCGAAACACGCAGGGCAGCAAAAAATTTAAAACGTTCTGGCACTGCGGAGGGGCGTGGGAAAGATTCCTCGTTAATGGCCGGGGTCATGTTTTGACCTGGTTGACATAAAAGCGGCAGGCGGGAGGAACAACATCCCCGCCAGTCACATGCGTAAAGCGTGAGACATTTAAATTAAAGCCAGCCAAGGCGGGATGGAATCGTAGGATAAAAGCGTCGTTAGAGGAATCCCTACCCTCTTTAAGAGGCCGGGTAAACAAACTCCCCCCGGAAATGAGGGCTGAAATAGCATTCTAATAACTTTGTACCTAGTTCCTCTAAGTATCCCCGACATCGGTGATAAGTATCCGCTTTCCCGAGTGCCAGTTAAGAAGGGAGTTAGCTATCATCATCATTTTTCGATTTTATGACCAGATGTTCCTGTGATCTTACCCTGAGAGTAACCTCTTACATAATCGACTGACAAAGCCCAATTTCCCCAACCGACACCCTATCTGTCTGATTAATGTTACGGCTCAGAGCTAAGATTAATTTGTTTTTAAACGCAGACTTGGCACTTGGAGATATTAATAAACGGATATCGAGCAGAAGCCACCCATATGCGCTTGCTTTGCTTAGCCTGGTCCTGAGATGTGCCTAACTCGAAGCCCCCACGCCCAGACCTCGGAGACTCGCCTCCTTCCACCGCGCCGCCGCCCAGGAAACAGTGAGTTCATGTACGTGTTCCATCCGGAAGCCCAGACATCGCGAAACCACGAGTAGGCAGTTGAGAAATTAAATTCTAGTTACGCCCCTGGAATTTAAAAATAGCAAACAATCGCCGGGGTGGATGGGTTTCGGGAGTGCCATTGGTGTTGGAGTGGGCTGAAGGACGCTTGGATGCGGTTCTTGAACGTGTTCAAATTGCCGAAACGCGTCGAAATTATGTTAATGTTGTACGTACGTGTCCCGCAGGCGGCCAACAAATTGAATATGTATTTAAGCTTTGTGGCGGGCGGTGGGCGAGGTGGGCGGGAGTCGGTTATCGGGAACACGTCATTGTTTAATCTACAATGTGGCATCTGTATCTCTATTGGGCCGGCAGCTGGGAGGTGGAAAAAAGTGAATTCCAACAATTTGGCATCTCACTGTTTGCCGTTGTCATCCCTACATTTTTCATGTCTCCGCCGATGTTTGGTGTACGTAAATATAATATTTGTATGGGGAGGCCCTCCTGTTTAGCAATTCCTGTTCATCTTCTCCGTCACTTTTAATGAGTTTTTCTGCAGGAATTTCCGTACCCTCCGCATTCCGGCTGGAACTTGTTGGCAACAATGTCAGCGAAATTGTCGCCGCCTCTGATAATCGGGCGAAGGCCCTTGGAGTGGACGCAGGGGGCGTGGCCATGACGCATTGTCACGATGATTATAATTTCCATTAGGGCAATTTTGTAGGGCCGTCAGCGGAGTGAGCTGAGCAAGTCATATCGAACTAATTTGCATTACAAGGCGAGGAGCAGCAAGTACGAAAAGTCAAGTTCAGCGGAGAAGAAGGAATGCGGCAAGCAGAGCCCGACGAATCCGTCATAAATTTATTATGTCACTTAAAGTGAGTTACATATTTTCTGAAAGCTGGGATGTTGGGATATGATTGGTAATTCCTACAATCGCGGATTATTCAATTTTAAAATGTTGTGGCTTGCAAATGCTTGAAGCGTTTTTACTTTAACATTTATTTAGTTATGAACAAATTATGGTGGGTTTGCATAGCATTGACCAATCTGGAGATCAATGGTGTTTTATTTAATGGTTTTTGTAGTCAGGAGATTACTTACGCTCCTGCTCATGGCATATTAAAAGCTAAGTTATAAATACGACATTTAATACTAAGAATTACATTTAGATCCTTACATTTTTCTGATATCAAGAGTAAACTATATTGATTAAAGTTGATCTTGCGGTTGAGTAATGCCGATTTTAATTTAAACTTAAGTGCACACATTTATCAGCTGTTGAAATTCCTGAAGTTTTTCTCGTTGTCTGAAACATTTGTAGATGCTTCCTGGCCTTCAGGCCACTCCCATTGTTGACGGATCAAACAAAAACTTTTCCGCACATCCGCAAAGGCGTTTATGCATAAACCGAGGCAGAGGCAAGACGGCATCCCGATCCCAAGGCCCCACGTCACACATACGCCGTGTGGCCGCACAACTCCAGCTGGCTGGCAAACGAGCGTGCATGTAAATGATTTAGCTGTCCAAAAAGTTTTGAGGCTCCGACCGAACAACAACCGAAAAATTTGGCAAACTATGAATATGCGGAGCATGTGCCGACAATTTGGTCATAACCTTTGACAAGCCATCATGAAGGATTGCGGGGCGTGGCCAAGGTGGGGATAGGTTTTGAGGGGACTAGTGTTTTCAATTGCCGGCCAGGAGTGTGGGAACGAGACGTTGATGGGACACCCGCAAATTAAAACTAGATGTGATAAATGGCAAAAGAGTAGGAAATGTTCATGCCAAAAGTGCGCAGTCACTGTGAATGGCTAATCATCACAGGCTTCATGATGGACTTCCCAGCCCTCAAAGTTGCGAAAGAACGGTAGGGAATGGGTGAAGTGGGTGGGATTGGATAGTTGTAACATTGTTTTTATTGCCGCTGGCTGTGGCAGTATTTTAATTAAAATTAATGCGCCATAAGCTTTAAATTAATGCCACTTGTTCGTCCCAGAGCCTTCTGCAAAGCAACCATAAAAGCAGCATTATTGCATGCGTGTGGGAGGTCCGTGCGGGCTTGGGCCATAACTGCTAGCTATGTGGGATTCGGATAAGACGGGTTTCCATATAAGTAGTCGGGACTAACGTGGCTTTGTGGGCCTGTTCCCGCCTCGTCTCCATCCGCTCGATGTGCTCATTCGCATGGCATAAATAAGGGCTTACGGCCGGATCCTCCTAGTTGTCTGGATTGTCGCTACGCCAGGCCGCAGATGAACCTTCCCCGGGAACTACGGAAGTGAATTCGACATTACAATTTGTCAAGGTGGCCAATTAGTTTGTTTTATGGCCGCTTATAAGCGGAAAAATATGCAGATCAGGCCGACTGACCCGTACATTTTAATGTCTATGCAATAAAATATAGGAAAACAAACTAGTAATGCTCATACAACGACAAAAGTATGTCGATGGTATATTAGACCAAAGAGGAATCAGTATTTTAAACTATAATTGGACCTAAAAGGTTCTGAACAGTTGTGTTGTGCACAGCTTTTATGTAAATGGCAACTGTGCCTAGTTTGCAAAACTATTCTGCTATTCAAACTCTGCATTATGCGCAGTTTCCGATTCACGTACTGCTTACTAAACATTTTTGGAACGTATCCAGCGGAATTTGGGCTCCGCAATTTAATTATAAGTGTTTGCAATCGGATGGCCCATAAATCTAATCAACTCGGGGCATTCGAAAAGCAAATAGATAATACGTAATGCGGCATTCTGGCACAAAGCGAACTATTTTTCGTCCTCGCATTCCGTCGGTGTGGGTACGAAAAAGAGTAAATGGTAGGCGGTTCAAATTCTCCTAATTGAAAGTGCAGCTTGCAGAGCCCGAGTGGCAAGTGTGGCAGGTGCCCGTTCGAACGGCAGCCGAGCAATTCAAGTGACTGGCTGCGATGCACAACACATGATGTCGATGTCTGCGGTGGATGTGAAGATGATAGAGCCAGTCAGGTTGCGTAACCAATTTAGTAAATTAATCCGGTTCCGTGCAGAGCGTCCTCGCCACAGGACGCACTACATGTGCGAAGGCAGCGGGAATGTCGGTTCGAGAGCATAACTTCGCTACAGCTAATTGGAAAATAAGTGGCAAAGTTTATTAAACTGCCAAAAATGTATGAAAACAAACCAGAAAGAATGAAAACTTGATGAGAAAACAATTTCAGCTGAAGGGTGGAGCGAAATGAAATATTTCAAGCTGACACTGAGGACTGGACGTGATGTGGGATGGCTTTGATGTGCAGTGAATTCATTTTGCCCGGCTGAATAGACGCAACAACATTCCTGACATGCGTTCAATTTAATAAACCCCAATATTGATTTATATTAAAATGGTTAAACCACTTCTAAATTAAATGTTAGTAAATTTAAATTGGAAATATTCCATTTCGTCTTATTATTCGGCTGCCAATACCTTAGATCTGAGATCTGGGAAAACTCACTCATACTTCACATCATACCTATCAAACGTGGCAACAATTGATTGCCAGAAACTTTTCTCTTCTGCCGGCGTAGAAGTTCGGCAAAGCCCCCAAACGCATGGCAGAACCGGAGAGGAGGCGTGGCCAGGACGAGAGGCGTTGGCAGAGCAGCCCCGATGCCAGTCCACCACAGATCCAGCTCCGCCCAGAGCAGCCTCAACCATCACCACCCTATAAGCCACATCGCTACCAGGACAAAGGCCAGAGATCCCAAAGATCTTCGGAAGGAGAGCAGTCTATGCCGGAAATCATAGTGGCCGGGAAGTACCGCCTGCTGACTCGCATTGGAAACGGTTCGTTCGGGGAGCTCTATCGAGCCGAGGGCCTCAAGTACGGCGAGAAGGTGGCTATAAAACTGGAGATCGCGTCGGTCAACTATCCCATGCTGCCCCGCGAGGCCAAGATCTACGAGGTCCTGCGGGGTGGCGAGGGTATCCCCAAGTTGCGGCACTTCTCCACCGAGGGGGTGTACAATGTCATGGTGATGGACCTGCTGGGGCCCACCCTGGAGGATCTCCTGAACCTCTGCGCGCGGTCCTTCAGCATGAAGACCACCCTGATGCTGGCCGATCAGATCCTGGCCCGCGTTGAGCTGCTCCACCGCAAGTGCTTCATCCACCGCGACATCAAGCCGGACAACTTCCTGATGGGCCTCGGGCGGCACTGCGCTCAGGTCTACATGATCGACTTCGGACTGGCCAAGAAGTTCTACAGCCTGCGCTCCCAGAAGCACATCGGCTACTCGGAGAAGAAGGATCTGGTGGGCACGGCTCGCTACGCCAGTGTGCGAGCCCACTACGCGGAGCAGGGTCGACGGGATGACCTGGAGTCGGTGGGCTACTTGCTGCTCTACTTCCAGCGCGGTCGTCTACCCTGGCAGGGGATCCGGGCCCAGTCGCAGGTCCAGAAACACGAGAGGATAGCCGAGTGCAAGGCGAATATATCCCTCCAAGCCCTTTGCGCCGGCCTGCCCACAGAGTTCTACGTCTACCTGAAGTACTGCCGCGAGCTGCACTTCGCTGAAAGCCCGGACTATGTGTATCTGCGTCAGCTTTTCGTGGTGCTCTTCAAAAACCAGACGTTGTTGAATGATTCTCTGTACGATTGGGTGCTTCTGCAGCAGGAAACTCAGGCTCCGCTGGAACAAGGCGGCAAAAAGGTCAGAGACCGGGGCAGGGATAGGGAAAGAGGCGGGACTGAGCGGAACGGAAATAGGGATGGGCGTCGTCCAAGAGGTTCGGTGAGGAATCAAGATACGAACCGGGATAGAGGGCCCACTGAAAATACGACGCGGTATGGCGACCGCAACGGAGATCGGGGAAATTGCTGTAACCACGAAGATAGGCGCCCAAGGAAGGACCGCAAGGCCTGCTCCTGCAGCTACCACCTCCACAAGAAGCGGGTCAGGGATCGAGATCGGGATAGAAGGCTGGAGCTGAAGGCTGTGCGCAGGATTCACCCCGAGCAGCCGCCGGAACCCCACCGGATGCAGCCCTGCCTTTGATATTACGCTGTTTCTAAATGTCTCTGCGCGTTAATTAACTGCTGAGCAACTATATTTAGCATGACATAAGACCTTCCCATCTTGGATCCTTTGTTTGCAAAGGTAATTGGCAAGGACTGCCGGGGCACGCAGCTACACAGCTGGTAACTTGGCAAACAATGGGGCGAAACTTTGTGGGGCGTTCGGTACGGAGAAATCGATACCCTAGTACTCAATGGGCATAAAAGGCAATGGTAATTTGTAGGGTGTTCTTACAGAAAGTTGCTGCAGGAAAGTTAACAGGGACCCGGAAAATTAGTCTAGGTGTACTTCACTGGCTCATAGTCCATTAGTAAGAAAGACAGAGATATATTTATATGTTTATATTTGAGAAATCTAGATAGTTATTATTAAGAAATATTAGCAAAAACTTGAAAAATCTTTAGTATTCTTGCGAGCTTTTGTTAACTCAACTATCTTCAACTTGTCGGAAACTCCTTTTTTTATTAACCAATAAACCCAACAAGCGGGCATGGCAAATGGCCCAATCTGTGCCGCCACAAAAACAGTGTATAGCAGCTCTCGGACCATAGGCAACGAAAAGCTGAATAACAATGTAATTGTATTGGATTTACTAAAAACATGTAAAATATACCCATGCTTCCATACCCTGATACCCTTGAGCTTGCGAGAGTTTTCTGGGTAAGGCCAGCTCACATGAACCTTGGCAGCTAGGATATTAATAGAGGGGTTAATTATTGGCCAGGTCAGGACATGTTACGGGATACACAACATGAGTCGGCGCTCGCGGCAGAGGCGGGCGAAAGCTGAGACCGGAGAGCATATAAAAGATTCCCCCAGTGGCTTGGAAGGAAATAGGGTCGGCGCAGCCCAGGAAAGTAGTTTGCTCAGCCGCGCTGCAATAATGCGGACTACAGCTCACCCGCACGGGCCCTCAAAGGCACCAGCAGTCCACAAGCACACACAGATGGCGAATTAACTATTGGCCCACAGCGATTTTGGCCCAAAGCCCTGGCTCCGGCGGCAATGATTGTTTGCGACTGGGCGTGAGGGGGCATAAATCTATAAATAACTCGCCTCACCCTGACTAGACTGGACAAACCAACGAGATCATCGGCTAAGTAATCATGCTAATAATATAAATTAAGATAGGTTCTCATTTTTGTTAGACTGTTAGAGTGGTTTGCTAAAGAAGACAAAAAAGTCAGCATACACAGTTTTGACGGAGACTGATTAAAATATTCCTATGGAGATTCTATTTTTTACTTAGTTATTTTTGCCCGTTTTCCTGAGCAAGTGCTAAGTATGTTAAAAGACCCCAGTTGAGAGCTCCCCTTCTTAGCGTTAAATTTTCCTGCAAAGTCGGTTTTCGCGTGTACGTGGCGCAGACGATGCCACGCCCATTTAACATGCCAAGTTTCGGGATCCCGGCTGGCTCTGGGGAGTGGGAACAGCCACCCAAGATACTCTGGGGCAACTTTCCCAAGAACTTGAATGCATGCCTAATGTCGAAAGCCACCACGAAAGGAGCACAAACACACTCCTAGGCGAACCCACACTCACACGCGGTTCCACACACGTACACGGCGCGCTGAAGCGGAAAAATATTTGCGGGCTTTTGGCCTCGGGCTTCTCTTTTCTCTTTCGGACCAGCGCATTTCAAATTAAGTTAATTTTTTCGTCGAACAAAATGGCTACAAATCTGTGTTTTATTTATAAGTGACACTGACCGAGGGAGCGACACATTATCTCAGGCTGCGAGCTCGGGCGGTCCACTGACGGGTCCTCGATGAACCTCGGTGACATTCAAATTGGGCAGTTAACGAAAATTGTGCAATTTGTGGGTCAATGCCAAGAGGCGATAGGAATCCGAACATCAAGTGGATGAGCACGGACATGTGAGTGGGTCCGATGGGACCATCGAACTTATGAGTGCCCTGATGGGAAATAAGATGGGACTGTGGCAACGTGGCGTATGAGCAATTTGGGCACTTTCTGAGAGACCATAAGCGCGGGATTATTCGATATATAATCAAGTTGAGTAGGTTGATTATCCAATAAAATGTGTTTAATCTCTAGGTGCTGTAAATAAAAGCTAGCACCAACGCAGACACCACTCTCTAGGCCACTTCCTTACAAAATGTATTTGAGCAATTTGGCATTACAATTAATTTGAAACAATCTGACTCATTAAATTAGTCACAAACGATTGCCATTTATAAAATAATTATTTAATCAACGTTTTATGCAACAAGCAGCACACTTGTGTGGGAGAATTTTATACCTTGTGGCCAAAAATAAATGAGACGACAAAGTAATTAAAAATATTGCATGTGTGGCAAGCATTAATTATTCGGATGTGCAATTAAAATTTATGGCTTACCAGAGTCTTTCCGTCAGAAATTGAGCAAACAGCGCAACTAGTTGCTTCTTACTTCTCCGATTTTAATTGCCGGTCACTAATTAAACGTCTTTATTTCCAGAATTAAGTATACATTTCGTCCTTAAAAGAGTTTCATCTTAATTATAACCATTTACTTATATAAAATAGAATAGGAGTTATGCTTTCCTTTCATCAATTAAAAATGTAAACTTTTACTTTTGTCCCGCAAATTGTCATATATAGTAAGTCGAACCCAAATGTATCCATAGCGAACCCGGTAATTTGCCTTCCACAGCAGAAGGCTGTTTCTGGGTCATAAATTATTCAATTGAAAATATGTTAAAAATTCACAGTGAATTATTTACGCCAGAGACCCTGTACACGGATATTTACTCGACCAGGGGGTGTACCATGTATGAAGGGTCGCACACTCGTTGGCCCCGCGGATAGCCTCTGAGGGGTCTAGGGGCACATAAATGTAGCCATAAATTTGCCTTCGCTCACAAACAGGCACCAGCACAGAAATCACGGACACACACGAGCACTCGGGCTCACGCACTCTCAGTTGCCAAGTTTCATTGCATAACTTTGTGCGACTTTGTGGCAGTGCTTCGGGGGCACACTGGGCCACTTTTATTTATTTTCGCCCGTCCAATAAAAAGATTAGTAATTAGTACTACAGTTGTATTGTACATTCATAAGGCAACCATTTTAAAGACGGTTCCAAAGATGAGATTATAATCAGGGAAGCAGACGTTTTTATCCTTTTAACTAGTCAAAATTATCAAACGACTCGATCCAAGAATGCAGCTTGAAATCAAGGCCAAATAATTAAAGACCAAAACCAGGAAGAACACTATAGTCGATCCAAAAAAAAAAAAAAAACCTTAAAAACCTTATATATTCGAACTCAGGACCTATAATTACACAGTGTCATTGCCTCAACAGCTGAATCACCCAGAGAAGTCGAATTTTCTGATTGCGTTTAAGTACGCTTGTTCTCAAATTTTTCGTACTACATTTTAGGTGTACAACTTAGTATCTAGTAAAAAGTAGTATTTGAAAACATATGCCAAAGTAAAATGAAAACTGATATATTTTGTTTGTGCCTACCCTAGTAAATTGAAACATATTTTATTATTTCTGTAGGTATATTTCACTCTTCCTAAAATCGGAAAGCAAAAAAGGTGAGTCTGGACCAGGGTGCAGTGGTTGCGCTGTCGTAACGAAAGCGCTGCGTGGTCAGCAGCAGATGTCCAGGGAGCCGACGTTGCAGCTGCAAATCAGTCAACATGGCAAATGATTACCCGTGCCACGAGGCCAGCCCTGTCGATGAGCAGACGACGGGGGGCGGCACATGTGGCGTATGATTAATGCGTCTGCTACGCGCTTAATGCTTTTAAATGCGCATAAATGATTGCAATTTCGCCCGTCCTGTTAATGCAGCTAAAATCGCATTACGTGCAATCGCCGTCAACAGACGAAGCGAGCAATCGAGTTGAGGCCGCGGCAGTGATCGACCCATTTATTTGATTAAGTGCAGGCCCCAATGTCTTTGTGTGGTGCAACTGCCGGTCAAGGCTTGTGCTCGGCTAGCCAGAGCCAACCGAAATCAGATGCAAGATAAACCACAGGAATATCCATCCCACACGCCATACGAAGGCCTTACCAACGCAGGGACCCTTTCCTCGCAAGGCAAGCAATTTGCATATCATCAAAGTTGTTGATCACGGAAAAAGTTTTCGTTGCCAACTTTTGATTGTATATAATTGGGTAAATTGGTCTGTTTTTAACAAAGTTATTACTTCACACGTGCAGCTGTCGCGTACTAAAGTTATGTAGCATTGGTTCCTTAATAATTTATTAATTTCCCCTTTTGGTCATTAAAATGGGGTTAATAGCTTGACTCTCAGCGCAGACACGACTGCGCTGAGAGTCAAGCTATTGCTTTTGAAGCAAGAGTCAAGGTGAGTCGAAGTAAAATAGGGTTCGTTGATACCGAAATACGTTGAGTCCTTTAAATTATTCCCTTTGATATGGAGAAATGGGTCTAAAATGTTGTACTTCAACGCCCTTCCTGACATCTGGTTAACGAGGAGATTAGGCTAATGCATATTGGTTACTTACCGAGCTGAGTCAGCAGAATTTACTTGCCACAGTTCACCCAATTGAACCCAGTTTGCTGGGTGGCTGACATTTCGGCTCTGTGTGGACTTAACTTATTAGCTAATTAGTTAAATATTTGCGGTCTAATCACACAGTTAATATTCACCACCGAATCATCCCATAAGCCCGGTATCAAGTGTCTCAAAATACACAAGCGACTTCCATTTGATTCGCTCAAGCGTCTTGATTGATGCGCTAATTGAACATTTAGTCGCAAAGGCAGGGCAAATATTGATTTTATTGACACATCTATCGGGCTCATCGGGTTCGGCGGCGGCAACAACTGCAACAACGTGGCACAAAGTTTGTGTAAAGTTTCCCTTGTTGTTAAGCTTGTTTTGTTTCATTTATTTATTTTGCTCGGTGCCACCGCACTTTTTCCTCTTTGACAGAGCGAGTGGGACGGAGCATGTCGCGAGCGCTCTACCCCCGCATTTCCCACGAAATTGCCCCAGTATGCGTGCGTATCTGTGTGTGTGTGTGTTTGCCAAAGCGCTTGGCCATTAAACCAATTTTCAGGCAAACAAAAAGTGGGGAGGGGAAAGGGGACAGAAGGGCGGGAGACGAAAAAACGAAGCTGAATTTTTTGTTAACGCGAAGGAAAAGGGTATCGAAAAACTGCTAGAAATGTGGAGGCACTTAGTAGGATTGGAAATCTACTCCTTTTGATGTTATGATGTTATGCCCTACTAAATGTTGGTTCGGAGACTGTACTATTGGTTAATACATCTTTATTCCGGTGCCTAAAAAATAGTACTAAATGCTTGCTAAATGTTATCTGATAAGGGCTAACAAAGACAAAGACCAGGGTAACCAAAGGCCCACTTCATTTATTTTCCATCCACTGCCTTGGTCGACTTTGAAACTCTCCGCCCACAAAAATCACTTTGGTGCTCCTAGGGCTTTCTTCTCTGCTCTAAAGGATGACCCTTTTTAATTGCTCAAACATTTAGCCAGTTTCACTCCTTTTTCCACGAGAAGGCCCCGACTAACAAAAAAAGAGACGCGTGCCTCAAATTAGTTGGGTCCGAGGGGAAAGAGCCATGAAAGGCAGGTGCGAGTGGCGGGGGATCGAACCCTGTCATTTCCCTAAGCGGCTTTCGGTCCTTTGTCCCGTTAATTGCCTGTGATTGCCATCCTAGCGATATCTTAGACAAATAATTCTCCTTCGATACTCCCGACTTCCGCTCCTGCTGTACCTTAATTAGACATTTTGGGAATTTGGGAAAACGCTCTAGCGACAGCTGTTGTAGGTTCCCAATGGCGGCGTTGTTAAATTAAAACATGATGAAATTACGTGGTCTAGGCTGATATGTGAAGAATTTACCTAGTCATTGCCAAGGAATGTGCCCATTTATACATGTAAATGCTATAGGAAAAGTGGAACAAAAGAGAGCATGTTTATCCGGTGACGAATGCCTACTCGCCTCTGGCAGGAGGTTTAAGTACGATTTACCGGCTAACCGACTATATCTGCCTGCATTAGCCGAATAATGAGCTTTCCAACCAAACCAAACTCGGTTCAATTGCATTGAAATTGAACGCACTGAATCAGCTTAAAATGTTCTACCATCCAAAGCTTCTAAGAGGCTTTGGCTTAGCATACAATGGCCTTTGGATAACGATTATTTCGCTCAATTCAGATGAGTTTTGGATGGCTGGGGATGGGATGGCTTTGCACATCAAGTAGATTAGGGGCTGTACAGTGCCGCTTTGCCTAATAGACTGTCTAAAAGTTTGAAGTCAGACGCTTTTCACTCAATTTAATGCACTTCTGTCCCGGCCTTCTGGCAGTCCATTTGCAAATGTACTCTTTGGCCTGCCTTGCCTCACATTTGGCCGCTTTCCAACTCGTTTTTGGCCAAAACTGTCTGTCTGCTTGGGAATTAATAACATTAAGAGCCTCACCTGGCTCTGGCAAACAGTTGCGACAGTATACTTTCGAATGCAAATACAAAGGATGCGGCTCGGAGGGGTGCTGCAGACTGCCGAGTCAGCCATTTTGCACGTCTATATTAATTTTCCAACTAGTGCACAATGCGAGGACAAAGGACCCTGCAGAAACTGTAATTCACGAGACAACAGTTACAGAAATAAACACCCCTCCCACCGCTTGTCGCTCCTAATGGGGCTCAAAGGATGTTGGGCCATGCTGTCATGGAGCTGGAGGTCTGCGGACCTCCCCGGCCCGGGAAGGATGACTTCATTGGGACATTCTTCAATGCTAGGCACGATGCCGGGCTCACACATAAATGGCACGAACGCACGCTCGCAGCTTCAGCGGGAGCAAGAAAGGCGTCACTTTCGGGGGATGCCCTCACTAACAGGACAGTTGCAGAATTAATTGCACACTTCAATTGTTTTTCCTGCTCGGTATCAGGCACACATACCTGCACTCCGGCAGATAATAACTAGCCACGCAAATGTTTTCACTAAGCAACTCTTCCCTGCCATTAGGTTGTGACTACCAGGTAGCAGGCTCATGTGGGCGGGAGGAATTGGAAGACTGTCCTCCTCCGAGCCTGGGTATATAATTGGGGGAGAGTTGAAAAGTCCTGGACCGAATTGTTATTGCTTCTGTCGCATGTGTGGGCTTCGTGTTTGAATTGTTTATCAAAAAGGCAAACTAGAGCTTGTTTTTATTATATTTCAGTCTTCTCGATGCGATTGCATCTGGAGGATGTACAACTTTTGCTTAGAAGTGCAGAAAACGAAACATTCGCAAATAACTTTCTAGTATAGTTGGACAAGTTTCTTCTTTCTGGCAAACTTTTCGGTGTCCTGCAGCGTCTACAGGCTCCTGGAGGACTCCCAAGAAGAAAGTGTGCAAGCGCAGTTGAGGGTGGATAAGATGGCCGGGCGGCCTCAGAACAGTTAAGCTTTTACTGCCATAATGAGATTAAAAAGAAATGGAGGTAAAATTAAATTTAATTGCATTAAGCGTAGCTCCAGAAGCTTATAAAGAAAACCGCAGGGACTCCATGGAGTCATTTATATCTAAACTAGGGTTCATCACGTACTCGCGATGAGTCTTGAACAAATTAATAGTTCCCGGACTGAAATAGGTCCACTCAATCGCAAACATAGGACATTTGTCCAACAATCATCACCATCAAGAGCGTTCTTAAGAACAACTTATATGACGATTGCCCGACCTTTTTAATTAACCAATATTTCCACGTAGTGGGGAACTCTCAGAATAAAGAGTACAGAAGAATCTGAGGTCAAGCGGAGGCAAATTGATTCGAAATGGGAGCATAGCTTCTGCCAATTTCAGCTGGCTTTGAGCAAAGTTTTTGGAATTGAAATTCCTTGCAGCAATTAGAATTTCAGCCACGATTTCTCTGAAAATTTCCGACAAGGGATTCTGCAACTGCCAGCTCGCCAGGTTACCAGCTTTCAATTAACCGAGGGCAGTGGGGAAGGGCCACCCACTCACTCAATTCTCCCGGCCAACCAGCCACCCAGCACTCCGGCTCTTCGCCCACGTACCTAATTTCGGTCGTAATTTCTTATGTACCCCCGAGAACCGCGTGTAAGCTGTCCAAGATTAATGACTTCTCCCCACTGGCCGCCGCTGACGGCAGCTGCCAGTGGCGATCTGTGTGTATATTTTAATAATTAATGCATAAATAATGATTTACACAAACTGCGGTCATCCGCTGAGTAGACCACAAAGCCCGAAAAAATGGTATATAATGGGCGCCAGGAAGGGAAGGTCTGCGAGAAGTAACAATAACTAACCTGATTCTGCTGATTCTGCTGATGTTGCTGGCTGCTGCTGTTGCAATGTTGGTGCTGTGCCGATGTTGCTGCTGTGTTGATGTTGCTGCTGCTGCTGATGCGACTTCCGCTGCTCCTCCCACACTCTCGCGTTCTCACTCACACAACATCGGCCTCAACTGGGAGCAGTTAATCCATCATCATTATGATTTTCTTACTTTGTTTTCCGCTCTGAACTTTTCCCTTTTCTGCAGTTTATTTTTGTGGGTATTGCTGCTAGCTTATTTTCGGGGCGATTTTTTTGCTGACTCTCCACTCATGTTGGCAGCAACATAATATCCTTTAATTGTGTTCTGTTTGTAAGCGCGGCTCGTGTTTGTTTTTATTTTATGTACATGTGTTTGTGGCACTCCTGAAAGGCATCTACAGTCCCGGCAAATCTATTGTTTTTTAATCCCGCTCGGCACGACGCCTGCAAAATTCTTGTAATTAGCTGCTGAGACAACAATGAGCACAACAACAAGTGGCCTCTCCGCTTTGTTTTTATTGCCTAATGCAAATTTAATTGCGGTTTGCTTTCCAACGCGCCGCCCACAATGGGAGATGTTGTGTACTTCCCAATGGATTTTTGTGGTAACATTTTGAGACCTTATCATGTTTCTGCTGCCCCAATTTGCCACGTCCCAGCACGCACCCACAGACGCCCACACGCTGTGCCAGACTATGCTCATTTGCTTCGGCTTTCCCTTGCCTTTCCCTTTTCCTCTCCCTTTCGCCGCACTTTCCCCGCACCTGCCCCTGCGGCCCGCTTTCCTCTCATGGAAAACTTTCAGCTTATTCTAGTATTGCCGTTGTTGCTGTTGGCTTTAATGAGCTTCCTCCTGATTGTGGCAAAAATGCGAAAACCATGCAGCTTCCGACTTCAAATGGTGCTGCTGGAAGTGAAGCAGCACTCCCACTTGCCACCTGCGGGAATTAGGTGCACCGGCATTATATAAATGAGATGGAGCAAATTCGACGATCATTTTAAAAGGTGTCGTAAATAGGGATGGCGCTCTGTGCAATGCAGATACGCAGATGTCTTCTATGCGGGTAGTAAGTGACTTGAAATACCTTCAAATGACTGTATAGTCATACATTTTACTGCAATCTTCTCGTGCTTTAATTGTGATTATTCTTGAAATCAGTGCTTAGGTCGAAAATGAATTGAAGATTTTTACATTACAGAACTACATTTTATAAAAATCGATATAGAAATTAATGCTAAGATAATAATTCTATTGATAATATTTATTTTTGTATACACGCAATCTATACTTATTCGCATACTACTATACCGGACGACTATTTCAACTGCATAGCTTGGAACAATCGAAAACAATTTAAACTTAATATTTAAAAAAACAACCGAGAATGAATAAATAAATTATCTAGTTACAATGGCCACTTTGACCCTTTTAGTTTGACCACCTATAATTCATTATATCTCATGCAAAATTACACTCCATAATTTAACGGATATCTATAATTTCTTAAAACTCCAAGTTAATTTGGAATCTTTCAGACTGCCTTTTATGACCCATTGGCCCGAATCGTTGCGACCCCACCAAACAGAAGCAACTGTGCTACGATGCTCTTCAATGTACTTGCTTTTCACATTTCTTTATCCAGATTACCCTATAAAAACCGGCTCCCACCCGAACTGGCCTTCAGTGCCTCAGTGGGCACTGGGCGACAACTTCTTGGATAGCCCTTGGCACCCCATAACAATCAGTAGGCCGAGCCTTTATAGGCGACTGCGCCCGACTGAGGGGCAACCCAAGTGCAACATGCGTTATCCAAAGTTTGAACAACAATTGTTGCCTGGTAATTGTGGGAGAAACCGAGGGCTGTCGTCGTCGCCGCTGATGGGCGGCAGCAGCTGTTATCACATCCTAATGCTAATGCGATTTTCATTGCTGGTCCTGTATCGGCGGCACTACCTTCCCCGTAGCACTTCCCCCGCCCCGAGACCAAGTAGCTCTGCTCGGCGCATGCAAAGCGAAATTCATAGCATACTTATGGCAGCTGGCTGATGTTAACGACGCCTTTGGCTGTCTTCAGTTGCTGCTGCCGATGATGATGGCTTATGTAACTAGTGCTGCATAAATCCGAGCTCACTCGCACAAGTCGGGCAGAGGCCCTCGAAAAGCGAGTATATTGTCTACGATTCTCCTGGCTACTGGACCCAACTCTTCAAAAGACAACTCCTCGGGGTTTTTCCGCAGAGATTTCCTCTTCTTTATGTGGGGCAGTTGGGTCCGCAGCCGTGGTAATTCTTTTGACGCACTCGTGCCCCGAGACGCTGCGTGCCTTAGCACTAACAAGCAGCAGCAGAAGAACTAGCGCCGAAGGAGTGGACTGCTGTCGCTGTCCGACTCCAAGAGGTCCTGCGACCCACACACACGCACTGGCACCGACACTCACTCACGACTACGTACACTCACTTCACCAGCACACACGTCCTCTCTAGACTTGGCCCGGTTCGGTTGGCTTTGGCTTTGGTTTTGGCTTTTGGCAGCGACTTGGCTTGCGGATCTGCTGGCGGATGCTGCTCTCGGTGCTGTTCATCTCCCGTCGATGGACCATTTTTGACTGGCTCCCAATCGAAGCCATTGGCTGCCTTTCGTCGCCGTGCCCGCTTTGGCCCAACGCAGATCCCGTAACAGTGGCTGGTCTGTGGGCTCTCCGACTGTTGTTGCTGCTGTTCCACTCACTTCTTATACGGATCTGGCGAAAGAGCGGAACCCTCGAGGGTTCGAGAACTCTTCTCTTGTTGCATTTCACAGGCCCACCG
Organism: Drosophila biarmipes; assembly: GCF_025231255.1. Taxonomy (NCBI): domain Eukaryota; kingdom Metazoa; phylum Arthropoda; class Insecta; order Diptera; family Drosophilidae; genus Drosophila; species Drosophila biarmipes. The sequence continues at coordinate 4,355,181 of NC_066616.1, read as the reverse complement.
AGCCAAGGATAACGCACGTGAGTGGATGGCGCTGCCAGATGGTTTTGAATCCTAGAGCTCCTCACAAGACTCAGAATATTTAATGCTCTTAAAGAGGAACTGAAGCTGTCGAAATTATCAAAAACTTAACCCTAACCTTTTGTGATTATCAGTTCCTTATTAATTCGTATAATTGTTAAAAGACATGGTCCATTATTAGAAATAATTTTTTTATGGAATTTAAGGTATATTTATATTTGGGTTTTTAGGAGCTGTAACGCGCTTATGGAGCATTTTGTACTTCAACCAAGAACACTTGTTAATATTATTTATTTATTTCTTCTTCCGCTGTAAGTTGGCAGAAACAGTTTTATGTTTACATCTTTTAGGTAACAATCATTTTAAAAAAATGTCAAATATTTGTAATTTTAAACTGGGTGCATTTTGACATTAAATTAATTTTATATCTGCATTGTTGTAAGAAATATTTTAAGTAGAAATATCATGTGCCTTTATATGAAGACGGTTAAATGAATTTATTTTAGTTTGTTGCATGATTTAACATAACAGTATAGGCCTACATCCGGTTTTTACATAATTTTCAATTAGGTGGCAACGTCATCCCTCATCTCTTATATTCCGAGATGTTGCAACACCCGCTCTCTCATCTCGCATTTCTCTCCCTGCGCATGCCCCTCAGCGGGAAAACAACTTCGAATTTCGGGCAGCAGGACAACAAAGGAAGCCACCAACCAGCACAGACACACTACATACCTACGGAGAACACCACAAGACCAAAACTCGTTTAGTTGCCGCGTTGACAACTTTGTGGCAGGCAGCAAACAAACAGACCTCACACTGGTCCAAATGCTGACAGGGGCGGCGAACTGGGTGCAGCTGCAATGTGAGCGGCATGCAGCGTCTTCGGCGGAGGTTGGCCTGAGCATTGACCTGCTTAGGCAGCTGAGGGATTTATAACTCCCACATAACTCCTGCACAAGTCAAGGGGAGTGGCGGCAATAAATGGCAAATAAATCTAAAGTTCAACTTTTGACACTGTCTCGGCAAGCAGCCCCGAAGGCATTTCCTTCCGCTTCCCTCTACTTCCGGTTGGAATCTGTCTGCCTGTCAGCGGCCAACAATAGGAGTGACACTCGCCCACACAAAGTTCCCCATGCACAGGGAGAAATTTGTTTAGTTTAAGATAACATACATTGGTGCCAGCGCTGAGGCGTGTAAAATGAACGTCGTAGCGCATCACGATCTTTGTGTTACCCCCTAGAGATAATGTATCTTAAGTCAATTACCAACAACATTAGCTAATATAGTTATGTTGATGGACGAGAAGATGAGTTCTCCCAGTGTGCTACAAGGATGAGATTTATGAGCGCCCAGCAGCTCTTTTCCGAAATCTTATAAAACTCGGAATAAATAATAATAGTTCTAGCGCTATCCGGCGCCGTCCGCTGTTGTCCGCATGTCCCACATTTCTTTGCCGTTCTTATGACAATGTCAACATTTCTTTTGCTTCTCTAATGGCCTGGCACACACGCACCTACGGGTATGGCGTGTATGTGTTTTCAATCGGTTGTTGTTCCCCATGTCGGTTATGCATAGCCATAAATTCTGGTAAAAGCTTCTCTAGGTCGAGGAGGCAGTCCGAAAGTAAAGCGGGTAATTTCTGATGCTGACACACTCGCACACAGGCGCACCGAAAGGAGCAAAGGCAAGGACCCCGAGCACACAGCGACCGATTGTTGTTTTCGCCACTTTTTGTTTGTCATTTAACAGATTTTTCTGTCCTCGCTGGTATTGATTTCTAATTTTTCTCGTAGGCTTAATAAAAATCGTAGCACCACATGAATGTGTCGGTGCTGGCCCCCGAGTGTGCGGGAAAGCGAGTTTTTATGATGTGTGCGTGTGTGTCGCATTGATTTCGTAATTTATGGCCGATTTGATGGATTGCTCAAATAACTTTTTATGCTTATTTTTCAGTTTTTATTGTTTTACAGCTTGCGGTTGCTGTTTTTTCGTTGGTACTTGCGGCATGTCGTATGGAAGATTTGCGGTTTTTGGGTGCCCATCCGGGAGATCCCTGGGCCTTTCGTAGTCGCAATGGAAACCATTTCGTTTCGGTTAAAATGTGTCCTTGAGGTGTGGACGATAAATAACGTTGCCTGTATTTTTGGGCGTGCCATACGTTATGGCATGCTCTTAAGTTATCAAAATGTGTGCCAAAGTGACAATATAGGCTAGTTAATTATAAGAGAAGCTTTCGTAACCTGCGCTGTTTTATGCACTGCCCACAACAAAGGGAATTATAAAAATTAAAGCCCATTAGTTTATTCGTTCAATTATAATTTAAATTAAGTGCGTGCCACTGCTCATTTTGCATTTTCCTAATAATTAATGTTGAAGTGCTGCAGGGCTTACGACGGCCGCGGTTAGCTAATTGAGCCGAACGCATCTGCGTAATTAAATTTTCAGCCAGAACCCATTAAACAAATCGACCAAAACGGAGGACCGAAAGGGGGAATATCGAGCAGGAACTCAGTTAGCATGGATGAGTGCAGTCCAATTAAACGTTAAATCAATATTGTCAAATCCACGCGCACAAAAACAGATCCGCACTGGCAAGCATTCAAGCATTAATTGGTGTTCGTGAGACTTCTGCACTTAAATAATCCATGAGCTGCCACATCGTGGCTGAGTTTCCATCTATGTACATGGGTTTTAGCCATTTGAGCCGTGTAAACTGGCTGCTCGCTGGAAACAGCTCGCCCAGCCAATTCTGTCACACTCGCATTCCGGACCAGAGTTGCAACTGTGTTTCACTAATTATAATCGTATTGGAAACTACATTTTGTCCTGGCACATAGACTGTATTCTAATACTGACAAAACTAGTTCTACTAACCTCATTCAAATTTTGTATTGTGTTATATTTTGTGTTTTCATGTACCCTACTGAAACAGCGCCAAAATGTACTTGCACAGAGCCTAAAGATCCGAACCAATGCTCCGCTGGTAACCAATGCTTAATTTGTAATTAGCAGTATTTTACGTACCTATACGGATTTTTAACGACACACACTTTTAGTTTCTCATGCATTGTAATAATTAGATTACTTGTCTCTTCATCTATCCATAGGATTTCTATAAACCAAATCCGAAGATTGTACTCTTAAGCGCACCTCAACCACGTGGCCCTACCCAAATAAAATGGGCTAACCCTTTGACTTGAATTTATTATTTTTATTAAGTTGCGAAAAAAAAGGATTTTACGGACATTAAGAATATATATTACATAAGAATAAATTTTCAAATGAGCCTCGCATTTCCATTTAGAGCTTTATACTTGAGGATCTCCTGTTTGATTCCACTTTCTGCGCCCACTGGGCCTCGGTGCTTCGAACTGAGCACGAAAAAGAACAAAGACAACTATCCATCAGGCCGGGCACACACATTTCCATGCAAATGGGTATGTGTGTTATTTTTGGGTCAGCGATTTGGGAAGGCTCCGTGGCAGCAGTTGGGTGCGGAGTGCCCTCTCCCGTGACTCTGCGGCACTTAAGGCCAACAAATACAAACAGGCATAATAAAATAATCGATGCTTTTAAAATTTGCATAAGTTCGGATACCGCAGATGCTACGCAGAAGAGCCAGATGAGGGATTTCCATATCCCGTGCTCCGCGCCCCATTGCGCATACGCCGCGTGGACAGGGCCAGAGCCTGAGTCCTGAGTCCTAGACCTGGAGACGGCGGCAGTGGCGGTCGACAAGTTCGTGGGCGTTCGATTTAATTGTGGGAATTCGGCGTCTGCCACGCACCCATCATGGACGGACGTGGCTGAAAAGTTGAATTTTTAAGCACTCCGAGGCGGGCGAGGCCCAAGACCCGTGTATTTTCATTAACATGTGTGGGTCGGAGTGAAAGTTTCAGGGCTCCGGTTGAACGTGGCCTTGCTGCAGCCGTGGGAACTCTGCCCTCAAAGTACACGTCCTTATGTACTAGGCGACAGAAGAAGCAATCACTTGTCGGCAGAGCCCGTTAACCTTCCAGGATTCACGTTTCATTAACGTCGACAACGCCCTGCTGGCAGGTTAACTAGTCCGGCTTTTAAAACCTCGTTGAATCTTAAGTAATTTGGTCGAAGACTCATTGGGTGAAATGTTTGCCTAGAAGTGCATTAGTTTCCAAACGTGTACAAGACGCCGATTCCATTCGTATTAAAGTTCAATTGCAAGGTAAACTCCTGCTTAACAACTTATAATCAACACCTTTCATCCTGGTTAACTTTTTAAGTAAAATATATTGTATATTTGTCAGTAATATGGTCAACATTTGTTAATGCAACGGGTATTAAAATTTTAATCCATTTTCGATATAATGTGTTAATTTAAATATCAAATATTGTGATCTGGTTTTTATCACCCTCGCTTAAAAAACTTCATAAGAAGTGTATTTCATTTTAAGAACAAACATTTTTCATTCATACAAAAATGTTTAATAATTAATAGAAATTAATCAGGCTAATGAAATCATTCAGTTGGACCAGAGAATGCTCAGGTATGAAACTGGCAGTCCCATTAAGTACTGGGTTAAAGCTAAACGGCCACTAACGATTCAGCTAATTAAAACTCCGCATTATGCATTATTCACGTATGAATAAAACATGCGGAATCGATTCATTTTCTGGGAGGATTTCCTCTTCGGGTCGCTCCAAGCCGATGCCCAATCACACAGACGGAATATGGAGAAGATTCCGCTGTCGACCACCCATCACTTTATCCATTGGCAATAGTCGCTAATTATATTGGCAAAATCCAATTAATTATGTCGTGCCATTTTCCGCCTCTCGCAGGATGACAACCTCGATGCAGCCGAGCAAGTACACGGGCCTGGTGGCCGACCTGATGCCCAATATACGGGCGATGAAGTACTCGGGCCTGTTTATGCACAACTTCACGGGCGGCAGCGCGTTCATGAAGAAGGTGTACTCCTCGGTGCACCTGGTGTTCCTGCTGATGCAGTTCGCCTTCATACTGGTCAACATGGCCCTCAACGCCGAGGAGGTGAACGAGCTGTCGGGCAACACGATTACCACCCTCTTCTTCACCCACTGCATGACCAAGTTCATCTACTTGGCCGTCAACCAGAAGAATTTCTACAGGTGAGTTAAAAACTGGGAAAGGTGGTTTTTAGGCAAAATAATTGGTATTGGTAAAGTGAGTAAATAGTGCCCACAAAGGGAGACTATCCTGTAAGCCGCAAAGAAAGTTAACATAATTGGAATTTAAAAATAGAGAATTCAGCAATTTTTTCTGGCATAGCTCATAATAAGTATACCCCCCTCTGCAGAACCTTGAACATATGGAACCAGGTCAACACGCATCCCCTGTTCGCCGAGTCAGATGCGCGCTACCACTCGATCGCCCTGGCCAAGATGAGAAAGCTCTTCTTCCTGGTGATGCTGACCACCGTCGCCTCGGCCACCGCCTGGACCACGATCACCTTCTTCGGGGACAGCGTCAAGATGGTGGTGGACCACGAAACGAACTCCAGCATTCCGGTGGAGATTCCGCGGCTGCCGATCAAGTCCTTCTACCCGTGGAACGCGAGCCACGGGTTGTTCTACATGATCAGCTTCGCCTTTCAGATCTACTACGTGCTCTTCTCGATGATCCACTCAAACCTGTGCGACGTGATGTTCTGCTCCTGGCTGATCTTCGCCTGCGAGCAGCTGCAACACCTGAAGGGCATCATGAAGCCCCTGATGGAGCTGTCTGCCTCGCTGGACACCTACAGACCCAATTCGGCGGCCCTCTTCAGGTCTTTATCAGCCAACTCGAAGTCGGAGCTTATTCATAATGAAGGTAAATATTTGGGGCTTTGGTCTATTTGAATTTAAATTAGTGTTTAAATTTCCTGTCCTCGTTATGAAAGCGTTCTGTTATGCAGTTTCTCAGGGAATCATACGTTTATACATGCAGATAGAGAAAAATAGCTAACTATATATCATCTTAATAATTAATGAAAAAACATTCAAACGCTGAAGAAAGAACTTAAATCTTTAAGTGATTTCGACACCTCTGGATCCTGGGAGTAGTGTAATAAGTCCAAGCATTTTTTTTTCTTTTTTTAAAGAGCACTTTTTTTTCAAACTAAAATTAAAAAAAATTTCGAGCCAAATTTTGCAGATAACATTTTTAAAAGAAATGGCATTGAGGTTTAAAGTACTGAGCTGTGGGAAATAAATGGCAGTCCTGTCAACAATTAAAAGGATGTGATATTACATACTCGTACTACATTTTTAGTGAACCGATAAGCCCTGTGGAGAGCCCGTGACGAGCTGTTTTTTAATTACAGAAAAGGATCCAGCCGCTGACATGGACATGTCGGGCGTGTACAGCTCGAAAGCGGATTGGGGCGCCCAGTTTCGAGCACCCTCGACGCTGCAGTCTTTCGGCGGCAACGGGGGCGGCGGCATCGGAGTGGTGAACGGGGCTAATCCCAACGGGCTGACCAAAAAACAGGAGATGATGGTGCGCAGTGCCATCAAGTACTGGGTGGAGCGGCACAAGCACGTCGTGCGGTGAGTTCAAATCCTTGCAAATTTGACCGACAATATGAAGAGGACTCTGGCCATTGGGAGGATGAGTGAGTGGTGATGGGTTCCATGATTGCATCTGGTGATTTTAATGCAGGCCACCCTGGCCTTTAGTTCCTTAAACATTAAGTTCGACCGGGCTTGCTTTCATGTATAGGCTCTCGGCAGGTCCCTGCAGCTTGTTTGGTTTTGTTGATTATTTCCTCAATTGCAATGATTGTTCGGGCCCCCAGAGTGATGGCCTTGTTTGTCCGGTCCTACAGTTGGCTTAGCTATTTGTGTGTGCAGTTGTGGATCAAAATATTGACTTGAGAATGGCCTGTTCTCGTCCTTCCTCCTTTTCCCTCTTCCAGCTTGGTGGCTGCCATTGGCGATACGTACGGAGCCGCCCTCCTGCTGCACATGCTGACCTCGACCATCAAGCTGACCCTGTTGGCATACCAGGCCACCAAAATCAACGGAGTGAACGTCTACGCCTTCACAGTCGTCGGATACCTGGGCTACGCCCTGGCCCAGGTGTTTCACTTTTGCATCTTTGGCAATCGATTGATTGAGGAGGTGAGTTGGGACGGGGCTATTAAAGTGGCAGTTCAACCGTGCTTATCCCACACAATTGTAGGGTTTGTTTTATGTAAAATATTATTTTAACAATTGGTTTGTGCATAAATGATTGGAAAGTAGATACATACATTTTTGGGGTTTTCAATACTTAAATCTTCTAAAATTAAAATAGACGCTTTCCTAAAGATCTGAATACAAAATATTTGAGGTGCGTCCTTAATAATGATATTTGCTTTTTCCAGAGCTCGTCCGTCATGGAGGCCGCCTACTCGTGCCATTGGTACGACGGATCCGAGGAGGCCAAGACCTTCGTCCAGATCGTGTGCCAGCAGTGCCAGAAGGCCATGAGCATATCGGGGGCGAAGTTCTTCACCGTCTCCCTGGACTTGTTTGCCTCGGTGCGTTGAACCTGATATATTGAGGGTGCGAAAAGAAGCTAACTCGCCCGAACTTTCTCTGCCCCCAGGTTCTCGGTGCCGTTGTCACCTACTTCATGGTGCTGGTGCAGCTCAAGTGAGCTGCCAGCGGAGCTGACAGACCTTTTGTGCCAGGAAAGCGAATGCCAAGGAGCCACCGTGCTAGACCGACCCCCCAAGCGCCCAGCAGCAGTGCCCGTCCACCGCCCCCACCACTGTGCAATCAGCAACATTATAGAGCAATTATAACGCAAATTATATATTTTATACCAGCGACGAGCGAACCCCGTGGGGCATCGTAGAAACATACTGGGGCGAATAGAAGCCTGCAAATATTTATCGATTTTGTACACGTGTAGAGCTTTCGATGTAACTCAAGATGCAAACTAAATAAATGTGTAGAGGAAACGCAAGGAAATAGTGATGGGGAAGTAAGGCACTTGAGTTAAGTGGAAGTACGGAATAAGGGAATTTTTCAATCCGTCCTATCCTATTACCATCCCCGTCTGCTTCTTGATTTTTGAATATTAAAATAAAACAAAGTGTAGCGAAATGATTTCTAGTTTGCTTTGTTTTAAAATCGTGAGTCCGCTTAAAAATCAAATGCAAGTTAAGACTGGGGCTGATTGAAGCCCGTCAGTTATCTTTAATTCAATAATTATCGGGGCTGTTTACATGAAAAGCGTGGAATTTAGTGGGTAGACGCGGAGTTTCACGCATCACCGACTGCATGCTCACAGCTTTTCCGAGCAGATGTGCAAAACGAACTTAATTGAATTGAATTATAAAGTCCGATATTTTTGGCCCACATCAGTTTTGCCAAATTTTGGCAATGCTGGCGCAACAGTAGAAACAGTTAGCAGTTGCAGCCAGCAATTAAGTGTGGCAAAAGTGTAATTCCGAATCACACTCTAGAGTGCGGATCTCCACACACTTGGCTCTATTTACCTCTCCTGTATTTCGCCGTTTTGAAAGCGCACTTTATGGTTTTCCAAATTGCCCAACTGGGCTGGCTGACTCCGCTGCGAGTTGAAATTGAACCAACAACAAGAAAACGCTCCACAACGCGAACTTTTAATGCGGCCACGCTCCGTACATTCGGCCGAAGTTTTTATTTCTTGCAGCTTTCATAAAACAAAAACGAAAAGCGAACAAAAAGTGACTACAACTAAAATTGCGCCAAGAGTGTGAGCCAGGTGAGGTAAGATGAGGTGGAGCGTAGAAGTATCTGCCGACCAAACGGCCATACAACTGTGGCACTACCCAAAGCCCCTTCCCAGCCCGCTGCTTCTTACTGTTAATTTCTTTATTGCGCACACTTTCGTCTGCCAATGAAAGTTTCTTGACTTTGGAAATGCAACAACGCGGCTGCTGAAACTACTTAATTTATAAGTCTATGGTTTAATTAGTTTTCTTTCTTTCGCGGCTTGTTTCACTTTGGGGGGCTAGGAGGGCAGCTACATCTTCCTGTTCTCGTCTGCAGCTCTGAAATTTATGCGAATTTTCAGTCTCATTTGTCAATCGCCAGTGCGATTTCTTTTCGGGTTTTAATATAACGTTACACGAGTGGAGTCGTTAACACACCGCTTACCATACTCTTCACCAAGCGGCCCTTCAAATGGCTTTTTTATAGAGTCCTAAGCACATTACCTGCTTGGTTTACATAATTCTACTGTTTTGCAGCCACTGCCGTTTCTTGGTGCCGATGAGTAATGAAGAAATTGAGGCGTCCTCTTTTACGGTCTTTTAAATTGTTAATTAGTGATAAGTTCGGTGACGTGAGAAGGCATTTTAATTGAAAACTAATCTTATTTCCCATACCAATTTCGTATTGTTCTAAGGCGAAGTTTCCGCATTAGAGTAAGCTACTAGCCAGCTTTTTTTGTCTGCCTGCCTGACTAAACGCCTAAAGTACCCATCGATTTGATCTTTACTTTTAGTGGCTAACACGTTTTTAAGCACAATACATAGAATAAATTACCAGGCATTTTGAAAATTTAAGTTTACCCTTTCAAATTTCACTAACGCCGTCAGACTTGACGACCATTTAAATTATTAGGGGAACATGAAAGTTTCTAATGGTCTTAACATTAGATCCTCTTTTTTTATAAATGCAGTTCATTAATAAAGTGTTGAATATGTAAGCTTAATCTATTTGTAACACTTTAGGACTGTACCATGTCATTAATTTATAATGTTATTTTATAATAATTATTCCTTTAAAAAGAATCACTGACCAATACGGGGATCGATTTATCAAACTCATATAGTTACAGTCTAGCTCCCATGGGAATGGCAAGAACTTGAAGATATTGATGCTTACTTTTGTGTTTATGGACGTCGAGTACTTCGGCGACTAATATTTTTTGCACTCAGTTCGATGTTTATTGCCACATTGGCCGCGTCTCGCATTGTTTGCTTTGGAAAAGGGCAAGCCAAGTTCAATGCATGCAAAGTCAAAGTCGGTTCCCCTGGCCCTCCGGCAGCCCCCTCCGCGCATCGGGCGACTATAATTGCCAGCAATCAGCTAGCTGGAACAATAAAAACCAACAAAAAGGCAATAGGAAAATAAAAGCAACGCGAGCAAAACGCAACGCAGACCAAGTCAAAGTTATGGAAAATGTTCATTTTCATTTAAATGAAAATGAGGAAACGGCCGACAAGTTCAACGACTCGCAGCTGCCTAGTAAGAGGCACGACGGCGGATCCAGCGCCAATTCCATGTGCACTAAATTGCTTAATTGTGAAATGTCGAAAAGTATAAAGAAACAATTATGACAGAAATCATTTCAGCAAAGCAGCGACTAATGCAATCCCGGCCCGATAGATTGGCCCACACACACGCGCGTTCGAAAGTTGATGACTAACTTTTGGCACGCACTGCGCTGCGGGGCGGCTGATTTTTCGGGGGGCGTGGAGCAATCAGCTTTTCCCCCGGCTGCAGCAGAACAAAAGACTTAAGACGCAAGGTGAGGATGATTTTGGGAGGGACGGACAAAGGAGGGGGGGGGGGGGGGGGGGGGGGGAAACCTCGGTATTGTCTCGGGGGTCTGGGACGTGCTGAAATGGGGCAGAACAAAAGACTTAGGACACGAACTTGTGCCTGTCACTTCACAGAGACGCAGGTGTTGGAGCTATTTTCGGGACTGGTGTCTGGCAATGCCCGGCGGGCAGGTTGTATCTGTATCTGGACGATCGGCAGTGGAGCGTGGACACTTCGCGCCGCTCATTGAACCTACCTTGCGCAAATGGCCAGCCGCCGACTTCCTTTCCGCTCCGCCCCTGCTGAGGAGCCGGCGCGTGCATTTTTCTCTTTGACCGATTTTCATGGCATGATCTGTTTTACGGCTTTCAGTTTTCTTTCGTCGGCGCCCGAAAAGCACTCGTCGGTCTTCGGATCTTTTCGTTTTCGGAGTCGGCGAGTATTTAAGTGCTTCGAAACGTGTTTGCAGACATTCAGTTTCTGTTACCGTCCTGAGCGCTTCGGTTGTGTGCTATTCATCATACGCCGCGTTGTCCGTTGGATATACTACCTAAAGGATTACCTCTGACCAACTAACCATCTCATTGTAACCAAGGTGAGCCATCCCCTTTCCATACGCACTGCCGCCCAAGCGATGCGTGCACAATTCTTCGTGCTGTTGACACATAGGGCACTGCCGGAATTTAAATTAGTGCTCCGAAATACTCGCGATAAAGTGTGCAAATCATGTGCTGCATTCCAGAAGTACAAAGAAATCGAGGATTTTTGTAATCCATCCAACGAAAAGTAATAAATTTGACAAGGGGACAATAACTTGGCTTGAAATTGTGCGAATAACTCAATTAGAATGGCAGGCAACAATGAAGATGGTCCAACAATGGGCGTTGGAGTCATTAAATAATGCGAAAAAATGCATTGTAAGCGGAAAATATTTTTGGTATATTTGGGGAAGATTCGTCAGGGAAGAGAGTTCATTGATCGAAGCCAGGAAAAGTAAAAAGGAAAATCAATCAAAAATTAAAGTCTCAGTCTGCTCAATTAGTATTCAAATATTAAGAATGCTTAGCATTGAAATGGCTTCTTATTTTTAACGAATAAATTCTTCCTCATAAAGTCCGAATATAATTCTTTGACTTACCCACAAGATGACATAATAGCTCTTAGTATATCAACGCATATTAAGCACTCTGAAGAACTAAATACTGTGTACTTTGAAGACATTAAGCTCTTCCCCTCTTCTTGTAAGCCTCTTGTTTACAAACCATTTTCAAACAACTTAAATGCTGCCCGCGATCGTTGCCGAAATTCTTCAAAAACATCATTACACAACAATGGGCAAACAGAATTATTGTAATGACGGCAAATGGTCTGGAGCGAGACGGGGCTACTGGATGAAAGAGCAGATGACAAAGCCGAGAGAGACAGAAACCGAAAGCACTTTAACTGGAGCCAAACGACCAAAAAACAGAAAAATAAGTTAATAAAACCCGTTTTCTGCCCATTTTTCTCGAGTCTTGGCTGCTTGATTTTCGAGTCGCTGTGTTTCGTGCTGTTTTGTTTTGCTGAAGATTTTCGCAATATGTACAGTAGAGTTGCAGGCAAGAAGAAAAATTTGCAACAGCCGCAGCGGCCATCAGCGCAACAAAAATAGGAAAAACCATGGGAGTGTGCACACACAGCAATTTGAGTGTGGCCGAGCCTCCTCCAGTCCACCGGCGGTAATTGCAATTCTAACAGGTTGCAAGTTGCAACTGCCGCATCAACTGCGGTTGCTTGGGCAGCTGGCTGTGGCACACAGCACACATACTGCATATCCAGTCCCCCAATCAGACTTCGCGCAACTCGAGAGCTTTTCCTCAACCAACTCTGCTTGACCCCAATGAGCTCGGTGTTGCAAACTCGGGTATCCCATTTGTTGCACTCGATCTGTGCCACTCGTGAAGTTGCCTAATCGAGCTCTGTACCTGCAGACACAATCAATCATCCCCTCTTTAAATGTCAATTACCCCAAGACAAAATGGAAGACAATTTGCGCATCACTAAGTAAGACTTAAAAACAAAAGTAAACAAACAAGAGCTTCAAAGGCTGAGCCAAAAGCACGCCCCAATGAGCGCAAACAAAGCAGCGAGCGTTTAGCCCAAAATATACTGTATACAACCATTTATTGTACTAACTGCCGGGCATGACTATCCACAAGTCACCTTTCTTTATTTGCATAGCTCTTATAATCGTTATTTAGTCCCGTGCGGTATTTGCAAATATATAGGCCCCTTATAAGGCTGATCGCTTGGAACTGAAAACAGAAGGGCCGCGAACGATTTTTGAGGTCGATGTCAGCTGACTGTGATTTGGCCCTTGCGCAACCCCAAGCCCCTGCTCTCGACGCTGTATTTATATGGCCGATGAGGGGCGGGCCGAGTAATGCATATTTGGCCACAGCCCATGCTAATGAGTCCAGGCAGTGACGTGTGACCGCAAGACCTACCAACGACCAGCGTTTTGAAAGCGCGCAATTAAAATGTCAAAAGTATCTGATTATTTCGTATTGCTTTTTAAAAAGTGCGGCGAAATAGCCAGCGAAGAATAGAGGGTTGCAATTATATTGTTTTACTCGCGGATCTCGGGTTTCTTATATTCACTCCAAGGCATTGAGCGTGACATAATGTCATGAAAGGCCAGGTGTTTTTATAATCTTCTCTGTAACCCAGACAACTAGATAGATATAACTAAGGTCACATAATCTCTCCTCCAGATGATGATGCTACACCCCACACCCGACCAGCGCGTGAGCATCCGCGAGGAGCTCCGCGAGCCAGAGGATCCCGCAGACATTGAGCGCGACATCAAGCTCATCCGCGAGTGGCTGGAGACGCAGCCCCACCTGCCCAAGGACATGGACGACATGCGCCTCACGACCTTCCTGCGCGGCTGCAAGTTCAGCCTGGAGAAGGTGAAGAAGAAGCTGGACATGTACTACACCATGCGCAACGCGGTGCCCGAGTTCTTCTCGAACCGGGACATTAATCGTGAGGAGCTGAACATCGTGCTGGACTATGTGTGAGTATCTAAGTCGAAACCGTGATATAAACATTTCTTCTAATCTTCAACTTGCTTTAAAGTAATATGGAGATGAATGAGTCAAATGTGTTCGAGGTTTATTTTGCTTTAAAACATTTAGACTGTATATTTTTAAATGGTTCAAAAGTGACTTTTAAATGCAATCCAAATGGATTGGAAATATGAAATTATTAATAGTACATATAACAACGCAACACCTGATAGAAGTCCAATTAAAATCCTCTAAGGTCCTAGCCACCCTTTCCTGAAGAATTCGGGGTCTTTACATTCGCAAATTCTTTAGTTGTCTCATAAATCGTAAATACCATTCTTTTTACAGACACTGCCCCACTCTGCCCGGAATCACACCCAACGGACGCCGCATTACGTTCATTCGGGGCATCGATTGCGACTTCCAACCGCACCACATCCTGGATGCCATGAAGGTGGCCCTGATGATCGGGGACGTCCGCCTGGCAGAGGAGAGCGTCGGCATCGCCGGCGACATCTTTATCCTGGACGCGTCGGTGGCCAGCGCCGCCCACTTTGCCAAATTCTCGCCCACCGTGGTGAAGAAGTTCCTGATCGCCGTGCAGGAGGCGTATCCGGTGAAGGTGAAGGAGGTGCACGTGATCAACATCTCGCCGCTGGTCGACACCATCTTCAATTTCGTGAAGCCCTTCGTGAAGGAGAAGATCCGCAGCCGCATCACTTTCCACAACGACGTGGAGAGCCTCTACAAGGTGGTGCCCCGCGACCTACTGCCCAACGAGTACGGCGGCAAGGCCGGGAACGTCGTGGAGCTGAACCAGTGGTGGAAGCAGAAGCTGGTCGACAACACCCAGTGGTTCAAGGACCAGGAAGACAAGAAGGCCAACGAGTCCCTGCGTCCGGGTGCCCCCAAGACCAGCGACGATCTGTTCGGCATGGAAGGCACCTTCCGACAGCTGAACATCGACTAGGGCCGAGGGGATCCAGCATCCACCTCCGGCGACCTCATCCAGCTTGTCTAACCCTTTTTATTAGCCGCTCATTTGATTAGTCCAAGCTCGTGTGCATGACTCTTGCTTAATTGCTTCATTCTTTCGCCAGAACCCATTGTTAGTCTATCTTCATATCACCAGTACATTGCAGTAATTACAATAATAAAGAACAGCAGCATATTAAGGAATGAATAAAAAATAAATATACGAAGTGGTTTTACTGTTAGTTAGCATTAAGGAAACTAACTCTACAGTTAAAACATGGGCGCCATTTTTGAAAGCGTCGACTGTGTAATACCCTTTACTTAGCTAACAGGAGCGCAAGGGAGATAGGAATATGTAGAATTTGCATACATGGTAGTTTATGGTTTCCGAGATCTCAACGTTCATACGTACAGACGGACATGGCAAGATCGACTTTTTAGGGGAGGAAACGCGCCCTGTTTCATACTTTCTATGGAATCTATTATACACTTTTACTGTTGAGAAATATATCCTATCAGATAGTTACAGGTTTACAAAATTGATTGATATTTATAATGCTTCGTCGACTCACCATCGACGCTTTAACATGCTGTAGATTTTTTTATAAGTTTTAGTGACGAACAAGTATTACGAAGTCAGGTAAACGATTTTTTTGTTTTCTCGTGCGACACATTTAAATTTTCGCCAAGCAGATCAAAAGAAAAATAATAAAGATCCTTACCCTAATATACCCTGTTTACCCTGTTTAAGTAAGAGCTTAAGATGGATGTGTGGTTCTTTATTCGAAACGAGAACGCATCAAATTAAGGAATAAATTAATCAGGGGAAATGTCGCTCGCTCTGCTCAACATGCAATGAAGTAGGTGAAGAATGGATGCCAAAGGAGGAAGTTTCTCCACGAACGCCCCATTAAAATAATGACCCGGCCGGGGGATGAGGGCGTGGAGCAGTGAGTGCCCGATGCTTGATTGCATCTGCCACAATGCACCCAACGCACACAGGCAGCCACATATTTCACCCGTCGCATGTCGCCACTTTGTGAGCAACATGCACAGTGATCAACGGAAAGGGAAGCTTGTCGCATTTCCTGGGCGGATGGAGAAGCCAGGACGGGTTCCTCCCGGCTGACTTATTCCTTCGACATATTGGTTCCGTCCATTGTTGTGTGCGCATTTCGGCGTACGAAATCAAGTGCTGCCAACATATCGCAGTCACGACTCCTCGGACATGGTCAACTGGGTTTCAATGTAAAGCGCTTTTCCCTCTCGAAGCCAGGGTTTATTTGGAATTGATGGCCCGCCAGCCGGGGAATTGTAAAGAACTCGTCTGAATGGCTGGGTGACCAAGTGGCGTTATGATTTGCCAAGCCCAGTTGCCACACTTCTGAAAACGGACTGCACATTTCCGTTGGCTAACTCCCACGTAAATGTATCTTCACATTAATATTTAATAACTAGCTATACAAATAGTCCCCATTTTTCTGTCGGCTTTCCCCAGTACAACTGAGTAGTTTCCAAAATATACACCGTTTATTTATTAAAATGATAATTTACTGGTTCGAAGTGTGCAAGTATTTGTGTAGCTTTCTTGTGCTGAAAATAAGCCTTTTATTAATAAATATAGTGATTTAAGAAAAACGAAAAATTAAAAGTTTCTGAGGCGAACACTTTTACATATTAAGTTATTCTGTACATTATTTATTTATTTTATGATAATCGAAAAACAGATTTAGGTGTTGGCGGCTCGCCTTGCAACGTGTAATTTAAAGTTTACTTAACTTTGGCCCATATACTTAAATACTTTTCAGAAATTGAGGCAAGGGACGATTTGCCTATAAAACCCAAGCTCAAAGGGCTTGATTCTTAAAAACTTCTGATCGCAATGGAAAGCAAGGCCAAGGAAGATAAGATTAAAGACGACTCCAAGCGTCGTGATCTTTTCGTATTTGTAAGACAAACCATGTGCATAGCGGCCATGTTTCCCTTTGGATATTACGTCAAGGGATCTGGATGCCTGGCCCATCTGGTCAGAGTCTGCGACTTGCTCTACGAGCTCTTCAACTACTTTGTATCCGTGCACATCGCTGGTCTGTTCATCTGTACCATATACCTAAATTACGGCCAAGGAGACTTGGACTTCTTTGTGAACTGCTTGATTCAAACTATCATTTATTTGTGGACCATTGCGATGAAACTCTACTTTCGTCGGTTCAGGCCAGGATTGCTGAATGCCATCTTGTCCAACATCAACGACGAGTATGAGCCGCGTTCTGCCGTAGGATTCAGCTATGTCACAATGGCGGGGTCTTATCGGATGTCCAGGCTGTGGATTAAAACCTACGTCTACTGCTGTTATATTGGCACCATTTTCTGGCTGGCCCTTCCCATAGCTTACAGGGACAAGAGTCTGCCTCTAGCCTGTTGGTATCCCTTCGATTACACGGCAAGCTGATTATTTAAATTGCTAATATCAATAAATGTAATTGTGCCATCTCTAGCAACCAATTGTCTACGAGGTGGTGTTCTTTCTTCAGGCGATGGGACAGATTCAAGTGGCGGCTTCCTTTGCCTCCTCCAGCGGTCTGCATATGGTGCTTTGTGTCCTTATATCAGGACAGTATGATGTGCTCTTTTGCAGTCTTAAGAATGTACTGGCCACCAGCTATGTGCTAATGGGAGCCAACATGGCAGAGCTGAGGTATTTTCAAAAATAATTTTTCTAGCGGAGAACCTTAAAAGAAAGCATTCAGCCCTTGCAGAAGAAAAATAATTATTTACAACAAGGCTTTAAGAATGTCCTGATCAAAAATTAAGTTATCTATTCACAGGCAATTGCAAGCCGAGCAATCTGTGTCTGACGCTGAGCCCAGTCAGTACGCATATTCTATAGAGAAGCAGACTCCTCTTCAAGAACTTTTGCAACCAACTAGAGAATCCTCACGAGACTTTGGCACAGCATTCCGACAGTCTTTCGTACAATGCATTCAGCACCACCGCTATATAGTGGCGGCTTTAAAGAAAATGGAGCGTTTCTACAGTCCTATATGGTTTGTGAAAATAGGCGAAGTCACTTTCCTCATGTGTCTGGTGGCATTCGTCTCCACGAAGAGCACTACGGCCAACTCCTTCATGCGGATGGTTTCCCTGGGGCAGTACTTGCTCCTGGTGCTGTATGAGCTCTTTATTATCTGCTATTTTGCAGACGTCGTATTCCAGAACAGTCAACGATGTGGTGAGGCCCTGTGGCGGAGTCCTTGGCAACGACATTTAAAGGAGATTCGTAGTAATTACCTTTTCTTCATTCTGAACTCGCGTCGGCAGTTCCAACTAACTGCCGGAAAAATAACCAACCTAAACGTGGAACGATTCAGAGGGGTGAGTTCAGTAGCATTTCAACAAAACTGTTTGTTTTCCTCATTAGTCAACCTATTTTCTAGACCATTACTACTGCCTTTTCGTTCCTCACCTTGCTTCAAAAGATGGACGCACGAGGATAGAAATAACTTAGATTTGTTTTAAATCGTTCAATCACGTGGCGCATTTGAACACCTAGACGTTCAATAGTTCTTTATTGGCTTTTATCAATAATCGCTTTGGCTTTGGCAATAACACGCTCGCGCAGTGC
Source organism: Drosophila biarmipes (assembly GCF_025231255.1). Lineage (NCBI taxonomy): Eukaryota > Metazoa > Arthropoda > Insecta > Diptera > Drosophilidae > Drosophila > Drosophila biarmipes. The sequence continues at coordinate 4,336,983 of NC_066616.1, read as the reverse complement.
GTTACAGAAATACTTGATATTTTGGATCTCTTCTGCACCTACATTTTCAAACTACAATAGAAAACATGTTAAAACAACGAGGTCTGTAAAACATGTAAGCAACTTATATTGAAAACATTTTTGTTCGATGGCATCACATATCAAATTTGTATTTATGTTTTAATGTTTTTCACTAGTTTTATTTGAAGGCTAAAAAATTTAGAATAGATTCAAATAGATTCCGAAATCAAAGGGTTTTGAATTTATCATCTGTTTTAGTTGTTAAAATAAGTTGCTGCTTTCATCCTTATTAGTGGTTGTATTGACCTAATTCCTAATTTTACAGTAGTCAATAAAATTAAGTTAGATAATTCATACCCCCGTAATAAATGCCTCATTGCAGTTCAGCGCACTTAAAACGGTCATTTGACCGTAACGAATTTATTAAAGAAATTATTTTAGAAATTTGTGTGCTTGAGAGATAATTATCGACTCTAAAAGCAAATTAAATCATATACATTTATAAGGTACTTGGGTTAACTCTTCAACTCCCTACCTCGCATTCGCTCCATCTCTCTTCTCGCGATGTGTTCCCCTTATTCTTGTTAACTACATTGAGCAAGAAATATGCTTAACAATTTGTTTTTTCTCTGGGTTTGGTCACAATTATGTTCATTTTCATAATAATGTGATTGGCATTTTGTACAGTATCAAAAATTGTTTGTTGCATGCTTTCTATTGCGGCCAAATACTACAGTTTTTGTTTATTTTACATTACATGTACACTAGGCAAATGATCTAACACTTGCTTACAATTAGTTAATAGAGGCCCTTCATTTTGGTTTATATAAAAATTTACACATTCTTCAGTTTTTCTGTAGACGAGTGTCCGAGAAAATCTCGGTTACAATCTCGGTTAATATAGCAGATTCCATATACAGTTGACAGTACATGCTTTGTAGACCGCTTAGATCAGTTGTATTATTATCAAGTAATTATTATCAAAAAAATATATGTATGTTTATAATTTATGTATCTTATAATCTTTTCCCATTCCTATTTTCCTTCCTCAGCAACACGATTTCGATCTTTTGTTTCACATTTCATATATAGATATATTAAACAAAGCATAACAAGGCGAGCCACAACAACAACAACAGCAACAAGGCAGGCAGTGCAACAATTTGCAATTGTTGCTTATTTTGATAAATGCAATGAGTATGCTGTTGCTTTTGTACCCGCTGCTCCGATTTTTGCTGTACATTCCCCTTAAGGTTCCTTGTGCTGTGATCTGAGTATATGGCATTCCTCCTCCTTCGAATGCTGTTGCCCGCTTTGGCCAAAAGTTGTTGCTGTTGCTGCTGCTCCTGCGGCTGCTGTCGCGCCTCCTTGCTGGTGCTATTGCTGTTGACTAGTGGGAGTCGAGTGCGCCGCTAGCTGGCGTGCGCCGTACTCGTGCTGTTGTCATGGTTGTAGTGCTCGGAGTTTACAATCACCTGCACCACGTAGCCTTGGTGTATGCTGCACTCATCTATGGGCACCTTGTCGCCCAGCAGCTTGCCACTATAAAACCATCGCTGGCAACAGGCGTCCACAGCCTCGGCGGCCTGTGAGAACGAAAAATTAAAATTTAAAATAGTAACTCCGAAATATTGTATAAGTAAAGATAATTCAACTTTTTTATAACACATTGTTTACTTTTAGAACTACAGAAATTCTCCTTAAACCGAAGCAAAACTAAACTAACTCATGTAGTTATTAGACATTGGGCACATGAAAATAATAATCGATAAGTGGTTGTACTGCCGGACTCACCTGAAGTTTCTTCTTGCACTGGCCCACGGTGTCCTTGGAGTACACCGGTAGTTTAACATCAGTCATGGTCGATGATATGCGCAGCTTTAGAAAGATCTCGGTGTCCGGTGAAGGTGAAGGAGGTGCACGTGATCAACATCTCGCCGCTGGTCGACACCATCTTCAATTTCGTGAAGCCCTTCGTGAAGGAGAAGATCCGCAGCCGCATCACTTTCCACAACGACGTGGAGAGCCTCTACAAGGTGGTGCCCCGCGACCTACTGCCCAACGAGTACGGCGGCAAGGCCGGGAACGTCGTGGAGCTGAACCAGTGGTGGAAGCAGAAGCTGGTCGACAACACCCAGTGGTTCAAGGACCAGGAAGACAAGAAGGCCAACGAGTCCCTGCGTCCGGGTGCCCCCAAGACCAGCGACGATCTGTTCGGCATGGAAGGCACCTTCCGACAGCTGAACATCGACTAGGGCCGAGGGGATCCAGCATCCACCTCCGGCGACCTCATCCAGCTTGTCTAACCCTTTTTATTAGCCGCTCATTTGATTAGTCCAAGCTCGTGTGCATGACTCTTGCTTAATTGCTTCATTCTTTCGCCAGAACCCATTGTTAGTCTATCTTCATATCACCAGTACATTGCAGTAATTACAATAATAAAGAACAGCAGCATATTAAGGAATGAATAAAAAATAAATATACGAAGTGGTTTTACTGTTAGTTAGCATTAAGGAAACTAACTCTACAGTTAAAACATGGGCGCCATTTTTGAAAGCGTCGACTGTGTAATACCCTTTACTTAGCTAACAGGAGCGCAAGGGAGATAGGAATATGTAGAATTTGCATACATGGTAGTTTATGGTTTCCGAGATCTCAACGTTCATACGTACAGACGGACATGGCAAGATCGACTTTTTAGGGGAGGAAACGCGCCCTGTTTCATACTTTCTATGGAATCTATTATACACTTTTACTGTTGAGAAATATATCCTATCAGATAGTTACAGGTTTACAAAATTGATTGATATTTATAATGCTTCGTCGACTCACCATCGACGCTTTAACATGCTGTAGATTTTTTTATAAGTTTTAGTGACGAACAAGTATTACGAAGTCAGGTAAACGATTTTTTTGTTTTCTCGTGCGACACATTTAAATTTTCGCCAAGCAGATCAAAAGAAAAATAATAAAGATCCTTACCCTAATATACCCTGTTTACCCTGTTTAAGTAAGAGCTTAAGATGGATGTGTGGTTCTTTATTCGAAACGAGAACGCATCAAATTAAGGAATAAATTAATCAGGGGAAATGTCGCTCGCTCTGCTCAACATGCAATGAAGTAGGTGAAGAATGGATGCCAAAGGAGGAAGTTTCTCCACGAACGCCCCATTAAAATAATGACCCGGCCGGGGGATGAGGGCGTGGAGCAGTGAGTGCCCGATGCTTGATTGCATCTGCCACAATGCACCCAACGCACACAGGCAGCCACATATTTCACCCGTCGCATGTCGCCACTTTGTGAGCAACATGCACAGTGATCAACGGAAAGGGAAGCTTGTCGCATTTCCTGGGCGGATGGAGAAGCCAGGACGGGTTCCTCCCGGCTGACTTATTCCTTCGACATATTGGTTCCGTCCATTGTTGTGTGCGCATTTCGGCGTACGAAATCAAGTGCTGCCAACATATCGCAGTCACGACTCCTCGGACATGGTCAACTGGGTTTCAATGTAAAGCGCTTTTCCCTCTCGAAGCCAGGGTTTATTTGGAATTGATGGCCCGCCAGCCGGGGAATTGTAAAGAACTCGTCTGAATGGCTGGGTGACCAAGTGGCGTTATGATTTGCCAAGCCCAGTTGCCACACTTCTGAAAACGGACTGCACATTTCCGTTGGCTAACTCCCACGTAAATGTATCTTCACATTAATATTTAATAACTAGCTATACAAATAGTCCCCATTTTTCTGTCGGCTTTCCCCAGTACAACTGAGTAGTTTCCAAAATATACACCGTTTATTTATTAAAATGATAATTTACTGGTTCGAAGTGTGCAAGTATTTGTGTAGCTTTCTTGTGCTGAAAATAAGCCTTTTATTAATAAATATAGTGATTTAAGAAAAACGAAAAATTAAAAGTTTCTGAGGCGAACACTTTTACATATTAAGTTATTCTGTACATTATTTATTTATTTTATGATAATCGAAAAACAGATTTAGGTGTTGGCGGCTCGCCTTGCAACGTGTAATTTAAAGTTTACTTAACTTTGGCCCATATACTTAAATACTTTTCAGAAATTGAGGCAAGGGACGATTTGCCTATAAAACCCAAGCTCAAAGGGCTTGATTCTTAAAAACTTCTGATCGCAATGGAAAGCAAGGCCAAGGAAGATAAGATTAAAGACGACTCCAAGCGTCGTGATCTTTTCGTATTTGTAAGACAAACCATGTGCATAGCGGCCATGTTTCCCTTTGGATATTACGTCAAGGGATCTGGATGCCTGGCCCATCTGGTCAGAGTCTGCGACTTGCTCTACGAGCTCTTCAACTACTTTGTATCCGTGCACATCGCTGGTCTGTTCATCTGTACCATATACCTAAATTACGGCCAAGGAGACTTGGACTTCTTTGTGAACTGCTTGATTCAAACTATCATTTATTTGTGGACCATTGCGATGAAACTCTACTTTCGTCGGTTCAGGCCAGGATTGCTGAATGCCATCTTGTCCAACATCAACGACGAGTATGAGCCGCGTTCTGCCGTAGGATTCAGCTATGTCACAATGGCGGGGTCTTATCGGATGTCCAGGCTGTGGATTAAAACCTACGTCTACTGCTGTTATATTGGCACCATTTTCTGGCTGGCCCTTCCCATAGCTTACAGGGACAAGAGTCTGCCTCTAGCCTGTTGGTATCCCTTCGATTACACGGCAAGCTGATTATTTAAATTGCTAATATCAATAAATGTAATTGTGCCATCTCTAGCAACCAATTGTCTACGAGGTGGTGTTCTTTCTTCAGGCGATGGGACAGATTCAAGTGGCGGCTTCCTTTGCCTCCTCCAGCGGTCTGCATATGGTGCTTTGTGTCCTTATATCAGGACAGTATGATGTGCTCTTTTGCAGTCTTAAGAATGTACTGGCCACCAGCTATGTGCTAATGGGAGCCAACATGGCAGAGCTGAGGTATTTTCAAAAATAATTTTTCTAGCGGAGAACCTTAAAAGAAAGCATTCAGCCCTTGCAGAAGAAAAATAATTATTTACAACAAGGCTTTAAGAATGTCCTGATCAAAAATTAAGTTATCTATTCACAGGCAATTGCAAGCCGAGCAATCTGTGTCTGACGCTGAGCCCAGTCAGTACGCATATTCTATAGAGAAGCAGACTCCTCTTCAAGAACTTTTGCAACCAACTAGAGAATCCTCACGAGACTTTGGCACAGCATTCCGACAGTCTTTCGTACAATGCATTCAGCACCACCGCTATATAGTGGCGGCTTTAAAGAAAATGGAGCGTTTCTACAGTCCTATATGGTTTGTGAAAATAGGCGAAGTCACTTTCCTCATGTGTCTGGTGGCATTCGTCTCCACGAAGAGCACTACGGCCAACTCCTTCATGCGGATGGTTTCCCTGGGGCAGTACTTGCTCCTGGTGCTGTATGAGCTCTTTATTATCTGCTATTTTGCAGACGTCGTATTCCAGAACAGTCAACGATGTGGTGAGGCCCTGTGGCGGAGTCCTTGGCAACGACATTTAAAGGAGATTCGTAGTAATTACCTTTTCTTCATTCTGAACTCGCGTCGGCAGTTCCAACTAACTGCCGGAAAAATAACCAACCTAAACGTGGAACGATTCAGAGGGGTGAGTTCAGTAGCATTTCAACAAAACTGTTTGTTTTCCTCATTAGTCAACCTATTTTCTAGACCATTACTACTGCCTTTTCGTTCCTCACCTTGCTTCAAAAGATGGACGCACGAGGATAGAAATAACTTAGATTTGTTTTAAATCGTTCAATCACGTGGCGCATTTGAACACCTAGACGTTCAATAGTTCTTTATTGGCTTTTATCAATAATCGCTTTGGCTTTGGCAATAACACGCTCGCGCAGTGCGTTACAGAAATACTTGATATTTTGGATCTCTTCTGCACCTACATTTTCAAACTACAATAGAAAACATGTTAAAACAACGAGGTCTGTAAAACATGTAAGCAACTTATATTGAAAACATTTTTGTTCGATGGCATCACATATCAAATTTGTATTTATGTTTTAATGTTTTTCACTAGTTTTATTTGAAGGCTAAAAAATTTAGAATAGATTCAAATAGATTCCGAAATCAAAGGGTTTTGAATTTATCATCTGTTTTAGTTGTTAAAATAAGTTGCTGCTTTCATCCTTATTAGTGGTTGTATTGACCTAATTCCTAATTTTACAGTAGTCAATAAAATTAAGTTAGATAATTCATACCCCCGTAATAAATGCCTCATTGCAGTTCAGCGCACTTAAAACGGTCATTTGACCGTAACGAATTTATTAAAGAAATTATTTTAGAAATTTGTGTGCTTGAGAGATAATTATCGACTCTAAAAGCAAATTAAATCATATACATTTATAAGGTACTTGGGTTAACTCTTCAACTCCCTACCTCGCATTCGCTCCATCTCTCTTCTCGCGATGTGTTCCCCTTATTCTTGTTAACTACATTGAGCAAGAAATATGCTTAACAATTTGTTTTTTCTCTGGGTTTGGTCACAATTATGTTCATTTTCATAATAATGTGATTGGCATTTTGTACAGTATCAAAAATTGTTTGTTGCATGCTTTCTATTGCGGCCAAATACTACAGTTTTTGTTTATTTTACATTACATGTACACTAGGCAAATGATCTAACACTTGCTTACAATTAGTTAATAGAGGCCCTTCATTTTGGTTTATATAAAAATTTACACATTCTTCAGTTTTTCTGTAGACGAGTGTCCGAGAAAATCTCGGTTACAATCTCGGTTAATATAGCAGATTCCATATACAGTTGACAGTACATGCTTTGTAGACCGCTTAGATCAGTTGTATTATTATCAAGTAATTATTATCAAAAAAATATATGTATGTTTATAATTTATGTATCTTATAATCTTTTCCCATTCCTATTTTCCTTCCTCAGCAACACGATTTCGATCTTTTGTTTCACATTTCATATATAGATATATTAAACAAAGCATAACAAGGCGAGCCACAACAACAACAACAGCAACAAGGCAGGCAGTGCAACAATTTGCAATTGTTGCTTATTTTGATAAATGCAATGAGTATGCTGTTGCTTTTGTACCCGCTGCTCCGATTTTTGCTGTACATTCCCCTTAAGGTTCCTTGTGCTGTGATCTGAGTATATGGCATTCCTCCTCCTTCGAATGCTGTTGCCCGCTTTGGCCAAAAGTTGTTGCTGTTGCTGCTGCTCCTGCGGCTGCTGTCGCGCCTCCTTGCTGGTGCTATTGCTGTTGACTAGTGGGAGTCGAGTGCGCCGCTAGCTGGCGTGCGCCGTACTCGTGCTGTTGTCATGGTTGTAGTGCTCGGAGTTTACAATCACCTGCACCACGTAGCCTTGGTGTATGCTGCACTCATCTATGGGCACCTTGTCGCCCAGCAGCTTGCCACTATAAAACCATCGCTGGCAACAGGCGTCCACAGCCTCGGCGGCCTGTGAGAACGAAAAATTAAAATTTAAAATAGTAACTCCGAAATATTGTATAAGTAAAGATAATTCAACTTTTTTATAACACATTGTTTACTTTTAGAACTACAGAAATTCTCCTTAAACCGAAGCAAAACTAAACTAACTCATGTAGTTATTAGACATTGGGCACATGAAAATAATAATCGATAAGTGGTTGTACTGCCGGACTCACCTGAAGTTTCTTCTTGCACTGGCCCACGGTGTCCTTGAAGTACACCGGTAGTTTAACATCAGTCATGGTCGATGATATGCGCAGCTTTAGAAAGATCTCGGTACCGCCGTCGACTGGTTCAGAGTATTCGGCAGGCGAGTCGCGTCCGTTCTCCTCCTTCACGATATTTATGGGATATGACAGACAGTAAATCGGCACCTTGTACTGGGTACCCAGTTCATCGTAACATTCTGTGAGGTAGCTGCGGAAAGTAGAATCGTTAGTAACCAGGTGGGCCATCCGCTATTACTATCTTATCGAAAATCCCCAGCCAGCCCAAAAAGTTTGTCACTCTATTGAGCCTAATGCTAATGATTCAATGCCAAGTGGGCCAAGTCTGATAAGGCAAGAGATATCAGCGCAATTACGTAGTGATCCCTTATCAAGGACATTGGTGCATGCAACGCCGAAAGTGGTGGAAAGGTCAGCGCTGCACTTAAACAAATATGGTCTACAGTCCGGGGCGAGGAAGTGCCAGAGTGTCAGTCAAAAATCGATGTCTAATAAAAGCGTTACCGCGAGAATTCACACACATATGGTCGCCGCGCAAATACTCTAAATATGAGTTATGAACTTTACTCAACTAACAGCTTTAAATGTAATTTAAAGAAATATTTCTTCTAAAAATTTATTCTTTAATAATAAATAATGTATTTTAATGTCTTCTATATTTAACATTCAGAAATAGGGCATGCTGCTTTGACATAACTAGAACCTCGCTATTTCTAGCCCGTTTTTAACTCTCCTGGCGGGGGCTCATCACAAATTTATGATACCCACGAGGTTTCCACCAAAGGACACCAGCAAATCGCTGTCATGCATTAATGGAGTTATGGCCATGTGAAACCACTATATACATTATTGATTTTCTCGACGATGGCAATTAGCATGGCGTGTCATTAGGGACTTCGGATTTGTAATACAAATTAGTGTAAATTATTCGAATGGTAAGCTATATTATTTCAAAATAGTAAGCCAAAATAAATGGCATTTAGATGAAAAGTTTTAGATCTTTGGATACACGTGTGTCTTAATACGACATGGTACACTATTTACGTTCCATTGCATTTCGGTATTTAAAATCATTTGAATTATTCATTAACTGTGAAAAGTTTCGAAAACCTAAGAATCGAATCCTTTGACTCGAGTACGTTGGTCTCGTAGTCCAGGTCTACTTTGTAAGGACCAACTCACCCATTCGGAACTGAGACGTTGGCCCCGTCCAGGATGGCCTGGGCCATCTGAAAGTCAAGGCCCTCGGCCGCGTTGGTTGCCGCCCGCAGCGCATCCCAGATCTCCTTGCGGCCATCGAAGGCGGGCGCCGTGTCCCAGAACTCGTCTCGCTTGGATCTCAGCTGACCCTCGGTGAGTGGGACGTCCGATCGCCACCGGATGGTCTCGTGGCAGAGCGGTCGGTTCTTGCGCGCAGCGCCCATGGCAATGCCTAGAGTAGGTATAGGTACACGGGCGATATAGATGGATGTATAGGAGGCATGGCGAAGGCCACTCACCTGCGCTGGCCGGACGCGAGATGCTCGCCGAGGAGACGCTCATCGTCTCGTTGTCGGGGTTCATGCGACACACACAGGCGCCCATCGTCACACTCAGCTCCACTCCGCTCGGTAAGAAGGATCTATCGGGCGAATTATATACGTATATATGCGTACACTCATCCGTAGGTCACGTATGTACGCACACCAGTTCCGGAAAGTGGAAATCTCGGAATCTGGGAATATCGAATACTCACCTCCGCCGCGCACAGCCGCCTTGTTTGCCTGCTCGCCTTTATTACGTGCGCCTTATTTTTGTGCTCAGTTATCGGCTCGGCTGCTTATTTTTATTATTGTTGCTTGTGCTGTCTTCTGCCTTTTCATTTATTATTTTATTTGTGCGACACGACCAGTGTGACCGCAGCGGTAGCGCCAAAAAACGACGCACAGCCGGCCGAATGTCACTAAAAAACTCCGAGAGTCTTTTGAAATATACCAAAAACGGTATATCGTATGTATGAGACGGTGGGTCTTTTATATTACCCGGAAAACTAGAAAATGTTTAATGATACCCTAAATTATTGGTCACCATTTTTTTGTGGTTGTATTCTGGCTCTCTAAAATTCCGATTGAATTTCCCAATATGCATTTAGATATCTAGGACTAATTGTAAAAATTTTGGATCTAATTAATTTTTGCAAGTGTAATGAACTATCCACTTTTAAACTAGTTCTTTAGTATTATTTCCGATTATGGCGCTCTTAAAGTAAGGTAGTGCTGTTTTTTTGAAATTTAAAGTTGTGGAAGGCTACATTTTACATTCTCCACTATTTATAACTTAACTTCCAGGGACCAACAAAATACCAAGAAGACAATCTTCAGGACAGTTTAAACTTTCAAGCCTGCTTAAGTCCGATGTTGCGACTTTCCAGGCAACAACAACGGTAAATGCAGCTGAATTTAATCGTCAATTACTTCCAGCCGCAGAGCGCTTATTCCATTTTGGACCTATCGCTCTCTGAGATCGGAATATCGGAGCAGCATTAATAAAAAGACGCCAACAGAAAGCGGCAGAAAGAAAAACCAGACGACCTCGACCAAAGTTGTCGCAAAAACAAAAGAAATAAAGGCATGCAAATTAAAATCCAACACACATGCAGTGTGGGAAGGAGTAAATTGACAGAAAAAAGTTGGTGAAAGAAGAGAAAGGCGGTAAACAACTCCGGTGCACTGGTCCCCGGAGCGGTCCCCGCAGAAACTGAATAACAAGCTTTAGCGCTCATAAAAATTCACTTCCAGCGGCAGCGCAGCGACTGCGACGCCGGAGCGGCCGCTTCCAGTGGCAAAAACGAAAGACTTCAATTCAGTTTGGCCAAGACAACGAACCCGAAAAGAGCTGCGCGGTCGAGACGGCAGTGAAACAGAGAGAAACGTCTTACAAAACGGTACGTGCGCGCATGCGTGTGTCTGAGTGTGGCCAAAAGCGAGCGAGTGTGAGTGGGCCAAAAGTTTAGTGCAGCAACAACAACCCAACACCCCAGCAATAGAGAAAAGTTAATGAAAGAAATCAAATACGAAATTAAGTCTTCGAGCCAGTGGGCCACGCAGGCAAATCCGCTGGGGAGAAAGGAAGTTGGCCAAATCCATAATCCGTGCAGTGAAAAGTGCCTCAGTTCGGAGTTCCCCTGTTCTTCTTATAGCCCACAACTCGGAGCCACATTCACCTGGCCAAGTCGCTCACTCTCGCTGTCTGCGGAGACAACAGCCCGACTGGGTTGACTTTTCTTTGTGCCATTTCGTCGCCATCGTCGTACGATCTTCAGATAGCAACGGTATAATTCTCCTACCTTGTGTTTGCATGTGAAAGTTACGGAGCTCTTTCTATTTCGCTGCCAGCTTCTCGCTTTTCATTTCTTTTCTTCTGCTTCTGCTGCTGCTAACGGGTTTTGTTGGCAACACTTTTGCTTTTTACAAGCTGCAGCCAGTCTGGCTATTTAGCATTTCGGAGCTGGAAACGATTTGCGTTGTTTGCGGATCAAAACCCGTTCGCCGAAATAATCAACAGACCCAAAAACCGAGCAACTTGTTCTATAAATTATGAATTAAATTAGGCAGCGAAGGCGAGTCGGCCTTACATTTTCTCGCCATTTAGCACATCCAAGGGGGTTTGGGTTGCTTTCACAGGGCGAAATGTCACCTGGCTTGGTTTCCACCTGGATCATCTCGCGGAATCCGTCCACTCACCAGCTTGGCATTTCCAATGCGACTCGCTCAGACGCCTCCTCTTCAAGATTCTTCTTTTAGGTATCGAGGTTTCTTCTCTCACTGCTTGCTCATTTAAATTTTGCTCACATCTTACGAGTGGCTCGCTGCCAAACAAAAACCTCTGCAAATAGTCAATGTTTATTTGTTTTGTCTCCATACAGCAGGCAACTGTAGTTTGGAGCATCCAATTGTGGTGTTAGGCCAGCTCAACAATTTCAAAGTCAATGGTAAAATAGATTATGATAATAGGTTTTACTAGCCGCTTGCTTTAGGGACTTCTTAAAAGTATCTAACCATTTAATTCACTACCAGCTCAAAACCACCTTTCTCTTTCCTCTCACTCAAAGTAAAAGCCCTCGAAAACTATGCCATTAATGATGACCACTCATCGGATAAGTCTTTCAAAGCCAAAAATACACTCATCAATGAACGCCCAAGCTGAAGCCCGAACAAAAGACAAATCATTCTGAGGTCCCAGTCGCAAGAAAACCCAAATAAAACGAAACACCAATATGAAGTGCCAGTTCCGATTCAACTTACGCATTACGTAAAAACCAAACATTAAGCTTACCGTGACTCATGCCACATTATCAAGGTACCTTGATTCAATCCCGCCTAATCATGGATGACTTGGTTCCAATAAATATTACACCACACCTCATACTCGAAAACAATCAAATTTTCTGCAATTGAATGCGTCTTAATTGCATTAGTCCGCATCAACAAAGCTGCATATGTTTACCAAAGGGAATGTGACTCACTCCAGACGAAAAGGTTTTGTATATTTGCAAAATATAACGGTGAAGAGCTTCAGGCAAACAGGATACTAAAGGTGAAAGAACTGAACGTTAAATGAGTTGGCATTATATGTCTTTAAAAGTCAACGTAATTTTTTGAGGGTCTACCGAGGGCTATGCGGAGAAAGAACTCCACGTGGGCCAAGTTTTAGTAGAATTTGAAATCGATTCAGGTTGTCATATCATTCAAGGGACTTAGTCTCTCTTTCAACCCTCATTAGAGTAGGGAAATATTCCATTCTAGGTTCGCCAACGTTTTTGGAAAATTGTACAGTAAAAATTCAACTCACAGGCTTCCACTTAGCTTGCATTATGAGTTTCGTGTTAATTGCAATTTGTTAAACACTATAAATGTGATAACCAAAGGTGTTCGAAATATCCCTAGAAACCCGAACGTGCTTAGCTCAATGGAGTAAGCTCCCAAGCTTCATAAGTGAACTTTCAAGCTTAGTGTTGGGTGCAGCTCTGAGATAGATTGCCTGGCATCTGCGGGCATGATTCACCCGAGTCCATACCACACTGATTCTGGCATTCCTGCAATCGGATTGCAACCTTCAAGCAATTGTGGCTCTCTGATGTGGCAAGCGTAGGTCCACGGCTAGACGGCCAATCCCAGTGAGCTGACCACTGCTCGCCGAACCCACTCCCTGCCGGATACCCACCCCAAGACTTGCCCCATCTTGGCCATGTCACCGTTGGGCTCGCAGTTCGTTCCGGCTCGCCTCGCCTGCAATTTTTCACAAAATGCTTGCGAATTTACTCCTATTGGCGCATATTTCTTGGCCGCAGCTCGCTGGTTTTCCTGTTGTCCGCCGAAAACTGGTTGTCCGGCAATCAGCAAACGACAAGAGGCAATAGGCAATAGGCAACATTCGGTTCGGTCGGCAGCTGGTTGGCGTGGCCGGTTCGATTGCCGCGTTCCCGTTTTGACTAGTTGGCTTAAGTGTAGCAATCAATTTATGCGCCAGCCCAAGCAGCCACAGCCGCTGCAGCCCCGACTGAGTCGCTTTGGTATCTGAGCGCCAGTATCGCATAGATTGCGCTCGCTTATTTCTATAGCATTTTTACAAGTATCTGACTTTCACTTTTTTCTGTGTTTCTGGCTGGCTGTCGGTGGAGCGCAGGTTTTAATTGTTTGCCTTCTTTGGCGGCTTTGGCTTCTGACTTAGCCGCGCAGCCAACACATTCAGGCAGAAACATATGCTTATGGTTACACGGAAAACAAATATTTATTTAACTTATGTCCAAAATGTGCCGTTTGAGCAGATGATTATATAAGAACTTTATAGGACCTGAAGCTCCAGAAAATGCGTTAAACGTACCCATATTAAAACCTCATCAGAATTTTGCTGTTTACGGTATGTGCCAAACAAAATAATTTTCAATTGACAAAGCAATAAGGAATAATTTTGTTGCGTGTATATTCCATTATATCTCGACCAATAAACATTTACTCTGCCCCACTCCTACCGCCCTACCCCGTTTTCCCCACCAGGCGCTAATGTGGTATTACAACAGACGAAATTATTAAATCACCCAACGCCTGCAGCTGTGTCCCATTGTCTATTTCGGTGGGCAGCACAAAAAACCGACTCCAAGACCCCCAGTTGGCCCGCTCCAACCGGTTGGCTATCGGAGATCTATTACTGCCAACGAGAATGTAAGAACATGTTCGTTTCTCCGACTCCGCCAAGTCAATTGCGGAGCCGTAATCCTTTTCGGGCTCGATCTTTCTAGCCCTCGCCGACGATTCAAAGCGCGACATGAATGCCTAATGGGATTTGTATCTCGTATTTTCTCCCACTTAGGTCACACTTGGTATGGCGAGCACGTTCGTGTGTGGGTAAAAGTACTACAATGTTGAGGCTGGCTAGGGTCAAGTGAGTTCAATTTTTCAAACATGTAGGCTTGCCCTTTGTCCAGTAAAGGAACTTCTTTATTCAAAGCTGAATACTTTTTATATGTTGACCATCTTCTCAAGCTATTTTAATTACTCGTCCTGTATACCGACTTCCTCCTATCAATCAAAGTATATCACATGTTTTGCCACCACATATCCTACGATTTCGCACAGAACAGTTTGTGGGAGGTAAACCCTTATAAATTTTCATCTGTGTATAAAAAAAACTTGTCCTACAGGTATGCAACATATTTGGTCACCAGAAGTCAATATAAGCTGGCACAGAAATTTGTTTGGCAAACTGGTCCCATTCGTTTCCCTTAATTATGCCCAGGTGTACACAGCAAATAAGTCTAAAATAACTTTTTCGCATATCCCAAATTTAGAGTTTAAATGAAATTAAAGCTACCGAATAAATAACTCAATTTCTCCCAAGAAACTTCAACTTGAAGAGCTAAAGACCCGAAGATGGCTAATTCATAGCTAATCCAAGTTCAACTGGTACATAAGATCAATTCTAGGGGACATTTGACATTTAGAAGAATCAGAGAAGACAAGATTTCTGTTGGATATTCACTGGCAGTGGTCAATTTAATCGTTTTGCTGACTTGTGTCCGATGGTTGCTCAATTGCGTATTTTTCCCATACTAAATTGGTTTTGTGTTGCCAAACAGTCGAAGAAGAAACTGGTTTTTATTGTGCTTTAAAATACTGGGATGTCTTTTTGAATAGATAAAATATGCCAAATTAGTTACTAAATCAGTTTTGACGACACAGTCAGTCAAAATAAAAACCTGCAAAGACAAACAATAAAACAAAATATACAAAAAAATGCAAATTGCAATGAAATTCGACCGTGACAGGACTCGAACCTGCAATCTTCGGATTCGAAGTCCGACGCCTTATCCTTTAGGCCACACGGTCTGTTGAAAATTCACGTTTGTTCCTGCCCTATAAAACCCGAAACGGCGCACTCCAAGGACACACTTTCACCACACTTTCGCTGCGAAAGCATCCTGCCCCTCCTCCGCACATACATATGTGTGAAAGCCACCCTTGCGCTGCCGCAAGCTTAAAAATTGTGCGTTCCCCTTTGTATATTGTGTGTGGGTGTGGGACGTGTTCGTCCTTCAGGGTGGCTCATCCTCTGACAACAAGAAAGCCTTGTGCGCAGAATCCTCCACAGGGGCCCAGGCGCAGCCTACAGCATCCTTTTGAGCAACCAGCTGTTCCTCGCGGACTCCAGCTGATTGAGATTTATTTAGCCGATTAAAACTGTTAAACAGTTTTGTAAAATTTGTCAAATCGACCGTTCAGATTAATTGTAACACTGCAATGCAATAGAAGAATCCCAAAATTTCATTTTTGTTCCTGACACCCCGTAAGACAAACCATGCAGACCTCCGCGAATTCAGGCTCACTATCCAAAAAGCGGACCTTCGATGTCACCCATCTGAGCAGCTCCAGTTTGGGCAGCAAGAGGGGCGTCCAGCTGCCGCCGCTGATGTTGAAGGGTCAGATTCGCCCGGACCAGGTGGAAGACGCCAGATTCCGGGTGGTGGAATCCGAGCGCCGGCCCCTCAGCGATCAGCAGTTCAACGCGCTGATCAAGCGGCTGGTCAAGTGCTTCATGTCGGAGGTGGAGATCACAAAGAGGCTGCGGAAGGTCACCGCCCACCGGGCGGTCCACCCGGTGGACCTGCAGCTCATCCGGCACCTGGAGGCCCTCCGTCGGAACTACGAATCCGAGCGATCCGTCCTGGTGGTGAAGCTCAGCCTGGACAGCCGCTTCAATCTGTATGCTTCCCATGCAGCGCAGGCTCGGGAAACCCAGCCGAGCAGGTCGAGAAAGTCCCGGAAAAGCCATCCTCCCGACAGCCCTCCAAGGAGCGATAAAATACCACAGAAAACCCCCAGTCGCAAGTACGAGAACGACGTTCGCGCGAGGCAACGACAAAGTGGAGGATCCCTGCCCAAAGGGCCTAGGAAAGCCATAGTCTGCAATCATATAGTAACTCCTGTGCAACTGTCTCACAGGCTCAGAGAAAAGCTTTACAGACTGCAGGAAACTTCTGTATCTCCACCTTCGCCCGAATCCACGAGAACTGAAGAGCCGTATCAAGACGCCGCTTTGGATTCTGCTCAAGTGTCTCCGAGTTCTTCTGATATATTTTATGATATTCCCGATGCGAATGAGTTTTAGACGAGAAACAGGATTTCGATTGCTCCTTCTTTATCTTCTGCTCTGTAAAAGTTCACAACGAACAATAGTGCGCAATATCTAATAATGGCAATCAGATTGTGGTTTCCCCTTAAATATTTTGGTTGGGCTCTATATCTCTGCACATTTGGAACAACACCCATTTTTACAATTTTGATTAATTGTATTTCTTATACCTCCCAAGACACGTCCCCACACGACCAATACCAATTGAGTACCGTCTTCAATTTGCCTCATAATCACAGATATTGCACTCGGACCAGAATCTGGCACAAGGCCTGCATTGGCAGAACAATACGAGCAGTACTGCGGCTGCAATTCAAACAAGTAATCGTACTTAATTACCATAAAAAGAGAAGAAGACCCAGGCAACATTGGTTTCAGTTCCGTGCCACATGTGGAACGACTGAGGCGAATCGAAGTCTCGACTGGTGCATGCGACTTACATAGCTCCAACCATTTCTTAAATAACGCTGTGCTGGAAATTACAGAAGTGAAAGTGAAAGCCGCTGAGAAAAATCTGGACGCGCACGAGATCATGGGCAGATGTAAAATAAGCGAAGAGGTTCCAAAGTCATGAGTCACTACTTTAAGCTATGAGGATAAAAAAAAAGAAAATATACTCCACATACTTTTCATTGTATTTAGGTAAAACCGGTTTCTAAATCCAACCGGACTAAAACTTTGAACAGAAGATAACAATATTTTCATTCACCTTAGAAACACTTGCTTGTGTATATAAATTGTTTTAAGTGTACATGTAACAGAAGCTTTCAAGGTTCGTCTTGGGACTTGAGTAAAGGGCATAAACCGGTCCGAGGGCGGAGTCAAAGGACGCCTGTCCTTGGGAGCCGCTTCCCATACCCATAAATTACTTGTCCATTAAAACCGGCTTATCGAGCCATCGCAACCTGGGCTCAATTACTTACTTCTCTCCCCGCCTCTTTGCAGCCGAACATTGGGCACTCAGCGCCAAGATTGGGGGCTAGCACCAACCGTGGGAGATGTCTGCGATGCGGCATCGCCCGATGGCCCCTCCGGGGCAAGGAGCCGGAGCGGGAGCCGCCGGGGAGCACGGCGACAGCGACGACAACAACTTCACCGACGACGAGAGCTCGCCCCTGACTCACGACATCTATGGCGGCAGGTAGGTCTCGACTCTGGTCGACTCTTGTGGATTTTTCGGCCAAAGAGTTTCCTCCAAAGGTATTACGGTCTATGGCCGGCTCCACGGTTGCCAGCTACCGCGGAAAGGCAACCGGAACCAAAGTGTCTCAGCGAGACGGCTGTAATTAAACCCGCTCCGCCGTTGCCTCACAATCACTTTCAGTGCAGGGCGGAGCCGGGGCTATCCAGTGCCGGAAGTCAAGATCGCCCAGTCGAGCGAGCTTTGCAAAAATCACAGATCAGTGGTCTGAGAGTTGATCGTGTTCCTCAAATGCGTTCGGCCAACAGTTGCCATACCGTCATAATGTCATAATACATAAATAAATTATTTGATAATACCGATTTTTTACATGTAGTATCATAATATCATATTTTAATAAATTCGTATGATCTTTCGAGTGTTATATAACCGCGCCCTAATTTCAGCCAACGCACCATACAAGAAACCAAGGGTTGGGATGTGTTTCGGGATCCGCCGATCAAGATTGAGACCGGGTCGACGGCGAACCAGGAGTGCTTAGAATTAACCGTAAAGATCTTAAAGATCTTCGCCTATGTGATTACGTTTATCATAGTTTTAACCGGTGGCGTCATCGCCAAGGGTACAATGCTCTTCATGACCTCGCAAGTGCGCAAGGATAAAAAGATGGAGTACTGCAATAAGGACTTGGTAAGTGGATCTCTTTAGGGATTTGGGTCTGATAAGGATCTTAAAAGACAACTGTAAAGTTCACCTATCCAACACAACAAGTTAACATTTCTTTATAATTAATTAAAACCGTGATTAGGTTAAACCTAACTATTTATTTTATTTATTTATTATTTATACTTATCTCTTCCTTCTATTATTTTGAAAAAGGGCCGCGACAAGAGCTTCGTGGTACGGCTTCCCGAGGAGGAGAGAGTTGCCTGGATCTGGGCGCTGCTGATAGCCTACGCCCTGCCAGAGATAGGAGCCCTGATCCGTTCCGCCCGTATCTGCTTCTTCAAGACCTTCAAGGTGCCGCGCACGGGGCACTTCCTCTTTGTCTGGCTGATGGAGAGTCTGAGTGCCGTGGGCATGGCCCTGCTGATGTTCGTGGTTCTGCCCCAGATCGACGCCATCCAGGGCGCCATGCTGACCAACTGCCTGTGCGTGGTGCCGGGCATCTTCGGCCTGCTGTCACGCACCTCCAAGGAGGGCAAGCGGTTTGTGAAGGTGATTATCGACCTGGCAGCGGTGGCGGCCCAGGTAACGGGTCTGGTGATCTGGCCACTGCTGGAGAACCGCCGGGAACTCTGGGTCATCCCGGTGGCCTGTGTGATGATCTCGTGCGGCTGGTGGGAGAACTACGTGTCGCCCCAATCTCCCCTTGGATTGGTACGAGCTCTAGGTCGCATCAAGGACGAGATGAAGTACACCCGCTACTTCTGCCACATATTCCTCTCCATCTGGAAGATCCTGCTCTTCTTCACCGTTACACTAATGATCTACTGGGCACAAGGGGAGGAGCCCGGCAATCTGTTTGCCATGTACGGAGACGCCTTCGGGCCCCACAAGATCATCGTCTACGAACTGCCCGCTGGTCTGGGCGGTGTTCTTCCCGACACTCTGGAGTCAGCCAATATCGACACTGTGGATGTGGATGCCGCCTACAACACGGTGGTGTACGTCCTGCTCCTGCAGATATTCGGAGCCTACTTGTGCTACATCTTTGGCAAGTTCGCCTGCAAGATTCTCATCCAGGGATTCAGCTATGCGTTCCCAGTCAGTCTAACAGTTCCGTTGTCCGTCACGTTCCTGATCGCCGCCTGTGGCATCCGCATTGACGACCCCTGCTTCTTCCATGACACTATTCCGGACTACCTGTTCTTCACGAGCCCCTCGAACTTCCGTTTTAACAACTTCGTCACCGAGCAAATGGCCTGGGCCTGGATCCTGTGGCTCCTGAGTCAGACCTGGATCGCCCTGCACATCTGGACGCCCAAGTGCGAGCGTCTGGCCACCACCGAGAAGCTGTTTGTGCAGCCCATGTATTCCTCCCTGCTGATCGATCAGTCCATGGCTCTGAACAGAAGGCGTGATGACCAGGCGGATGTGAAAACAGAGGTTAGTAAAAAATGGGATTCATAACTATATGTATAATAATAATATGTATCATCTCTGTCTTGCAGGACCTTTCGGAAATCGAGAAGGAAAAGGGAGATGAATACTACGAGACCATCTCGGTGCACACGGACCGCTCCTCGGCACCCAACAAACCATCCATTAAGTCTTCGGACAACATCACCCGAATCTACTCCTGCGCCACCATGTGGCACGAGACCAAGGACGAGATGATTGAGTTCTTGAAGAGCATCATGCGGATGGACGAGGACCAGTGCGCTCGCCGTGTGGCCCAAAAGTATCTGAGGGTCCTCGATCCGGACTACTACGAGTTCGAAAGTCAGTAATGTTAACACATCTGGTAGTATCCCACTAACGTTTCCATTTCAGCCCACATCTTCTTCGACGACGCCTTCGAGATCTCGGATCACAGCGATGACGACATTCAGTGCAACCGGTTCGTTAAGCTCCTGATCGCCACCATGGACGAGGCTGCCTCCGAGATTCACCAGACCACGATCAGGCTGCGTCCGCCCAAGAAGTACCCGACCCCGTATGGAGGACGCTTGGTGTGGACCCTTCCTGGAAAAACCAAGTTCATCACTCACCTCAAGGACAAGGATCGTATTCGTCACAGAAAGCGCTGGTCCCAGGTTATGTACATGTACTACTTGCTGGGCCATCGCCTCATGGAACTCCCCATATCGGTGGACCGCAAGGACGCTATCGCGGAGAACACCTACCTACTGACCCTGGACGGAGATATCGACTTCAAGCCGAACGCGGTTACCCTTTTGGTGGATTTGATGAAGAAGAACAAGAACCTGGGAGCCGCCTGTGGCCGTATTCATCCAGTGGGATCGGGGCCCATGGTGTGGTACCAGCTGTTCGAGTACGCCATTGGTCATTGGCTGCAGAAGGCCACGGAGCACATGATTGGCTGTGTGCTCTGTTCCCCCGGCTGCTTCTCCCTGTTCAGGGGCAAGGCCCTCATGGACGACAACGTGATGAAGAAGTACACAACGCGATCGGACGAGGCCCGTCATTATGTGCAGTACGATCAGGGCGAGGACCGTTGGCTCTGCACGCTGCTCCTGCAGAGGGGATACCGTGTGGAGTACTCGGCTGCCAGTGATGCGTACACCCACTGTCCCGAGGGCTTCAATGAGTTCTACAACCAGCGGCGCAGATGGGTGCCCTCGACCATTGCCAACATTATGGACCTGCTGGCGGATGCAAAGCGCACAATCAAGATCAATGACAACATATCCCTGCTCTACATCTTCTACCAGATGATGTTGATGGGCGGCACCATCCTGGGACCCGGAACCATTTTCCTTATGTTGGTGGGTGCCTTCGTGGCTGCCTTCCGCATCGACAACTGGACCTCCTTCCACTACAACATCGTGCCCATCCTGGCGTTCATGTTTATCTGCTTCACCTGTAAATCGAACATCCAATTGTTTGTGGCCCAAGTCCTATCGACAGCATATGCCCTGATTATGATGGCTGTGATTGTGGGTACTGCCTTGCAGTTGGGAGAGGACGGAATAGGTTCGCCCTCGGCGATTTTCCTTATATCTATGGTTGGATCATTCTTCATAGCCGCATGTTTGCATCCACAGGAGTTCTGGTGCATAACATGCGGCTTAATCTATCTGCTCTCGATCCCGTCTATGTACTTGCTGCTCATCCTGTACTCGATCATCAACCTGAACGTCGTCTCTTGGGGAACGCGAGAGGTGGTGGCTAAGAAGACCAAGAAGGAGCTGGAGGCGGAGAAGAAGGCCGCCGAAGAGGCGAAGAAGCGGGTGAAGCAGAAGAGCATGCTCAGCTTTCTTCAGAGCGGAATCGGAGATAACGGGGACGAGGAGGGCTCCGTGGAGTTCTCGCTCGCCGGACTCTTCCGCTGCATATTCTGCACCCACGGGAAGACCTCCGATGAAAAGCAGCAGCTGACCTCTATCGCCGAATCGCTGGACTCGATCAAAAGCAGGATGGACACCATTGAGAGTGCTGTCGATCCCCACGGTCATCATGCCTCCCGACACGGTAGGAGGAGAACCACCTCCAGTGGCTCCAAGGATCACCACTTGCTGACCTCAGTGGCGGAGAAGTCAGGCGATGAATCGGACGAATCGGATTCGGACACTTCCGCGGAACCGAAGCAGGAGCGAGATTTCCTTACCAACCCGTACTGGATCGAGGACCCGGATGTGCGAAAGGGCGAGGTTGATTTTCTGTCCAGCACGGAGATCCAGTTCTGGAAGGACCTCATCGACCAGTACCTTTATCCCATCGACAACGATCCAGTGGAGCAGGTGAGAAAACCACCTAGATTGATAAGTCTCTGGTCAGGTTTTTTAAACTTACCAAGCTTAGAATCAAACTTGTTTAGTAACCTTTTTATTGTTGGAATATGAATTATTTTTCAATTTTTTCATAAACATTTTAAATATTTTTTTTAATAGGATCCCATTACAGCTATAGTAAACCTGTTGAATTGAAATAAGAATTTATTGTCATTAGTTTTCTTGAAAATATGGAAATTTAATTTAGTTCGCCGTTAAAAAATATAACTTTGTGTATATAGCAGGAGAATCCTCATAAAATATTTATGTTTCAAAGAAAGCTGTATTAGATGAAGTATAGAAAGTTTGAAAGAACATTAAGACTTCGGCTAGCCGAAGCCAGCCTTACAGTTCTCTGTGCATATTTTCTCGGGAAACCCCCCACAATCACCCAATAACACCACCGCCGCATCGGATAACGCTCTTGTAGGCCCGCATAGCCAAAGATCTCAAGGAACTGCGCGACTCGTCGGTGTTCGCGTTCTTCATGATCAACGCACTGTTCGTGCTGATCGTGTTCCTGCTGCAGCTGAACAAGGACAACATACACGTGAAGTGGCCCTTCGGAGTGCGGACGAACATCACCTACGACGAGTCCACCCAGGAGGTAACTGCCACTTGCCGGCCGAACTAACACAACTCTTTTGGTTTATTTCTTTCTTTGGCACCACGATCTGAAACGGACGAAGGCCCGCATTGCCTCCGACCTGATTGAGCTGCGAAACAAGTCGGTGTTTGCGTTTTTCATGGCCAACGCCTTGTTCGTGCTGATTGTCTTCTTGTTGCAACTGAACAAGGACAAGTTACACATTATTTGGCCGTTGGGCGTCAAAACGAACATTACCTATATCGAAGAGACATCTGAGGTTTATAAATCAAGCTTTATACGATGTTTACTACCACAAGTGTGCTGTCAGTGTTTTGTCTCACCCTAAACCTCTGGAAGGGTCCTCTAACTTCCTGCCTGTCCTCTGTCCTCTGTTTCACTCTAAATGTTTACTACCCGTTCGACATGTCACATCACCAACCAGCTAATGATGTTCTTTGTTCTCGGTTTTTCCGTTTATTGAGCCCCATCCTAACGGTTCAGGCCTATATCATACGAATACATCATGTAAAAACGACAGAACAACATATTGGCATTCAAGCGGTTCTAACAGTTAGCCCCCAAACGACAACACGGTAAACTGAAGCAATATCCCCTTCCGAAAAATCACTGTTCTGTACACATGCCCAGAATCTTGGCAAGCATGTTCATTGTTCCTCCGCCATCAATACAATGTGTTCAAACAAATATATATAAACAACCCCGACATATAACCAACCTCCCGAACGGTATCACACCTCAACCTCAACATGCCACAATCACCAACAAATGGTATCGAGATCAGCCATTATCCAAACTCAAACCAACCAACCAAGTCGTTAAATGTCACTAACCCAAACCAGGATTCTCCAGGCCCCCGCTAATCGCCTGTCTATCCCATAGGTCCACATCTCCAAGGAGTATCTGCAGCTGGAGCCGATTGGTCTGGTGTTCGTGTTCTTCTTTGCCCTTATTTTGATAATTCAGTTCACGGCCATGTTGTTCCATCGTTTCGGAACCATCTCGCATATCCTAGCCTCCACTGAACTGAACTTCTGCAAGAAGAAATCCGAGGATCTTACACAGGATCAACTAATAGATAAGGTTAGTCAGCTTGAATGGGAATATATTCACATCAGTTAACATAGAATGTGTTTTATGGTTACATGTAATCTACGTAATAGTAATAGTGTGCTATTCAAAGCCAGAGAATATGCAATAACTAACTAATAAAAAAATAACTAACTAACATTTTTCTTATGAAATTGATGTTGAAACTTAAGTCATCTAATACGATCATATGTTTGGCTCCTCTATCCAGCACGCAGTGGAGATCGTAAAGAACTTGCAGAGACTACAGGGCATCGATGGGGACTACGACAATGATTCCGGGTCCGGCCCAGATCGTATAGCTAGGCGAAAGACAATCCAAAATCTTGAGAAGGCGCGGCAGCCGCGTCGCCAAATCGGCACCCTGGATGTGGCTTTCAAGAAGCGGTTCCTGAAACTCACCGCCGATGCGGAGAACAATCCCGCCACGCCCATTCTCACACGCCGCCTCACAATGCGAGCTGAGACCATCAGGGCACTGGAGGTGCGCAAGAATTCGGTGATGGCCGAAAGGCGGAAGTCCGCCATGCAGACTCTGGGTGCGAAGAACGAGTACGGGATTACCACTGGGGCTCCGGTAAGATCTGAACACGTTCTTCCGGCATTTAAAAAGACAGCTTTCACTCTCATTGTTTTATACAGGTCAACAACAACGGAGCTCTGCCCAATCAAAGAAGCGGACGCGTTTCAAATGCCGGCATCAGCATCAAGGATGTGTTCAATGTAAACGGAGGTGCTGCCGAGGTAGGATATAATTACAAAAACATTTAAATAGTTAGCTTTCAAACACTGCTTACTTTTGAGGAAAACGCTTGATTCAGAACGCATAAACATTGATTTCATTAGTTTAATTTTTTTCAAATACTAAATCTTTCCTTTTGTCCTACAGCAAATTTACGGCTCGAATGGGGGCGGAACTATCAACCAGGGTTACGAGCACGTGATTGACGAGGACGGGGACGGCAACTCCCTGCGTCTGACCACACGGAACCCTCACCCTCACCACCAGGTCTCCTGGAGCCAGAACACCAACGGCGGCAATGGTGCAGGTCGCCTGTGAATCTCCCGTACATCCTAGACATAGTGCTAAGCTAGACCTAGACAACTTGTTAACGAATTCCGGCTCTTTCCATAAACTGCCTAAACGTAAGACTAAGCCAACACCTAGAGTTGTAGTCAGGAGAGATTGTGTTGTATAGTATATATAGGGACGCGAGAGATTCAGGACAGGAGGGTCCTGACGACACAACGAACATTATGCTTAGCTAATCACACTGCCAGTGCCGATGTGTGCGTGTGCGTGGGCTGAACGCTTATGGTGGCAACAACATTCATACAATGTACTAAACTATCACTTGTTAGGTTATGATTAAGTCAATCCCCGTGTGGATCCACCAGGACTCACGACCAGTGCATGCTGACACAAAATACTCAACGCAAAGCTGATTCGCAAGTGCAGCAGTGAGATGACCTATTTATGTATTCGACATTGCGAAGATAGTTCTCTTTTACACAAATAATATTGATGGTTTGTACAACTTTTAATACGAAGAATAAATACAACTATCGAATGTAAAATTTGACTGAAAAAATAAGACGACAAAGCAGATTGTAAGTACAATACAAATGGATTATAATAAGCCTCGGAAGCTCTTTCTCTACAAGTACCCGGCTGTAACAAGCCTCGTGTGCCACCCTTAAGTACGTTTAAAACAATAAGTGTTTGTATTCGGCTTAGAGCCTATGTTTAATATGAATAACTTTATCTGCGGGGAAGAAAGGAACATTACTAGACTTTGGTTGCGGGACAACATTGATAACCAACTATAATAGGTAATAGAATTAGACACCCAGTACGGAAAACGATGTAGGTATGGTCGAATAAGCTCGAGGTATCAGCGAGCTAGTTTAGTGGAAGAGCAGGTTGCCCTTCTTGGCGGCGATGGGAAGGCGATCGCCCTGGAGGAACGGATTCGCAGGCTCCATACGCGGATCGGGCATTGCAGGATATCCCGCCTTCTTCACCAGGCTGTTGACATTGTTGAGGCTGTTCTCCTGGCCCATCTGAAGAATGTACTGCTCCACAGCGGAGTTCAAGTCACTCTTCTCCGATCCCGTATCCGCACTATCCTGATCCGAGCAGTCGAACATATGCTCGTTGTCGCAGGTGCAGTCCTGAGCAGCCTGGAACTCACGACTAAAGATGGCCGTGTTCTCGAAATCCACAATGCAGCTGCCTCCTTGGGTCGCCATATCGTAACCTTCAGGACACGGATTAGGGGGGTTACAGTAGGCAGGCAGGCCAGCATCGTTCTTCACAATGGTTGGATACCTATTTGGACCCTCTCCCATTCCTCCAGAGATGAATTGGTGACCCCATAGCGAGCTGTGCTGCATGAACTCGTGGTCCCTTAGCGAAGGATTGGAACCTGCTCCCGAGGGCAGGATGCAGTCGCTTCCGCCATCACACAACCTGGCGTACTCCGATCGGGAGACCAGGTCAACATTATCCTTGGGGCCAGCAGCTGCTTCGTTGTCCACGTCGTAATAGCCCACCTGCATATCGTTGTCCATACGATTGAGCAAATCCGTCAGCAGGGCATCTGCTAAAATGTCCTTAGAGCCATAGGACTCCACCTGATAGCCACTTGAAAGGACTAGGAGCACCCCAACCAACACGTGAGCAGCTGTAAAAGTGAGGAGTGTTCATCTGAATCACATGTCACCATTATTTTTGACGACTTACTTGGCGAACGGGTAAGCATATTGCGCGTTTCTAAGCGTTTTCAACCGTCCACGTAGAAGTTTGGTAAGGTATTGATTTTTCGGCGGCAGCTGCTTCGATTCGGTGTGTATAACAATGTGACGTAGGGCTCTCCGGTCCGATGTGGCGGCTACCAGTTGATTTCGTAAAATATTCGTAAATGCATTCCATGCCCTCTATATAAAGCATTTAAAGCTGATTAGGTACATATGACGGGCGCATGCGTCGAATTTGAAAGCTCAACATGTTGAGACAGTCCTTTTGAGACTGGGAATTAGATTAGCGCCAATCTCCGGCGGTAATATATAGATGCTCTTAAACTAAACAACCATTTTTAACTAAAAGAAATAGGAACTTGGGTAGTGGTAATAAATTTGGGAGGAAGGAAGCATTCTTAATAAAGCATAATTATTTAAGGCCCATTAATATTTATGGCTCCTCATAAAGAGTGGATTAAGGATTGAGGTTCACTAAATATTTTCTCAAAATTGTAGTGCCAATAAGATCTAACCTTTAAAAATCAGATATCCTTGAAACTTAGTTTATTTTCAAGTTCAGAAACAAAGGATAAAACTCCGAAAAATCTCAAAAAATGCTCAGAAAATTTTATGATCCTTAATATTACAAAACTTCTTTAAAAACGCCCAATTGCTCTTATACCTACGCTTTTTGGCATCATGTGATTTTCGATTAAATGAACATATTTTATTAATTCTTTATTTTCTGACCTTATCTCAAAATAATAAACTAAATCAACATAATAGCGGTTTCACTATTGGATAGAATGCGCATATGAGCTTTGTCTGATACCATAGAATCTACTGATAAAAACAAGTGATAACTTAGGAATAAAACAACGATTAACTGTCGAAGATAAGTTCAATTTCATCCTGCATATGTTTAGCCAATAGCTTGTGCGGTTCGGTTTTCGTATGTTCCAGCAGATTATTTCTAGTTATAAAATCCATATTGCAGGGCTCACACCTAATCAGAAGACAAATGATATTAAGATTCAGGCAAACAGCTATGAAAAATGAGGTGTCACCTGAACTTCCGGTTGTCCTCCATGTGATTCAAACAGTGATCCTGCAAAGCGGAGACGCTGCTGAAAATTCTTCCACATTCCAAGCATGGATAAGGTCTTTCGTTCTGGTGGGCCCTGAAGCAAAAAAAAAGTTACTTCATAGACTGCAAAAACCCTAAAAAGTTACACATTAGAAATAAAATAAGCTCAAGAGCGTTAGTTTGTAATTTTTGGAAAATTTAAAAACCATCTGCTACCATAATTTTAAATAATATGCAGGATAACCCTATGTTTTGGAATCCTTACTTTTCGTGTCGCAGCTTGGCTCCCAGAGATGAGAACACCTCGTTACAGATGGAACATCGGAACTGGCGATGGCCCGAGTGGAGCTGGGCACGGTGCTGCTTCAGAAGGGCCTTCTTTTTGAAGATCTGCGGGCACTCTGGGCACGGAAAGAACTGTTTCATCTCCCTGCGGTCCTGGTGCCCGTCCAGATGCTCATTATAGACGTACTCGTCGTTGAATAGCTGCCCACACTCGTCGCAGATGAAGAAGTTTCTGCGACGTTTGGCCGCCCGTTCTAGTTGCTGCTCCTGGATATCCGCCTGGTGTGCCGCCTCTGCGGCCGCCATAACCGAAGCCTCGGGATCGTCTTCTGGGGGAAATTCGTCTATATCTTCTTCCTCCTCTTTCAGTTCCTCATATACCAAGAACTCCTCGTCGTCCTGCTCTTCCAACTGATCCGCATCGATCAACTGCTCGTCCAGTGGCTCGGGACATTCATCTATGTAGACTATGCTGGGATCCTGGGTCTTCGTCCTTATATCCAGCAGATACTTCTGCGAGAAGATGCAGCGCTCGCGGAATTTGGTGGCCAAGTCCAGCTCAGAAAAGCAGCGCTCGCAGATGAACTCCGGTAGGCCCTGGTTCTTTGACAGCTGAGGGAAGCGAAATTGTAAACACATGACATTACGGACATTTCAGCAAAGTTACCTCCACTCCAGTAATCAGCTTTAGTTGAACCAGCAACTTTCCGCGCAAGTACTTGAAAACGTTGCGCTCGCGCTTCTGATCCCTGATTTTGTTAGCGCATATTCGGCAGACCTGATCGAGGTTCATTGTTTATTAAACAATTTTGTTTACCTTTTAGTTAAAAACTTGTGGCAGGTAGTGATGGCAGTGACAGGCGGCTTAGGGGTGGTCAATAGGTCTAAGGCAGGTGCTGTCAATCGATTCAAGTTACGCATCGATATTATATCGATGCTATTTCAATTTGCCAATCGGCCTTTTAAATCCATTATTGGCTGTTCAGACTGGGATAATTTGGTAGCCGTTGCAGACATACCCTCTGTCTTATAAGAGTGTTGTGCTGACGGAGCATTCTGAAATATAACTAAACTGATAAAAATAACCTTACATGGATAGCGACTTTTTATGATATAAGATAACGTGTGGGCTGCCACTCAAAGCACTAGGGTTTGAAACCAATTTTTAATTTAATTTTCCATTAGCTTTAAATATATGAACAAAAGTCAGTCGTATTTCTTAATGCACTAATTTTAATTATGTATCTGATAAAAAATAATACCTTAGGTCTCACAGAAAATCAATTGGTTTTGGAGAAGAGCGGTGAAAGTGTAAGAGAAACTTAGCATATTTGATCCGTTGGAGGTAAGTGTCTGGGCTTATTAGTCTAGTTTTATTCTTTATCAAAATTTGCAGCGAATAACACCACATTTTTTAAAGTCCGATACTTTGTACAAAAGTTATACCCAAAACAAATTTCTCTAAATGAAAATTTTGTTTTGTTTGTCAGTTTCACTTCTTAAAATAAAAAAATTTAGTTCCCACAGGTTTTGCGGAAAAACAGTTTAAATAGCTACATTTTGACTGCCGTAACTAGTGAACAACTAAAGATGGAGGAAATTATAACGATATCATTATGACTGTAAGCCCCTTGAAATTCCTTAACTTTACACATAAAACTTATTGTATAAGTTATTAATTAACAACCACGAGGTTTGTAAATTTTTCTTTTGAACTTTTACCAATTGAGCAATTAAACAGAAATTAAGCGAATGTTTTTACCTTATAACAAGTTAACAACTTGTGTCATATGTCATATACCTCTTTTGGTCAATCCCTCAATTGCTAAAGTTTTTTTTTAAATTTTGAGCAGCTCACCGATTAAGAGTTAAGTGCAATACAATTTTTAAGTAAAAAAAAGTACTTATTTATTCGTTTAGGGAATACCCTATACAGTTTTCGGGGGTGGACAAATTGCAAAGATAAACTAATCGATCGTCTCGCCATCTGATATTTTTGCCCATCTCCAATTGCGCGCCTTTAATGTTTTTTGTGTGCAAAAGTTTGGAACATTTTTTCAGGGGATACTCAAAACGTTTCCTTAATTTTGATCGCCCCTTTCGCTTATTTGGATTTAAGCATGTCCAGCGAAGCGAGTCTGGCTTCCAAATGGACGCGACCTGATGATGTGGGTATGGAATCGGAGGACCACCTGCCGGCAACTCAAACTGTTGTTTTCCTTTCCAGTTCATAAAGCTGCAGCGGCTCAAACAAAAGAAGAACAAGTTGGCCGCACGTGTGAGCAACAATAACAACAAGCGGCCGGGACTCCAGGTGGACGAGACCGATAAAACCAAACTGCTGGAGGCCAAACTAGCCCAAAAGAGAAAGAACCCATTTGCCAAGTGAGTTCCGCACTTTCACTGTGAAACCCATTTACCCACTCCCGCGCAGATCCACAGACGATGCCAAGAAGGTGCGAATCGATACCGAAGTGCAGGAGCTCGAAACTGTGGTCACCGCCTCCTCCTGCTTTGTACGGGAAACCCCCACGCGTCCACCGCCCGCCAAGTTCGTCCTCCAAAAGTATGACCCGCAGGCCTTTGCCAAGCTCTTTCAGCAGCCCCAAAACAACGCCGAGGACGAGGACGATGCGGAGTTGGCCGCCCGACAGAAGCACACCAGCCACTTACCAGTGGACTGGTCGCTGAAGACGCGAGCTCGCTTCTTCTGTCCCACAGAGCTGCCAGCCATCCAGCTGAAGACCTCGCAGCTGGCCAGCGGACTCACCAGCTTCGTGCGCTGCATGGATCCGCAGCGCACAGAGAGCACGCTGGACATCTCGGACGCCACGCGTTTTAACCAGTGCACCTACTACTGGCAACATCCCCATCTGCCCTGGCTGACCCTCTTTCCGCGCACTGCAAAGGAAAACGTGGGCGTGGTGGTGGGCGAACGGGAACGAAAGGCTTTGGCCGAGGAGTGGGACTATAGCTTTCGCGGGCTGTTCCAATTGTTGCGGGCTCGCCAGTGCCCATATTTCTACCTGTGTGCCAACACCTTCACAGTGCTGTTCCGGGCTGCGGGAGTGGGCGGTCGGGCGGAGAGCCACGCTCTGGTCACTCCATCGACGCGGGGAATGCGCCAGGCCCTCCGGCAGGAGGGGATCGAGTTCAGCATGCCTTTGAAAAGTGAGGCCAACGGAAACGCACTCGACACCAGCTTTCCCGAGGAAAGCACTAGTAGCTCCTTGGGCCCAGAAAACGCCGATGAGGCACCCCCACCTGCTCAGGAAGACGAGGATGATGACGAGGACTGGCTGGAGAGTTTGGGCGTGGACGAGCGCGAGTTGAGACGCATACAATCCTCACATGCCAGGAAGCAGCAGGCTGCCGAGATGCGGGAGGATTTCAGCGACAACTCCCTGCTCCTCATTGATGGCGTAGAATGCCAGGGGTTCTTCAGTTATCTTTTAAATGCCAAGAGTGCCATTAGCACAGTGGGCCGCCTGGCAGGTGTCCCTCCCACTCTCTTGTCGCCAGTGGCCTTTCCCAAGGCCACCATGCAGCATTTGGTTCCGCGGTCCAAGAAAGTCCGCCTAGACGGCGTCGACTACTTCAGTGTGGACATAAAGGGCCTGATCCTGCCCACATTCCTGCCAAGCGTGGCTGAGTTGCTATGCGAGACGCGCCAAATGTTCAGTTCCACGTTGGCCAGCAGCGTCAACACACTGGCCTTCAGCAAGGCCACTCAAAAGCTGCTCGAGAGTCCGGAGGCGCCGCAGCCGGATGGAGAAGGAGAGGATGCCGCCGGGCAGGTCTTCGGTGAGCAGAATCTATCTGAGTGCGGGCTGCTACCAGGAGTGGTGGGTTCTATCTGCCGTACTGGGCAACATGCTGTTGGCCTTTTGGAGCGCGTTTGCTACCAAAGAGGCGAGGGATATGCATGGAGTTAGGGAACGAATTCACCACACTTGCGGCATCGCATTGAAGGGCAGCTTGCTTTGTAGCCTAATTCTTAATATGTACATTTTGTTACGTGAAATAAAATATTGTTCTAGCCAATTGTAAATGGAGAATGCTTGGTCTGACGAATAAGGTCTGCTACCAAAGCCTTAAAACTGCGTATTGCAAGAATGTCGATTAAGACGTATTCCAAGAAACGCACCAATCGGGCCATGAATTAAGCAACATTCGCAAATGGTTTAAAGTTTCACCGAGTTGCGAAATCCTCTAGACTTTTTATAAACAGTCGTTTAGTTAATCTTTAAGCGGGTCAGAAGAGTTATTTACATGGTTCCCCTGCACCTTCTGGAATTCAACTACCATCTGGTTGTGCTTCATCAGCCTTAATCTTAGTCTGTATATTTCGTTATGCGTAATTAAGTTGTGTACTAGCTAGTTGTCCACCATGATCAGTTCGTCGATGCTCCAGTCCTCGTAGGAGTGATCCGGCAGGTATCGGCGGATGATGATGGGGATCTTCTTCTGCTTGAGCTCCTTCATGGCGATCTGCAGGGGGTCCGTCTCCCCGTCCAACTCGACCATGATAGGCGCGCACATGGCGATCTGGAGGGCTCTAGTGCCCAAAACTCTGGCGCGCTCGTACTTGGTCATGTACTTGGTGGTGATGCGCTTGGACTTGGGAACACCTCCACCCCCCGCTCCGGCGGAGGCTATGATCTCGATGTTGTCCGCCTCCTCCTCCTGGTTGATGTCCTCGTCCACGTCCTCGTCGACATCGTCGAAGTCGTCGCCGCCAACACTGGAATTTTTACAAGCATCCGGTTAGAGAATTGGTACACTGCAATAGTACGTCTTCACTAACTCGTCGTTATCGTAGTCTGCGTCATCCATGCTTGGTTTCTTTTACTAACAACAAATAAAATGAAATAACACGAATTCGGCGTGTTTGGCACGCTTGTTCTTTTCTTTTGGTATTTTTGTAGTATTTTTTGTGAGGCACCGTAAGCCATCGTAAATAACGTAAGCAAGCGCAATCAAACGTAAGCAACGTAAGTGTCACTGTTAAATTAAACAGCGCGTCGGCGCCGCTGCTCTGCCGCTGTTAAATTTCGATGCATCTTAACAAGGGAAATCTCACGCGCTGGGCAACACCAGTACATCTCAAACTAGCAGGGCTGCACTCCCAGTGATTTCAAAGTGTAAATCACTGACAGGTCCGCGCTTATTTAAAATTAAATTTTGTTTAAAATTTGTACCGAAATTTTAAATTGTGTATTACGAAGAGATAGTTTATCTAACTTTATTCAATTGGTTTTTAACAAGCAAAATGTAGGTTTCATTAAAAGCGTGATACGTGTAACTCAATTAACCTTAACCTTTAGAGGAAGGCTGCTTACAAACATAAGCATTACATACAGTTGCGACAAAAAAAAACACCATTGTGTAGTTATTTTGTGTGCTCTAAAATGACAAATTTTTGAAATGCTTCCAATCTGTTTTCAAGAGTAGGTAAGGTGCGATTACGCCCTTAATGACTAAGGTTTTTCAACTAAGAATGATTTATAAAAAAAAATCAAAATTATGCGGATTCACCGTTTATGGCTCTCTACTGAAACTTCTGTTGTTCAGAGCTATTTGTTGTTCCTTCCTTTCCAGGGTATAAAGAAAAAATACTACTAAATAGTTCTTGGCAAAATAATAAATAAAATGGTGTTCTTTTTGGGTCATGAAAGCCACTGTAATGAGAAAATAAAAGGACAGTCACAAAGCAAATTTCTAAAGACAGTGCAAAAAATATATTATGTTCTTATGTAAATTCTTCAAAATAATGATTATTAGTGTTCTAGAACAAAAACCACATCAGACAACCTACAATTCAAAACGAAGTCCCCAGATCACGTTTGCACAAAATAATCTTGGTGAAGCTAGTATAATCGAAAGCATGTTCTCCTACAATGAAGATATATCATAAAATAAACCCATCAGGATCAACAAGATATTTTAATGTGTAAATTGTGTAATTTATTTTTGATGCCGATTTTAAATAAAGCCATAAAGTTTGTAAGAAGTTGAACGTATTGCCCTCGAAGCAGCAGAAAGGTTAGAAACCAAGTTTTTAATGCAAACCCAAAGAGAAACGAATTGGCCCTGGGCATTTTGGAAGAGTTACACCACAACATCCCCAAGGAACGATTCCGAGTCTAGTAACGTCAGCGGCGGTTGTTATTGTTGTTGTTCTAGCCCAGGCTCCAAACCAAATAAGTTTATCTTGAACTTGAGCTCACCACGTTAGGCAGGAAAATCGATAAATATTCACAATTTATTTCAACAATGTTTTCAAAATAAAAATGTACATACATATTTAGATCAGTTTAGCTGATTTTGTATCATGAAATATTATAGTTTGCACTTCAGGCTAAAATA
This sequence comes from Drosophila biarmipes, assembly GCF_025231255.1. Classification (NCBI taxonomy): domain Eukaryota; kingdom Metazoa; phylum Arthropoda; class Insecta; order Diptera; family Drosophilidae; genus Drosophila; species Drosophila biarmipes. The sequence goes on along the minus strand of NC_066616.1, from coordinate 4,302,809 downwards.
TCACAAAATTTGGCAGCTCATGAAAATAGTAGTGACTACTGAAAATTTAAAAACCTAACTAAGAACTCTAAATAACTCCAAAAATCATAATCTCTTTATATCTGGAATCTAATATTTAGTTGAATATCGTTGTTCTGCAATACGGAGATACAACGGCGTGGCACGACCATAAGGTCTTGGCACCGCTTTACAGGAATGTCATGCCAATCTTGCTGAACCTCAATCGACAGCTGAGATTGTTTATTGGTTTTTCAATAGGTATACCTCTCTTAACACCCCCCACAAGTTTTCAATAGGGTTTACGTCCGCGGACTGAGCTGGCCATGTCATTACTTCGATCTCATGTGATGCACCGTTACGGTCTTCTTTGGGAACTTTCGTCGAAATTCCTGGTTAGGTGGACGTCGAACATACTCTCTATAAGCAGTACCACCTAACAGAACCATTTTGCTCTTTTGCTTTTGCCCAAAGTATATTGCGCCATTTGTTAATGGTCCAGTCTCTATGCACTTTCGCAAACTCATTCCTGCAACTATGTGTTCAAAAGGGTACCTTTCTTGCGAATAAATTATTATCTCTCAGACGTCTTCGAAGTGTTTGAAGACTTATCGCCGGATCTTTTTTAATCCGCCCTGCGCGTTAAAAGTCATGGTAGACGAGGATCCAGCGAAGTTATCAATTTCCTTGTACGTTTTTCCATTCCTTAAAAATTATTTTAAATTTTAAAAATTATTTTAAAACAAACTCGCGCTGCGCAGGAAGCCCATGAATCTTCATGCCAAGCTTCTTCAACTGTTCCAGCTGACAGACAGACGGACGGACATGGCTACATCGACTCGGCTAGTGATCCTGACTAAGAACATATATACTTTATGGGGTCGAAAACAGTTACTTGTACCTGTTACATACTTTCTAACTAAGATTTTACTAAACGAGTAACTGGTATACAAATTTACATTTTAAAGTACAAAAAAGTATTGATACACATCGGTTGCAATGTTTTTTTCCGCAAAAAATGTACAATTTCCAACTAATTGTTGATGCAGAAAACAAAATTCAAAGAAATAGTTAAAATATTGACGTTGCAGGATTCGTGGGGAAAGGGTTTTATTTCCATTATATAAAGCGATTGAGGAAACTACGGTTCTTGGAATATAAGATTGTAACACACTTATATTGCTTCTTAACTGAACAGTTTTTTAAAGCGTTGCTTTGGTTATGTAAGTAAACCTCGAAACCACCATTTCAAGTAAAATCAGGTTGTTTTTATAAATAATTTTAAAGCCATTGCGTGCTTTGTCTTATATTAAACGTTGAACTTTGACTTCCGCCGCAATCCCTCATCTGTACGGACACTTGACGTACTCGATTCCCGAATTTTCTATGAAATAAAGAACCAAAATCAAATGAACTAAGATTAACCGACGAGTACAAACCGTAGGATCCCGGAAGGGCTCTTGGCGGATATTGTCGTGGCCCAGATGGGGGTGCTGACCGAGTTCTGGGTCCGTATGCTGAGGGAGGGGATGCGTATTCTGTTGGAGGAGGTTCATATGCGGGGAGAGGACGCGATCGCGGAGGTGGAGGTCTGGAAGGTCCCTGAGCATGATGATAACCGGGAGGACCGCGGGGAGGTGGATATCCGGGATGAGCTGTGTAAGGCGGATGGGATCTTTCGCGAGGTGAGTATTCCGGTTCGTAGTCGTAGTCAACACAGGTCCGAATGGAAACATTCCTTCTTCTTCCAGGACCTCGGTGGGTGGCGTCCCTATCAAATCGATTCAAATCAAAGTTGCCCAGAGCGTCCACGTCCTGCAGTCGCGTTTCATTCCTAGGGAGATACGGGTAGTACGCATCTTGGGGGTCTTGGCAGACTTCATCAATTGCTCGGACAGCTGGCTGGAGGGATCTCACGGAGTCGCTGTATGGGATCTCAGCTTGCAGCTCTGGGTCGCAAGGTACCGGATCCTCAGCAGCAACAGTCGCCGTCCTGCGACTCTCCACTTTGCGGTCATCGCAGTTGCATCTGGCGCCCAAGGGATGAAGGCACATTGGCTTTGTCCTCAGAAGCTCAGGCACGGAGTAGCCATCCGGGTGACATGCTTTTACCCTCCGTGCCCTCTGTCCGGCAGTTCCGTTTCCGGGACAGTTGTTGAAGCATCTCTGGGGCTTGTTTCCGGCGGTGCAGCAAGCCCTTGGCCTCACTGGTTCCGGTGCCGAGGCACAGCAGCACTTCTGACGGGGCTTGCAGGCTGGAGTAGCAGCCGGAGGCGGCACAGAGGTAGGAGTAGGGGAAGGAAGAGAGGGGCAACAGCAGCTTGTCGTCGTCTTGGGAGGAGGACAACAGCAGCGGGTTTCTGGATCCAGTGCTCTATTCGGAGGCCTTTGCGAGCGAATCACGAAGCAGTGGCGACTGCGCCTCTGCTCCGGATTCCTGTGGCTCCCATGGAAGATCCTCTCCTCGCAATCCTGCGACGGCCCACGACCCACTTGACTGGAGCTCGGAGTGTTCCCTGTCCGGAGGGAAGTCATTATTGGATGCATTCCTAAAAACACTACGGATTCTACTTGCCCATTGGCGGTCACATTGGCTTTATTGAACCGGAAAGCAATGCAATACTGGAAATTTAGCTGATTTAAAATTTTGGAGAACTGTCATGATGTGAGTGATTGGGGTCTGCGTAGCCTGCTCAGTAGCGCCTGCTGGGATCTATCGCCTCCCCTCACTGGATGATGCACTTCTTCTGCTTCTTCTGCGACCGACAGTGTCCGCACGAGTTCTGGTTCTGGTGGTGATGGTTGCGATAGGGCTGCGGACCCCTGGGCAGGCTCTGGCCGCAGGTCACGTTGGCGTGGGTGGGCTGGGCCATAGCCTGCTGCTGCTGGTTGGGAGGCGGGGCCACAGGCGGCGCACAGTAGCACTCCATTTTGGCCGGCTTTTCGTGGCAGGTGCAGCGGGTCTCCATGACGGGCGGTTGCTCCCGGGGCCCCCGGCTGCAGGTGATGTGGTCCGCCTGGACGGCGGTCGGGGGGTTGCGGTTCCGGTTCTGTGTGCAGGTGCACTCCACGGTCGGCTGTCCTCGGTTCTGGTACAAGCTGCATGGGGCAGGGTCACCAGGCGGCTGGTAGGAGTTCACCTGGCAACCACCTGCCACGGGTGCAGCTCCTGCCCCCTGGCCCTGGCAACCACCTGCCCCAGCTCCTGCCCCCTGAGCCTGGCAGCCACCCGCTCCTCCACCATACCCCTGGGGTCCCGGATACGGACAGCTGTCCGGCATCTGCTGCTGTTGCGGCTGGTGGGCGTACGAGGGCGGCGGGCGGTGGGGCGGCTGCTGAGGGGGCGGAGCTCCGCCGCTAGTGCCGCAGGGACAGTTGTTGCACTTGCCACACGGAGACGCTGCCGGCGATAAGGTAAGAGATCTGCGGTCGGCACTCCACTGCGCATTCTATACTCACACATTTTCCAAAAAAGAGGTTTACTTTCGATTCTCCCCACAGGCTGTGCTACAGGCAGCTAAAGCAAAATGACAACTCCGAACAGAGTTCTCTAATCAGGTTTACTGTCTACTGCACTAACTTCGAACCTGTTATGCTCATCAAATTTATTGTTTTATATTCCCGGGCAGCACATATTTTAGAGGCCAACATTTTGATTTCACTAGAGGAGTCGATAGCCATGTCCGTCTATCCGTCTGTCCGTCCGTCTGTCTGCCTGACCGCCCGGTTCTACGCAAACTAGGCTCTCAGTTTTTAAGCTATCCGAAGCAGGTAGAATTTTTTAATTAGTTTTGAATTTCATAGATTATTTTATCAAAATCATAAGAACGATCGGAAAATTGAAAGGAAAATAATATGAAACAAATTGTGTTTTTTTTTATATAAAATGTATTGATTTATTTTTTAAATAAATATCGTCATCTATAAAATATGACAGTTCACGTAATGATAAGGAGTACTAAAAAATGTGCGCAGGCAACTACTAAAAAATTAGAAATTCGAAAAAAAAACAAGAAAGACTCCAATAGTAGTGCTGCAACTATCAGATACCTGTTACTCAGCTTAAGGGATCAAAAGAGAAATGGATATATATAAGCAGCAAAGCGATATTGTATGGCGCCACCGACCCGATATTTCAATATAGTGTAATGTGGGCGTCAGACAGATTTATGCGTTTTGGACGTTTGTGGGCGTGGCAAACTTTTTTGTTAAGTAAACCGATAGGTGTTGATGAGACAAATACATCCCAATTGTCTAGCTTTGTTAGTTCCCGAGATCTCAGCGTATGAACATACGGACGGACATGGCTAGGTCAGTGTGCTTTTACTTCTTACTATTACTTTTTGGAAGGGCAGCTTGTGGGTTGGGCCAATTATACCCCACACTTTTAAAGATATGAGTGTTTTCGATTTTTTTTTTTTTTGCCGTAAGGCTGATATTTTTGAGTTGAAGAAGGGTTCTCTTTGGTACTCTCTTTCATACATTTATTCGTATTGGTGGTGACTTTTTCTTCCTGAAAGTTGGCTTACTCCGCACACAATCTTTCAGATCGACAAAGTAAGCGGTCCACAAAAAGGAAGAGGCAGGCGAAGAGCCCACCTTACACTTATTCCGTCATGCTTGGAAACAAGTCGCGACTGAAAAGCTCAGTTGCCGTTCTGTTCTCCGTCGGTGCAAAACGATCGCGCGAGGTAGATGCAGTGAAAACACAGCTTATTAAAATGTGTTGAGGTCTTTGTCATCCAGCTAAAGCGAGCTCTCCGCTTCCTCGGAACCAAGGAAGTCTTTTTCACAGCGCAGACTTGAGTTTAGGTGGATACCAACTACTTAACTCGAACTCAATGGAATGCACGGTGACTGCACGAAAGGCGACGTGCGGCACTCTCACAGAGAGTAGTCAGTTCCCGTTAGATTGGAAGTAAACTTCTCCCAAAAGCCTTGTGCTCACACATGTTTGTTTGAGTGACTTTTCGTTATTTTGAGTTGTTATCTGATCATTATACCATGCAGCTGCTCATGCTCCAATAGACCAACAACATCAACGTGTCAGCAGATTGCCGACTTCCCAGATACTTCAAGAAGCTAAAGCGATCGCTTGAAATATCGCTTTGGGATAGGGAAAATCACTCTCGTCGGCAAAAAAGAAGCCACTTCGGCGACGCTTCTCAGAGGTTATTTTTTTAATCTTCCAGATGTGACTTCCTAGCTATAAATGTATATTTCTTTATCTCTTAAATCTGTGCTCTTGACGTTAAACGATAGTTTTTTCGTCAAATTGCTTGCTGGTCATCGGCTGTGCCGACAATCGATTCTGAAGCGACTCTCTCTCTCTCTTGATAGTTTCATAAAATATTTTTGTGTATGTACTTAAACCAATATGAAAAAGCCTTACCCATCTGTTTCTGATATCGACTTTTGTGAGGAATAACTCTAGTTAATTCGTCTAAATAAATAATTCTAAATCTAGCTTGCGTAAAAACGGACGGACGGACGGATTAACCCAACAAGATCTAGGTCGCTTCATATTGTCTTCTTCCATAATAACTAATGCTGTAACAACAGTAGATATTACAGCATTCGTTTCTTTTCTTTATATTATATATTTTATTCGTTTTTACTATCTGTTGTTTAATATTTTTGGTTTGTATTTAAGCCAATGTGACTGTAAATTTATACGCAGATTTATATGACATTAATCAACACTGGGCACACAAAATATAATGGTCTGAAAATAGTAAATAATAAATAGTAAATAAATATATCGTACACAAATGTAAAAATGCTGAACAAAGGACTTTTTTGACAAAAAAAAAGTGATTGATAAGGCTTAAATTCGTTTTTGCTTATAAAAAATACAAATTTAAAAAGTGTATCATTCATTTATCGACAACACAAAAAAGACATTGATTATGTGAAACATCGATAGTATCGATAGTTCCATTTGTGTTTCATCATCTCGCCCATATATGTATGTATCTTGTTACGCTGAACCGACGACTGTGTCTTTAACTACAATCGTTTTAGTGTCTTGCAGTTTCTGTTCGCATCGTTGCAGCACAAAGGGTCCTTTTTACTTGCGAATGTGTCTTCATAAATATCTTATAATAAACATAACGATAAACCACCCTTGTTTGACGCAAAATGACGAATTTTAAAATGTGTCGCATTGCTACAAAATGATCGGCCGAGGCCGCTACTATAAATGTGTGCGTGCAGGCTAAAAAGGGAAAACCAATTCTCATCCATATGTTCGAGAAGGGTGCGCGCGCGACGGCTGGTGGGTGACTCGCTCTTGATTTCACCATTTTTTTATACACCCGGTGCTCGTTGAGAAAAAGGGTGTACTAGAGTCGTCGGAAAGTGTGTAACAGCTAGAAGGAAGCGTTTTTAACCCCATAAAGTGAATATATTTTTGATCAGTGTCAGTAACAGAGTCGATCTAGCTATGACCCTTTGTCGCCTGTCCGTATAAACGCAAGAGGCTTTGGAAACTATAAGGCATTTAATGTTGCGATTAGGCATGAAGAGTCTTTGACTTTATGCGAAGCACACATTGCTTCATTGACCTCTTTAATGCCGATAATGCTGTGCCCCCATTTTTAATATTTTGTAAAAGGTTAAGTTGAAATCTGTCGCGATTACAATACCCGCATACTTGCCGAAAAACTGTTAAAATCAGACCATTCAAATAAGTAAATCGACGTTATGTGGCGTGTTGCTGTGGTGTACACTCTGTTAGTTCGATAAGCTCGACTAATGCGCTTTCTCTTGTTTTAAAATGTTTTTGTTTCATTTAAAATTTCTATTGCAATAACAATTTAACTGTAATTTATAATATGTATACTACACATATTTAAAGAAAAAAAAAAAAAAAACCAATGGGCGGATAGTGTTCCTCTTTTCCTGAAGTAGCTGAACATTGTAATCCCTAAAACAAGGAAAAACGCTATAGTCGAATGCCTCGACTATTAGATACCCGTTACTCAGCTTAAGGGAGCAAAAGGATAATGAAGATATATAAGCAGCAATGCAATATTTTAGGGCGCCACCTACCGGCTTCTTCAGTAGATGTTATGTGGGTGGCATGCAGATTTAAGAGTTATGGCCATTTGTTTCTATCATAAACTGTAGGCGTGGGTCTGACCAAGAATATATATACTTTATGGTGTCGGAAACGCATCCGTCTACGTTACATACTTTCCGACGAATCTAGTATACTCTTTTACTCTACGAGTGATTGGTATAAATAGCTCCAATGTAATCATTGTTTTTTTCTACAGTTACACTCACTTTTTCCTAGAAATATATATGCTAGTACTTGCCCTCGATTTACTTTTGCCACGAAATACCTGGACCATGTACACAAACGTACGTATGTAGGATTAATACCATACACGTTCAACAGCGGAAACAGGATCAAAATGTTATTTGAGAAGGATAATATTGTCTTTGATGAAGAGGAAAACGAGATGAATACTCTTGATATATATGAGAATGAGCGCCAGGGCAAGGTATATCCATATCCCTTTTTTCTGGCGGATGATGACACGTGGTACAGAAATGATGATGTATTCTCAGTGGCCTGTCCAGAAGCCATTCCTATTACCCAAAAGGTACGTTTTTGTAACACTCAAATTAGAGATACACATTTACACAAAGGAGAAATCGCCTTCCTTTCATCTATTAACAGCCGGAGGCCGCCCACACCAGAATCGGAACCACTCATGCCACCCATGCCACCCCTGCCGACGACCTTCCCAACCCGATCTCCGCCGAGCTCATCATCTGCGACAGTAGTAGTAGTGACGGCGCCGACGTCGTGGCCATCCAAAACCCTGTCACCTCCACTCTGAAGAGATCAGCATCGTCCTCCGTGGCTCATAAGCATTCTCAAAAGATCATTCTACAAAAGAGGCATTCGACTCGAGATACCCCGGAATACATAAGGCAATTTCTGCCTTTTGAGATGGTAAGAAAACGTTTTAAAATACATTTCTTTAATAGAGTTTTACAAATATCGCTCATAGACTAAAAGAGTTTTCTTTTTAACATTTGATGAAAGAGATATGTATATTTTTTCAATAGGGAACCCACAAAAGTAGATCGATAGGGACAGCAAACGAAATCATATGTTTATACCCGCTACTCGTAGAGTAAAAGGGTGTACTAGATTCATCAGAAAGCATGTAACAGGTAAGGGGAAGCGTTTCCGACCCCATAAAGTACATATGTTCTTGATCAGGATCACTAGCCGAGTCTATATATCCATGTAGCGATCTTCCTTGTTCAATAATTATCTTCAGTAAAGTTTTTCATTTCATAAGGGAAAGTTATAAAATCCAACCAGGAACTGAAATTATCTGTACTTCTGCAAGCGGGCCCGTAATGGCCGTTTCATAACGAGCTTCATACATAAGACATCAAATCTACTTTCACTAAAAAGAATAATTCAATGATATCCAAAGCTGCGCTTTAATACTTTACATGCGATTATCTTGATGCATATTTTTCTATGAAGCTAGTTTTCACTCTTAGAGAAATTGGCTCTTAAAGTAGTATAACTTTCGACAAGCCCGCCGACCGAAATCCCAGCATTAAATTATCTTTATTAATTTACAGTTCAAACAGGCCTTCAAAAGAAGCGATACCTCCCAACTAGAAATCGAAGAGGATAAAAGCGTTACCTCCGCAGTCTCAGGTTCAGTCTCATGCGTCACCACCAAAAAGACCCTGAATGCCGAGGTTCCCGACCCCAGCTTTGGCGAAATAGAAATCCTGACTATTGACCAGGTTAGTTATTGTTAAACACGATCTTATTAATTTTAAAATTTTTTTAGTTACTGCAAATGAACGGGCTTTCCAACTAATCCTCAGCATTTTAAAAGATCTGTTCTCTCTTTAAATTGTAGGTCGATAACAACGACACTAGTACTAGCACCTCCAACACCTCCACCACCGAAACGGAAAAAGCAGACCTCATAGACAACGTTCGCAGTGCCGAAGACGAGACCACCAACGAATCAACCATCTCATACTGTGAGGAATCCAACAGCCCAACAGCCTCGTCCGGTTACCCTGTAGTTAGTACCACCCAGTTTATCCCCTCGCCTGCCGGTGAAAATAAGGCCCCTCGGAAAAGAGGACGTCCTGCCAAGGATCATGCGGACGGACCCGATCCCCAACGCATGTTGCGCATGAACTCCAAAGAAAGAAAGGCCTACGAGGAGAGGGTCAAAAACAACGAGTCGAGCCGCATGTCGCGTCGAAAGAAGAAAAAACGCGAAGAGGAGGAGATGAAAGCTGAGGAGGACCTTGTGGCCGAAAATCTGCGACTCCGAGAACTGGTCGATAAGCTGTCGTCCCAGGAACGCAAGCTGAAGAAGTTTTTGATAGAGCAGAAGAAGTAGCAATTGCCTCAAGATTCATAATTTTTAAAGCAATTTTATTTAGTACTCGGCGTTTTATAGAAAATAACTATTTGTAATGAAAAGGCGGGAGGTATGTACTGTGATTATCCTAGCCCTATTTAGCTTTAATTTTCTGAAAACTCGGGTTGCTCCTCATTCTTTAACAGAACATTGAATATCAAACTATTTTTTAACTCATAGATTGCATAATATTTTTTTTGGCACAGATTATAGACCAAAATAGATTTTACATTTTTTAAGACTGATTTGATTATCTTAGGTATAAACAGTCACTGACTAACTCTCTTCGAGCGCAGACGCCAGTGCCCAATTTTGTTTTTTATCTCTTTTATTTTTGTTCCATCCACACCACTCATCGCTTATAAATGGTCATTTATTGTGTCACGTGCCTTTGATATGTAATCGAAGGCACATGTTTACGAATCAAAGCTTAAAGTTATATGTTCTTAGCAATGCTTTGCGACCGCAAATTTATCATTATATATTTCATAGACCCTAAAAATAAAGTTCAGAATATTTCTGCACATTTCTGTTTACCGTGCGTTGAATATTTTAAGCAACGAAATATTAAACATCTTTAGACTCTGCAATGGAACCAATGGAAATGCTGGTAAAAACAACAAATGTTGGAGACAAATTTTATAAACTTTGTCAAGATGCCTTCTTGATTAAGATGCTTCTTCCTTATTAATGTCCGCGATGACGAGTTCGGGAAAGAACTGGCTGACCGAAGTGTACACTTCGTATTCCAATTCTTTACAAAAACAGACGTCAACTCTTTTGGATGTTATTCTCGTAACATTCGATCTGAACAACTTGCTTAGCAAACTAGACGTCCTGGCACTCAATTAGGGTAAGGAAATACATCCACATCAATATGAGGTGTAAGACTTGCTTACCCAGTAAGCTAATTGCTTTATACACAAACTGTGTCCAACTCGAACTCGTTACCCAATACAATCAATGAATGTAGCTTATTCTGCGTCAGTTTAAGCTAGTTATTTAACATGGAGTATAAAAGGAATCACGAATAAAAATAATTAATTTATAACCGAATAAGCCTACAGAAGACACTCTAGCACATAACTTTAATACTTTTGGTGTCCGTCGGGTTTTAGTGGTATTTTTGGAAACGACAGATCTAAAAACCAATTCTCCACACAAAATACTGTGATCGAGCCCGTAACTTCAACAGCTAAGGGAAAACAAAAAAAAAATGTTCCACACATTTAAGTGCCAAATGTCAATCATAAACCATATAAATTATGAAAAATCATTAGCTTTTTATAAATAACTGTCTTTTCTGAAAATTGGCGATCCTTTACAAATGCTACGTCACGTATATCTTCCGTTTTTACCGGCGAAAAAAAATATCGTTTGTCAGGGTCCTCTAAATACCATTAAAATACATCACAACAACAACAACGCTGTTATAACAGACTCCAATAGCATATCAGAACAAATTAAAGAAATCTTGGTGAGGTACGGAGCTGAGGAAGGTCAACAGCTCTTAAAGAATCTTACCTGTCCTCATCATATAATTCTACCCCAATATCTCTAACATCTCGGAGTTCAGACACCCCCTCTAGGCTCTAGGCCCTGGCACTGATAGAATTTCCTATACCATCTTCAAACAGATCGCACAATGTCTTAAGCAGATACTCCTTGAAATTTATATCGCACCCGCACTTATCCCATCCTTTCAATACAAGTATAACTTTTATTTTTCGCCAAAATTTCTGGAATATCACCATTATCTAAAGTCTAGGAGCATTCTTAAGGATACATTATCACGACCCTTAGCCGGGTTACGAGAATTAAGAAAGTCGAAAAGTTTACGTTCAGAGAATCTTGATATAAAGACTTTAAAGAAGGAATCGTAGTGTTAGGTACTGTGTGTTTTTGTTTAGAAAATCCCTATGTTCTCAGTCAGGAATTGCAGTATTAAATGGCTTAATTTGTTTTTAAAACAAAAACGGCGATTGGGGGCAAAAATCTTTCGTAAGTTTATTGTGGTTTTATTTTCTCAATTTGTATTTAATTTATTTAAATTATAATTGGAAAGTGATTAATACGTGATATCTTGGAGTTTATTGAGGACTGGGTAACGTTACGATTGAAAGTGACATCAATTGACAAACTGTATGATTTAGTTTAGTAAAAAAACAAAAAAATATCAATTTTATTTGTCGTTTACATTTTTTTGTTTATATTTAACCGTGACCGTATATTTAAACGCACATGTTAACTCATTAATCAACACTGAAGAAATAATGGTCTAAAAGTAGTATTTTTGGAACAATTTTTGTTGAGTTAAGTACTAGGCCTAAAGGTCTGCGCACACAAGAGCGGTGCGGCGCGTGGCTGCACGACGCTGAGCTGCGCAACGCCGCAAACCAAAATTTAAAAAAAAGGGAAGAAAAAACACAAAAAACTCGGCAAAGTCGTCTTTAGGGGGTCGGAGCAGCTACCAGTCTTGCTAAAATGCTGGGCGTCTTCCTGCAGCATCAGCGGTACAAATCCGTGCCCTGCTTCAACTCCCTTAAAAGTCCATGTTGCCATATTGGGAATCGGAAGTACACTGCAGATGGCACGGAGACGATGGTGCCTCAAACTTCTTATTAACACAAATAATTAAATTACACCAATTTTTCGCGGCTTGACAGTAAGACCATGCTATATGCTTTGCGGGTCAAATTTAAAATAGTCGGTCCCACTGAAAAGAATAATATTTTTCGACTAGTGGAACTCAGCCGCGTTCAGCGCGGTATTTAGATGAGCCAAGGAAATACTATAAAATACCAAACTAAGCGTTGACTGCAGCCTGTGGCTGTGTTCTAGAAGAAGTGTGAAAAAAAATATAAAAATGAAAGCAAATGCAAGCCGACCCCTCTTATTTGATGGCCATATTTTTTCAGTATTTTTAAGTTTACGCTCAAACTCAAGAAACCGTTAAGCGAGATACAAGTTTTTTGCTCTTTCTCTCCGAAAATCCGCGCAGCTGCGAGAGAGCGTCAGCGGTCCTACCTAGTCTAGTCCACATCTGGTAACACTGGGCTCATGTTTTTTTTTCAGGCGAGCGGTTCGGACGTATCTCTGCTTCGCGCTGTGTTTTTGTAACGGCCACGGAAGTGCATTCCTAATTGTTCTCGCAAATTCTTTGTGTTGCCTCCGCTCCGCGAAAAAGGGGTTAAAAGCGTGGCGGTGACAGTGCCAGAGCTCTGGGAAATGTCGGAACGCCGTTAACTCCATACCGCTATTTTCTGAATTGCTTGTGTGCAGGCTAGGTGCAAGTGTGCGAAACTGCAATGCGTATCCGAATCGAGTTTTCTTGATTTCCCAACCAGCCAAGGAAAAGCCGTGCAACTGCAACCTGAGTGCAGCAGTACTTGTATGGATAAACGGACCTACCTGTCTACTAGGTGAGTTTCCAACCAGATCGACGAGTCGGAGACCGGCACTCCAACTGGAAGAACTAGAATAGGGCACTAGTACACCAGCACTTGAGTTGGAATAGAGGCAGAATTTCAAGCCAGACACACGCATACCAGCGCACACCCTCGGATCTGTGTGCGTGCGCGGGTTCCCAGCTGAGTTGTTGCTGCCTCCACAGCTGTATTTTGTTCTGATAACGGCACCAGTAGTATGGAGATGCCAGCTGTCCCTGTCTCCCCACTCGCTCCGTCCCCTTCTGACGCACTACTGCTACGCCAGGGCAGGCGACCCGAGACTGTCATTGTTTTGGGTGCGAAGGGCCACCCACAGTACCGACTCCGCAGTACTGCGCACTCCATAAGGGCTATCTGGGCAGTAGAATTCCAAAACACTCGCTATCCGCCCGCACGTCAGCTCCAAGTCTCTATACGGACCTGAATCTATTGAATTAAGCATTTTGAAATGAACAATGTGCAGTGAACAACCGAAGCTCAGAATTAAGCAAAACGTAAAATATTTCGGTTGTGCAATTACTCATTAATCCATTCGACCTTGTATCTGAAAAATAAACCAAGTCAGAGTTTGGGCATAAGTTCAACAGAACCCTTTTACTGAGGAAAAATGTTGTGTTATATAAACGACAGTCCCATTATTGTGATTATTGCAAAAACTGTGATATTAGGGTGGACACTATTCTCAGATCTTAATGTTATGTTTTAAATATTTATATTTTTGTATAATTATAATTCGAAAATCTTTTTGAGCTACGAATTAGGTGAGTTTTCTTGCGGGCCGGCGCTTTAAAGCACTGATTAATGCCCTCTAACATGTCAGAGGGAGCCTCCCCGAGATGTTTATGATTTTGTGTGGCTCTATTTCACTGTTACTTGCGTGTACCGTCGAAAAGGTCAGACGTGCGTTGATCTATGGCTGCGGTAAAGCGGGTCAAGACTAAATAATGTCACAAAGGGTGAAACCAGGATGGGTTAGTGTCGTTATGAAGTTATACTGGCTACACAATAACACTAAACCTAGTTAAACGAGCTTGTTATATTAATAAATTTGCCATGTATATTTGGTTTTCATCTACCCCGTTTTCTTATCAGCAATTTCGTTTGATACAGCACACATTTCCGCTCTGAGGTTGTTTTTTCTTGGCATTGTCTTAGGTCGAACCACATGTACTAACTTCTTCGCTTTGTTAAATAATTACTGCTGTCATGCGCTCTAATATTGGAGTGAGTCAGAGAAATGTAAGGTTATCTGAACTTAATGGTAAAGCACCTCATATATTAACTATCGATTGGGCACAAAAGTTCTGACAAAAAATTTCGATCAACTATTCCAGCCCTAAGCTTCTACACAAAAATATTTTGCAGTTGTTTCGCATATTTGCATATTGAGTTTCATCCGTGTTTCTAATGCTGACGAAGCATTCATTTTAGCCAGCCATGTGCCCTTTAAGCTGAACTTTATGTCATCGATCTTATCACCCATATACCATATGTATATATGTGTCTTATACGGTCTTACGTGTCATGCAACCCACACAATTTCTGAGATTACTGATACATAGGGTACTAAAGCACTCTATTGTTATTGTTTGAGATACTGATAGGCGAGTACAGATTAAACAGCAAAAACGAATGGTTCTGCGCGAAAAAGGCACATATAATAATCGTTACGCTTAGCAAAATGTTAAATACTTTGTATGTGCTATCTTTTGTATTGTTTTGTTCGCTTAGCACATTTTGAGTTCCAGTTTATCCCAACAGATCACTTGCATGTTCGCTAATTAGCAGTGTCTAAATAATTGGCAGTAATTATCAATGAAAAGCCAAAAGGCCTGTTTGTAGTTCCTACTATATGAACAACTATAAACATTTTATAAAAGTAACTCCACTGGGAAATTGTTTCAATCGTCGTTCATAAATGAGAAATTACCTGGTTCCGTTTCTTTTTAGGCCCTCATTTGCAGGGACTTCCTTGGTAATATACATATTTTATTTAATTTACTTTGAGTGTATATATAGCAACACATTTCACGAGGGGACTACATTTGTGTTCTCTTCATTCCTTTTATGATTGAATTGTGCGCAGGAGTGGGAGGTGAATAAATATTTATTTTATTGGTATTCTGGTTTGTTGGTGCTGTGCTTATTTATAAAGAACGTATCCAATTTGAATGAAAACGTAATATTAAAAGATAATTACTTTTTGGCACCGAAAAGGCAACGAGTAGGGCATTCTATATTTGGGTGGTGCAATTACTTGTAGGGCGAACGTGTGCCAAATTTCTAATGATCTAAGTATAACAGCTCGTGGGCTACATAATTTCAAATTTATAAAGTTATTGCCAGACCTCATATATATTTAACAAATGCAATTAACCAGTAGCCATGGAAAGATAAAACAATTAGCCCAAAATTTGAATAATAATGTTTATAATGGAGGCTATTATTGCTCATCGCAATAATTCTCAGTGACAAAGAGCTAATATATTATTAAAGCTAAGCACTATGGACCTTTGCTATCGTGTTTCGTTGACATGCCAGCTGAAAATCAACAATAACACACACTTATCCCTAATATTTGCCTGGCCATTAGCAGATCTTACAGGGGCTCTCCTCGGCCAATGTCAAGATATAAAGCCAGGAAATGCGCCTAAGCGGCTTGAAGTTCAGGTGCAAACGTGGACAAGGTCCGAGGTTGTCTTAATGATATGCCTCAACCAGCAGCCGGTTATTGCAGTCCGGCCAAGATTGCTCGACCGATTCAAGGCGAAGGTCACCGGCTGCACGCAACTCGAGTGGGGAGAACTCGTTTCCAAGCGGCTCGGAACTCGAACACAGCTTCCCCCGTAAGCTTATGTCTCCGAGTCCGGGGCGATTCTAAAACAGATTTTTTGCGGTCTTGGGTGCCGTCGTTCGTCGTAACCTTGAGGAGCTTCGTTGCTCATACGCCGAGTGAGACGGGCTTTGTTGAGGCGCGTTCTGCTTTCTGGCACTCGAGAGTGTGCGACTCTCTAATTAGCAACAAAAGGTTTGCCTTGTTAGCCAACTAACTAAGCCCTGAACACTTCTCAAATTATTTGCATATTTTTGCTGGCACATACGACTGTGTTTGCTTTGGCCTCTTCGAATGTGAAATACGGCGGTCCACTGTTGGCGGTGTAGTTTAAAGAACTTCGGTACCTACTAAATGTTTATCCGAGAACATATTTGTTCTCTTTCTCTTTGGCCGATTCCAAGCAATTGTTTATAGCTAGTGAATGAGCAGCCATAAAGTTTACGATCCGAACATGAATTGAATGCGGAACCTGTTTGGTTCTGGTCAAGCGAACTATGATTCAGACTGCAACTTTAAAGTGGTTCAAAAGGTATTATCATAGCCGTTACTGCTGCGATCTTTTTAATGTTCTTTGTCTTACCCATACATTTTGAATGCCTTTTCCAGGCCGACCCTTAAAACTGCAACCAAGAGGTCATTCAACTCATTTTGGCTGGAACTTACTGCATTGTATTTTCGGTCTTCCCTTTCCATTGAGTGGCACACAATGTAAACCAGTTTCTTTTACATGTGCGCAGTTCTCCCGACTGTTCAGTTCGGCGAGCTATGAACACGAATCGAGCCAATTATGTACATTAACTCTTGCGAACAACTTCTGCGAATGTGCAATTTTTTGTGACCGATAAGCTGGTAACAAAGGGAAACCGAATCGCACGATAAAATCAAAAATTTTAGGTTTATTACGAACTCGTGCCCTACTTTTATGAACATGTCCCAGGTTAGTTAGGTGTATGGGAGCTGTATTCAGTTGTTGAACCATAAAAACTAGTTAAAAATAACCAAGCCTTTAAATATAAGTTAAATTTGTTTATGACGAAATAATTATATTCACGATAAGCTTATCGTAGTTACTGACGAATATAATTCGTTGCGATAATTTCTAAACTGAATCATAGGCATGGCAAAACGCGCAAGAATTTATGATGGCTAAACATCGTTTTCAAAATGTTTTTTAAAGTTTATACATTTTGTTTAACAAATAAACAATATACTAATGTCCTAATGGGGGACTTCACGATCAATGGAACCATTAACTTATGTAATCACTTTTAGAAAATACTTTATTTTTCCGCCTCTCCAGAGTTTTCATTGACAAATTGTGCCCATGCTAATGACAAAAGCCACCAGGTGAAAGATTTGAAAATGTCTCCCCAGAGTTGATTGAGTCACCTCTGTTCCCAGTCCCCTCTGCCTTTTCCGTCCCATTTTCATTATCGACACCTCTCAGTAAGTAATTAAGAGTTGAGGGGCTTACGTAAATTGCAAGAGTCACAAAGGGCGAACATTAAACGGAAAGAGAATGGAGCGCCGTAACTCAGATTTGTTTCGATGAGTACCAACAATACCTGACTATCTTCCTTTTCCAGCCGACCCTTTCTCACTGGTATTTTAAATACAGTTGGATTTTTTAAAGTTAATTTTCCATTAGGACTGTATAAATACGTTCACTGCATCCAAAGAAGTAGGATTTAAAAAATATGATACATTCAATATCAAACTCGTTTAAACAAAGTCAATAACCTATTTTAAAATATGTGTAAAACTCATTCATGGTATTTTAAATAATTCTGCTTTTGTTTCTTATACCGCATATTTCGTAGTATTTAATATTTTACAATTAATATATCTTTGTAATATTATGTATTCCAAACCAAGTCCTACATTTTCGAGTTTAATTTTTTAAGCTTCACTGTATTCCTAATTAAAACCTGTTTTCTTCGCATAGTGCCGACAAAGCTGACGACGTTGAGGGAGACAACGGCCAGTCGAGATGACGCAGACGAAGCAGCCAGGGGGGTCGTCCACCTCGGCCGCTGACTTTGTGGCTCCCGTCACCTCCACGAGTGCATCCAAATTCACTCCCTGCTCCACCTCCGCCCACGATGTCTTGCTGAACAATTTCCAGCTGAAGAAGAAGAGCTACCGGGTCCTGCTCCATGGGCAGCAGTTGGTGTGGGAGCGTCTGCAGAAGATCAAGCAGTCGGTTCATAACAACGAGACCAAGGCTCCTTTGCCACCTGACCCGCCTTGCCAGCCTGGGGGTATATCCTCCTACGGGCCACAAAGTCATGTGCTCCACCTGGACGATGTAATCAGCATTAGGAGCGGGGACACAAAGGCAAGCTCCCTCAAACCTCCAACACCGCCAGGCTCTGAACGCAGTTCCAGCTGCAGTGGCGACGGTGCGCCCGGAAAGCCTACCAGTCAGTACCTGACCATTAACTATGCCATGAGGCTGACCAAATCCCAAACGGACTGCAATCGCTGGGAGCTGAGGAGACTCACCTTCTTCAACTCAGATCCCTACATTGTAAGGCAGTGGGATCAGGAGCTGCAAATCCGGCTCCAGAGCTCCTCGCCTACTCGAATGCGAGTACGTCGGCTTTTGGTTTTTATAAACCCCTATGGAGGTCGTAAAGCGGGAGCCCAGACCTACGAGCGCCATGTAAGACCCATTTTCCAACTCGCTGGAGTGGATGCCACCTGCATCACCACCCAAAGGGCAAACCAAGTGAAGGACATACTGCTGAGCCACGACCTCGGAGTATACGATGCGGTTTGCTGTGTCGGAGGCGACGGAACCGTGGCGGAGGTGATCAACGGACTGATATTCCGGCAGATGCGGGATCTGGGATTGGACGAACAGCGCCCACCCTACATTCCAAGACCGGCTCTGCCAGTGGGCGTAATCCCCGCCGGCAGCACCGACACCATTGCTTACAGTATGCATGGCACGGCGGATGTGAGGACAGCGGCCATCCATGTGATTCTGGGCCAGCACCGTGGCCTGGATGTGTGCAGTGTTAGCAATGGTCAGACCCTGCTCAGGTTTTGCGCCAGTGTTTTGAGCTACGGCTACCTGGGAGATGTGGCCGCCCAAAGTGAGAACTACCGCTGGATGGGACCGCGGCGCTACGAGTACAGTGGCGTCAAAGCTTTTCTAAGTAATCGTGGCTACGACGCGGAGTTGAGGATGCTGGAAGAGCCCGATCTACTGCTGACCACGCCCCTAGAAGAGGTCCCGCAGAGTCCGGACAGCGTGTGCTCACTGGGTGAGTCGGTGCCCTCCGTTTGCTATGCCAATTGCCAGCGCTGTAGCTTTGCTAGCAGCATACAGGAGCAGCGATCTTCTCTGTTCATTCAGGAAGAATCAAGAGAGGCAGAACGGATTCATCGAGGAGAACCAGAGGACTCCCATCTAAACCCCAGTGAGGCTACTCTGTTAAGACCCCGTCCACGACCAGAAAACCTTCAGTTGCCTTCTGGCTCTGTTTCGTCAATGAGAAACCTCGGAAACGATCAGTGGAAGGTGGTGCGAGGTAACTTCTTTATGATCTGCGGAGCGAACATCACGTGCGCTTGCGCCAGGAGTCCCAATGGCATCTCTCGCTACAGTCACCTGGGTGATGGTTGCCTGGATCTTATTCTGGTCAAAAAGACCTCGCTGCTCAACAATGTGCGTTTCCTGCTCAACACAGCGGGCAGGAGCGGTGATATTGTGAGTACCTGTTACGTTAAAATAATCACTTATTAAATATTATTTGAACGCTACAAAATATATATTATTTTATTCCCTATTCCAGCGCAATCTGCCGTTTGTGGAGGTCTATCGTACCAGAGAATTCCGCTTCAGAACGTTTTCTGCCGCCGGCGATGAGGACTACAGTTTAGCAGGGTCTTGCCAGCCAATTTCCCCACAAGGAGAGATGGCCAACTCCAACTCCTCAACAGAGTTTTCTAGCTGGAATTGCGATGGCGAAGTGGTTACCGACTTGGACATTAGCATGAGGTGAGTTAATTATACCTTTAACCTGTGTGAATCACTCATTTACTGACTCGCCTTTTACAGATCACACTGTCAGCTCATCGACGTCTTCATGCGTGGTCCCCATTACTACACCAAGCCCCTCAAGGGGGGTACCACGCCTACGACCCCTGCTAGCTCCAGCGATAATGTCTATTGCTGCTGCAAGGACTAGAAGCTTTAACCGCATAGAAATAGCATTAATCATTGGCCGTGACAAGTAGCTCGTAGTTTTGCGTAGGGTATCCTTATTCGTATTCGTATCGCGTTAAAGAGCGGGTCTCCCCCTCATTGTTTTTAGCATAGCTCAATAAAGCAACTGATATTATCGACTGTATTATGGCATCTAAAAGATGCGAAAGCAAACCGAAACATTCCCCTCGGAAAACGTGCATTATTCACATACCTATATATTTACAAATTGTGTACTGGTATACTGGCAATAAAAGATGTGTCTATATGTATTCAACCTCCGAGTTTCATTTTAAAAATGATTTTGACTTGAATTATGATGCCTTTCATTGAGGTTTCAAAATGAAAAATTCCTACGTGCTACAAAGTAAAACTTTTTCTCTTTTAATTTTCCATCGGCAAGCCAAAGTTTGTATGCCCTTGCAGTTATAGGAAATAATCAACCTAAGTAACACCTTGTTAATATTTTAAGGATTGTTGCTAGCTTCAGTAATTTAATTTAATTCAAAATTCTTAAAAATATAAAAAATGATTTTCCCAATATTATAATATTTGTCAAAAAAAACCGAAGCAATAATTTATTTCACTTTATTTTCTTACCAATTTTCCGATAGTTTGTATGGCAGCTAAGTATATTATATAGTCGTCCGATTTTGATCAAATTTAACTCGAAATTCGGAACTCGTTACTTCCCAGTGTAGGAGGTAATATGTTAAAAAACACCAGACATAAATTTTTATTCCCGTTACTCGTAGAGTAAAAGGGTATACCAGATTAGTCAGAAAGTATGTAACAGGTACATGTAAGTGTTTTCGACCCCATAAAGTATATATATTCTTTATCAGGATCACTAGCCGAGTCGATCAAGCCATGTCCGTCCGTCTGTCTGTCCGTATGAACGCTGAGATCTCGGAAACTAAGAGCTGGGCCAGTCAAGCTTGGCATGCAGATTCCTGCATGCTTCCTACGCAGCGCAAACGCCTCGCACACTGTATCGCCTACAGTTTTTATGATAGGAAAAAAATTTTGCTGATATGTATTTGTCTCATCAACACCTATCGATTGACCCAAAAAAATGTGCCACGCCCACTCTAACGCCCACAAGCCGCCCAAAACTCTGGTGGCGACAATTGTCATTCTAGAAACCTTTCGATTGACCTTAAAAAATGTTTGCCACGCCCACTCTAACGCCCCCAAGGAGTTAAAAAGCTTAAAACTGTCTGCCGCCCACATAACAAATACCAAAATATCCGGTAGGTGGCGCTATTCAATATTTATTTGCTGCTTATATATTTCCATTTTTATTTTGATTCCTCAAGCTGAGTAACAGGTATCTGATAGTCGAGGCACTCGAGTATAGCGTTCTTCCTTGTTTTAATTATAGTATTTTTTTTATTTAACTTTCGTGTTTTTTAACATATACCCTCCTACGCTTGGAAATAACATTTTTAAATTAGTTTTGAATTTCGAATTAAATTTTATCAAAATCAGACGACTATATCAGCTGCCATACGAATCAGAAAATTGGTGGGAAAGTAATATGAAAAAATTATATACATATTTGGTGTTTTTTAACATATAACCTCCTCCGCTTGGTAATAACATTTTTTAATTCGTACTGAATTTTGAACTTAATTTTATCAAAATCGGACCACTATATCATATAGCTGTTATAAAAAGGATTGGAAAACGGGTGAGAAAATAATATGAAACATGTGTTTAATAATGTTTTTTGACATATTATTCTATAATTCTATTGGGAATATAATTCATTATTTTTTTTAGGAATTTGGAATTAAAATAAGTAAAAATAGGACGACTTTAACAAATAGTTGTCAAGGAAAAATTTTAGAGAAATTTTGAATTCATTTTTTATTTAATATCACTGAAGGCAGCCATAATCTTTAAAAATTTCAAATGATGTTATTAACGTTGATTATTTTCATTTAAGTGCAAGGGTATACAAACTTCGGCTTGCCGAAGCAAGCTTTTGACTGAAATTATTATCCCCTTTGCAGGGGTATAACAAATAATTAATTATGATAATTACTTTTCGTTAGTAAAAAATATTACTTAAATTTAACTTAAAAATTCCTAATTACAAAGCGAAATGTTCATTTTGATTTACACCTAATATGTTTACCTAGCTAAATTAAATTAAACTAATTAAAGAGTGTGACCAGCAATACATAATAAACTTTTTCGGTACATTTGGTATTTTCAGCTAATGCTCGCGTACTGTGGCTTTTGCCGGCGCAGGAAGTCTGTCCACACTGCGCTGACTGAGCCTTTTTATTTGTGCCCGTCATTCTCCGGTAGCGACAAACAACCTATCGTTTTGCCTTAACTCAGTCTCCTGACCGAATAAATTACCATGTTGAACAACTACAACTGCCTGGCACAGCCCCTGTGGCAGAATGGACCAGCTCCCGGCGAGTTCTACAACTTCACGGGCGGCCAGGCGCCTATTCAGCAGCTGCCCCGTGAGCTGACCACAGCGGGACCCTATGGAACCAAGCACAGCACGTAGGAATTGGGAATAGAATCCTGATTTTGCCTCAGTTTTAACCCTTACCTTTATCCGCAGAGCTGCCATCACCACGGGCTCTTCCGTTTTGGGCATTCGCTTCGACGGCGGCGTGATGCTCGCCGCCGATACCCTGGTCTCCTACGGATCTCTGGCCCGCTACCAGAACATCGAGCGCGTCTTCAAGATCAACAAGAACATACTGCTCGGAGGCAGTGGGGACTTCGCCGACATCCAGTCCATTAAGCGCAGCATCGACCAGAAGATGATCGAGGACCAGTGCTGCGACGACAACATCGAGATGAAGCCTAAGTCGCTGGCCAGCTGGATGACCCGAGTGCTCTACAACCGTCGCTCACGCATGAATCCCCTCTACATCGACGTGGTCGTGGGAGGCGTAGATACCGACGGCACTCCCTACCTGGCCAATGTGGATCTCCGCGGACGCTCGCACGAGGACTATGTGGTGGCCACCGGCTTTGCCCGTCATCTGGCCATTCCACTGGTGCGTGAGAAGAAGCCCAAGGACAGGGACTTCACCGCCGTGGAGGCTTCCGAATTGGTATGTATTTTTGTACTGCAAAGGTGAATTCATTACAGAGCATTAGTGCAAACAAAAGTTATGGTATAGGAACGTATAGTTATTTTTGCATTTAAAGAAATCTCACATTTAGTTATATTATCCGACTAATCACGATAATTTTGAAAAATCAGGCATTTGAATGTGTTATTTGTGTTTTTTGTTGTTTAGTTTATAATAGTTGTAGTTCGAGTATTACTGAATCTTCAAAACAAAAAAAAATGCATTTATATATGTTTATAATAATTACGTGTAAAGCTTAGCTCAATTTTAGAGTGATGTTTAATTGTCAAACCATCTAACATATTTTCCTTTGATTTTAGATCCGCACGTGCATGGAGGTGCTGTTCTACCGTGATACCCGTAACATTTCCCAGTACACGGTGGGCGTGTGCAGCGTCAACGGATGTGGTGTTGAAGGTCCATTCCAGGTTAATGAAAACTGGACGTTCGCCGAAACTATCAAGGGATACTAGAGTTTGCGATCCTAAATGGAAGTAGTTTAGGTTTATCTCGGCGGCTTTGTAAGCATTAAAATCAGTTCTTCAAGGATACGTCTACATGATTTATTAAAAATAAATGTGGCTAAGTATAAAATGTTTTCTTCTATTGGGCTTTTGCACGGATTGCGTTTGGACTCCATTTAATTTCTACTCATTGTCAAGATTGGAGAAGTTTGTTCACAATGAGATGTAAGATAATTTTAAATGTATAAGCATTCCCCCAAATAAAATAATAATAATGTAATTGGTTTTACATTTTATTTAAAATAATACATTTTTAACAAAAAGGGATAACCATGTTGATGTCCACTGGCGAGTCCTTTAGTGCATAGGTCTTTCCCCCAATATAATTTAATTTCCAGATTAGTATGAAAACGTACTACCAATCTCTTTTTGGTTACATAATTTAATTAATATAATAATTTTCTAAGTATATATTAAATTTGATCCAAAAACGAAATTTTTGAGAAGATAACTGCTTGGAATACGTGTCTTAAGTCGCCCATGCTTCTTCTAATCTCCTCCGGCTCCACATCGCCCGTCTTTAATTCAGCATGGTGTGTCTGTCGTATATGTGGCGTCTCTGCTCGCGCACTTGTCGCTTCCACTTGTCCTGCTGGTGGCCCACGCGATTAAGGACATTGGCTCTGGCGCTGAGTTCCTGGTTGTTCACGGAGGGCATTGGCGGCGTCGGCTCGTCCTGGTTAGAAAGGGGGAAAATTTCGATTTAGTTGGGATGTTCTAAAACCTCGATTGAAATGTGGTTAGTGGTGAGTGTCCCTTCAGACGGGTGGTGTGGGTTAAAAACTCAATAATATCGCAAACGAAAAATGAAACAAAGAGGGTTGTGGAAATTAAAATCTATTCAAAAGAGTGGTGCTTCTTTATTGCCAACTAGTTGAGCCGCATCGGCGTCAACATCGTCTGCCTCATCATCTTCGCCTTGGGCTGTAACTAGGAGGCTATATTGAATGCCCTTGTATCTAGAATGCTTGTTATGTACATCTTCGTTGGTGTGCTCCTGGTAGTTCGCCTTCACTCGCTTGTTCAGCAACGGGTCCAGGCACATCAGGAAGAGCATGTATATCACTAAAATGGAGATGATCCAAATCACAATGATGACCACGACCTAGAAATGCGAGAGACTGGGTTAAGTACCGAAAGCTTCAAAACAAAAGCCTGTTTAACCTTGATAAGTGTCGTATTTCTCGCCACATGGGAGCATTTGCACTCGGCGCAGATGGGCAATTCCTTGCCATTAGCATCCAAACGTGGCAGCAGGGCACCAGCACAAACGCTAAAAGAGCAATGCATAAAGAAAGATAATTATCTTATCAAAACCAGTCAAAAGAAGGGTTCGGCAAGCCTTTTTTTTGTAAAATCACAAAATATCTTCTTTTTTAAGGTTTTTTAAAATTTCTTTTTTAAGGTTTTAATAAATTTTTTTCGTTTTTGTAATTTAAATTTTTAAATTAAATTTTAGTTATCCTATAAAACATTTGAAAAACGAGCAAATGTTAATGCATGTAAATGCCAACACGCAAATGCATGTCTACTGAAAATGTTTTTTTAAATTTATAAGATAAGTTATTGAAAGTCCCAAAAGGCCCATATGGGGTAAACAAATTGGGTTCTTTTTTATCTATGTATTTGATAAATACTATATTTTTATTTATATTTGATTTAATGATGAAAACGGCACTCTGGCACTTACCACTCGGTAGATGGCGCTGTTGAGCTGCTGGAATTGGAAGGGCTCTGGCCGGGAGCATTGTCCACCGTCTTGCCGACGACATTGGGCGGAGGCGCCACACTGGGTGGCGGAGTGGCCCCCGTTTGCTTGGCAGGTGCTGCTGGCGCGGCTGCAGCTACTGGAGCGCTCGGGTGGCTGGCATTGTTGTTGCTGCTGCCAATCACTGGCGACGATTGCGCTGCAGTCTCAGCCTTTGTTGATTTTTTGGGACGCATTAGTGGACCAGTCACGTGATCTGACTAATCGGGGGACTCACCCATGTCACGCCAACCAAATAACATATCGCCAGTAGCACAGCGTAGACGAACAGACGCTTGTGTGCCATTAATTTTTCTTTGATTTCAATTTTCCTCACTTTTCTTCCCTTTTATTTGGAGAAAATATTCTCTTGCGAATTCGCAGTGTGACCGCTCTTGATAAGTGCGTAGCAATAACAGTTCTCGGAACTAGTTCTTGGCTTCGCTAATATTAACGGTACTCAAATACTGTAGTGTATTCTACTTTTTCTATGGGGGCAAATAAATTTACTTTTAGTAGTATAAATAAAACTTTTAAATTTGGAAGGTTTTCTAGAATTTTTGAAATTTTAAGCTTTAATATAATTTATGGTAAAAATTGGGCTTTTTACAGGATTACAGGACCTTACAGGACCAATTTTTAGGGCCACATATTTTCGGGACTGTTATAGAAAAGGAATGTATTTTGAGTTTAGTATTTTTTGGGAGAACCGGTAAGGTTGATTTCCCAACGGATGGTCACACCGGACCTGTCCCCGAAATCGAGTTGTTTGCGTGGTTCAACGCAAATTTTATTCGTAATTGCCGGCACAGCTTGGCTGACTTAAATATCCAGGTCGGGCTAAGTTAACTCAGGCAGGAAGCGATGCAGCACGGACTACTTCTTGTGGGACTGGCGCTGGTCAGCAGCCTCTCCAGCGGTGCCGGTAAGTTTCGACCCCGGTTAAACTCGCGTCTATGTGGGCTTCTGTGATTGGCCACGCCACTCTTTTCGACCCCGGACACTCCACAATCGGCAGTATTAATGTTTATCTCTTTCCATATCTTCCCTACTCCGGAAAAAGCCACGGACTCGAACGTGGTCACCTGCGGCTCCATCCTGAAGCTCCTCAACTCAGACTACTCCTTCCGTCTGCACTCCCATGACGTTAAGTACGGGTCCGGATCCGGCCAGCAGTCGGTGACGGGAGTGGAGCAGAAGGAGGACGTGAATAGCCACTGGGTGGTCAAAGCCCAGACCGGCGAGCTGTGCGAACGAGGCGAGCCTATCGCTTGCGGATCCACCGTGCGCCTGGAGCATCTGACCACCAAGAAGAACCTGCACTCGCATCACTTCTCATCACCGCTCTCCGGCGAGCAGGAGGTGTCCGCCTACGGAACCGATGGACTCGGGGACACCGGCGACCACTGGGAGGTGGTCTGCTCCAACGACAGCTGGATGCGGAGTGCCCACGTCAGACTGCGCCACATCGACACTGGCATGTACCTGGCCATGTCCGGGCGCTCCTACGGTAGACCAATCTCCGGTCAAATGGAGATCGTGGGCGTGCACAAGCAGCAGCACGGAACGCGCTGGACCACGGCGGAGGGCCTCTTTATTGTGCCGAAGGAGAAGAGCTCAACGCACGAGGAGTACGCCCACTCGGAGCTGTAGTGGAGATAAAGCACCTCGACTGCTGTACTACTATTAGTTCTGTAATTTATAATTTAGTTGAATTTGTATGTAAAGCCATTGCATGGCGAGTTCATTTTATATTAGACCCTCAAGGCAATCCAACAAATTAAAATTATTTAAATTCAGGGAAAATCTGAGCTCAATGTTCTTAAGAACGGTTATATGTGGCCCTTGTCAAAGGAAACATCTGGTAGGCTTTATTTACTAGTGAATTCCTGGTGGCCGGTGCTCTCAAAACTCGCCTTTTCCAGGGTTTCGGACTAGATTTTAATATTTTATAGTGGGCGTATAACAAGTCTCTTTTCAAAGCGAATAAACAATTTTTTAAATTTACCTGTTAATGATAAGCTATGACTCTAGAGTAATAATAGTATTGAGTAACTATAATTCAACTAATTAACTCTAATGTAGTCGTTGCCATTCCTTTTGATAGTAAATGAAGGCAAGTAACGCTGTAATCGATTGCCTCGACTATGAGATACTTGTTGGTCAGCTTGAGCAAGCGGAAGGGAGATGGGGTAACCAAGCAGAATAGATAGCTTTTCCAAGATCGCGGGTCGCCACCTAAAGGTGATTACAATCCTGAACTTATTAACTAACGGGCCGATTAAAGCAATTACATCATCGGTTAGGGAATTGAATTGGGCTGCTCTTTTGGGTTCTCTCACTGTACGTTGGAGTGGGCGTGGCTCCCACTGAAATGCGCTGAAATGGGAAAATCGAATCGGATAGGGATCCTGATCAAGAATTAACGAATTGATCTACGATTAACGAATTGTGAGATTTACAGTTTTGTTAATGGTTTTTTTGGGTCGTGGAATGGTTTTATTCAGCCTTGTAGCCCCAAAATAATGCATGTCTACTTAAAAAAAGTTTAAAATTTATAAGATAAGTTATTTAAAGTCCAAAAAGGCCCACATGGGCTCTTTCAGTGTACGTTAGAGCGGGCGTGGCACCGTCTGAAATGCGATGAAATGGAAAAATGGGGTCGGATAGTGATCTTGATCAAGAATAAATATTTATCTCCGAATACAAAATACCGATTTGATCTACTATTAACGAATGGTGAGATTTCCTGTTTTGTTCATGTTATTTTTATGGTCCTGGAATTATTGAAATGGTTTTAGTCAGTTTTGTTGTCCTAAAAGAGCTGGCGTTTTTTACAAAATATGCCCTCATAAACGATCAAGCCTCCCACTTTGTATAGTGAATGCTCAAAAATGTTTGGTTACGGTTTTGGTTTTGGTTTTACCGTCCCCGTCGATGGTCTTTGGTTGGTGACTTGCTTAAAATATTTTTTATAAAAAGGGCAAAATATTTGTACGTAGTGGACTGATATCTTTGAACTCTCATCGAAAACTCATTGTATCACCATATTGGAGCTCATTTCTTGGAGCTCGGGGAACCATTCGTGCAGATGCATTCCGCACATCTCCCCCCTGTTTCGCATCGTTTTGATTTCATGGTTAAAACAATGGAGCTTATCCCGCCCATATAAGCTATGTAAATACATTTTGCCAGTGCTCCCCCGCCCAATATCGTCACGTCCATTATCTGCTCGTCTGTTTTGTGTTTCTTTTGTTTAGGGCATTGTCAACGCATTGTCTGCTCATCCTCCTGGCCATATCCTCGTCGTCCTCTCCATCCGCGCAACCCGAACTGATTGTTAGCCCAGTAAGGTCAAAATGTTACCAGACCCAACCCAGCCCAACCCACACAGTCATTTATGGATTCTCATAATCGGGTTGTCCTTGTAACCGTTTTGAACAAATAAGAAATGGAAACAAGGATACTTGGGGCGTTCTTCTGATGAGCGGCGTTGCCATGGCAGAATATGTTGGAAAGATCTCCTTCCGCAGTAATGGATTTAGGGTCGTTTTCGTATCCGATTCTGATTTAATTTATTTTGATGCACCTCGCGGCAAGATATTCGTTATAACATTGGTTCTGATAAAATGCATCCAAGATCTTGTCTAGCGTTAGTTGTTGCATCCGATGAATGCCCGATGGCGCGGTTCTCCGGTAATAGCTTCTTATTATCCGTTAAATTCCTTGATAATCTATATTTTATGTCGAATCCGTATTGGCCAACGTTATTGAAAAGGAAACAAGGTGCAAAGAAAGAGGATTCAATCGAAAAAAATGTCATCAAGGACGTAGATTTTAAAGTAAAGGCAAATTAATGCCATTATACAGAACACGTGTTACTCTTGTAGGAATCCCTTAATTAAATATACCTCTAATAGTATCGACATTATTGTCACAAGCTGTGGAAACATATAATTTAATTTCGCGTCAATTATCTTTTACATGTGTTCAAAATTTCCGTTCTGTGCGCTTATTGATTTACGTTTAACGCGTTAACGCCGCACAACAGGCACGGTCATACATAAATGTTCGTTCCCCTGCTGCTCGCGCCCCTTGTCGGTGCTCTATTGTTGAGCAGCGGCATATCCTTACACTCATTGTATCCTTTTTGTATTGTGTTTCCTGTGTGACCATTGATAAGCAGAACTCATCGCGCAGGAGGAATAATTATAGGGTGGGCTACACTCAGCGAGTGCTACTCAACCGTGTCATTTGATTTATCAAAACTATTAATTCTCTAATAATTAACATTGAATAACCAAAATATGATAATTGTAAGCTGGATAGTTTCAACCTAGGGTGCTAAAAAGGATATACTTCTTGTGTTAGATCCTCGTTTTTCTCTATGTATATTGCACATGTGTAGAATAATCGTAGCGGTATATGCTTTATATATAGAATAAAAACCTGACATCCGTTAGGTAGTATCGATTTCTGTTTGTCGTCGGCGGGAAACCTTTAAAAGCGTTAACAACTGAGTGAAGGACCTGCTGCCTGAGTGACTGACAGATTGACACAAATGTTTGAATGTTTCAATGTTTGTTTGATCTCTCGATGGTGTGTGTGGTGCCTACGTGGGAGCATGGCCTTACCCATTTTCCGCGCACTGTCAAACCTTAAGCGTCAAAGGAAATTTTATGCATACCTACACGCGCATTAAAAAAAATTAATAAAAATAAATTTGAATTGATACTTCTTATTTCTTATTTTCAATTCCAAATAACGCTAGCATTTAGATAAAATGTACTAAAGTTCTTATGACATCTATAGGACATATTCGCCCGATTTTTACAAAATATGAATAAATGAAATATGAATATTATCGGTGACAACTTTTACAATTACCTAACCAAGGAGCTTGAAAGACTGAAAGTGCCACTTAATTATATACATAATTTTGAGTCTTCTCGTCACCATGCTCTGAAGTCCATAAGAAAAGTGATGACGAAGACAAGGCTAATCACAAATATCGATAAGGTTTATTTATCTGGAGCATTTCGTTTCCAGGGATTAGGAAGTAGAGAACAGCTCCTTTAAAAGATAGACAAAAGCCGCTGTTTCTCATTTTTGCCAGAACATGCGAATATTCATGCGGCTTCTGTTTCATCCTTGACGAATATTGTTTGTATGATTTCCTATTTTAAAGATACAGAAGCAATGAAGGTAATTTCTTCCAGAAATATGTATTACCTGGTCGAGATAGATTTCCTTGAGACCCTTACTATCACCGACCATCCGGAAGGATCCTTTACAACTCCTTTTAAAGCCCTTTCCTCAAAGGAGGAAGCATTGCTTCGAAGCCTTTGTATCCGCAGCCTTACTTGCGAAGAGATATTCGAGCTCGCTGAAATTCAAGCCTTGGGACGACTGCAATTAGGAAAACTCGCTGACAAGTGTTGGGAAAAATCAATCTGCACTAATAACAAAAATCCCATGCTGATGCCAAGTATTATATCGCGATCTCATCGGAAAATTCGACTACTCACATTTCCATTTCAGGAGATAAATCTTCTATCCCAAATTAAGGAACTACAGGCCTTCAGTATGTAACCTCTGAAGGAACTCAAAGTTTTAAGCGGTCTTCAGAGTTTGCTTTTGGATAACACCCCTTGCAGTTTTTTGATGTTGTGAAAGTAAAAAATCTGGAAGATTTCCCTCTTTCTAAAATCATGCTGTAAGTTATAATCGGTAAAACTTTATAAATACTAAAACTTATTTAAAAATGATTACGTAAAAGTTATTTAGAATAGCATTCAGCTTTGCAGGGATCCTACCATTTATCCACCACTCGAACTGCACGGGATTTTTGAAATCGATCCCCTGAACAACGTAAGCTAACTAGTGAATACTATTATTATTTTTAATTAATTACTTCCTTTTATTGCGGTGACATTAATGACTACGATGATGCTTATATGAACCTGGAGTTAAGAAAGCCAAGATTTTGGGTGAAGCCCCCACAAGTAAATTTTCACTTGCGGTAATAAAAGAGCTGTACTCTTTTTTTGAGACATATGGTAAATGTGACCCATTGAGATACACGGATTATAATAGTTTATAATTGATTAAATATACCCAATATTATAATAAATAACAACCATAATAAAAATGAGTCTAGGAAGGTAAAGGCCTTTTTTTAAAAATGAGTAGGTGATATTACTTTGCGATCTTAGTGTGTAAGTGTAATCAAAGGCATTTTTGGAGCCCACGAGTTTCAAAGCGCTTCATTCTTTCATTAGATATTGCATATTGCACCCAGAAGTACGTTTTTTTGCATTCGCGAAGAGCTAGAAGCTGAAAGTAGCCAGGTGGCCAACGCTTGGCTGCCAAACCTCTTGAGCCCCAACTCATCCTGCCCGTCTGTCTGTCTCTCTGTTGTCGTTTTCAACTGTCGTTACCGCTGGCATTGCGCATTCGCCCCGCTGCTCCCTGGTCCGCTCCGTGTTCCCCTGCCCCACCACTATCACTCTCACTCGTGGCGTCTCCTACGCACTTAACATTGAAAACCGAAAACAAGCCCCCAAGTGCCCAGAAAGGCCTGCCGTCCGCCATAACCAAGAACAGAAACCCATCTCTCTACGCCTGCGCGCTGCGCAAGTTCACCGAGTCGCACCAAAAGGGAGAGCCTCAAATTAATGGTGCATACCTATAGAATCGTGATAGTGAAAGTTTGATAGCAACAACAATAGTTCGTAAGTTTTGAAGTTTACAGCGGGCCTTTTAGGCACGACACGCGCCCCTAACAGCAGGCAATACATTTTAACAGACGCTGTGAGTGGGACATGCTTCAAGCTTTGAGAACAGGTTTACTATCCTAACTATGCAATTTTTATTTATACAAAATTATATTTTATTTTATAAATTTAATAATTTAAATAAAAATAATTTAAAATGTAATAGAAATCCTACTTCACTTTAGAAAATAACATAACAGTATAACCAAAAATATAAAAAATAACTTTAAATTTTATTACTTTGGTCTAAGCCATGGGAATAATGCTTAAACTAAATTATAAAATGGCAAACAAAAATCCAAAGACAAATTTTTGGAGTCCAGCGTTTTCAATGGAAACAGTTTTTGGGAGGCGCAAGCTCTGTTAACGGCACCGTGCTAAAAAAGTGACGGCCAAGAGAGAGCCGGAGACAAGGAGAGAGTAGTTGTCATTCCTTCGGTCTCTCTCTTGGCCATGTATTTCGGCCCTGTTGGCTGAAGCGACGTAAAAACCGTTAGCACAGTACATCGTGGACAGTTGAGCGTGCAACTTTGGGCAACCAGAATCCCTTGCCGATTGATTCAAAGAGTCCAGCCAATATAAATCAAAACAGAACTAAAAAGAACAAAAACCCGTGGTTCCCCCCAACACCTAAAATGGCAGCCCTCGAAGCCTGAAAACGCCAGTCCCAGAGAAACGGTTTTGTATTTTTGGCCAGTTCGCAACGTTTTTTCGGTCCCTCAGCTGTGTGTTACATAAATCTCGGTGGATGTGTGCGTGTGCGTGAGAGAGTACCCATGAGTGTGTGTGCGACTAACAGCAACAGCAGCGGAAAAAGTAAAAAGCAGCTAAAAATTGTAGAAAAGTTACACCCCGATTTCGATCTATCGTTTCTGTGATCGTCAATTGTGATCAATTGACAGAGCTGTCTCGGTGTCAATTACGAGAAAGTTACTACCTTCCAAAACATAACGCGTTCGAAGCGGTGTTGCAGGAAGAACCACTTAGAAAACAGCTAAACAGCAGAAACAACCAGTCAAAGCAATGTAAGTGGATCGAAAATCTTCGAAATTTGTTCGATAATTAATTACTTAACTAATTACTTACTAATTATAATTAGTTTTTGAAAGAAGTTGTATGGAGTACCAAGAGATTTTAAGGGCTCCAAAACATGCTTAAGTAAACTTGCTCTTAAATATACCAATGCGTGTATTATAATGTATTCCTTCCTTTTAACGTCCACGTTCATGACTGTCTTTTTGGGCCATTTGTTTCGGAGCCTGACCTCTACCATTCGCCTGGCATTGAAACCTGAATCGCAACGTCTGTTCAATATTAGTTTATTTCGCCCCATCAGCTGCAACATGTGTAGCAATTTCCCAGCGCTACATTTTCCACAACATTTATCGATTATCGGCGCCCAATCGCCCACTCGCCCACTCGCCCATCGCCACCTCCCGTTTTCTTCTGGTCAAGTCAATTGCTTGCAAAATTTAATAACCGCACACTTGGCGTTTTGCGTTTTGTTTTGTGCCCAACTTTGTTAATTTCTTTTCGTTTTATCGCCCTTTCCTTTGTGCAGGCGCCCACGCAGTTGCTCGTTTTTTCACTTTTTGCGGCGCTGTTCGCCAGTCAGCGGCCCGCCACTCCCACTTTTTCTCGGTATCTCCTTATCGCCCGTTCTCGCTCTTTTTTCTGGCCACCTTTGTGACCTGAAATGGCCAATATCATCTTGTCGAGTCCCCGGATTGAATATCTCTTTGTTGAGAGCGAAATTGTATCCCAAAAGAGTTTGATTGATTTGCTGAAGGCTCTAAAGGTTTCTCAGACGGGATAAATTTGTGTGGTATTTGGGAGCGGACATTTCAAACGATTACCATCAGTCACTACCAGAAAGTAGCTAAAGGTGAGGGATATGGATGATATGTCTTGTGAAAATAGTTTGCCTTGAGTTATCACTGCGCCGAATCGGATCAAGAGTAGGCGGAAAGCGACTTCTTCGTAGACCCGAAGAATAAAGAATTTACTAGATGAAACGATCGTAAGAAATGAATCACTAAGCGGAGGATATGTAACAAATGTTAGAACTACAAAGCTGGAAGCGGGACTACCTTATTTAACATAAAGAGATTTTAAATCTCGTATCTTAAGAAATCGTAAAAAGTTTTCAGCGGTTATCTTAAAACTGATCCCAAAGACCAACCAAAGTTTTGGCTACGAACAGCAAACGCTTCCCGATGACAATAAGGCCCAGATAACTATGCAACAGAAATTAGTTAAAAAGAGTCTTATATGATTACTTATAGGAAAAATAAAAATTTGTTTAAAATGTATTTTTAAACAGATGTATTTTAAACAGACGGAAATTGTTGGATTGACTCGGATAATGGTACTGATTACGAATATATATTCTTTATAGGTTCGAATACGCCTTCTTCAACGTGCTACTTACTTTCCGACGGATCTAGTATACATCTTTACCCTATCAATTTACCGTTACAGTTTCATAGGACATTTAGCTCAAAATGTATGAGAAACTACTTTGTTGTGTATTTACCGTGTGCCTTTTCTTCTGGCTCGTTTTTTCCAGCTGCACACTTTGTTGGCTCCCATTGTTATTACGTACACACTTATATTGTTTCTGCGTCTAAGCGTGCTTTTTGTGAGTCGACAAAGCAACCACCCACGACGAAGACAAAATCGCCGTCATTTCCAGGACACATTTTCGCTGCCTGCGTTGACGCCGTTTCATTTGTTTTCCTGTTTATTGCTTTTGGCTTTCGGTCTGCCATTGTTCTTGTAGTTGTTCCACTGCTGCAGGACTTCAGCTTGAAGAATTTTAGCCATTCTCTGGTCAGCCATCATCATTTAGACCGGCATGATGGGGGCTGTGGAGGGGCTTTTGCTCGACTGTCAGTTGCGGCATCGCCATCGAATTTTACCTTGTGATACTTTGAAAAAACGGAACTTTATAATTATGGCGATCTAAAAGAATTTAAGTGGAAGTTCGAAAAAAAGAACTCAGAGTAAAGAATTTAAAAGTACTAAATGTTTTTTAAATCTTAAAAAAACTGTTTATTTTTGATTTGGTTCAATTAAAATTCCTTCCACCCGGAATGAGGAATATTATTTGAGCGTTATCGAAAAAGTGCAGGGTTATACCTTGTGGAACGTGTACTTTGTACTTTAAAGAGCTTGCAATAAATAAATACTTTTCAATAACTTTAATTTTCCTACATCATATCGCTAAGCATAGTCGTTCGAATTAAACATAGAAACTTAATTCCTCCACCAAAAGCTTGGCTACTGATTTAATTGCTTTAAAAACCTTGCCGGAAAGTGATTGAAAATGTATTCCATTACATTTGTACGTT
The DNA here is from genome assembly GCF_025231255.1 of Drosophila biarmipes. Classification (NCBI taxonomy): domain Eukaryota; kingdom Metazoa; phylum Arthropoda; class Insecta; order Diptera; family Drosophilidae; genus Drosophila; species Drosophila biarmipes. Next base: position 4,267,373 of record NC_066616.1, on the reverse strand, counting down.
TCTTTAGCGTCGCAGTTGAGGTCCATTCAGATATCTTTTCCTTTTCGCCTTGCATTAGGTTGCTTTTCAAATGAATTGATGTATATAAAGTAATGCTGGTAGTCACGGCAGCATTCAAATTGCAGTATAGGGCTTCGTGTTTATTTCTGGTTTTCACTTGCACATTAAATAATATTGGAAGCTTTATTCAACGCCAAAACAGATTTGCACATACTAGAGATGTTACAAGCTCACTAGAGTAACCATTAAGCCTACAAACCTCATAATAACTTCAAAAAATGGTTAATTAGAGCTGATATCTCGGGATCTACCAAAGATAAAGAATTCAAATTTTAGATCTAGATTCCTTAGCTAAGTTATCAAACACGACATGCTCACTCTAACTGAAATGCATTGTTCTCGTCAATACCTCAATCTATCGGCCACAATCGTAATTTTGAACTCTTATATCTCGGAAACTATCAAGTATTGGGGATTTTGGATATAGATTTTTAATCTTCTTGTATGCCACACCCTTTTTAACGCCTATAGCGCCTAAATCAGTTTGTCCGCTTAACCATCGTAGGTGGGTGGTGCCTTACAATCTCGCTTTGCTGCTTGTATATCTCTCTTTAGCTGAGAAACGGGTATCAGTCGAGGCACTGGGCTTTAGGGTTCTTCCTTGTTTTACTTTAGCTGCAAGCATTGATCTTTATATGTAATTCCTTTCTATTTTAATGCAGCATTGGCGTACAAGTTTTCCACATCATAAATATTTTATTTTTATGACCCACTATAGTTTTCCCAAACTGTAGAGGGAAACCCTTCTGACTACATTTGATTTGCTTGAGGCTTTTCCGACTTGAAAAGACCCAAAAGTTGTTCAAGCGCTCATAAAATCACCAGCAGATGTGTACTATATACTATGGCAAATTAGCCTTTGCATTGTATGAGTGGAAAGGTCTGACACGAGCGCCCATTAAATTTAGACAAAACGTCAAAGCTAATAAAAAGTTTGTTGACATCGTGTGCAGTGAAATTGTGCTCCTGCCGCGACGATTTCAGAACTCCTTTATATGCTTTGCTTCCTCTTATACGTTTTTATAATGCGTAACTTTGTTTCCTTGAAAAGAACACTAAAATAAATATAATAAAACTCAGCAAAGCACATTGAAACAAGAGAAACCGCTTAAGACGTTTTCATCGACTATTAGATACCCGTTACTCAGCTAAAAGGAGTGCGAAAGGGATGCAGATATGTTCCAGGAAAATGCTAGCGCTTTTCTGCCTATAAAGCACCAGGTAGTGGCCCCCCTAGCGGATGGTGGCGTATTAGTGAAAGCGGCTGATTTGCTGCATGACGTGTGCAAGCTCAATTGACTTTGCGTAATATTAAATATATTTAGATCTACCTTTTAAATGAATCGCCCTATATTAATCATTTTTGGAATGTATAAAGGTGGTTAATAAATGTGGGCGATACACCGTTTCTTGTGTGTATGTCGTATGTAGGCGTTGGTTGTTGCACCCCGTTGAAACAGTGCCAAATCCCGAAATTCTAGCTCCTATAGTTTCGGGGATCTCAGCGTTCAGATGGACATGGCTAGATCGACTTGGCTTGTGATCCTTATCAAGAATATATGTATATAGAGTATTTTAAAATAAAATTCCATAGCTAACCTTTTGAGGTGGCACCTACCGGATGCGTGTTGTACTTCTATCTATTAAACGATTTTTATAAACTTTAAATTAAACTTTACGAAACAAAAACAGCAACAAACAAACGCTTTTAACGCTCATACGATCTGAATCCCTAATACCAATGTTCATACATTTCTACTATACATATAGCAACTAGTCTAGTGATGCTAACGTATTGGTCTATTTCCCTGGGTTACAATCTTCTGGCCTAAATTATTGTACCGTCTGCAAGGTATTTTCGATGAATTTTTCAAAATACATGTCAAGCTAAAGTTATATTACCCAGATCGGCTTCACCCTCACGATTATGGATAAAGCTTAACTTAAAATATGAATCCTAATTCGCTATAGAGAATTACTAAACAAGTACTTCGGCAAAAGCCGATAATCAATGCCGGGGAAATGGGCAGGTAAGCAGCAACGCCAGCGGGAAAACCAGGGCTGTTAACAGCCTAGGGAAAACCCTGTTAAGTTAACAACATGCGCAGGGCCTTACATTTAATTTTAGTACAAAGAGTGGCAGGGGAGGTGCTGTTTGAAAGAGCGAGCAGGAGAGCCCAAGCAACAACAACAGCAGCTCAGCTGTTTTCTGGCCGTGTCGCGTGCTTTGTCCTTGGCAAGGTTTTGTTTTTCCAGCATTTTTCATATTTTCCCAGCAGGCGGGAGCGAGACGGCTGGACAGGGCGAGAGCGAGAGGGGATATGGAAAGCGTGGGAGCGAATACAGCTTTTCGCTGGCTTCGCCATTTTCATTCAGTAAAAAAGGAGAGGAAGCTAAACTTTTTTCAAGGCGGAAGCGCTACTGGATGATGGTTTGTGTGTGTTCCTATGCGAGGCTCATGTTCCTTGGCTTCTTTTGAGGATTCCACTCGCGTGCCATTTGGTCATAAGCTCTGCTGAGTTCCAAAACTGTCTCAAAGTTTTCGGGTAAAAAACATCAGGAACCGCAGAGCCCGCAAGACTTTCACTTCTGATTGTGATTACGAACTACGCACAGCCTAATGAAAATTTTATTAAAAGGCGGAAAAAACTACTAAATTCATAATTGGGAAGTGTTATTGTTATTTTCGATGTGAACAACAAGGGATATGTCCTTCAGATTTACTCATATTGGAATCTTTCTGTAAAATCATAAATTGTTAACAAATAGCTTGAGCAATTATTGCTTAAGATTTATATTTTTTACTTGCACCGTTCGAAATTTCATAGCTGAAATTATTTTCTGTGCATCACTTCCTTTGCATTCGACTCAGGGTCACAGGGTAATGCGATGACCCGTGGTTGAACCTATTCGCAGATCGCACCTTTAGCTGTCATTTGGCACTCCATTCTTGTTCCACCCCATTTTTGAGGCACCCCGTCGTAATATTTAACGTTCCAGCTGAAATTTATTTTTAGTGCCTGCCGCGTATGTTAATTAAAACGTTGATAAATGGGCGACTCAACGGGCGTTCGGGGTCTAACGCGCGTACGTACCTTTCAACCTGGTCAGTTCACTCTCCGCGTATTTCCCTTATATTCCCCTTAATTAAGGACTAAGCTGTTTGCCTCGGCTCTCTCACCTTGAAATGTTGTGGCCGTTGCTCATACCCCGATACCATGGATAATTCCCGAGCTGGCCATGCAAGACTAACTAACTGACTAGCCTGCGCACTGCCTGGCACACACTCGCCCACAGGTAGACACATAACCGCAGGGCAAACACTGCGTATAAGTAATTTGCTGAGCAGAGCTGCACACTAAGCCTGCAATTAAATCCACTTGTAATGCGCTTTTGTTATTGCTTAATCCATTTGTGCACGGCCCAAACAAGGCCCCTCCCTCTCCTGTGCAAATTGCAATGGCAGACTCGGGGAATGGTTGACAAACCCAAAGATGCAGATGGAAATGCGAATGCAAATGCGAATTGTGAGGCTCGAGGGATCCGGAGAGAGTCATGTCAACATTAGCCAAGTCTGTCAATGTCGTTACTTTATTTCTTTGTTCGGCTTGTGGCAAGGCTGGCACTAGTGCCACTGAAGTGGCCAAGGAGGCTCCATTATCCTGCAACACTTTGTTTGCATTGTGGTCCTTTAAGTCCCCCAGCCAGGTAGCTCAAGGGTCCTGCGGCAATGGGTAATAATTCGCTAAGCTCTTAAATTCCGCAACGTTGGGGTAATCCCCCGAACATGAACATCCTATTGTTGACCTAGTTATCTGGTAAGTGTTTTGATTAATATCGTCTTCTTGTTTCACGCCGAGTGACAACATAATTGCGCTGCATGTGGGCCGTGTTTTCCCCCTGCCGCTGGTCAATTGATTTTGTCGTGAGAACCGCAACCAAAACATTGAAGTAATCGAGTTGAAGTAATTTCTGTCACTTTTCGGTACCCGCCGACCAACCACCCAAAGAGGCTTTTTGGAAGAAAACAGTCTAGCTGGAAGCCTTAAAAATTGAACTCTGCAGTATGCAAACTCATGTTGGCCGATGTGTTTTCCGGCTATATAACAAGTGGACAAGACAGAGATCGAGCAGTTGAGAAAACTATATGACAGTCCCTAGCATTTGAGTATTTAAACTCCTGAAAAGCAAAATACTAAATACCCCTATTCTTAAAAGGGATTGCTGCATGGCGATGAGAAGGTTTTTGTTGACTCATTAGGCCCCAGATATACAAAATAATTCGCCTAATTGTTCCATTCGAATCATTTTCTAGTTCATATAGGGCTTACTGCTTTTCTATTCATTGTGTAATTAAAGTTCTTGAATGGCTAGTGCCCCCGATATGCTGTATGGAAATGATATAACCAAGAGAGAGTGCAGGGTAAACACTAAAACTTATTCGAAATCCACATCGATTCGGGGCTCAATCGAGCCAATCTCAGAGCATAAACTGCTTCGTGGCCATCCATGTGTCACTTACCCCTTGCCATTTTCCTTGCGAGGGGACACAAAAGCCACATGGCGGAGGCAGGACCCATTACAGGCATAAATTACATTTGCGGGCAGCCGGAGCCCTGCTAGCCGAGTTCAGTCTATGCAGCAGAGCACTAGAGTTTCCGATTTTCCGCGCTGTCAATTCCATTACGTATGCGCCCTGGTGGCCCGCAGGGCGTTTAAAATATGTGAATGCAATTTGCATTTGCTGGACCCTCGCACACACTGCGCCAAGAGTAACTAAATTAAGGGCCCGCCCTCTTCCTGCCCGCGAGCTCAATTAGGGCCAGAAGGAGTGGAGCATTTGTGCGTCGGGAATTCGTGAAAGGGCGACAAGTGGCAGGGCTCGCCGAGGAACAAAGGAACTGGGCGAGTGCAAATATTTTTTCAGTGCCAACTCAAGGATATCCTTGATGTTTGCCCAGCCAGGGAGGGCCCGTTGGGCGGTGCTAAAAGAACTAAAACAAAATGCATCCTGCAATTATGAATGAATGCCGAGGCACCGAAACAGCGGAAGAGGAAGCCAGTCGGGCGCCAACGGATGCGTTCGCGGAAGCTGCACGCGGTTCACTATGCAAATGTCCTTTCTGTGGCCGCACTGCAAACAACACACTTATTTTTTAAAAAATATATTTTCGAAATGGACCAAATATTTAGGTATATTTCAGAACCAATATTGCAGAAAAATCGATTTATCGATACTGTATCGATACTTACAAGAAAGGAAGGTTTATGTATAAATCGATTCTTCAACGTTGCGATACATCGAAATTCTTTTTGATATATCGGACAATATTCCATTTTCAACACTTTTTGCCATTGAACGCTATAGTATAGCATATCAATTGGCTAATTATCATGTCATTTTCACTTTTCGCTTTGCCTTTATTGTTTTCAGTGCTAGTGTGTCAAAGTTTGTACCGTCCTCACTTAAAGCCTATTGCTTAAAGCTGGCCAACACACTTTACATAACATTTTAGCACTCTCCCTTTCGTCCTGCCCTCCCTCGCTGCTCTCCCCCTGCGTCGCATATTTATGACCTCGCCTAAGTGCATAGCCTTCAGAATGAGCGAGCGACTGTCTGTGTAAGGACATTGGAACGCGTTGCCAATGCCGAAATGCTCAACTGCTCAACTGCTCTGGCTGAAGGCAGTCATTACTCATTCCACACCCACTCACCTATTGAGAAGTGTGCTTGTCCTGCCGGGTATACGGATTTGTGGGTGTTTCCGTTCTGCTCACGGACACATACCTGCACGTAGGACGTAGGAACCCATAGAAGTATACATGAGGAGGAAATACTTGGGAAATGGAGAACTGTGAAATTGGAGAACCTGCCTTAAAAAGAAGAAGTCCACAATAAATCGCATCAACCTATACTATTCCAAAACTTAATTCGTAAGAGAAATTTAAAATAAAGCGTGAAGATTAAAACTGTAGAATTTGTTGATAGAATACACTTGTTTAAAGCTGCTGTTGCTGTTTTCATAAAATAAATAAAAAATTCCTACCGCAGTGCCAATGGAACAAGATTCAGTGCGATTATTAAATGTGTCCTGATGCTCATTTTATGGCACTACCTCCCTCACTTTTCCAGCGGCATCCAACTGAATGCAACAATTCAGGGCCGACAGGGAAGGAGGGTGGCAGGGGTGGCCATTTCGTCGAAGGGCAAAGCAACAGACTTGGCTTGAATGCCGGCCAGAAGAGAGAAACTACTCGTAATAATCATAATAAGCGAGTGTGCGAGTGCAGACAGATGCAGTGTCTTTCTGCAGGAGTGCTGCTGTTCAGTCCTCTTCGGTTCAGTTGAGCTCGGCTCCTGGCCATGTGGCTGCGTTTGAGCCAAAGCCCTATCTGGAGCGTAGGCACTGACGTTGTGCTGGCGTAATTACAGCCAAGGGACATCAAACCAAAAAGCGCCATCGGTCCGGCAACACATTCATTATTAAATGGGCGCAGAGCCGTGACACTGTGTGACTTTTCCAGTCTGTGGTATTAGTGAATTACTTTATGCACAGAACTGAAGCTGGTCGATAAGGATTTATTAATGCACTTCGGACAACGAGTTTAAAAAATAATCTACAACTCTTTACTTTAAAAAACATTTCTTTATCATATCATTTTAAGTTCTTTAAATACTTAATATATTTTTTAAAATGCTTATTTTTGTATCATTCTTTATATTTTGATTGGTTTACGTGCCCCTAAGCGGTAAAATAAAAATATGTTTGTATAGTTTGTAAACTTGTTAGGTACCGCCTTATCTTCGAAACAGAAACAATTGCGAGGGAAGACATCAAATCAATAACATCGCTTATTAAATACCTCTAACCTTAGATCTTTGTGAACTATTCTTTGGTGACTTGCGAAACGAAATTTTAAATGTCAAACTGTTTTGACCCTTCGCATCAGCGGCATCGCTGCGATTTGGAATCCGTTTAGCATTTTCCAATGCATAATGTGGCAAGAAAGCTCCTTGGCTCTTCCCCCGCACCCACCCTCATGCATAATTCATTTGGCGGCTTCTGCATATTTCAGAGCCGACGCACTCTAATGCAATTTGACATTGGGTCTATGGCCACGTGGCTTAGAGGATTTTCGGGGCTTGTTCTCTGCCCTTTACTGCATATCCTGTTACAATTCAAACGAAAAGTGGGGGAAATCATCGTTACGCAAGCGGTGCAAGCGGGTTTTTTAACATGCCCATTTCGGCATTGAGTTCGTTTTTTGCAGAATTTGATGGGGTAAATGCATTTCTGCCAATCGACAAGAGAACATTTATGAACACATTTTTGCTGCCCTCTGAAAACCGGTGGTATTTTTGTATCGGATGGCTGTCCTTGCGGGACATTTGATTTTATTTTATATGCATTTTCGCTGTTTTCTGTTTGTACGCAACCGATTTGCAATCAAGACAAAGTGCTGGAAATGGTACTTGTTAGTCAAAAAGTTTAATGTTTATGTAGACAATAAAAACTTGGTAAAAGTATGTTTTATTTTATTTTTGAGATAGTGGAAAACTTAAACAGTAAGAGAGATAGATACATAGATAGATTTTAAAAAGTTCTTAGGTGGTAACTTTATAAAATACTTACCAGCAAGGACACTCACAACAAAATGAGTTGGAATGTTTTTTATAAGTTTGACATTTCTCGGTATCATACCGTTGTCGAAGGTATTATAATTTCGGAGCTTTGCAACACTGTGAACGAGAAATTGTCCCCCCTTTTGAATACATAAACTAACAAAAACTAACTATTTGTAAATTTTTTCGCAACATGTGGCCAAAACGATAGCCAGTGCGATACTTACCCTAAAGAACTCTTTGTTACAAATTAAACACGATGCTGCTGTGTATTTTGTCTCTGGTTAAAGGTATACGCGATAAAACCTTCAATAATTCGTTTTCATTCTTTTCTTTGCAGGTTCGTTGCCCATCAGATACCCAATATCTAATCCACTTATGAAAAATATAAATATAATGATAATGCTACTAATACGACCATATAGCGCACACAAATAATCCGAATCGACTCGAACACTCCACAAAGACCCAGTACTCGAAACAAAAACAAAGGCAGCACCCAGCAAATACGAACAAGAATACACAGAAACACACTGAACAAATACCAAATATCAAATAGAACGAATGTGCATATTGCTAATTAAATTATGAATAGCTAAAGCTAATTAAGCAACAATGCCCATCAGCAGACACACAACTAGCCCATATCCAGTACTACCTACCTGTAATCGGCCGCCTCTAGCCTCATAGATAAGCCGCCAATATTTGCGCAACTTTTAGCGGCAAAGCCACAACACTGAATAAAACATATTAGGCAAACACGAGAAGAGAACAACTGCAAATACCGCATACTGAATACTAAACACCACTATCAAAACAACATAGATTGCCTTGCCCCCATATAAGTGTCTACCTAAATGTACTGTTTGATCGTTCCAACCCGTAATGAAAGTAATGAACATCCGCTCTTACTGTTTGTGTGCCTTCGAATGCGCAGTAAACGCAGCTTCTGCATCGGCTGAACACGCTATGCCCAGTATCTGCTATGCCACCTATAGCTAACCCGACCGCAGCTACTCCGAGTCCAAGTCCAGTCGACCCAACTAGCCAGACATATGTAAATACAGACTCTACCTTCCCGAACAAGCACAGACCAGATTCCAGTTCCTGATTCCCCAAGCCATTGGATCCCCCGACACCGACAACACTCACACAGTCCGTGTCCAGAGTCCTGAATCCCGCCGAAGTCGACGACACACGAACGGAAATGTGCGTTTTTCCTCCTCCAAAAGTTGAAACATATTCCACCTCCTATCTGTACTTGTCAGACTTTTCCACGTTCTTCAACAATGCTATCTTCCTGATTCCCTTACGTTATATACTATCACTTAGTATAGAAGGCATGCTGCTTGTGATCGCTTATGACTCTTATTCGGCCTTATAAAATAGCTCGAATACTATTACACTCCGCTATATATTACTCCTTTGACCCGCTTAACATTTAAGTACTTGTTCAAACTAAGTTTTTTATTTCAACAATATTTCTTATACCTTCAATGTGTACAGTTCTTACTCTTTTAACCCTTTTCATACTACTTACTTTTCGTTTCAATAAAGCTTAATACCACCACACACACTGAAATACATAATGCTTATAAATACCCGAGCACTGTTTCCATGCCCAAAACAGCAGTTCCAACTAATGTTTGCCTCTAAGTGTCGCGTATGCCAAACCATATTTATTTCGATCAAATGCAACGTGTACGTCGTATGAGAATCGTTTTTCTATGCAGTTTTTCAACTCTACTCTTTTTATATTTTCTTTGGTACATGCCTTACCCCCGAATAGCCAACTTTTACACACGTTAATACTTTTTGGCTCTATGTGCAATTTAAATCTCGATAAGCTCACCACCTAAGCAATAACGTTAAACTAAAACCAAAATTCAAAGCAAGTTCAACTCGCTCGCTCGTTTTCTTCATCTAAACCAAAACCAAAAAGCAAGAGAAAAGAAAAGAAAGGAAAAATTGGCTCCAATTGAACTAATTGTTTTATGCTTCTAATTGTTTTATGCGAAATTTCTATCGATAACTAACCGCCAAACCAAACCGCTTAAAATCGAATTCGAATCGAATTCGAAATCGCTCCGCAATGTCGCGCGAAAACTCGCCTCGCCACGGCTCGTTCCGGCGGACTCTGAACAGCAGAGATCCTTCGGCAGGGGCACCGACTTCTGGATCCGGATCGGGCCCGGGATCGCCACACCACCAGCAGTCGAACCACCAGCACTATCACCACCAGCACCACCAGCCGCCGATCATGGAGCACGCCGGCGCGCCGATCTCCACGTCCGCCTCGAACATAGCCACCGTGCTGGAGGACGGCGAGAACGCCCACCTGCCGCCCCTCACGGGATCGGGACCCAGCCGCCAGAGGTCCCTGCGGGACCGACTCAAGGACGGCATCACTGGCAGCTTCTCCTGGCAGTAAGTTCCGCCACGCTCCTCCTTTCGAAGCTTCTTCCACCACCTTTGTTCGAAATCTATTCCCACTCTTTTCTTACCCCCACACCGAACTTGAAATCGTTTGAATTTCTTTTCCGTAGCCTTATTTTCCAGTAGTCCACTCTCCACCGTATGTTAAAGCTTTTCTTTCTAGACTTGGATTCGATTTAGTTAGTACCCACACGATTTTAAATGCACACTGTTGTAAGTAAGCAACTAACAAAGGCCTCTGGCAGGAGGCCTATTTTATAAAAATACAAAGTAAAAACTGAACTTGACCCAAATTTAGGCTATGTTCAGGTAAACATTTGGTAAGTGCTGAGGTTGAATGTTTCAAGTATCCAGAAGTTATTATGTCAGCATAATATGCACTTTCAAAGGGAGATCTATTCAAAACCAGAAACCATTGCCAAGGGAAAATAGTTAAGGAAACAAAGAATAAAAATCCATGCTTATTTTATTCACTCCTTCGGCTTATTCCGGGTTTTTATTTGTTGGTGATTGGAACTTGGGGAAATATGTATTTGAAAGCGAAAGCTGGACACATTAACTCTGACGCGGAATTACAGTCCTACAACAAATCTGTAACAAAAGTAAAAACAAAGCAATTAAACGGACACTGTGAGTCACAGGTCATAAATCAATTAAATTTGACATCTTAATTTCCCAATCCTCCGTCGTCTTGCCAAAGGGAACTCACGCGCAAACACTCACCTAAAGGGGCTCAAACATTGCATGATTAAAATAAAAATAAGTATAAGTGTAAGGGAAACGGCGGAGAAAGCGAGAAAACGAGAGGAGGTTGCCATATGACGGACTCGAAGGGTGACATAAGCGAACCAGTTGAGGTGGGAAAAGCAGGGAAAGGTGACAGCACGTGGAAAAGCTAATTCACAAACAGGAAACGCAAATTAACACAATTATATGCAGTCTGCACTTAGAATAATTTATCATCTTGTTTTTCCGCATACAACACAGGTGCCTTATTTATAAATACCTTCAAAACAACATACTTCAGTATACATCTTTAAAATGGATTGTTATTATTACGATACCAATGAGTTCCCAAAATAGTTACCCAAGGGTCCTTAAATCGTTTATCACCTTCTTCCACGGTATCAAGCACGTCCTCCCAAACCATATACCGTGATGCCATGGCTTAAAGTGCTTCAATAGCTTCATAAACTTTCTAGGTTACCAGCAATGATTTCCCAAAATATTTCCATAACTCAAGACGAAGAACAAAAGAAACTTGCAATTTATTTGCAAAACAATTGAAGCACGTGCAACGGGCCTTGAGGTCATCATAAATGCTTTCCCGACAGGGACCCCTTTGCCCAACTATACTTCCGTTCCACCGAAAAGTTGTTATAAAGTCAGTTCAAAAGTTTTGCCCAACAACAACAATTTAGACAACTTTTGGACATTTCATTTGGCGGGTCGGCAAAGGGAGAGGGCTGGCCATTTTTCCGTCGGCCAAGTAAAAGGAAAAGTTCACTTCGAGCTGAGTTATTTCCACCCGGCGTATGCGTAATATTTATTGTTCTAGAACTTTCACTTCATGTTCGCCACCAGCTCGCTTGTGTCACTTTCATTATACAGCACTGTTCTATAGACCCCAGAGTAGTTATCGCCGTCGCCGTCGCCGTCGCTCAAGCAATTTGACCTTCAAAGTTTCGTCAGCATACCTGCACTTCTCCACACTTCCCCACCCACAACATACACACAGTATCCTATACGCTCTGGTGTGCTGCACGAGTATCTTGTATCTTGTATCTGCTGCGGCACTCCCGAAACTTGTTCTTTGCGCGGACAGCTGCATCTCTGACTGGATCTGTGCAGTTCCTTAAAGCACTTTAAGCTGGTAATTTATAACCTTGAAACCCTTTTGCTGGCCTTGTTTCCTTTGTTTACCTGCTGACTCTGCGGATCCTCTCGCCGATCTCCTTCTGGTTTGCGTCAGGTAAAGCCTTTTTGAGTAATCGTTTGTCCACCTATCGTACCCGCGGTTGCAGAGGTACACCCTTACACCAGATGTACTGCAACGTTTGCCTATGTATTTCTGATCACCCCAGAAAGTATGAACCACGAAGTGCGAGGTATCCCATGGCCGACACACTCCTTCTGCGGCGTTCTCACTGGTTGGTTTTTGAGTCGGTTCGTTCAGAAACTTAAACTCAGACACTTGGCAGGCAGTTAAGTGCTCAGTATTTATTGCGAAGTTTTGAACGAGGATTATGGGGAATAAGAGTGCCTCATGAAATGGCGATAGGAGTCTGAGCATAGTTTTAGATCTAGTTTCCAGTTTGGAAATGGGGAATTTGAGAAATTCTTTTTCTTAATTTAAAATAATTCCTTCTAGACTAGATTTATAAAAATTTGTACCTTGTTTGGAAACATCTGATTAAAGTCCCAGACCCATTATTGCCTAGTCACGACTCCTCTTTGACACTAAAGCTTAGAAAAACCTCCCCTAAGAAGTTCTTTGTAAGTAGCTTTGCCACTTGAAGGTGACTTGAAACACGAAGCTGATCAACCTTGACCTGGTCTTCAAGTTCGCATCTCAGATCGAAATTCGATTCTGTCTTCAATTCGCAAGCGCCCACACGCGATCAATTCAGTCAAATGCTAATTGAAATTTCAGGAGCTTGTGGCTTTTGTTTCGCCACAAAACCAAAGTGGGAAAAGAGAACAGTGACAATAAAACCATAAAGAAGCGAGACAATCGCACTGTTTGTTTGCCCGAGCAAATACTTTCGACGGGCCCCCAAGATCAGGTCGGCCGATCGAAGTTGGGGGCGGTGCAGCTGAGCTTCGGATGTGTGAACAATCTTATGTGGGCATTAAGACCCACGAAAATGCCGGTCACATCCCGCGGCGCAGCGTTGGTGGCTGATAATAACGATAATGGCCAAAATGATGATGGTAATGGATGGTGGGCGTTTCCCCTAAAACTGTTGACTGACTGGCGGGTGCTAGATCCCTCGCCAGCCCACAAAAGGCACACCAGTTCGTGGACACTCTTAGCAGATTTGACTACTCTACAGCCTATATCTTTTCATTATGCCAGTGGTTTTCGCGTTCAATGGTAAATTCATGAGAAGTATGGCATGATGCACTTGAAAACGGTTGGGGTAGCCGCAATGAGTTGCTTATGTACGAACATTAAGTGATATGCTGTGATCTGAAACACCAAACATTCAGCTTCTAAAAACCCGTCAGGCGGTTGGAAATATAAATATTTGACTTTACCACTTCAAGGGTTGCATGTTTTGAGTCCAAGAGTTCCAATACTATTCGTAGATTAACGTGGAACGAGTAACCAGCCCTGAGGGAGTCAAAATTTACTTTGACCTTATTGGAGTTGGTTAAATTGTAGAGAGAATCAAAACATTTTCGAGTGTAACTCGCGCTGACATTGACTGTAAATAGCAGTTGACCCTGAAACGATGCACAAGAGAATCTCTCCCCCACCACCCCTATCCGCTAAATGGCTGGCAAATTGTGTGCTCATGTGTGCGCTCCTGGCCAAGTGCAAATGTGTGTGCCGGAGACTGAAAGCGTTTCATGTTTGACTTTCACTTGCAGCTGTGACGAGCTGCAACGTTCGCTGCGCCTGTCAGCGCCAGCAACACTGTGCAGCATCAGCAACAACCACAGCCCACCAGCAACACCGAATGACAACGGCAACACGCTCGTTTGTATCGCTCGTGTTGTTGGCGCCTGACATTGTTTTTGGCCATAATTTGCATCGATTGCACAGTGGTGCCAAGAGCGAGCTGATAAGTACATATAACAAAAGACATTCAATGTGCGAAGATATTGATTTTACTAATAATATTAATCCAAATGAAAAGTCATCAAGACAAACAACAACGAATTATTTTCGATTATTTTATTCAGTTAAAACTATAAATAATGCATCTATAAAAAGGTTGTGAATGATATAGTGAATGCATAATGGTGGGTCTTCTATTTATCTCTAAAGTACCTCGAAAAACTCAAGCACGATTATAATAATACTCTTTAGGCTTTGAGAAAACAAAAGTTTTGGAGAACAAATGATTTCTCCCCAGAAGGCTTTAATAAATGGGGCTCATTTTCACACGTTCGACCTTGAAGGCTATTTTGGACAACCCCCGAAATGTGTGTCCCTCACCACAGTGCCTGCCAAAAGCGCACTCATCCGACGAGCGCTTCCAGCACGACCGTGTTTGGTGCTGTTGCTGTGGTCTTGTCTTCGGCCAGGGATAAAATGCAGCGTCAATGTTGTCCGCTGCTCCCCTCCATCCCACTTCCCCACCCCTAACATCCTGCTCCGCCCGCTCACAAATTTTCATTAGTGTTATGCCATCGCTGTTGTTGTCATTGATGTCGTGGCCTGTCGCTGGCAGCTGACTGCTCCTGCCCCATCCTGCTCCTCAGCCCGCTCCTCATCCCCACATCAGGTTTGACGGGGGCGTTGCCATACTTTGGCCAACGGTTATTGTGCTTGCGCTTTGCATAACGATTATGAAATGACGCTTAATAAAAAAGAGTAATAGTCAAGCCAAACAGAAGCCAAGTCGCCTAACTACCGCCCGTCCCACGCGGCGTATGAGCAATGTGCACGAAAAGCACGAAGCTTTTTATAATGCACTTATTACTACAATTAATTGCCAGCTTGTTAATTGCATTGAGTAAGGGCTGCTGGGGGATAAGAAGATGAATGGGTTTAAAAGGGTATAATAGGTGAATATTCGTTCACATGCTTCCTTACTTTTAGTTTAACCACCTGCTTTCTTACTACTTCATTCCGGCTCTGATTTGGCTTTAGCTATCGCCTGGTAAATCAAACTCATCACATGGCTTTGAGTTGCCCGCTGCGTGACGCTCGTGGCATTATAATCTCCTCAAATAGGCGATGATCCCTCTATGACAGCCCTAATATACAGCCAGCAATAACCACTGTAAGGTGCTTTCACTGGCTTGTTTACGATCGAAGAAGAATTTTGGTTTTCCTAATTAACACAGATCGCTAATTATAGCTATCAACTTACTATATCCAATACTATGAGTATCGTAGCGCACAGAGGAACAAATAAAGCTCATTTCTGTTTCGCAATTTCAGTTTGGCTGCTTTCGCTTTCCGCAGAACTGTGTTATTAATAAATGCAACGGCCTGAAGACTTGTCTGGCTTTCGGGTCTCAAGAAGCACCACAATTGCTCGGGAAGTTCTGACAGTCTGCATATATATGGCGCTCAGATACCATACCCATTTGTACGTATGTAAGAGTGCCTGCTGGCATTGTTGGTGCCGACATTTTGCCTGACACTTTGTAAACAAACAATTTTCGTACTTTTTCATAAATTGCGACGAATTAAATTCTGTTATCTAAGCAGAAGATATCCACACAAACATGCAGAACGTACGTATTAATGTAAGTGCGCGCCAAATGGAGGCAAATGCACTTAGCCAAATTGTACGCATTCATTTTTAATAAAGCAAGAAAATTTTCTCATTGCTTTTAGGGGCTTTAATGCGCTGCTAAGTTCAGTGGAATTATTTATTGCTCCAGAGTGATTTTCGCAAAGCGATTTGTCTTATTCGTCCAAGCGGCAAAACAGTCAAACCATTTTTAAGAGCTTTTCAATTTCTTCACTCAGGCGCAGTCTTGGAACCTTTTTACAATTGTAATTAAGACTTGTCTTTAGTTAAAACTGCTTTCTCAGAATGATGTTGATTATTTGGTTGTTTATTTTTATTTTTATTGATCCATGCGAAGGAATGCCTTTCCGGACCTCCCAGTGGCCCCCATGCATTGTGTTCTTTAGCTCATGTAGAGACACGTGTTTAATCGATTTCACACCCTTTCCAATGTCCACTTCAATGCTGCGTGGACCGCCCGCCAATCAATTTGGCATTCAATCTACGAGATTGCTCATATATATCAATATAATTATCTGTCATTATTGCTCAGCCGAGCACATTACGCGAACAATGTTCGAGCTGCTATCGCTTGTCTCGGACCTGTGTAGTTGTCCTTGCTAATCGAACTCAGCATTATGATTTGCCTTACAAATTTATTGCTTTTGAAATTGGCCTAAACATGTGGAATTAGGCTCGGCAAGGCAGCAAAACACAGCAAGGATATGGGCAGCTGTCGACCCGGGGGACTGACACGAGAGCCCCGGATCAGGGCACCCGAATATGGCTAAACAGCTCAATTAGCTTGTGGACAGAATGATTTATTGACAGGCGACCTCAAGTCGAAAACATTCCACGCTTTCGCTCGGATCAGGGAAAACTTATCGGCTGTTGTTTGTCACAAGACTTTTCGTCGCCCGCTCGAGTTTTCAATTTTAATCTCCCTCCTACGCCGTCTTTCGCTTTTATTTAATTATAAATCCGCGGCCGCTTATCTCCGCGGCTACCTGATATTTGCCGCATTTGCTTCAGGGTGGCTTCAAAGGCAAAGAAAACCGCCGATAAGGCCACCGAGCCTCCCACCCTCCGCGAAATCCCCGTTGTAAATGCGCAGGAAATTTTCGAACTAGAGACCCTCAGCTCATAAAATCTTTTGTGCTACGCTGACCTTTCCGAAATCGAAGAGATAGTTAGCTAGGTGGCTCGACGATTCTTCGCTGTCAGTGTTTGCACACATATAAATATTTGAACTGCCAGTCGGTAATGGAAAGTTAACGAGACTCGGGGGGTGCAGAGTTGACTTGACTTGCATCACGTACGTCACACGAATTTTCCAGAACGCTAAATTCTGTCAACGGAAATTTTATTATCAAAAGTAAACGATAGGAATGGGGTAAAGGATCAATTAATATTGAAAGGTTCTTTGTTTGAATATACAAGAATGCAAATATTGATAAGTGCTTTATTGAAGCATTGTTTTTTACTGCAGTGTGCTTGACGATGATTTTTTATAAGATGATTATAGATATCCTCTTCCTATTTTATTTTTGGCTATAACAATTTGAAAGTTGGTTTTAAAAGCCATTTAAACGGCTCGCTTGTCGCATGAAAAAGAAAACTTAAACAGAGAGGCATCTTCCATTAAATGCCTGATAGATTTAAATGAGTCCACTGATGTTTAGCCAATTTCGGACACCTTTGAGGTGATACATCACCTTTTAAGTCTTGTGATTATATGATGGGCCATTTATAAAAATTCGATTGCGCTCCCTGCTCGGCTAATGGATGTTGCGATTCGGCTCATAAATAAAATATCTGTATTTTATTATAAAGTGAAATGTTTACCTTTGTCTTTGCCCTGTCAAAATACCTGCGATACAAACACAAATAATGGCTGGGTTGAAAAACCAAGGAAGAGTATTACACCTGACATTGACCCCAATTGCCGTACATGTGTTGCCAAAAGCTTTGGAAAAATACGAAAAATATTGATAACGCAAAAACAACCTTTCCTACGATTTGTATTTGCCTTGTAAATAAATTATAAGCCATAGGTTCCCAGGGGGAAAAGCAGTTTGGGTTTTTTGTTTGGGTTTCGGCGAGCAAAGTTTATGTGCAATACAAATTGATTGACTGCATAATTGGAGTTGAAATTGAATTTCCCGCAAACCGGACAATAATGGATGAATATTTAATTGTTGTATGACAAATGTTTTGGCACGATCCCCAGTCCTTTCCCCCACGAGCCCCAAATGGCAAATGTCAATGGGCTTGTCACTTCCTTTCGCAACCGAAAATCAGTATCGGGTTGAGCCTAGAATTTATGTCTCCGACAGCAGCCTTTGACAGTCTCTTTGAGTATAACAAATTCATTAATAAAACTCTAGTTTTGTTATTGAAAAATGAATACAAAATGGAGTGCAATTCTCTTTGAGTAACGAGCCTGCTGACAGCAGCATATTCAATAACTGCACATTCAAATTCGATTTTCGAATATATGTTTGAAATACTCTTTACGAAGAAGTTGTCCAGAAGAAATACCGTAAATCAATATTTAAAAATATTTTTATTTTAAGAAGCTATATCCAAATATGATTCAAACAACAAACTAAAATTGGTTTAAAAACTTGCAAGCTGACGCTTACAAAACGCAAACAACTAAAATGATTTATACAAAATGGTAACAATTAAAAATAAATAAAACGGCGGTTGCATTCAAAACCCATACTCTCCACTAAAAAAATCAAAATATTCAAAGCAACCCGTGGCCATTTAAATGCCATTATGTGTCTACTACTTAATTGTTTTGTTTTCACTTCTAATACAGAGCATTCAAGAATCCAGGCGAATTCAGGCACGTTCTGCAATTGCTTTGCAAATTTAAGGCACATTTATTTATATGAACCGAGTGGCGCGCCCAAAGCGACGGATTGATTGAAAAAAGCGAGTCGAAAAAGTAAAGCTCAAATCAACAACAGTAAACAAATAAAAAAATCATTCGCAGCAGCGGAATGGCCGTTAGTGCATCCATATAAATTTGATTTTTATTCCCTGCCTCAATTAATCGGGAAAATGAAAAGTAAACAGGGCAAAAACAACAACGGCCACTCAGCGGATAAACGAACCGCATTCGCCGTCTAGCCGGGACTTCCACCGCCTTTTGGGGTTAGTGGGTGGGGTGATGAAGTACAGGGGCGGCGGCTGCTGGACCCAAAAATGCATTTTTTCAACTGCCTGGCGGCGACGACGAAATCGTTTGAATTTTTCCTCATTTAAACGAAATTCGCATTTTCCTGTCAAGCCGGTTTGCCAGCGTTTTCCTCGCTCTGCCGCCGACTTTTCATTATTGGACCACGCCAAACCAGCATGTGCTCCGGCCATTTGGCAAGCCAAACAACTTGCAACCTAGCTGTGTGCGGCGACGCTACTATTTTTAGCAGCTGCAACAAAAAGCCGTCGAATCAGAGCTGGCCAGATACTCGGTTGGAAGTACCTTCCGTCATTTTCCGGGGAGCAACAACAAGCCCCAAGAAAAACGAAACAAAAATTAAAAAGTAAGTCTTTTGCTCTCCCCGGGCTTTGCATATTCAACAGCTCAGCACGGCGGTCTGGGAACCCTGACAGTTGGATGGCAAAATTTTTAAGCTGCAGTGAAAATGTCATTTGGTATTTAAATGAAGCTGCTTAAAAGGGAATTTAACAGCCCGATGAGAGTCGGCGATGAATTTGTTTATTATGGAAATGCTTTGGGGCAACATAGCCCCGAGACGGAAAACAAGAGCATGAGTAAAGGAAACGCCAGTTCAGTGGATTTATAAATCCGACATGCTTACATTATTTATGTAAGTGTATGTATTTATTTAGCCTTTCAAACGTTTAGATACAAAAAATGAAGAGCCCAATACAAGAAGCAATTGAATTTTTACAAGGTAATTTAAACCGCATGCTATAAAATTTGCAATCAGTCTTCCTAAGAACTACGGAGTGAATGGCATTAGCTCGTTTATTGTATTTCAATAGCTTCAACGCTAATTACAGGCGTGTCTTTATTTTGGCCAATCGCAAAATAAAAACATTATAGTGTCGATTCTTTATGGCCCTGGGGCTAATTAGCATTTGAAGTTGACTGCCAGTCGGAAGCACTGAGGTAGTAAGTGAGGTGTAAGCCCAACATTTTTTCAAGAGGTTGATCAACCCTTAGTTTTTAATGTTGAGGTCGATAAGCTCTTTTGTAGTTGTACTTAAATAAATAAACTTTGGTGAGAAAAAGGGGTTTGAACAAGGACTTTAACATGATTGAATAATTATATTAAGCAGCGATTCATGTTTTTCACCTCACCTGGGACTTGTACGATTGGGGACCCTGACTAACCATGCCCATAGCCAAAGCCACAGCCATGTCCATAGCCATAGACATAGATTTAGTCATAGCTTTGGATACACATGCGCTTGCGTTTTTTATAGGCCCCAAGGCGCATTCGAAAACATTTACATTTGAGTGCAGACAATTTATGATTGGGTAATAATATTGAAGGCTGGAAATTATAATCGTCCGAGTCTGAAAAACTGTAAGTGCGCAGACAGAGGGGGCGGGGATCGACTAGCAGCCAAATGATGTTGCACTTTTTCCGATTTCGTCGAGTCGCGCATTTTGAAATTTGCATAATTTGCAATTTGAGCCCAGTCATGCGTCTTAAATGAGCCAACGAAAGAAGAAAAAGGCAGCCGTCACCAGCAAAATTAAAGAAATTCCCAAGGTTGAATTGGAAATTCTGTTTTCCTCTCTTTCTCCAGCGCTGAAAGGCAGTTCACCTTAGGGGGAATGTGAATTCTCTGGGCAAATGCCTCAGCCTTGGCGGCAATTTCCTAGTCGGGTGGAAACGCAGGTGGGGAGGTGCTGGCCAGGTAATTGCAGCACTTTCACCCCCTCAACAATGACCTACATTAAAGTTGAGGAAATGCATTTGCCACCGAGAAGCTTCAAGCGAACTCAAATAATTGCAGCGGCGTCACATGCCGTATGAGTAATTTAAATGAAATTACAAAGTCGCCGCAGCTGACTAACCTCCAAAATAATAGCAACAATAAGTGTATCGCAATTGCAATTCAAAACAAGTTCATTGCACATGCGCACCAGCATTAGAAGAAACAACAAACTCACCAGCTCACCGATGATTTTCTACACTTCTTTGCAGATACATACGTATCTTTCAAGTGGCTCATAAATCAACTAGAAGCCGAAACGTATTTATTAAAAATGCAATCTGAGCTTCCCCCCGAATGGAATTTGATAACTTAAAAACTTTATTATAATGCATTACCAATTTTATGACTCGTTCGCTTGAACTTTAAAAAAGATAGAGTATCTTTGCAAAAACTGTGCAAACATCTCACCGAAGTCGGAGTTCTCCCCGGAAGGGTGTTAGGTTCGCACATCGAGCTTTAAGAGGTTTTCGCTGGCAACATGTATCTAAACATCGCCAAGCAAACGCACACTTGGAAAAAAAACGGAAATAAGCCGAGAGCCTCAAGCAGGTTTTTGGCCTGCACAAAAAACGGGTTTATTGCAGCACATGTGGTCGCGGGAGAGAGAGAAGAGAGCAAGTGAGAGAGGCAAGACGCAGCTGCGACTGCGCTGCGATCGAAAACATAATGTCGACGTCGCACAGTGGGTGCGATGAGCAAAATATTCTCTTGCAGCCCTCATAAAATATTAAAGATTACCAATAACCTACAATTTAAAAAGGTAACGTCTCGCTATCTAATTTCTTCGGAGTTTGATTTTAAACGATTGATAAAAAGGATTTTTATCCTGGTGAACAAAGAATAAAATCGTTATACATTTATTTCATTTAACTAAGCCACAATTTAAGTAGGCCACAATCCACGCATCATCGTTCCCACCGTACTGTATTTGGTTGCAGGCTATGATTTTACAGCGAAATGCTCAAGTGGGCCCACCGTGCGTCGGCAGCGATCGGCCGGATCGGTCGTTCGGTTTTCGGCTCTCCACCTTCTGAGACAGAAACGTAGAAATTTCGTTCGATTCGATCAGTTTAAGTTTTCCATTTGCAACGATCGCAACGCAAGGCAGATTCGCTCCCAAAACCCAGAAAACCCGCTGAAGTAGAAACACAACTGAGAGTCCGCGCCAAACGAAAACGAAACACAAATAAATTCGCGCGCGCGCTCAGAGCCTGTGCTCAACAATAAGATATACACATGTGGAGCATCGACGATAAAATTGTAAAAATTATTTTTAAAATATGAGTTGTGTGTGCCGAAAATTGCAGTCTGAAAATTACTTCTCTGCACTCATTTTCCCATTTTCCGTTGCGTCTCGGCCATCAGCGTCCGTTGTTCAGCTGCAGAAATAACTTGAGTTGCTTGTTAAAGAATTCCCATGTCGCAAGAGACTAAAGTGCTTAAAAAATCAAAGGGACAATCAAAATGCAGCTGTAATTATTAATTATAATTAAGGAGATTTCATCTATTCCGAAAGATTTTCAACGCAACCACTCTACTTGAAATAAATTCTCTCCGTCATAACTTTGTTTTATATTTTATATTAAAAATAAATTTAAACATACTTTTTTGTGTGACTAATGCTGTTGCTAATTTTGTTATTAATCAGAGAGTCCCTCTGCCATGTGAGTGCAGGAAAGTAATTAAATTTTATTAATTTGATACCAAAATGCCCACAGAATACATAAAAAATCCAAGAGCTAGTAATTGTACGCGAGTGCTGTTTTAAACCAAGCCAAGTGCCAATACTGTGAAATCAATGCGAATGAGAAATGTGACTAACCAGCCGGAGGAAAACCAATTGTGCCAGACTTCGAAAAAGACTCAAGATTAAAAGAAGGTAATATTTCCAGCGTGTGGCAACAGTTATGGCTGCGCTTGCACTTCTGACAAGCTTAGGGCCGTCGCTCTCTCCCTCTCTCTCTTCGCCACTCTGCTTTGCGACTGTTTTAGGCGCGGCTTGCGGTTTTTCCCAGATTCTTTGTGCAGCGAACGGATTTTATTTAGTCGCTTGGCTTTGGTTTACCGCTTCGATCGGCGCCATTCCCCTGAGCACTACTACTACCACTTCTTTGTTCTCAGCTCTTCGGCTTCCACTTTCGGGTGGAAAGTCCAGCAAACTATCCGCAGTGTACTCCCTGCATTTTCCGCCCGCAGGTCATGACATTCATGTAACGTCTTTTTGTTATTGCTTATTACAATGACTGAAGCAGCCAAGAAACACAAAAACAGCTGACCAGCACAAATGAAACCAACGAAAAACTTGGCCAGCAATGACGAATACGACAAAAAAACCAAAGACCTACGCCTAATTTAAGGTCATCAGCACAATAAAACAACAACAATGACAGAGCCACCGACGGCGGGGAAGAAGCAGCACTAACTGCTTATGGCAACGAAAAAGTTCAAGTCGTCAGTTTCTCCGACTTTTTGGATTTTCTGATTTTGTCCGCGGCCCTTCCATGCCATTGTGTGGAGAATTAAAAGGCAACGGTAGATAAAAAAGTAATGATCGCACACACACGGACGGCCACAGTTGCCTTTCCCCTCCCAAAAGCTCATTTGCCTTTGCCTGGCCCGCAAAAGTAGCCAAGCTCGAAGTGAGGAGAAAACCCCGAGAAAACCGCAGTCCAACTTTTCCAAACCAATCAGCCATCAAGAAGGAATTACAGTAACTGTATAAACCGAATTCACCCCTCCAAATGAAATCTTCCCGTTTAAAATTGTGATATTACAGTTTTGGATGGGTTTTGTTTAAGGCATATTTCAAACGGGAAACAGAGGAGATAAAACTAAATCTTCGTAGATCCAAACCAGTTCCCAAAATCTTGCAGACTGTCTGGCGACTGCAGCAGCCTCTCTGATTTCCACCGCGAGAAAAGTGGAAAGAGTTTTCTCTCAGCCACTTGAGATAATCGATGGCTCAGGTCTCCTCGGTTGTGCGCTTGTGTACGCTTTATAAATAGCACCAAAAATGCGTAAAACGAGCAGGCAAAAACAAAGTATAATTAGAATTATAATTAGTTAAGCCCAAACATTGACACGCCGAATGCCAGGCGTTCAAGAAATAAATCCAATGCGTTTCAATCCCAGTCAGATCGCGAGGCTTTCGAAAATAAATACTTTATTACATTATATTGCGCCGCAAAATTAATGTTTTTAGTGTGATACGCTCCATCAACACCTGATAGCATAATTAATGCGGATCAACTCTTCAGTTTCTGTTTTGACGCACCCCAGCAAATCGCCGCACAAAGCGTTGACACAATATTTATTGACAAAGCCATTTGTCACGGGGTCCGCGAGGTGTGCATAAATTTCGGGCCACGTGATGGCTTCTAGATAGTGAAACTAAGTAGGCACAGATTCTATGCCAATTTAGTTGGTCGAGCTGAGCTAAGTAGTTTTAAGCAAAAAATGGGGGTTGTGCGGTTGCCCGTGCAATCAATTGAAACTGCCAGGAAGCGGTGAAGAGAAAATTGCAAAATTAAAATAAGAAAAAAAGGGGAAAATGGAAACCGAAGTGCCAGTAAACTGACTTAATAACTTTAGGTCCCAACACGGAAATGCAAATTCGCCCCGAGCATCTACGCATAGCCGCATCTGGTTTCTCATTTATTGATTTTAAGTGACAGTTCCATGCCCATTCTACGCAAAACGAGGAAGTCTCTGAGTCACTTAGCCGTTGTTATTATTGTGGCCAAAAGGAGGCTTGTCACAGGACAGAAAATGTTAATCTGGCCCGCTCAATAATTAAACTTATACATATATTTTTTATGAGGTGCCTTTTGTCATGTTGTCTTTTCATGTGATTATTTATGGGCTTTTGTTTGCCGCTGCTCGCTGTACCTGACTTCGGCGAATTCTACTTGGCGCAGACAAAGAGGCTTACTGATGTTTGTTTGCTCAGGTCGGCGTGAAAAAGTGTCATAATTGCACAAATAAATATAAATCTATAGATATTTATAAATACTCACCCCTACCTGTGCGAGATTCAAACAAAGGCACTTGAGACGTCCGTCCATCATTAAGTTATTCGAGACACAAAGTACTCTCCATTCTGCGAACAGCAGTTTTTGATTTACTGCCGACAATCGATGATTTAATAAACGCCAAGACTTAAGTTTCGGAGGAGAGTGTCCATAAAATGTTTATTACACATTTACGGTTTCAGTGTGCCAAAGTGTGCCAAGTTTTCGAAAGCAGCTGCCAAGAAACTTTTCCGGCAATATGCTCAATAAATTCTATATATGCTTTAGGGCTGGGAAGATAAGTCCAATTAAATAAAATACGCCTTAGGAATTGGGCAGTGAAATAAACACATTTTTGGGAAATAAATAAATAAAACGTACTACTTTTTCATTTCAAAAGAGACGTTTATGGATCTTGCCCACAGAGATCATCAGCATGAATGCTAAATACATTTCCATATTAATATTTAAGGTGTACGTTACAGAGAGTGCTAGTCAATTAGCCAGATCATAATCATGAATATTGAATACATTTCCATATCAATAATGAATAATCATTAGTTTTCTGGACAGCTGTCGAACATCTAGATCCGCGTTGAATACGTTAATCAGAAGGTGTTCCTTGGTGTTCCCAAATCCCACTTCCACTTCCTGTGTGTCGCCCCCACACACCTATCGGACTCTCGGTCATTAATCAAACAAGTGCACTCATAACCCATTCAAATCATCGGGTGTTGCGTTATTAAATCCGATTTGGATTTGCATATTGATTGCCGCGGGCAGGGTGCTTTATTTTTATAGTCCTCCCATTCTGGGGTCTATCGGGGCGTGAGGCCCACCCATGTGATTCGGTTCCGTCTTTGGCTCGGCTCGGAGCACTTGTAATGTGTTTACGCATACCGCTGTTCTCTAGCTGTTCACATTTTGCGGAACACAAAGTTGACGATTGATTGGGCTTGATTGAGCGAGTAGTGAATTCCGAGCCCGAACTGGTTTCCCAACAAAGGCGGCGCGACTTCCGCCATGGTGCGATACTTTGTTTTGTTTCCAGTGCGGCAATAATTACCGAGTCTCGAGAAAACCACACTCGTCAGAACACTTTAACTGCTGACCGGCCGGGAGCACAAAAGACACAGATACAGGTACGGATACAGATACCGGGAAAGAGCCGGACTCGGATGCCAAGAGCATGTCAGCACTCTTTCTGCGGTTCACACACAAATCGGCTCAAGTGTCACGGCTGCGGATTATGTCATTCCATGTCGCCATATCGCCCGGCAATGCCCGCTCTCCGGTTGCAAGTGCCCAAACCCAAACCCCCAGAGGTGTATGTACGAAGCTTGCTTGTCAGTCGGTGGCTTTGAGTGTCATGGCTTCGATTCTGAGGCGGATTTATACGTAATTTGTCCGCTGGCTTATTAGTGCTTGTAGACTAAACAGCGGGCTGCAGGTGTGATCGCAATCATACAAAGAATCAAAATATATTTTCAAAAGCCTGCCAGAAACTTTTGTTCACTATTTGTATAGCACTAGATTATCAGCGGATGTGTGTGATACCTGCTTGATACTTTGTGGAAAAAACGTGAAGTTTGAGTCGGTCTCAACTATACAAAGTTGGTTATTACGTGGGCCCCTCTGGAATTTATATATTTTATACGGCTTACGTGTTCTGTTTAGCCAAGTGCCTCGATTTCGTTCTAAACATTCCAAAAGATTATATTCTTGTGTCATCGAACGGGCATCGTGTTTGTTTGCAAACAGCTTTATTTTCCATGGGTGTTTATTGTGCGTATATTGAATTACTTCTCGGAGCGGGGTATCTGTTACTTGAAAATGAGTTCTGTAGTTCTGGGAATGCTTATCTGAGCGGCAATATTCGAGGAGTGCGTTGCGTTATTTGGAAGATACTTGGGAAAGGTAGTGAAAAGATACATTCGAGGAAAATGATTTTGTGTGTCGAATAAACCAGTTAAAAAGGCTCTTTTAATAATTCTTTTTTGACAAAAAACCTTCTACTTTCTTCAAGAATTGGTATTCTTTTTTAAACCCATGAAGTGATCAATTTAACACCACAATGTAATAAAATTATTGTGCAAAGAATACCATTTTACAAAGGAGCATATTTTGTTATGGTATTTAAAATACACACTCAACCTCTAGGAAGTCAGTGCCAAAGGTATTGCTAGCATTCTTGTGCTGTTCACAAGAATTGACTTTCGCGACGGAGTGCCTTAAAAGGAGTGTCTTTAATGAACTGAAGAAATAAATAAATATGAAGGAATAGCGACAAAGTTCGCCAGTCTCTTGGCGACCATCGGACACCCGCTCCAAGTCCGTACCCATGACCCAACCCATTTTGCCGGCTCGCGTTTATAGAAGCCCAGAAACGAAACGGAGAACACTCCCACGCACCACGGTGGTGTGATGGTGGGCCCCACCCAACGCCCTGCATTAGGTGTGCATACCAGGCCAGGTGTAAACAGGTTAGTTAATGATTGAATGGACAGGCAGGAATTCGCCGGCGAGCAAACACGTACGGGCAATGCGAGCGGAGTCTATTTATAAAGCCGCGGGCCGTCTTGTCATGTGAAACTGGGCTCAAATAAGCTGGCCTGCGATGCTGATGCAATTGCCTATGGCGATTCCCAAAAGGAAATTCGAGTGGTTGGGCAAACAGAACGGAGGCCCACTCGTATCTTGCAGATACAGGTGTAAACTAAAGCTGGCGCCGATCGAGACGGCCGACCACTTGACATTTCGGCTAATGACAACGCCCGCTAAAACGGTAGCACTTGCAGATACATTTGTATCTGGGCAGCACACGTAGATACACATGTCACACTCGGCAGTTCAACGACTCCCGGCGACCAGTTTTGTTTTCATTTCGAAAAAGAGCGCAAGAAAGGGAATTAATTATTCCGAACTTGTGATTTATGAGCTCGAATTCGCGACAGCTGACAGCCCTAGCACTACTGAGGGTGCCCGTCAAGTGGCTTCGAATCGGAATTGGAGTTCGAGTTCGCCCGCTGTCGCACATGATACCTAAATTTATGAATTTAAGACGATTATTGGCGAGGTATTCGGCCAACCGGTTTGCCTAATAACCAATTGGCCGCTGCTCAGCAGATTATAATTGTCCGAGCCCCCGCGAAACTGCAAGTCGAATTGGAATGCACATTTCAAAATTCTCATTTCGGCCCGGTTTTCCTTTCATCTGGGCAAACGCTTTCCCACCCCGAGGAGATGTTTGCGGCATTTATGTAGCAAATTGCTTCAACACAACGTCGGACATATCGCTTACGTGCCATGCACACGCGATGTACCCGCCAGTCGTCGTGTGTAGATACATTTGTATCTCGCAGTGCCCATTGTTGCGCCGTCTGAGTGGTTTATTTATATCGTGTTGCTCTTGTTTCACTGCTGTTTCTGTTTCAGTTGCATGTTGCCTCCTCTTCGTTCGCATTTCATTTCAGCTGGCCCCATAACGTGTCTGAACCTACCAGCCAACGTATGTATCTGCGAGATACATTTGCTGCCGGTCGGTTTCTGTAGAAATCGAAAGTGCACTTTTACGTGTCTGCAGCGCAATCGTGATGCATGGGCCTCAAGGTTATTATTCTGGGGATCGTAAAATATGAGACCCCTACTTTACCCGAATTGAGTGTGAATATCAATAACCGTCAATTCTAATGGTTTTACAATCCTCTACAGTTAGTCTACGTTTTTTGACATAACAAAAGGAACAGTCAGAAACATTCTGCGCATAATAAGGATAAATATTTAGAATGTTAATAAAATGTTTCTCATTTGGTCCCAACATTTTATTTTTTGTAGTTATTCTTCCGTCACCGAAGCGCTAGCGAAGACCAATCCAGTTTGGGCAATATAATCAATCCGGTGTTATCACGGTTATTATTCTTAGGATTTCCCAATAACAAAGCCAAATCCCCCAGATTAGCCGCATCGAGTGGGCCATAAATCAATGCCGGGCGACAGTTTTACCTACTCGTATGGCTGGCCAAAGTTTCGCTTTGAGGCAGGCGTATTTCCCATGCCTTGCCTCTTTAACTTCCTGTGATGCTACAATCTATTCTCGGAGCTCGTTTTATTTACCACTGCGTATAAACATAGACTATGGAAAATTTTCACACTTGAGCACATCAAAGTTTATCAACATTTTCACTGGACCTTGCCATGCACTGCAAATTGCAGCTGCAGCCTCAGCCATGCGACAGTTGGCCTCGTCATGGAGTGTTTCAGGGGCTCTTGTCTGCGGCATTTCCATCTGAATACGGAGCGCCGATCCGATACCCAAAGAGGTATTTATAAGTCCGCGCTCTCGTGCGCCTTATCAGCCGCAACTCCGCTTATCACGTGCTGTAGTTTTCCGTTCCTCTGGGGTTTCCATGGAAAATTTTGTTTCACAGAGATTGCACTCGGTTTTCCAGAAAACTCAATAACAGAACAATTAAATGAAATACCGCGGACGATCCTCATAAAGCATCTAAGCAATCTCGCTTCCTTTGGGTTTGAAACTCTTCTCTACGAAAGTAGATCAACTTGAGCTCAAATATAGTATACTGCAAGTTCTATAAAAAGTCATATTTCAAGCAAATTTAATTTAATATCCTCCTAATAACTTGCTTTTTGTTTGCCCCCTTTAAAGTCAAATCAAAATTTATTAAGGGATCCACAGCCCGCGACCAGTTTATTCGCTTGACTCGCCATGACATTGACACACTAAGACTTTGAATACGGACTTTGGCTGCAGCTCTGAGTATCTATTTATTTATGCGCGCATTGCACAATTGACCAGGCGACAACCACATAAATAGTAGACTCCTCAATGGATTATTGGTTTGGGCCATAAATTACGGAGTGGATCCCACCTTCGCGGCCAGTGGAGGCGAAGGCCTAGACCTAGACCCCGTCGTACACCCAAGCCGCGACCGCGATCCAGACCAAGTCCAAGACCTAGACCCGTGAATTATCTACGTGCCCGGCCGCCAAGCGTGAACTCCAGTCCATTCCAATCCAGCGGAACCTGCACTTGACTCGAGGCGAGTCTGGTCGAGTTGGACTTACGGTGTAAGCGCCTTGAGCTCGACCGGTTGTGGTCAGTTTCGAGTTCCCGCTCTGCTCACTTATCGAGCGAACAAGGTTGGCTTTTTTCCATCGCCAGCTACCCGTATATTCAAATTGCTCTCTTCCTATATATTCGGCCCGATAAGGCGGCATTTGCGGCCCCGTCGAGTGTTTGCGCACAAACACCGCGGAAAGCCTGCCAACAGCTCCTCCAGAGATAATGCCAGGGACACTTGCAAGCGAGTGCCGTGCACGGGCCCACTTCAGTGATCTAATCTTCCGGGATCGGGGCACTGCAGACCCCCATCCTGGAAAGTAAAAAGGGTTCGTAGCATAGGATACTTGACTGCATCTCATTGGCTCACTATGTTAGTTGTGGATCCTCAAAGATACCCTAAAGTCGCAAAATAATCCATCGATACTAAACTATATCATCTTTCCCACTGATATTATACCTTATTGGGATCATCTCTTGAAATTATAACCCATTAGAACGTGGTTGGCAGAACCAGCACGATTTACAGCCGCGTAATTCGTCGCGTGGGGTCTAATGACCCATTTCAATTAGCTCCCCCGGCTCCCCCGAAGCATTAACTGCCATTTTCCCGGGCCGGGTGAGAATTGGAAGTATAAACAGCCTCACACGACTTGATCTGGCGTTAAATTGTAGAGTCTGTCAGCTTACAGAAACATATGCGGGGGCTGCCGCCCCTAAATTGCCGTCTGCCAGCCATTGTTCCGTCGAGAGTCGTGTGATAGCGACAGTTGTAAGTCAAGCCGAGCTAAACTTTAGGCACTTTCGATTTCACAGCCAAGTGGCGTATCTTGGCCCCATCCCCAGGCCAACAGTCCCCGGCCCAGCCGTTCTAGTCAGTCATCGCCGGCACTATCATCATCATCGGAGCGCTCGTCGTCGTCATTGAATTTTTGTGCTGGTTTTGTAATAACCCATGCTGTATAGGCTGGGGCTTGTTGTCGTAGGTTGTTGCCCATTGTTACTCGCCATGATGTCATGAAGTTCCAGAGTTAATTTGCATTATTAACTGCTTGGTTTGGTGCTACCTCCGCGCTGTAAGTACGTACACTGTTGCGGAATAGGCAAGCAGCTTAAAAGTGAGAGGACTGAGCTCGGCTCGTTGGGTGCAATTGTTTGAGTACATTTCAGGGGGCTTAGGCAGATAAGGTTTATTAATGACTTTACAAAAGGCAACTAAAAGTATTTATGGGTGTTCGAAAAATATTTGTACTGTTATGCTACATTCCCATATTTTGAACTCAAGAGTCAGTGAATTGTGCGTTCCACCAAGGTTCTGTTTTGTATTGACACAGTCGTTCGCACAAGGTGTAATGCTTTTAATTGGGCTTATATTGATCCACAGATCTTTCTTATTGCGAATATTTTATTGAAGTAACAAATTCCAATAACATAAAGGTAGTTTATAAAGAATACAAAGTGCTGAGTGCCACCCGTTTGCCCAATGCACTTCGGCGAACGAGTGTTGCGGTGCAGGCTGGTTTTACTGTGCTCGTTTTGCCGGAGTTACGACGACGCGTTCCGCTCGACCGACAACGGCCTGCTAATTACCGCGCTAATGCCGGTTCAATAGAGTTCACCGAAAGTAAAAGTTTCGCAACCGCAGAGAAGTAAAGAGAGACGGAGAGTCAAATGAGAGAGAGAGAGGGCAACGCTTGGTAGTAATTGGAGCGCG
This sequence comes from Drosophila biarmipes, assembly GCF_025231255.1. Lineage (NCBI taxonomy): Eukaryota > Metazoa > Arthropoda > Insecta > Diptera > Drosophilidae > Drosophila > Drosophila biarmipes. The sequence continues at coordinate 4,236,046 of NC_066616.1, read as the reverse complement.
GCAATTAACAGCCAAAACAAACCCCTTAGCCATGTTTTCGACGGTGATTAATCGGTTGGAGTACTTGCAGCGCCTAACGGCCAACAGTTAACGGTAGCAGTAACCAGTAAGCGGCAACCCGTAACCCGCCGTCAGCTTAACCGCCCGAGAAGAGCTCATCCTCCCATCGAGTCGAGCACCGATCGGCACCATGAGCATCATCGACAGCGGCAAGTACCGCTTGCGGAAGGACTGGGCCAGCGCCTCCATTCCGTCCCTGGTCAACATCGACGAGCACGACGGCGACTCCGGCTCGGGGGACACGGAGGGCAGTCTGAGCGTCACCGCCCCACTGCCCCCACAGAAGCCGCCCCGGCGCAGCTCCCTGGCCCTCGGACTGTTCTCCAGCAAGTCGGACAAGAGCCAGAAGCGCCGCAGCTCCATAGCCGTATCCTTCCTGCGGCGGGATAGTAGTAAGGTGAGTGTTGATCCGGAGTGGACTCTTAGTGGTCTCTTCCTGTATCTACAGCGTACAAGTTGAAACATAATGATAGGGGGAGAAAGCAGCATAAGTTGTTAGGACTTTCGGCAAGTCAAAACAAGAAAGGAAGGTAACTTCGGCAAGCTAAACTTTGTTTATCCTTGTAGTTAAAATAAATAATAAGCGTTAGTAACACCATGTCCAATTTTTGAGCATTGTTGCTAGCTTCAGGGATATTTTAAGAAAAAATGATTTCATTATTTCGCTGACCGTTTCCTTGACAGCCATATGTTAGAGTCGTCCGATTTTTATTGAATTTAATTCGAAATTCCTTACAATATAAAAAAGTGATATTTCCAATATTACAAAATAATATGCCAAAAAACACCGAAGCTTTCATTTGTTTCATATTAGTTTCCAAACTTTTTTTCGATCGTTGCTATGACAGCTTTATGATATAGGCCGACTTTTATAAAATTAAATTATAAATTAAATTATATGTAAAAAAACACCAAAGTTATAATTTTTTCCCGATCATTCACATGGGAGCTATAAGATATAGTGGTCCGATCAGGCTGGTTCCGACTTATATTCTACCTGCAATAGAAAAAAGAGGGAATGTTTCAGCCCGATAGCTTTGAAACTCGACGAGTAACGGGTATAATGAGAGTTTTTAAGAGTTTAAATTGGCTTGTCAGATATTAGGGTTCCATTTGAATGTAGATTACAAGATTTAAAAATGCCCCTTTGCTGTTGTGAAAGTACTAACCCATTTCTCTTTCACCTTGCAGAACTCCACCAAAGACTCATATGAATCCGCTGTGCGCAGCGAGAAGTCCGATGGCTCCGGCACACCCAACAGCCCGGAAATCGTGTACAGCTCCGAGGAGAACATCCGGGCCAGTTCGCCCAACGACCCGGGCAAACAGACCTTCTTCGAGGACGGCAGCCAGTCGAGGCCAGTGCTCCAGGGACTAAACACCTCCTACGAGGGCCCCCAGAACGACCGCCAGAGGCGCAGGCGCAGCTCGCTGCAGACCAAGTTGGACCGCCACCGCCGCAAGAAGATGGAGTACATCAACCAGAGGAGCCTGGACTCGGGACTGATGTGCAGCGAGTCGCAGAGCGACCTGACCAACGACAGCCTGGCCGAGGCCTCCGGCAGCTTTGCCAATGGGAGCGGCCATGGCAACGGCAACGAGGACGAGGACGACATCGTCGACCCCAGCCACGGGGAGTACTTCCCGCGCGAGAAGCGCCACTCCTGGTGGAACATATTCGTGCCCGACAACTTCAAGAACAGGTTCGCCCTCTCCGCTTAACTCTAACCGTCTGCGTGTTTAACAAGCGCCTTGCCAAGTGACTAAAATGCATCGATTGCGTAAGAGACCTTTGTGCTCCAGAACCCACCCAACCTCCTCCCGCTGCGAATGCTGAACTAACACCCGTCGAACATGTGATTAATTGCCGGCATGAAACACTCCCACACTCAGACATCAGACACACACTTTCAGATACGTTTCCGGTCTCCTTGGGCCTGGGATCCAGCTGACTCCCAGGCTCCCGCCTAATTTATGCGGTGCGTCGGGAGGCACTTCCTCAGAGGAGAACCTCCGCGCAGCTGGATTATTAGCAGGCGAAACCCTCGATTGCCAATTAGGCATGACGACTCACGCACTCGCCGAAAGTCATTCATCACCGTCGAGGGTTCTATTTAAAGATTACTCGATTTTTTGGGGTTACGGGTTCTCATTGCTTTTAGCAGGACCAAACTCAGATCAAACTAGGCACTGTTAAGGGATCAACGGATTTAAATGGGGAAATACTGTATGGTTAGTTTTAATATTGCAATATTATAATGGAAACCGTTAGAAACTTATAAAGATTTGACATTCCAATGAAGATTTATAATCTGAAAGTACCACAACTTGAAATAGTTCGATTTTGTGCTTTGCTTTGCCACCTTGGAGATCGCATGAGTGGATCGTCATATGTGGGTGGATTGCTGTCTCAGTTAAGATAATGGTTCCTCACACCTACTCCTTTTCCCCTTGCTAAGACAGACTTCTGGAGACCTTCGCCTGGCTCAGGGGTTCATTCACTGACCCCGACCCGCCGACCGGGCCAAGTCATTGCCATTGCCTCAGTCGCCCAACGGGGGCTTTGGATCGCTTTCTCGGTTTCGGATTCGGCTTCAGCCTTCGGACCCGCCTCGCCTCCATTAGCCGGCTGTCTATCAGACGGGGCGGAATAAGCCCCATTATGCTGAGCATGATCATTACCTTTAAATCCCGCTCAAGTCTTGGCCCCCAGCGGGGGCAATTAGAGCCGGAGCCCCCTGACGAAAGGCGAAGAGCGAGTGCCCAACATCAGCTGATGATCGGACCGTGCAGCTCTTGAAACACGGGCGTCGGCTCATGAATATTGCACATCGGTGCCGATATCTGTCGTGTGATTTGTGCTTCCACGGAAACACAAATTTTTGTTTGTTCTCGTCATATCTCACTTTTAATTACCCAGCAGTTTGTATTGTTCGCCCTCTCTTGTCACACTTTGCTCATGTCTCGATTTCGATTTGGGACTGTGTTGTTGCCTTGCCTCGCATTTTAATTATTTTCGATTATTTGCGATTGTTTTGTTGTTTCATTTTCTTTAATTAAAACGAGAAACAATGGAAGTTATTGCCTGAAAGGACGTGTAAACAACAAACCTTCTGGGTGAATATATTGATGAGCAAGTAACGCAAGACTGGCCCTTGCATCAAAGGCATGGAAAGTGAAGGTCAGAAATGATTTATCCCTCGAGGGAGAACTTTAGGCGTGCAAATGCACAGTTGCAGAACATCTATCTTTGCCGGGCTTGTATCTTTTGAATGAACCCTCTCTTCTGGTTTACGTAACCTGCCTGGGAATAATAAACGCGGCATTTTACAATTTCCAATGTCAATTAAACTTGTACAGAGAATTAATGGAGCCCACAAATATGGCGAATTGTCCGGCGGAATGTAAACAAAGGCAATAACCGTAATTGACCATTTCTGCTGCATCGGTCGCCTCCGGCCCACGAGTCCACAACGAACCCATATGTAGAAGTAGCTCGGTTTTAACTGCCATGGCAGCACGTTTTTATTACACGCGATGTGGATCTGATCGATATGCAGCCTAAAATATAGGGGTTTCGGTAAAGCTAAAAAACTCAGTTAGTGTTCAAAATATAAGGGTAATAATCCTCGTTGAATTACGTAAAATAAAATAATCCTTGTATAAAAAAATGCTTCTAATTCCCCCACTTCGAAAGTATTTCGGTCACTATAATCCACTTGAAAGCACAAATTCTTTTGTGAGCCATGCCAAAACGGAAGCTTTGTTGCTTGAAACTTGTTGCCTGAAACAGGCCAATCGATTGACTTGCTTTTGGTACTTTCGTGGATTTTTTCCCATCAAGCATCCAAGCGCTGAGCCCCGCGAGCTTGGCACTTGAAATTGTTAATTAAGGCCTGGCCCAAACGAATCCAAGCAGCCTCCAGTCACAAGGCAGAAACTCGTCACGTGAATATTTGCTCAGCTTGGAGGCTCTGTGTCTCCCCACTTCAGCTTTGAGATTCCAATTTGGCTTCTGTTTCAGCGTGGTGTTGATACAGTACGAATTCCATCATTCAGTCAGTCAGTCCAACAACATCCCATAAGGTACTCAGACTTACACTAAGCGATTCCAAGTCCGTGCCTGGATAATGCCCACACAGTAGTTAGTTAAATATCACAACAGTTTGGCAAATATTTGGTCAGCTTATATGCTTGTGTGCAAATGCCGTAAATCGTCAGATATAGGGGTTCCGACGCTATCTTTGTGGCGTACCCCGGCAATTGCGGGTTCTTAAAATAATGCAATACTATCAAATCGACTGCATAGTTGTTTTCGGAGGGATAGTTCCCAAATACTTATAATATTGTTACTAGTTTATGAGGTTGTTATGTATCTTTAGAAGTTTAGAAGGCGTTAGGTGTGAGTTAGGGCCTGTCCAAAACAATTCACCAGCCCCTTTTGAAACTATTAAGTTGTCACAGCTAATTGGTTTTCCATCTCAGCCAATGCAAAAAACCAAAAGTCAGAAAAACTAAATCATAGATACTGCTCCTCAAAGAGCCCCAATTTTAAATATTTACACCTTGTCATATATGCATTTCATCCTCTGGTGAGTCAGAGGGGGAAAATCAATCAATGCTAATAATGGTACCATTACTAATGTCTTTGATATTGATTCATTTCCCGAAGTAAAGCACCCCAGATATGAGGTTCGAAGAGTTTGAGTCATGGAGTACCAGGTCAAACTCTTAGTGGTAGTCAGCAGCTGTCGATTCGGCACTCGAAAGTGTCTCAATATCAGATTCAGAGAAGCAAACAATTCTCTGTCCAGCTGGAACCCACTTCAGCTTATCAAATTAGCACAAAAAACAACAGGCCCGAGAACACGGGAACCCTTTGGAAGCTCGGTACAATGCTCGCTGCTCTCCCCGCCCTCCAAACTCGAAACCCCTTCGACGGCGTCGAGGGTTCTGCACAAACAAAACTAAATACTGAATACAAAAACAGCGGCGAATCGAAAAAGGTAACAAGAGTTGTGACAGGTACTTGGCGAGCGCAATGGCTCGAAGGTATACTTTATTATATTGCGTATAATCGGACGATTTATGGGGACTGACCAAAGAGTTCCATGGGACCCCAATCGGGTTCGGCTGGCCTGACATTTCGGTATCAACATATATCTCTTTATAGCCGCCCAATATAAAGCGAATTGAGTCGTAATTCATTTTAGACCTGCCCCGCCCGGCCACAAGTATATACTATATAGGCACATTCATGTATGTGAGCGGTTGTCCGAAATCGATTTTGTCGTTTCCCCGTGTCATTTGGGTGCTATTGGTTCTGTTTGGCTCCAAGCCACCTCTAATATGTGTGATGTAATCCTACGGGCTCGTTTGCTTCCATATTCACCGGTGATCATTGCAAAATTAATTACCCAGCTCCAGAGTAGAGAAATTCTTGAATGGTAATTAATATGGCAACTAGGTAATACATCTAGAAGAGGGCCGGACAGCTCGTAGTCAGGTGGGATTTTAGTAATTATCGAGTGTGATGGATGATTGATCGGAAAGAAGCCGCTCGGGTTACTAGACGTCCATGCTAATTTGCTGGAAATGAGATAGATGTGATAATTAAATTGAAAAGATTACTGCCCAGTTAAGGATTTTATGACTGAGAAGACGTAATGACTGATCAAAGAAAGCTGAGCTGCTTGGTAGGTGGGGAAGGGATTATCTCATCGTTGGCCACGACCCTTATTTAAATTAGCTGCAACACATTCTAAGTGTGCAGTTCACTTTGATTGAGATCTTTGGCTCCCTTTCTCCATATATCCCTTGCTCACCTGTACCAAGCATCTTTATTTCCTATTGTAAAAAGAAATTCCCTTCTCACGTTTCGTTTGCCCAACCACTTAGCGCGCATTTTAAATTAGTTGCTCAAATATTTATCCAAACTAAACATATGATAACAGCACTGGAAGACGCAACCTAATAGTATTTGCGTAAGTGTCGCAGTATCAACTTGAAAGCCGAATAGTTACTGGAGTTAGGTCAGATCTATTCGGATATTTGCAGATCTGTTTGCACTCAAGAGTCACAAGAACAGGTAGTACAATAATATTATCAAATAGGCTCAATTATCTTAGCATTTGTAGGAACATAGGAGCTTTCCGGATCAACACAAAATCATTGTTCCAACGATGTGATGTCAGGGATGTGACAACGTACTTGCGTTTCCACCCCAACTTGGGTTCCACTCTCAGTGGAAATTGAAGGGGGGTCTGGGATCGCTTGGGTCGAGTGATTACGTGCGTGTGCGCACAAAGTCCACAGAGGCAGAGGCCTTTATTGCGCTGGCTGGCTGCTGATTTGATAAATACATGCTAATGCCAGAACAAGGGGGAGCAGAGCACCCGCACTCGCACTGGCACAGCGAATTCGTATCCAGAACGATAACATCCAGCTCCATGCCATTAACCATGACAGACCCATGGGATGATTCGCTGAGCGTCCGTCAGTTGGAAATGGAACTGTCGCGCAGCGAGTCATTTGAACCGATCTCTCCTCGAATCCGCGGCTGGAGCGCACCCGAAAAATCGCAATTTTATGCAAATGCAAAGTGGCAGAGTGCTAAACTGGATTCTCAGTGCCTTCGAGAGAGTGTGTTGGGTTAATTGCAGTTCATAATTTATTTACAACACAATTGCTTACTTATTTGTTGCGAGATGTGCAAGGCAATTAGGCTTTATGGCATCAAATATCCATTACATTAATCGAAACTCTTTGAAACCAATTAACTGCAATTTCTTCGAGCGCCCCGAGCTCCATCGAAGAGAGTTCCCAGCTCGGCCCTTGTTCATTGATGAAAATTGCTTCGATTCGGAACCGAGTTTTGCATTCGTTCAATTAGGCCCTCGCTTTGTTCAATGCTTAGGACTGCCTGTTTTCCCCAGTGATAAGGGGTTCTTATCTTAATTTACGTAAAGCCAGTTTCAATTTAAATGGGAGATAACAGTCTCGCAGCGCAGTGTGGCCGCGTCAGTTTGTGTAAATATTTTGAGTTTTGACCAAACTGGTTTATTGAATCTCGCCTCTGCCTTTCTTTGCTTTGACTCTTTGTTTTTATGCGGCCTGTGGAATTTACAAAGTGAAGGTCAGTTAGTCAGTCAGAGGGAAAAATACAAACGCCTTTGGGGTTTGGTTCTGTTTTTCATGTGTCCATCAAGGGGCTCGTCTGTCCGGCTGCCACAGCTGGGGCCAGGTGTTGCCCGCTCTCCATTTGAAATGGCTCAATCAGCCGCTAATGAAGGCGGCTGACAGGTCTCGCAGATTGCCCACAGAAATTATAGACCCCGTGCTAAATGCCTGGCAAACGCGACGCAGCCAAACTAGATTTTGGGCGAATACCCATCAGGGGAATAAAATAATGCTCCCTGGAAAGTATCAAATGGCGCCGCCGGCGCCGAGGAATTAAAGGCAACTGACCACAATCACACCCGCGAGGCATTACAAAATACAAAATACGAAATGCATTTATATTCAATTAATTGTTTCAATTAAGGCCGGTCCAAAAACGCTGGCGAGCAATATAAACGCGCGACGAATGTTTCCTCGTCTGCGCATGACTAAGAACGCCGCCGGCTAATTTAAATATTTGCAAACACTCTTCATATCCAAATACCGCCAGCGAGATAAGGCCGCCGACTTTCTTTCCCTGGCTGCGGGTGAAGGCCAACCTTAACCCAAATTGTGTTTTCTGTGGGCTTGCGGAGGAGGATTAACTACCAGAGCCCAGTGAGGCAGTGACCTTGACCGGGGTTCCAGAGTGATCGCTTGAAATTTAAGCAACCACTGATCGGGGATCATATCGTGTGAGGGCTCGAGTAGGTCAGTTGCCAGTTACCTGAATCGTTACGCAATCGTCACGTGCGACTTGCCCTCGAACACGACACATTTTGTGATGCGAAAATAGCTCAGGCAGAGGCACAATGTGTCCAAAAATCCAATTAACCTTTCTTCGTCGCTAAGTTGGTAGCAGCGGACGAGCAAATACAAACAGCATTTAGCCCGCTTTGTTTTCCAGAGCAGCAGAAAGCCGGGCAAACAGAGATAACAATGCGGCATAAAATTCTAATTACGAGGTGGGGGCAAGCGAGACCCCGGGCGTATTTAAACATGCCTTTCAAGAGTCGGGCCGCAGGCGGAGTGGAATTGTATCGGAACTGATGCGCTGACCGCACAGCACGTGACGGTATTTACTAGACAGCCGCTGCAGTTGCCACCTGCTCTGCTGGCTCGTATATTCGGTTGGCCGGGACCGAGTCTCCGGCTGATAAGGCCGACTTTGGGCGCAGTTTATGGCGCTTTCCCCGCTCGACGGCTCCTAATTAATCCACAAGCTAATTAATTTTGTCATCAATATTTTCCAGCACCTACGCGCTGACAGCCAAATTGAATCATTAAAAGTCAACAGTGCCAAGTGAATTTATCTTTTGTTTGCTCTAGCCACATTCCGCCTTTTCTCTCGCTCATCTGCCAACTGCTTCGGCCATGATTGATCGACTAGTTAATCGGTATCCGATACTTTCCCAGGGCATTCATCAATTTCCCTTAATCACCCCAGCCCTTAAGTTGTGTGTAGGTGCGCCGCGGAAATTGCATTTAAATTGGGGCTAACACTGTTTCTACTTTAGTGTGAGCAGGCAATAAACTAAGTGAGAAGCGAAGACATATAAGCTGAGTTCAAGATGCAGAACGTCTTAATAACATCACAATACTATTGGTAAGCTGACTTATATTTCAGTTGTGTATATATTTCTTTGGAAGCAGGTCGAACCCTTAGCATTCTGTTAAGAAATAATAAGCCGAAAACTGCCTGGTAACCAGTGTACGTCCCCCATAATTTCTATCTTTATGATGGTTCTTAGAACTTTCGATTAGATCCCATACGTTTTTGTCAGCCGATTTCCCAAAAATTGTTTGCCAGGTGCGTGAGATCATTATTAGATGAGGGTAGATATAGTATGTGCTAAGGTCCATATAAAACTCACCAACTAACTGCTATTAAATTAAATCGCTTGAGGTTGGGTCTGACTTCCGGCGAGCAAGCCCGGAGACCATTATAATCGAGCACTCCAGACATGATCTTGAGCACGTACTCCTATTCCCCACGCTTCACCCGAATCCCCTTTGTTTGCGCGTTGAGTTCGCCTTCTGGCGCTGTGGGTCAATGTTAAGTAGGCCCAACAGGTTTGTGAGGCGAAGAAGAGGAAAGCGCCAATCACTTTCGTTAAATAAATGCCCCGGTTGCTGTTTTAAGCCTCCTTAAAAGTTCACATGCAAGATGTTTGATTCATTAATGGTCTGCTGAATGGCTTGTACCCTGCTTTATGTACTCTTATATATGTTCATTGACCCAATTCACAAAGAGATCCCATAAATTTCTTCGACACCTATTAAATACGAACTCAGAGATTCAACGACTTTTTATAATTGCCCAAATTTAGATAAACTGTCTTGGCAAACGTTTCGATCATGGGCTGTATCAGGGACTTTTCGGGCGTCTAGATTTGCGTACATGCGAAACCTTGAGCTCTAGCAATCTTTACTGAAACAGTCGCGAACTGCGGGATTTTTGTTGCACTCGTATCATATCGGTCTTCAAACGTTTCCCCTCGACAAGCTGGAGTACTTGTGCAGCTCGAGTCGGACGTTGGTTTTCACGAGATCTCGAGTGCGTAAAACACAAGAGCACACTGATAGTGCTGATAGTGTCAGCTGATTGCAAATAAATGGTAATTCTTGAAAATCACTCTTCTGAGAAGTGCTGAAGATTCTACAGGGTGCAACTGCGCGAGAATAAATAACGCCAAATAGAGGGCTAGAAGGTGGAAATGATCAAAAGTGTAATAGTGTACCCAAGTCAGACCCATTTACCTCCACGACCTCACCGGTTCGCCTCCTTCGTGGACGTGACGATTCCTAGGCAATTAGCTCAAAGTCAGGAGAACCACGTGCTCCCACAGACATTTGCCCTTGTGGAGATGTGGCGATCCACATGGTGAGCCATTAGACGGGAGGAGTGCCCTGCTACGTGTGCATTCCGCAACTGGCGCTTGTTAAACTCGCGCGATTCAGGCGAGATATTCTGCCGTGTGCAGAGTGAACTCACCGTTTCGTAATTATACATTTTATTTACCATATTATTTTCTCCGTTTATTTCGTTTATTTCCTTGGACCTCCTGTATTTGTTTTGGCACCATTTGCTCATTTAATTGGTTTGTCCGCCTGCCCCGCTGCGCTCCTTATGATTTGCGAACGCGCCAGGTCACGTAGGGCTAGTCAAGATGTTTCCAGTTTGTCACGCAGCGTTGACAACTTGGCGATTCCCGTGCGCAGGTAAGTGCAACTAACGAATCCACCTGCAGAAGCACCCACACCCCACACCCACCACCCCTCCACACAAAGGCAAATGAGCCAGAGCCACATCCAGTACACCGCATGTAGAAGGCTTTGCCGCACCTGCATGACATACTCACCTGACGCTGTGTGTCGCTGTTGAATGTTGCACGGCCCGCCTGTACTTACTCACCTGCATGCTCATTTATGATAACTCTTGCACCCCTAGAACTAAGGAATAACCGTGTTCCCGACTTTCAGCGAATTGTGACCACAACTCCGCAGCCAGTTTGTGATTTATGAACCTTCGATCAGGCCCTCGAGTGCCCCAGTAAATTGCTCTGCGGGCGGCAAATAAGTTGAGCTAAACTAAACCAAAACGGCAGGCAGCAAATATTGATAATTTATAAGGCGAGCGCGCAATTACACTCGCTCTCAGATTATTTGTAGATAATCTTAATGTGCGCTGTCGTCTTATTAGCGATTTTTGATAAATTATAAGTCGCGCATAAGTGTAAGTGGCTGGTGTTTAATTGGTGTCGACAGATACAATCCGCGCTTTGAAGGGTGTGAGATAGGGCATTTTCCGAACAGGTTAGCTGGGCTCAGGTGCCACCGTCACGTGGCCCAGGAAGAGATCAGCATAGGGACAGCGCTTTATTATCAATTTCGCAACTGCAGTAATCGCCAGTAAACGATTACGTAGTAAGACTGAGTCACTCGCTGAGTTCAACGTGGACTGTCTGCGATCGGGGTGATCCACGGAAAGAAATGGACCGCCCGCGCGGGTTGTTGACTCTTGGCCCGTGGTACTGTGCCAGTAAACGGCTACTGTTTTTGGGGCTCACGCCACCGATCGCAGCCCAGGGCCAAACCACCGAGGGCAAACACTGCTCAGCAGCGATAAGATCCCTGTGTGCCCCCAGTGGTCGAGCCCGAATGACTGGGGCTTCACTGGCCTTACTGTGGCCCTCTGTCGCATTCCTGCAATTTAGAGTAATTTTATTAGTCTTCCCCGTTGTGGGACATACGGGAGATCCCCCAGATACATAGTTTATTGGTTATTTGTGGGTCCAACTGGCTTCTGTGAAGGCGGCCTCAGGCCATTTCGGATGCGATCCGCAGATATCTTCGAGTAGCTGATAGCCAGTTTTGGCCCGCCTTGCTGGCCGACCTCCCCGCCAGCCAAATAGAAGAATGCGAAAAATAAATTCAGCCTCCGAGAATAATATTTATGTCATTTACAATTACCCGTGTTTACTTGCCGAACAGAGGCAAAATGCTTTTCCATATTAACGCGCGAGCCAACTGTGCAAATGGGATTCCATGGCTGGGTCGCTGTCTGAACTCGATAATTTAAATTTAAAACCCAAATACCGAACGGAGCCAACTAAAATCAAACACAGTTGTTTCGCCCAGACGCTGTTTTTGCAGGGTTTTCACTCGGAGAGGCCTATCCTGGGGGCGGAGCGGCTCCCTTGTTTGGCTGCGGAAGGTTTTTTCAGCTGCTCAGAGCCCAGACTTTCCATGGAAAATTCTCCCTGGCAAGTGGCGGCAAATATGGGTAGGAATTAAACAGGGGAAAACAAACATCGGTGGGCGACAAATGCGTTAAATAATCATTTAGTATTTGCCTTCGTTGTTTATCCCCGACAAAAGCGCTTTGCATGCGCCAGCTGAAAACTTCGGCCGCACAATTATTTCGCCCGCTCACATATTTATACTTTATCATTGATATTCAATTATGGTTATCGCCGTTTGCCCACTAATTGGCAGCCCAGCGAAAAGACACGCGCAAACAAATTTTTATTATTTTCAGGGGACGGGGCCCCTTGATCGGCAGAAAGAAGCCTCAATGTATTTATATTCACGAATGGCCCCCTCAGTCGGTCCGGGCAAGCAGTTGTCACTCACTGCTGCGATACAACTATCTTGGCAGAGGAAAACTCGTTTTCCCTCCCGAAATCGTGGCGGAAATTAGTTTTGCCAATCAAAGAGGCCGCAATGGTAGGGAAAATGTCACATACACACAAGACGGCAGGAAAACACGAGCCTCGAGTCATTCCTAGATTAAGTTAAAATATCAAATTGAGTGGCTCGTAAAGAATGGTTGACTGCAATCCTTCAATGAAATGTGCATCACAAAGTGCGTTAAATTATCAAACAAGAAGGAGTAGTCACGAGTCTTAACAACATACAAAAACTGCAAATAAAATAGGCAAATATATTTATCTATTTGGGAGCCGCACAAAAGTAGCCAGCTTGGATCGTATATCAAGTCGGTAGTAAATAATTCTTGCTCGCCGCCTGAAGATAGCTTCTATCCGGATTCCAGGGGCTCGGGAGGCAGCCCCGAATGAATACGGAATCGCAGTATGGAGCTAGGAAGCACACGCGCCTCCCAAAACGCCACGGCCCTTCGGATCGCTTCGACTGTGCCTATACTATTAAAATGCCGAAGCAAACAAGGAACGAAAAGGAAAATATATTTATGATTCTAAAACTTGCGAAGTACGACAATTGAATTTGAATTGAAATCGGAGTGCCGCCAGTCGCGGATTGGGAGGCGTTGTGGTGGAGCAATCAAGTAAGCTCGTATCAAATTGGTATGCAGTCGGCGATCCACGGATCGCGGATGGATAGCCCCGTCTATGCGATGACGCAGCGATGAGTTCTACAGAGACGACGGATCGGCCTGGAACGAAGAGGGCAAGTTGGATAAGGCGTTCTTCTGGCGGCGACCCCACTTACTTCTGCGTAGTCCGCCCCAAAGCGAGCGAAGCCCTGCTGCCGCCTGTATATCCCCTGCCGCTCCACGGGTGACACCGGGCGGTAGGAGTCCGCCGAGATCAGCGCCAGGAGAACCCCGCCCACCACGGCACTGCTGAGCATGGAGGTCAGTCCTGGGGAAGGGGCGATACAAGGAAGGCTTGATTTAGCAAGATCTAACAACATCTAGGGAAAAACAGACTGGAATTGCGGTAATGCCACCACCAAACCGTAAACCACCTGAGAGGGTTCAAGAACTCACCAGTGCGAGCGGCCAGAATGCCTCCAGTGGCCGCCCCGCTCATTATGGCGTTCCACGGGTCCTCCTTCCCCCTGTAGTAGACCAGGGTGCAGTCGATTGCGCTGAAGGTAGCGCCCCACACCGCGAAGTTGCCGCCCACCAGGCCGGAGCGGGCCCGCGCCGCCGCGAGTCCGCCGTTCAGTCGGTGCTTCAGGCCGGCGGGGGCGTTGCGGTAGCCCCTGATCGCCTGGAAAACTCCTCCGCCCAGGGCGCCCATGGCGAAGGCCCCGCCGCAATCCTCGATGATGCGAAAGGGGCACGGCTCGCGGCTGTATTCCTCCATGGCTCTTGCTCGGGTTATACGGGTCGACGCGGTGGGAAAATATTCGGTTGACAATCAGCACTAGGTAGCCGGGATAGAGTGGCGGGTCCAGGCCTTCTTAGAGGGCACGGTTACTCAAAACACACTTTAAATCTGAGTCGGATGTTTCATTGAATGTTTTTCAATAATTACGTTAATCGCGAAGCATCTTGAGGACAAGTCAAACTAGAGTCGTGAATTAAAGGCTAGCTCGAACGAACAAATCGAAGCGTTCAGAAAAACACTTAGAATGCGTTGCTCTGCCTTATTTGGACACCGCCGATTGTCAAGATAATCTCTACAAAACGATAGCAAAACACACAACTAAAAGGTTGAACAAAAAGGCAACGGGCAATAAATAAATTGTTATTGCCCAGTTATGGTCACAATTCGAGCTGGAAATTTGTAAGTGATAAGATCGCAGCAGATTGCGCTCCGATCGCCGCAAGCCCAAATATTCCACCAGCAGTCGATTTACAACCACCTTGTGACTTTTCCAGGAGCAAATCGCGCAGCGTGGACCACGGCCTGGCGGCTCCGTTCGACCTGGACTCCCTCCGCTCGAAGGTGGAGCAGCGCTTCGAGAGCGTGGACAAACTATCAAGTGAGTATCGCGACGGTCCACTAACCAACTTGGGATGGGGCACAAACAGTCTGTCTTAATATCTGTCTAGTCGAAGTCTTTTGCTAAGAGTCGATTACCAAATTTATAGACAAAACACATGAATAGTACATATGTTTCAAACTAATATAAAGTTAATCAAAGGCTAATTTTCTAGTAGAAGTTAGACGAGGACCTGGGTTCTCCGATTCCAGTTTCCAAGGGGTCGTGCGCGAATTTTACTCGTCCTATAGCTCCACCTACCGGACTTTGCTCCTTTCAGGCTGTGTAGACAACGTGACCACTAGGTGGCGCGGTGGTACAGAGTAAAATGTTATGTAAATGCTGGTTCTGTTTTTTGTAAGATGTAGATAAATCAAAAGGGTGTTGCAAAGTAAATTTTGCGCAACATGTTGTTGGAAATGTAAAAGTATATCGTATCAAAATGTAAAGTATCGGAAACTGCCATTTAATTAGTTTTTCTTTGTATGTATTATATTTTTTGGAAACCTCTTATTATTAATTTCTTACAATGACAACTTTGAGTTTATGAAATAAAGCATCGAACCAAAAAATATTCATGCTGTGCAGCTAAAACATTTTTTAGAAAATTATACAAGTTGCTTTATTTAGTAAAAAATAAGTTCAAAGTATTTCTGGATCATTTTAAGAATAAATAGGAAGGATTGATTCATTTAGTTTTCTTTGAGGATGGATTATCAGGCTTTAATTTTTACTCTAACCAAATTTTTAATTAGTGCTTTCCTATTAACGCGCAGTCATAACTCAAGGGTTAAATGGAAACATCGTTTGTCAAATTTTCGTACCATCGATCGCATAGGTAAACAAGTCGCTGGGTTATGAGTCAACGCTGAATATTGGCCGGCGAAAGGGGGCTACCTGCAAACCAATTCTTATCGTGCTTTCCGTATCAAACTCGTAGTTGGCTCGATAACAGTGTTGTTCGGCTTGAGGCTGTGGTGTTCCTTAGCCAGTCGCGTTGTTCGGTTGCCAATGTTGGGGTTTGAAAAAGCGCGCCGAAGCTAACAGCGCAGATTTTGTGGTGTCAGCTTGACAGAAGAGATGAGCCAGCATTTTGGAAGACGAATTCTCGTAAGCTCGGTGCAAAATGCTCGAGGCGATTGAGATATACTGGCGTGCGCCGATGAACGAGTTCGCGGTTATCTACCTCTACCGGCAGCAGGTGCCGCCCACAGGCGTTGTTTACTCGCACCTGCGACCCGATGGCGATTTGTTCGAGGTCTTCCAGCAGCGCCCCCCCATTCCTACCCGAACCCATCCGTCGAGTAACCAAGCAAGCGACCCCGCTTCGCCGAATGTTATTAATTATCATTTCTTTTCGTTTCGCAGGGCAAAAGTCTTCATTGCCCACCATACCCACCATTTCCTACACCGTGGGCAATCGCGACACCCTGACCTCCGTGGCCGCCCGATTCGACACTACGCCCTCGGAGCTGACCCACCTGAACCGGCTGAACAGCTCCTTCATCTACCCGGGCCAGCAGCTGCTGGTGCCCGACAAGAAGTCCAAGGACAAGGACGACGTCTCCAGCAGCTCCACCCACGACTTGGACGGCAGCCTGTCCGGCAAGTCGAGTCCGGTCGAGCGCAAGTTGTCCGGCGACGAGAGCCGCGAGAAAGGTAAGCTGCGTGGAAATGGTGCAATTGGTGCGACGATAGTGAAGCATTTGCCATCTTCGCCGCTTGAGGTTTTTAGTTGCACGCGCTCCGCACGCCACCGGGTCGAAGAACCAATCAGAAGAGCCAGGTGCACCCCTTTGACAACTAGTTAGATTGCAACTGCCCAGCCATCGTTTTCTCATTCAACCATACACTCTATTTTTATTTTCTTTGCATCATGTAGTTTCAAAAACTTATGTTTGATGGTTTTTAGTAACTTACTAGTACTGGATAATTCGGGGATTCACGCGTAAATTAGTTTACAAACTGCCGCCCTCATCCAAAACAGTGTCAGGAATCCCCTTAACTTAGATTTGTGAGCTAGTATATTTCGCCCTGTTAGCTCATGTTAACATTCTGTTAACAGATTCTGTTTGCCATTAGGAAATTCGATGTTGTTCGGGGTCAAAGCCGTTTTCCCGTCTGGTCACACTGGTGGCCAATGTTTTTCAATAATAGAACGTGTTGTTTTAAGACCTCGAATTCCCGATATCAGCTTGAGTTTGTGAAGCTAACCGATCGTTTGGGCTGAACGTGGATGGTCTAGAAGTGGTCTGCGGGACGAACTCAAATCTGCAGCATGCACACCGCCGTCTTCTGGCGCAATGGAGGTTATTGTTTGTTTTTCTTGCCACTGTCGCAACGACCTGTGAGCAAGTGCTAATTGCGGCTGACAAACTACTGGCCTTGGGCGATCCAGGTTTTCCGGAAACAGACGGCTACCCACGGGTCACGTTTTCACGGCCTTATCCCCGGAATTCGCATCTCGTCGCTGGCGAGGGGTAGCTAGGAACCATTTACTTCAAAATTGTTATTACTGTGTGCCGTACTAAACGTCTATCTTAACTAGTTAGAACCGGAAGAGCTGTATGAATATTATGGGAAAACTTTTGTATATAAAATGCATGGCCTTATCAGGTCGGTGACCAATGTTTTGCCACGAATTTAAAAACCATCTGCCCAAAATATTTTCAAAAAATAGCGCTTTTATTATTTTTATTTTATAGTTTTTAAATAAATCCCATCTTACCAGCTACTTAAAATGCGCTGCGCCCTGCCATTATCTTTTACGCTTTTCACCCCACCTAGGAAAGTCGTAAAAATGCCGGTCCCATCACCTGTCGTAACACTTAGAACAACAAAGGAGGTCACAAGGCGCAGATTTAGTTTAAACTATCCCATATATCAATTTTGCTTTCACTATCTTATCGCCGGCCACGGGTGTAGTTGATAAAAATCACAGCCCAGCAAAAGCCTTCCGAAACCCCCCGAAAACCACTCGCCCCCAATATATTATATTAATTAAACGCCGTTTTTTGCAGACCAATATATTGTACTTCTCGCACCCCAAGTCAGTGTGTTAATTAAATGCCGTTCCTTGCAGACATACTCGAGGGCCTGCGCCCCGGATCCCCCAAGCCCGGACACATCGAACGCGTGGGCGGCAGTAGCCAGCAGCAGGCCGAGGAGGAGGCCAACAAGAGCGACGATCCGGTGATCACCCAGCGCTTCCTAAAGATCAATGTGCGCCACATCACGGACGGACAGGGCGTGGTGGGTGGCGTCCTTCTGGTCACGCCCAACGCCGTCATGTTCGATCCCAATGTCAGCGATCCCCTGGTCATCGAGCACGGCCCGGAGAGCTATGGCGTCATCGCGCCCATGGAGCTGGTGGTCAACGCCGCCATCTTCCACGACATTGCGCACATGCGGGTGGCCGGAGGAGCAGGTCAAGGTCTTAACTCCGGGTCGGGCGACGCCGAGAAGCCGGAGATATATTATCCCAAACCAGTATTAGTCGAGGAGGACTCCAAGGAGTTGTCGGAGCAGCAGCCGCTGCTGGGCGAGGACGGCAAAGAGCGTTTGGATGGTGAGTAATATGAAGGAGTTCCCCGCACGTAAAATTATAATGGCTCTATCCAACTATAGCTGAAATCGGATCGTTGGAGATTACCGACGACCAGGAGTCGCTTTGCTCCAGCACTGGACGTGACGGCGACGCCTTTCCCAAAGCCTTCGACCGCGAACGAGTGGAGGTAAAACACTTAAAACATATTTATCCCCTATCCAAACTTATGTGATCGAGTTTGCTTTAGGACTCATCAACGGAAGCCAAAGATAGCGCTAAGACTGACGCTCAAGACGATGAAGACAAGAAGACCGGCCTGGGCCTCTCCAGCACTCGCTCCACCCTCGAAGAGCGCCGCAAGAGTTTGTTGGATCACCACTGGGCCATTCCGAGCAAAGACCGGTTAGTGTTTGCCCAGCTGATACACGCTTTTTACTTCACACGTTCTCCTAGCAATTCTGTTTGTTAAACCATATTTGGACATTTTTTTCTTACATCACATAATGGAAAATTTTCTGGTTGTCTGCCTTAATATTCTAAAAACTTTTAAATTATTAGAACTTTTAATTGTTGACCTTTTTATTTGTACAAAAGAAAAAAATAACATTGTTTGAAGATAAATCTAATTACCATAACAAATTTACGAAGCTCAAATGCGGAATTAATTGTCGCTTTATTTCATATACCACAAATAAAAAAAA
Organism: Drosophila biarmipes; assembly: GCF_025231255.1. Lineage (NCBI taxonomy): Eukaryota > Metazoa > Arthropoda > Insecta > Diptera > Drosophilidae > Drosophila > Drosophila biarmipes. The sequence goes on along the minus strand of NC_066616.1, from coordinate 4,217,383 downwards.
CTCGATAATTGATATGCAAGCGGTTTAAATCTGTTTATGGTTTCCTATGATTACAAAAAAAAATTGATTAATTTGCCAATTCACTGCGCAGTTTCTTTTTGAATATCGCTATCAGCTTTTAATAAAGAACTATCTCAAGTAGCTTCCATACAGTAATTAACTTTGAATATAACTAGGTTATGATAAGACTTTGGCTTGCCAAAGAGAGTTTTTAATTGCCTTAATAACTTTCTGTTTGTATTCTTGTGTTTTTACTTTCATATTTCGAACCACGCCCCGCCAAACCTTCACCCATAAATGCAATTTGTGTTATCAAACCGCTTTTCACCAAACTCCAATCACATCAAACCCACAAACTTGCCTCTTGTACAAAAACCTGTGTGTGCCTCGCCCCCGAATATTACTCAGATATTGTTTGTCTAATTCCCGAAGATCCTCGGAAGACGAGGCCGACAACGAGTCCAACATTACCGTGGACAGCGGTGCCCGGGTCCAGGATCCTCATTCGGCAAATAGCTCGGTGAGCGGCGTACCGCCCAGCCAGCCTCTGGGAGCCGCTGCCGCCGCCGCCGCTCCAGCCTCCGCCGTGGCCCCCCTGCCCCCCTCCGGCATCGACCTGGAGCACCTGGAGCAGCTGTCCAAGCAGTCGTGCTACGACTCGGGCATCGACATCCGCGAGCCCGTTCCCAACGTACAGCCGATACCAAAGAAAGCCGTCTACAGCGACGCGGACATTGTCCTCAGCTCCGACTGGGTACCACCGAAAACCATTGTGCCGACGCACTTCAGCGAGTCTCCGCCTCGCAGCACCATCCTGGGCCAGAGCCTGGATGCCGGCACAGGAGCCCGCAAGAAGACCTCCAGCGTCAGCTTCAGCGTGGACGACGAGGCCGCTCAGCAGGCTCAGGCCCAGGCGGCTGCTCTGGCGGCCACCGACAAACAGGCGGACAAGAAAAACAAGGTAGTGTGTTGCAAATTAACCAAATTTACATTTTTATCAAAAAATAACAGATCGTGAAAAATTAACGCCTATTAATTTATTTCGCTCCCTCTGCAGATGCTGAAACGTCTCTCGTATCCCCTGACCTGGGTGGAGGGTTTGACCGGGGAGGGCGGAGCGGTCCAGCCCGGAGGCGTGGGCAGCGGAAGCCTGAACAAGTCCGGAGACGCAGATTCGGCGCCCAACACGGGTGACTCCAATCAGAGTGTATTTTCGAAAGTATTCTCAAGGTGAGTCCATCCGAACGCAATGCACTCTCATTTAGCGATCTATGACTATAATTGGTAAAACAAATTTTGTTTATTTCGTTTCGAAAACTGAACAAAACCGAAAAATCAAAATGCTTACCTTCGTTTTGTGCGGATCGGCTGCTTTGCTAAACATACATACTCCACTTTTCCCGCTCATACCTGAACACTCCTCGACCACACCACACTGCACAACACAACACGACACAAAACACCCGATTTCAAACTATGTACACACACTTGCATATAGCTCGCCCATCACTCTGGTGTCAGAGCTGGGCGGGAATCTATTTTCGAAAACACCGTCCGAGGACTCTGGTGGCTCACCTGTGCCGCCATTGACTCCGCACTCGACTCATTCCGAGGGTCACATGACCTATGGGTAAGGACGGATCTTGGATCAGCTGTCACCACTTTCTTGATGTGTTCCACCATTCGTTGCCGTTGTTGTTGCTCTTGTTGTTGCTAGTGATGTTGATGTTGTAGTGTTGAATCGCAAGAATACCTCGATCCACCGAGCACATTCACCCCTCTTTGGTTTCGAGTGTTTCATCAGCTTCATTTTTGAGTTCCGAGTGTAAATTCCGATCATCGTTGACAAATCGTTCTCCTCGACCTGGCTTAGGATCACGCTAATTCTTTTTTTTGTGCCTCCCCAGACGTTCCTCAATCGGTACCTTTATACGTCCTCACTCGTCGGAGGGCACTTCGTCCAGCACCAAGCTGAAGGAGGCCAAGCAGGCGCCCAAGCTGGACTACCGCTCCATGGTATCTATGGACGACAAGCCGGAACTCTTTATCAGTGTGGACAGTAAGATCATGGTGGACAGATATTTGTATGGAGGAGAGTCCAACTAACACTGTATTTTCCGCAGAACTCATCCCACGCCCGGCCCGAGCCTGCCTTGACCCACCATTGTATCTGCGCCTGCGCATGGGCAAGCCCATCGGCAAGGCCATTCCGCTGCCAACCTCTGTCATGTCCTACGGCAAGAACAAGTTGCGCGCTGAGTACTGGTTCAGTGTGCCAAAGAATCGGTGAGTAAGCAGGCCACTATAACGTTGCCGTTTTGACAGGTACTAAATTACCGTGAAGAAATTATGCACGAGCAGGCGCAGAACCGCTTACTTTCGAGTTAAAAACAAAGCTATTGTGTACAAATAAAATTAAATCAAATTCACGGAAACTAATATTAGTAACTCGTAGAAACCAGGCAGCGTTTTCGACCCCTTAAAGTAGCCAAGTCGATCTAGCCATGGCCATTCTTTCCCTGTGTCTCCCGAGATCTCGGAAACTCTTTCTAACGCCCACAAACAACCATAGCTCTACAACCTGTGCCGACATTTTTGAAGATTTTGTAAAAGTGTAAATTGAAATAGATTTTATTGATCAATACGTATCCAAATGTTGAGAATCTCTCTAAAACTAAGCTAAAAGGGCGTTAGCATAGTAAATAGTCAGCAGTACCGCTGGAATCTGATCGATAGCAATTTCCTAGTTTTTTGCATTTTAAAGTACAACCTTATTTCCAAGAGTCTTGAATAAGTGCGTAAGATTTTTCAACAAATAAATGATCCTCATCAAGTGAATCGTTAACTGAATTCTATTTAAATTTCAGCGTTGATGAGCTCTATCGCTTCATAAACACCTGGGTGAAACACCTGTACGGTGAGCTGGACGAAGAGCAGATCAAGGCGCGTGGCTTCGAGTTGATCCAGGAGGACACCGAGTGGACCAAGAGCGGCACCACCAAGGCCGGCATTGGCGGCGGCAGCCAGGATGGCGAGGAGATAAGCGACTTGACACGCGAGTCCTGGGAGGTGAGTCGAATCCGTCCTCTGACGCCTCGGGGCTCCCCACGCGCGACTGTCTCTTTATCTATCTTTCCATATTGTTTAACTCTTTGCTCTGAGTTTTCTCCTCGACTTGTTCTGTATTTTTCAACGATTCTCTCGAGCTCTTCCACGATATTTTTGAATTCTGAACCAAATCGAATATTACATTTGCTTCTTTAGGTTATGCCTCAGAAATCGATTTAACAATTACTAATTAATGAAATTTTTCGCCAAATTTTCTATACGTACTTATATAATCGTAAATCTTGTTTACTTTTTCCCCACGTGTATTGTACATGCGTTTTCTTGTTCTTTTCCTGTTTTCTTCCTTTCGTGTCTTACAATTTGATTTGCGTTTATTTTCCAATCGAAATAATATCGAATATAATCGAACCAAAACTAAAACTACAAACTACCGCCATAAAATGTGTCCGTCAATTCGCCCAATTTAATACTGTACCATATGATATTAATCTCCTGCGACTACGACAGCTTATAAAGGCGCCGTTCGCCAAGACCTACAAGATCATTAAAACGGCTTCGCATGCCGCATCGCATGACTTGGAAATGTTGGGCGGCGAGGTTAGGACCAAATCCCTTTTATAAGAATTCTTCACCTAAACCTAACTGTGTTGTCCGCACCAAACTTAAACAAAAAAACCAAAAACTGAAAATTTTGAATTTTTGCAATTATATTTAGTTCTTTGTTGTTGTTGATTTTTAATAGTTTGTGCTCGCTGGTCCTTAATTTGTTTCTGTAGTTTTACAAATCTAAGCACTGTTGCACATTTTATTAGTTGTGTTACTCCAACCCACCAGAAATCGAAAATTAAACTTTCCACAATAAAATGTTTGGCACCTGTACAGCACTTGTTCCTCGAGTATTATCGGCACCCCTATCCACTTATCATTGATTTCTTGCACATTCGAGTCCCTGTATCTACAGCATTGGCTCATCTCCTTATCAAGCGAGCATTCAAAATTTACTCTCTGTTTGGATTGGCAAGGTTTTACTTTTCCCATTTTCAGTGAACATCTTAAATTCAAACATTTTCATTGCATTGATCAAATCAAGTAACTTAACTTAAGTAAAGGACAACCAAATGCGGAGGTGAAGGACCAACCAAATTCGATGTCTCAGTTCATGAAGCTGTATAAAAAATAAAAAAATTCGTTAACAAGTATCTCATTCGTTTATAAACTATAAATACAAAGTATATAAAGCACATTTAACAAAACATATTTCAAGACAAAGCTCCCAAAAAGGAAGTGCCATTCTATTTGCGTATTCTTAGAACGAGTTTACATACCTTTCAGAACCAATTTCCATGACAAACATCTCACTTCCGATAGCCCATTTGTTGACTGCCATTGTAAACTTTGATTATACATGACAAGTTCATTTTTGAGTTAGCTATTCGCTGCAAAAAACACGTTTGCCACCCATGCCTCTGGCTTAGTTCAAGAAACTTAGTTTTTCCGGCGCTTTTGCGACTTCAGTCACCCGGGTTCAAAGCAACCACAGCCAATCATTTCGAGGCTTTATCATTAAGAAACACGGCCTTATTACGCAACCCAGCCCAACTGACAACCCAACCCATTTACATGCGTAATGTGTGCGACCACAGCGATCACCTGGGAGTGCTCTAGAGCCAGCCCCTCAATTCTGCGCCTCGAGCTAACCGCGTTCTTCGTGTATCAAGACAGAACTCCAAATTGATATGCTAATTGGGTGGCTTTCGACGGGCTCTATTTCGCCATACTTAACTTTAAAGGGAACCTGCTAATGTGCAGACACATTTTAATTCATCAGCATTTTACAACAATTAGCGCCTTTCGTGTGTTTGTTTGCGCAATGTTTGCCGTCACGTTTTCGCATTCCCGTAAGCGTGCCTCCTCCAATTCTGGGATCCCGATCGATGAGTAACTCCAGCTGGGGCCGAAGTTTGCGCAGGCACTGTTCCAAGCCCGATTTGAGGTTCTCCTTATCGCCGGAATGGTCGATTTCCCCACCTTATCTGCTGGCAGTGTAGCAGTGCATCAGCAAATTGTTTCCTCATTAGCGTCGCATCAAAACATCTACAATCGTTAAAAGCAGAAGGCACCCGGCACGGAGCTATCAATAGATCTTGGCGCTCAAGGGGTTATCGCTCCACAAATGGAACTCCTATGGCAGCCAACGATCGCTTCCGTCGCGGACTTGCTTTAGAAAACTTCCGCTGAGCCAGCGTGGCCCCAAGCTATCGAAGTAACAAAACATCATCAAGGAATGACAGCTCTGGCACCCATCATCGGTGGATGCGGAGATCTCTTTGTGTTTGGTCTGGGTGAACTCAAAGTGAAAACAATTCAGATAATGCCAGGCGATTGCGTAATACTTGAGCTTATCTTGAGATGATGGATGAGCGCGGCGAAAATAAACCAGGATTGCGGTTGTCTTAAAAACAGAATGTACATTGTTATTTTTGACATATATTCTTGTTTATTTTGAATTAAAATCATCTAGTTAATTAAGGGCAGATGGAGAATACTTCAGCAGCGATTGTGAACGTTAGCATACCGTGCAGCATGAAGAACCAACAAAATCTGCGTCAATCGGTTGATTTGCGAACCGCAAACATTTGAAATCGATTCGCATAACTTCATGAATGAAGCACAATACAGATGACTTTCCTGTTTTTGCCCTGAACCGGTTGAGCTAGTATATATTGCAGACTACTTATGCCCAGATGGGCGCGTGCCTGCCATAAATCGTGCACTGGACGTGGTCGGCAGATGCTTCAATCAGAAGTCGATTCAACTGAATCCTGTTCAAACACACGTCGCATCAGCCGAAGCTACGGCTTTCAGCCAACTACATTTAACTACATTCTAATTGAATCTAAATTAAATGAGTATTTGAGGCGCTCCACAGCGATTGTCATTTAGCCGGTTTCAGTTTTTGCTTGGTTAGTTGATTGGTGGGGTCTCATCACCGTCTATTTTTCGATGCTAAATCCGGTTCGGGCGAATAAAAATAGCAGAATAACACAGGGGGGAAATAAAGGCAAGCGGAGCGCCTTACTTAAACGCTCAATTAGCGGAGGAGGATCGGACTGCCGTGTGTTTGGGAGTGCAAATTTCTAAGCGGTGGTCCCCGGCCACGCCCCCTCCCAGGGGCCGCTGACGCCAGCCACACCAACTGTGCCTCGAATTGCCGAACGCCTCTGCCTGTGTACTATAAACAACCATATATCTGTGTTCGCCAGGCTGTCCATATGTTTGTAGGCCGGGTGTTGTACTGGCGCGATCAATTGGCTTCAATGAATTTTACGAACGAGCCGGGAGGACAGTTGGAATTGGATTGCTCAAAGGCCTCCTCGCATCTTCATCTTCATCCCCTCCGAATCATCTTCTCAATTTGCATATCACTTGCCAGCCCTTCCTCTCCATCCCTCGCGTCATCAAAGGCCCCCGCTACACTGCAAATGCACTTTGAATTAAGTTGCGCACTTTATTGTTGCAGTGATATTAAAACACTTGTTTAATGCTGCAGTAAAGCGCCTTCGGGGCGGGCGGAGAAGGAGAACGGTAAGAGGTCTTTAGTACTTACTCACAAAACTTATGGGTGCGGCATTGAATCTGCGGCGGTGTTCTCGATGATCTTGTTAACATTTGTTTGGGATCATATGTGCTTCCTTCTGTCGGTAGCAATAGCTATCTCAATATCTCATCGTAATGGGCTATAGTTTTCTATCGAGCACTTACAAGAGTATTTATTCAAAGCGATCATATGGAAAGAATAATTAATTGAGTAATAACCGTAAATATCAATGGATCCAAGATTCTCCAACCAGTATTCAAATTACCCAGTTAATCGTATGATTAAACATCTTAAGTTATTGTTATTGAATATTGATAATATAGAATTGAAGCAACATAGTAGGTATGGGCGATTTCAACCACATTTATCAACTTTCACTTAATGGACGTCACTAAACAGTCTCCACATATTTTTGCATTGAAGGGTTCTTGTGATAATGAGCTGCGCTGGAGTGAAGTCGCTGATAACCCGTTTGTTTACAAAGTGGCCTTTGCTTAGATCCGCGTTTTATTAGATTTAAAAATAAAACTACGAGTTACACAAAAAGGATCTTTAACCCGCTCACGATCTTGATTACTTCACAGACTGCTCTGTCCGAACCTACGTTGTGGCTGCAATCCCATCTAGAATTTTCCGCCAAGTTGTTAAGTCTTTGCCAGGTGCATTCGGATAAGTGTGTGCAACGGATTTGATTGCCTTTCCAGGAATGCATGCAAACGAGTGTGCGCACACATTTAGTAAGCCGCTAAAATGCTTCGTTTAATAGCGGACAAGGCAAACAAATGGCTCGCCGGGCCGTAAATACACCTGCCAGTGTACAATCGATTGATTAGCATGACAGTTAATATGTTTGCATAGCTGTAAAGCAAGGCGCAGGCAAACACCTGAAAAGCAATTACGGCGACGGGGAAAGCGGGCGCGGCTCTCCCCCAAGAGAGGCTCGAGCCGTTGCGTAACGAAGTTAAAACAAGAGTGGCTTCTCAGCAGGTGCACCGATTAGGATGTGTTCTACGTGCAGTATTTTTGTTATGCTACGCATCTATGAACATTTTTTTAGCCAAGCTCTATACGTTTTGGAGAATATCCATGGTTTGGGCGCATAGAACAGATATTTCAGTAGGTCTCAGCGGCTGCTGTAAATAAGTTTCAGTTTCCTAGCCAGGCCTCTCATGATCCGCAAAGCCACAAATTCTTTAGCACATCCATTTGTTATGGCGAAGAAACGTCTTATTTGGACTTCATGTGATCTGAAAGTGTTTTATAGATTATCTCAGTCCTATGGTTGGTTTTCCTTCTGCGTACACAGGACACCTTGATCCTTGCGAATCGGCAGAAAGGGTCTAATTAAAAGTATATTTGCTTTTACTTATTATGGCAAGCGAGAGAGCTCTCAGAGAAGCGAGGAGCGCCGCCTTTGGCTCTGGACCCCTTCCAAATGCCCAATTGATCAGTGCTGCTAATGCAAGATCGCCGTCCCGCCCACAGTCGCGTCCCTTTGGGCCCCTATATAGACTACACCCCGCAGCTGAGCCATATCAGCAGGCAGGCAGCGACGCGATGCCCGGGCAGCTGAGCCACGTTTTGTTGCTGGTGATATTGTTATTGTTTTTACTGCCCGCGTTGTTGTGCCGATGTTGTTTCATTTGTTGCTGCCGCTGCTGCGACGCCCGCTGCGACTGCGGCTGCGACTGTGTCGACTGAGCCAGCGATCGCTGGCTTTTAGTTTTCGCAACACTTCCAAGCCGCACAGTCGCGTCGCGTCCCATTCTGAACATTCGAGACTCGAGAGCCCACTGGCGGCCGCGTGTGATCCGGGTGAAAGGAGCTGTCTTCCGAAAATGTGACTCTAGCCGTCCCGAAAACAGAGCAATATTCGATCACCTGCCCTGGGAAGCGACTTCTGTGTCTTTCGGGTTTTTCCGCGCAGCGCAGCGTGTCCAAAATTAGATACGGAGAAAAACAGAAAGTCAGAAAAACAGAAAATCAGAGGAGGCAAGAGTGCGAAGAAAGCGCCACGCTCTCTCGGTCTGCGGTTCTCCACGATTCTGCGATTCTTCTGGGGCCGCCGGCGAAAACGCTGCCAAAATGAGCGCCAAAACCATGAAAATCTCGAAAATAGCCAAATACATCAAGAAAAGGGTAAATATTTATGAGTCAACGAGCCTCGAAAGCCACAAAATATTAGTCTTCTGCCAGCCGCGAGACATTTCTGCCGGGGTGAAAGTCTGCGGAAAATAAAAATAGCGAAACCCAAAGCGAAATCGAAATCGAATCGAAAACGAAGGAAATCTGTTTCAAAACGCAGTCAGATTTGTAACCCGCGCGCGTCCCAGCCGCAAGCCAAAAGTATTCAATGCCTCGGCCATAAACGGTGGCCGTGCTGATCGAAAAAGTCCCAATTGCCGCCCCTGAGGTCGGACCCGTCCGAAAATGTCCAGCCCCGCCGACGATGATCGTGTAAATGCCTCTGCCACGAAGGTGGAATGTAAATGGGTGCTAGCCCTCTGTACTGCGTACCAGATGATCTGGGCGGTCCTTGAGTGCCCGTAATTTGTCTGAGAATTAAATGTGAATCGTTAGTGAAATTGTTCAAATTGCCCGGCAAATTGCGGGTCGCCAAGCAGTCGTTTGCATAAACTTATGCCGAGCGGATTTCTTCGCCAGCCAGTCACAAAAACAAACCCAAATAAGGCGGAAAAATTCCACTGTTGGTTCCGTAAGCGCTAAGTTTGAACCATCCGTGTTACACCACGGTTTCTTTTCCCCGACAACCCCTCAAACTTATGTGGAACTGGAAACAGATGGAGTTCCTCAACTCCACTCGAGCACCCATAACCCGGTTATCAGGCGCTCTCGGAGCTCTTATCTCCGGCTCTCAATCAATTCGAGTGTTACGATTGCGGGGGCCACCATTTCGATGAATTTCGTTTTCGGAGAAATTTCGGTGGAAGCTCGCGGGCAGGAACGGCGCGCAGGTACCCTGGAACTATTTTTGCTCTGGGCCGGACACTCTTCTCATCTGCATAGTCACATATTTTACGGCATTTTATGGTCGGCTAGAGATTCCCAGTTTCCTAATCTCGAGACCCGTCCGGCCGGTCTAAAACACTAATATTTTCGGTTTCATTTAAATTTGCATTACAAGCCAGCTCTGAATGCGGCTATTATATCTTATATGAGGCACGTTTGACATTTCTTTCACCTTTCGGCATTGTTTTGGGGGTCGGGAGGCACCTCTTTGTGATTATCTCTGTGACTGCAATTAAATTTAATTTTAAACGCATTGCCCAGCCTGGCCCCAAATTTCAATAGGACTCTTCGTGCAAAAATAGACTCACGAAATATGTGAACACTTTTGTGTTTGCTCGAAAACGAAATTCAATGCGACAATTGGTTCTGTTTGGGGGAAGAAATCAGCCAGTTGTGAAGAGCCAGGTAGCCGTATAAGCTTTGTTTGTATCTGCCTTTGTTTCGAATGGCTGACTGCCATCAAACCGTCCGTATAGTATTTAATTTCTCCGAGGAGTGGCTAACTCAGGTTAAGAAACGGCGGAAAATAGGTGTCAAAACTAGCTTATACTTTAAGAATCGGGAGAAAAGAGGGGTTCTGAAAGATGCTGATGGCAAAAACTAGTTTGAACTTTAAACGCTAGGAATGTCGCGCGATTTCAGAGCTATCTATTCTAAAGTTTGTTTTCAGTTTTAGATAAAATTATTAAAAATTCAGAAACTTAGTTACTCTGTGGATCAGACTAGATTTCATAATCTGATATATTTATTTTGTTGACCTCTTGCTCCTCCCACTTTAAGTGTAGATTATGCAGAGGAACTGCAGTGCTGAGTGAAGGCTTCCACAGACTTTCGAGTTGCCGTTTCTGGTCCCGTGAGTCGGGATATCGAGTTACCAGCATCTAACTGCAGTTGTTGCCCCACTATGAACATGTTTTTTGTGATACAAAACCCGCTACCTGGCGAATCGAGAGGGCGTTACCTGTGCCCGTGCCAGCGAACATTTGACAAATGGCCACACATCGGCCCACATAAACAAACAAATCAAATCGCACACATCTACGGCTGCGATGCACAGATACCCGCAGACACGTGATTGTTTCATCATTGGGGTCGCCAAAAAGTAATTGCCTTCAGTCAATTTCAGTGTATTACAAAAATTGAATTGGAAGCGCCGCAAAAGAGGTCAACCAACTTGTTAACAACATTTGGGGAGCGCGGAGTGCCAAAAATACACAATCTCAGATGAATAAAATATGAAATTTATTTTGTGATCAAAAATATATCCTAGTTGAATTCAACGAAGACCTCACAGCTGCCACCATATAACAAGTCCCTCGGCTCATTCTAAAAGTCTTTCAACTAGATTCCCATATCAACCGGTTGGAACTTAATTACGAGTATCTCGACCCAGCTTCGAGATCATAAGCCATAAATCAGCCGTTTGTGGGTGATGCAAGCTCAATCTTTGATACGATCATGTGATCGAAACCATCTGTGGACTCCAAAGCAAGGGCAATTCGAAGACTTATCCGTTTTTAACCGGTTCGCGTCGATTGGTCTCTTTAAAAACCAAATGCATTCCAAAGTAGAGCAATGTTCGGAACGGCGATTCCGGTTTCAGTACACTCTTAAGTACCCAACTCCGAGGTTTGAGGGGCTTGTTTACGCGGTTTGAAAAACATACTTTAACCGGTTTGCTGCGTAGCTAATTAGAATGCGGCTCATGTTGTTTTCATGTTTGTGTTTAACTGACCTGCTGATGCGATTGCCGCTTTTAACACGCCCACAAATCCGTTTAGTAATGGTCGCCGTCTCGGCCGCTTGGCCCTTCTTCCTCCGGTTTCTGTAAGGCGCTTACCACAGTCAAACTTCAGAAAGTGAAGCTAGGGATCTGCCTGTACCATCTTAATTTAAAACTGCTGTCGAAATAGTCACAGAGCTTAAATTATTTACGCGAAGCCTGTTGGTAAGAAGACGCATTTAACCGAAAAATTAGGGAAACCTTGGCCAAGCGCAGATGCAGCGGTCACAGTATGAAATTCCGAAGAATAACAAAGCAAAGCAAAGAGGAATAAAACATACACTCACGTGCCACGGGAGGGCCTGAAAAAGAAGCAAAGACAGCTCATGCCGCATTTCTAGCTTGGCAATTTGCAGTCGCCAATAAATTATCGCACAAAAATACAAATTACGTATACGCAACTTCCAGTTGGAGTGCTCCCGGACACATGTTGCAGCAGCATGGGCCGCAACACTGTTGATGTTAACTTCGCGCCCAACAGAGCTGTTAACGGAAATGTACAGAGGTAGCGAGTTAGCAGAGACCTGTTTTTTCTGGGGTCCAAAGAGAGTCCGATAAGTTTCAGTCGGTCGAGCAACTTGTTTGAAAACACACTGAGCCGCCCCGAAAAGGAGCTTTTATTGTGAAATATTAGAACACTAAATAAACGAAGAAACATCTGTGGAAATCCCGGTGAAAAGTAAACAGTTTGGGTGCTCTTGCTAGGAAGCCAAGTATCAACGTGTAACGAAGAAAGGCTGAAAGGCAATATTGGAAAAACGGAGCGGGGAAGGCGTGGAGCGTGATAAAAGCGGTGGCGACAACAGAAACGCAAACAAACGGGGAAAAAGCTGAAGGCAAATCTCGTGGGTCACAAGACCATTCAGAAAAGCGAAAGAGAGAGGGAGAGAGAGCGAGGCGATATGTGGAGCGCGAGCGCCAAAGCTACCGCACAGTGCTAGCCCGAAAAGTGTGCCACCCGCGAGCAAGAGCTTTTTCAGCTGTTGCCACCGCTGTTCCTTCGCCCACCACTGTTGGCCCTCAGCAACATGTGGTTCGCCATTTCCATTTTCGCCCTCCTGGCCGTGTGCGGGCTGGCCGGCCGCCGGTGGGGTCGCTACCTCTACCTGCACTACGGGCGCCACCTGCTGCCCCGCTCCCTCCTGGCGGCCAAGAACCGCGCGCCCACGCCGCCCCTGTCGCCCACCAAGGACGACCAAAGTCTGGAGGCACTGCTCGACGAGAGTGGCGAGATGCACGAAACGGTGAGTCCATGTATGGGACTCGTCTAAAAACCTATTAATAAATACTATGGGTTGACGACCCAGCAGAACGAACTAATTTAGGAGAAGTTAGTCAAACACCAGTAACTAGAATATGCAGATGGGTGTAGAATGGGTTCTTGCTAAGAAATGTGTTCTAAGCTCTGGGTTTTTGAGGGTTTTAAATGCAGTTTTATATTTGCTGTAGGGTTTATTTAGAATACAACTTAATACCCTTAAGCTTAATTACTTTGTAGCCCAGTGCGGAACAATTAGTGTCAAGAATATAGGGGTTACACTACTATAGGCGCTATTATCGCACACGTTTCTCCTATTACAAACCACTTAGGGCCCGAGTGAGCGCCGAGTTAATTGCTTGAACTGCTTTGCCACTATTATGGCATCATAATTAGACGCAAATGGGGCCGGGGTTCGGCGTCTCGAACTTTGGCGTTTGCCCCGGGTCAATGATCTCTCCGGAGGAACCTCGCCGTGGAGGCAATCACTTGGCACCCTTCTAAGTCGGATGATTCCCCAGTCTCCGCTTATCTCTGGCAAATACTGGCCTGTTTGGGCCGACGGTGTGACCTCACAACACATGATAACTAACCCGGCCTATTCTGTGAAGCCAACCTAATGTTTGCTTGGAGGTGTAAACAACTAGCAGGGAGAAAACCGAGATGCAAAACCAGACGAACTGCAAAGTGACAAATTGCGCACCACTGCTTCGCCTCGCTGTTTTAATGCATTTCGGCAAAACAAGTGGAGGGAAGTAGAAAATAACAAGTGCTGATAAGTCGCTTTGGCACGGAGAGCAGAAGGTTGGAGTAAACGAAGCGATAGCTGTGCAGTAAGACCAGGAAAAAGAAACAGCTCGCTATAATTGGGTTATCAGGGTTTTAGGTTTCCTTAGGGAGTAGATACGCTTTTGCCCGGCACTCACATATGCACATAAGTATGTTTTAGCCTCCACGCTCTAATAATAGTTCCCGTGCAAGTTTGCGTTGCACACCGAGTTCTGGGAAACTTGTTGGCCAAAGTGGAGAAAACGCTAGTTTGCACGTCTTCCCAGCTGAACTGCCTTACAATCTTCTTTGGAGCGAAGCAAAACATTGTTTTTATGGGCAGTCATAAGGAGCCCCAATAAGGAAGTATTAGAAATAATACGAACTGCCAGAGGGGTAATCGTGTTTTGGTACTAATAAGCTAGGTTTTCAAACCCTTGATCGTTGCTGTGAAGTGGATTGTTATGAAGTCTCGTATGCTGAGATATTCCGATCATTCGCACCTTCCCCAAGCCAGGCCTCTCGCACACCTCAATTACCACCCATCCCAGCCCTCAGCCCTCAGCCCCTGCCATGCACCCGAGAATTCCCAGCCAGCATACCTACTTTTGCATACCCACTACCACTTTGCCGCGTCCGCTGTTCTTTGTTTTAGCCCCTTTGCTTCGCCCCCTTTCGCGGCTATCAGGTCTCAATACCCGTTTGCCCGGTGAGCTCTCTCCGCTGGCTCCTCTTCTCTTTGGCCACTGCCTTTGGCTTCTTTTTGTTTGGGGCCGGTTCTTCGCCTTTGACTGTCTGCCATGGCACTTTTGACTTTTTGGGCCCGGAGAAACCAGTTGCTGCACAACCGTTGCGGAACATGTTCGCCGCCGTTCCCCAAGTCGAAGTACGTGTTCTCATAAGTGTGCAGTTCCTTAAATGGTTCATTAGCTAACCAAAAACTTTGGACTAAGTTAAGTTTCCTTACGTTTTCGGTTCTTGAAATGGTCAAAGTAATGCGTTCATACCATGGCAAAACAGCCACAAGACACTTAAAGACCATCGTCCCAGCACAAGGACAGTCTAATATCAAGTCTTGCCTTCACAAGAAACGATGGCCCCGCGAGATTCGCTGGAAATCAGTTCCAAAGCCGCTGCCACTCAATTATAATGAGCTCCAAATTATTAAAAATAGATAGCCGGTGGTGGGGTGAGCTATCTTATCTGCATCGCCCAGAAAACGAAAACAAATTGCAAATCTTGTTGTGCAAATACCTCCGGCCAACTGAAACTCAACCTTGTCGTGACTACAGTGCAGGGTGAACTCCCCTGGGAATTATTTTCCTCCCTGTGCGATTGTTTTCGCGACTCTTGGCAGAACAAGAGGTCGTAAACACTAATTGCTTGTATATGGCGACCATATAGATCTTATCCGCAGTGCTACCGATTTTCAGATGCAGGCAAAGTGGTTTGTGATGATTTCTGGCCAACATCGTAGAGATAACAGTCTCCAGAGGTTTAATTTATGCTCGTGGAGCGCGACCACTAGGCTAGCGCACTTATCAGGCCAATGTCGGTAAGGCAATCACAGTCTCCCCAGCAACAAAGTGACACAAATCGCAGTAGTAATAACAAATCTTGTCACTAGCTAGGCAATTATAAAAACCTGATCGTAAACTAGGTTCTGATGAAAAGCGAAAAACAAAGGAATAGTTCTAAATTTGATGTGAAGATAGGGGTTTCGCAATTCACCAAATTTCTTTGAATAGAGTTAAAAAATTGTGGTTTTTGGGTTCTTCCCAAATTAGTTTTGGAAAGTCCCTATACAGTTTTTTTATATTTTCAACACACTTTTCAGACAAACTAATATGAAACCGCTACGCGGTATTGTTTCAGTTGAGAGATTAAACGAGAGAACTCGGCGTGAGCCATTTGTTACCATCCATTATTTTGAATACATTTTATTGTATTCCCCTGGCCCGATCTCCCAAGCCAGAAACTCGATATAAGCCCTCTCCGTAGATACATTCGCTACTCTCTTTCGCCGAGCAACTCACGACTTGGGCTGAGTTAATTTGAGCGAGCGGAAAATAAATATATTTCGCTGGCGGCCAATAAAAACGGTTGGCCCGAACCCGCTGGCAGTTGGCTTTCAAACACGCTTCGCCAAAGTCGGTCAAGTGGTTAAGACGGTAAAGTCGGGGAGTAATCGCCGCAGCATCTCGGCCACACAACCCAGCCGCATTCTCCGGGGCAACGGACGATAAGGATTCCGCTTCGATCAACTGTGCCGAGCACGTGCCCAAGTGGCGGATACTTGATATTGCGCATACGCCACCTGTGATCTCGAGAAGCTCGGGCTGGTTGAACTGAATCGAGCCGAAAGTGACAAAATCTACATGAAGATGTGCGAATTGATTGTCAGCCATGGACTCGACCGCGAGGTAAAAGCATCATTAGTGCGGCACGAACACATGACTCATGTGATTTCCCAGCTGTCCAATACGGTTTTCAATAACTTCAAAGGTTTATTCGGCTGTTTACGCTCGACAGTTAGGCGCACCTCGGGCTGAGCTGAGCTCGTGTTTGGAGTGCTCGGCAAATATAATAAAGCCTATATGCGGTATTCATATGTGTATAAGCCAGCCAGGCTGTCATTGACGTTTGACTTTGGCTCTGCCGGTTGAGCACCCCGCTCCGATCTGCGACTCGGACCTGACCCTCGTTGAAGTGCGTTAAAAATCGCTGTATACTCGTTTTTGTGCTGCGAAATTGCGTTCTGCTACCTAATTGTGGTGGCCCCTGCAAATCGCAGTCACGCCTCACTTACCGGACTCTTTTGTCCCACTGGGCGTCGCAAAACGGCACCAACACGAAATTGGCGGTGTCTGGCGATCAAAATGGGCTTCCGATCTGTTTCGCTGACCCAAATTGGCCGCTGAAACACACACTCCCACTCGGATCTCTCGGCGACCTCCCCAGCAGCTCGGCTCCGGCGACTATCTGACTATCGCAGATCTCATATCAGACTAATTGCCGGCGAGGTCGTCGCACAGCTGTCTAGTGGGGTTGCTCGGGAGTTCCTTCCTAATTGGCTGGAAGTCTAGTGTGTCGCCACTCGACGCCACTCGGGGTTCTTCAACTCGAGTGTGTGGCCGAAAGCTAATCAATCACCGGCGAGATCGAGATTTAATCAAGCCCCCTACTGCGACGCCGAGTCCAACCTGCTAGCTGCACATTTTCCAAATTACTTTCGTGATATAATCGCTGTAGTATTTTGCGAGTGGGTTTGTTTTGGCCTTAGACCTGCTAATGGTTGAAGCACGGCCACTGAAGCCGGAGAGTCGGTCGAGAGTTGCCTTGATTCAAGATGGCTTCGGTGATGCGAATGATCTCACGTCTGAATAGAGCGCAGGTGTGGATGTCGCCGCTGTGCGGGTGCTGTCTGCAAACTGGCTCCTCCACAGGCCAAGCTGATACCAAAGCACCTGAATTAGGGAGTTTGTTCTGGTAATTCGTACTTGGACGCGGCGCAGACAATTAGCACAACCATTGACGTTCACACGCTGTCATGTCGAAATTGTCACACCCTGCGACAATAGCAAATACAGTCTATTGCCTATGCAAAACAAAGTCCGAAAAGTTAGTCAGAGCGCCAGACCGAATTTCGCATGAGGGTGAAGCCTTGCTGCTATCAATCGGTGGTGACATAAACAGCTTTGGCCGATCAGAAACAGAGATTTCTTCAGATTAGATTGCACTGAAATTAGACTAGGCTGACTCAAATACCCAGTTTGGGGGTGATAGTGGTTAGTTCCTCGAAGAAGCCTCAGGCGAACGGTTGTCCGTCATGGGATTGCACGAAAAGTTGGGAAAGTTCCACCACCCTCACAAAAGACGTCATCAGCGCAGTTTTTCAGTAAGATCGGGATGATCTAGATGGTTCTATTCCGTTGTTAACATAAGTTCTCCCATAATTTTGTTGTACTCTTTGTAGAATTTTTTTGATAATTCTAATAGCCTTCAAAAATGAGTGCCTTGTCTTCAGAATTAATTTGACAACTCGGTTAGCTGAGGGGCTTATTTGCCAAATAGGTCTTGAAAGCGGCCAGGGAAGCAGGCGTTGCGTTTGCCTTCATCGGGTTTCACCCGGCGGGCCGTTGATCAGTTTCATTTCGTCGCCAGTCTTTGTTTTATTTCGTTCCCTAGGAGTACAGAGCTCCCCAAAGTAAAATTCGTATTTTTCTAGCCCAGCCGGGTTTTATTCCGTGTTTCGTCGTTCGCTTCTTTTCGTTGGTCGGCACTCGTATCCGTGAAGTGAGTTCCACCCGTAGACCGTGGGGAAGCGTTCTTCGTCTTCGGAGGCTTTGCTAAAATTGTCCGTGAGTAGGTAGCCAGAATGAGTAGCCACCAGTGCAGCCTGGGCAAGCTGGCCCAGCGGGGCGCGAGCCTGCAGATGCGCTGCTTCTACCACACCTGCGGCAGGCCGTTTGTGGTGCAGAGCATGGGCCAGCTGAACCAGTGGTCCAGGCCCGCCCAGGCGCAGCCCGACAACTTCGAGCGCAGCCGGGTGCGCAAGATCGTGGGGGTGAAGAAGACTCTGGTCAACCAGATGCAGGGCATGGCCCACAGTCTGGGGCCCTCGAAGGTGGCGCCCTACAAGATCTACGGCAAGACGCGGCTCTTCTCCTCCTCGAGCAACCTGCACGGCCGCTCGCAGCACCAGGAGCAGGAGGAGGACGAGGAGGAGTACTCGGACCAGGAGGACCTGCCGCCCCAGACCAAGGCGTCGTTGTCTGCCACCCAGCGGCGCTACAAACAGGCTTCGGGATTCGGCAAGGGCATGGCCTCGCAGGCGGCCAGGGACATCAGCCAGTCCATCCAGGAGGAACTGATGGTGGTGGACGCCGAGACGCGCGACATGCTCAACTGCGATCCGGGTCGCCAGGCGGTGCGCGACTTCCGCGAGCAGATGACCCAAAGGCCGCGGAACCAACCCGTTGATCCTATGCAGGGCTGGAAGCATCCGCGGCCCCTCAAGAACCTCTCCAACCCGTCCGCCAGCGGCGGAAGCGTGAGCGGCAGCAACAGTGCGTCGGGTGCCCAGTCCGAAGGGCAGGAGGATCGCCAGATGAGGCCACGTCGCCGCCAGATGGTCATGGGCCACACCACCCGCAACCGCGAGGCTCTCACAAAGGCTCCTCCACCGCTGACGCAGTTCAGTTCCGGACCCCGGTTTGAGATGCACACCCCCAATGCCAAGGATAGGATCTCGGAGCAGCGTAGCGAGCTGCGTCCGCAGACCAGCTGGCACCGCCCCAAGGCAGCCGTCGAGGAGAAGCCGGAGGATCTGCTGATGGACGTGTCCCTGGTTCGGGCAGTGCGACCGGATATCACGGTGGCCAGGGGTCTCAAGAAATCCGCGGCGAACGCCGCCGAGCCGGACTCCTGGTACGAGCAGCCCAAGGCGGAGCGCGAGTTCCTCAAACAGGCCTTCCTCGGAGGAGGCAGGAGTCGCCGCAAGGCTGGGCAGCCACGTTTGGATGAGCTCCACTACGATGGGACCGACAATTCGGTCCAGATAAGCGCCTCCCAGCAGGTGATCAACCAGAAGTACGCCGGCTTCCGCAGGTCGGCGAGGGGGAATCAGAAGCAGGTTGTGGAGTCGGTGAATCCGACGCCGCAGCTCAATCAGCGTCCGCGGGCCATGTCGGAGCCTCGGGACACGCGCAGGAGGCGTGGCATCGCCAGGCAGGGCGTGGACCGACAGGCCGCGCCCCGGTTTTTCGGCGGACATCGGGAGTCTGCTGCCGCGGAGCGGCTGCATGATGAAGATGAGGACGACGCCAGGGACGAGCCGAGTGCCTCCAAGCCGTCCAACTGGCCGTCGCCCAGTCACTCGCTGCTCAAGATGACATCGCGGAGTGACTCTCGCCTGGAAGCGGATAGCAAGGCACGCGGCAGGAGTGTGCTGGGCGAAAAGCGGGGCCCCAAGAAGCCGGTGGCCACCGAAGCCCCCGTGGAGCACAACGACATCGGGATGCCACCGGGATACAGGAAGGAGTCGGCCGTGCAGCGCCTGGGAAGTGTTTCCGCCAAGCACTACAGCCGTGCCTTCAACAGCTACTGATCCCGAGTCCCGAATCTCAAATCGCACCCGAACAGAGCCACGCCCACCTCCCTGAAAGTCCAACCCACTCCCAATCCGCGTCCACACTTCTCCCAGCCCGACAATAGTTGTACTAGCCAGACGAAAATTTGCGCATCGAGATGTCAAAATCCCTAGAAGTCAACCAAATTGAGGCGAGACAATCTCCTTGGCCACAGTGTAGTAGTTTCATCGTAGAACCAAGTAACTTCAATAAATCGATTACAGTTGTGTAAATGCGGGGATTTTTACAGGCATATGGGGTTTGAAATGTGTCTGTGGTTTTGCCCAGTCTTTTGTGTTTACTCGGGGAAGAAGTTCTTGGAAGATCTGTTAATCCATTGTCTATCACCAAGCATATATCAGCATTGTAATATAAGCATCGTTGCGCCGTCTAAGTGTTTTCGTATCACTTTCGTTCACTCGGCTAGTGCCGATGCCAAGCGAGTCCTTTTAATTTGTAGTTGAAATTGAAACAAAGACAAGATACGTCCACAAAGCAGACACAGTAAACTAGCACTGCACACCAAATGATATACTCCCAAATGAAAATCCCACAGCCCATGCAAAGCACCGAACTTAAAGCTAAAACCCGAAACCAAAAACCAAACAGCAGAACCTAATTTAAGTATCTTTTGGATATGTCGTTTTAGTTTGATTTGAAACCGATATTCACACTTTTGACTTATCGATTAGATTATGTTTAGTAGTCGTCCATTGTGCTATTGCCCATTGTGCTAATATCTGCCTTCTCCCACCAATCGTTCTCCAGGTGCTGTCAATGAGCACAGATGAATATCGCAAGACCTCGCTCTTTGCCACCGGTTCCTTCGACCTGGACTTCCCCATCCCAGACCTGATTGGCAAGACAGAAATCCTCACAGAGGAGCACCGGTAAGTTGTCTCAGTGCGAGGCCTTCACCCGAGCGCACGGAGTTCTGTACCGACTTTTTCGTTGAGCTGCTCTGGAGGGGAACGCGTACGCAACGCCTTGCTGGAATCCTAACTAATCACCGTTTCCGATTTCAGCGAGAAGCTCTGCTCACATCTGCCGGCCAGAGCCGAGGGATACTCCTGGTCCCTGATCTTCAGCACATCGCAACATGGTTTCGCACTCAACTCCCTGTACCGCAAAATGGCGCGTCTGGAGAGTCCAGTCCTGATTGTCATCGAGGATACTGAGCACAATGTGAGTTCAATGTTATCATAATTTGCTCCACAATCTGATCTTAAATATTCAACATCAAGAGGCCAGTGCACTGGCCTAAGGGAAAGTGAGAAAGGATGTGTTTAAATTTTGAAGGGTATAAGTTAAAACTTGCAACGAGTAGTAGAGTAAAGTAAAGACAAGTATACAACCATCACTTTTACGAGGCTAGTGAACTCCCCACTACATGCTCGATATAAAGCTGCGCTGCAATAAGCAAAGTGACTGATTGGCCGCCACTTCGTGCTTAATACCTAATAATAATTTTGTTTTTGATTGCGTAGTCTGAAATGCTAATTAGGCAGATTCTTCGTTAACACCTGTTTAATGTGTCAATTAAAGGCATCTTAAGTTCAAGCTAAGTGCAGTAATGATACCAGTAATTAAAAATTGTTACAAACCTGGCAATTAAAGCCAATTTGCCAAACGCAGTGTTATAACTTTATCCAAAACACTACCGCAAATTGATTGAATTAAAAAATAATAAACTATTCTGGTTCTTTCTGTAGGTATTTGGTGCCCTGACATCCTGCTCGCTTCACGTGTCGGATCACTTTTACGGCACCGGCGAGTCCCTGCTCTACAAGTTTAACCCCAGCTTCAAGGTGTTCCACTGGACCGGCGAGAATATGTACTTCATCAAGGGCAACATGGAGAGCCTTTCGATTGGCGCTGGAGAGTAAGTGCAAGAGTCTTGAAACCAAGGGCAATTGCTAAGGCTTATTTCAATTTCAGCGGTCGCTTTGGCTTGTGGCTGGACGGAGACCTGAACCAGGGACGATCGCAGCAGTGCAGCACATACGGCAACGAGCCTCTGGCGCCACAAGAAGACTTTGTTATCAAAACACTCGAATGCTGGGCATTTGTTTAAGTGAATTTCTGTTGTCAACAACAAACATATTTAGGGATGGGAGCGAGAGTCTCGTGCCCACCCATCATTTAATTAACTATATGTACTTGTACTAAAACCAACAACCTGAGAAAGATGTCAAAAGCTGATGTGCGTCTAAAATCCTCCGGAAGGGCCCACACAGCCCCACAGCCGAAACACTTGCATACACCGACACCACACGAGGGGAGGATACGAACACTGATCTGATCTGAAGGAAATGCTTGTGAAAAGTTCTGTTCTCGGAAGCAATGCGAGTAGCTATGCGTTGGAACGTATTAATTATTTAGTTTTTATATTATATACCATTAAACAAAAGCAACTAAATTATGTGTTAGACTTAAACAAAAACAGAACATGAGAAACCCGAA
This sequence comes from Drosophila biarmipes, assembly GCF_025231255.1. Classification (NCBI taxonomy): domain Eukaryota; kingdom Metazoa; phylum Arthropoda; class Insecta; order Diptera; family Drosophilidae; genus Drosophila; species Drosophila biarmipes. Next base: position 4,195,283 of record NC_066616.1, on the reverse strand, counting down.
AAGGCAGACAAACGACACAGAAATTGAAGCGAAAACAATTGAGGATAGCATTTGAGGGCATCTCACATCTCCATGGATTATACAGCACACGCATACACCCACATACGGCTACATAAACACACATCTAAACTAAGTTCTTATTATCGAAAACTATAATCACCAAATTGTGAGAAGTAACGTATAGCTAATTGCAAGTTTTAATCATTTATCGTGCCTAGTTGTCTTGATTGATTTCAGTTTGAATTTAATTTCGATTGTTTGAGTTACTTTATTGAGAGCACTGTGAAAAAGCGAGCTGAGAAGTTGAGAAAAATAAAAAGAATGTCGATATAATTTTTAGTGCAAAGTGCTGATTGCAAGTAAAACTAAAAGCGCAGATAACTCTTAACGATTTGACTTTTATATACATATAGAGATGGATCCGAGAAGAGCTGAAAGCGAGCGTTTTATTTTTTAGTTTTACACGATAAACATATATTTAATTACGATTATTTTAATGCTAATGATGTTGACTTTTATGCAATTATACTAAAACAAAAACAGAAACAACACCAGAATGAAATACACAATATTATACAACCAACTGGCCAAAACAGAGGTTTTTCTTCATCCATGCCCAGACCCAGTTGGGATCCCAGTCTATCGTTTGAAGATCTGTCGTAGGTGTGCTGTACTTTTGTAAGGTCCCGGCAGGCAAGACTTGTTTTGTAGTTGTAAGTTTTCCGCAGATATCGGTCATACCCCGTACATATACACATTTACTTCTGCAGCAGAGGCAGACGGAGCGCTGCTGGCGGAAGAGGTTTTGAGGAAATCAAACCAACAAACTTAAATGGCTTTATATCCCTTTTGAGATACAATTTCAGTATAATTATAAATGAATAAATTATATACATATATGTATACACATACGCTAATATATAAATGTACAATGGTAGAAACGTAAGTGTAATTTTTGTAGTGTATTTGCGCCCGAAAACAAGACCCAACCAACCTAAACCCAGCTCCCAATCAATTGTATTGTAAACTCCCCAAATAAAACGGCTTGCAGCCGTGTCAGAAACATATTCTAAATATTCAAAACACACACCAGACGATGGAAGATAATTTGAGAGAACAAACGAAACCAAATTGCTGATATTTTACACTGAACAGAGTTTGAATCTAACGAAAAGTAACGTATATAAAGCATTTCATTTCATCGGAAGTAGAGTTTTTACCGTCTTGAAAGAGGAAAGAACTCACCAGCAACGCACACAAGACAACAAAATAAAATGTGAAATTGAAAAACATAAATTGTAAAGATAATCCCAATCCAGAGAGTCCTCTTAGCATGCCACAATTTAGAGTAATTTAGCTGAAAATTTGCACGCACCCCAGCCCTGATAAATGGAAATATACATATGAAAAATTAAGTAAATGGTGAACTATGGAGACTCACGATAGTGAAGGTGTTTTTAGATGTTATTTAAACGATCTTGACAGACGATTATGGATAGTATATCATCTCCCACTCAGCGCGCATTGAACCCAAATGAGAATCAAGTTGAAATTCCTGTTGTATTGTGAAAACGGAAGACTTTCTTTTTAGGACTTTAGGGAGAATCCAAACCAAACATTGGAAAGGTTTGTTTACTGAGCAAAGCTATCATAACCAATACCCGAGAGATCGATTAGCTTAAAAATCACTTCTACTCTATGCGAACTTCATTTAACTAACTTGAGACCAAAATGCGTTTACTAACAGATATACCACACACCAGGCGACAGCTCCTAGTTGAGCACCGCGTTCTGAGTGGAGCATAATATAATTAAATATTGATATGTATACCGAACATTTGTTTGTTGACAACCAGTCAATTATGTCTCAACACGCAACCAAACTCACACACGAGCTAAAAGCTAAAGGATTATATGAAAATCAAGAAATATTCGTTTTCCTAGTGTTTAAAACCATGTTGAATTGTAGATATTTTGTTGTGCGTTGAACAGAAATAAAACGAACACGAAAACAAAAAAGAGGGCGAGGCGAAATTATGAAGATAATTTTATATTGTAACTTCTGTCAATTAAATTGTAGACTGGTGCATAAACCAAGCGAAAACTGAATAACATGCCGCTCATATTGTTGTTGCAGCAGAAAATTGTTTAGGCCCTCAATATAAATGCATGATTATATTGAGGCCGATAGCTCTGCGCCCCTAAGATTTTGTTGTGAGTTCAATAAGTGCTTAGTATTTGTGTAATTCAGGCATGCATAAGTCCCAGATGTAATCAACGCTAAGAGCACTTAATTAGTGTGGAATTATCCCAACCTAGTGCGAGTACTTTTTCCACTCAGTGTCTGCATTCCCGTGCTTTGCCCAATACCCATGTTGAGTAGTTTGCAAGCGTTCTAGTTGTTGTGCACTGAAAATTAAAATGTAATTCGCACAATTCGCAGATATTCAGGAAGTAGGCACTTACGCCAGCTAGACGGGCCAGATATACGATATACACCTTCTTAGAGTTATAGATTTGCGATTGTAGGGAGCTGAAGCAGGACCTCCCGCTTATTACAGTTCTGGTCCCCCTATAGAATGCCGATTGTAGAACCGAACGACTGTATAAACTCCACTTAGAAGAGAGCTCTGCTCTATCCATGCCACTACTAAAGGTCCACGCCTCGCAGCGATGATTTATGGGGATGGACGAGCAGGAAGCGTTTTACAAAGGATATAGACAGATCGGGAGTCAGGGAGAAAAGAGGGTGCAGCAGGTGGTTTATTTTTCTACCAACAGATTGCAAGCAATTGAAATACATAGTTGATTACTCGACGAGCAGCAGCCATTACCTAAGTCGTGTGTATATACGAGATATATCTACCTACATACATATATATATTTTTGGAAAGCAAATCAAGTGTATCTTGATTATATGGGCTAGCTGTATTCAGGTCGCGGCCAAGTACTAAGCATATTTGCAAACGATATTGATCAGTGTAAATGTTAAAAATAAATCGAAAGTTCGCACGTTTGCCTTGGTTGTTTGTTCGCATTGAATGCATTCGTTGTTCTTTGGTTATTCTGAACATTATGTAGATATCGGTTTATTTCATGTGTGCAACTTGTATCGTACCTATAATATTGCATTCCAACAAAAGCAAAATCAATAATTCAGAACACGTGAGCAGAGTAACAAGAGAATATATATAATATATGCTATATGTAAATGTAAATTCATTAGAAAAATGAACAACTTTTCCGAAAAATAAAATGTATATTCAAATATTAACGAAGCTTTTTATATTGCGTTCTACATCTGCGTACAAATTTGTGAAAGAATGTTAATTTCGTCAGCAAATGTTTATAGGTAAGTAAAATAATAATTATTTTTAAAATTGTTTCGTAAATATTGTTTTCCTTAAAATTGTATTTATTTCGACCATTTATTTGTTTATTATTTCTTAGGTGTAAGTAATTTCGTGTTTTATTTATTATTTTATTTATTTCTACCGTTTATTTATTTATCATTATACCCGTAACTCTTAGAGTAAAAGGGTAGATTTGTCGGAAAGTATTTAACCGGCGTTTCCGGCCCCATAAAGTACATATATCAGGATCACTAGCCGAGTCGATCTAGCCATGTCCGTTTGTCCATATGAACGCTAAGATCTTGGAAACTATAAGAGCTAGAACAGTCAGACTTTACATGCAGATTCCTGGGCTTCCTGCGCAGCGCAAGTTTATTTCAACAGAAACCAAATTTTAACTGAAATGTTTGTCTCATCAATACCTAACGACTGTCCTAAAAATGTTCCACGCCCACTCTAACGCCCACAAACGGATTAAACTCTCAAATATGACTGCCGCCCACATAACATCTACTGAAACAGCCGGTAGGTGGCGCCCCGAAATATCGCTTTGCTGATTTCCCTTTTGCTCCTTTAAGCTGAGTATCGGGTATCTGATAGTCGACGGACTCGACTATAGCGTTCTTCCTTGATTTTTAGATGTGCTCTTCTATAGTCGTCCTGGAAAAAAGGAGTTCGCGAGGTGATCCATTATTTGGCGGACACCAAATGCCTGGACAGGTTACACATCGGAGCCGTGGCAGACAAAAGCTGCTCAAATTTCTTAGCTGTGGAGTACCTGCTGGAGAAGGGACCCCCCACCATGTACGACCACGAGCACCTTAGCAGAAGTCCTTCAAGGATGTCCGCGGTTTTTAAGGTTCGACCTTTCGACCTCTGCACACAGTCTACACCGTTAAACTCTCCCGAAGTGAATTCTTTAAACTCTCTTGAATTGAATTCTCCAAACTCTCTCGAATCAAATTCTCTAGGCCGTAACTCCCCACTCAAACTCAATGTTAAACATACCTTTTGTTCTGGGTTCTAAACCTATGTACAGATTCGCTAAACTGATATTAATTTCGGCAGCAAATGCTTATAGGTAAGTTAAAGCGCATTGCCAGAAAGCCTTGTCAAATAACATATAGAAATTCTATTCCAAAACTATTTGCGAAAAAAGAGAAATTTATTTTATTGATAAATACCTATCATATTGCTGATAAACTTACCAATCGCTTTGTTATTTTAAATGTATGTCTGAGATAAACAGACATGGTCAGTAGTACCGCTATCGTTGTCGCTGGCTGCTTTAGTGTTTTCCGCACAAATGAATTGAATTTCATAGGGTTTCTCTTTCTGTTTTGTTGTTAATGTTAGACACTTTTTTAACAGAGCAGCAACATTTAAATAAAAATCATTCACAAAAGAAATTTATAACAAGGACCGGCGTAAAGAAGTTTGGCCTTTTCATCAATATTATTACATCTTAAATATTTGAAAAACGAATATCGAACGCACATGTTTTTTCGTCCCATCCAACCTATAAATAAACTAAAGTAAAAATAATTACGACCTTCCTCTACGCTATGATGCTAACTGATAAATTAAAAATGCCCCCGCCGATTAATACATTTTATTCCGCTTACTTGGGTTAGTTGTTCATAAATGTAAAGCAAAAATGTATTTGGAGTTTGTACGTCAGTCACTCAGTCATCTTCAAAAGCAAAGCATACTTTCAGGGAAAATTTTAATGCAAATTTTAATGGCTTTTCGGCGGAAGGAAGTCTGCGCTTTGAAAAAATTTCGAACATGTAAGTGCCAAAAATTTTTGCGATTTATGGTCGCAAAATTGGATAAGACACCCGGCTGACACTAGTATGGGCTTTATTGGCGCTTGTAGAATCGTAAAATCTACTTGAAAAATGTAAACTCTCTAGCTTAAGTGAGAAGAAACGCTATAGTCGAGTACCTCGGTTATTAGACACCGCATTCAGTTTTCAATTGCAATTCAAATACACCTCTAGGACATTTCTGTAGCCTTATGCCAACCCCTTGCTTTTACTGTATCGAAAATCATAGTGTTCATTGAAACAAAAGGACTAAGATAGATCGAATCGGCTTAATTTTTCACTAGGGGGCGTACTTTTTTTGACAAAACCTAAAGTTACGAGATGTGTTCAAAAAGTAAGGTGACTTCAAATTTCGTGGCCTACGTATTTTCTATTATCAATTTTATTTTGTTTTGATATGTTGGTACACTCTTCCCATTCTTTGTTTGGTTGTTAGAGGTTAAGAGTTAGAAGCATAAAAGCCCAAGGGAATTGAATTATGGTTGAATTGTACAGGAAATTTCTTGACCCGTAGCTTCCTTCTTCTTCTCGACTTAAGAAAAAATAAAATGCTTCCAAAAAAATGAATCCTGAGAGAATACAGAATTTCTAGTACGGCCCAGCAGTTCATCTTTCAGGTTTTCTATGCCGTAAAATTATAAGTTCGCACTTCTTCAGCATTTGAATAACCTGTTTTAGTTAAGTCCCACAGAAAAATAAAGTCGCAATTACATAGATTTCATTTGCTCAGGCTTTCATTTAATATAAAAATATACATATAATGTGTAGATATGCCATAATACACATATTAAATGATTTAAAAATAACAAGAGAACAGATTGCTGACAGAAATTAATTTTCGCTTGTTATTAGATGTAAACGATATCAAACAGTTTTTTAACTAGATACGTGAGAGTCGACAGATTGAGTGGGAGCCGGCCACCGCATTTTCATACGTTTCGCTGGCTTGTAAAAATTTTGAGATAGGATACAATGAGCGTCGTGACTGTTGCCGATGTTATTGAAGCTGGTAACTTCTCTTTAGGTATAATACTTTGGCAGCCAAAAACTAAGAATGAGCTAGGCAAAAGGTCCTGACAAAGATGCAACAAACTAATAATTAGTAAACAATCAACTCGGACGCTGACAAGGCAGTAAGCTAATGGTTAATGCGAGAATAACTAATGATACGACTTAGAAATAAATTAGAAGGCTTAACGACTAAAGGAGCTTTGATTCACTTTCGCAATTCGGGCTTGGGCTGCCGCCCGTCCGGAGCTATAAATAATTTTAACTAGCTTTATACATGTGTGTTTGGTTACAAATAATTTACACTTTTTGGTTGCCCTTTAGCTGCGCCGCCAGCTTGGGTTACGTGCATATTTCGCTGCTGGCGGCGCAGGAATTACTCGACACATTGGCATTCAACGCTCCTGTTCCCGTAGACATGCTGGCCGGCAGACTGGATGAGGATGAAGGTGCTGCTGCTGGTGTGGCGGGTGGGGTGGTGGTGGAGTCTGGTTCCGGCTGCTGGGTATGGCCTTGAGCAGTCACATTGTTCGTCTTGCTGTTCTCGAGTTTGGCTCTATTCAGGGCCTCCTCACGCTCCTTGGCATCGAAATACCAGACGGTGATGGCATAGCGGGTTCGATGGGCGGGCTGCACTTCGTGGGGATTTCGGATGTCCGACCAGAAGAATATCAGACGGTCGAACTTCGGCTCAATGTCTGCCACTGATGTTCCGGGCGTCGGTCGGATCCTATTAATAGTTTAGATTTAGCTTGGTCTCAAGCACAAGTAAGTTATGTAGCCTTACCGAAGTATTCCGCCACTTTCTCGCGCATCCCAGTTGATGTTTAGGTAGTAAATGGCCGTTATTACTCGACCATCCTTTTTGGGATTGTCCACATGCATGACGTAATGTGTTCCCGATCCTGGATAGCAGGCGACCATGGCCTAAAAAATCATTCGATAAGTAAATCTTAAGGGTAAGGCCTCGGCGCACGCTTACCCTTGTGCGCTCCCTGATGTGATAGTTGCCCAGAATGCCATTGTCCTTCATTGTGTTGACTCGGTACACCACGGAGTCAATCTGGAAATGATTGAAAATAAGGATGTTTAGTTCTCTTTTAATATTTGTTTTACATCGTAACTTCTTTGGGCATATTTGAAGTGGCTTTCGAATGCCTTTCTAAACCGTTTTAATGAACCTTTGAAAAAACATAATTTTAATACAATATGCAAAACCTTAGGTTTGAGAAAAAAAAAATGGACAGTCGGATGAGGCTCAATATGCGTTTGAAAAGGCTGAACTCTTAACTACTGCGTCAAAAAGGCAAAAGAAACATTACTTGGCCCGCGGAAATCTTGGTAATCAACTCACCTGGTTAGTCAGATACCAGACACTGCTGCAGCCCGGCTCATTGCCACCGACCCACTTGATCTTATCACCTCGGATCTTGTCCCCGCGCGCCGCCAAAGATGGAGCATCGGGCATCTGGTTGGTCACCACCTGGCCATCGTGGAAGGCGCCTGCGTTGTACATGCTTCGCACCTCGTTGAGGATCTTCAGACCCGTCTCCATGCCCAGGAAGTCGTCAACCACAGACAGCCCGTACTGGTTCATGTCGCTGATGATGTTCCGGCACAGATCCTCATAGCGGCGCTCGCTGCGGGAAAGCAGAAGGGAAACAAAGAACTTTAATCAGAAATAGAATTTTAATTGCGTTTCAAATAGTCGAGACAAGGAGAGCGAGAAGTATAGAGACCTTTCAAGGCCATTAATCTGTAATTGATTTAGAGATGCCTATGTTGGTGAGGTCACCTTGGGGAATCCCCTGCACTCTATAGATCAAGACAGCGCTTTTCCTCGCTATTTATAGAACAAAAGTGTTTTTGCATTCAAGCTTTTTTACAGGCGTTAGAACAACCAGAACTGCGCTGCATACAATTTTACGACTTTTTTATGATGCGCCCATAAAACCAATATTTTCATGCATGTCGGTGGAGTCCCAGTCACGTAGGCCACCCAGAACTGAACGGATCAGAACAAAACTGGCCCACTCCACCATTCGGCCCAGACGATCGCACAATTCTGGATAAGCAAAGCTACACATTGCGAAAAATAAATAAATAAAACAGAGATGAAACATTTTCGCACAAGTTCACAGAAGCTATTAAGTCATAAAGTCAAAATTATTGTCAAAAAAATATAACTGAAACGTGCGACATGGTTGATCCACAACGAAAAAGCGAATTGTGTTTTGCCAACATATTAATGTAGAAATGCGAATTCACAGGTTGCCGACAGATTAAGATACGAGAAAGACGACATTGAAGACCACAAACCAAAACCGTTAACCTGCTTTTTTGCATTAAAAATCCACGATATCTGATAATTTAAAGTATAAAACTCGTGCGCACTTTGGCTAAGGAGAAAATTCCCTATAGTCATCGTGTAGTCATTTTCACTATTATATTATTTCACTTCAAAGATTCTGATGGAAACAATAAATACCACAATGGGTTAGTTGTTACAAATTCCATCTTACTAATTCATCTTAATGGTAAGCCTTACAAAGGAGGAAAGCTACTTTAAGGCTAGAGCACGGAGTCTTGGTTGTCCCTAAAGAACCCTTGACCCCATCAAGATCGCTAATCTCATTACCGCTTGTCCAGAAGATCCCGGAAATACTGCTCAGCATTGGCGGGATGTGCCGAGTGCTTGAAGAAGTTTTTGTAATCCGTCGTCGTGGATGTTATCATTTTGCCTTGGTTAGTCAGCTTGCGTTGCGTTTTAGAATTATTCCTTGAACTTTGTTGTTTTTTGGCACTTCCGGATCCCTTATGATCCTGGATAATTGGTCAAGTTTTTTGGCACTTGGAAGGGTGGGTTGTACTTTTATCCAGAACTGGTTACTGGGTGTGTTTTCAGGAGTCTGAGGGTTCTGAGCTACTTCTCCAGAAATTCACGCACAAGTGAAGAAAGTCTGAAATCGCCTGCGAGTTTTATGCAGCGCGGCCCCGATCGTTAGAGGGAGAGAGCGCGAGCGCGTCAGAGAGAGACACCGGCGGTTATATTGTACCGAACATCGGTGTAGGGCGCCGTGCTGTTGCAAGCGTGTTGGTGGGCTGTGTGAATAATTGCATTTACTGTGGCCAGCTGCCTATATTTGATCTTTTGTTTTTTTTTAACTTCCTGACAGATGTTTGTTTTGATTTTCTTTACTTATGCACCGTTAGTCACGTTTGTTTACCGCTTGGGTTCGGTTAAATAAATTAAGTAAACGAGGAGCAGCCGACACGAACCGCACTCGCCGCCGTTCGTTTTCCGAATGCGGGAGCAGCGCCAGTGGCTCTCGCTCGGTACCGTTGCCACACGTTTCGGAGAGAGCGCAGAGCGTTGAGAGCGGGTGAAGGCACTTTAGCTAGTTTACAGCCAGATCTACTTTTAGGTTTTAGTTTTACTAGTGTTTTTTTTTAAGCCACCAGCGATTCTTCACCTAAAAAATTTGTGCTCCCAAGCACAAGACCATGGTTTGTTTACAAAGTGCCATCCTAAGTAGGCCACATATTGTGAACAGGACGTTACTTCCTGCTATTTGGATATTTTTGGAATATGTAACAAAACAAATGTCACTTTTCTTATAAAACAAAAAGCCTTACATTCATCCTTAGTAAGACAGAAAATCACAAACATTCAAAAATATTCGATTAGGTCAAATAGGTTCAAGCTAGCTTATCAAGTATATGTTGTAATATGCCAGCCAAAATGGATTTCGGCAGTTGTAGCTATTTCCTCTCTCGAAAGGTGCCACCCCTATCTTATGGCGGCCGTGATACTACGAGTGTATGAGAAAATTGGGGCCTGGGAAGCGGCCAAAGAAGAAGCAGCCGCTTAGGGCGATATGCAGCACCTTGGTAAGTGTGAGCAAATAATGGAGAACAAGGCAAATTCAACGTAAAGGCAGCTGCAGATAGCGCGGACCGAGCTGGACGTGCAAAAACAGGGGCCCTGATCAAGTTCGCAAGTTCCCGGGAAGTGGGCGGAAGGCACTCGTTCCGCCTGCCCTTCAAGCGAGTCCGAAAAGCCCTGCAAACACAAACAAACGCCAGCGGAAAAGCGGGGAGAGGCAAAGCCAAACGAAAAGGCAGAAAAGACAGGCGCAACAATCGTCACGTAGCCCAGCACTCACACCGAGGCACAGTGGGCACACGCACATGCGAGCGAACCCACACAGCGCCGAGGAGCCACACGCACGGGCCTCAGCGCGATAGCCCAGTGAGTCAGAAAGAGACAATCGCCGGCGAAGGGAGAGCGAGGGGGGCAGAATTAGATATCTAAATTGTTTGATACAAATGTCTGCTGAAATGCTTTGAAAATAAACCGAGGATGAGCTGCGAACGGCGGAACACGCGGAAGCAATGCGAATGTACGGCCCACAGAATTGGGTCAACGGCCCAGTTCAAAGTCGGAGCCAAGCGGAGCACACTCAGAGATACAGTGGTGCGAAACAACATGGGTAAATGAAATCTATCCACGCTGTCACAGAGATCTTTGGCTAGTCCCATCATTTTGTGACTAACTTAAAACCAACAAACTAGTTGGCTTAAAATGGTTTAAGTCAGAAAAAAACATTCGCCTCCTTATACTATTTCATTGATTTTATTTCTGAATATGGAATAAAGATCATTACAGTTTTAATATATATATTTGTCTTACATCTAACCCAAAGAAGTGTAACGCCATAGAATAGGATTAGAACTACTTACTACTACCCGTACTATTGACCTACTAGTTAGTAATCCGCACAGACCAAACATATCAACGATAGCCTCCCTCCCTTTCGCTGCGCATCGTACCCATCAAATGGTACTCTGGTTTCTTTCAGTGCAAACATGTTGCTGTGTACATTGTAATGATCGATGGGAGCCCTTCGTCTGTGATGTATTACGTGCGGCCGCGGCGACTGCGGCATGTGTACCACGCGAAGCCCCCGGCCCTTTGGTGGGTGGAAAACCAGCGGGTACAGGGGCGCGGCAGACGCACACGCACTGCGGGCAGACGACCTTGATGACGTGCGTCTGCCTACGTAGTTCGCTTGGGCTCTTTTAGGTTCGAGATCTATCGCTGCGTACTGCCACAGGTTCATGAATTAACAGAGGTCATGAGTGCGGCTCGGATAGAATGGCTCGAAAAAATGTAACTTAATAGATTACACTTCATACTCAAAAATATCTCAAATGTGGTAAGAAGAAATGTATAATATACGCATATGTCAATTTTTATTGTAAATTAATTTTTGTACCTTAACGGAAATGAATGAACTGTAAGTTTTTTCGGAAGCTTACAATTTCAAATTAGACATACTATCTCGCCTCCAGAAATAGGTGACCAAGCAATAATCTCTCATCTTCAGCCTTCAGCAACCATCTACAAGGATCGCCCGGAAAATGGCTATTGACCCTTCCTATCAAATATGTGACATTGACAGTCGGCGGCGGATGAATGCGGTTTTGGGCGGTCGTTGTTTATCGAGTTTGCGCAACCGTGTTGTTTACTTTCCTGGGGAGTTGCCTGGCAGGCACACCAGCAAATCTAGCCCATTTATAAACAATGCCGGGATTTGGCAAACCACTGAAAAAGAGATCACGCTGGCCTGACTTCTAAGTGTTTGATAAAGAACAACACATCCCGCGGCAGATTGATATCTCGGAGCCAAAGCAAATGGTAATTCCGATAGCGCGATTCAAACGATTGCTTGCGTATCCTCGGCACGTAGGCAAAACGGCGCGGACCACCCTGCTGAACAGACCACCCAATCCGCGCGATAAGAAGCTCCAAAAAAGGGGCGGCGTGTACTGCACTCGTTGACAAAAGGTTTTGCAATAGGTTGGCTAAGCGAAAGGAACAACCAGTGTTTAAATACACTTGGAATATGACAAATGAACGAATGGTAAATTAAACTAACCTCTTTTGTGGGTTTGTACAGAAAAGTATTGCAAACGTAGAACAGATACTAAGAGGGGTAGGGAATGCGTATTGACTGTAAGCCATAATTTTATTTAACCGAGTTTTACTGATGACTCAGCCCAATTCACTGGAAGTTATGCCCAACGATTGCGAAAGAATTCTATATTTGTTCCAGTGTGTGCGGTGCATGTTTGTTGTATCTGTTAATGCCGGGGTGTAAGTCAAAAATAAATAAATAAGCGAGTATCAAAGATTCGGACGCAACGAACTGCGCAACAGAATAACTACAAGTCAGCACCTCTGTCCGGAAAACTGCGACTGCGAGTGTGACTGCAGGTGCTATCAGATCGGCTACGGTCGCGTTCGCCATATGCATTGCACCGCCGGGCACGTAATGCCAAAGGTAAATACTCGACTTGGGAGGTGTCATCTCGCGCCAGAGTGTGAACAATACGGAGATAATCAAACGCGAATTCGTTGCGCAGTCCTGAAATCACACCTGAAGCCTTAAAGAAGAGAAAATCAGAACCAAAAACTCTATTTTTAACCAGCAAATTCTTTAAGTCACCAAAACGCCCACCTGGAGAACATTCGGCCCAAGTGTGGTACAGGTAAAAAATATAAAGCCCATCACTTTTGACTTAAACTAAATTATGTAAAAGTAAAAGAAACCTTAAAATGAAAGACATTAAATATCTCTATTGTGAGAGCAACAGAAATTGCCAACGCGATTTCATTTGGAATTAATAGATCAATAAAATAAATTTCCACTCACTGAAAATCCTAAATCCTAAAAAGTCTTTGCACCAGTCAGACTACGAGTAACTGGTATACAAACAATACAAACAATTTAAGCTTTGCGCCAGCTTTAGAATAACTTTCCGGAAAAGGTTCCTTTCATGTAATTTTTCGTTAGATGAGCAATAAATGATAGTTCATTTAGATAACAGGTCGGGCCTAACCGAATTTTTTCCTTCGACACACATACTCATGTGCCTATGAGGCGCAAAGAATTCTGAATTAGTGATTTAGTTGCCAAGAAGTTTAAAGATCAAAACAACCATAAACTTTTCACTTAATACATGCTGTGCCTCATGCTTGGCCTTCTTTCTTGTCGATCCTCAGGATTGGGCACGTACCCGCTTATCGGTAAGTGACTTGATACATATATGCGAGTGAAGACCGCTGAGGGGCGGGACGGGGCCTACGTCGAAGAGAATGCACATGTGGGGCCTAATCTTGGTCTGTACATTTGGCTCTACGAACAAGCAAACGCAATTTCAAGTGCATTCTAATCGCAGTGTTGGTTCAGTCACATTTAATAACTATTTATCAGGTGAGATCACTGCTGATCAAAACAAGATAAACAGAAGAAGTAACGGGAAAGTAAAATTCTCCTTTCAGAGAACGATTTATTATAAGTTTTATTTATTTAAATATAAATAAATAGTTAAATATATTTTAACTTTCTGAAATGAAAAGTACCAAATAAAATTCAAACTAAATGTCTGCGATTTCAGCTACGTTACCAAGTTATGGTTCTTTTTTTTGTACGATCGGTACATAACTAGTTTAAGCATAGGAAATTCAGCATAATGTTCATAAAATATTCTAACCGACGGTTTTCGATCATGGAAAGCATCACGTTAGCACGGAGAGAAAAGTCATAAGGCAACAGTCTCGAAATGATGTGTACTCCATCCACACACGATTTCGACTAAAATAGAGTAAAAACAAGATTCTTTGAAAAGCACAAACTCTAAAGCGACCTCCAAGCCCGTGGATGTGAGCCGAGATCATGGAGTACAATCGCCAGCCTTGTCCCATCAGGATTGTGGAGGACTGCGGGTGCGCCTTTGTCATGGGCACAATAGGAGGATCGTTGTTCCAGTATCTGAAGGGATTTCGTAATGCTCCCGCCGGATTGCGGCGTGGCCTTTACGGCGGCTTTGAGTCGGTTAGGCTGCGGACTCCGGCCATCGCCGGCAGCTTTGCCATCTGGGGCGCCACCTTCAGCACGGTGGACTGCTTCGTGATCTCGTATCGCCAGAGGGAGGATTCCTGGAACTCAATTGTCAGTGGAGCTGCCACCGGCGGGATTTTGGCAGCACGCAATGGCATCCGGGCCATGGCCAACAGCGCCTTTGTGGGATGCCTCGTCCTAGCAATGCTTGAAGGAGCCGGAGCAGCAGTGGCCACGATTTATGCAGACGACGGCAACGCGAATGCCGCCATAGCCACAGATGTCCAGCAGCCGAAGAGACCGCACTGGGAAACATCTGTCGAGGACGTGGAAAGTCCGCGTTCCTCCCATAATCAGAATTTAACCGCGGCGGAATTCAAGCGGGTGTTGGATAAATGTAGAAAATATAGGGCGCACAACATGGCCCCGCAGGATGTATAATCGGAAGCAGTTGAGGCACAGGGAAAGGAGAAGCCTTTGCGCTCTCTGCTCGATCTGGTTAAGCTGGCCGAGATTAGCTGATACAGTTCGCCAGAACTTTCTGTTATGAGTCAAGTATTCGTTTTTGTGGCGCCTCTTCCAAATTATGTGTTAGCCCACCAGTATTCTCCGTTTATGTATTTTCATTTTATATTCTTCAATAATCAACTGGAAGCAAGTCTCTACGTCATCTCAGGATCCCATTTATTTGAGAGTAACCTATGATGGAATGTTTCATAAGTGTCCTAATATGTATATTTTAAACCTAGTAACAGAAAAAATCCATAGTTGAGTAGTGCTACGATTCTATTGTTACAAGTAAAAGGTTGAATACGAATAATGGAATTGAGCCATGAAAGCCTTTTGACAAAAGTCTGAAATTAATTTTAAAGAATCTTACTTGGTTACAAAAAAAAAATGTCAAAATTTTAAATTTAGGCCTTAGACTTTAACAAAAAAAAGATCTTTATGAAAACATCTTTTGCACGTCTCAGGAATTTTTGATGTTTATTTTCCAAATTAAACAAATCAGTATCTACGCAGTTAGACACACAGATACACATGTTTCCTTTCACCCAGGACCTACCTTCCTGATCCCATGAAGCTGGCATCCGCCAGTCCGATTTGATAGCTGGAGCTCTTTTCGCCATGGTGATGATTGTGGTGGTGCTGGTGCTGCTGCTGCCTTTGACCGACTTCCGCTTCCGCAGTGGCAGCCTTTTCTTGGCTACCCGGCTGGCCAAGGAGATTCAGCAGGTTGTCCACCTCGGAGGGCCAGCTCTGCGCCTGGTGGGCGGGCGTCATCATCTGGGCGGTGGAGCAGTTGGCGCCGGCGCCACTGCCCTCCAGATTGGCGGATGCCACCGCCTGTTGTAGTTGCTGGATCTGCTGCCGCTGCTGCTGCTGCTGCTTGTTGTTGTTACTGCTGCTGTTGACCTTTTGGCGGGTCAGGAGGCGGCACGCGGTGCGGTGGTCGGGCCAATCGAGATGCTGGTGGGCGGGGGAACAGTAGTAGACGGCCTTGCACTTGGCGCATCGCAGCAGGTTCTGCTGGGTGCCGCAAGTGGAGCAGCGCGGCGGGTCCATGGCCGACTTGGATCCGGATTGGGAATCGGTATTGCTAGCTGACTCCCTGACCTTTCCGCGACCCCTGCTCATTGCATTTCGTGGGAGAGAGCCGAAGGCGACGACCGACTCTAACCTTGACTGCTCTCTCTGCTCTGTCCAGCCCCACCTTCGCCCCTCACTCACACACTCGCACTCGCAGATTACGGCTATCAATTATCAATGCGAATTACGGCACTCGGCTCGTTTTAGCCAACATTTCACTGTTAGTCCGCCTGCGCCTATTTTAATCACGTAGGCCACCGAATTGCCAAATAAACAAAAAAAACGCACATTCAACACACACACACAAACACACGGGCAGCTGTATGTGCGTTGTTGTTGGATTTGCTCGCGACTCTACTTTCTTGGGACGGTTTTTCGTTGGCTTTTTCACTCTGCACTCTTCTCGGTGCCCGCCTACCGCCTGATTATCGATTTTCAACTCGAAATCCTTGAAATTTAATAAAAAATGCAAATTGTTAAGACAACACACAAACTTTTTATTTCCTAGCGATGTGCGTCAAGCGATACCGATATTCATAGCGCCGCTGCACAGCACTGGTAACGGGCTATACATCGGTATCGATAGTCACGCTAGAATCTTTATATCCTGTTCAGACAAAGGGGGTTTCTGCAACGCGACCATGTATAAGTTAATTTGTTAAAAACCAACGTAGTTTTACTTTTTTATTAAAAAAAAATTAAATTAATAATATCATTAAATAAATGATATTTCAAAGTATAGAAGATAATATGTCAAAAAACACCATATTTTTTGATCATTCCAAGGGAACCATACCATTGTTGCCCGATCCGCTTCGTTCAGACTTATATACGGCTTTTGGGAAGGATTCATCCCGATAGCTTCAAAGCTGAGAGACTGATTTCTGACTGAAAATTTGATTCCCTCTGCGAGGGTCTAATAAAGATGTAAGGTTCAACATAAGCAAAGTAACTTTTTAAAGATTTGATTGTAGATTTACTAGTCTGTTGCATTGAAAAAGGCTACACCAACATTTTTCGATGTACTAATTTTTTGTGGGCATATTTAGGGCTGTGTGACTACTATATATACCCGAAGAAATGAAAATCTGCAATAATCGTCCTATTGTTTCGAGTGATACATCAATCGAACGGTATTGTAAAAACTAAAAGAATTGCATACCAAGACTTAGGTTTATTACCACTTAAAATACGCATCGAATAATACCTTCACTGTAAAAGAATTTTTCGGTTCTCTCAAAATGAAAATTTTAACTGGTTTGTCAGTTTATCCCAAAACGTTATTTTAGATTCCTGAAAATTCTAGACGGTGTTAACAGTTCAATATAAAAAACATTTGTCCCACCTAAAAACGGTAAACTAGCTTGTTTGATGAGAAAACAGCTTTAAATAGCTAAATTTTGTATACCGTAATTTGTGATGTATTGAAACTAAAGACTTGAGCTATACGTCGTTAAAAAGAGATTCCGAAATACTATAAATTATCCAAATTTTTGTTTAGCCTTTTTTTCTGATTTTTCAAAAACGGTTCTAAAGATTTCAAATAAAATTTTAAGGTGTATACGTAGCTCTTGAGATTACTCAACTGTTGTACAGATTTTAGTGAAAAAACCCGTTTTAAAGTTATTAATCAACAAAAATTGGCACATTGCAAAAGGATAGAGTATCAAACCTTGCATTGATTTTTTTGTTGTGTGTATCCAAATTCTATTGGAAGGTCCTGAAAATGAAAGATGATGTTAAACAGCTTGCTATTCAATAAGCTTAAATACGAGCTGTACAATTTTCATAAAACGAGCCGAATGTAAAAAAATTAAAAAAGTGCGAGGGAGATGGATATAAGAATATGACTGTAACTAAGTTTGTTTTTTTTAGTAGTTTTTATAAATAAACACGAAAAACAAAAGCTTCACAACACTGGCTACGAAAGTGAAACCTATATCAATTTTGTACGAAAATCACCTGCTCATCACTGAAAAATCAAAATAACATCTATTTTACTATGGATGTTGGCCAGATATGGCATGCTTGCTTCGTTTATTTTAACAACATCCAGCTTATGTCCTTTTTGGCAAGACCTAGCACTTGCTGCACCGCCCAAAAGTGTAGCTTAAAAATAAATATTGTCAAAACGGAGAAAGGTGTTTTAATACATAAAAGAGTCCAAGCGTGCCGTCCATCTTGGACCACAATAATCCCTATTTAATGTTCACTATAATGGCCTGAATGGAATCAATGGATTCATTTGCTACTAACAATGAAATAATTATTTGGCGCAAAAAAAATGTACATGCAAGCGTTCAAGATGTTTTAAATTTTACGTTGTTTTCAAATTTTTTCGAAGCCACTGAATTTGGTCGTCTTATAAGGATGTAAAAAATGTAGCTGTTTTTAGCTATGTATATATATTCCAGTGATCGTTTCGCTGCCAATCGATAGCCGCCCCCAGAGGTGCCATCTCTATTATCAGACCCCAACAGATGCTGGACTGGGCCCTTCGAAAGAACAACAAAATCTGCCTGATAACTTAATCCCACTGATAAGCGCCATGGCGACAAGTAAACGCGTGGCCAATGTGGTGCTTGTGGACATCGAGGGCACCACCACGTCCATCAGCTTCGTGCACGATGTCCTGTTTCCCTACGCCAGAGAGAATGTGGAAAAGTTCTTAAGGGAATCCTGGGAGGGAGATGTTACCAAGCAGATTGTCCAGGATCTGCAGCAAGTGCCACAGTTTTCGGATTACAAGGCCACATTAAGTGCTGCACCTGCGGAGGCGAACGTGGAATTAATTAGCGGCTTTGTGCGGTACCTTATCGATAAAGATCTGAAGGTTACGCCAATGAAAACGCTTCAGGGCCTAATTTGGTCTGAGGGTTATGCCAGTGGAGAGCTCAAGGGGCAGTAAGTTTTTTAATCATTTCAAACCTGCATACAAATTTGTATTTTGGCTTATAATCTTTTTCTAACTAGTTAAGAGTTCCTTACCTTTTAATGTGAGTGTTCCAATAGAAAAGGCTGGTCTTGCCCACTCTTGCATAGTAAGAAAGTCTAAACAAATTGTGATGAAGCAAGCCATGGCATAATTGGAAATCATTTCATAGCTGTTTTCGACCTTTAGTTAACTATTATAGTGTATTATATATTCTTACTAATTAAGTATACTTTATACGTTTAGTGTGTATGAAGATGTCCCCGCAGCCTTTAAGTCTTGGTGTTCTGCTGGCCTCAAGATTGCCGTCTACTCCAGCGGCAGCGTGGCTGCCCAGAAGTTAATCTTTGGGCATAGTATAGCCGGGAACCTGCTGCCCCACCTCAGTGCTCATTTTGACACCCATGTCGGCCACAAACAGGAACAGCAATCTTACGATAATATAGCCAACTTATTGAAAGAGAAACCCCAAGAGATACTGTTTCTCACCGATATTCCAGGAGGTGAGAGATTTTTCCATATAAATGTCTTTCAATTGCTATATGTTTCATATTTTAGAAGCGGCTGCTGCTCGGTCTGCGGGACTGCAAGTCATTATCCTTCAGCGTCCTGGCAACGCCGCTTTAACAGATGATCAAAAAGTCAGTTACGAGGTTATTCCGGACTTCAAACCACTTCAATCTCTGAAGCCGACGACAAATAAACCGCAGGCTTAGATCTCCAAAAAGATCCAAAAAGTTTACATATATTGTGACTAGGTGCTTGGAAATTAGGTGATTCTCTAGAGGAAAGCTCGGTCTACGCTGCACAGGTCGTCGCCGCTGTCGTGGCTGGGAGTCTCCTGTGGCCTTCTTCCGGGTCGCTTGCTCCTTTGGGACTGTCTCGAACATGACTTCTCGGATCCATAGATCTTGCGTAGCTGCTGAAGCTTTGCATCCGAATCTTGCACTGGGCACTCTGATTTTTTCTTCCTTCGCTGCCGGCTGCCTTCGCAGGAGTGTCGCAATTCCTCGCTCCGGCAGGAGTGGGTTAGTTTGCCCACCTCCGGGCCCCAAAATGTTGGCCCCTCGAGAAGAAGTGGAGCAGATTTGACCCTCTGTCGCATCATCTCCATATGCAGCTCGTACTGACGCTCTTGAAAAGCCTGCTCTGCCTTCCGGGTAGCCAGCCGGATGGATAACAAGGCCTTGTGGGATTCGCTGAAGATAAAAAACATCGATGGCGTTTTAGTATTTTAAAAGTATTAGTGTAGTTTGGGACTTGAACTCACTTTAAGGACAGCGACTTCCAAGCAGGCGTCTTTCGGACCTCCCAATCAAATTGCGGACGAGGATCATGAAAAGTGCAGTTGTTCTTTAGCTCCTTCACTTTTTTTCTAGAAACTTCAGCCCTTAAAGTGGCCGCTAGATTTGGACGCGAAACTGGATGCAACGGTGACACACTTGGCGTTCGCCTCTGTATTGGTTCCGGGAACTCAAAGATGCTCGGTGGTGGAAGTGTTTTCTCCTCCTTTGAAATGGATAATGGCTTCGATTTCCTTCCCCTTCCTCGTCTTCCTCGCCCCCTTCCTGTAGTGGAGGCACTACTACTTCGCTTGGAGGAGGTGGTTGGCGATTGTATCTGTATCTTGGGAACTTCTTCATCCTTATCCTTACTGCATGGGAAATAGTTGCTTAGTGAGGGTTGAGCGAGCTTGGTAGGCTTCAGATTGGGCACTGAGGAACTTCCTTGAAGATCATTGACACTAAAACACCTACGAAGCATTTCCCTCCTGCACTTGGCTCGTTCAGCTGCGTGCTGGCCAGGATTAGAAGTCGGCTGGCAGCGGGTTTGGGTCTGACTTTTGTCCTGCGTCTGCGTTTGAGTCGCGTTGCTGCTGGTGGACTTCGGCCTGCAAAATTCTGCCTCGAAACTTTTAAGGGACCTCTTGAAGTCTGCCACCTCCACGGCGAAGTCCTCCTTGAAGCTCTTCAGACGACTTAAGTCCCTGAGGCACTTGTCGTACTCCTCGCTAAGGCAACTGGAGTTAGGAGTATGGATCACGGACTGAGTGACGCATCTATCTTTATGCTCAGGGATCACCAGGATTTGAGGCAGAGGCAGAGGATCCAGCAACAGGGAACGCTTTTTAATCTTCTTTCCCTTAGATGACCGCTTTTTGGACTTTCCTTGACCCAAAGAGCTTCTGGTAGCACTAGCACATCGTTCTTGAGCAGCAGCAGCAGCTGGCTGCGATCGCAGTTCACGGCTAGTGCTCCGCAGACTTTCCAGTGTGGAGTAGAACTCCGCCTGATGCAGGTGCTTGACGTCGCAGTAATCTTTTAAAATTAATAATAATTCAATGTTTCAGATTTCATTCAAATATCTTCTTCGCAAACCTGTTTCCTAAAAGAAACCTATGGTTCCGAAACCAAACTCACCAGGTATACTGTCGTAGAATTTAGCTAGAGTCCTGACACCCATCTGGCTGTTCCACGGAGGCGTCTCCGCTTCCTGGGTTCCAATAGGAGCAGTATCCGGAGGCTTTTTTCCACCAAGGGTGCAGAGCTTAGGGCGATTGTAGACCGGAGCAGGACAGTTATTGCACGGATCGATGGGCACTTTCACGCAGGAATTGAGAAAGTGCGAGCTCATGCTGCGAGAGGCGGAAGTCTGTCCTGCTGGAATATAGATAATTGTTGCAAACGCGCTTTATCAATACCAAGCTCAACCTGGAGTTGTTGCCAGCGGTAACCTTTCATTGTTTGTTTTTGTGCACTTCCGTTTTGGGCCCACCATTCGCCAGGTCACGCACCGACTAGCTGTCCTGGTTTCGAATGCACTTCGTCCGCGCAGTCGCAAGGATTGGTTAAACGAGGGATAAGAAATGGTTTATGCCCTTCCTAGCGATCTACCAATCAAATCAAAATAAATATTAAATTACTATTATTATTATCCTTAAAGGCATATATACAGATAGAATAATGACGCCAATGACGGTTATTTTTAAATAAACGACCTGTTGTCACCGATTTTGTATATAATCGGTGACAACAGGTCGTTTTTTTCGGTTACGTATATTGCGTTCGTGTTTCCGGAGACTTTGTAATTCCAAGATTAAGCAATATGTACCCATTTTGCTATACTACACTATATTATACTAAATTCATCAGAAAGTATGTAACAGGTAATCTGTCCGTCCGTATAAACGCTGAGATCTCGTAAACTTTAAGAACTAGAACAGTCAAACTTGGCATGCAGATTCCTGGGCTTCCTACGCAGCGCAAGTTTGTTCCCGTGTGGTGCCACGCACACAATCCGCGAAAATCTGTAGCGCCTAGAGTTTTTATGATAGAAAAAAATTTGCCGGTAGGTGGCGCTTTACAATATTTCATTGCTGCTTACTTATTTTTATTTTGTTTCCTCAAGCTGAGTAACGCGTATCTGATAGTCAATAATCAAATTACGTAAGATACATATATTAAACGGACTGTCGTATTGTAATGGGCAAAAGTATCTCAGCGTTCAGACGGACGGACGGATAGACATGGTTGATTTGATGATGCTAGTGATCCTTATCAATATTGTATCTTCCTTGTAGGTTATATATAGACAAATCCAATACAATTTTATTATTACTGGTCAATTTTACATCCCCTCCTGGTGCGCTTCTTCACTACTTGGACTGCCGTCCAAAGTGATCAAATTTTTGTTGTGTGTATACACTTAAGCAAAAACACCTCATAACAAGCTAAAAGTATAGTGCGACAAATGTTCTGATATCAATTTTTGTGATGAAAATGTACGATCTACTAAACAAATACACTTTTTACATTTATTACATTCGGATCGTGTAAAGCGATTAAAAACACCTTTGTATTTTGTATAGTAATGCAATAATTATACGTGTTTAGAAGAAACAAGGAAGAACGCAATAGTCGAGTCGCTCGACTATCAGATACCCGTTACTCAGCTTAAGGGAGCAGAAGGGAAATGGAGATATATAAGCAGCAAAGCGATTGGCGCTTACGATGACGCGGACTGTGGGCGTTAGAGTAGGCTTGTCACCCCGCTGAAACTTGCGCTGCGCAGGAATCTGCACGCCAAGTCTGGCTATTCTAGCTTTTATAGTTTCCGAGATCTCAGCGTTCATACTGACGGACGGACAAGCGGATCGACTCGGCTAGAGATCCTGATCAAGAATATATATACTTTATGGGGTCCAAAACGCTTCATTCTACCTGTTACATACTTTCCGACGAATCTAGTATAGCCTTTTACTCTACGAGTATCGGGTATAATTACAGTTGAACTGATTCGGCGCGGTTATGACTCTGGGAGCCTTCCCATGATGATCTCATCTTTTAAGTGATGCAATGTTTTTTTTAGGGAAATGACCAAAGTCCAGTATATGTAACAAGTCCTAGTTTTATTAAACCATTTGTTAAAAATCCATTTGAAGGAGCATCAATCTCCAAAAAATTATGCTTAACAAGAAAGGAAGTTAGCTTCGGCAAGTCCAAGTTTGTATATATATGTATAATATATAATTTTTCCACCAATTTTTCGAGCGTTCCTATGGGAGCTGTATTATATAATCCTCCGATTTTTTTAACATAAAATTGAAATTCAGTAGTAATTAAAAATGTTATTCCCAAGCGTAGGAGGTCATATGTTGAGAAAAACGAAAAACATTTTTTTAAAATTTTTTTTTTCGATTATTCCTATGAGACCCATAAAGTAAAGTTCTCCGATCTTGCTGGTTCGGACTTATATACTACTTACCAAAGAAAGAATAAAGGGAATGTTTCAGCTTGACAGCTTTAAAACTGAGAGACGTGTAGAAACGGACGGACAGACGGAAATGGTTTTATAGATTCGTCTAGTGATACTGATCAAGAATTTATATACTTTACGGGGTCGGAAACGACTCCTTCAATGCTTTGCAAACTTCTGACTGAAATTGGATATAGCCAATTGAATATGATATGAATACTTATAAGGTCAAACCTTTTCCTGCCAAATTCGCATCGATGAAACCCGTGCGCAAGCTAATGGAGTAAGCGAGCGGCCACAGTCGGATAACGCTTTTTATCACAGCGATACTCAGCTTAAGGAAATACCGGAAAAAATAGTACATCCCCGAGTAAATTTGAAACAACAGGAAAGAAATAGTCCAATGTATTCCCCAGAGAACAAATGGTCCGCTTGTTGAATCGAAAACACTGCCTTCTACCTGTTACATACTTTCTCACAAATCTAGTATACACTTTTACTCTACGACTAACGGGTGTTAAAAGCGATGTATCAAATATCCACCTCTAGCTGACCAAAATATTCCGTTTATTTTTAAAAAGATATCGATAATGTGCCATAGTACAGGGCATTAACAGCAGTGTTAAAATGGACCGATTTCTAACATGGCTGTGAGAAAATAGGCGGAAATCCAACATTTTACCGCGTATCGATATATCGCAAGAAAAAACTATCACGATAAATAATTATTTTTATTCAAAAATATCGATGTATTGATATTCTGATGTATTTTTCCCATCCCAAAAAGAAAACTGAAAACAAAGACCAAAAACTTGCAAACAGTCATCGCGACCGGTTGGGGATATTTGAATAAGCGTTTTGATATAGTGGGGCATTGGGAAAAAACATTGTTAACCCTACCAATCCACCGCGCGTGATTAGTGCAACGTCAAAAATTTCAATTTTTTTGTGGGCAATTTAATACCCCGCTCGGCCACACACACCCACAAGGATGAGGCTGTTGGCTGCAGCAACAGTTGCGCTTGTATTGCTTTTGAGCCAAGCAGCTGGCGAGGAGCTCGCGGAGGAGAGAGCGGGACAGGAACAGGGCGATGCGGAGGTGAGTGAGCATGTGTTGTTTTGTTATGATTCAGCAACGCGACTATTTCCACATCAAAACGCTTTTGCGAGGGCCAAAATAACGTAATCCCCTTTACAGGGGCTTCGGCTTGGGGGCAGGGATAACGGTTTGACACTAAGCGGAAAATATGCAATTTTACAGCTATGCAATTTTACCCCACACACACTCACGTACACCTGCCCATCCACACACCCTCACCTATGCTCGCACACACTCGCCATATTGGCCGATGGCCCGTTGTTTGTTCTCGCTTTAGGTACACAGAAAAAAAGAAGCCAGAATAGACACTACCTACAGTCCAACCTCCGTAACTAAGATGTCATAGTCAACGTAAATTCGGGCTAGGTAATTTGTGAGGTCTAATAGATGATTTTGTGATTAAGGTTCGATTGTCAACTTAATTGAACGAGTGGCAAGTATTGCCGCGTTTAAGTCTAGTAAATAATGTGTATTTTATAGTGACTCGAAATTTGTGAATGCTTTGAAAACGTATAGGATGTTAGTGCAATATTTCCTTCCGCCAATCTATTACGATCTATTGTTACTAGTTTTCGTTTAGTGCTGTATTTCTGGTCCCGCTTATCTACTCCTGTTACGGCCTTTGTTTATTTTGCGCCGCGTCAGCTGTTTGCTTATCGCTTTGACCGATAGAAACCCATTGATTCCCAGACTATGCTGTTTTTCAACAGCTTCTTATCGGGGTTTATTAAGTGGCCCCACTAGTCCGTTTAAAACGGCTTTGTGCGCTGAAATTGCGTTTTAATTTCTGCCTTTCAAGTGCACTTTCATACAAACGGACCAGGAATTTCAATTTGAAAATTTAATTTCTCCGCTTCCGTCGGAATTCTGTTAACCCCAGGGCACCTGCTTCTTTTTGTGCACGAACTGTATATTTTCAATAAGCGTTTGATGGCAATTTATTAAAAAAGGAGTTATGGGGTTACCGGAAAGAAATAAGTCTTCGAGGGTGGATTCATCCCTCTTGCCAGCGTTGAACCCCAATAACATCGGCCCAGGCCTACTCTTCTTTTAAGACTTTGGTATACATTGTTTTGGCAATAAAAGCGAGGGTGTTCACTTTTCCACAAGACGGTGTTTAACGTGTTAAAAATCTGCGAACAATTGCCCACTTAGTACATGGGTTTCCAGTAAATTGTTTTCGTAAACAAATTTATTTAGAAAGCAGTGAGAACTTCTTACGAACAACAGACTTCGCCACAGTCAAGCAACGTCAGCCAGTAGACAGAAGCGTGTTCTGTTTGCTTTCATTATTACAACGACGATACATACAGGTTGTACGTAGTAGATGCAATCTACGAATAAAATTAAACATAATACAATTACCAAATTAAATACGTATATTTTTTAGATCTCAGACAAGAATAGTAATAGTTGTTAAAAGTAAAATTTAAATTTAAGACCTTTGTCTTTTTAAAACTGGGATGCGTCTTCTTTGTTATTATAATATGGGTCGGTCTGTTATTGTTTAAATATAATCGAAAAATTAAAGTGGATTTTTATTTGCTATTACTCGGTTTAATGAAGCATAGGTTGTAGTCATAGGGAAAATAGTTAGATGTTTAAACACTTTGACAAAGTCAGCCGACTGCTAAAAAATACGACTAATTTTGACAGCAACGAGATATAATTGATGATATCAGCTCGAATAAATAATTCCGAGAAATCTTCGGATATTTATTTGCACACCGCTGCGAGAACCTGAACAGACTTTAAATTGTGATTAAATGTTTCGTGATTCAGAAGGGGAACGGATTTCAATTTAAATAAATTAAATTTTCTGTTTGTGGTACTCCAGAAGCCCCCTTCGTCCGCCCGTTGCCACAAAGTAATGTGCCAGATTAATGACTGAGAGAGCACCGCCTGTTGGCCCCGTACCCCTCAGAGGAATCCTGGCTGGACTTCGGGGTGATGCCATTTGGAGCAGCGTCATCAATATCAATTAAATCGCCGGCAGGCAGCAGGGCAAAAACGAGAACCAGAAAAAACCTCGCAGCATTCATCATACTCCGGCAAACAAAAATATTTGTGTATGCAAATAATTAAATATAACGTAAAAAGGGTTCAACGAGTTAAACCCACAGCGATGTGGATGGGTGGGAGCGCAGACGTCCGCGCACTTGAATTATTTACCGCGTCGCGTTTCAACTGCTGAATTTTAATTTGACGCATGCCTCAATGGACGTAAAAATAAGTTTAAATAAATAGAGCTAAGAGCTGAGACCTAGCAGGGTCGACAGATTAATGCCGCTTATATGCTGTTTTGAAATACTTGGTACTAGGAGTGACCCTAGTGGAACTGATAGAAATAAATGAACGCAGTCTATTTAATTAACAAGTTCATTAATTCGGTTGACTTAATATTCGACACAAAAACCAAGCCGGGCTAGTGTTTCACCCGTCGAGTGCAATATACCCCTGTACAGGGTTATCAAGGGGTAAAACAAAGGGAACGAAGGCACAGAAACGCACGCACAGAGACTAGAAAGAATGCATGGAAAAATTTGCATAAATGAATATTATTGCGGAACTATACGCGCGGATACAGCCACACATGCCAAACACACTCGCACAAATATTTATGGGTGCACACGGGTATAATGTGCGAGTATAATATACATATTCATTCAGCCAAGCCAGCGGCAAGACTCGCACAAAACTTGCTGCCAACTTATCAGCCACTATTGTCTCACAAATCTCTGTCAGTGGCCTGGAGTGGTCGGAGGGGTTTATGGCCGTCATTGAGGAAATCAAATCGGATGATTCACAAGCCGCAAAAACAAAGCCGAGAAACGATGGACGAATCTATCGATGTCTCTGCCAGCAAATTGTCGGCGGTCGTCAAAGCGAATCTTCTTTCTGGCTTTTGGCTTTATGCAAATCAGCCCCGGGAAGTGCTGACTCCGCCCGGCGGAGACGGATCCATCGATCCAGCCATTTGTCTGGGCATCCTTTGTATAATTTCGAGCATGATTTGCCGCCTAATAGAAATGCCAAAGCAAATTACGGCATTGGACCCACTAAATGGTTCGGCCAGCCCAAGACAACGAGACCCAATCACCCCACTACGCTTCCACCCACCTCCAGTCCCTATCCCAATACCGCCCCTTCTCGACGCAGAGGGCGCAAATTAGCACCCAGGGGAGCTGTGAAGGCAAAGTTTATAATGAGCTTGGCCGAAGGGGGGCAATCTGTGGGTAAATGCCAGGGAGTGCGGCATGTGTGCGTGTGTGTCTCCATTGTCTGATTGGAAATTTAAGCAGGGATCCTGGGTGTTGTTATGCTAGCTATATAAGTGCAAAATCTCGAACACGAATACTCAAACAGGCTTGCGCTACATCAGCTAAGTAATGCTGTGTTACTTCACTGAACTTATACCAAAGGCTTCTATAGTGAGATATCCTGCCTATTGCAAGCGAAAAAGTGCTGATCACAGTTCTAAAAACTGGCTTTGTTCCTGTTAGTTTTCATTGTTAACATAAATGTTATTATTTTAATGTTATCGTATATTATTTGATGTCTTATTCTGGCGGGATTTTCTAGCTATTTCTCCAACTTCTGCCAACACTGGGCCATTGTGGGGGAGGGGCGAATCGGATTGCGATGGTTAATGCATAAGCTTAAAACTATGAGCGGTGGGGGTCGGAGGTCAGGGGACTGTCTATTGACTGTGGGTTGGGTTGCCATGCCAACATGCCAGTGGAGGGCGGACGGGTGGGCACCGAATCTGCAGGTGTCCTGGTGCCAGATAGCGCCGAACAAAGCCAATATCATTCCAAAGATGCTTTCGTGAAGCGTGGTCGGAATTTAAAATTTCAGCAGCGGTTATTAGTTAGTGCAAGATATGGAATGCCCCAAATCATCACAAAATACACGCTCCAATGTGGTCCGCATTGTGAAGTCACAATTGAAACCCCAACATGCTGATGTCGAGGAAGAATTAATCAATTTAAGGCGAGGCTGAGATGAACGAAAATGAGATTACACGCTAGTGCAAAGCTTACTTCATTTTCTAGATTAGTTTGTTTGCAAAAAACTATGATTTATGAACATAAACAACTAACATATGTAGTTTATGCCTTGGGTTAAATTTAATCAAAATCGTAGAGCAGCTCATGTTTATCAACTGAGAAATATTGATTAAATCAATACAAATTCCGCTTCATTCTCTTTGTCGATTTGGATCCAAAGCTTCATGTCTATATCAATAAAATGGGACCCATAAATATCAGCATATATGAACAAAGATAAATACACAAACAAAATCATCTTTATGAACCAACTACCAAGAACCAGCACAAGAAAATGAACTTGATTTTGTTAAATCGCAGCTCCATCTTCCCACAGCCTTATGCAAATGTGCTAACCCAAAATTCAGTTTGAATGGGATCCAGAGAGCATAGCAGGTGTCTAAAGAAAGCCCCCTGCCAAGGTTAATGTCTTTATTAACACTAAAATACGCCCAAACGTGCGCATTTCATCAAAGCCCAAAAGAGCGGCATCTTCACCTTGGGCACAAGTGCGTTGCACAACGCAGATACTCAGATTCCGACTCAGATTCGGATTCAGCAAACTAGCCGACTGACAGTTTTAATCCTATACCGGTTTCTCGGGTCATCGGTGGACGAGTAGGGGCGGGGATGGGAGCTTGGGACTCACAGAGCCGGTCGTGCGAAAGTGGATTTCAAAATGTTAATGGGCTGCGTGGAAAAATTAAGTCACCAATGAAAGAATATCGCCGCGATGATGAAGTTGGCGGTGCATTTATTTGCACGCCGCGCGGGCCAATCGCTTTAATTAAACTTTAATTAAAAACAACACAGGCCAAATTGCCAATTTGCAGCGACTGCGACGCAACGTTTGCTCGTTGATGTTTGCGATGATTCAATTAAAGTTTTTCAACACTGCCATCAGAGCCCGGCTTAATGCGCAACACCAAACACTTTTCGAAAGCGTTGCGCTTAATATTTCCCTGGCACCATTTACACTGCCAGATTTTTGTGTTTACACGCGAGTTCAGTAAGCCACTGACTGCAACAGGAGCTTATGCTGATGGCGCGTTGTGTTTGCACAGATCGGGGAATTGAATTGGCTGATTGATGGCAAGTGTGCCGGAAAATACGTACGCTAAAATACACACATTAAGTACGTGCAGTTCGTGGAGGGAGTTGAGTTGAACACCTTTTGTCAAGCGAACGAATATTGCATAATTTAAACGTACTAAATTCGTTTACTGAATTGCTCAAATTTATTTGTGTTTGTTTTACATAGTACACACTCCTTTGTCGTTTGAATAAACAAACAGATACTGAAACTTTAGGGCCTCTTGTCTGGTAAATTATTACACGTTATATTGATTTGTTTAGTGCTTTAACTGTCCTAGAAGAGGATAACGATCCAAAGTACTGTAAAAGACCAAGGCATTACGTACCGATTTTTTCGGTAGGATGTAAATTCATTGTGTAATTACCGAAGGCAGCATTATAACATATTAAATACCGAGTCTAAACATTTTCGGATGTTCCAACACACTACTTCTTAGCAGCGCAAATTGTGAGTGGCAGCATCAATTACTAATAATACCTAGATGCGCTCAGTGCAGACGAGTGTATTAAAGAAGGCAGCAGGCTTACGACCGACTGAGTATTGCATAAATTGGTTGCTCTTTTGCAAGGAGTTGCCAGGACGACAACCAGAGCGAACTTACCAAGTGGGCGTTGCGAAGAACTTAAAAACCCATCATCGTGTTTTGGTATGGCTTGCGATGTTGTTTAAAATGCCATAAAGTTTAATTGAAAAACAAGCTACGGCGTCTCCGTCCTCCAAGCCCCGAGCCACCCACTCAACATAATCAGCTTGAGCATCAGGCGGGCATCAACGTCGCCTGCAGTGACGCAACCGCTGTCAAAAGTTTTTATGCATTTTTCGGCTTTTTGTCACGACGTCAGCGGCAATGAGGATGAACGACCAAAACGTCACCAAGACGCCAAGTATTCCGTTCCCCAACTACCCGATGACCCTTTCCCCTTCCTCTGGCGGCTGCTGTCGCCTGTCAACTGCAACGCATCAGCAGCAATAGCAGTAATACACTCCGCAAAACATGGGTTTCGAAACTCACTCGAGACTTATCTGATGTCTGACCTTGTGCTCTTGTGCAACTTAGTAGTATTGCCCTTCTGTACTTTAAGAAATTCTCTATTATAGCACTGGGGTGGGTGCTTTTGAGATAAAAGTGCACGCTTCACGGGTGTTTACTTGACACTTCTTATGCAGAGTCCTTAAAATATCCACATTTGGAAGAAATCCGATCTAGTTTTGATGATATTTGTGTAAAGTCTTTAACTGGCATGGTATACCGAAATGTATCTTGCATTTGGAAGTACATATTACTCGATTTTTTCAAGTGCTCGACCAGAAGCAGCCCGAGATGAATCCGGGGCTGCCGTTTTGTGATTCCGATTTTTAAAATTATTCAGCAAAATCTGTCTGCGGTCGTCCGTAGATCCATCTCTCTGTCCCACTGACTGTCTGTCATCGGCTTTTTGCATTTGTGTCTCATCACTTATCGATGGATTTTGCTGCATTGCCCCACAGACCGGTTCGGCGTGGCTCGCATCGTTTCGTTTCAGATTCGTTACGGCGGTTAATTAGTTTTTGTGGCCTGAAAAGCCCAGTCAAGCGTCGGCCAGTGATTGACTTGATTGGTCATCTGATGTCCCGATCCGATGCCGCAGTTTGACCGCAATTGCAGTTGCAATTATGCAGAGTTCATTAGGCTTTGGGTCCGGACGATCTAGCAGGTGGGCAGGGGGTAGACCAACGCTTAACTGGGCCTTTGAGGGACGGACATTATGCGTTGCAACGCATTCATTTATAATTAACCCCAAATCCCCCTGTGCCGCAATGCCTTGCTGCATTTTAAATTAGGGGGATTTACGCGCACGCCCGCTGGTGTCATGGCTCACACCTCACACCCACGTATGCTTGCTTACTTAATTCAAAGCGCTGTGCAGGGGTTGTTAATCCTTTAATGGGAAATTTCTAAAAATTGAATTTCGTTTATCGCCATTATAAACTTGTAAGAATGAGTAATCAGTTTCATTTACTGATATTAATAGGCTGATTAATGACATGAGTCTAATTAATTTAAAATTTGACAAATGCTAAAAACAGTCAGTTTCATTTACTGATATTAATAGGCTGATTAATGACATGAGTCTAATTAATTTAAAATTTGACAAATGCTAAATACACACTTGAGTTATAGTTTCCTTTTTCTTTTCTGTTGAATTATATTATAGAGGTTACAAGTTATGTGCTATTGCTAAAGTCTCAAATTCAGATTATTGAAAAGTTATGTATGATCATCCATGTCTATATAAGCTAAATGAATGCTTAACCATCACAACTCATTTGGAATTTTAAGTGACAAAACTAACAAAAACATTTGTTTTCTGTGTGTTCGACATTGTTCGGATTAATTGCGTTTGTCTGTTTTCAACCATAATCCGGATAACATAAAATAATGACACTGGCAAGAACCATTGTGGGCTTAACCATGTGGGTCAACTGGCTTTCAGTGGCTGGTGGGGCAGTATCGCATAATCACCCAACACCCACACGGCTTGGCTGCTCCATTCAAAAATAACTCACTCACCCACAGAAACCCGCTAACCACCGCACCCGGCATCTGGATCACCCATGTCTGCCACAACTCCAACAGAAATCTCTTTGTGTGTATCCTCATATGTGTTTTGCTTTTTGTTTCGTCTTTCCCACAACTCACCAATCCCAAACCCCGAATCCGCCAAAATCCCGAAACCCGAATCAATAGAGCACAGAAACTGCAGAAACGACTACGGATCAGGCCGTGAGCGAGCCGCCTATCAAGCTGGTGCACGTCCTGAATCCCGGCGAGCGGGAGTATCTTTCGCCCAACCTAATTGGGGTTCAGAACATAGCCATGACCTTCCTGCCCCTGTCGATGAACTTTGTTAATGTGATCGACGCCTTCCGGGAGATCACCGCCGGAGTGCGTTACGAGATCCTGCTGAATGCGGTGGACCAGAAGGCGAAGCAGCCCGCGGAGGCGGACATCGTCTGCCGGCTGGTCATCCTGGAAAAGCCCTGGCTGCGCACCCAGTGGGGCGACAAGCATCGAGAGCTGGTCACCTCCAACTGCACCGACTCGGCGGAAAACTCGGTGACCGGAGATCCAGGGGAGAAGGCTCGGCTGCTCAACGAGAAATACGTGAGTAATACCATCTTCAATGGCGGTCAAAGGAACGAGCTGAGCGACGCAGAGATGGCCAATCTGGAGTCTCAGATACTGACTAACCTGGGACCTATGAAGCGGAAGGTCAGCGCGACCAAAACCGCTCCGGCGGCTCCTGCTGCTGCGCCCTCTCCTGCTGCGCCCGCTCCCACTGATTCCGACGCTGCGGTCGCCATAACCGCCTCTATAACAGTCACCAAGCTTAGAACACCTGAAGCCACTAATGAGGCCGCCCCGGCAATTAGCATTGATGAGGCGGAAAAAAAGACTGTGGCGGGGGAGCAGGGGCCCGAGGAGGAGGGCGTAGCCTCCACCACGGTCGCCACAGAGCTGAACGATAATGAGAAGCGTTGGCTCGACGATTTCCTATCGGTGGGTGCGTATAATTTCGAAAAGAGCCAGGAGAAGGAGCGGCAGCAGGAGGAGACCGCTCGGGAGCAGAAGGACCCTGCTGAGGTGGAGGCTACTACCATATCGTCAGCATCACCATGAATATCCTCATTGTCATCCCCAACTCACATACACTCACCCCCATCCCCACTGTCTCTGTCTTTTACACATAAATACACTTTATACGTACTCTCCTTAATGCGAACAATAAAAAAGGAAAATGTTATTTAATTGAATTTATTTAAGCTTGCCTTTTCACCTGGTGCCGATGATGATGGCGATGATGAGGAAGGTAGTGGGGTGGGCTCGTCGGGGTTTCTCGTTCTAGCACCCCCGCGAAACACTTATTTCACCTTAATAATCAAATGAGTTTCCGCTCTCAAATTACGGCCGCAATCTGTTTAGCCCGGCCCTATCTTGGCCGTACCCGTGGCACCTGGGGAGGGCCATCTGCGCCTGTCTATATGTCTTGGGGGTCCCAAGTGCCGCTATATATGAGGGGTTAAGTGGGTAGGGTGGGTGTGGGAGTCCCCTCCTGCGGCACGGCCGTGCAGTGCCCACGGTGTCGACAGAAGCAGAAGCACACAGAGTGCGAGGCAAGTGTTCTCATTATCCTCGTGCTCTACTTTTTACAGCGGTTGACTCTGTGGGCAACGCACAGTGGGTCGAAGGCGATTTGTCTACCGAGGGGGGTGGGCACTTTCCACCCGACTTAACCCACAGAGCATAAGGGGTTAAATAATCAATGACAGAATCTGCAATTTTAATGGCTGGAACGCTACTTTGAAGATTGCGTTTTCTGTGTAGACGCCGTTTACGCCACTTAAATCCGACTCCTCTGGCTGGGGAAATATGTGAGCAATAGGAGATTTCCAAACAGTACACTGTTTCTCAGATATTACAAATTTAATTACTTGTTTTAATAAAATATTGTCTAATTCTTCCATCCCACAACTATTACTAACTTTCATTTTAAACTTTTAGTGAATATAAGACTTGCATAATTCAAATGTGGTTTACCTCGCATCGGTATTGCAAGTTTATTAAGATCTTATTATCCTTTGCAAGGGTGTGAAAGTCATTGCTGGACGAATCTCAGTTTCTAATTAAAAAACCTTTTAATTCCTGAGTTTAAAAGCGCACAATTGAGGGACTAAATTACCTTTCAATGGTAATAACTCGGTTCAATCTGGGTCGGACACATTCAACAATCGGAAAGCTCCTTCCAACATTACTTCCACCCACAGGAGTGCCTAATAAGCTCCTGGAAAAATCATCGCGGAATAAATTAATTAAGTGCTTTGAAAATGAGAACCATTCAGATGCATTGCTGATTTACGCCAACTGTCAGAGAGCATAGAGCCAGGCTCAGCACTTGACTGTCAATATATCCAAATGGATTTCACGGACCATTGCACACACCGCCCACCACACTTGCCACCCACAGCAGCCACACACTTTGTTCCTGCACCCACTGTGCCCCAGGGTCGTTGAAACATCATTTACGTTATAATTCTTATTGAAATACACGTTTGAATTAACAGTTCCCGTTCCGGTGTGGGGATACTAAAAGCGCTGGCACGGGTTGGGTTGGGTTGGGTTCAGCTGGATAGGAAAGAGGCCGACCTGCAGAATTAAGGCTGGAAAAGAGGGTGCGCGGCAGGCAGCTTAATGAATTCATGTTCGGACTCAGGCTGCACACATCGAAGAGGATGGCCTGGGACTCCCAAGCCCGGCTCGGCTGCTCCTTCTTTTTCTGTTCCCGTATTTTTAATTATACACACGTCGTAGCCATTACATTCCGTTCGGTATTGTTGTCGCATCTAGATGACCTGCACTGGAAAAATGGTTCCACCGCATTTTCTCAACTTACTTAAAGACTCTCGGAGCTGACAACTTCGTTCGTTCGACGAGGGATCTTGGCCTTTTTTAGCAATTGCCCTTATAAGTAAGCTTTCAAAATAACACAACTCATGAGAAGCCTAGCCACAGACACAGCTTAGCCGCTGAATTCTACCAGCACCTTATATAGTAACACAATCCACTACTGCTATGAGCCTAAAACAAGCACACAGAAGTTGTTTATATCATAATACGCATTTTATCCACGCGTATGAAGTATTTTTTCCAACACCATTTGTGTTATTTCCAGCCTTTGTAGGCCGTAAAATGTTTTGAGTGTGACTCCACCTGCAGTCCCCATTCGCATTCGCCATGTCAGTTTGCTGGCTGCGTCAGCAGGAGCAGACATTTGGCTCCTGGCAGTGGCTGCGGCTGCGGCCCGGATCCCCAGAAACCAACTCCCATCAACGGCATCAACATATCGCCATCATCGATGCCAGCCGGCAAACGAATATCCAGCCAAAATGTTTGGTTTAATTGGTTTTGTGTTCGGCATTGAATGGTTTATGGGCCGCGTGTGTCTGTCGGTGTTTCTGTGTCCTATTCCGCAGCTGAAGAGGATGGCTTCGGGCCTCCGTGTTCCTTGCCGCAACTCTTCTAGCCACGTGTGCTGGTACGAATGTGTCGTTGTGTCAATTTCGGTAATGTAAATTCAGACATGTCCTTGTTTCATTTGCATTCGTATGTTATTTATGTGCCAGTCCCACTGAAATCCCCTCGCATCTCCACTCTTTTTGGGGTCGGAGGTTGATGCGGTGACAGCTGCGTGTCTGTTTGTAATGGATAAGTGTTTCCGTGTTGCGTAATTAGCACAAGATTAACGAACTCTCAGTCGGAAAACAAAGGCCTGATTTGGTTCGACTTCTGTCTGCCTTTCTCTTGCCCCGAATGTTTTTGTTAGGTTTTGCAAAAGCACAGACAGACATACAAGTATAAGACCACATTTGAGGGTAAGTTAAGGCTGGCTTAGAACCTACAAATTCATGCGTAGGCAGTCTGAAACAAATATTAGGATGTTTCTCTACACCGCACTAAAACGCAGCCAGTTTTCATTAAATTAGCATCCTCATAGCCTAAGAGTCATGGGGCTCCCCGATTGGGAAAATCCTAAAATGGGGGTCCAAGTAGGGCTGGAAGAAAGTTGTCAGTCATTTGGGTCCAAATCCAAATTCCAGTTGACATCACGCGGTATACTCGAACTGAACCCCCTATATCAAGTACGTTTTAATATATTTTTTTTAAGGTGAAGGTAATATATTTTCAACAATGTATCTTAACTGATAGATGCGAGTTTGCAGAGATTTTTCACGATGAAGCAATTTGCACTGACGACCTGCATCCGCCGTATCTGGATCATGTCCGGTTGGTTGCGCCAGGAGGCGGCCATTGCAGCTGGCATGTTGGTGGTGCAGCGTCATCAGGTGGAGTTGAGGGAGGACGCGGATGTCAAGGTCGAGCAGCAGGTGGCAGCCAGTGGTGGCGAGGTGGGAGTCGACTCTGAAGGAAAACTCCGGCGAGTGCGCATGCTGGACGATTACATTCTGCCCTTTGAATGCGGGCTATGATTCTTGAACCGTACCTCCCGTTCTTCTGTCTGGTTTCGCGCTTTGGCTGGGGTCTTGAGTTATTTTCGCCTTTTAGAGAACTTTGCTGCCCGCGTTTTGGGAGTTCAAAACCGTAACGTAGAGGGCCTTACCGGGGAAACCACCTGTCCAAATTTTGGTCTGACCCTCGCAATTGTCACTGAGACCAATGGAGTCCTATTCTTCACTAGGATGGACAACAGAATAAATATTTCAATCAAAAAATAGTTTCATACACCAAAATTATAGACGAATATGTCAAACTCAGTTTATGCAAAATTTTTCTCGAAAAATAGTTGGAGTTCATGACTACATTATTGCGAATTTACAATTAAACAATACAGGTGTCTAAATCCAAAATCTAAAGTTCCAAACGTGTTTAAGCTGACTATGTTGACTGGGTTTGTAGGCAATGAGCTAATCAACACCTTTCACAAATAGTATAGGAAATATCTGAATATAAACATTGGACATTATTGTACAATAAAAAAGAATCTAATAAATATAACAAGAAACGACTATCGTTTCTAACTATACTTAGTGCGAGGGAGATAAAGATATGCATGCTACAAATCAGTGGATTCCGGAATGTCATATTTGATAATAACTTTGTAATAACTTTGATGAATGGGCTTATTAAAAGAATAAAACAGACGGTTAAGGCTAGTTCGACTCGGCTACTGATCCTAACCAAGAATAAATCAATTTTCTATTCCTGAACAAAAATATTCACCCAACTGCTTGATAATTGTTTTAAGAAGTATCTTTTGTTGGGTAAGTGTAAGTCGGGCGAGGTCTTTTGTTATCCACTGTGTTTTTTGTTCTAAAAGTGTAATTTATTAAGTTTGGTCAAACGATAAATGTCACAAGATGTGGATGCGTCTACGACAGCGGTCATTAACTTACCATTCAGGTGTCGTTGGAAATAGCTCTGCTTTTTCTTTGCCAGCCATGGACAGAGTACAAAAGCGGTCGGAACAAAGGCAAAATTTCTGTTTATTGCTTGCCCGGTCCACGAGAATTCTTAAAGTATTGTTTTTTTAATACATGTATACACATTTATTACAGATCCATCGCAGCAGACGCAGTCTGAATGACATCGTGGGTGAGCATAAGCCTTACGACGAGGAGGCGGCCAAGGCGCAATTGCAAGAGTCCCTTGAT
The DNA here is from genome assembly GCF_025231255.1 of Drosophila biarmipes. NCBI lineage: Eukaryota > Metazoa > Arthropoda > Insecta > Diptera > Drosophilidae > Drosophila > Drosophila biarmipes. The sequence goes on along the minus strand of NC_066616.1, from coordinate 4,157,457 downwards.
AAACTTATCGCTGGAGAGGGTCCCCAATACAAGTGAGCACACATTATCCCCGTGTTGGGATAATTTTGTTTATAACATTTTTTATTCTGTTAGTTTAACATGACTTATACCAACGAAACAAGAAAGGAAGTTAACTTCGGCAAGCCGAATTTTGTATACCCTTACAGTTATAAGAAATAAGCCACTTTTGTAACACCATGTGAAATTTTTAAAAATTGTTGCTGACTTCAGTAATATAAAAAAATGATTTCATTCTTAGTTTTAGACCATTATTTTTACCGATAGTTCCTATGGGAGCTATAAGATATAGTTGTCCGATCCGGCTGGTTCCGATTTATATACTACCTGCAATAGGAAGAAGACATTTGGGAAAGTTTCTGCCCGATAGTTTTAAAACTGAGAGATTATTTTGCTTAGAAACGGACAGACGGACGGATGGACTCGTTTTGTGACGCTGAATATATATACTTTATGGGGTCGGAAACGTCTCCTTCATTGCGTTACAAACTTCTGACTAAAATCATTATACCCTCCGAAAGGGTATACAAATTAAATTAAGTTGCCAGGCCTTTTCGTTTGGGGGTTTGAAATGGTGCCTTTTGGGAACTTAAAAATGTATTAAAACAAACACAACATATCTGGGTTTTGACTGTATATTCTACATAAGTTATATAGGTGAAAAAATTAGTTTTTTTTTCGTCCTCAACACGGGATGACCCCTCTACGCTTAGCAAATATCACTCGAGTATATCCTTCTTAAAATTAAATGTTTTATATTCCTATTCGTCTATATGGCTCTTTATTTATTAAAACCACACAAGAGTGTGAATAGTAAACAAGTTCCCTAAATATTTTTTAATATTTAATTCATTAAGCATAATTTTTGTTCTTTCAGAATCGTGAAAGTTTACTCGGCTTCGCGGCAGGTGGTTTCAGGCACCTTGACCCGCATTGACGCGGATCTAATCGATGGCTCGGACTCCAAGCACCGCTGCATAGTGGAGATCTGGACAAAGGCCTGGGTGAGGAAGGATGCTCACGAAATCACCTTTAAGTGCCGCAACCAGCCTGTGGTACAAGCGCGCCACAGCCGATCCGTGGAGTGGGCCGAGAAGAAGACGCATAAGAAGCACAGTCACCGCTCCCTAGACAAGGTGGATCACCTGTTCCACAAGTTCCAGGTGCGATTTGGTCGCCGCTACGTGAGCACCGCCGAACGCCAGATGCGCCTGCGCATCTTCCGCCAGAACCTAAAGACAATCGAGGAGCTGAACGCCAACGAAATGGGCAGTGCTAAGTACGGGATCACTGAGTTCGCTGACATGACCAGTTCAGAGTACAAGGAACGCACTGGCCTGTGGCAGCGTGATGAGGCAAAGGCCACCGGTGGATCTGCTGCTGCGGTCCCGGCGTATCCCGGAGAACTGCCCAAGGAGTTCGACTGGAGGCCCAAGAATGTCGTCACCCAGGTGAAGAACCAGGGATCGTGCGGTTCGTGCTGGGCCTTTAGTGTGACCGGCAACATCGAAGGCCTGTACGCCGTGAAAACCGGCGAACTAAAGGAGTTCTCAGAGCAGGAGCTGCTCGACTGTGATACTACGGACAGTGCCTGCAACGGTGGCCTCATGGACAATGCCTACAAGTAAGTGCCAATGGTTCGAAGATATTTCTCTTTTTAATCGACATTATCCCCACAGAGCCATCAAGGACATTGGCGGCTTGGAGTACGAAGCTGAGTATCCATACAAGGCCAAGAAAAACCAGTGCCACTTCAACAAGACCCTTTCGCACGTTCAGGTATCCGGCTTTGTGGACCTGCCGAAGGGCAACGAAACCGCCATGCAGGAATGGCTACTCGCCAACGGACCCATTTCGATTGGTAAGTCGATTTCAATGGAGCATCCTGAGGTCCCCTCTAACCAATGTTTCTGTGTAGGTATTAACGCGAACGCTATGCAGTTCTATCGTGGCGGCGTCTCACATCCCTGGAAGGCCCTGTGCTCCAAGAAGAACCTCGATCACGGTGTGTTGGTTGTGGGCTACGGCGTCTCCGACTACCCCAACTTCCACAAGACCCTGCCCTACTGGATCGTAAAGAACTCGTGGGGTCCACGCTGGGGAGAACAGGGCTACTATCGCGTTTATCGCGGCGACAACACCTGCGGCGTCAGTGAGATGGCCACTTCAGCTGTGCTCGCCTAGAGTTAATTTGAGTCCACCTTATATACATACATACGACTATATCTAGGTTAATATGTCAGCCGGTAACTTTATGTACAATTCCGTTTCAATGTTCAACCGACGCGATGAGGAGGTCGTTAAGTTTTAGATCTTCGCATATACAGTATAATCATTTCGGATCATCATCTGTAATCTCACGAAAAAGTCTGCATACACATATTCTGCTTTAAATTGAAATAACAATAAAATGTACAAGAATCAAAAACTTAGTAGCTATTTAACCAGTGATTCAATCGATGTTAGCCTTTGTCGCGTCTCAGCAACAGTTGGTCATGGAACAGTGGGTCAACAAGATAAATATTTATAATTTTTAATAATACACACAACGAAGGAATTCCTAATTTCAAAAGTTTTTTGTTTGCCTTTGGACACCAAGAAATAGTTAAAGTATTCGCTTCATCAGCTAACTTTTCTGTTTTGGTGATCTGGCATTGATTTGTGTGGCCAACCTCACTGTGCAGAAGTGCAGTTTGCTAATTAGATTTAGACCAGGGCCGTCGCCCCGTTGGAAGCCACACAAAGTGTGGGTTTCTGGTGTAGAGCGAAGCGCAGTAGACGCTTGAAGCGCATCGGCGTCGGTGAGCGGAGCAATGGCCATGGACGACTACGATGATGACAGTAAGCGAAGCCAGGACAATGGATGCAGACCCTTAACTCCTTCCATCCACATTTCCCAGTGAGCAGCGTGGGAGTAACCACGGCCCGCATCGAGAATCAGCACCAGCAGCACCACCAGCAGGGTCAGCACGGACACCACCAACAGGGCCAAGGCCAGTACAGCGCCGGGGCGGTGAAAGTGGGAGGATGGCGGTACGAGGATGCCAGTCGCTACATCGGCGAGTGGAACCAGCGGGGCCAGAAGCACGGCATCGGACATCTGCAGTTTGCCGACGGCACTCGCTACGATGGCCAATTCCAGGAGGGTCTCAGTCAAGGAGTCGGTTGTCTTTGGTTCGCGGATGGCGCAAAGTTAGTTCTGATAAAAGTACGGATGCAAACCTTTAGAAAACATTTCAGTATTCTGTTTTTCTTAATTCTAAAGATTTGGTGTGAATGAATGAACTATTTTTTTTATTATTATTGGTTTGCATCCGAGTGGAAGAGAATTGTTTTATTCTATGTAGTGTTTCCAAGCCAGATACGAAGGCGAGTTCCATCAGGGCTGGTTCCACGGCAACGGAATCTTCTGGCGCGCTGATGGCATGAAGTACGAGGGGGAGTTTCGTGGCGGCAAGATCTGGGGACTAGGACTATTGACGTTCCAGGACTTCACGCACGGCTTCCCCAGAAACGAAGGATTTTTCCAAGACTGCCGCTTTATGAGACGTCGTCGGTGTCCCGAGGTAGTGCAGCGTGCACAAAAGTGCGCTCTCATGGCCCGTTCCCAGTGCGAGCACCCCTACTGAACAGAGCCTCTCATTTCGCAAGTGGCAGTGGAAAATAATTTTGAAACAGCTCTAATCGATTAAAGCAGATACCTAAATAAACAAACAAATTAATTGAGCTTCCTTACTTGTTTTAAATGTTCGCTATGGAGTCTTGTCAGGCTTGCCCACAATAAATCCTAAAACTACTGATAATAATAAGTTCTACATTCATGGTTAGTTCTTTCATGGACAGATTTCTAAAAATTTAAAATTAAAGGCAAACTTTTCAACCGAATTGTGTCCGCCCGGATTATTATATCAGGTATTTTCGAATATACCATACGCCTTTGTTATTCTTCCTTAAACCTTTATAAAAACAACAACAAAACTATGAATGTAGATCCTAGAATTTGTGCGTTCGCTTATTGGCTTTAATGTATTAACAAGAATGCTGTTTTTCCTTGGCTAGTTCCCACTAGGTGCTCCGACCAGGTACCAGGCATTCCTGGCCTTGACCGCCGTGTTCCGCACTAGTCTCTTGGGATCATCCAAGGCGGCAGCCAGGGACAAGGTAACATCCACTTTGTGGGGCAACAGGACGAAGGTTGGGTACTTGGTAATATCGTAGAGCAACTGCAGAGCCGCAATACGAACTTGCTGTAAGAAGAAAAATAAACTTTTAGGTAATCCTAATTTAAACAAATTGTACCAAAAGTAAAGAATTGGTTTCAAGACTTGTCAGGGTTTATAAATCCTAAAAATCATTTACCATAGTGTGCTGAGCTTTGTATTTTGATAGCTCCAGGCAGCTGGGTATGAGTTGGGCCAAGTGCGCCTGGAAGTACGCGTCCTGCTGCGCCACAAACTTTTCACATATGCCCAGTGCGATGCACAGCGACTGCGCCTCGTTGTGCTCCTCTAGGCTCTTGAAGAGCATCGGGCCCAGCTGCTCTATATTTAGCTTGATTACTGCCTGCGGCGTGGCTTTCAGTACGTAAACGAAAGCTTTCAGGTGGTGCACACAGTAGTTCGCCAGCTTGCTGCCCATCTTGCCCATGATTGTGTGGAAGAGCTTCTGCTTGTAGAGAAACTTAACTACGGGCAAGTCCAGTTCCGGGTATTCGGCGGCAATGATGTCGAATCCTAAGGCTGCGGCAGTGCTCAAAGTGGGATGCTTTAGCAGATCAGAAAGCTGATAAAAAAGTAAAAATATTAATAATTTTCATAAGTGGCCCATTGAAGTTCTAATTTAAAAGTACTTACATCTCCAACAATGTCGGCAGCCTCGTCGAACCCTGCGACCACTAACCCTTTCGCCACCCAGGCCAGAATCTCCACTGCCCGCACATCGCCCTTCTTGATAGCCGTCTTAAGCTGTTCAGTGATCTTCTTGACCTTCCCCAAGTTGGCTGGATTGCTCTCCATTTTGTTGACCATGCTGCAAAGCAGGTGGTGCGCGATCACGCGCAACTGTTCGTTCTCGGTGTTGAGAGAGAGCTGGGTTAAATCGGTCAGAAGCCGCTCAAAGTGATCATCTAGAGTTAGGTCCTTATGCAGGTAGCCGAGCAAGCCCTTGGTAATGTACAAGTCCGCAGACTGATTTAGGTTGAGTTGAGGAAGGTACTCGCTGACAATCGCACTTTGTTCTGACAGGGGGAGTTGCTGCGTGATACGACTTAATGCCCCCGCAATCTGCTCCAGAGACTGCAGTGACAGACCCTCCATATGTTGGCCCAGCTCAATCAGCTTGTGCAACAGATTGGACTCCTGCTGCAAATCTACGACAAAGCGCTTATCTTCCAGAAGTAGCAGTTTGTTTAACGCTTCTAGAGCTAGCAAGCGGACGGGCTCAGCGGTTGTGTCCTTAAACGTCTGTGTCATAACCAAATCTAAAATGCGCTGAGTAAATGCCATTTGAGGCAGCAGGGGCAAAAGATTGGAGTATATCTTCCGCTTGACAAAGTTGGAGAAGATTTCGAAGTTTCGCACGCAGACTTCAATAAAGTTCGACTGCACTTCCACTGGCTGCAGGGCTCCGAGACTGACTGTGAGTGTGGTGAAGTCCAGGTCGATGGACGGATGACTAATGAGCTGAACCAGCGCTTTGTAGACTAAAGCCCTTTGTTTTTCGCTAAGGACGGTAGCACTTTCGTTAAGCACAGAAAGTGCCGCCTTTTGAAGCTCCAAGTCCTCTTGCTTGGCGTCGAAATCGTCCTGTTCGATTAGTCTTAAAGAGGCAATCACATCATCCTGCAGGGATTCACATATCGTAGTGTCCAGTTTCTGAAGAGAATCACGCAATGCGGACAGTTTATACACCTGGCTTACTATGTGATATATCTTGATCCGCAGATCAGATCCTGCGTCTGTGGCCTGCAACTTTAGCAGGAAGCTGTTAAGGATTTTGTCCGCGGCATAGGGGGCGTCTCCCGACACACAAACCAGGGCAATCCCGGTGGCGGGATGATAAAGGCGTTGATTAACATCACTAAGATGCGGCAGGATTACGCCCAGGATAGAGCTCTGGTAGCTATGACTGATATCGGGTAAGTGGGAAGCTCTCTCCAGGAGTGCAGACAAAGCCTTAAGCGCGGCCTTTAGGATATCCTCGTTGTCGTTTCCGGGAAAGGTCTCTGTTTTCAGAGCTTGCCAAATCTGATCGAAATGTGGCTCCAAAACTGAGGGAGGGAATTTCAAGGCAGCTTGGTGCTGTTCCAAAAATACAAATTAGTATCGATACTAGTTTTAAAGTCTATGTTTGTCTTGCCAGCAATTCTATGGAGTCCAATTTGGCTACCAGCAACTCACTCTCCAGCTTTTCTATTGCCAGCACCACTGTGCCCTCTGCAAACTCGTTGTTGGCCACCAGGCAGTTGGTCAGCTTCACAGCCAATTCATCGCGGGTTATGGCATCCGGATCCTGCTTGCTGGGATTAAAGTCGATTGGAAAGTAGCATGCAAAGATCTCGAACATCTCCTCCGCCAAATGCAGCAACGGATACGTGGATAAGAATTCGGGCATGAAGGTGAAAATTATGTCAAGGTTGCGGGGGTCACGCTCGCCGTCAATAGAATTGATCAGGCCGTAGAGAAAATCGCCAGCCATCGTCTGGAGCTCTATAAAGAACCATAATTTTTTTAGACCATAACTTCCAAAATTTTAAACATCAACAATATTTGCTTTTGAATCCATTAAATACAATAGATTTTATAAAAATATATGTATTAAATAAATAAAAAATAATTAATAAAAAAATATTAAATCAGGTTATATGAGTTTTTTGCTATTGAAAATACTTTTTGGAAATTACCAGTTATACTCAAATAACTTTATTATTTGCTGTAAATTAATACAGATAAATGTAATCTAAATTTATTTAAGTAACATGTATTTTTATCGCGTTGCGTTTGACATCGTCTGACATCTAAATAATTATATTTATGTATATATTATATATAGAAAATTTAATGAATATAACATGATTTCAAAGCACGCACAAGATTGCTAGCCCGTTATAAAATGGTAACCCTCAGTTACTCATGAAAAATATTTTTTTAATATATTTCTTGCTAGTTTATTAAGATTAAGTTGTATAGAGGTATTAACTTGTCATCAAAATTTTTGACATAGACTACTGTGAACGTTTCAAGGCCCTAGCTTTAGATTGAGCGAATATAACTGAAGGTTAAACTATCTGGCCGACAAAGAAGCTAGCTTCGATTTTTAATGATGATCGAAGAAATACTCTAGGACAGACTCTGCTTCTGTGCAAAATAAAGTATTGATCAAAATAATAAAATTATTAATTGCAAATAATGGTAAGATAACCAAGGCAGCGAAAAACAAGATATAACCGATGCTCACCCTCTTTGAAGTTGAGCGTCAGGTACTGGAAGATGTGGAACAGCTTGGTGCGGTCGCCCCTCGTCTGCGACTGGCAGGTGGTGTACTCGAAAAAGGACCGCAGGATCTGGGGAACCAGAGCGCGTGGCAGAGCTTTCATGTGGACCAGAGCGCCAATGCCGTCGATGATGGCCGGCATTACGTTGTGGTGGTCACGCAGCCGATCCATGTAGAAGGTGCTGAGGAACTCCAGCTGGCGCTCCTCGAGGAGGTCCTGGGGCAGGGCGACTAGCACGGCGGACAGTAGGTTGGTTCCGGCCACCCGCTCCTCCGTGTCTGGCGAGGACAGGGCGAAGCCCAGCTCCTCGGCCAGTGCGGATATTTCATAGGCCTTGGAGGACAGATCTGGAGAAAACAAAGAAAATCTCAGTGAGAAGGATCGAACTGTCGCAGATGCGGGTGGAAACCTGCCCTTGGCTATCTGTGTGGCGGCCTTCAGCAGCTTCTGGTCGCTCTTCAGAGCCTTCTCAAGGGTGGCTCGCGTGGGCGTTGTCATTTCAGGCGCCGTCGCTTGCGTGGTGTCTAAATTTAATATGTGTTTAAGCACGTTAAGCCGAAATGTTAAGAACCGATATCCGATGACTTGCCGTACTGGCCTTATCTATAGATCAGCGTTGCCGGACTGGTGATTGTACAGATGTCGCATTGGACTTGGCGTTAAATCTAGCTATTAAAAGCGACATACCATTGCCCTAAGCATTGGGGTGTACCTATCTATTTTTTTGAAAAATAAGACATACGTTTGGAAAATATTTATGAATTTTAATTTATAATTTCGGTAATTTAGTAATTTAGTAATTTGGCATTTAGTGGTTAATTATTGATATAATATGGATTGAGTTAAAAAAGAGTGTTCGTTCAAGTTCAGCTCAGAGATTTCATTTGTCATCTCTTGTTTATTAAAGTCACTTTCATAACAACTGTATATTGGAAAAAATGACCAAACTTCCATACTCTTAAATTGATTTTTAACCACAAATGTTCGTCTCTTTATAACACTTGTACCGCTTATGGGAGAAACAGTCGTTTTTGCAGGAGCCACTATCTCTTTAAACGACTTTTTTAAATCAATACTTGAAATACACCTGCGATCGCAAACAAAAAAAGGCCGTCAAAGTGTACCCACTGCTCAAAGACTTTTACACAAAACTCATTGTTGACAAATTGCTGAAAACGAAGTCTGTAGGCAACAGCTGATAAGCAGCTGACCAAACTTCAACAGTTTGAATTTCTTGTTTATTTTGTACATTTCTGCAGCCCTGAAAATATCGATAGCCGCCGACTGTTGCACGCCCCAAACGCAACAGGGTGGCCGAGTGGCCGGGCCGATATATCGATGTCCCGCCCATCGCCAGCCCACGCACATCACAAGTATTACAAACACAGCAGCGCATCAGTTTATTTTAGCTACCGCAGCGCCTTTAAGTCTGAACTAAATAAGTTTCGCATTATTTTTGCGCTTGGAACGCCGCGTAACAAAGCTAGTACACTAATGTCCATAACCGTAAGTCGCCCGCCGAGCGATTCGCGCAGTTGCTGCTGCTGTGGCTGCGGCCGCGAGACGTCAGCGTTGTTGTTGCTGCAGCTGCAGACGCCCCCACGTAGCTGGAAATAAGAAGCGAAAATGTGGTCGAGTGCCGAATGCGAAGTGCAGTCTGCGTCTCCAGGGGCTTGCACTTAACTCGAAGTCTAATTAAATCGCATTAATTTGCCCCATTGTGCGCCCCTGTGCCTGTGTGTGCGTGCCGCTGAAACCTGAGCTCCGTGTGCGTGTGTGCGAGCGTTAATTTGTTGTTGTTTCATTTATTTTGTGTTTTTTGCATACGGCGATTCGAGTCGAAAGAATTGTTCAAAGCCAACAAGGTCGGGCTCCTTATTTGGCTCAAAATAATTTCATACATTTTCCAATCGGCGTCTTGGCCTACGTCCCGCCTTGGAAGCGGAATTGGAAATGGGAGCGCATTGCGTTTAATTTTGGTGACTGCTGGCGGCTGTGCGCCTTATAATTTATAATTAGCAACGCACTTGGGTCGTTGCCACTGGCATCCACTATTGCCATTTTCGCCTCATTTGCCCACTCGGGACTCCTCGTTCTCTGGGCTCACTTTCCTTTTTCCGCCTGCAAGGCGAGCGAGTGACGAAGTCGCTTCCGTTCTATTGTTCCCCTTCCCACCTGACTCACCCGAAACGCACGGAGAAACGCACGCACTCGAACGCTTTAAGTGGAACTAATCTCTGTCTCTCGTTTTGGCCACAATGACGACAACCTGTTCCGATCTTCCGATGTTGTGACCGCCAGTTACTGCGAGGTGGCAAGCAAAAGACAACCACTTGCGTAGGAATGACCGTAATGGCCAAGACTACGATCGAAGAAATATGCGAGAATGCCAAATTAGCGCGGGACATGGCTCTGACGGGTAACTACGACTCGGCCTGCATCTACTACGAGGGCCTGCAGGGGCTACTCGCCCGCCAGCTCAAGGCCACCGCGGATCCGCTGCGCAAGGGCAAGTGGAGCATGGTAAGATGATCCGCACCACTATCCTTCCGAATCACTCCCAGACAACCCCTCCCTCCCATTTTTGAAAGCGGGACAATAGCACTTAGTCTTTTCATATGGTCAGAGCTATAAATAGTCGACTTGCTTCTTTAGAAACGATGGTAAAATTAGGTACCGGATGAAAAATTGTATAAGCAATTGATTGAGATAAGTAGGTATAACCTTAAACCAAGTGGTCAAATTATAAAACTTACTCGGCTCATCTGTGTATCACCAAAATCTAGTGAGACATGCTTACACAGATCTTAAGTAAGAAAGCAAGCACATAATCTGTTGATAAACTGGCTTAGATGTCATTATTTCGTAGCTTTCTAACTTGAAGTATCCGTTAACATAATAATAAGGAACGCTTCAGTGAAATGTCCCAACTCATTAGATACCCGATATTAACCTGCAAAAAGATATGCTAACATGATTTAAAAGTTGTCAGACTTTTTCAAAACGGCTTTGCAAGACGGTTATTGATATTTTTATACCCAATACCCTAGTAAAAATGTACACTAGATTTGTCGTTGAGTATGTAACAGCTGGAATTCGGCGATTCTGACCCTATAACGGATCAGGATCACTAGCCGTGTCCATCTGTCCATCCGTATGAACACAGAGATCTCAGAGATCTATAAATTGAGATTTGGCATGAAGATTCTTGAGCTTCTTGTCCAGCGCACGTTTGTTTCAGCAGGGTGCCACGCCCACTCTACCGCCCTGAAACGCCCTTAGCTGCGTATCGGGCATCTGATAGTTAATGGTCAATAGTCAGTTCACAAATGTTGATAATCTTAAATTATATTATCACTCCCAAATTTAACTAACTTGTTATCAACTCACAGATCAACCAGCAGATAAGCCAGGAGCACGCCAAGATCAAGGCCATCCAGCGAACCCTGCAAGACATCTCGCTGGACCTGCAGAGCACCAAATTCGCCCACAAGCTTCGTCACCAGCTCGGCGCGGAGAGCACCAGCAGCAAAGACCCATCCGCGTGGTTTAAGCCGGACCCCGACATTTGGACGCCCCCGCCGAAGGATCCCGATGTGTGGGGTCCTCCGAAACCTCCACCCACCACACAGGCCGTGGGCCGACGCGCCGCACCGAACAACCGCCGCACTGCTCCGGCCTCTCAGAACAGCCGCCCCAGCAGCACAATCCCACAGAGCACTGCCCGGAACGGTCCTGCCTCGACACGCAACTCCAGAAACTCGACGTCCGCCGCAGCACCGAACAGTGGAGCACGCATGACCAACGGCCGGGCTGGCGGACGGAAGCTGTCCACGTCGAACAACAACGAGGCTAGGGAAGACGACTCCAACACTGCAGGCAGCAATGGTGGGGGAGCCGGTGGCGAAGGAGAGAGTGGCGACCAGCAGGCCGCCCAGGAGGAGGAGCGCAAGTTCCAGCCAAACAATCACATAGAAGCAGAGCTAGTCGACATTCTTGGTAAGTGGCATGTGTGTGCCTAAAGGTTTATCGTGCTTGGTTGACATGGTTTCAAAAAAATGTGTGCAGCATAGAGGCATATCTGCAAAGTAATATATGTAAACTTGTGCTTTCTTTCAAATTATTTTAAAATTGGTTAGATAAGTTGTATATGAATGAAAATTGTTAGCATTTAAACGTTTTTTGTGGATAACGTAGCGCCCGGAAGTGCTGTTATAGTTTGTGTTATTACAGAATTTGAGAAATACAGCTGGTAAAACGTTTCACGTTAAACTTGACCGATCTAACTCGATAATAAAAACCCCTCTCTGTCTCTTGCCAGAACGTGATATTCTTCAAAAGGACCCTAAAGTGCGCTGGAGCGACATTGCCGACCTACACGACGCTAAGCGGCTGCTGGAGGAGGCCGTCGTGCTGCCCATGCTCATGCCGGACTATTTCAAGGTGCGTCACTCCCGCTGTTTGTTTGCTCTGAATCACATTTTGCCGAAGGCTTATCTACGTTGGGTGTTGGGTCAACAAACGCGCTGTGTTTCAGTGCTGCGTTTGTTGGGCCCAGGGCCCTGTACATTTGATCAACTGTTGAGCTTCTATAAAATGCAAATATAGCTCTATCACTTTTAAGTGTGCTAATTTTAATTCACTGTCTAAACAGGATGCAGGGCCTAAAAAGTTTCCATTGTTAAAATTAAGTTGATTATGAATTAATTTTTATGTTTGTTATCTTATCCGCAAATGTGCGCGGTAAAATTTGTATCAATCCATAATGGGACTGTCACACAAACTTGTTTGTATTATCACTGCCGAGATTATATAGTTTTTAAATATAAAAATACAAAATAATACTTTCCTGGGATCAGAAACACGTAGCTAAAATGTTTTCGCCTTTAAATGGATGGAGTAGAGAGAAAACTTAAGAATAGTGCAAATTGTATGCATTCATGTTAAATTGCAATCCAAATGGTTTTTTTTAAATTAATTTATTTAATTATTTTAAAACATTCGATATTTTTTATTACCTCTCCAAAATGACCAGGTTTAATTTAATAAATTCATTCCTTAGAGTCTACGAATTTGTTCTGCTTACGAAAACCAGCTCGGGACCATTTATTTACCAGCAGAAAGGTTCCGCGTTTTGCGGGGGCGAAAGGTGACGAGGCCGAACAAACAAAGTTATCTAGTTGGTCATCTTTGAAGTCAAAAGAATCGGTGAATTTTCTGTTAATCATCTTATAACAAAATACCTTCAATTAGTTCGCAGCTCATGAAATGAATGTATATTTATATTTCACAGGCAAGAAAGCTGTATCCCTATTGCTTAAAAGAAGACAGTCCAGAACAAGATTTTGTCTCAAATCAAGATTTTGTTATCAAACAAAATTAAAATGAAATATTAATCAAAGTTGTATCTCTTTTCCATAACCAGGGTATCCGGCGACCATGGAAGGGTGTGCTAATGGTAGGTCCTCCCGGCACAGGCAAGACAATGCTCGCCAAGGCGGTGGCAACCGAATGCGGAACGACATTCTTCAACGTGAGCTCGGCTACGCTCACATCCAAGTACCGCGGAGAGTCGGAAAAGATGGTGCGACTGCTGTTTGAGATGGCGCGGTTCTATGCGCCCAGTACAATCTTCATCGACGAGATTGACTCCCTGTGCTCGCGTAGAGGGTCGGAATCGGAGCACGAGGCCTCGCGACGCGTCAAGTCAGAGCTGCTGGTCCAAATGGACGGCGTGGGTGGAGGGGAGGAACAGGCCAAGGTTGTGATGGTGCTGGCCGCTACAAACTTTCCCTGGGATATCGATGAGGCGTTGCGGCGCCGGTTGGAGAAGCGCATTTACATCCCACTGCCATCGGACGAAGGTCGTGAGGCGCTGCTGAAAATCAACCTGCGCGAGGTCAAGGTGGATGATAGTGTCGATCTGACCTATGTAGCCAACGAGCTAAAGGGATACTCCGGAGCCGACATCACAAACGTGTGCAGGTGGGCTGATTAATATTTTTATATTACACTATTCTTACCTAAAATACTTTCTTGGGATTTCCAGGGAAGCCAGTATGATGTCGATGCGACGGAAGATCGCCGGCCTTACACCAGAGCAAATTCGACAGTTGGCTACTGAGGAAGTGGACTTGCCCGTGTCGAACAATGACTTCAAAGAGGCCATGGGTCGCTGCAACAAGAGCGTGTCCCGCGCGGACCTGGACAAGTACGAGAAGTGGATGAAGGAGTTCGGATCGTCATGATGGCGTTGCCCACAAGAATGGCTAGCAATTGTAGGAATATATTTTTGAGTAGCCTTAAATACGCGCTTACGTCATTAAGCTTTTAAAGTGAAAACCGAACCGATCCAAGCCAAACGGAAGAGTTGAACATATTTTATATATAACATTTTGCATATAACAATACAACGTATATATTTACATATATACATTGGACCGGAGGCCGTTGGAATTATAAAAGACTAACCGTTCTCAAAGAGGAAACACAAATGCAACACTGAAATTGAATCGAAATCGAGATATAGGCAATATGTTAATAGATATACATAACAAACTCCCACACACTCCATGAAGCACAATCCTTCCAACTAATCGTTATCCCACAATCACAATCTATATGCAGTAAGAAACCGCTTTAATCGCCGCCTAGCCTTGGCCCCATACTCCCATAATATGCACACTCCAAGCCGTTTTATTTTTATCCAAAAGTTTATTTTTAACAAGAAATGTTCACTGTCTAATATTAATGTTAATTTTCGCTTAATTTATACATAAACATATATCATAGTTTAGTGCAGGCAGAGATGTAGAGCACCTCAAATGTTAATTTTAAAACAGGCAGAACGTTCCCTCTGATTTGCAATTAACCCACTGTAATCAGAAGAAGAAACTGAAGCAATATGTACTTAAAGTGAGGATTCTGAAATTTTAAACAATAAACACAGTTTTTAACTATAAGATACGTTTTGTGAATTATTTGGGTGCCTTCCGCAAAGAGTGTACAATAAAATTACGCAAGCTTAAGGTACTCTTATATTCCATTGATAGATGCGTCGTTATAAAATGTAAGAAATGATTGCAAGACCTTGCTGATGTTGCTGACCGATGGATGAATCACGCACTTCCCGTACACATGGGTATTTCCGTTGTATGGAATTTACGTTAAATAAATAGTTAAAGATCTCAGTAAATGTATTTCACAGGTCAACTGATCAGAACAAGTGTCCTTTATGTCAATGACCAAATAACGACAGTTAAATGAATTTATGTATAAGGAGTAAAACTTAGGCGAGCCTGAAAAATGCAAGCACATTTCTTTGTTGAAAGCACCCTTTTGCTTATCGCACTAAACATATATATGAAACTCGCCTGCTGCAGCTTGATGCGCCATGGCAGTAAGTGCGCTTGAACAACGGCCGAGATCTCAGTAGGGTCTTGACGGCGGTGGCATGGGCATCATGGGGCCCATAATGGGGTAAGGAGCTGAGCCACCGGCCGAGGGATAGAATGCACCGGAGGTCACGTTTCCGTAGGCTGGGTGAGAGGCGGTTGGCGGGCCTTGGCGTTGTTTCCGCATAAGGTCCTGCATCTTCTCGGCCTTGAGGCGACGTAGGTGCATGGTCCGCCTGCAAGCGAGGAACTCCTCTAGGAAGGGCTCCACCCCGAGATCGCTGTCGTTGAATTTCTTGACCATCTCCTCGGTCTGCTCCTCGCTTTCGGAGGCGGCCGTCTGCAGCAGAGCCAGCGCCGTTTCTGGGCCCACGCCACCCGACTTCTCCTTGAGCTCGGCCAGCTTCTCCTGGACAGATGAGCACCGGGTGCGTCCCTCCTCTGAGAGCTCCGCCAGACGACCGCGCAGCTCGATGATTTGAGGCTCTCGCTCGATGTTGCGTTCCGCTCGACTCCGGTTGTCCTCAAAAACGCTAGTCTTCTGAGTTCGCAGCACCTGAAGAACTTCGTCGACCTTCTCGTCCAGCTTGTCGTCGTTGTTCAGCAGCTCCTTCAGCTCCTCCGAGCCCATCGGCGCGATGGAGGCCTGCAGTTGGTTAAGGTATTCCTGGTACATCTTCTCCGTGCCCTTGTCGACTTCCCACCGTTTTAATTTTGCGACTTTAATTTCAATGACTATTACTTAGTAGAGCTGGGCTAAGCACTCGCGGTGGTATCGATATATCGAGTATTACACTTGCAAACACTCGGGGTCCCGATAGTAGCGCTAGCGCTAAAATAGTCTGTTCAGACAGAGGATGTACTGCAGCATCGGCGAAGCTTCCAAAGAAAAAACCAAAACTTTTCTAGGCGTTATTTTCTTTGACCGATAACGAACATGTCTACCCTTGTGGCATCCGGAATAGCCTATAACCGGAGTTCGTAGTCAAATAATACACCTCGCTTCGGTCAATGGAAAGTTAATCGGAAAGGAGGGATTGAGAGAAGGATAACTTCTATAAACCCAAATAAAAGTCGTACGAAGCCATCATTGCCAGAATTTCAACCATACAAACCCAGCTATTTTCTGTGGTCACACCTATCTGTGTGAGATGGGGTCAGAAAGAGGCCATAGAGACCTGCGAACGAGATATTCATCCTCTTAAATGTGTTAATTGTGGTGTGTCTACCAGCAGACAGTAAGACGTCGAGGAAATCTTCCATCCCAGGGTAACGCTCTTCCCCAACAACCTCTACAAACCTCCCTTCCAAAACAATCAGCAATGGAAATGACAACAAATGTATCTGCGATCTGAAGAACAACTGTCTGACAAAATAATTCAGATGATGATGTCAATGATGTCCCTTATAGCCAACCTCTTACCCCAAGTAGCGCCAGGATCTGCACAAGCAGCCGCTGGTCTCCGCTCTGCCCTTACAGCCCAACCATGGGTCAAATTGGACTCAACATCGGTGTGTGGAACGCCGACGCCCAACAAGTCAGTCGAGAATGAGCTTTTTGTAAAGCAAACTGACCAAGGGGAAATAGTCATTGCGTCTATATATTGTTCTCCAAATGCACCTCTCACAGCTGAACACTATGAATAGCTTCTTTGTGAGCTTGGGCTGAGTTTTATAATTGCAGGGGACTGGAATGCGCATCATCGTCTCTGGGGATGTTACACTCACATCTCATACACAGGTTCTCGCTACCGGAGGGCTTACACATTACCCGTACAGCCAATTGTTAAACTAAGCTCGGACCACATCCCATTAATAATCAAGTGCAGTGTTTTAGCTAGTAAGCTTTCCCGCTAGACGTGCCTCCTGCCCCAGAACGCAGATATCCCACAATCTTAGGAAGCGATTAATGGCTGGTGAAGTAGACGATGCAACTGAAGTGTTTGTGCGAAGTATGCTGCTGAATCATTAACCTGCGGCCAAAGACCAAATAGCCCATATACTGCACCTCATGTCCTTTCAAAACCTGAGGTCCTGGATTTGGTGAGGCTTAAAAGGACATTACGTCGCAGATAAGCGTTCTAGAGACCGTGCTGACAAAAGAGAATATCGTCACGCTGACGACGATCTGAGCAAACTTTAGCTTAGAACCAAGAGCTAATACTTTGCTGATATGCTCCGCAATTTCAATCTCTGGAGGGCAAGAAGGGATATTAAACGACAGCCCTCTCGCCGAATTCCAATAATCGGAATGGAATCGGAAGGGTGTTTCCAGCCATCAAATCTTGCTAGGCCTGAAGACGTGGATAATACCATAGCATTCGTATATGGCCCCTTCTCGGCAATCGAACCTATCCCACAGGATGAGTCCGGAAGAAGTCTGTCTTCAATTCGCAAGCTGCAACGCAGTAAGGCTCCGGGTTTCGACCGGATCGACAGCAGAATTGCCAGGGCGTTACCTAGGAAAGGTATACTATTTCAAGTTCTCCTTTCAACTCCATGTTACCTATCCTCTATTTTTCCACACCACTGTGTGATGTGATATCGATGATACACAAGCCAGGAAAACCGGAAAACCTCGTTGCATCCTACCCACCCAAAAAGTTCCTGCCCACCTTCTCTAAAATATTCCTTAGTAGAATGATGGGAGTAGAGCCATGGAACCACGGAGCCCCAGAGCAAGCACATTGGCAACGCAGCACATCCTTGGAGCTTTAGAAAACAAGCAGCACAGTTCAGCAGTCTTCCTTGACGTCAAAGAAGCTTTTAACCGCGTTTGGCTCGATGGCTTGCTGTTTAATCTGAAGACTCTCCAACCCAATATCTTCTCCTGAAATCGTATCTCTTAGACCGAAATTTTATGGTAGATGTGAGAGGCGAAAGATCATCTATCAGATGCATGCAGACCCAAAGAGTGCCTTGGTGTGTAAGGAACGAGGTCCTAGCTTGCGATCTTGACATCCCCGCGGTGCGAGAGCAGGTCAGCATGCACTCTAGCCGTTGCAATGACCGTCTAGTAGCCCACACCAACCACCTAGCTGGGTCCTGGAAAACCCAAATACGAGAAGCAGACTGAAGCGTCGGCACCTAGGCGATCTTGGGTACGGGGAACCCGAGCCTTGAGACAATAATGTAGCACTGTGTCTGTTAAAAATTTGTTAACTTTCTTATTTCTGTTAAGTTTCATGTAATTTTTTCCTTTGTTGTTTCCATGCGTTTTATAACCATTAAGTTGGCTGATCAACGATAAATAAATGTATTTTGATAACTGTTATACCGCAGATAAAAGGTAAATGTAAGCATGAAAACCATAGTTATTTACTGTAAGACAGTATTAATGAGTTCCTAAGCATTATGAACAGAAAACATAATTTTTAGTTAAGCTTTTATACTCGTATTGTTATAGCTTAAACTTAAATTGGATTCGCCAAAAAAAGCTTTTAACCCAGAAACACAAAAAAATTCGATAATTAAGATACACTTTCTTAATATATAAATATTGTTTTTGTTGTAATTTAAGAACATTTTACCTGACTAAAAATATGTTTAAATAGCGCTAGGCCACGTTGCATATCGACATTTATTTAAAGTTAAGAACACCTATTTTATTTTTTTTTTTCGTTCTTAGGCTAAGAAATATTTTTAAGCTGACCATGTTTTATTCCTCAGTGTAGAATAAATGAAACCTATTTGTGAAAGCGGGTTTAAAGGTACGCATGAATCTTAAAAGCTTTATTTTTTATTAAAGCTATAACAAGATGACTTTCAGTGATAGACTGTTGATTACAAGTTTGGGAGACTGGTTTGGGGGGCAGCTCCATTTATTAGAGGTTTGGCCAGCGTAGTAAATCGTCTACTGAATTGATCCCTCACCACCTCGGGTGTAACTGTGGAGGCGGCGTCCAGATACTGCACCACTCTAATTTGGCCTCTATCAAGCACGGGAATCTGACGATGTCGAAGCCCCGGGAGGAGAATTTGGCAATGAACCATGGTCAGTCCCAGGAGTCCAAACAGTATCGGCAAGTGCAGCTTCATAATTCAGTTCAGTTGATGCAGCTGAATACTTGCGAACGTCTTGTATCCCAACATTTTATACTTATCCAGGTAATACAGGAAGTCTAAAAGCCGGGGTTACTGATCTGCCTCAGAGAACGAACTCCAATTGCTTCACCGCGAAAGCTCAGCTTTATTCAACCAGTCCCGCAACATTAATATTTCAAGCAACTGGATTTGTTATTATGGTGAACTCGCTCACATTTAGACATTTCAATTTTATATAATGTTGAAAAAACATACAGTGAATTTGTAAATAAGTTTTTGAATTTTAATTAGCTGTTTATTAGCTGGCTGATATCATAGTAATTTAGTAGTACGTAGGAATAGTAATCGACGAAACTACCTTGTGTTTTTCGGTAAACATTCAAAACAACCACTTTTAAGATTATATCTTTAGTGTTTTTTAACAGATAACCTCCTACGCTTGGAAATAACATTTTTTTTAATTAGTTACCTACCAATTATACTATTGGGAATGTTCTTTTTTTTTTTGTATTTTTAAGAATTTCGAATAATATTAATTACATTTAAAAAATTTTTTTTAGTTAATAAAGAAATCCATTATTCTTACAGGAATTCATTTAAAACCTTAAATAGTTTTATTGGAACTCATTTTATAGGAATTCATTAAAAAGTAAATATCTTGATTGAAAATTTGAGTAAAACACCCCTTGCTTTTTATAGGAAAACTGGAAACTTTAATATTTAATTACAAGAGAACCATGTTTGTTCTGTTTGCATGGAAACATATAAGAAACTGCGGTCCATCGAAGATATATTTTTTGCAAGTTTCGGGTGAAAGTCCCTTATTATAGAGTATTGCCGAAAAATTTTACAGGTATAAGGAAACGTTTCCGACCCTATAAACTATATACATATACATATTCTAGATCAGGAACAATAGCCGAGTCCATCTAGTCATTTCTGCCTGTTCGTCCGTATGAACGCTGAGATCTCGAAAACTATAAGAGGTGTGTTCGAAAACTGACGTTTCAAATGTCCTCTTTACTTTACTTTACTCTTCCATTTGAGCTAAAGGTATAAAAACCTCAGGTATTCGGACATCGAAGTTATTGTTTTAGGCGGGCAATGTCTGGGGGAAATAGAAAAATAAATTTTTAGTTCACTACCTTATTACGAATTTTTCACATTCACCTGTATAACAAAAAATTGACATTTGACAACCAATCAGAGCTGGTCGAAAATTAAGCTATAACCATTTCGACCGCGCAATTATTGGACATTTTTTTTAGTTTTTAATATTTTAGCAATTTAACAGTTTTAGGAATAATCTTCAGTTACCTGATGATGATAGCCTTTAGGCGATAACACCATTTGAATTTAATAGTTGCAATTGATGGTCGCCGTGGTACATCGATGTTTTCCACTGCTTAAATATCGATGCGTCGTGTTTCCCACCTCTAATTTAAGCTTCGACTTTGGCCGGTTGCGTTTTCCATATATATAGAACAAATACGTCGGCTCACAGCTCAGCAGACGGAATTAATAGCCAGCGATACAGACGACCAAGCTTTTCGCTACACAGTTCACAGCACATAAAACCCTTCTAACCCCGGAAGGCAATACTACCTGATAACGAGTCTTTGGAAACGACATCCGGTGAAATGTCCGCGGACCGACTGGATGTGATTATCTTTGGGGCCAGTGGCTTCACCGGCAAGTACACGGTTTTCGAGGCAGTCACCGTGCTCAGCGGCCTGCGGTGGGGAATCGCGGGCAGGAACCGCGAGAAACTGGAGGCCGTGCTGAAGGAGATGGGCGCTAAAGCCAAAAAGGACCTCTCGCAGATTCCCATTTTCATCGCGGACGTCAACAACGAGGCTTCCCTGCTGGAGATGGCCAAGAAGTGCCGGATTGTGGTGAACACAGCGGGTCCCTATCGGTTCCACGGCGAGAAGGTCGTGAAGGCCTGTATCGAATCGGGCACTAACCATGTGGACGTTAGCGGAGAGCCACAGTACATGGAGACCA
Source organism: Drosophila biarmipes (assembly GCF_025231255.1). Classification (NCBI taxonomy): domain Eukaryota; kingdom Metazoa; phylum Arthropoda; class Insecta; order Diptera; family Drosophilidae; genus Drosophila; species Drosophila biarmipes. The sequence goes on along the minus strand of NC_066616.1, from coordinate 4,136,502 downwards.
TGCAGCTGAAGTACGACCAGCGCGCCAAGGAGAAGGGCGTGTACGTGGTCAGCGCCTGTGGCTTCGACTCGATTCCTGCCGACATGGGAGTCATCTTTGTGGAAAAGAACTTTGACGGGGTCGTGAACTCCGTGGAGACTTTCCTGGAGAGCGGGATCAAAGAGGGCGGAAGCGGCGGAGGCAGTGCTGGCCTAAACTACGGAACCTGGGAAAGTGCCGTCTATGGGCTAGCCCACTCGGACGAGCTTCGCGGCATCCGGCAGCAGCTCTTCCCCCAGAGACTTCCCAAGTTTTTTCCCGTCCTCCGACCAAGGCCCTTGGTCTTCCGCGCCAAAGAGGTGGATAAAGTGTGCCTGCCCTTCCCCGGCTCCGATCGCTCGGTGGTGATGAGGTCCCAGCGCTTTCTCTACGAGCAGGACAAGAAAAGACCTGTGCAAATGCAGGCCTACGTAGGATTCCCATCCTGGCTAGCTGCTGGTGCTGTGATCCTATTCGCCAGCATCTTCGGTCTGCTTTCCAAGTTCCAGTTGGGCCGAACGCTGCTCCTTAAGTACCCTGGCATATTTTCTGGAGGATTGGCATCGCGATCCGGACCAAGTGAGGAGTCAATGGAACGCACCTATTTCAGGATGACTTTCAAGGCCACCGGCTGGCCCAAAGGCGATCGCCTGGCCGAAAGTTCAGACCAGTACACCGATCCTCCGACCAAGACGTTAATGGTGCGTGTGTCGGGTATGAATCCTGGATATGGAGCCACTTGCGTGGCCTTGCTGTCCACGGCGTTGACCATTCTTCGCGAGCCCGAAAAGATGCCCAACAACGGCGGAGTTCTGGCTCCAGCTGCCGCTTTTTCCAAAACCAGCCTCATAAGCGAGTTGGAGAAACACGATCATGGCATTAAGTTCGAGATTCTGGCCAATAAGTGAACTTCAGGCCGAACCGAAACCAACGGCTCTCTTTTAACCGCCGCCTGCGTTTTTTGCACTGTTTAAACATTACTTATATAAGCACTTATTAAATTCACTAACGCAGTCGATAAACTCGTTGTTAATGTGTACCTTTACAATATTTGCTGATTTCAAAGTTCAAGAACTATCAATACATCGAGCTTCGGAAGGGCGAAACAGGTTATGGTAATTTTGCTTAGAAAATTGTATTTTTTGCAAAACTGGGAGAGAGGGGAGAGGAGATCTCTGACCGCTAGAAATAAGTACAATCTGAGTTAGAATCACTGATTGCGAGTCGCATATAGGCAGGTCCAAGCTAATTATTAGCTCAGTTGAAAAGGTAGCGATCAAGTGTTATGCGATTATAATATTTTAGGAGGATAAATTGTGTTAGTGAAAGTTGTTTAGCAAATGATAATTAGGTCTTCAAATAGTGGTTTAAATGTTTTAATAGTAAATTATGAAGTTTAAAAAGTGCATTTTACTAACATCCGCTAAAAAACTAATCATTTCATCTATTATGGACTCCACTGTTTCCGTCCGGGAAGAACTTAAATTTTGGCAAACAAACTTTATATTGCAACTGTAAAATGCTTTGCATCACTTGATAAGTAGGTTAAAGGTCTGGTTGGGAGCATATATCTGGAGAGGGTTTGCGGCGTAGATGGTCACCGGTAGGTTCCACACCATTGTCTCCACGGGCAACTCGGATGGTGCCTTCAACTCGCCAAACTCAGGGTTTGGGATGCCAAAGTCCATCAACGTGGTGGTTACAAACTCAAAATGCAATCGCCAACGGACGTCGACAAGATCGGTGCGGAATGTGGGTGTCACGTGCAGCGGAATCGGCACTACCACCTGGGTCTGCAGTGTAGCGTAGCACACCTGGTGAGAGGTGGAAATGGTAGTCAGTTTGCCAGTTGGTTCAGGGACATCCTTGTCCCGTGAACTTCCCGATGTGGCCGATTTGTGGAGGCTATCAGCAACTACTCCGCTAGCTATGCTGGCCATATCAAAGGATTTAATCGACGATATATCATCCCCCGTGGACAATTGGGATTGGAGCTGATGATTCTGCACAGTCTGCGGTCGGATAGAAAGCTCCTGCTGCTGCAGCTTCACCGAGAACTGGACGCAGCGTACCTGGAGGGGTGCGATAAAGTTCGATGTATTTTAGACATGATTTCGACATTCAAGAACTAGAGCTACATTGTTCTTGTTCCCTACAATTTCAGACTTTTATACATTCTAAGGTCTTCTCTAATTCACTAACCTTGCGGGGGCTAACACCGGGACCAAAGTCTAGGCTGCCCACGATGTCCTCGCCAAGTTTGTAGGCTGGTTTGAATAAACAAAAACGACCAACGAATCCACGTTTGTTCGAAATGCGATAGAACTTGGGTGCTCGACGAGCTGTCACGTTCTAAAAGACACAAATTAGTCGCCATTAAAATAAATTATATGTGGTCTGCATTGCAATGTATCATTAAGAAACAGAGTTCTTGTCTAAAGAAAGGGACTATAACATGTTTGGTTGTAACCAACCTTAAGATGGTGCCACGATATTTCCAGTTCACTAATCTCACGCTTCTCCAGGAACGGATTAGTGGGTGCCAGCTCCTCGTTGGTCTCCACAGTTACAGGCAGCTCATCCGGACGGGAAATTATGGGAATGGGCAACACCCGTATGGGGACGGTCAGAGTCTGAACCTTGGACTTGACCCGCTGCGTAGCAATGGTGATCTTGTAGAAGTACCGAATGTTGTGCCCTCTGTAGGTTGGTGGACCATCGCGCGGAATGAACTCATTAAAAAAATCTGAAAAATAACGTTTGTTTATACAAATATCCTTGATACAACTTCGAATTGAGCGATAGTCAAACAAATAAATTTATGACTTAATTAATTAATTCCTTAATTCAGATAGTTGTGACAGTCCTCTGTCAAAGATTAATATCGGGTTTTGTTACGTTCGCATGGCTCTCTTAAATACTAAGGAGACGGAAAGGTATCGGTTAAGTTAATATTGACTTGTGGTTTGCGGAAATAAGGTGGTATATGTTTCCTTTTGTGTGTTGGCATAGCGTCGAGATTCAGACTTCTTGAAGTTAAAGCCAACAAAACCTTGAGTTTGGCCAAAATAAAATAGGTCGTATGAGGGACCAACATTCAAATACATGGGCTGGCCTTCAGTCACATTCTTGAGCATCTGGAATAGTTTACTTACACATCTTGGTCTCTCCAGGTTGGAGGCGGAGGTCGCAGAAGAGGATCTTGGGCTTGGTGGCCACAATCACTTCGCCCGGTGCCTGGGTCACCGCATCCAGGGCTGTTCGCCCGATCATCTCCGTGAGTTCCGTGGCCTTGTCACTGGTGGATGTGGAGTAGCTGGTTTTCCGGTAACAGTGCAGCTGCGCTGAAGCCCAGGCCAGGTTTTCCTGACTGCTGAGCAAATAACCGAGCTCAATTAAAGAAGTAAACAACTTTCGAGCTCACCTTGCTTCGTTGGCATTTCTGTTTTGGGATGTGGGGTGCTCATCCGCGAATGTTTTGTGGGTGAACTCGATTAGGCACTCTACTCTCTCGCCCGTGGCGTAGATGGCCGAGTCCGCCCGCACCAGTTTGGCCTTTATTTCAATCATTTATTTACGTTTTCCAATGGGAACATTTTACATTAGAGGTGGAAGTGCTGACACCAAAGACACCGATGGTCAAAACATCGGCAACATCGATGTATGGCAGTATCGATGTTTTTTTTAGTCCAATTATAGGCTTTTTCCATTGCCACTTCTGTTCACATTTTGAGTGCGCATGGTTCCACTACACTACGTGCACTGCGGGACTAATTTTTTTGTCCGCCAGTGCGCCGACGAACAGACGGTCCAGGCACTCGACGTCCCCCAAAAAAGTGTACGTACACCACTCGGAAGACAGTTCCGGGGATGTTCATGATGGCCACGATCATGACTTTCCAGTCCTTGTGCTGTGACCCGGTTGCAACGTTCGCCAAGAGGAATTTCTACGGGTTCCCCAGGAACTCCTCAAAGCTTTCATAGTTTTCGAGATCTGAGTGTTCATACGGACAGAGAGACGAACATGGCCACAACGACTCAGCTTGTGATCCAGGTCTAGAATATACATATATACTTTATAGGGTTTGATACGCCTCATTTTGTTACATACATACTTTTAGACGATTCTATAATACACTTTCATCTAAGAATATCGGGTATAAATACCTCACGAGCAAATTGTAAGTACATTGCTCGCATGTTATGAGAAATCAAACAAAAATTTTGCAGGGTTTGACTAGTTATTGCCTTACTCTGCATTCCTCAACGCATTTAAAAACTAACACTGAAATTCACTGACCTTTTAAAAACCTTTGATATTAAACAATGCTATATTACATTTTCATCACAAAAGTTAATATCAGAACTGTTGTTTGTTAAAGGTTAAATCGTCACTATTGTATCTGCGATCGTCACCTCTTTAAGTTGTTTAATACATTCTTAAACGAACTTTGTAACTTTTAAAGTTCCCGAGGTATCACCTTTTATACAACTGAGTATCGGGTATCTGATAGTCGAGAACGGTATTCATGACAAATTCATGAACTTTTAACCGACATTATCAATATTTTATCGACTTGTTATCGAACTTTAATCAACTTGGCTGGATTGGCTCGCATAGGATCCTGATAAAACGCAGTACGAGTATAGCTTGAAGGGACCTTTTATTCGACAACTATAACTACTCCGTCTTCCTCCTTTTGGCCTTGAGTGGGCCTTGGGTTTCGACCCCACGACGGCGCATTCCTGTTGCTCCTGGACCTGGAGCCATGCGACCTCCTGGTCTCGAGGCGGGAGCTTTACACCCAGCTGGAGTTTCTCCCCACGGCACCACCTGGTGCTCGGTGGTGGACAGAATGGTGGTGCAGCCGCGCCTGATCGCCAGAAGGAGGCTTCGCATCGGACTGACCTTGTTGGGGTAGGGGCTCTGCACGTTCCAGTGCACCGAGAAGTCGGACCGAATGATGCAGAGGCAGGCCCTGCCGCCGGAGTTCAGGTCGTTCTCCATGCCGACAAACACGGCATCGCAGGCGAGATCGCGGGCGGACTGCTCGTCCAGGCCCTCCGTCCACCGCGACTCCAGCATAGACATAGCCGCCAGATTGCCGGAGCCCAGGGACGTGAACGGCACTGTGTCCGTGGTGCCATCAAACCGGGTGCAGAAGAGATGGGTCCCGGTTCGGTCCACGCCCCCGATGATGACGTTGGCCTCCATGTTCCCACTGAAGCGGTAGAGCAGCTGCCTCACCATCTGGTTGGCACAGCGCACCGGCACCTTCCGGAACCCGGTGCTCATGCGGTGGAGCTCCAGCTGCGCCCGCGTCACCTCCATCAGAGCGCTTGTGTCCTGTGCGACTCCGGCACCTCCGGCGCTGAAGAGGATTTTGCGGAGTTACTGGTTTCGCAATCTCGACGATCGCACTGAAGGAACGCCACTGTAGTAGTCTGATTTACTTACAAAATGTTGTGCTGCAGCTCATAAATCTTGCGGCTGTTATTCGAGGGTATTATGTTGGCGTTGGTGGCCCTGGAATCCGCGCCTATGATCACGCCCCCGTCGAAAATGATGCCCACTACGGTGGTGCCAGTGCTGATACGACTCGGCTCCACGAAACCCTTTTCGGTCAGGCTCTTATTCCTGTGTAAGGGAAGAACTAATTTCAAGTTGTATAGGAAAATTCAAGGGGAAATCAAGGCAATAGGCCACAGTTTGGTTCACCTCAAACAATTGTCGAAGCTGAATCCGCTGGAACCGCACTGATACGGAGATCGGGCGGCATATCTCATCATCGTTGGTATGCCATTTAACATTGTGAAAACTGCTTTGCATTGAAGGTAAAAAATATATCTAAATCTTCTTGACTCTCCGCCTAAAATTGTTAGTTGAACTCAAATGCTTAGGCTACTCGAGGCCCATTGAAATTTAATAGGGACACCGGTTGGCCCAGAATACTCCGTAGTCGGATTTCACCACGCTTACATATTGGAACTCTCAATCTTGATCAATTCCCTCAGCAGTGAAGAAAAGAATCTCTTGCATTTACAATTGCATTTAGTTTTTGTTTGCTTTAAATTGCAACTGCCATTTCTAACGGCTTTGAGCAGAGGGAATACCCCACACGTTTAAGCCTAGCTCTCCACCAGGGTTGCTGAACACGCTATTTCATTCGCGCCGCATTTTTAGGGTTTTTCCGAGGCTAGTGCGGCGGCCCCACCGGCTGGATTCTGCGCAGGCCAGCCGTTGGTCACACTGCGGAAAAATGTCGAAGGCGCGCGTCGCTCGCGTTTCTTGAGCTCCCGATCGCCGAGTTTCGTTTCCCAAGAAAACCGAATTGCAACAAGTGCGGAGATCGCTGTGCCGTGTTCCTGTGCGATCGCCCGAAGTCGCAGCCTGTGAAATCGCTGCTTTTGTTATTTGATTCGCCAACTCCGTGATATCTCCGCAGCCAATATTCGCACTCGCCTCCCTGCGCACTTGGCTCTCTTCGGCGCCGACGTCGACTGCGCAGCCGCCGCGCCGCGAAATGTGCAACAACAAGTTAAACAGCAACTACACTCCAACACATCGACAAAGTTAGCCAATGTTTAATTGCTGCCTTAATTAAATTAGCAGCCGCAGTGCAGTGCGAAATACGCGAGCGGCGAGGAAAGCTGTTTCTGCTTCCCACTTCCCACCTGGAAAGCGAAGCTGGATAAATTGGATTAGACCGGCGACAAGGAGGTATAGAAATCGAAGCCCCTGTATTTATGAATTTCGCCACCCCCTGAGTACAAAAGCAACAATTGCCATGTCCGGCTTAGCAACAAAAGGAATAACATCGCATTCCAACGGCGTCTGCTTTGTTTTCCCGCACTCACACTCGCGCGCTCGGTGGAACGCCACCCGCTCCTCTTTAAGCTGCCTCTGTTTCCAGCGGGGAGAGACGCTTCCAGCGGGATGTGGTTTTGCGCTTCTTCTCCATTCCCTTGTTCTCTGCAAGAAAAAGAAAAGGGTGCGTCGACATTTCTATTGTTGTTGTTTTCCGTGACGGTTTTTTATTTTGTTGCTCACCTTCATACGTTATCAGAGTGTTCATTTTGATCGTTTGCTTCGTCAACGCTGGCGAGAAGTCTCCACTGGAGTTTCGTGCTCCCTCACGCCAAACAGTTATACCTGTTTCCACGGGAGAGAGCGAGAGGCGACCTGCGGATAAACCGAGCCGCGAAATCTCCACTGGAGAGAGCCGCTGGAAGATCGGAATTTTTAGTGCTCCGCTGCGACTAACAGGTTTTAGTAGTGGTAGCTTACATGCTTGCTTTTCTACTACGTATTTTTCGTTGTGGCTCGCAGTTCTGTTTTCCCACTCCCTCTCTCGTTTTTGCATGGCAAACTTTCGGTCATTGTACTGTTGTTGTCTTGCCCACCGCCGGAGAGCAACAACAATTGGGGAAGCCTGCTAGCTGGGCACAGTGGAGCAGGTCGAACCAGAACTAGTTATATCTGAAATTGGAATTTTCCGTTAGCCATGAATGTAAAAAGAGAGGATATATACAAGAATCATGGGGGTTCCTACCTGGTATAATTTGATCCTACCTACTATAAAGGAATCGTTACTTTTTTAAGTTAACATTGCTTCCTATGAGTGGTGCCTTCGCTTTCGAGGTTCACTGTAGCTCCAGCCCGCTCCTCTGTTTTTCGTTCTCGCCCAGCTCCATTTTCGCCTTTTCCGCACACCTCTCGGTTTCGCATGAGTCACGAGTCTGCTTAGTGTGACTGTTTCCCCATCGTGGCTCGAATGAGTGGGGTTTGGCGGGCAACCAGGCTTACCTGCAGTGTTATCAATGGGCACGCTCCACATTCCAGTCGCCTTATCGCTCTTTTGTGGCCCAAAAAGGGCCGAAGGGAGATAAACCAAAGCAACATTGCCCCACAGCAGTGACACCGTGCAATTGCATTGGCATCCTCTGATAAGAAAGGCAAAGAAGCCACGAAACAACACACCACTTCTCGAAAGTGCACCAAGCCAGTACGGAAAGCCGAACAAATAAGGTAAACAAACACCAACGCCGAAAGCAAGTGCGGGGAAATCAAATGTAGGACGGCGATCCACAATCGCCCATGCTGCGTGAAAAGAAAGAGAAACTGGCCCACGAAACAGGTGCAAGGTAATCTAATTACGGGCCGGCATATGGGCCTCAATGCAAACAGCGGACCGAAGCCAATAAAATATTGGGGCGTCAATAAAAGCATTTCTGAGGTTGGTGTAGATCAGGGAAAAGACCCGCCGAATGCCCTACAAGCTGTGGAAATTCTGTTACTGGTTGTTCAGTCAATAACTAAGAAGAAAACCCATTGGTTGTATTAAAAGTTCATACTTTGAAAGAGCACTCGTCACTATTGGCTGCAAGAATAATAGCTATACACTTTAATTGATCGAAATAAAAATGGGACCTTCAACTCTCAGGTAATCTCCATCGGTCTTTTGTAATTTTTATATCTTTGCAGAGGGTTTCAGTCAGTAGTTTGCAACGCAGGAGACGCTTCCGAACCCATAAAGTATTTATATTTTTGATCAGCTTTACTAGTCGAGTCGATCTAGCCATGTCCGCCTATCCGACCTTTTCTTAAGTCATATCTTAAACATATAACTTCCTACGCTTGGAAATAACATTTTTTAATTAGTTCTGAATTTCCAGGCTAATTTGATTAAAATCGGACGACTATATTATAAAGCTGCAATAGAAACGATCGTAAAATTGGTGGGAAGATAATAAGAAACTAATTATAGCTTCGGTGTTTTTTTAAATATTAACTTATACCCTTGGGAATATCATTCTTTTATTATTTAAAAATTTTGAAAAATTATTCTAAAAATCGTAAAGCCTTTGACATACAATGCTTCCACAAGAACGACCTGCAAAGTATAGATAGTCGGATTGTTTTATTCCTTGTTTAAAATATTTTTTAGCATTTGTTGCTTTATAAGATTGAATGTTAGTTCTTCACTCTCGAAACTTATACCTCTTTGAATCCAGTAACAGTCTCGAAACTTCTACCTCTTTGAATCCAGTAACAGCGTGATTACAATTAAAAAATAAAAAAGTTCTTCAACGCGTACAGTTCTCTACATATTTATTGTGACATAATTTTAAACTTGATAGCGTGTATCAGTTATTCTTTGGAACCATGAAATTGACCCGTATAGGGGAACAGGACGTTATCACAACTACGTAATAGCTAAAAGCTAGACCACTAGATAAGCTCTAACTTGATAAGCTATAAGCTGTTACCTTTTAAGGTTATAGTTCCCCACCGAAAGTCTTTTCTAAAAATGTTTGAATTTCTCATTATCACCTAAAATGGGAAGAATTTTTGAAAAAAAGTAGTATCTCATAATTGACATTTTTTTTCAGCTTTTTTTTATTTATGTAAAATTTACGTGGTACAATGTATTCTGTTTGTACTCTAAATGGTCTCATCCTGTGTTTACTACGTTAATATGAGGCATATTTGCTATAAACAAGTATTTGCAAAAGAAAAGCTTCATACTCGTATATGTAACTTCCTGGGAACTATCTTAATTGTAGTATTGTATAAAAGGATCAAAAAGTTAACCAATAAATGTCATTAAATAAAACACAGTATTCGTTGAGCAAAGCTGAATTTTGTTTTTTACTTTTTGGTACCCTTAGTGTTTAGTACGGCCTTCAAGTGTAGAGAAGAAAATGCATTACTTCTTAAAAAGTCGCTTATCTAATTTCATATGTGAAAATTATTTAGCAGCACTCAAAAAGTTAGAATTAGTTTAAATGTTTTTTTTTCGAACGACTTGTACCACCTGGTACCAGACTGCTCAGTAGAAAATTCGGTATGACAACCCTGAAAAAGTAGAGGAAAAATAAGTATTGTAGGTAATTTGAAATTTTAACTAACAGTTTTTAGACAGGTAAAGCCCAAAGAGATGTAAGGAAACGCAGAAGTATTGAAGATTGAGCAATCGGTGATCAGCAATATGTCTTCAAAAGGTTCAAACTCAATTTTTGTGGCTAAGAGATTTTCCTCCGTGTGGGAAGTGCGCACTCGAAGTCCGCATCAGGCGGGTTGCTGTCCCGGCTAATCTGCATTCTAGGTGTTCTGGCACAGCTGCATCTAAGGCCTCCACAGCCCCATGGTCCCCACATTATCCGCGCTCGCAGTTGGCTCCTCCAATCTTTTATTTGCGTCTATTGGGCAATTCCTCACTCGCAGCTTGGCGCGTAATTGGACTCTTTTGCGTTCCTCGGTTCTCAAATGCAGAGTGTTTATTTTGGACTTTGGCTCTGTGTTTGCCAGGTCCACGCCCTCCTCCGCCTTTTGTTTACTTTTGCTTTCGGCGCCCCAGCGATACTTTTGCGGCTCTGCCCGCCGGATTCGATTTGCGCGAACTGTGGTTTGTTATACGCTGCTTTTTGGGGGAGTTTTAGCTGGAAATCCGAGCTTTTGCCCGCGCAGCTGTTTCGGGCTATTTTCGGGTGGAATGCATAAACAAAGCTCGTGGGCATTTGCTGCCAACAGTTCATAGGAAACCATAACTATTAGCCCTAATAACAGAATGGGCTTCAAGTTTGCGGGTAGATCAGTATGGCGAAGAAGAGTCTGTGAGTCTGAGTAAGCTACGAACTATATTTCATATATGAAATCTAGGAAAAGTCAGGACGGATCCGCATAGGACTGGGATTTGACGGGACTGTCCGCAGATCGGCCGAGCGCGGGTCACTGCCACGCCCATCGGTTGGGCCGTGGGCCAATTTCCGCCCCTTGAAGCTCAAACGTGCGCAAACCCGTTTCGCAAATCGAATAATGCGCCAGTCACTCGGTATCGCCTTATAGTGGGCTTCAGCCGAGAAACTGGTTTTCTTCGCTGCCTGACCGTGATTTTGTTTTGTTTTGTGTGCTTTTGCTGCCGTTTCTGCATGCTCTTTTTCTGTTGGGTTCTGGGTGTTTTTGCGAGTGAGTTGATGTCGTAAGCCGATCAAACTTGGCTGCTAATGTGTGTGCCAGCACGAGTACTGTCCCACTTCGAATGCATTTGATGTGAGAAAGTTTGTAGATCAGTTGGGAGTTCGCATATCCCGCTGACCAACGCCCCGGCAATTGCCTGTGGAAGTTTCCCATCAGTAGCTGCGGGTCTCGGTCGCCTTCCCGCACATTTTACACCCGGTTCGAATTACACAAGACCATCACTCCACTCAACCAACCAGAAAACACAGAGCTGAAAGTTTACTGCACTTCGGGACATGCGGGGGCAACATCTTTCCCATTTGGATTTAGTTGGGTTTATGTCTGCGATGTACCAGATACTAAATTTGTATATTCTGATCTATAATTAGTTGATTCAATGTTTTTAGCTTCGAAGCCACCTTCTCAGTGCCACTTGATATTTTATGATGTACTTCTTTTAAGGGCAGACTATATTGGAACACTCCGATGTCACCTCTCTTCTAATCGCGGTCACTGAAATATTTCTTTCATCGGGCGGTTCTCCTGTCTGAATCTCCACCTCAGACATTCCCTATTTCTCGTCAGCTGACAGTTGGCCTAATGGAGACGTCTACGCCATGATAGTCTGCTTTTTCTGGCCCGATCGGAGGCAAATAGGATCTCGGGGAACGTCAACCCAACAAGCCGACAACTTAAGCATTCCGATCGCATAATAGCCCGGCATGGGAACACGGGTGGAAAACAAAGGAGACGCATTTTGCCTACACCCCAGAACTCGTTGACTTTTCCTCTCCAGCCCAAGGAGTTTCATTCTCCTGCTGATTGACAGGCGACCCTTGCAATTGATGGACAGAAGTGCGACAACCAGAAGTAGGTACATGGAGGTTCAACAAAGGGACAGTCCTCCGCGAGGCGACTGTACTTTTCTACCTTTCCCTTGCGGCTTCAATGAACCCCGACCCAGGAGCTTGCCCTGGAATTGTCAATTGGGATAACTCAAAAGGGAAAACTGTTTTTCCAACCACGTTCTGCGCTAGTGCACAACGCTCTCCCCTGCTGCATACACAGAGAAAAACCAGAAGAATTTAAACAATGTTTAAACATTGGAAGCAGCACCAGGAAAGATATATCCCATATTGTAACCTAAATTGCCTTTAGCCAGTGTTTGTTTTTCAAAACCGTTGACCTATTTGAAAAAGTATCAGTAGTTGAGTAGGTTTTATATAGTGCTTCGCCTAATTCCATATTATAATCAGTTAATAATTATTTCATCCTTACATAATATTTTATTGGCTAAAGTTTTTCACTGTGTACCTTTCGATCCTTTTCTGTGTTTTATTTTGAGGCTTAATAATTCCGAGCGTGTGCGTGTGTTGCCTTTAGCTAGCTACCTGCTTTGCATGATCTTGATTTTGTTACCTGGTCTGGACTGTTAGCCCCTTTGTCTCTATGGGAATGCTCTCCAAACCGCCGTGAGCTGTATGTATGTGGAGTGTTGATGCAATACAATTCCACCCCTGACGTAAACACACCGAGAAATACCAGCAGAATGCGCTTGGCAACAAGTTCGGCAGAGTATTCGGGTCTAGGGATCATTTTTAGGGGGTAAGAAATGTTAAAGAGTATTAATGGGAGATATAGAAAACTTGGCAATGTCCTCTACTCGTACATTTTACTCATATTTTATAACCAGTCAAAGACTAATTAAAAGTGCCGTTTATACAATGAAATTGAACATTATGCGGTATGCAGTGATATCTACACATCTTCGAAAATACCATATTACAAATTCTGCGGTATTCTGAAGTCGAGACAAAGTAATAGCCCCGAGATTATGCGGAATTCGGTAATGTTTCACTTTTGTCAGCGCCTTTTGTTTGGCCGATGGTCGAATTCCTTTCAGCGCTCGAGGAGGAAGACTTCTCAGGCACTCAGACTTCTCCGACTGTCTCATTCGGCTCAAATGAATGCATAATGGAGTCTTAATGTGTCTCCGACTGTCTACATAGGTCTGTCTGAACATCTTGCAGTAGCCCGAAAATGTCCCTTTCTCTATGATTTTTTCAAGTACCGCCTCATTGAAACTAATTATTTTCTTTGAGCCTCTGAGTCGAGACGGCTGACTGCCAGCTATTTGTTTTGGGGTTTCACCCAGCGGCGTCTCTCGGCCTTGTCTTTGCCCTGTTTTAACAGCTGCAAATTTAACACCTTACTACCTCTGTTACTGCCAATTCGGGTGTACTAGCCCGTAATTACGAGTATGTTAGATCTTGTCGGGGGCTTATGGCACGCCATTGGCAGATGTTCAATTTATGCACAGTCTAGTTGTTTTCTCGACTTGCATCATTTTGTGTAATGGTCGAGAGTTGACGTTCATTTTGATGTTTTGTGGGGGCATTCCGGTGGAACATCGCAGTACCTAGACATCTCCAGTGCAATCATGGTCGGAGCGATCATCATAAGCGCAATACTTATAAATTTAAAAGGAGCATAATCTCAGCGTCCCCAAAATCGTGGGTACTTGCAATCGAACAGTTAAAATCTTTATACTGCTGCTTTTTGATCTCCACACTTATAGCAAAAATAGAAATAGTTTACAAATCATTTCAGAGAGGTCAATTGAAAGTGAAAGCTTTTAAAAGTGAAATGAGTGGTAAATGGAGTGCTACATAATTTTTACTTAACAAATCGAAGGTCAAAGTGGTCAGAAATAGTTGGAGTACAAGTTAGAAAGGGGAGTGTTTGGATGGAGAGAAACTCCAATGGCCTGTACCTTAATTGCCCAAATTCAGATAAGTGAGTTGCAATCGCTGGCAGTTGACAGTTGCGCCTGCGCAATGGACAAATGGACAACGCCGCACGATTAATGAATCAACATGCCTTTCGGGCGAGTCCATGCGCATTCCACGCTCTAAACCGGTTGTGATTAGGAATATCTTTCCCTACCCCGCATTTCCCGATTTCTTCCGTAATGTATCTGCATTTATGAGTGACATGACGTCGTGCGTCTGTTGGTCATTTGCCATGCGAATGGCAAGCAAATTACTCGCGGCATTTAATTAATATTCCCAAGCAACTTGGTTGAAACTGAACATTCATAGCTAAAACTGCATCGATAAGAAGTTGTTTATGGAGGAAATAAGATACAGGACCGGATTGATGATTGAAACTCAGACGGTATTCAACACATGCGTAACTTGCGAAAGATGGTTTATCGGTTTATGTGGATGGCAACAGCAAAGACCAATATCGCATACTTTTCAAGAAAGTCTGCGAAAGATTTAAAACAATTTCACTTTCGACGCTTGTACGTTTTATTTCCCTTCCACGACACTTGACGTTTTCCAAGTTAATTGAAATCATATTGCCAATTGGCGATTGTCGCCGTTGTCCGCGCCTTTATCGTCCCCTCCTTACGCCTTGTCTTTTGGAGTTTGCGACTGTCTCTCCCCTACATTGTGTTTATCTTTTATGGGCGTTGTTCGGTCGAGTGAAAGTTTCAAATTTCTAAGAAGTACGCCCTGAGATACGTCCGTGAATAGCTCAGCAACAGTTTGGCCGTTAGAAGTAAGTACAAGACACACTAAATGCCCGCAATTTCTGCTACTTAAGTTGCTTCTCAGATGCTGGCCATCAACCACTTCAAAGCAAGCAACAAGTTCCGCCCCGGCATAATTTTCCCACATTAAATATGCACCCGAAGCTGACTTATTTTATGAAGGGAAGGGGTCTGTACAGTGCGTTTCGAAAAGCCCTGACTGTGCTAGGTTACAACTTAGGCGATTGGGGGTACCTTAGTTTAATAAATAAAAAAGAAGTAGTATGTAATCAACTGCCTTTCATATGTATGCTCCTAGCATTTACTGTGGATTCATACGAAATACCTGACCTACACTTTCGGAGCGCACTGTATGCGACTGTGTGCAGCAGATGCATTAAACAAAGCGCAGGCAGTCAGGTCCATTAACCGGTTAATTGCTTCCTGGCCTAATTAGGCACCGGCAGTCACAACAAACTCGGCAGCATGCAAAATGGCAACATCAGATATACCCCACTCGGGCCAGTTTACAGCCCGAGTGCGTCATCTTAACTGTTTTTGCTGGCTGTTGCACTTACATTGGGGTTTCTTATGGCCATTACATGAGCGGTGGCTTAGAGTGGCCAATTGCGGGCCAACCGGATGGCTTCGAGCCACACCTGACCAACGGCGGAAAACTTTTCTCCCATTCGGCAACATTTCACACTTTTTAATTACGCGGGGAGGAGATGATTTCTCTTTTCCTTTGTTTGCTTTTGTTTTCACCTGAGCAAACCTTTTTGAATAATCATAAAATCTATATTACTGCACATTTCAGCTGGAACTTGCGTAAGCAGTTTATGGGGAGAAATCTTTAAATACCATTGCGGTCAAAAAAACATAAAAGTTATGGAAACTTTGTTTTTCCACTAACTACAGAACGAATAAGTGCTCAGGCTCTTATAAGCTGAAAGAGTTCCGATGGTTTGCCCATTTTACTGCTGAAATCGTTTTGATGAAATAAAGTGTATTGATTATCGTGCTCATAATTAATAATTATCCTCCATACATGGTAACTCCTTCAACTGCAATCACTGGCATGAACCATATCATAAATATATATGCCAGATCATCTATAGTCTACCTGTGCGCCGCACCCCACACGATGATCCATGCATACTTAATTAGTTAATTTTCCATAAATTTGTGTGCAGGAGGGTGTGCCCGAATCGTCTGTGAAAATATGCAGTGGGCCACGAATGGGTATTTTGAGTTGACTTCTCACGGCTAGATGTTACTTATAATTCTCAATTCTCATAATTCCCTCTTGAACAAAGGATAAGCAGTAGGTTTGGTTCTGACACCTTAATAACCTTCCTTTTTTTGGGTCCAAAGAATTTTGAAGTGAGTCATTTATAAAAAAATATATTTTGATAAGTCATTTAATTTTTAAACTGTTATATAAACTAGTATGTGGTGTGCATAGCCATGACCTACATGTTGCCGAGCTAAAAATACTCCCGATACCCTCGGGACGCCTCGCAGAAAATATAAACACAAGCATTCATGAATATTTAACAATGAATAGCTTAATTATGCGCACATGCAAAAATGCACAAGTACGGAGCAGAACGCTCCCTTACCCCTCCAAAAGCTGTATATTTGCATGCATTACTCATTCGTTTTTCGAGTCTGAATTGCGTGCTTATTGTGCTAATTACGAGAAATAAATATTTGCAATATGTGTAAGGCAGGAAAGTGAGACAAAAATCACTGAAAATTGTGGAAAAGAAAACGCTTTGCCATAAACGGAAACTATTAATCAACTTTCACTTGTTTTGGCTTATTTGTCGCCTCCTTCCCCTATATCGATGTTGTTGGTCTAGCCGTTGGGTTTGATAATTATGTCGTCGTTTTACCTTTATGCCAGAGCGTTTTTGAGGCCGCCGCTCTTCTTGTGTGTTAATTAATGAAGTTTGCCCATATTGGTCCAAATGTTTGTTTTGTGTCGACCCACGGGTTTTTCTCGTTACCCACTTCGCTTATCGGGCAACAGGTTATTGACTGATTGTAAATATTTGGAGTCTTATCATGATCTGCCTTATCGCTGTGTCTATCTTGATTGCCTCGGCCCTTTATAGAAGCTAGTTAAGCATTTTCAAATGGTAATAGTTCGATTTTAAATATAAATGTTCTTGGGAACTTGATAGCAAGTGAAAGCATCGAAGAAAGGAAAACCTGTACTGCCTAAAGTCGGAAGATTTCGATCACGTTACAAGTCTGTGAACCATGTATTTTGATTCGATTAATAATCCCGACTGGTTTTTTGGTTTATTTTAAAGTCTAGTTAAAAATCTTGTATAATATGAGTTTTTAGGTAAACCTTATGTTTCATCGTTATTAAGTAATCGGTTCCAGTAATTTCGTTAGGAACTTCCGCTGTTGGCATGCGACTTCAAGACCTATTTCTTCGTCTTTTGTTACACCTACGCTGAGTCAGCCGGTCGGTCGCTCACATGTCGTCTAGCAACAATTCAGAGCTCATTAAAAATTGCGTTCAACCCAATTCCATCAACCAATTAAGCGTGGCCCAGCAGCAGAGAAATTCAGCTACAACAATGACAACCTATGTGATTGCGATTTATGCTCCACACATATGCTCAACTTCTCCGGGCTCATCACTCGCTTCCTGCTCAGTTCGGTGGTCAACAAGCCAAGCACCGAACGCAAAAAGGCGTTAAGCAAATAATAACAATAACAGAAACAGCAACAAAGGGAAAAGTCAATAACCACGTTGGTATGCTTTTGAAGCCGTTTGCCGGTTTATTGTTTTCCCTTTTGCTCTCAGGAAATTGTTTTTATATATTTTTCACTAGTGGAGTCACCGTAAAATCTTTGTTGAAAACAAAGTGCCAGCCACAGTTAAGTTTAATGAATTCCAAAAACTTTAAATCAGAAGCCAGAGTAGTGTTTCTCACGAAATACTGTTAACTAATTGATATTTAGGTGATCAAAAATATGTATTTGTTTCAATAGTTTGTAAATGTAAACAAAAGTTCTACAAAAACTTTAAGGTTGTGGTTTTAAACGAACAAGAAGGAACGCCTCGGCTATCAGATACCCGTTACTCAGCTGTCCGGAGAGAAAGGATATGCAGAAATACCAGCAGCAAAGCGAGATTGTAAACCGCCACCTTCCCGAGATATGACAATGTGGGGTCAGACAATTTAGGCGTTATGGTCGTTTGTGGAGGTGTATTGAGCCATATATATATTGACAAAACTAATATATATAATTTCAAATTTGTTTTCTAGCACTAAAACTGAGGCGAAAAATGTATTTAATTTTAATTTTTGGTCGATTTTAAATTAAATGTGTTTTTGTATGTTAATCAGTTTTTCCGGATTATTGGCGCATAAAATATTCCTGAACATGAAAGTCATTTGCTCCAATACTGAGCTTTAGCTATCGTTCTTTGATGCTTATTTAAGAATGCGTATCCCGTTGTCTGACATCAATTAGAAAATTGGAATACGTAATGGGTATCTGATAGTCGCGCACTCGATTACAGCGCTTCTTCTTGTACTGATGTTTTGCTATTTTGTGTCTGGCAAAAATGTCGCAGTCGCAACAAGGCGAACCAAGCCATAAACAGAAAAGAAAGAAGCCCCAGAAGGGCAGATCAAAGGGACCGGCGAAAAAGGGCTAGTAAAACGCAATCGACCGAAAGACAAACAAGACAAGAATGAGTCATATAGTCTGACTAACAGTATTCGAAGAAAACCACTACTTATTAAACAAATATCTTAGGCTTAAATTTATACTTGTATAAGCCAAACTGCAATTGGTTTATGTACAGAGAAAAGTGAGATTTGGTATGCTATATAGGTACTTATTTAGCCCATGAATGTATTGAATATTTAGTTTTTAAAGGGTTATGGCTCCTTTTCTTGATTGCCGATGTAGTACTAGACCTACTGACTGAGTAATTGACAACAATTAAGGCGTTAAGCAAGCGGAGAAAAGAACGGGAAGGAAAGCTTAAGTATAGTTTAAATTTGATTTTTGGCGTCGTTCAAAACATAAAAAAGGTTTTAGGGACTTATGAAACTTTTAAATATATTATAATCCAAATTGTTTTACTTTCAATTATCCCAGAAGATATTAGTTTATTTAAATTTTTACCAACCATTTTTTTGTTGAAAAACTAGCATGATGGAGATTTCAGTTTACAGTTGATTTATTTTCTCCGTACACATTCCGGTTCAGGTGTTTCCTTTGGGGGAACTACGGATTAGCCATTTCCCCACAACGTCTGTATTTAAAGTGTTTTCCAGCCTCTTGCCGTTTCCGCTTGTTTTACAAACCCACTGACCCCGAAATTAATTGAAATAAAAAGAAACACAGGCACACACAGGCCGCACAAAAATTGCACCGGCAACAAGTTTTGCAAACATGAACCCCAGATGCAGGAGGGGGTGTCGCAGGGGGCGCAGATCGTGTGAGGTGGGTCTATTGCCGCGCTGCAGGTGCCAGAGTGACAGCTGCATAAAAAACGAAAAACAGCCAGAGAGGAAAACTTTTAGTTATGCCTAGGCCAGCAGCAATTGTACATGTCCCAGACCCACTTCGTGAGGTCTAGAGCTTCTCAGAAACTTTGCATCTGGGACTGAAAACTCACAGATGCGTCTAAACTGATGGTATCTCTGTGTCATATAATGAGACAGGGCTCATAAGATAAATAAATTTAATGTTCTGTATAACATAATTACCATTAAAGGTTGAAATTCAAATTGATTTGATTGGTGCTTTGTTTCTAATAATTTAGTCAGAAAAAAAACAAAAAATTCAAATGTATATTTAAGAAAAGTTGTAGACACAGCCAGTGCTAATGCTTTTGCCTCTACTGTGTCTGCATCTGTAAAGGTAAATGTATCTGGGTGTTGTATTTGGTTGTCTTCGTACATTCACCTCTTCTGTTGATGGGCTTTGTTTTGCTTTTTGCCAAGTATTGCGGTACTTCTCTTTTGGCCTTCCCTATGTTGGTCTGTCTTTTAACCATCCAGTGACACTTTTATTTTGCTGCCGTTTTCCGACTCTATTTTAATTCGCTTTATTATCTTGTTTCTCGCGATCTGTTCGGCGGCATTTTCCCTCCGAAAACAGCAGCAAGAAATACGAAATACCATCAAATGTCACCTTTTTGTCTTTTTAATAATGTTGTTTGGAAATCGCAGAGTTTGTCTCTTTTCCCTGTTTGAAATCGCCACTCCAATTTTGGTCGGAAAATCTAAGCCGTATGGTAAGATTCTCATTAGGAATGATTTGTTTGTTCCGTGTGTCCACGGTTTCGTATATCTTACTGAGAACTTTGACATGCCTGTGACAAGATAATGCGTTTATTGTTTAGTTGTTTAACGATCAAGAAGTCAGATAAGTGTAATCAAGTGGGAGCTCGCACAGAGCATTATAAAATCCAAAAATCGTATTTTTTACTATTTTGTTTGGTTAAACAAAAATTAGATGGATAAGTGGATGATGGATAAGACACATGAAAAAACTGAATCTGCTGTTGGTAAGCACTTTAAAAAAAATCAGTTAATAGAGAAATGCGATACTCAACCATTTTTCAATGCATTTCGAGGTGCAGGTACACAATATTATTTATAAATCACAATAGACGAGCAAATTAATAGTTATATTCGCTGTATAAATAATTAGTTCGAAGGAATCGTCAAACCCCTCCTCCTTTATAAAAGCATTTCCACCCCTTGCTGACTTGACTGATCAACCATGAAAGCTTATATTGCCTTGGCAACCATTGAAATGCAATTTTGGAAACGGACAACGAAAATACCCGAGCACTTTAACCCTTTTGCTGGTCATGCTTGAATGCAGGGAGGACTCTCTACTTCCACACCTTCGATGAAAACTCTAGAAGCTAGGGTTAGCTGCAGAAAGACACATTTCGATATGCAACTTCCAGAAACGACGCACGCCCTCGCGGAAATTGTGAAAATAGCTTTACATAAACGGCTACCATTCCAAGTCCCCTCCACCTCGAAACTCTACAAAGCGATGGTCTGTAAATCGACAAGTTTCAGTGCACAAACGACGTGTTTCCCCAAGCGGAACCTCTGACGGTTATTAAACTGCCTACATAAGACAAAACAAAAACAAAAAGGGAACAGACCAAAAGAACCCGGGGAAAATAAGGCCAGCAGATAGCAGCAAAGAGTTAAAAGAACTGACTGAGGAAAGGAGGGTTGGAATAGTTTAGTTCAGTCATAGTTCCGCTCTTTGACATCACTTCTCTTCGAAATAGCGCTGCTGAACTCTGAGGGTTTCCTTCCTCCTGTCACAAACCAACAGAAAAACACGCCCTAAATAACGTCTTGGAGTTATTTGTACAAATGCCCTGAAATTTTCTGCTTTGATGAAGTTATTTGTTTAGGGTCGCTGAGCGCAGAAAGCTGGTGTGGGAAAGTCTGGCTAGATATGATCATGTAATGGAACTTTTAATTGGCTTGTAGTGGAACCGGGTGATTTTCATATACTTATGTGGCAGATGACATGTGGCAGGGCGCCCTCCGTTTCCCACTCTCCGGCTATGTTACACCAACCGGCCTCCATCATTTACTCCTGAAAGTACTAACTTTGAACTATCAAGGTATGCGAAAGATAGGTTTATTTACAAACACCTTTGCCAATTTCAAGTTAACTCCCCTTAACATTTTTATTACTATTACCAATTTAACCCAGCATATTTTTAAAACCAATTGACTTTAAAAAAAACAAGTTTTAAGAAGTCCCACAACCTTTTCTTTATTTCTCAAGTAGTGAATATCTTTTCCTTATAACAAATACCAATAATTATTTCAGTAATATACTTTTTCCTATGGATATGCCTAAAAATCTGATTGGTTTTATATTACAATACTCCACGTGTAGAGAATAAGCACTAAAAACTTATTTTGTAAGCACTATAGCTCATCCAGTCAACGTGTTTTATTTCGATTTCCTCATCAGATTTGTAGGTATATTTACAATTTCTTCCTGTATGTAGTTTTTCTGCCCCTCCTGACCAACGAGTGTTTACATTTGGCATCAAAAATTTAATGTTTGCCACATCTGCGCCAACTTTTTACTTTTCGCTTCTGATTCTGCCTTCGTTTACGATGCTTTTCATGGAAGTTGTAAACCCAGAATCTAATTTTATCAAAAATGTATGCTTTATTGTTTACAGATAGTCAGTGCCCAACAAGGCGAAACACAAACTACGTCACACTGGAGTCACAACACGATCAACATTCCCAGAACTGAGACGAGACCTTCCCCCACCCCGAATACAACCTGTACAGTATGTCACACGATAAGAAGATGTTGGATCGCGAGGCAGTTCGTTCAGTGATTCAGCAATGGAATGCCAATCGCTTGGATCTGTTTGCGCTCTCCGAGCCAGACGAGGTGAGTCTGCTGCCAATATCTTTAAGGTACATTGCATTCTAATAACTTTAACCGCAGAACCTGCTCTTCCATGGCGTTATGCGCTTCTACTTCCAAGATGCTGGCCAGAAAGTGGCCACCAAATGTATACGGGTGGCTTCTGATGCCACCGTCACAGATGTCATAGGTAAGCCATGAATCAGATTGAAAGAACTTTTAGAATTCTTAAAAATCGAGATTTAAAATATTATCAGCCATTATCAATATTCTTTGATTGGACTAGAGGATATTTTATTATGTATCAAACATTTGTTTATTTCCATAAGTAACGTTTGACTGGTTCTTTGAATAAAGTTTGTATAATATGACTGTAGATATATTATTATTATTTTCTATAATAAATGCATGCTATATCGAAGTACCCTGCGTAGCTTTTTAGATATTAATTATTTTCTTTAACTTTTCTTAGACACACTCATTGAGAAATTCCGTCCCGATATGCGGATGCTATCCGTGCCCAACTACGCCCTTTACGAAGTGCATGCCAATGGCGAGGAGCGTCGACTGAATGCCGATGAGAAGCCACTGCTCGTGCAGCTCAATTGGCACATAGACGACCGCGAGGGTCGCTTCCTGCTCAAGAACATAGACCAGAAGACCACTGTAAGTACTTACATATTCATTGCACTCTAAATCATGCAACTCTAACTCTATGACCTCTGTGCGTAGCCCATCGAGCAGACCGATCTAAACTTCAAGAGGAAACTCTCGAAACGTGAGAAAAAGGAACAAAAGAAGAAGGAGAAGATGGCGAAGCTGAGCTCCGACCCGCCCGCCTCCAACGGCAGTCATTTGGGCTTGGGCAACGGGGTCGGCGGGTCTTCGGGATCAGCCCTCTTGAACGGCAACGCCGGAGGAGGCGGCGGCGATGGCAGCGATGCCGTGGCCGGGAAACTGTACACGGAACTGCCAGAAACCTCGTTCACACGGTCGATCTCAAACCCGGAGGCCGTGATGCGTCGGCGAAGGCAGCAGAAGCTCGAGAAGAAGCTGCAACAGTTCCGTTCCAGGGATGGTGGTCCGGATACCGGTGGCACCTTGAAGATATACGGCGAGAGTCTGTGCCAGGACGTGCCCTACAAGACGCTGCTGCTTTCTATCCGGGACTGTGCCCAGGCTGTCGTTCGGGAAATGCTCACAAAGTACGGACTGGAGAAGGCCGATCCGCTGCACTACTGCCTGGTTCAGGTGAACGAATCAACTGATTGCCCTACTTAATACCCATGCCGAAATCGTTTATTTGTGTATTTGTAATTCAGCCTAGTCGGCTGCTAAAGCACACTGTGCCACCTAGCGTAAACTATACTTAATTATGTTTATTTGGGCGTCTTTATATGAATATATCTAAACGGTTCTACATCATTATCCTTTAATAAGCCCTATTTTGAATTTGTTCTGACATTGCTTTTTTCCAATGCAGGTCAACAGCGACGGAACAGAATACATACTCGATGACGACGAATGCCCGCTATCGATACTCATGAACCATCCCACGTCGCGAGGTAAGTGCTTCCTATATTGCCTGATTTTCGACCATTTAAAATCAATTTACTCTTGTGGGGGGATACCACTTCATTCATAAATATTCACGCAACGGTCTTGACATAATGCAAGCCTTGTTTTATCAATAACTATGCTCCCTCACTCACTCATAAAACAGACTGGTTGACAGGAACAACTACAATAAAAACTTGACTGTTACTATTTAGTTCATATTTTCAAAGGCGCTGTAGTATGGCTCAGTGTCGACTGGCATTTCTTATCGTCGCTACGGAATTTTTTAAACTGGCGGTGTTGTTTGTATATGAATTTATTTTACAATGTTACAATTCATAAAATTAAAATAAATGTAACCCAAATCCATGTTATTAGTGGAAGCTGTTTGTATTAAACCACACATAGTTTGTAATTTAAATAAATACATACATATATATTTAACTGAAGTGAAAAGAAAAATAAGGAAAAATGAAAGACGATTTTTGTGATAAGCTACGTAAGTTGCCATTTTCCAATAAGGAGTTAAAAGATGGTTTATGTTATTATTATATAGTCTCACAGGCAGAATGTAGGGCGCGCATCAATTATATGTAACAACCTTTATGAAGACTTTTAGTTTTGTTTCACACAGATTAAGGAGCAGTTGATTTTATCATCATAAGCATTCATCTGTGCAAAAGTTACACTGTCATTTTTTTTCTTCCTAAATGTGTGAATTTGAAATTTAAAACAAAAAGAAGGTTCAAAGTTTGAATGTTTTTTTACCGTAAGCCCGCCGTCCTAGACCAGAACCCTTAGCGTATCCATCAACCGCGTTAGCAAGGACAGTGTTCTCAAAAGAAAGGGGTGGATTTTGTATCTTCAAACATTTTCTTCTCGTGATAGCTATTGGTTAGGTTCCACAAACAACTTACTGTATTTCAGAGACGTTTTCATTGGTTTGTTTTCTCCCTTAAAAAGCGCGAGAGAAAGAGAATGTTTGCTCGCCTTGGGCAAACTTCTCTTAGCGTTTTTATTTATTCTCTCTCTCTTTTCCCCTAGTACCATACTTCGGCTTGGTCGTTTTGGGTTTCGCTTTCGATATAATTTCCGTTTTATTTGTCTGGATCTCAATTGCACAGTGGGTGACAAGTAAGAACTAATACAAATAAGTTATATTACCATAAACTTGATAAATAATTAAAAATAAGAAGAATGTGTTTTAAGTTCATTAAAAAATTACTAATTTATTGTGTGTTGGAATTATGCGAGCTTTGAACTTATTTTCCTCTATGCATCGCATTCATTTTATTACATTATTCATGGTCAATATTACAAAACATTCAACCCTAGCAGTTGAAATGATTCGAGAGGCTTTCAAGCGCCTTTTGTGTTGGTGTTTATCAAGTTTTATGGCTCACTTTGAGGTTGTAGGACATAAACTTCAAACTGTTCCGTTGCGTGTCTGATGGGAGTTCCCCGCGGAGTGACTTAACCCATTCCACCCATTTCGATTTGCCTTGGTGTCTCCGGCGAGCGTCAATTTCTCTTCCGTGCGTTCGTCCTGTCAAGGATAATGGGAATACCACTGCGGCCGCATCGTCGGCACTTCCAGCCACCACCTGGTGGGTCAGCAACAGGAATAACGAACCGACCACCTCGAATTCTCCACTCTTGGTCACTTGAACGTTTGCCAATAAGAAGAGCGAATGTGCTTTCTTTATAAACTTAATGCACAGTAAAACATCGAGAATCGTACATTAAGGCAACACTTTAATTTTAATGAAATGGTAATATTGAAAAAAAAAAATTAAAGCAATAAAATTTAAACTTGTAGAAGTTAAAACTTGAAAACTTTGAATCTAATTTTCACGAACAACATAAACCAATAAGGAATCTGTTTAAAACCTGCAAAATTAGTCAGAACTCGAAAAATATTATCTCTCAAGTTATGTAATGGGAAGTATTTTTTCCCGATAGTTACGCTTCTCCTAGAGGCACTCATAATTAAAGTCAAATAGTTTATGCCTAGATAAGTTTGACTGTTTTAGGTTGTGGTTCGTTTCGGCTGTTGATTCATGTTATTCTTGTTTTTCCGAGCTTTGTCAGCGTCCTTAGCAATGTCGATGTACCGCTGGCACAGGAGACAATGGCGGTGGGGCGGGGGAGGATGGTGAGGCGGTGGCGGGATTCCCCACCAACACATATCCCATTGTCCATTATCTACGCCGTGCACTTCACAGTCACACTTCTCCCGAGGACTAACACATGTGCACATACACTTAAAAAAAACGCAATAATTTCAAATTATATTAAAAAAGCTAATTTGAAGAAGACGATTTTCCAATTTCCCTTCCTTACTGATAGAAATATATATGCGTAGGCTTTATAAAAAAAGGTCAATATTTTTGGGTACAATTGTAATGGTTGCCATGATACTGGTGAAAAGGAGGTATTTCAGTTCCTAGTTCTGGACTCACTCAAACCGTGCTGCCGATGCCGATGGCCGACAGAGTTTTCCGACGAAGACCCGAATTCTGTATTTTCCGCATTGTGTTTGGGGCAACAGCGGAGGCATTAGGTTCACATCCAGTGTCAGGTTCAGTCATGAAGTAATGCTGTCCGGGAAAGCACGACGCGGCGCTTTCGGGAGACCCGCGACACATCGCAGTTGAATTCGAGGCGAGAAAAGTTCACCGGCAAAAAGCGGCGGCGGCAACAGTTTTTCCTGAAGATAAAGCGATGGAAGGATGATGGCTGGGCGCCCATCGTGGGGTGCTGTCGCGCCCCTCATCCCACCGCCCACCATGCATACAGAAAATTGTCAAAATTAGAAGCCGTTCAATTGAATTTGCTGTGTAGTAGCAAAGTGATTTTTGCCCAATAACTTTCAACTGCTGTGGATAAGGGAGGTGCATATGCGGTCCAATTAATAGTAGAACCATAAGCTGAGAGAGCGCCGTCTGCAAAATGATGGATTGGGGCATAAGACGTGAGTTATTTTCCCACGGGGATCCACCTATTTATTTATATTTTACCCCGCCGTTAATGAGCGGTGAGCCAGCCAAGTAGCCCAGAGTGCCCTGGAAAGTATGCTACGGAGTCCGTCACCGAAAGTTTATCCTTGAACTTTTTTGTACAAATTTTGTCGCAACTTTTTCGATTTTCGTGTTTGGTCTTTGTGAGTTATTAAGCGGTTGCGGTCTCTGGATTTTTTCGTGTAAATTGAGCTGGCAATTTTCCGGCTCTCAGGAAGCATTCAACTTGATTGTCAGATTGATTGTGTTTGGCATTAAAAGCTTGAGTGCTACAACACTGATGTTCTAATGGGGTGAGTGTCGTTTGAAGTGTTTTATGAACACTTAAAGGGAAGTAGTCTGTGCTGCATGTATGACTTAGACTTTAAAGGACTCCGAATGAATTTTAAAACTGTTTGATAGTTGAAAAGCTTCAGAGCCGTACAAAATTAACAAGTTTTTTTTGTCCCTTTCCCTTTCAACATTATCTTATTCTAACTTAAGTATGACCTTAAGCGACGGTGGGCTATTCTGTGGATAACGAATCAAATCAATGTATAATTACTGGATAATACTCAGCAAAAAAACATACATATATATTAGACATGAATTTCGATTTTTCCCTGACATTAGGTAACATTACACCCCAAATTAAACATTAGAAAAAGAAAATTAATAATCTAATCTAGAAAACTGATTCACTTTAAAATAATTTGCTGGCTTGAATGAATTATGCTTGCCTCTATTTTTTTTAAATATAAATAAATGTAAAATCAAATATTACTCGCTTGTTTACCCTTGCAGAGGCTATAGTGCTTTCAGTCAGAAGTTTGCTTGATCAGCATCACTGTACAAGTCGATCTAGCCATGTCCGTCTGTTCGTCTGTCCGTCTGTTTCTACGCAAACTAGTCTCTCAGATTTAAAGCTATCGGGCTGAAACTTTCCCAAAAGTCTGCTTTCTATTGCAGGTAGTATATAAGACGGAACCAGCCGGATCGGAAAACTATATCTTATAGCTCCCATAGGAACTATCGGGGAAAGAATTTGAAAAAAATAATGCTTTGGTGTTTTTCTAACATATAACCTAATACGCTTGGAAATAAAACTTTTTAATTTTTTTTTGAATTTCGAATTTAATTTAATCAATATCGGACGACTATGTAATATAGCTGTCATAGGAACGATCGGAAAATTGGTGGGAAAATAATATGAAACAAATTATAGCTTTGGGGCTTTTTGACATATTATCTTATTATATAATTTTTTATATTTTGAAGAATTTCGAATTCAATTCAATCTGACTACTCTAACATACATATAGATGTAAAAAATGGTTTGAAAAAAATGAAAAAATTGTTTTTTTTTAATATCACTGAAGTCAGCAACAATCCTTAAAAATTTCACATGGGGTTCGTAAAGTTGATTATTTCTTCAAGGGAACACAAACTTCCTTTTTTGTGTTTTAGCGTAAAATTTGCACAAAATTAAAAGTGATTGTTTATTATAACTTTAACTGTATGATATATTAAAAACTATATTCGGAATTGTAGTCGTGACTGGCAAAAAGTATATGAATATTATTGTAGGGCTAGATTGTTAAATGACGTAGTTAGGGGAAGTCGAAAATGGGAACAGCGAGGCCAAATGCGTTTTCCTAATGACAAGTTCGAGATACCCACCAACCGATTATTAATTTTGGGAATATCTAATGGCTCGATTAGAGCCAAATGGGTCGAAATTTTCGTGCGAATGCATACATTATTCAGGAGAACAGACCAGGGCATCGACCACACTCTGACGATTGCCTTGATGACATTTCCTTTTCGTGCGGCACAAAATTAACGCTACATTTGTTTTTCCAATAAAAAGGAGGAAAATGTCGACAGCAACAATAATCATTTCGAAAAGGACGTAGTAAAGCAATCTCGGTTAGAAAAGGTCAAACCTAATGAAGCTCAAAAAGCTCCTTCGTAGACTTTGGTCCATGACTGCTCATAAATAATGGTACCCCGCCCGCTGACACGAACACCCACTGCACTCCCCCTTTGTCCGATCCCTCCCTCCAGCTGCCTCATAAAGTTTGCAAGATGCAGAGCATAATTTGCTGCCTGAATATTTCTGGGAACTTGGGAGCTGTCGACTTTACTTCTCGCCACGCACCCTGCGACCGAAGCCCGCGAAGTGCAGTTTATTTTAGAGGCGGACGCCGCCGCCAGATTCTGGAAGCCTGAAGGTCATCTCGGCCCTGGGTATTGTCCTTTCCCTTCCACAAGAGTGGGTGGCCTGAAATGCGCTTAGACATTGGGGAAACGTCACTCGAAATTGGGTTAACAATTTGTTCACTTTTTGTTTTATTGCCTCCCTACCCTTTTCGTGAGCTTTTTAAAGTGGAGACTCAATTTCTATCTAAAGTTATTTTTATACCCTTGCATAGGGTATTATTATTTCAGTCAGAAGTTTGCAACGAATTAAAGGTGACATTTCCGACCCCATAAAGTATATATATTCTGGATCAGAATGTCCGTCTGTCCGTCCGTCCGTCCTTTTCTACGCAGACTAGTCTCTCAGTTGGATCCAGCCGGATCGGGCAAATATCTATTATAGCTCCCAAGGATTCCTCTCGGAACAACAAATTTTAAAAAACTTATATTGTAACATATAACCTTTTAAGCTGGGAAACAACTTTTTTTATTTGTTTTGAATTACGAATTTAATTTTATCAAAATCGGGCGACTATATCATATAGCTGTCATGGGAACGATCGAAAAATAAATAAATAAATTGCGAAAAACTATGTCATATATAGATTGTATGTTTGGTTGTGTGTGCACCAATTCAATTCGTAAAGATCGCAGGAGGTGGTAGACCATTACTCTTCCTAATAAACATAGATCAGATATCTTAAGAATACGTTATTGGCTTGTTTGAAAACTTAAATTTATAAGATTTTTCCATGTGGAATAGTCTGTTGGCTTTTCCAATTTCGCTCATAGTTCGACACAGCCCAACAGAATCAATCACCAACAGGCATCCACAGCACGGAGAAGTAATCATCATCATTTACATGATGCCGCCTCTCAATTGCCCCGCCGACTTTTTACTTTTGTCCTGCCATCTGCCCCAGAAGTTGGCAGTTAGTCAGCCAGGCAGACCCAAAGATAACTAAACGAAATTGTCACAATGCGGACCTGAAATGCTAGTGAGCTCTCGGGGCTCTCGAGCGCCAGAGACAAAGGCAGCAGTCAGGACCAGAGACACATGTCACAGCACTTTAACAGAGGAACGCTGGCTCCTTGCCAGGATAAATGTGTATTCGGAATATCGTTCCTCAATTGAATTATTCAGTCTCGTGATTTTACTTTAGGCCCTCCCCAGTGGTCCTGAGGCTCCCACTAAAAGGAAATTGCCTACTTATTTATGAGTCGAAGCGGATTAGGGTCCCGAAACGATGCCAGAACGGAAATTAATGATTTGAGTGTGCCCGGCTGCGGAGCTTGATAGTCGCCAGCCGAGCGTCATAACTGAATGGGAAGCACGTGAATTCCTCAACTAATTGCTGCCATAAATCTGGCAGAGATAGGGGTTGCACCCCATTAAACCCACATCTGCGAAAAACAGGAAGCTCAGGAAAACCTGTTACTTGGCCGGATTACCCTTGCAACTCGCTTTCGCGATCGTTTGATCGTGACATTGCGGACTTCGCGCACTGGGTGTGCCAATAATTCCCAACTAGTACTGGCCAACTCTGCATAGGCTGGGCGGACATTCCGTCACTCGGCCTTCCTTGTCTTGGGGAGCAGAAATGTTCGATGAACGTCTAGTGAGGACATTGCTGCTGACACCAATGATATACCCCCGCTCGCCGGTCGCTCGCGACTGGAGTTCGGAATTTTTGGACCAGGCCCCCTTACTTTATAGGGAGCCGCCTCGTAAATGAATTTGAGCTAAATATAGCAGACTAATAACTTGCTGCATGGAGCATTGCATTATTTATTAACTTTGTGTTTTATTTTAAAGCATTGTTGAAAACACAGCAAACATGCTAGGGCTTGAATAAGATTTCCCATTAAAATCCTAGACATACGTAAAAGTAACGTTTGGTGAATATTCGTGATCTGTGTACTATTAAAATAATGCGCTGGTTGAAATGCAAGCTTAAAGTTCCGCGTCGGTTTTACGGCTCCTGAGTTGGAGTTCACCCATTTCCCAGCCAAGCATCCATTTAGGCAAAAACCAACCCAGGCAGGGAAAGTGGAGGCAAGACAGCGCCAGTTGGCCAACAATAAAGACGTTGACTGTGCAGCAATCGTTAGCCGAAAAGTAGCTTCAAGTATATCTCATGTTTTTATGTGCTCTCAGGCACATATATATCCTTTGTCTTACTCTTGTGTTTTCCCGGTGTGAGTCGGTTGGGCATATTGATTGCCTCAATAAGACAGGGCGGGGAGGGAGATGGTGTTTGGGCCCGATTGATGGAGTGGTTTTTGTGTGGTAATGCGTATGGAAATAAGAGTGGAAATGGGAGGGAAATGATTGACAGGCGTTTGAGGTTTACTCGCTAAAAGCCCATTATTTCTGTTCTGCTCTCGTAACTCGATAGGTATTTCGAAAGTGGAATGTCGTTGACTAGTTGAGGATTCTAGCATGGTATATCAGAAACTTTCATTAAAAATCATAAGTAAGTAAAACAGAGGTGAAACAATTAATTTTTAGAGTACATATCTATAGAGTTTTTTGTTTTGGTGTTACTTTTATTTTATAAAATTTATTTAAGAAAGGTGGGTTTTGTTTCGAGTACTTTGACCAATCGTACCACTCACTAAATTCCACGCAGTGTCTGTGCTGACCGGGTAAGCGGATTCTTCTTGAATTGTAATTAAGTTTAAATACATTTTCGATGACTCAGTGCATCCGCACAAAGCTCTTGAGCTCGCCATTCAAATCAGCTTATCGCACCCAACTGAATCGGACCGCGAGCCACGACCTTGTCCGGTTTTTCAGTCCGGCTCTCCAGCAGAGCAGCGCGGCATCAGAGCATCCGTTGGGTTGGCTGGCCGCATGCCGCTGCTGCATGGCCATCCGAAGGATGTGTGTGCCAGTTCCTTCCTCATGCTGTATCCTGTGTGCAAAGCTGCCACTGCCCCGTTGTTGGTGTGTCATGCAAAGGACCAAAGAGCAAACGCAC
Organism: Drosophila biarmipes; assembly: GCF_025231255.1. NCBI lineage: Eukaryota > Metazoa > Arthropoda > Insecta > Diptera > Drosophilidae > Drosophila > Drosophila biarmipes. The sequence continues at coordinate 4,104,822 of NC_066616.1, read as the reverse complement.
TTAGACACACCAGCCACAGCACCAACGTGCAGCGAGCTCAAGCACTCGCACACCCATTCGCAAGCCCACACACACAGCACACACCCGTTGAAAACATTGTAAACTAAATGTTGTTTTACACACCACTCACTCACCCACACAGTCATAATTTACTCTGCTTGCTTTATGGGCGTTTTAGGGTGTGTGTTTGTAGTTGTACCCAGCAGAACAAGGTTGTATTCGACCCCGAGGAACTAGCAGTAGTTCCGAAAGATACGGTTTATCTTCTGACTGATCACCCCTGGAAAGGTCCCGATCAGAGCACTTGAACTTACACTGAACAACAAAATCGGTAGTACCACTTTTGTACTTAAAGAGAGAGTCAGCCAATCAGCGCGTATTCAGTGTTGAATGTTTTTGTGTGCAATTGAATTTCCTGAAGACCCAGGGTATCCCAAAGCCGACCAACTTAAGCTCTGCGTTCCTATTGGATTTTTTCGTGTCTTATTCATTCATTCACGCACCCAGTCCGACAGTGCGCTAGTCAGCGAAGGACTCGCCTTGGTGGCATTGCTCATTCGCTCAGTGTGCTCTCAGTTATCCTTGCGCGCTGTCAACGCTTTGTTGTGGCGCCCGGCGCCTGGCAGCTGCTGCCCAGTCCTGACTTCCGCCGTGCCCATACGGTTAGTTGGTTAAAAAAATATTATTGGGGAAAATTAATTTAATCTGTGCCTTTTTCGGGCGATTTTCCTCCGCGCGACTCGTTGCGGTTAATCCGAAGTGTCGTGTTGTGCCATGTGTGCGAGTGCCTGCGAGTTGTGTCCTTTCAATTTGATGGCAATTCGTTTAATTTCGCTTTTACGCAGTCTGTCGCACTTTGATTTCAATTTATACTTTGTTGCCGCATTTCCAAGCGCGCAAATTGAATTTTCACACGTAGCTGGCTTTTCCGTTTTGTTTTGCGCTTTTTAGGGGCTAAGAGGCATCCAGCACGGCCATTAATTCACCAGCCAAGACAATGTAATTTTTTAGAAAACCTTCACATCAGTGTAAAGCGTATGCATTCCTGAAGGAAAAAGCAGAAATGTCGGTCCCACTGGCGGTTGCTCAGTTCCCGAGCAAAGGTAGCAGCCCGGCCAAAACAAACAGACAAAAATCAATAAATTTCAGGAGTTATTTACAAAGGCTGGGCGCTCTCTCCCCGCGGTCCGATGTGTGTTGGCCATTGTGGGCCCTAATTTCAATGGTCAGGACAAGGACGCGCTGCACGGCGCAAAAGGACACAGTGTCCTGGCTTGTCTGTCGTCATCAATGGCTGCACACGACGACCGACACAGCGTAACGAATCAACCCGAAAAAGCATTTCCAACCTTATGAAAGTAAAACTCGATTCTGGGGTACCCTTGTTGAAACACCGAGGACTGACAATAAATTAAGGGATATACAATGCAAATTCGTTCACAGAACGCCATTCTATTCAACAAAGGACTTCGAATATATTTCGTATGACATAATGACATAACCAAAACTTTAAATTTAATTTAAAAGGGTTAAAACAACTGTCAATTCTTGTAGTAGTTTTCAAAGAATACCGCTTACAACGAGTTAAAGAACAACTCTCTCTCGCTGTCACGCACAACTGCAAAATCCAATCAAGCTATCAGCTCCTCTCACTTTCCACCTCCATTTCCATCCCCCGGCTTTTCACGGTCCCAGCTCCCCCGCCCCCCGCGCGATGTGATTTCATTCTCGTACTTTTCCCCTCGTATTTCATTTTCCTCGCTTAGAGACGGGTTTTCCTTTGGAAAGACCACGCGCTTCAGCTCGAGTGCAGCAATTATATTTTTATTGTTTCTGTTGCCAAATTGTCTAGCAAAAATGATAGCCGCCTTGGGCCCCACTTGACTTGAATGGCGACTGCGTCCAACGCCAAAGGAGATTGTTTCAGGAGACTTGTGGCTTGACATGCGGGAGGAGAAGCCACCAGATAATTCGAATTTAAGCATCGATTACATTTGCTTTTTCAGGGCCCCTTGAAAAATAAATAGCTTGCTTTGACCACCGACAGGGATTGAAACCTTTGATAAATAAATGTTTTAAATGATATTTAGAGGACTGAAATAGGAACTTTCGCAAATTCTTTGTGACTTACAGAAATAACTTGACAAGCTATGTTTGGCCCTTTTTGAAATATAATAAAATGATCTTAAATGCTCATTTCGACCTTGTTTTAGCGAGGAACATCCTCTACTAACCTGTACAGAATCGTCGTTTTCCTATGTATCTGTCGCAAAATGACCGTTGGTTAAGTGGAGTTTATGTAATAGTTGTTGAGGCTTACACGGGGATTAAACCGCTCCCTGTCGCCCACCCATTCAGTGCGTCCGTTTCTGGTCAGAGCAAGAAAACTTCTTGCATGAGAGGAAAACTTGGCTCATTAAATTTTCATTGTTTTAATTTGCACAACGTGAAAAGCTTCTCCCGCACCCTTTCGTGCGAAAGGGGGTGTGGTTGGGGTGCGGTTCGGTGGCCCGAGTTCCCTATGAGGACGGGCCTGGGCGGAGATGTGGCCCATCGGTTTCTTCGGTTTGCAGAGTCAAAGCCGCCACGTTTTAAGACTAATTTTGCTAATTTGAGAGCTCAGGCTGCTGCTGCTGGTAAAATCAATCTCAGTCAATTAGGCCAAGCCAAGGGACTGTTTTCCCCTCTGCATCTCTGCACAAAAGTTAATTTTTCTAAAAAGTATATTTCCCCATATTACACTTTTAATTAAATTCTTAGGAGTGTCCTGTTCGCTCTCCGGCATGCTCTGCTGCCAAGTTTGAAGCGAAAGTTTCGTTCTCCGCCGCTTGTTCGACTAATTAAAAGCAGGGTAATGGGATGGACTGCACATTAAATACTCTACGAAAGGTACCACGGGGCTTAGATCTCTATCAGTCCCAAGACTTTTCCAGCAAATATTTTAATTTAATTTTAATTTCTATTATACACGTCGAACAGGTTTTCCCCACTTGATACGATTAGGGTATGATACAGCCCAGGGAGGACCTTCTTTCTGATTTATGCTAACCAACCCGAACGGGCCGCAGCCCACTTTCCTCTCTTCTAATCGCTTTGGCCATTAGAGCACAAGCTGCGCTAATAAAAATTAATGCGCCCAGTGCCCGTGGCCCCAGTTTCCTCCTTTCCTGGCACATAGGAATACACAGCTTTGTGGATTGCCTAACGGGCAATGGGCGGGCACCTGGTGCGGATCCTGGCCCAGTCACTCGACTAGTTATGCAATTTCCATGCATTGTTTTTCGCCCTGTAAAATGTGGGAAGCACACTTTCCATCCTTTGTGCTCTGTTGACAATTTATTCGCACTTATGCACGTCCATACAGCCTCACACAAGGACAGTTGGAGGCTTCACACATGATCCCGGCACGTTGTTGGCCGAATCAATTTCATGGCTCGTTCGTCTAGGTCCAGCCCCAGCCCCCACCCCTCTCCCCATCTCACCATTCACCCGTCCACCCACCACCCACTGGCCAGTCCCCCTCCCCCCTTTTTGATGGCTTTTGCAATTTGCTCGTTTTCTTGTGTCAACAATGGTGGCGGCGGTGAGTGCTGAGCGCTGGGTGCCGGGTGGAGGTGGGGCTGCTACCTTTGCTCCGGCCAAGCTGTTGACCAAGTAGGAACAATTAAAATGATTTTTCTGGCATCCGTTTGGCACTGCACTTTATCAGTGTGCCCCCTTTGCTGCTTTCCAAATGTCAACTGCCAAGGACGAATTGTTGTTTGCCCGCACTTGCTGGTATTAAAGGCGCAAGTGCACTTGTGAAAATAGTTTACTTAAGCCAGTAGTAATTACATTTTATTTCAATTTTTCACAAAATGAATGCATTGAAAAGAGATAGGATTAGGAGTATTTACATTTCGCTTAATTTACATTCATTGGAAAGAGATAGGACTAGGCATATCTTAATTTTAATTAATTTACCCTCGTGGAAAAGAGATGGGAATAGGAATATGTTAACTTTAGTTAAGATTAGGATTTTAAGAACAAACGCATATTTTTATTTTTCACTCAAAATAGACCTTGGAAACGAATCCGTGTTCAAAGCTGCACCTTTTTTGTGTGTGTGCTGAAAAGAGCTGGCTATAAGTCCTTTTTCTATATGCATGCCAAATGAGAGGCACTACTCCGACTGCCAGTCGTGCAACCTGTCTACCAGTGTCGAACTTGTCCATTTACTGATTGATTTACAATTGTACCTTCGCGCGTGCAGGGTTTAGTCATAAATTACCTGGTCTGGTGAACACCATTATTGGGAGCTGTCGTTGGCAGTTAGGAAAGAAAGTTGCCTCTTACAATGTGGTTTTAGCATTGTAAGCTACACTTGAATTTATAAAAGTATACAAGTATTATTAGGAGCTTTATTCTTCGAGATTCATTATTAATTGGACAAAATGAGTAATTTTCATGAACTGTGAATTTTATTAATATGTTTAAAATAAGGAAAGTACATTTTGAAGACAGAAATTCCCCGAGGCAAGTCAGCTTAACGGCGAATTCCAGGGCGAAATGACATCTTGAGTTTGTGTTAGTCAACCCCTTCATAATCTCCGATCAAGTTCATCGGCTGACTTTGCCCCCAACTATCCTACGGCTCAACTCTAAACAAGTTGCAATCCAAACAAGGGGATTATTCAGTCATCCCATTCAAGGCCTCTCGAGATCAAGTATATGAAGCGTGTTCGTGTTTTTGGCTTCGTTTCCTTAAGCTCCGGCTGCCTTTTTGTTTGCCTTCTGTTTGGTGGCACCCCACATTTTTGAGTTGATTATTTTGTGAGCGCCCAGAAAGTTGTCGGAAAAGTTTTATTAGACGGCTCCAGAAGAGGCGAAAACGAGCTCCGGACCTTTAAGCCATGTGTGTAAGCCACATATTAATAATAGGTCCGTACCAACAACGCCGGAAAGTACACAGAAATACAGATGTGGTTCTTTTGGTTTCGCAAAGAAGGTATTATACAAAAGCAATACAATTCATTTGGTTTTACGTTCCTTACCAATTGTCGTTCTTGTAGTCGTTGTTTGAATTCCTTTTTTGCTCTTGCTTGTTGTAAAAGTTTTAAATTGAAAGCATGGCTAGATTTCCCCGGAGTTTCCGCCCCGTTGCCACATTGCCTGTGCCACTCCCCTTCCTTCCTAATAAGTCGCACAAGCCACGCCCATGTCATGCCTTATTTAGCCTGCATTGCCCAAATGCCTTTGGCACATGCCACGTCTGGGTTGCATCTTGCCATCAACTGCTGCAATTTGCCCCAAAACCAGGGGCAGAAGTGGGGAGGTCGCAGTCGGGGCAGGATGGTGCTGCTGCTGTAACTGCCATCACATTTTGCATGCTTCGTTAAGCATTCTGTACAATAAACAACGGCAGCAGCAGCTTCCCCAAAGATGGGGGTACGCTGAGAGACCTGGAAAGCATATGATGGTAAACCAATTGATACTTGGCAATGCTTGATCCTAAAATAACATTACCGTTTCGCTTTTTGAACAGCATTCTTAAAAAAGATGACCACAATAATAAACGAAATATTATAGGTGAGGAAATGAAGAGAATTTTGTGAGACAATAATATTTCTTAGCTATTTATTATGCTGGATTCATTTATTCCAAAGGTAGTTTGAATTATTCTCTTTTGTTCTTTAACCAGATAACTCACTAGATCTTCGTTAGCTCACAAACATACGCAGCTACATGACTGTACTAAATTCCGGAATGCATGGGAGTGAATGCCGTCCATTGGTTGTTGCAGTTGTCGTCCATGAAAAGTTTCGGAATGTAGTATATACATTTTCATATCGAGAACCAGCCAGCGAGAACTTGCCACTGAACTGTCCGCCGGTCTGCCAGTCAGTCAGTCGGTTCAGTCTGGCCACAGTCAAAGTCTCTGGATATATATTTTCCCTCGCGATTGTTTTTCGCTGGCTCGCAAAGCGAACATCTAATATCGAGTCTGAAATTGATGATGCAGCCCGAATTGGGTTTCATTTTCGGAAATTCAGTTTTGCCTTTGTTATTTCCGACGTGAACTGATGCGATGAGATTGCAGTGAGCGTTTGGAGGTTTTAACACTAACGGGGGCTATATTGGACATAGGATAGCTGCGCACTACATTTGACTCAGGGATCTTTTACAGTAAGCTGAAAAATTAAATCTCTGATCGAATCTCGAGCTTAGGTGGAGTTATAAAATTATAGCGTAATTATCATCATCATCACCTGTTCCTATATGAGTATCTTTTTTAGTTGGGAAGTATATTTGAACCAAACATTAAACTGGCTAATACTTATCTTTAAACTGCAGTCTTAGTCTGGGTATCCCAATAAATGTGGCCACGACTGTCATGCCCGTCATCATCCATTTGAGTGGCAGAGATTTAAAAATTTGCCTCACTCAGCCCAAACTGCACTTCCCAGCGAGACACAAAAGACAAAAGGCGGCTTAAAAGGCTGCGGTTGCATTTTGCCTATCTTTTTCAGTTTATTTACTTACATTCAATATTTACATTCAATTTATAATCATGAACATCACAAGTAAATTTATCAATGACTAAGCTCGAGCTCGAACTGATCTATTTTTTTGTGTGCCTTGCAGGCTCCATCATGTTCCATGTGCGGAGACGACCAGCGGACTCACAGCCCCGGAGACGAAAGAAAAAGCCCCTGGGGGCGTCCAACGGGGCCAACCACATATCCGGCGACCGCGAGGGTCCCGTGCTGGTGGAGGTGACCCACAGCGGCGATGGCGGGAGACGGATCAAGTTGGGCAGCGATCCCGTGGAGGTGGGATCGGCGAACACGAACTGCCTGCAGCTCTTCGGACCCTCGATCCAGGCGAGGCACTGCCTCATCTCGCTGTTGGAGGGAGTGTGCACGGTGACCCCGCTGCACACCGATGCCCTGACCTTCGTCAACGGCCATCACATCAGTCAGCCGACCATTCTGCATGTAAGTCATGAAAGGGACAAAACATTAGTTAGTCTGCCCAAGAGTACAGACTAGAAAAGTTCCCATCCTAGATAAGTAAAGGAATGTTAAATATTTTAATTTCAAGACAATGTGCTAAAGGCTAAAATTTAAATATGAGTTTTCACGTCCAGATCGGGTTAAAGAGTTTTTTGTCTATACATTACAGACATTTAAACGATTTTAAACTTTTGTAAATTACATTTCTTTAATGCACAATATCCTTATTACCAGCTGTATAACCTAAGTAGATCTGTGCCGTTTTAGGGGTGACCTCTTACATATCCCATCCATTAACTAATTGCGCGTAATTCGTTTTAATTAGTTGAATTTTCGTGCTCGTCACCCGAGGCGTATGCTTAATTTGACGGCAGCAGGCAATGCTGCGAGGAAAAGTTTTGCCAACCTTGACCCGCTTGAAGTTTAAAGGCTTTAAAAGCCGCCGAGTTCCATTCGGCTGTTACTGCTTTCTTACACTTGTGCACTTTCGGGGCTCCGACTGTCTGAGAAGGTTCAAGCCAATAATCGTGCCGGCTTAGTCGAGCGTTTAGGGGACAACTTTCGAATGGAACCAGCTGAAGATAAATGAGCATTGGCATTGATTTCTTCCTTCCTTAAAGTTTAAAATGCGTCAAATGCTTTAGTGTGGAAGGGGCAAAACACTTGAATTTCACAAGGGCTTTGCATTACTAATTACTAATAATTCGAAATCATTTTAAATGCGAGGTATGAAGAAGCCTTAGTTATAAAATTAAATTTTTTTAAATGAAATCTACACTTTGTACTGTGATTGCCAGAACTTCGAAACACACATTGCCGAACTCAAGCCGCATCGAATGGGACTTTTCAATTCCCAGTCATTTGCACTTCAAGTTCACTATCTGGTCTGAGTTTGAGTTGGAAAGGCAATAAAACCGCAGATACCAGTGTGCCAGGGTGAACAGTGCACAGTGTACACATCCCACAAGCTTAGAGTCGCCGCTGATTTATCTTTTGTTTTGACAACTTTTCGACATACAACGGAAACGAAACAAAACGAGAGCGACAACTGGGAAATGAATCAAATTGGCTTTCGGCGTTCTCACGCATTAGCGGAAAAGTCAAAGGGAATACCTAAAAAAACAGCAAGTGCGTTCTTTTCGTTGTTGTTGACTTTCCGCTTGATAAATTTGGAACCAAATAAACAGAGAAAACTTCGGCTTTCCCCTATCTTTTGCCAAATACCGAAGCGGAGATAAGCTCCCAGCTCGGAAATAACCTCAAACAGTCTTTTGGGAATGCTCCAGGAAAACAGAAGGAGGAACGTGAATTTTTTAACTCAAGGAAAACATATTTCTTTTTTATTTTCTTTGATTGGCTTTGTTAGCTCCGCTTTGTTATGCCCTGGAATTAATTTGGCAAATTGGGGTTAGCTGCGGTTCGATGAACCTGAACAAAAAGTAATGCAAATCGAGTTCTCTCTTTGGGCCGTCTGTGTCGAAGATTAGTTCGCCAAGCTAATCAGCATTAGGGGGACACAAACAAGCAGAAAGCGATAGCAGCTACAAAAACATAAAAAATTAACACAGGTCCATTCGAATTTCCCCCCAAAGAGGGGCGTCTCTGTTTGCCAGCCTCGATTTCAAAACGCCCCGAAAATTTTCCAATCGCTGACTCAGTGCCCCGGAATCTGTCAGTCGGTGTGCTTCACTCTTCCTTCGCGCTGTAAATATTCCAGTAATAGCCGACTTAATTACAATTATTACATCACTTGGATGGCTGCTAGCACATTAACCCTCGTCACATCGGCCTGCAAATTTAATTAACTCATATGTGCTCGCATTGCCCTCCCCAGAACGGATCGGTTGTGATGTTCGGACGGGTGGCCTCTTACCGCTTCCTGGACTCTCCCACGGACGGACGCTACAATCTGGCTCTGTCGCAGTCCCAACTGGACTCGGCGTGTCTCTACGAAAGGTGAGTAATCCGGGAGATTGAAGTGGGTCCTGATTCTAGCGCCAACTTTTATGCTACGCTGCGCTTAATCTGCCAAATGCTTTGTCAGCTAGTGATGTGCAGTTTTTTATTTTGCAATTTCTTCCAATTAATACTGATTGAGTTTGATAAGTCATAGTAAATTAATTTAATTGAAGAGATTATTTTGCAGAAATATTTTTCATTTGCTGATAGATTAAGCATAGGCATACACATTGCCGTATATTAAGTCATAGGCTATTCTACAGATTTAATTTAATACTTACTTATATTTTTTGTGCAAAGTCTTTGTCAAAAATGTATTAATAATCAAATGTTTTATATCGATTTGTACAAAATTCCGTTTGCAATTAACAGAAGGCAATTAAAACATAAAGAAGTTGTATTCCAGCGAAATATAGCAGAAATAACATTTTTCTATTTGCCATTCTGAACGGCCGAACCCACTTTCCTGACTGAAGGTCAGACTTACGTATTCTCTTTATGAATGGCCTAGCCAATGCACGAGCTAAAAATTTCCATCTTTAGCTGCCAGCAGTTGTATATTTAAGCCAATTTAATTTGCGCTAGGTGAGACATTTGCAATGTTGGAAATTTATTCGAGGGTTTTTCTAGTCGTATGCTGCGCATATACTTATATTCATGTGTTTTTTGTTTTATTTACACGCCTTATTGTACTGTTCGTTTATGTTTCGTTACGTGTTGTTTGTTTTTATTGTTTGTGTAAAACATTAATCTCATGCACTCACCAAACCGAAAAAATTACCAACAAAAATGCAAAACAATTTGCACAAACACACACTCTCACCTGAATCCCCACCAACAATCGACCCAACGATGCAAATACTTCATGGACTTTGGCAGCAGGTCCCCCACGTCCCCCGGATCCTGGAACGATGAGGACGGAGCTCTGAGTTCGGTGGGTATTTAAACGAAACGCTATGCTATACTCTTCTACTATTTTTGCGAATTTTTATCAACACATCGTAGACGCACAAAAGTGACTACGAACACCACCAGCAATCGAACCAATCCAGTGCCTATCACAACAACAATAACTCCAGTGATCACCCCCTGAGCAGCACGCTAAGGGATGTGGTGGACAGCAAGGCTGGGCAGGATCAGGCGGCCACTCCCGGGAACTACGATGGCCAAAGCCTTGAAGGTAATCTGGAGAACGAGACCAAGTCGATTTCCAGCATGAAGTCAGGTGGTTCCAACAGCCAGGATCGGTAAGACTCGAATTCGATGCCATGTACTTACAGATTATTCAAAATTCTTCCTTCGGAATAAACAGGAAAGCCAACACAATTTCCATACACAACCATAAAGCAATCAAATAATGCATTATTGTATTCATCCACCGTCTGATTAACTTTTAATTTTGTTCAATATTTTGTGTGCGCTTTAAACTTATGCAACTGTTTTCCTTTCCATTTGCAATGTCACAGCTGCTTATCGTATTTATAAATTGAATTGTTTTTGTTGTACCGTGTACTAATCGATTAACCCTCTTCGATATGTAGGTCACCCAAAATGGCCGGATCTGGCATTTTGGCCGGAGGTGGCAGTGGTTCCGGCGACGCTCAAGGACAGGAACCCATCCTGCCGGCTGTCCTGGAGTTCCCCGAAACTCACCAGGAACTCTTTCTGCGTCACATTATCAGTGAGCTGGACGTGAACGTTCCGCACTTTAAGCTGGCACCTGTCTACTCGCTTTATCTGTGTGCCAGGTGTGTAATTCATTACGGGGCACCAATGTGATTGGGGGGAGCATGATAAAAGGCTGGGACTGCGCTTGTTTGGCTTTAATTGTTGTTTGGATGTATCGTTGTCCCCTTACTTAATTAGAATAACATCGCCTGGAAAGCCTTCCGAATACAACATGGCAGTTGGGAAACCAAACATTTTCCAATTAGGAAAGAATATCGATCAATGATAAACACAATGATAACCAATCAATTAAAAGACATAAAAACCCCTTAATAGAATTTTCTAACCACCGAAATTGACCCTACGAATTAGATCTTACAAATCCTTATTTAATTAAAACACCCGTACAGAACCTAAGAATAACAAGATAATTGCTTTGAATAACATTATTAATCCGTTTGTAAATCAATTTGATGCGGTTAAATACTGTTTTACTTATCTATCAATTAAAAGTTGACTGACTACTTCAATTAATCTAAATATATTTAAGCATCTAACCATAAGTTAGATGTGAAAGATAACCTTACCTCCTTGACCCCCGCCGCCATTGGCTTACAGCATGTGGGTCAAATTTCAAAGGCAATCTGTCCTTCGATGAATCCATTTATATTTCAATTCCAAAATCAGAGCTTCACTTAGCAAGACCCCACGGACATGAACAAATTACAGCTGGACCGAGGCCAGCTAATACCATCTGACACATGTCCACACATAGAGTGGAGCGACATGCTCCAGAGGGCAGTAGATCCTCATCCTCTTGCCCCTTCAACAGGAGCGACCCAAGCACCAGCCAGTATCAACAATTCATTATCAATTATGATGATTTATCTTGGCTGCTGACCCAATTTGTGAGCTATTAATATTAATGTGTTCTGACAGCGGGATGTTGGGGAAATGGCAAAAGGGAAATGGCCAGGCTGAAACAGCAGGAGCACGAAACCGGTCATCCAATTGGGGGAAAAGGGACATTTGACGAGCGTGAAAATCAATAGATGCGACTGGTGTTACAGGTCTATTTAACACAGACTGATAAAAGTGAAATAAACTTATCCGTAGGTATCGAGCGTCCACCCACTACCGCCCAGAGTTGCAGCCCACGGAGCGCGCCCACAAGCTGACCATGTTCCTGCACCACGTGGCCAATCTGGTCTACAGCGTAGTCCAGGAGCAGTACACGGATCCGCGAATCCTTGCTTTTTGGATGGCCAACAGCTCGGAGTTCCTGCACTTCCTGAAATCCGACCGTCACATCAGCGCCTTCAGCGTTCAGGCTCAAGAGGTTTTGGCCGAGGCAGTGCAGACCGCTTTCCGCAACCTGGTCAACTGCTTCCGTCTGGAACTCTCCCAAACCCTCAACCAGTTTCTCTCGGAGAACATCGACCACGATTCTGCGGCAGGTCTCGTGCTGACCGTCTTGGGATCGGCGATGGCTCTGCTTAGGAGATGTCGCGTTAATGCAGCACTTACAATCCAGTTGTTCTCCCAGCTGTTCCACTACATCAATGTCATATGTTTCAATACGGTGAGCGGCCTAAAACGGCCAGGTCTTAAACACTCAGAGATGCCAATTAATGTCTTTTTGTTTTGTGTATAAGAGGGATTATTTAGTTCTCGATTTGCAGCCTATATTCTTCATAAAAATAACTTTCTCACTATTCTAAAATATTGAAATAGTAATTAAAATCATTGTGGCGGTGTTTCCTAAGTCGACTTACACGTTCCAGCTATTAAACTTTAACTGATTAGTGTTGATGAAATATTATGATTTATGTTGTCTTAACTTCAATCAAGACCTGAAAACTGAAGTTCAAAAGAAAGGATTACACACAAGAACAATTTAAAAAATTAAATTAAATTAGATAATTATACTTTAAACTCTCTTACTTGTTCAATTAAGATTTTGTTATTGGGAAATCGTTTTTTTTTCTACGTTTGAATACCCACTAAACATTATAAAAAATTTATGAAATATAGTTGGCACCTCTGGTTTATTTATTCTTCCACATCCACTAATTTCGTTGTTTCACCTTTACCAGATTGTAGCAAACTCTCACATGTGCACAGCTGACTGGGGCAAGGTGATGACGGAACGACTGCAGCTACTGGAGCTGTGGGCAGAACGGCAAGGGTTGGAACTGGCGGCTGACTGCCACCTGGCCAAGATTAACCAGTGCGCGCAGTTCTTGCAAGCACCCAAATCTTCCGTAGAGGAGATTCAACAGTTGGCTTGCTCCTGCTTCCGTTTGAACTCCCTGCAGATGGCTGCGTTGCTGCAGCAGGAGAAGCTGCCGCGCAACCTGGTAGATACGGCCATTAGGATGGCTGAGTCCGTGGCCGACGAGCTGACCCGTGCCGATGGACGAGAGGTGCGCTTGGAAGAGTCACCTGAGCTGCACTTGGCACTGCTGCTCCCCGACGACGGATTCAGCTGCGACGTTGTGCGAGGCATACCAACAGGTCTGGTCGACTTTCTCAACCCTCTCCAGCAGCAAGGAATGTGTCGTCTGGCGGCACAGCCCACCTCGATTGGCCTTTGGACCGTCTATATGCACCAATTTAACGTGAGTCACTTGGTCACTACTTGGTGTTTTGGGACCCTTGTAAATCATCGTTTATATCCATTGCAGGCCCGTAGCTCTAGTGCCATGTCGAACAAGCTGCCACAACCTGAGTTGCAGCTGATCAAGCTGCACAAGAATAGCAACGGCATGGGCTTGTCCATCGTGGCAGCCAAGGGAGCTGGCCAGGAGAAGCTGGGTATCTACATCAAGAGTGTCGTTCCTGGCGGTGCGGCAGATGCAGACGGACGCCTGCAAGCTGGCGATCAGCTGCTTCGCGTAGATGGCCAGAGTCTGATTGGTATCACCCAAGAGAGGTACGAATATTGAGCAAATTTCCTAGAATACCTTCGGTTATTTCCAAATGTCTTCTCAGGGCTGCGGACTACCTGGTGCGGACGGGTCCGGTGGTCAGTTTGGAGGTGGCCAAGCAGGGAGCCATCTACCATGGGCTGGCCACGCTACTGCAGCAGCCCAGCCCGGTCATCCAGCGTGGTGAGTAGCTCCCAAGGGAGTGCATTATTAGACACACAATTCAAAACAAAACACACACATTAGAGCGACTCCAGGTGCTGGGTAGGACGCTAAGAACACTCAACTCACTCAGTCATCCAAGATACTTACCCACTACTCTACTCTACCGTACTCACGTTGTGTAAGCTAACCAAGTAACCAACCCATCCCCCATGCTGCTCCACTCGAAACGCTAGAAGCTTCCCCCAGCAACTTTCTCCATCATCTGAATCCTGGCCAGCAGCGTCGCCACTCCTCGTTTCAACAGCAAGCTCGTTACTACAGCAATTCGATCTCGGACGACAGTCTCAATCGCAGTCGTCGTGAATCCTTTGCCTGCATGCGCACTTCCTCCCCGCCGGTGAGACGTCTAAGTGCCTCCTGTCTGCAGGAAGAACTGTGTGCCCTGGGCCACCAGTTGCACATTGATCCGAGGTACCGGGACACGAGACCCATTGCGCGATCTGCCAGCAGCTTGTATTTAGGAAACGATCAGGGTGCCTACTATCACCCGCCGCCGATGGCTCCCTCTGTTACCCACTTTAGTCCCATGAGGCCACTAAGAAGAACTCCACCGCCTTCTATCTTTATCGAGGAGTACCAGGATGAGCCGGCCAAGGACTCGCAGGAATCGTTTGGGAACTTTGCCGCCTACAGCGATGCTCACCAGCCGCTGAACGAAGAGGGGATTGCGTCCGTGGCCCACTCAGATGAGATTCCCTTTATAGATGACGAAGAGGAGGAGAAACAGCAATCCCATCGACCATGCATGTCCACTTCCGGTTGCTCGTCCATCGTAAAAAGGAACCCTGTAGCGGGATATCGAAAAACCGTCAGTTTTGATCTAGAGCAAACAGTAGAAACTGAGCCAGGAGCCACTGGAATCGACAGAAAGTACCATACCCACGATGCGATCAGTCACTTTGCAGCCAGTGCCTCCTCCACGGAATCCCTGATGGCAGAGCAATCGGAAAGGATTCCGCTAATACAGAAGATTCGCAGGGAGTTGAATAGCAAGAGGGCAACTAATTGCTCCGCGGATGGCTTCAGTTCCGGCGGTTCCGGGTCCAACAGCCAGCGTTCATCCAGCGAATCCATCGAGCGCATGCCGCTGCTCCGGCAGAATCAGTCACCTTGTCACCGGCAACTCAACACCCAGCGCTCGCACAAAAGGTCAGGAGTCGCTACGGGTGCCCCAATTGTCAGCATCCAAGTTCCTAGTGTGTGTGAAATCGAAAGTTCCTCCACCCGTTCTCCTACTGTAAATACAAGCAATCGATATTGTGCCAGCACCCCCTTAAAATCCAAAACCACTCCCAGCACCTTGCAAGCAAACAGCCGAAGAGCAAGTAGCCAGGTGAACCTCAGTCCCCGCTTTTTGTTGCCCCTGGGTCAGGGCAAAGTCCGCGAGATGGCCGACTACTTCAATGCCAATAAGAACTTCCCGCCCAGCATTAATAAGTCCCGTTCCACCTCTGCACTGGATGATCCCGGCAGCAAGCCATGTTCCAAACTCTCCCAGGCTGAGCAGGGCCTCATCCTCAAGCAGCTGAAGGAGTGGAGTCTGTACGGCAGTGCGGGCAAGGATTACGATGAAGCGGAAAAGCTCGGCGATAATGCAAGCTGCGATTGGCCCTGCTGCGGTCATTGTCGCAGCAAGAACACCGAGCAAGAGCAACATCAAGGGAAGCAGCGGCCACATCAGCAGCAGGTAGTTGCCACCTTCAAATGCTACGACAGTTGCCAGGACGATAAGGCGGAATTATCCCGATATGCCAGCTGCCGGCAAAGTGTCATGTGCAGCAATCGGCAGGCCCACAGTGTGCGGCAAGTGAAGCGCAACAAACAGCAAAAGCATGTGCAACTTAAGGCTAGGCCAGGCCCACATCCTCGCCATCACCATCATCATCATCACTGTCGCAAGCAGACACGCCCACGCCCTCGGGCGCCGTCCTCACCGCCCTCCACGGCCAAATTGCTGCTCTCCCTGGCCACTAGTAGTAGCAGCAACACCAAGCGGAGGAGCAGCAGCTGCACCAGCCATATGCGAAATTCAAAGAGCTGTGCGAATTGCGGAGATGCCACTGATGATTGCCACTCCTGCAGCTGCAGCTGCAGCGAAGTCGAGTCCTGCTCTTCGGCCGGCGAATCCTCCACCAGCTGCTGTGCTGCTCACTGCGAAGTGCTCGAAATTCGTGTCCATTCCACTGGGGGTGATAATGATGACGATGAGGGTGGTGCAAGTGCTGTTGGAGGCGGCGTGGTGGAAACGCCATTGCCCAGCTCAACAAGACCGGCATCGACAACAGTGTGTCCGACACACAGATGACAACCCCACCAAGCTGCACCGAGGTTCATGTTGTTTTCCTCGTTGTTTTACTTATTAGCCTTTGGTTTTGCCTGTTATAAATAGATTTGCTTATTTGTTTAGTTCATCACTTGAGCTGTTGGTTGATCTTCCTTTCTTGGTTGTTATTATAGTCGATTAGGCTTTTTAGTATAGTATTTCCCTGCCGGATTTTAAGATTTAAAATTTTTTCTTTGCATCCTCATTTCTTTCTTAAGAAGTTTGTTGAACAAATTATAGGTTTCTTAGCGTTTGAACTGATCTTTGAATTTTTTTAATGTAATCGCATATTAGTACATTTCAACATATTTTAATAAATTTTATAGGGTTCACGAACCGACATAATTTTATTCCTTGGTTGAGTAGACGCGATGGCATTTGTTTGTGAAAAAAATGATAAATATTAAAGTGTAAAAAAATGTTATTTACGGTCTAAGTTAAGATAGCATATCAAAAATGACCATATAGAAGACTTATGCGATTATTTATTTGTGACCATCATTGAAGATATACGCAAAGAGGTGATTTGGTAATATTTTATTAAAAACACTTCAAGTACCAGTACTGTTGGCGAATTTGCTTAATGCGAAATAAAAGGATGTTAGGTGTGCTCAAAATGTTCGTAGGCCTGTGCTATTGAACTTTTGTACTATTTAATTTTCGGGTGATTTTAATGCACTTTGATGCTACATAATTAATTTATTGCAGCGGCGTTGACCTTTTCAATTATTGAACCTTACACGTTTTTCTTTGAATTAAATGTATATTTGTGTATATGGAACGAGTATTGGCAAATGTTTTTTGATGGCTCCATGTCTATTATTCATGTGTGTAAAGTTTATAGTTTCATTCCCCATTTGAATTTTTTCGTTTGTTGTAGATGTGTAATTAGACGTTGTTTGCATATATTAATATTATACTAATCACATTTTGCATTCTCACACTGAAAGGAAATTACTAAAATGTCAAACTGTCTATCCGTCTTTTTTTCTCCCCCTCCATGCGCACCAATCAACCTCACTTACACCACCAACTCTTAAATCCCAAACCATGCACTCAAATCGCTGACGTTGATGATGATGATGTTGCTGGGAACTGGAAAACCACAGGTAATCGACGTATGTCCGAACGCGATCTGACGCGGATGGGCGGCGCCGAGTCGACCAAATCCCTGGGTCCACTGATAGCCAACGGTCATCCGAATCACAGCCTCAGTCTTAGCCAAAACCTGAACAACAGCCACAACAACACCATAGGCAATAGCAACAGTAGTAGCATCATCAATCCCCTAGCCGCACACCTGCCCAACAGCAAGTCGGTGCCGGCTCTGCATCACCACACGGGATCGGGTACCATATGTAAGTGAACAGCACACCCCTCATCCCTTATCCCTCCCCCAACCACCGGAATCGGAGCACAATCCAATCGACTTGTAAGCCAGAGACTAATTCATTTTTCTCTTCCCCGAATGCATGTCGTTTTCAACACAGCCCTGGCCAATTCCAAGTCACGCAGCACGCACAGTTTGCATAACAATACGTCGGCCATGGGAGGAATCGTGGGAGCGGCAGGAGTCGGAGGGGTCGGAGGGGCCGGAGCCGGAATGCTGGGTCAGCCAAACGGCAGCCACAACAATGCAAATGGAAACGGCAACGGCAACGAGCAGGGTTTCTATCAGAATCTCAGCGTTTATCGGGCACAAAATCAAAGCCAGCCGATTCTGAACGAGAGGTAATTTATTGATCACATACTCGTATATGCGGGTTACGGGAATTTTTGTCTTTTAAAGGAGTATTTGATCGTAATATCAAAATGTGGGTAGGTAAAAGTAGTATAATATAATTTAAATGTGTTTTGCAAACCATTTTAATGTCTTCTGCTAGAGCTCCGACCGGTGCTGTTATTTATTTTGCACATATACCCACTTTAAAATGTCATTTGAAATTCAGTTGTGTTCAGCTTACCACTAAAACCATTCTCGCTGGAATTGTTTGAATTACTTTGGTTGTTAATGTGTTTTTGATTGGTTTGTTCTGTATATGTTAGGTCCGAAAAATCATTACGCGGCGAAAAATAACCGAAATTAGAATGTTTATTCTGAATTGGGGTACGATAAAGATTTAAAATTAATAGATGTGAGATGTATAAAAGGAAGGAGCAAAAGAATTTTTAACAGACTTCGTTCTAATTAATTTCACCAAATTGTAATAAAATAAAAAAATTTATCGGAGATGTTTTTAATTTTTTCATAATTTTTTGTCAATCCCAGAGCCAGCTTTGAATAAACCAGAAACGCAGTAATGTTTAAGTTTAAACTTATTGAGAATCCTGATCATCGGAATCTCACACTTCAAAGGAACCACGAGTGACATTAATAATGAACAACAAAACCAAGGGTGTTGTCGAGGTCAGGCATAGTGTGTGGGTGTAACCACAGAAAGGTGTATGTAAACTTAAATTTTTTCTAACTCTCATGTGTGTAATTTTAGGGTGACATTGCGTTTAAAGAAACTACTTTATGGCTTTATACCCATTAAGAAAGAATATGAACTTGTAGAAATGTCCCAAGTACGTGAGTAATTAGCTGCTGTCTTTCCGTTTTAAATGTTGCTGCTGTACACAGGCACGCACCTTTGCAATAAGCACACCCCACTTGTTTCAAAGGAGAAACGAAAGTAAACCAATGTTTTTAGAGCACTGAAAACGTTATAGTTATTTGGTATAAATATGAAGTTCTTGTTACCCACCAAAAGCAACAACCGAAGCCTTGATTCGCTGGCTCCTAGTAATATTAATTGCTTTCATTTTAGACCGCCGATTGCCGCACATGCCGCCATGAGTGCCTACAATGGCAGTTCCCCGCTTGCACCGCAGCCACCACAGCAACAACAACAACAGCCACAGCCATCTCCCTACCAGCAGCAGCCACATCTGCAGGCCAACGCTAGCCTGCCGCCAACTCGGCCCGTCTCTGCCTACTACCACAGCCAGCAGACGGCGCAGCAGCAACTCCAGCAACAGCAGCAGCAACAACAGCAGCAACAACACTCCCTGCAGCAGCAACAGTTCGCACTCAGCAGTAGCAATCTCAATGGCCAGCAGCAGCAGCACCAGCTCACCTTGAACAATCGCACCAAGAGCCAGCAGAACTTCCAGCACCCTCTGCGCATGCAGCAGATGATGGCTCCGTCGATGCCCAACATCAGCAACATGTACCACCACCAGCAGCCCCAGCAGCAACTGCCCCTGCAGCAGCAGCAACAGCAGCAACAGCAGCCACCTTTGATGAGCAGCAGCCAAAGCATGCAGAATGTCAACGAATTCGCAGGTGGCTATCAGAACGGCAGCCTGGAGTACAGGCGCAGTCAGCTTCATGATCCAGCCACTCTCTACGAACTCCAACAGCAACAGTTGCAACAGCACCAACAGCACCAACAGCAACAATCTCCCAACTTTATAGCCCTGCCCCCGAAACCTTCAGCCAGCTTACATTCTCCCAACAAACAAAACGCTCCACCAAGTACGGCACCCAAACCACAGCAGCATCAGCAGCGATACCTTGGACAACAGCTTCTGGCGGAGGACAAGCCCCCATTGCCGCCTACCGCTACACATCCACTATTCAAAGCCACGCAGCAGATTGCTCCGGGGATGAATTACGTTGCCAGCACTTTGGATCCACCAAAGGGAAGCTATGTGGCGTCAAACCAAGCAAACAACCGTAGTCTTCACAGCGGGAGCAATCCCTGGGAAAGGGAGGAGCGTGAAAAGGACCTGGAAATGCGACGCGAACACATTCGCCAATGGCGGGAGCAGCAGATCTCAGATCTCTCCCAAATCATCTCCCGATCCCCCATGCAGGAGGAGCAACTGAAAACCTTGATTCTGGAGCGAGATTTCGAGCGAAGAGCACAGGAGCTGCAGGAACAGGAGGATCAGGATCAGGAGCAGCCGTACGACAAGGAAAACGTGCAAGAGCTGTTCCGACTGGCTGGCAGCGGCCAGGTCAATGCCATACAGACACCCATTACGAGTTACCGGCAGACGGAAATCAAGCTGGCAGAGATTACGGACAGCGGCAGTCCGGTGGACTCAGTGCCAGCCCCACAGCCGCCAGCACCGACTACCCAACCTCCGAGCAGCAACACCCAGCAACCGAAGAGCATACTCAAGCACAATCGGTATTCCGAGGGAGGTGCGGGTCCCACTGGAGCTCCCTCGTCGCCCTCGAAATCTCAAAAGTCAGCCAGTTTCGCGGACGAGCGGCATCTGCACACGGAGCATCCGATATCAAATTTGGCCAAAGAGCTTAATCAGCTTACAATGCTTGACAAGGATAATAACAACGAGACCTTTGATGCCGTAGTTCCTCCACCTCCGCCACCAGAGAGGAATAGTTCTTACTTGATCATGTCTCAGCAAAAACTTCGGAGCAGCACTGGCAACTCCTCCATGGGTCTACTTAAAACTGCGACTAGTAACCAGGCAGCAGCTGCCGTGGAGATTAAGAAGGCTTCTCTCCTGAACACCCAAACCAATAACAACAACAATCTGAGTGGCAGCTTAAACAACAACACCATGCAGGGATCCCCTTTGAGCGCCATGGAACTAAATGCCGCCTATGTTTCGGCTACTGGAAGTGGAATGGTGGGAGGATTGGGCGCACCACCTCCGCCACCGCCATTGATGCAGAGGGATAACAAGCGAGTAAGCTTCCATGACGAGGAGAACAACTTTGTAGGCGCAAACAGCCAGCAACAACAGCTGCAGCAGCAATACATCATGGACAACTACGGAATGGAGCATCAGGATTTGGACACCATCAGAGAAGATACGAGTGTAAGTTTATTCACTTTAATATTTCATTGTTTTATTTTTTTATAAGTTTATTCACTTTAATATTTTATTGTTGTGGGAACTAAATATAAGTAATTATTAAAATAATTTTATAGTATCTGCAACACAATTTGGATGCCTCCATGCTGCCGTCCATGCCTGCCACCTCCGATGCTGCGCTCTGGAATACCTCTGTGCAATCCACTCCCGGAGTTATTGGAGCGCAAGAGGTCTACAGGTATGACAACTCAGACACTTGCCACAAACTATAGACTAAATAATACAATTTCTCTACACAGAGATCCTCGCACGCGTCGCCTGGCGGAGAAGCAGCAGCAGCAACAGCAACAGCGCGCTGGAGATGCGGTGCCCGAGAAGCTTTCGTTCAAGGAGAAGATGAAGATGTTTGCCCTGGAGTCGGGGGAGGATAACACGCCCAAGGACAAGCTTAAGATATCGCGGGCCCAGCGAGATATAGATGCGGTGCACTAAGGAGGGGATATCTTTGCTAAACGCCATGTACATACACACCGGAAACCACAAAGCTTAAACTTCAATATTTTGGGGCCAAGTTGTTACGTTAGCTCTACATAACAAAACACAGATATATAGACCAAGTTATATATACCAGATAAAGATAGAAACAAACAAACCTAACGAATTTGCTAAGCAAGGCAATAACAATCCATAGTTATCGCGTTACAGAGTTAATTACACAAAATGTCAACTGAATTAAATTAGTGAGAATTGTCAGTGTATATCATTATAGTCTATATATACTTATGTTTATATATACAAAACTATAACGAGCCCAGACAGGGCAACGAAAGCAAGGTGAGCCACATTTGTAAAGCGTTGTAAACATTTAAAATTAACTTATCCCTTCGATAAACAATTTGTTACGTCAGATTACAACATAAATGTATGGTTAAACAGCAGTGTACATGAGCAGAGTTAGATTAGATATACATAGATATAATTACCTGGGAACCGTGCGGAACAAAAAACGTTTATATATATACTGTATCCATTAGAGAATTCTAAGCCACAACAACGTTAAAACAAATGGTCCAATTATTCAATTATTAAAGGTATATTTACAATCTACGAACGAACGAGTAATGAAATATTTAAAACTTCACTTATATATTTTTAATCGACGCAACCTTTTTAAACACGTTTTGAATGCAACAAAGGCATCTCCTAGAGCATATAAAATTTGTTATTCGAATATGCATAGAGAAAGTACCAATTTAAATCAAATAGGATTTCACTTCCCGAGAACTTAATGGCTTTAAAATAAAAACAAGAGTGATGAGATCGGCATGCCGATGTTTATATATCCTTGCACTTAAAACCATGTCAGTTTTACATAGTCGTCCGATTTAAATGATGTTTAATAAGCATTATTGATACCATGCAAACTGACTAGGGAGGATGTATGTAGGTTGGGGCACGTTTTGATTGTGTTTCTGCCAAGCAAACTCTTACTTTAAATATAATACCGTCTGCAAGGGTATAACGTACATGCACAGCCATGTATATGAGCTCTTTATTATACATAGCTTAAAATTTATTCAAAAACCGACCACAGAGGCGACAAATTATTTTTGTGCATTCCAAGTATTTCAAATCGAAACTAAATTCTATTTATAAGACACGATTTATTTTTAATAACTGAATATATTTTTAAAATAAATATTGAAAAATACTGAAACAAGAATATGCAATCGATGTAGGAATAACTTCTGTAAAAAGAGATGCAACAATTGTCGTTTAGTTTCACTTTAAGCGCGATTAGGTTTACTTATTAAAATTATATATATTATATCAAAATGCAAACAAATTCAGCAACGCAATTGTGCATATTTATGAAAAATAAAAAGTTAATTATATAAAAATGAAAATAAAGTGTTTCGATTTAAACTAGGCGAGTCTTTTTAATTACTTGGGAGTACCAATTTAATTTTAATTGAAGTTTACTCAGTGTGGTCTAAAGTGGCTTTTCAAAGTAAATTTAAATTGTTAAATAAACATCATTGATCCAGTTAAATTTTCTCCGGCAGAGTTGTTGCTTACCATTTACAGAAATCAGCTGTTTTTGGGACCAGTTTTAAATGTCGCGCCTAGGGAAATTTTGAGTGCCGGGAACGGTCCTGCGCAGAAGTCGGCTGCTCAAAAGCTGTTCCCGGGCATCAACAGGTTCGGGAATTGACCTACCTAAATACATTTTTCATGAGGCTGGCAAAAGGCAAGTTTTGGCCAGGGAGAGAGGCTTTAAAATTTAAATCAAAGTTTGTGCAGTGCACATAATTGCGGAACAAGTAGAAGAATGCCTTTAGTGATTTATGCTCAGACTGAGTGCATACGAGTTGGTTTGGCCTGGGCTCGAGCTAAGCTTTTCGTTTGATTGCTGAAATATTTGTGCAAATTATATGCCACTTTAGGAAAACATCCAAGGAAAACTTGTTACACTACATCAACGGCTGCTTTGAATGAAAAATCCCAACAATTGCCAGGGGCTGCACTTACAAAAAATAAATGATAAACAACATAAACTAAATGAAATCAGAAAACAAAAATATGAAAAAAGTTCTATATCCAGAAAAAAAGACCAAGCCAAATCAAAACCATTTTTTTTAATCCATAAGCTTTTTGCTTATAACAACTTTCATTGGACCGTCGACGAAGACTACACATATAGAAATTTGATATTCAAAAGGCATGCAACAAAAGATGTCCTGAAATCCCATTCCTAAGTAGATAAAATGAATTAAAATTTTCTTTGGGTATGTGTGTAGATAATTTTATTTTAGTAAAAATGCTAATGCCACGGCTTTAGAAAAGCATCATTACTTGTTGAAAGTAATTCTTCCAGTGCAGGCTAAGCACTATTTTACTTAAGGACGTCGAGATGCAGGCCAAGTTTCGGTGTATTCCGACCGCGGCCGCCCACAATATAATTTAAAAGTCAACCGGCAAACTTTAACCGCTTGCTAAGCGGAATCACCGGGACAGGGCGCGAAATCAGGGGCCTTCGGCTGCCGGCAAGGTGAATTGCCGATATAGGGGCGTGGGTGTTCTTAAAGCGCCTCCGAGGGAAATGTCTTCGGGCGTCGCGTGCGCGGACCAAATTTATTTTTCAACAGTTTGCCATGTGAATTATTAAAATGCGCCAATCTCTTTGATACAGCCACCACTGCCGGGGGATAGGGCCATAATCAGTTGACTGAGCGGAATGAACTTTAAGGAGTTGTTGACAGTTGGCTGCGGGCATTCGGATTGCCAGTCGCGGAATTTTCAATACTCGCGTAAGCTAATCCAGATCCCGATCTGCGGCTGTCAATATCCTCCAGCTGGCGGTCGCCACGCCGCAGAAGCAACAGGGAAATAGAGAGCTGAAGGAAAACTGCGGGCCAGCCGCAGAGCGAAAAGAAAAATATGAACTGTGGGCAAAGCAAAGTTTCCGGATGCGGCGGCTATGGCGAATAAATCAAAAAGTGATTAGCCCAGTCTCCGCAGCCCTTCCTTCCCCTACCCAGGGTCCTTCCTTTCGCACGCCATCTGTCCAGCTGTAAATTGTCTGTTGAGTGGCCGAGCGGCAGGCCAAGGAGCAAGGGAGCAAGGTGTGCCGAGATGGAAGATGGAAATGTGGGCCAACTTCTGGGGGGAATTCAAACTTGGCCATAAAACTTTCGCCACATCTTGGCCACGGTTGCTAAGGCGCTCTTCGCCGGTCAGTGGCGGTTTGATAAATGAGCAGCGTAAAGTGCGCGGGCAATCAGAAAAATCGCACAAAATTATAGTTGGCCAAGCCATAAAACAATGGCCCAGGCGTAACAATGGCCAAGGCAATGGTAGTTTTTCTCGATTCTCTTTCTTTGGTTTTGAGTATTTGCGAGCCGGCTTAGTGGCTGCTTTTCTCTTCCCACACCTTTTCATGAGTTATGACAGGTTCTTGTATTTGCATTTTAAAATATACAGATAATTTTCCGGCAAGAAATTAACAGAGGGCTGGGATTGTCGGGGGCAAATCCTATTTAAATAAGTGAGGATTGGGGCTAAGATGCTAAGCCTGGGCTGCGGAAGAGTAAGAGCATTAGGCGGTATATTTAATTCGGTAGCTATGCGTTAGGAGAACCACATCAAATGTTAATCAAAGGCCGAGGTTGGACAATAGAAGATTTGTAGGGATGGGTATATTATTGGAATGAATATAAATATTCGTTGAAAATATATATATATAAAATAATAAATATATAATATAAATATTACCCGAATAGACACTTAAGTCTCAAAACAAACATAATCTTTTACATCTTACATAAGACGCCTCAGGCTTTATTTACGCAAATAACAAATAAATAGCCGTTACTCGGATTTAGATGCTTATGATATTTCTTATAGCACTAGATCTATTAACTAGAGTAAAGGAAAACATTGTTAAGTCTACAATTTGTATAAAAATGTATTTATATTCGGAAAGTTTGGCTTAGACTTTAAGAAGTGTCAGCAGAATAAACAATGTCATCGTTTGAGTGTAAGTGCAATTTACCTAGAAATTAAACTAATGTCTTAGACGAAACTTCTCGATCGGATAATAATTCCAGCGATCTCCATGATTTCCCCCAGAAACACTCATGTTTTGTTCAGGGCCACCAGAAGAAAGATTAGCCACTGGTGCAAACTGTATCCGTGGCCCAGTCTATGGAGGTTGCTAGCTGTCGACTTTATGGCAGAGGCGGAGTATTCCCCTGAAATGGAATTTGATCATTTAGTACATCACTACTGCAAGCCGAATTAATTTTGAAATTTTAAAATATTTAGAATAAGCCTGGTATCAAAGTGGAGTCACCTACCGCTCAGGACGTGCAATTGCATGGAAACAGCCGCACTGTTCTCCGGTTCACACGTGTAGTTGCCGGAGTGAACCTTGCGCACCAGCGGGATGACCAGCGAGCCAATCTGTAAAATCGATATTTATTAGAAATCCTCTTTAGAACTCTAGTGCTGCCCAAATCCGCTCACGGTGTTTCGATTGTGCTCGGTGCTGCCGAAGATATTCCTGTCTATCTGCGTGTACCACCCGCTCTGGGCACCGCTGGCCTCGTTTTCGGCAGTTACTTGTTGGTCGCCACGGTACCAGAATATGTATTTGGGGGCCTCCAGGGTGCCTCGTACGATGCAGTGCAGCTCCACCTTGCTGCCGGCCTTCACAAAGCGCTGCCGATCGCCGATTAGCTCGGTTCGGGGTGCTGTGGGTGGGGATAAAGTGTTAGCACACGACGGTTGGGAAATCATTTCCCTTTAAAAGGTTCTTCGGCGGTCCCAGTAATCTCTTTTAACGATGTGACTTTGACGCCCGCCTATATGTGTTCTCTAGGAAAGTTCACTTTACATAAATCTAAATTTACTTAACTGAAGCGTAGACTTGTCTAAATGCAGACTTATCTAAATGTTAGGCGCCTAAACAAATATTAAAGTGTTTTTTTTTCAATAATTCAGAACCGAAAACAAATATGATTTTTTTAGATTCGTTTCTTGCGTTAGTTTTATAGGACTGAAATGTAAAACAAATTGGAACAGGGAAAAGATAAAAATCTGGAATAGGGATTCATTTAATTGATTTTAAAAATATTTAAATTTGTCCTAAGGCCAAGTAAAGCGTATTTTTATAAGTTCAACATTCAAATAGCATTGCGCATATGTATTTATTACTCATAAGTGTACACGTATATTAAAACGTATCAAATTATTAAAAAGAAATAATGTTACTAAGTTGGAAATCCAACTACTAATATCAAGCAAAAACCATAAAAACAGTACGTTATGTCTTGGTCCACTTTCTGGAGGAAACTAAAAATATTTTTGAGCCGTAACCCTTTTTTCAGTATGGGCTATTTGTCAGTTAGCAGTAGTTTCACTTACTTATCACAAACAGCTGCACCTTGGCGCTCATTTTTGGCTCCGTTGCCAGCTGGCACTCGTACCAACCGGCGTCCTCGAGCTTCACGTATTTGATTTGCAGCGTCCAGCTAAGGCTGCTGCCGTTGGCCCTCTCATGACCTCCCACACCAGCCTGGGCGGAGCTGTTGCCCAGGGCAACCGAGGCGGTCACCGAGGACGCGGGAGCAGCCCCTGATACAATTGTCGTCGAGGTGGACGACTGGAGCAGCGATGCGAAGCGGGCATCGTTGATGAAGGTTGTGTGATCCACCGCAATGATATGTTCATCCCGCAAACGAATCCAGGAGAGCGGTTTACCGGAGTGCTGGTTGAGCTACACGGGAGAAAGTATGAGAATCCTAAGTGATATATCTTAATTAGGTAAGGTAACGTTTTTATTATTTTATCTTTCGATTCAATAAACTAAATTTGTACTTATTAAAATTAATCGATGCCGGCTTACTATATTTATTGCTTCAGAATTGGTGACTAAGATTGATTTTTACAGTGTAAAAATAAAGATAGATGTTGATAAGTCAAAATCACTGCTAAAAGTAAAGTTCAAACACATGTAAATAATATTTTAGATAACACATATATGGATGTATTAATTTTTTTAATTTTTCTCTCACCATTTCCAATAAGAAAATGTGTTTCCAATAGCATTCCCTTAGAAGTTACAACCATTTCTATTTTGAAACATTTTCTCAAAGGACGAAGGACTGTTTCCCAATGTAGCCCGTCACTCGGCGCTCTCAATTACGCCACTCAGCTGGATGGCTCCCATTGTCCCCAGTTGGCCTATCAGCCCATAGACCACATCAGCCCCCTCCACTCACCTTGCAGGGAAGATAGGCGTGCTGGCCAGCTTGGACGGTCGCGTTCAGCGGGGGCAGGCTGAGCAGGCGGCGGGGCAGGAGCTCCCGCTCCTTGGCCAGCTCCTTCTCGCGCCGCAGCTGCTGGGCCTTTTGTTCGCTGTCGTAGGCGTGCAGACGGGATTGCTCGTTAGGGGGCGCCGGACTGCCGGATGGACCGTTCTCCGCGGGATGTGCAGCTCGGGACGAGGCATTCCGCTGCAGGTGCGGCAGGTCGGCGGGGATGAACTCCGGAAAGGGCGGCAAATACGTGGGAATCGAAAACCCCCTTGTCAGCGTGGCAGTGTCAGGCCTGTCGCTCCAAGAATCCATCGCCGTGGTGTCCTCCTCCCTCTCCAGTCGGGCGTCGCCCAGCATCAGCACAGGGGATTCCGAGGACCCTGGGCCCGAGCCCACCGCCATTGTGGTTGACCCCGTCGCCGGCGGGGCAATTAGCGATGCGTTCTCCATCGGAGTGGCCGTGGCTGCCAGCGCTGCAAAATAGGTCAAGAATGATGAGCAGCACATCAGATGGCGGACCCTATCGAAGTTCTGCTGCACAAATAATTATTTCAGGCTTATGCCAAACTGACAAACAATCGAAGCGCAGCTGTCAGTTGAGGGTTGGAGAAGTTTTTGAGGAAATGCGACGGGTGGAATGCCCTGTCCGCTTTGGATGTGCTTTTTAAATGTGTGATTACCATTAAAGTGATTTTGTTACCTACTTTTAAAAGTAGAAGAGCTTTAACCGAAACTAGTTATTTTATAATTTGAAATCATTTTTTTGCAAATATTTGTCTGTTTAACAAGTACGCACTGCAAAAGAATAAATCGGAAACTACCAAAAAGGGTAACACATTTTGCATTTAAACGAACTAAAAACTGTTTGTTTATCTCCTTCCATAAAACAAAGCGCAGTAGCCAAAGCCTTTGCGCATTAATTGACAAATTGCGAAATATTTTAGAAAATTTATACATTTTGCAGCAGCGTATTGCAATCCATCATGCAAAATGCAAATTTATTTGCTTAGGGCATTTGCAACGCATTTCAGGTCAAGTGTTCGGGTGGTTTTATGAATATTGGATTTGCGTTTTTCTGGGCGCCAAACAATCTTGATATTGGTGGGGATAATTTCGTGAGAATTTCTATTTTGTCACACCAGCTGCAATTCCCAGGGCTCTGGGGTATGGTGATCAGACGGTAATTGTATGAGGGAATATTATAAAAAACTCTGTACAGTTTAGAAACTAATTTGCTGAGGATATTTACAGAAAAGGCGGATAGCAGTAATGCCAACCAACTATTTGAAAGAAGGGCACACATACATAAGTGAGTTAAAATAAGTTAGATTGACTTTTTCGATATTACTGTGAAGACATAAGATGATATAGAATGAATTCAAGTATTTGTAATATAATATTAAGAGGGTTTAATAAGTTGTTTTTCAATCTCAAACGGCTTGCTGCGTTTTAAAAACAAACGTTGCTTAAACCAACAATGTTTGTTTGGGGCTGTCTATGTCGATTAACAAAGAAGCGATATTTTTCCGATAAACACGGATAACTAACTTGAGGATTACTGAATTACGTTATTTTTAGAACTGTAAGAACTGGCTTTTTATAGGAGTCTCATATTAAAACTTCTTACTACAGTGCTGTGAGCCCCTTACAGAACCTTGACAGATGTATAAGGAAACCTTTTTGTTTTACAATATTGAGAAAATATGTAACTTAATAAGGTGAGCAAGCATTATAATGAGAAATTCCCAGAGCGGCAGCTGATCCCGGAAGAGGACCACTTTGGACGCCTCGTAACAGAGCAATCTTTTCAAGATGTGCCACAGACTCAACACAGACCGGAACGATAACTCAGAGTGGCACTGGCCGTTTGTTATCACTGCCACGACTGTCAGCCTGGGACGCCGAGAGAAATCACTTTGCTTGTAAGTGGAGTTTGCGGCTTGGAGCAGGCACCCCGGGAGATGCTGGTGACCCAGACGGGGACCCGATGGCTGCACAGGGCGGAAGATCTGGGGGAGGAGGTCGCCCGGCGTTGCCGCCCTCTTCTGCCCTCGGTGGCCCGCTTCTGCCTGGTGGCCACCTTCCTCGAGGACGCCCTGCGCATGTGGTTCCAGTGGGTGGAGCAGCTGGCTTTCCTCCAGGACCACCACCAGTGCTCAGCCGCCCTTGCGGCGGCGATAGTCCTGCTCAGCCTGGTGGGTCAGCTGGTGGGCTCAGCTCTGGTCATCATGCAGCTGTTCACTAATTTTGCGGTTACCCTTCTGGCCGGCCTAGTGCTGCTCCAGGTAAGTTTTGAATCGGCTAAATTCGTCAAAGCGAACTTCAGGCAATAGATCCAATGGATGGTAGTTTTGAATTGGAGCATAGATTTTTAATAATAAGTATTCTAGATTCCCATATCCAAATAGTTATGAATACAGTCATGACAAAGCAAGTACACCATTTTTATTTTTAATCTCGACTCCCAGTGATGCTGATTTATATAGTAATTTTCCATTTTCCTAAGGTTCACATATATGAAGTGCCTCTGCAGCTGAAACTGCTGCTCCGCAATTTCTCGCTTCTTGGAGGCTTACTGCTTCTGCATGTGGAAAACAAGGAGGCGCTGGTCTTCCGCATCTACGGAGCAGGCGCCGGTCTGCCTTTCCTTGTGAACCGGCGATCCCAGCACTTGATGCAGCTCACCGGAAGAATCCTGCTGGCCCTTATGTACCTTACCCTCTTCGAGCAGTACTTCGCCATTCCAGCCATTATCTTGAACTGTTTTGGCCTGATCTTGATGGCGTGCATTGTAATGGGTTTTCGCACCCGACTGGCTGCATCGTGCCTTGCGCTTGTTCTCACCGTGTGGAATGCGACGACAAACGCCTGGTGGTTCGACGATGGAGACTCTAGGGACATGCTTAAGTACGACTTCTTTCACACCCTGTCGGTTGTGGGAGGTCTACTGATGGTTGTTCTTCTTGGACCTGGGAAAGTATCTCTTGAGCAATATAAAAAACAGCAGCTCAGCAGAGGTAATTGAAAGGAATCCCTAAAGGCAGCAAAGTAACCTTTAAAATATATGTTGCATAATTGTGTGAAAAATTTAATCTGATCTGATAAGAATATGATACACCGAAGAAGGCATTTTTTTGGTTATGTATTTTCGTGGACCGCCCTTTTAAGTGATTGACGCGCTAGACTAACTGGAAATTCAAGTGAAACTAAGGGTGGGCTGGCGAACTGGACACTGTTCTCGTCCTTATTCCGATCCAATCAAGCTTTGAGCTCGCGGCCACATTGCAACTTTATTAGAGCATAAAACCCCGCAGATGGGCCTGGAATTACCGAGTCACGCCGCCCACATTATACATTCGGTGAGGACCAGGACCAGGGACATCCACCCAGACCCTCTTCCCCACTCAACCACCCACCCACCACCGCCTATTGCCTACTTTCGGCGCCGCCTTCCCGTTCCGCTGTCTCGCCTCGGGCGGCGAATTTACGCGCAGCACAACAAATAACAACTAAGTATTTATTATGTAAATAATATTATGCCAAATGCTCGCGCAGAGCCACCATAAAGTGAGCGAGTCTGTGGGGCGGAGGACGGCACTGCAGCGGCGTTTCCACTCAAGTTTACAATTTTATTAAATGCTCTTCTCGAGAACAATTCGCTGAAATAGTTTTCCACTTTCCATCCAGAGTTGCACAACTGCAGGCAGTTGCATCGCCTAAGTAGCCGAGGTTGTTGGCTTTAAATAACTTAATTTTGCTGCAAAGTTGCGAGCCACGGACCACCGCATAAATAAGATTCGACGTAGGTTCCAACTCGGTTGCGGGCAGTTAAAGTGGGGTACCCCTGGAAGGTGTTCGAGGAACTCTAGGATACCTAAATTATCACAATTGTTTAACATTTTTAAATTTGAACAGGAAATATGTTTTATTCTTCGTAGTATATCTATTTTGTTTTATACAGGACAGCTTAGAGGGCATTTTCAAGTCGATACGCCCGCCCATTGGGCTTTCCACTCTTCACATTAAATGCTTTTAAACTTATTGTTTCATTCTTGGAGATTCATCCATTCTTTAAAAAGTTCTGTGATAAAAATAAAGTTTATTATGAGTTGAGTACATCCTACGATGGTGTCAAGTTAGTTAAACGCCGTATAAATGAACAGCACGCCAGCGCGTTTAGTGGCGGAGACTGATCCACATTTGAAGTTGACCTCAAAACTTTTTGGTATTAAGTTCTGAGCTTACATCTGGCCAAGAAGGACCTCTATTTGCAACAAAATTCTGGCCTTTAAAGGACAGTCGCTCACTACCCAGTGCGTTCCACACTGAGCGAACGTTGGGCATCCCACAGCTTTAAACTTTATTCCCCCGTTAGATTTTCAATTGTTTTTCTTGCTGCCAGCATATCTACGTAATTAAAAACTATTTGCACACAAAAGTTTATAAAAACAGAAACCGACAACAACTAGAGTACAACAAGTGCAAGAACAACACCGGTAAATGAGAGCTACAGCGTTTTGTTGTGCGGTAATTAGTGTAACTGCCCAGTAAACCACATAAACTGATTTCGGTTTCGGGTTCTTGCCGTAGCCCTGCCATAGCCCATGCTGCGGCGCTCGTCACGCATTTTGGGCAAATAATTGAAATCATTTAGGGCCCTGAATTATTACTTTGTTAATGTTATTGTTTGCTGTCGCATTGTCAGAGCAATAAATTTAAAATTTCTACTCAAATGGTTGAGCAATGATTGGCGCAAACTTTTGGGGTTCGGATTCGGGTTTGGGCTCGGGACGCAGAGCACAGAGCTGGGAATGTAGAACGCCCAGCCCAGGGCACAGCCATAACATAATAATTCAAGTGGGGGACCTTCGGCGTGGGGCGGCGGTGGAAACTTTATCTTTGTCGTGGGTTCTGTCAGGGAATTTCGCGCGAATTTCGTATTCATTGGAGTGCAAAGTTGAAAAAGGCCAAGCCCAGTCAGGGGTTCGTGTCTAATCGGACTGCCGCCATGAGATGATGCATGGATTATATCGTTTGGAAACTGAACAACCATTGCGACACTGCAGGAATTAAAACCAAATGTTGCGGGGCTCAACGTTTCAGGGATTACGTCTGGCGTTTAACACGATTTCGCCGAAAGTTGAACTTTACCATCAGCCAAGTGTATGGCCATTCTCAAATTTAATTATAAATATGTGTATGCGTTCTTTCGCATGTTTATTAATTATTTTAAATTTGGATTATATTTCTAAGAACCTTTACTATACAACAGGATAAAATGCAATAAGCGTAAGGAAAAAATATAATGAAGGTACAAAAAAGTGTCCTACTCGTAAAAGAGCAAGAGGCAAAACATTTGAAACAGTCTGGTATTTTGCAAGAGTTACTCCAATTAAAACTTATTGGCTAGCACGAGGACTGGACCTGGGGAAGAGTGGCACCTCTCCTGCACCTCTCCGGCACTGAACGAGATTGTGGTCGCGTTCCCAGCTCTGCTAATACCATTTACGATCTTTGCTTTGTGCTCCACCTGTCCTCCTGCCAAGCCGTCCAATCCTCCACCTCGCCCAGGTAACACCCAATTACAACTGGTTAACATTGCTTTTGGGATTGGTTAACCCGATTAGCCGGAGCACTGCTCGGACCCCATTAAGTTGGCTCGAGCATAAAGTTCGGGAAAACGGGCGGGCTGGGGTGCGGGGATGTGTGCTCGGGGAAGTTGGTCTAATTAGGCGCCGTTCTGGACAGGCTAACAAGCAAGTTAAACACACACAGAACCATTTAATTCGTTTGCGCGATTTTTTTATTATTAATTACATGCGGTACACATAAATTTCACTTTACTCCCCGTTTTTGGCAACTTTTTGTTATTTATGTGCCCTCTGATAAACAAAAAGTCAGCCAACTGGAAAAATGGTGATCCTAAAGCAAATATGGGGCTCTTATGGCGAAAGCCCTTCGAAGTTAGATTTGATATGGTTTATATGGTGGTTGCCACTTGAAGTGAATGGGGGCATCTGTCTACTGGAGTTACCTACGTTGGATTCGTATTCATTAAATTATGGGAGTGTTTCCGCAAGAATTCACAACTAAATAATAAAATTCCAATATAAAATATATAAAAAAAATGATGTCATTTTTTTTTAAGACCATTTTTTTACATCTGTATGTCAGAGTGGTTCGACTTTTATTAAATTGAGTTCGAAATTCTTAAAAATATAAGAAATTATATTCCCAATATTACAAGGTAATATGTCAAATAGCCCCAAAGCTATAATTTGTTTCATATTATTTTCCCACCATTTTTCCGATTGTTCCTATGACAGCTAAATGATAAAGTCCTCCGATTTTAATAAAAGTATAGAACTAACTATAAAATGTTATTTTCAAGCTTAGAAGGCTATATGTTGAAAAACACCAAAAATTAAATTTTTTCAACATTTTCGACTAATTTTCCGATTGTTCCTAGACAGCTATAGTCGTCCGATTTTGATAAAACTTAATTTGAAATTCAAAACCAATTAAAAAATGTTATTTCCAAGCGTACAAGGTTATACTCGTATGTTAAAAATCACCGAAGATATAATTTCGTCATATTATTTTACCACTAATTTTCCGATCGTTTCTATGGCAGCTATATGATTTTGAAAATATTTAATTCGAAATTTAGAACTAATTAAAAAATGCTATCTCCAAGCTGAGAAGGTTATATGTTAAAAAACACCGAAGATATAATTTTTTTTAATTTTTCCACGACTGTTCCTATGGGAGCTATAAGATATAGTTGTCCGCTCCGGCTGGTTCCGACTTATATACTACCTGCAAGCCCGATAGCTTTAAAACTGAGAGACTAGTTTGCGTAGAAACGGACAGACAGACGGACATGGCTAGATCGACTCGTCTAGTGACACTGCGTTGCAAACTTCTGACTGAAATCATTATACCCTCTGCAAGGTTGTAAAAATGTAATATATTTTGTATATTATACTTGGACACAAAGTTCTCTTACAACCTAAAGATTCCATAGGACTGGCGTATCCAGAGCTATCTCTTTCGGACCCGAATACCAATACGTAACACAAAGTGTACAGTCTACATGTAGCCGGTACTCAAAATATATTTGGCTAGCGGCATCAAAAGCTTTCATAACCGTTCAACAGCTAACAAAATGAAATCAGTCAAATTGTATTACATTCATTTCATATTTCAATAAGTGTGGTAAACTTTTGACTTTAATGATTAAAAATGCATGCAAAGCCTGCCGTTCCCATTCAATATCCTTACAAGGGATCCAACCTTTGGACAATATCAGCCGCGTTCAGTATACTATCCTCCGGGAGTGAGAGGTTGGGAAAAAAGTTGATGGAGCGGGAAAAGTTCATGGACACCGTGCCGAGTGGCTGGCTCCAAGTATCCGCCTGATGGGGCTCCAGTTCCTTCACTTTCAGCCACCTGCTAATTGCATTCACATCTTCCTGGGTCCACTTTGTGTACTCCGATCGCAGCTTGTGGGACTGGCTAAAGGTCAGTAGCAGAGGTTCGTGGTCGGTCAGGCGCTTCCTCATGCTCAGAATGCGCCGCAGCAGAGGAGCTCCCGATAGCACCTGGCAGTCGAACACCTCGAGATTCTGCAAAAGCGCATGGGTTCTTATGTAGCTCTGCAGCTTGACCACAGAGCATCGCCGAAAGCCCAACTTCTGGCAGGTCAAGGGCAGTGGCGGACCACTCAACTCGCTCAGATTGCAGTTGCTCAGTTTAAGGTACGTAAGAGCAGTACAACTGGCGAGATCCAACCGAAAGAGGTCCAGAGGAGCCACCAGCCATGACCCGTCAAAGCTGAGTTCTTGAAGGTCGAACCTCTTGGCCTGGATGATGGCTATCACAGTGCACAGCCAGTCGATTCCCGGACAGACATTCTGGCGCTGCAGCGTGAGATGGGTCAGGTTCACCATGCGGCAGGCGGCCAGAGGTGACGCAATTTCCAGTGGCAGCATAAGCACTTTCAGCATCCTGCAAAGTCCTATATTCCGTATATCGTAAAGGATCCCGGGACCCAGCCTATCCCACAGAATTAAACTCTCCAGCTGCCCACAGTTCGTGAAGATCTTCTCCAGAACTTCTTGGGATATGTTCCCGATGGTGAGGGAGCGCAGATTTTTCATGTCATGTGTGTTGGGGAACAGTTGACTCAGTACTTGCTTTGAAAGAAGTACGTGCAACTGGGTTTTGACCTCACCCTTCTGGCGATTCTCCTGCACAATGGCTTTGTCGCTCATCCTGAGGCGCAGGGCTCTCGAACTTTTTCAAAGCAATAAGACCTAATAAATGTATCCCAAGCAACAATGATTTAACTCCTGGATAGCAGTTTCTATAGCAGATAATACACGGCCTACCTTAAAAGCAAAATGTGTTTTCAAATGTATAAACAGTATCTAATTCTTGAACGAACATCAATATCCAAAACGAGACGCTTGATAAGCTCCTGATTTAGTTTTGCATCCCTTAAGGGTTGCAAAACTTATGAGAAAGAACTAGTTCAAAACAACTGTTCTTTTTATTTGATGTTTAGGGTATTCCCCGAAAACTCTAATTGGTTTTCAATTGGATAGGACAAATAGTAAGCAAACTTTTTCTGATTCATAATAAATTGTTAATTGTTAATTGTTGTTAAGTATTGACAAGAATTAAGGGGATAGTCAGGTAATTTCACGTTTAATATTTTGTACAGGTTTATTATATATACGTTGAAAAGAATATTTTACTTATTAATACCGATTGACTACGTGCAGAAATAGGGTTTATTCAAAATGACATTAAAAACGCCACGAGTTCTCCAGTTGGCATTGTCCGAAACACAAGCCAAATTTTTTATTGAAGAACGTTTGAACGTCTACGCCCCATCACCATCATAAAAATATTCATAAATAAACAAAAAGCGCCGGTTTCTATATTTTTGTAATTTTTTCCCCTGTTGTTAAATAATTGTTGTTATATTATATTCTTAAATAATGTGCTCCGAGCGCTCGCGCTCTTTGTGACCGATTTCATTTTTCGGCAACTTCCGAAACCGTATGCGCTAAGATCAGGTTTCTAAATTAATTCTAAGAGTATAAAGTGTCCAAAAAAAAAAAAGGAAATTTTTTTAAATTTTTTTACCCGATAGTTCCTATGGGAGCTATAAGATATAGTGTCCGACTTTTGGGAAAGTTTCAGCCCGATAGCTTTAAAACTGAGAGACTAGTTTGCGTAGAAACGGACGGACAGACGGACAGAGGGACACGGCTAGATCGACTCGTCTTGTAACGCTGATCAAGAATATATATACTTTATAGGGTCGGAAACGTCTCCTTCACTGCGTTGCAATCTTCTGACTGAAATCATTATACCCTCTAAAAGGGTATGAACAAAATTCTCACTACCCCTTAAATAAACTATCTTTTGTGTAACTTTTTATTGTGGCCTCTCTGCGCCAATTCACCACTGTGTAAAAACAAATACCCGATGCGACAGGAGTCTTTCGACTTTGAAAAAATTAATTCATGACAGAGATGTGGCGGTAAAAAATAAGTGAGGAAAATGTAAGCTCTTCAAGCAGGATACCAAAATTATATCCTTCCCGACAATTCGTGTCGCATGACCTAGTGTGTATTAACTAAATGTTTGTTACAGGTTAGGAAGGTATCATTAAGCTGACGTTATGTTCATTTGTTCCGATGTTAATCGCCTTTGATTTATTATACAATTTAAAGGTTCCCTTAGAGCCCCGAAGTCTGTGTGCGTTTAAGATAAAATGTCACGATTTCTTTCAAAAACTTAAATCTCAAAAAATAATGGAACCTCTGGCTTTTACGCTCGCCTGACCTAATGTCATTTTAATTTCCATGTACGTATTTAAGCCCGAGGCGCCGCCAGATAACCCCTTTTGCACCATCTTCCGGCGGGGAGCGAAGTGTCACTGGCTTTGCGGTAGTCTGACAGTTGAAAAATGAAACGCCGGACCGGTCATGATGCGGCCACAAAAACTGGATTCATATGAGGTCTCCCTCCCCGGCGATGGCGCCTCCGGGGTGCGGACCGTGGGCATTTATGTGCCGAAATTAAGCCGAAAGCAGGGGTGGCGGGGCTGGTCAAGACCCTGAAATAGCGCCCATTAGACCAGCCCGAAATCATTCGGCCAGAAGCCGCACACGCTTGTCGCATGCTGAAGCGCATTAATTAGAGGGCATAACTTGTCATTTATTGGTTCGCAGCATTCAGCAAATATCAGAAGCCGGTACCCTTAAGCCGCCCCGAGCTCACAACATGCATAATCGAAGCGTTCAAATGGTTGTCACAAGCACTCAGGGAGGTCCACTGCGAGAAAAAAAGGATTTTTTGTCACTCAGTGTCAAATTAAGTCTTGTTAATAAATAACTATTTTTTTAAGTTTGGAATGTTATAACCTAAAAGGTTACCATCTGATTTTGATCCATGTAGGTACTGTTGGCAGTGGGACAGCGGGGGTCCAGGCCAATGACGCCGCCCAGGGGTTCCGGCCACGGTGAAGCGTTTCCCATTGTTGCGAGAGAAATTCACAAGCCACAACCATTTGCATTTCCCCACACAGTTTCCCCGCCCGCATTCCCCGATGAGAGTCTTCCATGGCCGGGGGCTGTTTGCAAGAACGAGCAGAGAAGTAAAAATGGAATCATAAATTCCAGCTCCTGCATTCCCCACTCCCGTTGCCACTCCCATTCCCACCTACAGCCCAGAAGCCCCTTCCGGATCCGACCTACATCAGCAGCCGTCGCACATTTTATCAATGGCTGCACGTTTTGTTGTGGTTACCCTTTAGCTCCGGCCGGTCCCATGGACTCTCCTGCGATCTTGGTCCATCAAGTCCCAATAGCAGCCGATTTCTGACGAGGGTAGCCTGTGATGGATTGATGACGGCGTTCTGATTGCGCAAATATGCCACGGAAAATGGCTCCGCTCAGTGGCTTCGGTAATCCTTTCAACGCGATGGAATAAATAATGTTACCAAATATCGCAGTTTCGTGTGTAAATTACGTATAAATAACATATTAAAAAGTATATATATGTATAATATAAAATTATTAAAAATCTAATGTTTTCTTTGCTTTTCCATAACTTTCAGCAACAAAAATATTTATATTATTTATGCTAAAAGCGGGATTCACGTGGATTTTTCCATGACTATTAGGATTTTTATGTTGTTAATAAAAGTCATAAGCTGCAAGTTATTTAAGGAAAGTAAATACACGTTTGTTAATCAAGTTGACCTTGTTTTTGTCTGGTAAATAAATTACTTTCCATAAATAAGCAGATTTTGAGCTAACTTGGTTCTTGAGTCCGTCGGAGCCTAATGAACTGCGTCCTCAGGGAATTTCATTGTCGCATATCTATATCTATTTGTCCGACATGCCACAAGCGTGCTTCTGCCTTTTTGTTTGGGCCAACTGGCGACGCGTCGTATCGCTCACTTTGACGACAGGGGCCGCCTTCGACTTTTTGTGGCAGCCTGCCCCCGCACAGCAATTACACGGCTTAAGTGCGGGAGGTGCGTGGGGAGTGGCAGATGGACGGTGGGCGCGGGCGTGGCAGGGGACCCGCCCATTTAGCACTCGACTGGCTTCGATTGCTTTAAAGCGTTTCCTCCGCGTTTTTCACAGCTTGTGCCTTCGTGCCTCCTGATTGACGATTGTTGTCTTTCGCATTGATGGGACTGCCGTTGTTATTGCTCATAATTCACACACATGAATAAACAAATACACAAAAGCGTTCAAAGCGCGCCGGTTACGTCGGGCTTACTATTGATGTCAGGGGCTCATTACGGCTTAATGCGAAAACGTGGCCAGAACATCCTCGTGTGCGTCCATTAGGGGCAAATATAGTAGGCTACCACTTGTCCAAAGCCGAGTTTATTGTCTCGGTAAATATGCGAATTAAGTGGGGGTGTGAAAAGGTATACGACTATCACAGCGGGCTCCAGGAGGTCTTACAGGACGATGGTAATTGGGTAACGGTTCGAGCAGTAATTTTATTACAGCTTTAGAGTCTGTTAATGAGGCACAATATGAAAAGGTACTATTGGTATACTCCTCAAATTCAGGGGGTTGACTTTAATATATCTGATGCCTATCAATGGCGTTATAAAAAGTAACTAGTAAAAAATAGAAAATTAAAAAGCGAAATTTATTTTTACTTTTATGTGTCGAATCTTTTTACTGCTCTAGCAAGCAGTAAACGACAGTAAAGACAACTTTTGTGCACAGCATATTGCTTGCATATGAAAACTTAGACAGAAGGACAATCCGCAGTTAATTAATTGTCG
Source organism: Drosophila biarmipes (assembly GCF_025231255.1). Classification (NCBI taxonomy): domain Eukaryota; kingdom Metazoa; phylum Arthropoda; class Insecta; order Diptera; family Drosophilidae; genus Drosophila; species Drosophila biarmipes. Next base: position 4,064,731 of record NC_066616.1, on the reverse strand, counting down.
CCGCCAGCTATTTATTAGTCTGAAGTATCGCCTTGCCTCCGAATTGGGCAAGTGGAACTTATTCGGGGAGTCAGAGCTCGGGAATTATTTTGTGATTCCTGAGTTGGTGCCTGAAATTTATGGGCTCTCAGCGAATTCGGCTAATGGCTGTATTAGCGACGCCAACTCTTTGGCTCCACTTAGCGCAGTTATTTAATTAAAGCCCGCTTCTTGTGCCGGCCACGCCCATCGCCCAGTGCCTTTTTTCCCGTGGCCCACTCCGCGTTATGTGTTTCGGCCATAAATAAATTAAACGTGACATTTGACCGCCATTTGTCTTGGGAGCCTTCTATGGTAAATACTTGTATCTCCTATACAAAACATAGTTGGCCCGCTGCTTGGTATGCGGTCCATGGCCGGGGCATAATTAACGCAGATGGACATGGGCGTGGCGCCTTCTTTGACCTTGGCCAGTGCGCTGATTGATGGCTTAAGTGTTATTTGAGTGTCTGCTCAGTCCTGGTCCCGCTCAGTGGCATTGTTCTTCCGACTGCTCCCCAATTTAATTATATCACATACGAGAGCGGATGCGGACGGGGTCGTGTGTTGTTAATGATATTGCCTTGGCACCGCCAGCAGTTCGGCTGAGATTGATTGGATGCGGCGGCAGCAGGGGGACAAGCGCAAGAACTAGATGATAAATATTATTTGGCAATTATTCAGCCGCAAGGGCTCTGAGCGCCTTTAAAAAGACACAGTTTTGGCAGCAAATATGGGCCAAATACAGTCTGGCCCTCACGCACTGTGCCAAACAAGTGTGCCCAGCACGTTAAAGGCTTACCATATATTGAAATCAGTCTGAGGCCGCCCACTCATTTGAAGTGGAAAGCCCTCATAATTTGCCCACCCCGACCTTCGGAAAATGGCACGGAAATTGAGAAAAACCTGCATTTACACCAAACTATGAATTAGACAATTCGATGAAAGCAGGTGCACAGACAGCTCGGACCGGAGGTAATTTCGCAGGGGCACAATCACGTCACGCATCCGACCTGTTGAGCAGACACCACCCACCTGAACCCACCCCTGCACGCACGAAATTTAATCAACTCGAGGTTCAGAGGACGGCTATCAGGCCGGGCGTTCCAATTAGGCTGGGCTAGAAAATATGCCAGGCATTTTCATAAACTACTCGAAAAGCGAAGGCAAACATCAGCCGTGGAGTCGAATCTTCACACGCTGCGTATGCGTAATGAGTTTCTGGCAGCGAGCAGGGGATTTCCTTTCGGGTGACAGGTGTCTGACAGCCGTGGAGGGAGGCACGTGTGTGCTCTCGACTAAATGAAAATTTGCACTGCACGATTAAATTAACTCGACAAGCTTATAAAAATCGTGCCAACGAGTTGCCAACGACAATGCAGCCAAGCAAATCTCATCATGTAAATTAAATTTGGCAAACGCTTCACTCGACACTTGCACAAAAATGTGCGAAATTGAATTAACTATGCATGCAAAAACAAAGCTTAGCTCCAAACATGGAACTCAACCCCCCGAACAAAGCCGTACGGAGGGAGCAAGCACGTAGCCAAAAGTTGGACAGGGGTGCAGGGATTCGGAATTCGGGACTCGGCACTCCGGACGGGGTACTGGGGACAGGGGACAGACTCGCATGGTAAGCACAGGGTCTCTGGGGCGTTCTTGGAACCGATTTTCCGGGACTCGTATGCCGAGGGATCACGGGATTGCTGGGCAGATCGGGAAAACATGCTAGCGCGGATTACAAAGTTCGGATTGATTTGACATTCGAAACTGAATTTTTATATTATTTTCCAGAGATATATTTCGACAGTGGGTATATCTTTTGTACATATTATTATCGTAAAATATGCAAAAAAGTGACCATAACTTGAATAGGTAGGGAAAATAAAGTAAGCTTATAGTTGTATTGTAATTGTAATTGATTAAGTAAAGTTTAAGTTACACCCGAATCAAATGGACTAAAATTGGCTAAATGACCTCAAAATGTGCCTCCCATACATATTATTTTATAGCTTACATTATTTGTCTAGTATACTAGTCCCTAAATATATACATAGAAGGCACATCTTTAGCCAATTCTAGTACTCTATTCTCTAAATTGTTAAGAACAAAAACGTGTTAAAAGAACTGAAACCTAGTATAAACGTAAGAAATAGCTAGTGCTTAACTACTTCACAGCGCATTTCGCCCGGCACCATGCGAATTAGCGGCGAAATCCGCGCGCAGAAGGGTACGGCGGGTGCCCATTCCCGTATCAGCCAAGTAAAAGAAGTTTACACTTACGCGCTCGCATGCCACGAAAGCTGACAGCTGCCAGAAACGCCAACAGTATGCCGGCAGTGCCCGGACTGCTCCCGGCCAGGAAGGCCCCTCGTCCTGCGCAGCACTGCTTCTCCTTCTCCCGCCAGGACATTTTATTGGGCGAGGGCGTCTGTCGGCGTTCGCACCTGGGCGGAACTTGGATTGCTTTGGGATTTGCTTTCGGATTGCGGATCTCGGATTTGGCGTTTCGTATCTCGTATTTATTTCCTCGCAGCTGGTTAATCCAAGTTTCGCCAGCTCAAGTAGCATGTCAGGCTGCTGCTCCGTGCTGTTTGCTCTCTCTGTTATTTAATTATTTGCATTGCTTTTATGAAGTCTTCTCGGTTGAATTTGCATACCACATTTCCCCGCAGGAGGGGCCGTAGTAGTACGGACGTGACTGTCTTTTTCCGCCCTGGGCAGGATTTTTGTTTCTATTTCACCGAGTCAGCCGCAGAGAACGTATGTTTTAACTTGCTCCTTGCTTTATTTGGCAAAGCCAACCGCAGCAGCCAGGCTAGAAAGGCGAAAATATAAGTTCGGTCCGAGGAAAAAGGAGAACGGAAAACCACCAAGGATTCACTGCTGCTAGCATTCTGTTTATGTGATAAATGGATATTTATCCGGCTCTGCCTCCGGGCATAAGTTTCGGGCTGGCTTGATTATAAGTCAATAAATTAATGAATTGCATGGCCCCATCGCCCCTCCCCTGCCACTCGCCATTAGTTCTACTTCCTCCACTTCTGCAGAGCCTGGCAAATTTTTAATGGCTGGCTCGTTATTTTTTGTTGGCCAAATAGTCGTTTTGCCGCAAAACTGCGTCGGCTTCCCAAATGAATGCCAGAACCCCATTTATCCGGCTCAGAGCTCGCAGAGCCGGCAAATCGAAGTCCCCAAATAGCAAAAAATGGGAGCTCCTAATGCATTATTGCACTCCATAATATGGGGCGACTAGAAGGATGTCTGCCGATGCGGACCAACGTGTAATTAGGGTAGCTAAGCAACAAATTGATATTTATTTTTCGGGCGAGGAATGCGGTCCAGTGGCCTCCGAGATTTTCCTAATTCACTTATGGACAGACGGGGCTTACTGTGAGCCACGGGTGGTCTTGAAACCAAATGGAACTAACCTCCCCTCGAACCTTTATTTACCGAATTATTTATGTATATTTGACTGCCCGAAGGTGTGTTCTTCGTATAAGCTTCATATAAGCTTCGTTATCTAAATTTCCTCCTGACTTTCACTAGCACAACTCTTTCACCCTGTTCAATAAAGCGGTTTTCTAAGTAGCTGTGAGTAAGCTGTCTCCTATTGAACCATACAGTCAAGAAAAATATTTTTGGAACTGAAAAAAGATATACCATAAATATGTATAATTTGGTTGTAAAACAAATAAATAAATGCAGACATCCCATACAAATAAAGTGCTATGAGATGTACCCCAACTACTCCAACACTTTATTCAACTGTAGCTTAACTACTCAATCTATTTATATTGGTCTAGAAATATGTGCGATTCCTCACTGGGTAAAGGTTCGATTGAAAAATAGAACAAGCGCTCTATGACTGGCCCATCTTCTTCAGTGTTGTTCTTTAATCTGGAGTAAATCTGTTTTTATCCCGCCAGCTCAGTGTCCTCTTTCGTTGCCCACGCGATAACTAAATTCCTAGAAAATACTTGACAGTTGTTGATACTTTACTTTTGCCGAATTCCACTCAATTAATAAACGTTGCCCCTGTCGGGATATGTGATACTTCTGCTGAATGCTGTGCGTTGCCAAGCGTGAAATCCTTTTCGTTTTCATTGTTTTCTTTGTTTTTTTAGAACTGCTATCCAGTATCTTGGCCAAGTCTGGCACCTGTTTCAACACTTCTACTGATTCGACAGCGTCGTTGTTAGCACCAGCCCCGCCTTCCCCTGCTTGTTTTCCGCCTTATGCCGTCTAATGATACCAAGACCAGGGGATTGGCGTCTTTGCACATTAATGAGTTTTAAAGTCTATGGGGGAGCACGGCTTCTGAGTGCAGGGATAAGCCTGCCTCTAATCAGATTACTCTTCCATATATTACATCATATACTCGTCAATATAATCGAATTGAAATAGATGGGGCCAGACAATAGCACGTGCCACCTTTCGGAGGCTCCGGCCAGGTCACATCCTTCCCTCCATTCACATCAGTCAAATCCTTCACGTTCGCCTTCGTTCCTTTTCATTTTTCACGTTTCGTGGATAGACGACGACGCAATCAACGTTTGACGGCGTTTGACTTTCGATCTTGCCTGGCTGCCTTCTTGCGGCCCTGCCTTTGTATCTGTATCCGTCCTAATGCGCAGCAATTTAAAATGTGATTTTCCCTGATTTATAAAGGACACATTGCACTCACAGCCGTCTCTCACTGGATTTCGCAGAACACTTTCGCGAAACGGGGGGCGTTCTTGCACTCCACTCTTCGGCACTTCACTTCACCGGGCGGCGGGAAAGGCGGCTGAGTAGGGGGCTGAGTAGGGGGCGGACACGCCCACAGCCGGGCTGGCACACATTCGCGCGAACAAAGACCGGTCGCCGATGAATCAGAATCAGAGCTGGAACCCGAAACTGAGTCTGAAGACGCCAAGTGCATTCACTTTCGCAGCGACTTCAGCGCGAAGCAATTCAAACTCATGCTTTCTCTCTGGGATTTCAAACTGCGCGCCCCTTTACCGCTCGACGTCCGCCACTGTGCCATGCAAATTTGAAACTGAATCCGGAGCACTTCGCGAATAGCAGTGTGCCTATGCCAGACGGTCCCTTTCAATTCGCTTCATGCTACCGATGTTGCGCCTACTGTTCCGCGATGTCCTTCGCGATTCGCCCGTTTCATCCCTCGATGTTCCGATTCCGTGGGCTTCCAACTTCCCCTGCGCACCCATTGTCCTTAAAAAGGACACGAAGGACACAGTGAAAACTGGAACAGGGGAGTATCCTGTTGTCCTCACTGTTCTCAGCTTGCTGTTAAGGGACTCTGTTAACCGTTTCGCTTCAACAGGCAGTTAAAACCAGTATTTGCTGACTTCTTATTATCAACGTGTGAGTTTTTGCAAAGCACCAGTAAAAATACAAGTGGCTCTGGAAAAACAAAGGTCTTTAGGTTTGGATAAAATTACAGAATGGTTCTTAAAAAAAGGGCAATATAAATATTAAGTTTAAAAAGTATTGCTTTCCTCTTGGAAATGTTAAAATAAGCATAACTTAACATAAGTATAAGTATAATCCTTGCGTAATTTGCGTTAAATGACTTTATCATAACTCCGTGATGGGACGTTAGATTAGAATAAAGTCAATACTCCTTCCCTCCCTTTATATTTGGGGAAGGTTTTCTAGGAATTAAGGATAATACGAATATCTACGTTTTTAGAGTACGTTTTTTTAAAAAAGAAATCTTTGCTTAGGCGACTGCCTGTGTGGAGAATAAAGTACCTTTCAGTGTGTATTACGAATATTGTTGAATTTATTCAGAACTCAATTTAAATTGGCATTCCGTTGAACAAAACCTGTTTGTTTTCTACAGGCTCAAAGTATGCAGGTCTAAAGGCAATTTACCAAGGAAACGATTGTTGCAGTCCATGTGTGCAAAAGTTCTCAGATAAGGGTTTTTAGATAAATGTAAGCATTTATTGATACATGCATTGAATCCTTCCTTCATACGGGTAACTCGTGTTTATGAAATCTATGTGATAAAAAAGCAAAAAAACAAATAAACTTTGATTAGCAGCAAGAGACAAATGATTTTCTTGGGGTGCTTTTTCCGATTTTCTAACTCTATGTGGCTTTAAAATTACCTATCTCTTCCTTTCGCTCCATATACTCGTTTTATTTATTGCGCAATCGTTTTGCCAAGTAATCTTCAACTGACATCCTTTGAGCAATCTTGGCCTGGCTCCATCCGATTCCTTTGCATATTAAATTCGCATTTATTCCTCCATTCCGCAACTCAATTGTATGGCCGGCCCGAACAAACAAAGCCTTCTGCGCTCATTCCCCAGATGCAGCGTGCAGCATGCAGCAGTTGTTATGTTTCGTAGTGTCGGCAGGCAAAAGGTAATAAGAAACAAGTAACGACCAAATAATTGAGTGCATGCTGCACAAAGGATCCTCGCGCTGCGATGGCAAGGACGTTTTTGTGATGCGGCTGCCTGCCCCTCGGCTCCCACCTTCCGCCATTGTTTGCCCACGGTTGGGCTGAAAGTGAAATGCATGTTTTATTGGCATCACAAAACAAAAGCGGAAATAGCGGGCGAAATCAAGCCAAAAGGAGATTTCGCGCACCCTCGCAGGGGGTATCGCCAATCAAGTGTCTCTTAAAGTCAATAAAGCACCGTTTATTTCTTACGTAAACAAATATTATAATTTGCATTTGCAGCTAATTAATTTTATTTTGTACCCCCTCAGCATAACATAAATCCCATCTTTTGTTTCTTTCGCTTACAAATATTACTCGCCGTATTAGAAAATAATCTTACTTTATTTATTTAGTTTATTATTAGTAAATGAACCATAATTATAAAATTATAAAAAAAAAGTTATAAAATAATAGTAATGATCCCAAAACAAACGTTTTTCAATGAAAACGTCGCACAAAATAGAACCATTGATTAAGTTATATCAATTTTAAAAATATTGAAATGCTTTCTAAATTACTCATTCTTAAAAAAATATTTATTGTTCTAGAGAATAATATCAGTTCTAAATTCTTAAGCAAAATGTTTTTTAATTTAATGACCTATCCGAAAGCTAAGCCCCATTGTAGTGACTCTCTGGAAGCGGGAAGGGCATCAAATGCCAGCAACAATCAAGGAGTTTTGCCAAAACGATTTTCATATTACAAGGTAGATACAATGACTCAATGGATGCTTAACCCAGGCACTAGCAGAAGCCATTAAAAATAAATCCCCCAAGAGGAGGTAAATCGAGGGGAGAACTCAGCTACAATTGCATCCCCACTCACCGCGGAAGATACATGCACTGTATGTCTGGATCATGTTCTGTTTGATTGTCGGCTGCTTACTCGCAGTCAGTGACTCACTTCTCAACGACCGGCCGTCATTAAGCGCAGTTTAAATAGGACGCGCTGCACGCTGCGTATACGCAATGTTCTGAGCCATTGCCTTTTATGACGAGCCGTATGAGCCGTCTGGCGCACCTGGACGGTTAAGCCGCCCAAATGGCAGTACGTTCCCATTTAATTTAAACAATTGGAGCCGTGCGATTGCCATAACTTTTGATGAGACTGCTGCAGAAATTTTGTATGCAAATTTAATTAAAACTCCTGGCTTTGCTCGTAGTTTACCATCAGCAGCAAGGCCGGGGCCCACAGGAAGTTGCGTAAATTCCGTATTTACTTAAAAATGCGTATCGATGATTGCTTGACACAACAAAGGATGCGCATTCCGACTGCTGTTCTTGACCCCAAAGGATTCTTGCCAAAACAATTATACGAAGTTCGTTTCTGTGAAAAGGTCCGCAAATACCTCTCATAAAGGGCAGAAAGTGTGCCTCCGGCTAGCCCGAAGTTTGGGCTAATTGGGGCTTTTTATTCCTTGATCGGTGCTAGCTCAAAGTATAGGACTTCGTGACTGTTGCATTTATTTATCTTTTCTGACTGGCTTCCAGCCAGCAAACAAGTCTCGAGAGTCTGAAGCAGTATCTGCGATTTATTTTGATTCTTCTCGTCGCCTGGCAGTTGATAAAACTTTTTGGTCTATGATTTTGTTGCTGCCTTTGTTTTGATGTGCATTTTATTTGATTTGGTGGCAGGCACGAGCTCTGATTAAACTTTGTTTTTATTTTTCGCCAGACAGGCATGCGTCGATATATATACGAAGATATATGTTTAAATGGAGATGGTGGTGACAGTGCGTACCAAAATATTATTAAATCCTAAAATTGTATATTGGTATTTTCCTATTTAAATATATCAGTGTCTTTAAATATGTAGCATATAAAAGACCTTTGTAAAAGACATTTATTTTTAAATCCCATTACTGGAGACTAGGAAGGTATTCTTGTTTGGTGACTGTAAAGTCCCCATTTGTTTCACTAAGTTTCCATTAAGTTAAACCCATTTCGTAACGATCTTTATGCCAAGCAGACGCCGTGAAATGTTTGCTCCGAGCAACGCCTTTGCATTTCAAATTTCCAAGCCATTTTGCTTTATTTTGGGTTTGCTGGCTGCAGTGCAAAATGCCGATGCCGCGGCGCTTGCTGAAATGTTGTGCAAACACAATCAAGTGGTAAAATGAGTAGACAATGGCTGGAGAGGAGGAGGAGCTGCCAGGAGCAGGGCGGCGGCGGAGCCCCCAACGGCTCGGGACTACTTGGGAGCTGTCGATACAGCCGGCTCTTGAAACCGTATCCCGAATCCGGCATCCTTTCTCGGTGCTTGAGCCATGCTGCGGGCATATAAATTGAATTGTGTGAAAATTTATATTTGTTTTGGCATTTTATGACACACTCCAGAGTGTTGCGGGTGGCCAGATTTCCGATACCCGTTCCCTTTTCGGCCGGTCTCCTGTTTCTGACTGTGTTTCTGCGTCTGCTGCCGATTGTATCTGATTTCGAGGGTGCTTTGCTTTCAGCAGCCGCACAGGACGGGTCGGAAAACAGATTTAAGGTGAGCTGCTCGATGCGGAATTTAAAACAGCCTACCCCTTTCTCTACTGGCTTACATACGGCACTGGTATAGTTAGTTATTAGTTTGGTAATAGTTTAGATATTACCACTATATGATTTGTATTCATTGGTTATAAGTTATTTCTTAACTTGCTCCTTAAAACAAAAGAATAGGTCTTGATTTCAGGGAACTTATGCTGTAGTGTAATGTCATGCCAGCTTATTCGGAAACCTCAGACATATCTTTATCTGTAGACTTAGAGCAGAAAGTAGAACCCCGACTTTTTTTGTGAGTGCAAGTGCCAATCAAATGTTGCGGAAATTGTGGCCAACTCTTAAAGTCTGCTGATTGGGTCGGTCTGTGTCAGGTTTGTTTCAACACAAAAGCCCTTGGAGTCCAGACACCGAGCTTCCTGGCCCGACTTCGGGATGGGGCTGCAATAAATTCGCCTGAGCCACCTCTGGCAGCCCATCCCGCCAGCCCCGGCCTGGCGAAGCTTGAATATTATGGCCATTTGTGGCAGGGCCAGGCACTAAGTGAGTTGTGGCCAAGTGGCGAGTGTCGAGCTGCTAAATCATACACACCGCAGATGAACGAACAGTCAGTTACATGTAACATGTGTGGCAAGTAGGTGAAACCATAACGTATAATATGTACTAAGTCGAGGGGCTTGGTCGTGTTTAAAGCACTGCATGGCCCGGTTTACAGGGCTTTAATATTAATGAGCTGATTATCTTTGGCAACCCCCTCCGCTCCACTGCCCCGGTGGCCGAGGACTTCGGGCGTTGGCATGCGTATGAAATCCCCGAATTCATGGAAATCTGTTCGAATGGGCCGGCGGCGTTCAAAGGGCTTCCAATGCTCCTCTTTGAATGTCCCACTCGAATAGTTTGAACTAATTACATCCACGCCATTGGAGTCTGCGGAGGAATCCCTCCCTGTCGAGCCAATGCTTAATTGCCCAGCTCTAGGCTCTAGGCTGCAATTAGAGAGCGAGTGAAGCGCCGAAAATGGCATTTTAATGCCGCGGTTTGCGCACGTGTAAATTAATATTAATTTATTTCTTATTCGCCTTGAATATGCGTGGATTAAATAAATAAATTACAAATCGGGTCAATCGCAATTAATTATATTTGAAAATTGCTTTAGTTTTGATTTCGCCGGCAACAACTATTTACACAGCGGCACCCCCTCGGTTTCCAGCTGCACTGCGGTGGCTTGTCCAGCTGAAAATTTGCATAAATAAATTATAAACAACAACACGAGAATTGTCCATTATAAATAACGCGAATTGTCCGAGCGAGTGCGCAGAGGGCCAAAGGCGAGCCGTGACAATTTGCATATATGTTTTTATAAACACGGGCCGCCTGTGTTAAATATGTTTACCTACTTTGGATCCGCTGGGTTCGCGGCACCCGGTGCCCGATGCTCCTGCTATTTGCCAGTCGCATAAATAGCGAGCAAATTTGTCGTTATGTCAGTGTCTTTTTTCGGCGGCCCAATGATATATTGGCGTAAGGGACAAATAGGCGGCACAACCAGCAGCGCATTTAAAATAAAATATTACACTGTGCAGCATAAAAGCTGCGAGCCAGTAGCTGACATAAAACTATTCGGGAGAGTACTTCTGTTTGAATTGCAGCTTTGTGGCCGCATAACTGAAACAGAATGTTTGTTTTCCCCCCCCCCCCCCCCCCATGTTTTATCTAAATATGTGCCAAATGTCCGCCTAGTGTGTTTATACATATTTTAAAGCATCCTAATCAGCTTTCTCTTTTTAAAATTATTTATTCGCGGGGCGTACTAAAGTTGCCAACGAGTTTCCAGCTCATTTGAATGTAAATCGGTTTTTCCAACCGAACCTTGTTTCCAGGTGTTGATGTGTTTTGCTTTGTCCACTTTAAGGCTGCTACTCCTGCTTACTGCGAATATCGAGCATTTGACAGGATAATTTAAATTAGCCGGTAAAAGAAATGTCATTTTCTATTAATTTTATTTGTTGCGTTAAATTTGTGTATGTGTCGATCCATTTGCATCTGCACCATCTACCACTTTTAGTTGAATACTTTTTGTCTGTCTTCAAAATTTAAATTTTTTTACGAAAATAAAGTATTTGTTTAATAAGTTGCCCACTGCTTATTACGCAAATTTAAAATCTATACATTTGCCTGGAAACCGGTTGACCCGCCCACCTGCCTGCCTTTAAGCCAGTCGGCGACTGAGGGTCGGCACCTCTCAATTTCGTGTACAATTAGCAGTTCACTTAATTACTGAAAAAGGCCCTGGGTTAATAGGGGCGTCCACTTTGCCTGATAGGTCGTTCGCAAGTCGCGCTGTTATCTTTTATTTTTTATGGAGAACGAGTCCTGACGACCCACTGCTGGACTCATTCGAATTACGCCCAATTTTCCCTCTGTATAGCTTCGATATCCGTGATTTTGGGTCAACAAGGGGCACGATAAAACGAGAGAAATGTACGGAAATTAAAGGAAAATTAAACAATTAAATAAGGGAGGCAGAGAAATCATTATAATTGCATACCGAATGGCTGAGTTCGCTGGAAAACACTGATTAAATACTGCATGGAAACAGGATTAAGGGGAGAGAGCGACGCGGAGAATGCAAGGAGCTGCCATAAGTGCTCCGATATGGCATTAATGTGAATCATAATTTATTGATTGCGTAATGAAAGTATCGCATTAATGAGACTCCGGCGAGACGCCAAAAAGCAAGCAGCTGACAAAAGAGAATATAAAGCATGGCGGAGGAGTCTCGTGGTTAATTAATATCATATTGAATGTGTTAAAAATGTATTAAATGCTGCTTATCATAAATAGCGTACAGAAAAAAATTGAAGTTTTACTGCCAATTTATGCTAACAAGAAAGGAACTTTTTGAAGTTGCGATTCATGAATAGAATGAGATAGCAAGACAGAACTCTATTATAGCGACTAAAGCTCGAAATCAAAGGGTTTTCAGAACTACTGTCACAACTGATAAAATAAGAAACATTTATAAACTCGTACCGCCCTAAAAGAGTTATGGCTTCCATTAAAAATTAAAAAAAAACAAATATTGTTGTTGACAATTTTTGTTACCTATTTATGAATTATGATTGACAGCTTCATTCTTTAAACCATCTAAAATTATTGAAGTAATGTTTTAATCCATACCATCTTAGCTAAACAGATCCCTGTGAAAGTGGAAATATGTACTGGGCCTGAGGAGTTACAATTTTCCACTAGACGGTCAATTGTAGATCTGTCAGGAAGATTATGACGACCAAATCAAATTTATAGTAATCGCTGGAATTCTTTTACGTCAGATCCCTCAAATTGTTTGACTCTAATTTCCTCAGCTTCTTAATAACTCCCTTTATAGAATTTAAAATTCTGCCGTGTGCGTTGCATATTGGATAGGATTCAAAAATTTGTAATAGAATATTTGGTGTGTGGCACAGCTACGACAGCGCTCCCTCCACCTCCCGCCGGTCCGGACTCAACGAACTCATTATCATTCTCTCCGGTCGCAGGAATCTCATTGTTTATGCCCAACCAATTTTCTTCGCCCATTAAGAATTTTCCCATTACTCATACGCATCGTGCGCACATCGCCCCGTGCGAGGTCCTCGTATTCTTTGCGTGCCGCTGCTCTTCCGGCGGGAAAATCAATGGGACTCGTTAGTGCAGCAGCTCTGCGCCTGCAGTTTTCCGCTTTCCCGGCTGCCTGACAGCCGCACGTCATCGCCATCAGCCGGCGACGAGCTCGCGAATTGCAAAAATGTTTTAATGCGCTTATTGACAGCCGCCGATAATGGCGAACAATTTTAAACGCTGCAGCTCGGAGTCGCCGGCGAAGACGCGTCCTTGAAGGGGCGAGCGAAGGGCCGCCGTCCCCGACGTCCTCGCAGCTCAATCAGCCGTCCCTTGCACTTTGCACCTGGCTGCCCCACTCAGTGCCCTCGAGATCGAGCGGCCCTCGTCCGTGTTTGCCCTCACCTGGTTTGTTGGTCTGGTCGGTTTGCCTGGTTGGCTTGGTTTGCTCGGGCCTCGGGCGGACGTGACGACTGTTGCTTGAGGGCGATGACGATGTTTGCTCTGCCGGAAACCGAAGGGATTAATCATTTAACAGGAACTCGATTTAAGTAACTGCGCGTTTAATGGATTCCTTGGGGAACAGACCTTGACCGTGGTAAGGAGCTATAAGCATATGAACTTCCGCAGTGACAGGTGGGCATTTTCTTAAACATTTAGAAGGGGCTCCTATCCTATAGTTTTAAAGCAAATGTGCTTTGATGTTTGGTTCAATTTACGCTCGTCATAACATAATTTACCCTAAATGACATGTTATTCATGGGGTATTTGACAGTCTTGGTTGTTGGCAAAGCAAACCGCAGCTATGCACATCAAAGTTTGTGAAAAGCCACAACTAACAACATGACATGTTACAACCCCACAGAAAAATCACTCGCTTTTGTGACTGGCTTTCCACAGAAACATAACCAGGTGAATGAATGACAACCCAGGCAATTATTTCTATTGAACAGTGTCTTCTCTGCGAATGTAAGCTATGACCCGGTATAATGGGAAATAAAATAAGTAATGTGATGTTCCCTGTAGAGTCATATTGTACACTATTGAGGAAATTGGTTGGCATGGAATTCATCAGTTTCTTAAAATCAGTGGTTTGAGCTCTCCGGATGGTATCGTTATGAAATACTCATTCAATTGGCAACAAACAAATAGTTTTTAGACTGTTTTTCAAACAAAGTAATCATTGTATCGTAAAGCAGGATACCGAGAAATATAGTTTGCCTTTTCAAAGCCGACTTACAGCACAGTATTTTTAGGTCGGGGCTCTTGACTTATTTGATCTGCTCCGGAATTGTGCTCGTCGGCAAGTCGCACCACACTTGACGTCGCCAGCGTCTGACTCCATGCTGACAGTGGTTTTCATGTCGTGTATCTTTATGTCTATTTACTACTTCCACACTTCCCCGCGTCCAAGTATCTAGTATCTAGTATCTCTCGGAGCGGGCTGCTACATTACGCTTCTGCTGCTTGACCCACAAAGGCCACATTACGTGATTTGTCCCGAGCACGCCGGAAGCAGATCCGCAGAAGCGGAGCAGAGACGGAGAGTCAGATGGGGCAGAGATACTAGCTTCCACGGGCGATAAGCGGAGCGACGCAAATTTCAAAGGGCATACAAATTTAAATCACGTCACTTAGGGCCAGCGTTCGGAAGGGAAGCGAAGCCGGCGACAACACAAAAGACGCAGCTACAAGTCCGGACATAATGGGTGCCATGTAAATAGTTGGCCCAGACGGAGGCGCACGGTTTTGGGACCGGGTCCGCTGCCATGTCCGGACTCGGATTCCAGGCACTGACACTGCACTCAGAAAAGGGGTTTTCTGTTCTCTTGCCAGTTATTTAAGAGTGTGCGATATCATACCATATATCATATCTGTGGATATTTTATACTTTTTGAGATGACAGGTAGTACTTTGTTAATTCTTCAAAGCATTCAAAGATACAGGAAACTACCTGTTTTAAATGTAATTTTAGTTTTTCATATTTCATAATTTAGATCGCAATCAGCTTCTCAGCTGGCGATTCTCCGAGTGCACGCTGCTTTGTGGCTACATGTGGGTCCGTGTGTGTTTGTTAAGCCGCTTTTGAGGCAGGCACTCAGGCACAGGCACAGGAACAGCGCCGGCCCAACCGCACACAGGAGCACCCGTAGTCCCAAGTCCGCAGCCCATAGTCGCAGGACAGATCCACGTGTGCGTTTGTCTCCGCTCCTTTGTGAGCGTGAGCCTGAGCGTGTGGCAGTGCCAGGACTACGGCCTTGCTGCCGAGGCGCGGCTACATGCCTGTTTCGCTTTTGAGCCACCGCCTGCAGTTGACAGAGCACGTTGAACCACCCACCCCGTGCGGATTGGAGCCGCGTACTAAGCCAACCGCCACCCAACCACCCACCTCCCCTCGAGCAACATCCAAACTGGCAGCCGCTCTGCGGCCTGATGCACATTAAAACGCAATTAAAGTTGCAGGCGTTAATTGTGCCGCCTCTGTCGCCTGCTCGCACTTTTTCTAGCTTCCTTTGCCGTTTTGAGTTGGCTACCGAAAATTAATTACTCTTGCCCTGTCAAAGTTGCCAAAGTCATTGGAAAAGAGTGAGCGTGTATTGCTTGAGCAAAGTGAAATGCTCGACAAGCAAAAGCAGGTGCGTTCTGGAAATAAGATTCGCCCAACAAGCTGGGCCCACTCAAATTAGGAAGAGGATTTGCGATGTTTCCTTCAACTTTCACGAAGCCCAATGTACACAATTCATTTAATCAACTGAAGTACTTTCGTGGAGATATTCGGGCAAGACATCCTAAAATAAACTGCTTGTAATCAAGAAATTTCGCTCTTAAAATAGATTTTTTAGCGACCGCTGTATGTGTTTAAGGTCACTCAATCGCTTAGAACTAAAAATGGTATTATCTATGACTGTAGATAACTTAAAGACAGTTGAAACTTTAGAGTGTACATTTTCTGGATTTGATTTGACTAACTGAATTATTAAAACTATTCTCTTATAGCGTTAGGATATAAGAAAATAACTTAATTAATATTTTTAAAATAGGTAGTAATATTTTTTGCTGAATTTACGTCATTAGTAAAATAAAACACCAAATACACCCGGCCGCAATTAGAATTAGACTTTATATACGTAAAAGAGGAGGCGCTGAAAGGTGAAGTCCTTTGGCACAACCTTAGGTGTTATACCTAGATGCGTATACATATACACACTATTTTCGGTCACTCAACAGAGCTTTTTTCGAATATTGTTCCTGAAAATCAATTGCCCTTTTAAAAAATAAATACATACGCACTTTTTAAACCCTTATGTCCCTTGCTTTAATTACCACAACAAAGCTGACGCTTTCGGCAGAAACGCTTTGAGGAAATAAAACTTATCAAAAAGGCAAAATGAAGAACCTTAATTCGTTCCAGCCTGATGCAATGCATTTTCAAAAGTACTGGCAAGGCGCCTCCACGGCCAGGAAACGGGAATGCTCGCATGTGGATGTATACTAATCGAGTCCATGAATAAAGCCGCAAGTGAGTCTCTTTTTTTTGACTTTCGGTGGCACTGGGATAACACCACGCGGAGGGGCGGAAAGTAAGTGGGCGTGGTAGGAGCCGGCTGGTGCTAATGGGGTCCCGGGTCTTTCTCGAAGCGCTTCTTTCGCCAGTTGTGCAGCTAAATCCTTTGCTAGGCAACTTTATCTCCAGCACAGATTCTCAATGGCAGCTGCTGTTCATTAGTTTTTTGCTGCTGCACTGACGTTGCACGCTGCCAGCGTTGTTTATATCGCAGCTTTCTACTCGTTTTCAGCTTTCCCGTCCGCCCTGCGCCTTTGCAGCTGTCGGCAGGCTTTGCTTAAGCGCCAGTCGCTGGCGACGTGCCGCTGAAATAATTAAGGTGCCAATTCCGGCCAGCAGATATCAACTGCCAGAGATAGAGATACTGGGGGAGGTAGAGCTGGAAATGGGAGTGGTGGCTTACACTTAGTGGCATAGTTTTTCAATTAGCCTGTCAGGATGCGGAGCAGGCGCTGTTTTTACTCCCCGTTTTGTGTCAACTTGTTGGGAAACTCCTCTTCCTTCCATCTCACAGATCGAAGGTAAGCATTAAAAGCAGCTCCACTCCGCATTTTTTTCTGCCATCATCATCTGCGCTATCCCCGCTAAGCCAGACTTAAAAGACTTAAAAATTGGGCTTTCCTCGCCCTGGCAACATGTCGCTTGCGTAATATCCAGGAATAGCCTCAAGTGCCTGAGCCACACATAGGAAGCAAACATGGACCCCCCCCCCCCCCCCCCCCCCCCCACACACACACACACGCCGAGCAAATAGACAGCTTGTCGAACATTTCGGTTGGGAGGAAATGCGAGACATTTCTCGAATATTACGCATACGCACGGCTGGCAGCCACAACACCGCAACTGAGGCCTTTTCTTGCATTAGATGTCGCCTCGGTTGGCCTGTCTTGTCGGCTGGGGAGCCGAGCGGGGAAAGTGAAAGCTGCTGCAGCTTCCACCAGAATGCCCGCCAGTTGACATTCTTTTGACAAAGGCCTTTGGCCTTGTCTCGAGATGAGATGCCTCGATCATTAGCATCGCAGTCGTGGCGGAGTTGCAGCAAATTGCCTTGCCGTGCAGAGCACACTGTCCAAAACCGTCGATTTCATAGCCCTGGTGGTTGAAGGGGTGGTGGTAATTTAATATACATACATTTAATATACATTTTGTATTGAAACAATTGCGAAAGCTTCTTTAGATTTGCGTCTTTTGGTATACAAACATGTTTTTATGTTAAGCTAGAATATTATTATTATTGAACCCTTGTTTTGTTTGCTAATTTTTACAGAGCCTCCCAGCTAACAGAATCCTTATCAATATTTGTGTAGACATGTGAAGACACCTTTAGAGACTCAAACACGCCCTTTTCTAAGCCGCATGCCTTAAAGTCCGACAATTTTCGCCGTGTGCAGTGAGCTTCCAATTCAGGAATCAGCCGCAGCTGCGTTTGTGCCGAGAAAGAACCCAAATACAACTGGGTCGACCGGGTGCTGTGCAATTTGAACAAAGGAACAGAGGCACTAAGTTGCGGCGACATGTAGCGTTTAAAGTTGTGGCAGGCGAGCGCAGCCAATGAATACCAAATCAATCGATAGTGCCAAATCGAACTTCGCTCGGGCAGCCCCAGCAGGGCAGACATTTTTCTGCTCGGCTGACCCAGAGAGCGGAAAAGCAATTTCGCTCTGTGCCACCTCAAGTAGCTGGGGCAGCACGCCTTTCCCCTTTCCCGCTTTACCACTAGGCCAAACGATTTGCAAATTTTACCAACGCATCACTGGGTATTGCTCACAACCAATCGAGGGCATTAGCTGGGAAAAAAGTATGGAACGTCTTAAGCAAATACGTAGAAAATGTTCCATTTTTTAGTCAATCAGCTAGAAAAAGTTGCACTCACTCGCCGAACAAATCGTTCGCATATAGGTTTCCGGGCGGGAATTTCGGAAGCTGGGCCCAAAGTTTTTACAGCACGGAATTAAGCGATTAGGGGGAAGTTTGCCTCCCAGCTCACACGCATAAATTATTCCGAGTTTCTGCTTCTGTCACCAGCATATTGCACACCGAAAGATACGAGAGCATGCGATGAAGTACGAGTTGATTCAGCTATATAATTATCGATATTATTTTATATCATTTTTTTGATCTAGTAAGCTTTTTTTTATTGTATTTCATATACACTGTCATTTTGAACTAGGTTTTTACTTCTTAAAGACATAAGCGAGTATCCTCTCTCAACTCAAAAACGCTAACTAATCTTTGATGTGTTTCAACTATCCAAAACCATATACAGGTAGATAGTACTATAAGAATGCTTTTGCTAGTGAACTGTTTTTAATCTTCCTTGTGCACTACCCCAAGTTGCTGCCCTTGCACAATGGACGCGCACTCAACAGCCGTCGCCATCATAGATATGGAACTGGATTTCGATGAGGATGAGCACGGTCACAGAAGCGCTGCTTCGGAAGAAGTGGGTCAGGGCGAGGATGTGCGGGCGCTGGTGCGGCGTCTGCAGGCGAGTCACGTGTGGATCCGGCAGCAGGTGGCGCACCTCCAGCGCCGCCTGGTGACCCTCCAGTTGGACAGGCAGAGACGCTTTTACGAGGGCAGGGAGCGGCTGCAGCGGCTCCTGCGGAACTTGCAGGGGAGATACGGACGCGACTGGGGCCTGTAGGCGAAGTTCGCAAGTTGGAGCTTCGAATTCGGGTGCCACCGCTTCGAGGCATGAGTGGATGTGACGAACGGTCCCAAACTGAATGCTTTCACAATTTTAGCATGTGGGGAGAAGTTAAATACACAAAGCTGATGAATTGAAATTTTCATGACGCTCTGAAGCTCGGTTGAGTTATCCTGGCACAGCCTGACTTGCGCTGAATAATTTATCGATGAATACTTGCAGGATGTAATTGAATTTTTAAAATGTGGCATTAAGAGATTCAAATTTCGGCATTCCCTTTCAACGCAAAAAAATGCAAGTACTTTTCTCATGTCAAGGAAGATTGCTGCTCAAGAGCGTTGCCACTAAAAATCTTAATACGACTATTTTTTTGTAATTTGTATTAAGTTTCCAAACAACGGAGTCTTGTTATACTGAAGAACTGCAGTCGAAGAAATCCCTTATAAATATCAGTACTTTAATGACAATCTCAGTCAAACCTCCTTGGACGGATTAGTGGTCATAATTGTTGAACAGACTTGTGTAAACCAAATGCCCACTAGACATGCAGTGAATGCCTAAGTGCGTCCATAAGTCATGCTATTAATTAACACCACACAGCGCACATCCTACGTCTTGGACCTCTGACCCGCTCCCAAGTAAACCAAAGACCCTTGGTCAGCCCAGTTCGCCGTTCTGCGTAACTCAATTAATCAGACACCAGTGGAGGTCGAGTACGTCACTTAACTCGAGATTAACCCTTGACTGGCCCTGTCCTCATTCCTCCCATCCAATCGGTGAGCTGCGCCTGGGATGAGCGTGCTTCGGGGCCTGTCATCAGCCACTTACACGGGCTCATTGCTGTTTAGCAACTATTTATGCAGACAAGTAGGTGCAGTTGCCACCTACAACCTTCCAACTGCACAGTGAAAAACCTGGCTCTCTAACTGCTCACAAAAAAATAGTTCAATCTACCGGCATGGAAGTAAGGTTACTTACCAAAAAGGCTAGGAACCATAACAAATAATGACGCGTTTTCTTGTTTTGCTTCCCATTTATAAGTAAAAATTGTTATTGGTCAAATTGGCCGTTCCATTTAATTACAATATTTGTATTTATTTATGTAGTCGGAAAACCTCCATATCGAATTAGATTTTCAAGGGATCTTGGAGTATACTATCTATGTTCTCTTTCTATGGTGTTCTCCCAAGGGGAACTAAACTGCGGCTGCAGCCGCACAAGCCGGCATTGTAATGAAATGCCCTCCAAGCTGTGTCGACTGCTGCTTCTGCTCCGCTCAGTTATGTCCTGGCCTCGAGAGCTCTCGCCTGGGGATGACACCTAGCGTGTTATCATTAAACACTTGAAGAGTGACCCGCAGGGCGGAGCACAAGGGGTCGCTGACATCACTTGAGTGGACCATAAACGGCAACAAATGCAAATGCAAATGAAATTATTGCCGCCGCAGCTCCATTTCTCTGAATGACCAACGACCCGGCCCCCCGCCGGAAAACTGTTTGCATATGCAGGGACACACCCACAGATAGGCCACCCCCGCCCCGCCCACCGGCAGCGCCGCTCGACGGACGGGCTGCGACCCATAAAGCCATTGGCGACCGACTGCATTTCAGCGATATAAATATTTATATAAGTTAATCGGTTTATGGCGCACGAGTAATTGAATTTCGGTACGGCGCCAGGTAAACGCAACCAGGTAGCATGTTACATGGACTGCCGATCCCTCCGCATTTGGATGTTGCGCGGTCAGAGCGGTGTTGCGAAACGGGAGCGGGTCGCTTTAAACTTGATTTCTTACTTTGGGCATCCGTTTCCGCCCAGGCCCATTTGAATATTCCGGTTTTTGGGTATTCCGGAACCGTGAGTTCCCTAACCGAAGGCTGGTAATTTTAATATTTGAATATTTTAAGAACTGCCGATGGCTTAAATTAAGACATAGTTTTTTGCAACACTATTTAATAACATAAACAGCGAGTTAATAACTTAACAAAGCATAAATAAAACACAAACACCTGGTGCTTCGAACTTTTTTAATATTTTTTTTCAACGCTGTTATAGTACTCCTTTGTTGACAATAATTATGCAACAGAAAAAAGAAAAGTGAGACCTTCTTCATTAGCAATTCATTTTTTGTTTATTTCTACGGAATAATGGCTCAATCCCCGAATGACTGATCCCTCTGAAACAGCTCCACTCCAGTAGCTCATAAAGCAAGCTAAAAAATGAATCAATAAATTATTACTATGTACAAATTCTCGGTCAACTAGTTAACTTTGCATACCCCTTTGTTCGATAATCGTGGTTGGTTATCCGAAGATGCAGCTAGAATGAAGCCTTTGTTGCACTATAGTGTCCCATCCACTCGCCTTCTTCTGATCTGGGTAGTCTATTTTTTAAATAGGTACCATGGTTGAGCTGAAAAAGCGTCAATATCAAGAAGGATTATAAACACACGTGCCGAGAACCCCACGTCAAACCCAATTATTTTAATCCCGGGGGCTGCAACGAGGAGAGCGTTCTAGCTTACACTTCCGAGTGGCCCGAATATCGGGTTAGCCCACTCGGCCCTTAACCCTCCCGCCCGACATGGAGCTCGCCCCAACATGGCGCCAACCGGAAGTGCCAGCCCGTTCAGCAATGGACGCGTTGCCCCGTTTCTATGGCACTTCCGCTCGACTGCACATTAATTGCAATTAAATTTGGCATTACTTCCCTGCTTAAACCCTTTGCATTTCGTTTTTTGCTGTTTCTCCAGCCCCCGCCGCCCGCGCAAATTTAATGATGGCTGCAATTTTTGCACGCTGCATTTTCCTATTCCTTGCATAATTTAAAGTTGTTTGCTTTGGCTGCTGCCGCTGCTATGGCCAAGGGTAGGCGGGCATTGTGCTGTCGCCGCTTCTGCTGCACTGCCTCCGATATTGTTGTTTTCAATTAACTGCGCGTCCAGCTAAATGGCAAGTAAATTAATGTTTATAGTGCATAAACATGCAATTTACAGAAGCAAAACCCTTCTGGGTGGGCTTGTGTGGTGACGACACTGCTTTCAGACTTTGATGACGCCATGCTCGGGCTGCATGGAGCGTAAATTTTAATAAGTTATTTGAGTTAGGGGCGCAGGCCTGCTTAGTGAAGTTTCACGCATTTCGTTGGCTGCCGTTTCCAGAGCATTAATAAAATTTAATTGCGATCCTCTATCGCCAGATCTTGGCATATTTTCGCGCTAGCGTTTATGGCCGGAGCTGCGTCAGCCGGCGGAACAGAAGTCAAAGATCTTAGAGTTACCATCCTCCGATGGCCCTCTCCTTGTGCTCGACACAGGAAAAAAAGTGTCCTACATTAATAATACTTTGAACTTAGGGAACATTTCCATCCAGCCTCGACTTAAAAGCTATAACATGCGTACATAAATGAGTAGCAAATACTCGTACCGAACAGATGGACGCATTTGACATCAGCAAATAGCAGCTCTTAGATTTTGGGGTAGAAGAAGGTACGTATTTTTAACAAAAATATTGTCCATCAACCAAATCCTATTAACTCTACCTATAATGGGAAAACAAAAATATTTTGGTCCGTGCACAGCTTGTTGTTCTGTTGTGTCGGTGCCAAAACTTTAATTGCCTTTCGGACCCAAAACTTTAGCAGAATCTGTGCTGCTATGCATTTTGTTAACATTTCCGGAGACTTCTCGCTGGTGACGTCCTGGAGCGACCCCTCGCCTTCGCCCACCCCAGCACCGCCTCCAGCCGACCGTTGTTGTCCCCGGTTTGTGTGCCCTTTTAATTGCCCATTGAAAGTTGTTCACTTGTTAAAGCGAACTTTGGCCTGCCAAGTTGCTCGGCGGTGAAGTGAAGTGTAAGCAAGGAGCGTGAAACTATGTGTTATGCAATAAAAGTGCAGGCGGAGGCGTCTAAGCCCAATCGATGCGGGTATTCAATTGGGCGACGGCAGGCAATTTGCGCAACTTATTTAAGGATCAAGAGCTCGGCGGGAGCGCTGGCGGGAAAATTGGATGGAAAACTCGTGTGACCGCAGCTGCCGCTGCTCGTAATGAGTTTTTCATGCATGCAGGCGGCCGAGACAGATCCTTCAAGGCAACATCGTGTGACAGCTGCAGACAGAAATCATTCCGAGCCCTCTTCTATATGGTGTCCTACCCGGCCCGATGAGGAGAGCGGCCAGCACGAAAGTTATCATCTCGCATATGGTTATGGCCTGGCCAGGGACCCGGGTCTACACTAGGCCAACTTTAAACTTTGCTTTCAAGGATTGATATATTTTATCCCATCTTAGGGGAAATCGATTGTATGATAAGGGGTCGTTTTTATTGCACATTTCTTGATTATTTCATATTAACAAGGATTATTTTGTGTCGGTTCCTCTACCCAAATTGTTTCACATGTGTTTATAGGGTTCGTGGCACCCTCTTCCTCACGTCGGGCTGCTTTGTTTTCCCCGCTGCGACGTCTGCTGCTCCTGACTGCGAGGCAGCCACAATACATTTTTCTGATTTTCCACTTGCATTATCACGTCTAAAAACTGTCTACCATTGAAACATGTGTATTGTGTGCATTGTCTGGACTAAAGGGCATTTTCAGTGTGTCTAGTCGCAGGAGCGGCGGGGAAAAGCGCAGGAAATTCAGGCAATATATAAGCATAATTTAGGAGCGAAGCAGGGAGAGGAAACCCCACTAGTTGCCATGGAAAAGCACATAAATTATGAGTGCTGGGGCGACTCACATGACTCGCTCTAAGATACGTGGCAAAGTTGCCAAATCTGGTTACGGACGGCAAGGAATGAAATTTGGTAAACAAATACAAGTTTCGAGTCACTTTCAGGGCGAGAGCGTGAAGCCCGTATGCCCTGGTAGATGCAAAAGTAATATACGTAACAAATGCTGGTTAGAACCTGATTTTGATTTGCTATCTGTGACCTCAAATCGCCAGTTTTGGCTGAAACTAAAGGGATTTCGTTCTCTCATCAATATGTTATTTATTTTTTGCCAGTTTAGATCGGAATCTTCTGTTGTTTGGGTTTATTTAAAGTGTAGTAATATCTGCGTCCCTGTGCAGCAATTTCCAGGGCTAGGTAAATGGAATTTGAAAAATGCTTCATAAGCAATTTGCATCCACCAATTTGCAATTTGCATCCACCTTTCCCACAGGTAACCAAACATATGCTTGGTTAAATAAAAAAAATACACAATAAATAACAAAAGGTTTTCTAAAAAGAAAGGGACACGAAGTGTAGTGAAATCTGCAACCCATTAGAATGAAATTTCGACCAGGGGTTCGAAAATTAAAATCAGCTATGTGTGGTAGTTTTCCCTTAGAGAGTGTCTTATCTAGCTTACGACTTCGTTAATGTGGTCTTTAGCAAGGCAAAAACCAATGCCTGACCATTTTAA
Source organism: Drosophila biarmipes (assembly GCF_025231255.1). NCBI lineage: Eukaryota > Metazoa > Arthropoda > Insecta > Diptera > Drosophilidae > Drosophila > Drosophila biarmipes. The sequence goes on along the minus strand of NC_066616.1, from coordinate 4,040,547 downwards.
TAGTTTTATTAGCTTTATTACGTATCAAATAAAACATTATCTTGTTTGTTTTGCAGTTAAAACTTTAAAAAGATTGAATCCCCAAAAAAGGGCGGCAATGCCTGCCGAAAATCCACCCGGTAATCACCCGCAAACCATAAATTAGGCCAGCCCCAGATTGCATCTTGATGTGCATCTATCCGCTCGCTCCTTTTCCGCCGCCTTGCTTCCTGACCTTTCTCATCGACTTGTCCCATTAATTAAGTTTGCGCCGCTGTGCGTTCAGATAAGATGCAGTTGCAGCTGCCCCTCCCACGTGCCACTCCCCTGGCCCAAGGGTCGTGCAATTGACTTAATAATTGGCCCCAAACATTTTAATGAGCGGCATCTTGTCAGCGTCACGTTTTCCGGAACGGAGCCGGAGAGTCAACGCAAAATATTTGCAAGAAATGGCATTGGCATAATTAAGATTGTGTTGGTGCAGGGGCTGCAAGGGGCAGGCCGGGGCATCGGAAGTGGTGTCGGCTGAGTGAAGCGGAAATTTGAATGCCAAGGCGTCTGCTAATGTTAATATGATATGCAGCAGGATATATCCACCCGACTGGGCTCCATTAAATTCCCATGCACAAACATTGCGCATACGACATGTGTGCCAGTGTGGCCTGCCACGTGACAGGTGCGCCTCCTGTCCCGCCCCCTGTCGAGGACCTGCGGGCGTGTATTAACACCCAAGTGGGAACGACATCACCGAGGAGCTCCGCTCCAGGCACGTCTGGCGACCTTTCACACGCCTGTCAAACGCTCCTCGTCTTGGATATCCTTAAGCCTCCCACTCCGCCGCCTCTGCTGCCCAATGCACCTGACAAAAATACAACAAAACTCACATCAAACTAAGATCGTTGCTTCCGATTTCACTAGTAAACAAAAAATGTTGTCGTCTTAAAAAACGGATCCTTACATTTTTTTTCCACTTTCTTCTTGTGATCCACCAGGAACTACCATCATCCTTCTAAGTTAGTATTATAATATTATATTATGGTATAAAAATCTACAGTCAGGGGGGAATTAAGAAGTTTGAAATATTTTAATTTATTTGTGATTCAATAATCTTCTAGTTTATGTGCTTTCAATCTAATGAAAATGCTCCCTAAAAATGGCATTGCTCTAGAAGAGCATTATTTTGGCCTTCCGCATACAGAATATGAATGATTCCCAATGCGCAGTTCCCGAAACATTTTCTTTTAGTGAGTCGCTTTTGTGCAGCTGCGGCACGTAATGACATGTGGCTGCCAATGTTGTGGACGCGCATTGAGCTCCTCGCCATCCCGTCGCAGAGCATCTCCATCTCGAGGGTCTTGCATAATTTATATAACCACGAGAGCCGCCAAAAAACCGCAAATCTCGCAGCGCCTCGTTGCACAAACATGGCGACATCGGTGGCGGTGGCAGCAGCAGCAGCAGCAACAGCAACATCAACATCGCAGCGAGGCTGCAACGTCAAGGAATGCCTCAGCAATGTGGCAGCTTCGGGGAGCGCTTAAAGTAGCCAGTGGTTGCATGTCGACGTGTTGATGGTTTTCCCATTTATAACCCGAAACATTTGATAATGGATGGCTGCGAGATGTCAGCAATTTTGGTAGACAGCCTCGCTTTCAACAGATGCAAGGCTACATATGAGTAGTTCGGCAGAAAGCTTTTTAAAACGCTGTTGCGTAAAATCATATTCTTGTAGGCAAAAGGAATGTTAAATTAAAATTAAAGAAACAAATTTGTCATGTTTGAGTTGAATTAAAATCGAATTAAAGAATTTCGTAATGAGCTTCAATAATACACTTCTTTTTATTTATAAATCGTACTATTTGATATTATATACATACAAAACTGTGTTATAGAAAATTTTTTTTTTATATATATGAATAAATGCTAAATTAAATTGTTCCTAACAAATTCTACCAGGGTAGCCAATCTATAAAGCACCGAATGGAAAATAGTTTATCGAAACCAGTTCAAAGGAAACAAAAGTTCCCACTTAGTCTACTCTACAAATCGGTTTTCACCTTTAAGTCAACAAAGGTTATGGGCACCGAGTCTCCCAGTTGCTCCCTGAGCTTGGTGGACAAATTCAACTCGTCGGCAATGACAAAGTATTGTCCATAAGGCAGCGAGGCCAGCAATACATCCTCCGCCAACGTGAAGTTCCTCGGGAATCCTTCAGTTTGTGGCCACTTCGCTAGCTCATACTCCAAGGTCCACCTGGCAGCAAGGTCCTTGTAGTATCCCTCCCGCATTGCGTCTACTTTCTCCAGCTTAGCCAAGTGGGCCAAACTCTTTTCGTGGTTGGCTGACACGTCAATGGCACGCATTAGGAGGGCACTTGTAAGTAAAGTCCACTTGCTGTCCGGTTCATATTCCAAAAGATCTAGGCAGGATTGGAGCTGCGTTTGCAGCTCCTTTAAGAGTTCCATGCTGCAACTGGCGGCGGCATGCGGTGGCGTAAAGTAAAAAGCTCCATCTCCGGAGCCAGGCAGGGGTGAGAGATTGACCTCCTGGTCGGAAAGCTTAAGGGAGTAGGTTGAGTTTCTTTGGTAATCAAAGGTCTGCTGACACTTCCAGCAGGTGCCGGTGCGGTCTACTGGCAGCCAAGATTGCAATTTAACTGTCTGTCCTCCGCCAACCAACTCGGCCTTCAGTTGTTCCAGATCTGGGTAGGGATTATCTATGGCGAGGACTGCCCCGTGAGACTCCAGCCGAAAAGCAGCTATCCTGGGCACCTGATCCAGTTGAGCACCACTGCCCAGCAGCCAACGCTGGTAGAACCAGGCACTGCTGTCGTTGGGATCCGTGAAGGCGGCCGTCAGCACCATCTCCAGTTCCTGCTGCAGCTTTTCCTCGCTCATGGGCCGATCCCTCTGCTCGTTGGGATAGAGCTCCGGGAGCAGCAGGCTTCGATGGTGCCAGCTCGAGTAGTTGGAGAAGTTGACCTTGATTTTCTCGGTGCAAAAGTCGAGTTCCTGTGCGGCGGGCACCGCCGCCTTGGCGGTCACATAGCGTCTGTAGTCCCAGGTGTGGAAGTTGCGCTCGTCGTACTTGAGGTATTTGTTGCACAATTGCAACTCCCTCTGCCAGTCCGCCCGGGGATCCTGCTCCAGGGTCCAGCAGCGGTGGTGCCAGGCGTTGTAGGACTTGGGGTTGACCATCAGGCACTGTTCGGTAAGGTCCAGTTCGCAGGTGAATATGGAATGGGCCTTGTCATCCTTCTCCGGGGGCTTATCCCCCAGGGGCTCTGCTTGTGTGGGCTGCTTCGCCTCAATCTCCGCCTCCTCCTTCAGCTTGGAGAGCTTCTCCAGGACGCACTCCCGGCGAATGTTCCACAGAGTGCTCACGTCCGGATTGCGCTGCAGGATCTGAACCGTCAGGGTGAGCATTTCATTGTCCAGCTCCCCCGCCTCACGTTTCTTTTGAATCCTCCCCATGGCCGCCCGATACGCCCGCACTTTCAGAGCCTGCTCCTTCTTCTTGCGCTCGCGCTCCTCCTCCGTGGTCCTCACTTTGACACGCCCGTGCATGGTCCTTAATTTAAATTAAATTTGTTTAGATAACGAAATTCTTAGTCAGCAAGGTAAATTATGTACACGAAAATACCGAACTGTCATGCTGAAGAACGGTCACGCTAAAAAATATACCAAAAATATTCGATAAGTGCTGGGAGTGTGTATCGGCTGCCCGTCGGATGTACTTGCTAATTAAAAAGGCTCCACCTATTGGATTCCAAGGGCACTAAGCAAAGCGCGCATTTTCAAAATAATTTATACCATTTCTACAGTTCTATTTATTTTTAAGGTTGCAGTGAGGGAGACGGTACCGACCCCATAAGGTACGTGTATTCTTGATCAGCATCACTCGACGAGTCGATGTATCCATGTCCGTTTCTCAGTCTATGGGGCTGGCTTTTTTCAAAAGTCTTCTTTCTTTTGCAGGTAGTATATAAGTCGGAACAAAACGGATCGAACATAGGAAAAATCGGAAAAAAAATTTTCTTAACAAATAATACATACATTTTTAGCTCGTTCAACGGTGTTTTTGTTCAACTTTCTTAAATAAATATTAGTAAAATTTTATGTGGAACCGTATGCATACGCAAAAAAGTATACCTTTCTTACGACATTTAGTACAAGCCTGTATCTGCAGTAGTTCACTAGTTCACAAAGTAGCTAGTTTTTCCAAAAGTGGTAGAATCAAAGATTCTTCTATTAAGCTGTCTTCTTTTCTGAACCTTCGAATAGAGTTTTGGATTCGCACAAAAAAAAAAGCGAATGCACAGGCAGTATAAGATGCTCTAAACTGGTAAATGTGGCCATTTTTGTTAGTAAATAATTTCGAAACAGCTATTTTGACAAGAATGTGTCGTACGCCAAAAGTTAGGGAATATCAAAGGCTATACACGTTAACGTTTTATTTAATATCGTAATAGCCGTTTTTAAGCACTCAGAACTTTGGATCATATTCTTAAACGGTCGTGTTTAAAAGGCGTACATAGCATTTTGAAATACCTTTCTAACGCCGTATAGCCCAACACTGTACCTTTAGTAGCTAACAAGTTATGGGTTATGGGTCTCGCCAAACTAGTTAGTTTTTCGAGGAGTGGTATTACTAACTAATTTTAGGACTCTAAAATAACGTTTTGGAACAAACTGACAAACTGACAAAAATTACTTTTACTTTTGACTTTTACACTTTCACCACCATTTTCATCTTGGAATGCAATTCTTTTAGTTTTTGCAATACCTTTCGATAGATGTGTCACTCGAAACAATCGATTGTTTATTGTATATTTAGTAGTCTCCTTCGCATACCCCCCTGGTGCGCTTCTTAACTGCAAGGACTGCCGCGCACAGTGATATATGCCATGGGAACGAACGGAAATTTGGTGGGAAAAGGAAAAGATGTCAAAGGAAAAATCAGAGAAATAATAAAAAAATGATTATATGTTTTATGTTCTGTTTCTTCTTCTGTCTGTCCTTGTGAACCCTGTCATCTCAGATTCTATAAGAGCAAACGAGCTAGGATTTTTGATTCAAATTCCTTAGCTTGTGGTTCAGGACAAGTTTATTATCCGCATGTGTGAATATCTCTCTAACGAACCCAATGCTAAAGCCTGTCGATCCCCACCATTAAAGACTTCCTAAAAGTGTAAATGAGATTTTGCTTTGTGTATCAATACCCATCATCATGGAAAACAGTTAGAGAATTGGAGCATTTTATAAAAAGTTCTGAGCAGTTTAATATGTGTCTGTCAGGTGACTTAAACGCCCAAAAATCGCAAATGATTGGGGATTTTTTAAGGTACATTTTATTTGACGTTCTTTTTCAAAATCTATCGACGTACCAAAAGTTGATTAAAACTTTTTTTCTTTTTTATTTAATGTTAAATAGGTAATACCAAACATGATTGTTTCGCTTACCAGCCCATTAAATAACGTAAATATATAACATAGAAATATACAAAAACCTGCGCCGATAAGGGTTTAAAATGTAGTTCATTCAATTTTGTTTTAGAGTCCTGCGAATAATTTATGATTGGTACATAGACGAATTAAAAAAACAGCTCACCCATTCTTTTTTGTGAACTCTGTTCGGAATCTTTTGTTTGCCAAACTGACAGTTCTGGTTTTCCTGGCTAGTGCTTCGGAGATGGAACCAATCAACCCTCCCGTCCGGATCTCCGACATTCGCTTTAAATCGCCGCTTTTGTTTGGCGTTGTCATAAAAATAGAAATCTCGCTTCATTGCCGGTCCTTTGTGATTGTCGCAGCTACTTCAATTTACTTAGCGAGTCATGTGAGTGATGTTCCGAGGATGCTGCGAGTATTTCCACCTAAGCTGAGTGGTCTGCAGCAACCCCTGTGTACCGCACATCCTGACCTGTTGGCCAGATTAGGACCCAGGCCGAACCCCTACCCGAATGCGAACCCACATAAAGCCGCATTTGAGACGCGCAAAATCAGTCATAATATTTCAAATTTCATAAATTGATGCGTATCACATTAGGAGCGACAGCAGGAGCCGCAGTCTAACGGTAACGAAGCCAGGACCTGCCACGCCCCCGCCCCCGGCACCCGCCCATATCCTCGGCTGCGAATCCACCCCCGGGAACTGACTTTGATAAACGCGTTTCTGCAGGGGGTGGCACACGCCCACATCTCAGAGCGTTGCGCGAATTTGCTGCTAAATACAAAATACCTGATATGAAAGGAAAATATAAACGAATTTTTATCGACTCTTATGGAAATATGAAATAAAAGAAATCGCTGGAAAAGAGTCTCTACTGGAATCCTAATTAAAGGCTGCCGCCAAAATTTCAAAGAGCATTACAATATTAGTAGTAGTTGTACTTATTTTCGGAAGTATGTCAGTAAAAATACCTAAATCTTAAAATTAGTATACTATACTGTGCTCCACTTTGTAATGTAGTAATATATTTTTTAAACCCTCCCAATTTGTTGAGCAGTGCACATCTATATGTAGGTGGGCGGCCATGTACATTTCTTTGATTCGCTGCACGATTGATTTTCCCGCTCCAAGACATCGCCGACGTCTTATCCTCAGCAGTCCCTTTCATTCGCACCTGCTGCCGCCTAAATTGTTCCCCGACGGGTCGGCCCGACCCCCGAACATCCCTGGAACTCCAGGACCCTGCCCACTTATAGGATATCCCTCCGTAGGTCCAGCCGTCGTTCATTTTATTGTGTTCCTCTTTGCACAGCCATAAAACAATAAAGGAGATTTTTGTATTTGTATTCCTGCTCCGAGTCACTCTCGCTGGAGAAATGCTTTTCTAATTAAATTTTATGACTTGCCTGATGAAGTTTCTGCTGGCTCTTCATGAGTGGGATTGAACTATTGATTGGTCACGAATGGGAGATTGGCCCGGGGGTCTGGATAGTGCTCGTTGCTGGGGATGATCCTTGGAAGGAGATAGGAAGGAAAATTAGGTAATGACGGCCGCACTTTAAATTACACTTCACCAAAGGGCATTCAAGTCTGGGACGCAGATATAAAAGTCTTTGATGTCGAAATTAAATTTACTTCGATTCATATCGAATCAGCTGATTGTGAATCTTGTGATAAAACAGTTCATGTATTTTGTAAAGTAGGGGATAATGTACTTAGGATATTAAAAATAAGGGGATTGTATAGTGATCCTGTTAAACTGTAACTATGATAAACTATAAACAAAGCAAAAGAAGTATTTAATTTAATTAAAATCTGGAAAACTCATCCACGTCTAAGTAATTTTCTTTTGAAATCTTTCTGTAAGTGCTCATTAAGATAGTAATAACATCTGGATGTAATCAACTTGGAAACACAATATTTTATAAAACAGAAGGTCTATCTTAAATTTCCTCACACTAATTTGCTGCGAGAAATGCCATTAACTTGTACACTTTCATTTTCACGTGCTGCCGAACTTCAAGTGTTACCATCAAATTGGTAATCCAAGTAGACCCCAGTGGGATTCAGTGGTTTCTCCTTGGCCAACCTGTCTTCCCAGCCCCCGCTTTTCATTCCTTCCATTGAGTTGGCTGCCAGGCAAATTTCAGCGATTTCCCGAGCACTTCGCTGCCACGCTGAAAATTGACACCTAATGCCCACGCAGGAGGAAAACTCTCGCATTCAGTGGCCCATCCTCTTGATGGGCTTCAACTGCCACCCCCAGTCCCCTTATCCTTTACCCACGTAGCCTCATGCACTAAGAAAAACACAGCGGCTTGCTGTAAACGTTAAAACTAAGGTATTTCTATAAATTCAAACATAATTGAGCAGTATATATATGCATCCTTAATTAATCAACTTACTTGAAGTCAGAGATACTTCTTTAAAGCCAATGTTATCAATTGTTTTCATAGTATAAAATAGACACTTAATCTGGCACTATATCAGAATCAATATGGTGCTCAGATTATGATGGAATACCATTATTTATCCTTCTGGACGTAACGACCGTGTCCTTAATCGGCTAAGTGTATCCGAATAAGGGCTAAGCGAATGCGCAAGCAATTGACGTAAATAAGAAGCAGCCGGGCAACGTCAGCGCCACGATGACGACGCCTGTAACCGGAGATGGCCGGAGGATGAGGACCGTGGTGCGGCTTTGCATATAGATATACGTACGAATATATAGCATGCCTTGGCCACAGCTTGAGCTTTGAAATTGGAAAAAGTTATGCAAATCTGCTGACGACAGGACAGGAAACGAGCGCACTGTGAAGCACAAGAAGTGAATTAGTTTTTATTTTCAGAGTCCCTTTCCTTTTTCCCGCTCCTGCGTGCAATTTACGTGCGACAGCGAGTGTGTGTGGGCAGGACTCTGGCAGGACCCTGTCCAACTGTCGATGCTGTGTGCGCAATTATTATAATTGCAATAATAAGAACGGCAGACTCCAGGCAACTTTGTTGTCATGCAACGTGACGGGGGCAGTTCCTTGAAAAAGGACCAGTGCACTGGGAAAAGTGCAAGGCAAAAGGCAGCAAAGCAAGCAAAAGTAGTTTGGTCTTAGGACACAGGATGTAAATGAATTGTTTTATTAAATAAAACGTCTAGCTCTAATAGAACAAATAATATTATACTTAAATTACTTAAGAGTGTTAATGGATTACAAAAATATTTTTCACACATAAAACCGATTGGTTTTCGCCCAGTGCAGTGGTACTGCCGAGTTCCGGGCAGCATTTGTGTGCGTAAATCGCTCCGTTGTTTACCGAGGGCATTAAAGGCTTTCCTGCCGCACGGCTCAAGGCTCAGGGCCAGGGCTCACACAACGTGCCTAAATAAATAGCCAGGATACAGCAGGGCCGCCCGAAAGAATAGCAGCTCAGCCTCAGTCACAAGGATTTAAATTCCCGTTCGGCGTTGTCCTAATTACAATTGCCAACGCTTGGCTGGCCCTGACAGCACTTACCACCCCACAGGGTGGGGGATTCCCCGCTCGCCTTAACGTGCTTAATGCCAATTAAGCGTTTGCCCAACACCCTTCGCCCTCCCCTTCCCCAGCACGACCCATTCGTCAATGTCACCCTCCGCTCCTTACATTCCGCTTTTGATATTTCGCCTTTCATTGATTTTGTTTTTAATATTTTTGATTCTTGCTGGATTACTGTTTGCGCATCTCGTCCGCTGTCCCATAATCTGAACCCTGAGTCCATCTTCCAGCGACTGCACTTACGTTGTCCATATGAATAGTTCTAGTTAATTGGATTTCGGACGTCGTTTAAGTCGGCGGAATTTTTATACCCTGGACTTGTGAAGCAAGGGGGTATGTTGTGTTCATGGAAATGGGCTGGCTCCTGTCTTTAAGCACAAGGAATGTATAAATTATTGATTAAGAGAGTTTACCCGTCTTTTAAAGTGGCCTTCCTCGCAAACTCTAACATTATTTGTTAAGAACAACACACTCATAAGGTTTTTATTTGTTTGACACTTTTTTAATGAATGGAGGGCGGTACTACAGCGTTTAAACACTTACTTGTTTCGTTTGACGAGGGATTTGTTGCCTTGGTGATCGTTTTCTAGGTATCCAATTTATTTTGACAAAATATGCAAGTAATTGAAATTCGATAATGAGGCATAAAACGCATGGGAGACTTTTGTCATGACGTCGCAGTATTACATTTATTATAAAGAGGTGGTTGTTGTTCTCTAAATAAATGAAAATACAAGTAAAAAGAGCCTATTAACTACTCTTACGGGCTTATATTCCATACTCTCTTCTGGAACACAAGTAATTAAAATATCCTTGCTCAGATCGAGTTGGTCATAATAAGTGTGTGTATTATGAAGGAGTGGTTTGATATAATTATTAAAGAGAACAAAGAATTTTCTCATCCAATCAACATTTAAGTACCTTGGGAACTGATAACTGCAGCCTCCCTGCTACCTAAGCACAGGATCAGGATCGCACGAAACTCAGCGTTCGGCTAATTGATCTGGGCCCAGAATTAATCGCAGTCTGGAGCCTCTGCTACTTAATTCCCCCACTTAATCTCGCTCCCCTGGTGCATCCATTCAGTGATTAAACTCCCGTGCGTTGCCCTGGCATCTGCCGCAACTGGACAGCATATGCTGGAAACCCGAGACAACAGCGCAGTCAAGTCAGCAGGCGCATGAAAAAATATGAAAATAAAAAATTGTGCAAAGGCAAAAATGAGGTAAAAACAAGAGATGCCATGCCGCCAGCCAAAGATCAAATGGCGCAAATCTTGCAGATACAAAGATACTTTTCGACTGCGGTTTTGCGGATTGGGCTGGGCCTCGGATTCGGCTTCAGCTGGATGGGAAGCTCGATGGTCGAATGGTTTGTGCCGGGTAACTAACCGCAGCGAGGGGTCGGACCAGCGTTTCAGGCAGCCAAGTTCAAATTTTTATCCGCACTATGGCAACGGTATACGGCACATAATTTGAACTTAAAAGCTGCCTAACAACTGGTTAGAGGGATGGACCGGGAGGGGGACGCCAGGGGTTGTCTTTCGTAAAGAATAATAATAGTATGAAATTATAAATGGTTTGCTCTGGGTCGGGGTTTCTGATCCCCAGTCTTTTGGGCATGTTCTCGAAACTGTCCCTAGTTACTTGCCGGGTCTCTGTCTCTCTGGCTTCTTTCTTCTCATTGTTTGCTTGATGATGCGGCTTTTCTAGCTACGCGTTCGTGTTTTTACCAAGCTTGCACTGGGAAAAATGTTAGGGGTACGAGGTATTGCGGGAGAAGCCTCGAAGGAGCGCAAAAGGATGTTTTATATATTAATATGGCTCTTAATTTACCATTAGCATTTAATCTCTATGCCAAATTTCCCAAACGGAATCGGATTAAATGATTTAAAATTAATTCCAGCAACTGCAATGTGGAAAAAACTGATTAACTTGTATACCTAATTTAATTTACCCAATGCAGTCTACGGCACTTCCCATCTGAATCCCCGATCTTTCTCCCAGTGTAACTCAGACGGGTAGTTCCTTGCCCCCGGCCACGCAACCCGACGTCCTCTCCTTGAGCATGTCGATGATTATTATGTATGCTTAAATTCTATGCACGTACCGGCAGTGAAGCTTATCTGTATCGAATATGATTAAGTGCGCTGCGCTGCCCTCGCCCCTCAGCATTCGACTGGAGTCGCAGGCCTCGAACCCGAACTCGTCTAGGCAGGGACCACAGCCAGAACCAGAAAAATCAAAAACCCAGAGCTGGCCCAGTCGGCTTGGATCCCGGGCCAAGGCCCCGTCAGACCTGAACGTGCAACACTGAAAGGGCACAAAGGAGCGCAGCGCTTAGGTAAACACAAACAATTGCAGGCAGCGTCGGCACCAGTATTCAACGCTCAACATTTAACATTCGGTATTCAGCATTCAACTCCAGCAATAGCCCCGTATCGCCTGGCAGGCATCCAGAATCAGCCTGCAAATCCTCGCAGTCATCTTCCATTTCAGCCTCAGACGGCGGCGGTCCATTTGGCATTTGCATTTTCTGGATAATTCATTAAATGCAGAGCTGCTTCTTGGCTGCCTCCTTTTTCTCTTCAAATTGAATAACGCACAAAGCGAAATTTGCATTTCTTTTGAATCAAATGGGAGCGAGGCTTCCTAGTATTCTAAATACTTCTGGGGAATTTCAACAATTGCTCTCATTCATGGTTATAAAAGGCGGTTGCTCACGGACACCAGTGTGTGTGCTTTCATTTGAATATTCAAATTATGTTTATCGATTTTCATCCTCGGCGGAAAGTCACAAATGGCTTTGCGCATGAAGCAAATTTTAATTAAATTGGGTCCGATTGAAGTTCAGCATGTTAAATGAATTGCAATACATACAAATGTTTTTGCAGGAAATCCGATTAGGTGTCGTTTTTTGAGGGAAGGGCTAAGAAAAACGTTTTTTAAAGGCAAACGTCTGAACTAAAATGATCAATTCTTGAATTGGGCCAATCTTATAAAACTTCATATGACAGTTTAATCTCGATGTGGATAAACTCTCTTATTTCATTTTAGTTATGATAACACTGGTGTTGTTAGTTAGTATAGTTGTTTTCTGTTCGGCAGCGGTATCAGCGGCAACAACAGCAGGCGCACGTCGAAATTAACATTTTGCGAGATGCTTTCGAACGTTTTACGACAATTTGTAATCGAACTAATTAGTATGCAGGTATCGCAAATGCGGACCATAAATCTGAGTGGTCGAGGCTGGAGATAAATAAGAACGAAACATGTTTGTTAATCCCCCCGTTTGAGTGGCGCAATATTCCATTTAATTATATTGATGTGATCTCTGAATTTATGCGATCCGCTGTGGGCTGCATTCGATTGGAGTGCGTTATAGCTCGGCTTTCGAACGGGTTCAAAAGCCAGTTGATATGAGACCTGGCTGAGTGGAGTTCCCTGGGATCTTGGTCTCGAGTAGTCTCGAAGTCATTCCCAGCATGTGCAAATACGCTCCACTCTATGGCTAAGCTTCCCATGATTTATTTGATTTATAGCAATTCCTTTTTGTATTGCTTGTTGTTCAGCATTTTTCAATTCAGATTCCGAATCCGATTCCTTGGGCACTTGAGCTTCTTTTCTTCTTTTTCATTTTATTTCTGTGTGCGGCTCTTGAGAAGGCCGCAATAAAATTCAACTCGTACTCAAGTCGTGAAATGCTTAGTACTTGAGATACTTTTGTACCCGTTGTATTTGCATTTACATTTTGGAGACACTCGACTGTGAGCAATTTTCTAAAGGGTTTCCCTCGGTTGCGCTGCCCTTCCATTAGGGGTTGTTGTTGTTCATCCGGGGCGAAGTGCATATATTAAATTGCTTTCGTATGGCGCATTAATGAATCCAGGGGCAGGTCGCGTCTGTCAACCTGTCATTAAGCAACCAGATACCTTCTACCCTACACCAGATACACTCTCACAGAGATACACCCATACGAATCCATTCGTTTATCCTAACTGTGAAAAGGTGCAAACATCCTGAACTCCCGGCAGAATGCAAAAAACTGCATATAAGTGCAGAACCCTCTTCCCGGGATCCTAAGAAATTCTCACGATGCCGGGGTCCTTGTGGACGAACAATGGCCGGGCACCAGAACGGTAAATGTGTGTCGGGCCAGATAAAAACCAGATCCCTTCGAAACTCGGCTGCTGTGCAAACAATTAAAGTGACGACGATGACTGAGGGGCGGACATTATTGCAAGGTGCAGCTTGCATCTCCTCCTCGCCGTGGCACTTCCGCTGAAAAATGCAGGGAGATACAGACCCAGTTACACGGCAAAGAATATCTCAAAGTGACTGTGTACGCTGGGATTTCAAGCTGGAAAGTAACCTAAACTCTTGTTTCTCTCTTACATTTCTGGTAATAAGTAACAATTTTAAAAATTATATCTATTATTTTGTATTTTGCAAACTATCTAAAAACAGGTTACATTGCGCTTTGCTTTTTGTAGTGTACTTCTTCAGCAGTAAAAGATACATGATACATCAAGTGCCGAAAATAAAACGCAGACCGAGATTCCTCCTTTGATGTGTGTGCAGTGGAATATTATTATGATTGATGGGCGCGAAAGGAAAACGAAACCAGAACAGCAGGCGCTCAAAAAACGGGGCAGAATAAACCCGTATAGAATGGTCGGGCATCACATGTTATAAATTATGTTTACTCGAAATGAGGCATTGGAATTAGCGGCGATTGTTCCATCTACAAGGACTGCGACTGGGTTCTGAAAAACTCTTTCTCGCCCATTGTGCACTGTTCACTGCGCTCCTTTTCCGCATGCTCCTCCACTTTTTCGTTCCGACCGTCATGCGTATAGAATTTCATTTGATTGAGCGCTTAATCAAGCAAACATTAATGTGCACTTATTAATAATAAGTGTTCGGGCACCGTTTTCGTTTATCGCTTATCTGCTCAGTCGTGGCTGAGTGAAGCCCGTGGATTGCCGGACTCCCGGATTGCTGGTCACGATGATAGTGAATGGGCGAAGGATCGATCGCCGGTCGTACAATGCGCATTAAAGAGTATAAAATATAAAATACTGCTGTCTAGAATTTGTGTGTGTGGGGGGGGGGGGTGCTTGGAAAGAGGTCCGAGTTTCGAAGCGTTCTATTCTGTCTTTGTAGGCTGAAAAATGTATTGTTGTGCCACAATTAATCGCAGCAAGCACCACGGAATGAGTCAACAAAAATTAATCTGTTGAAAGTGAACTGGTAAGTCGTCCAGACTCTTTGATAAGTTGCTTAATCTAAATTACAAGAGCTGTTTAATCAAGATGATATATGAACGGTTAAATAAAAACTTTTACTTCTAGCTTGCTAAACGGACTAGATGAAAAATTAAAAGTCGACTTCAGCGGATTTAATTTCGTAAAGCTTCCAGATAGCTATGCTAGTTATTAGTTATGAATCCTGTCCACTGAAATCATACCAAGAACAGATTAATAAACTTTTCATTGTTCCCTATTCGTTCCGATCACATTTTAAAGATATTGTCAAATAACGTAGTGAAATGCTGCATGGCATACCATTAGAAACGCAACCTTTGTTGGCTCAAGGCGCACCTCATCTCCTACAAGTTCTTTTCAACGGAACCCTTCGTAACCCGTAACTCTGTGCGGCTGGGTAACCTTTTATGTGCACGTTGCAGCCATCCCAGTCCCATCCATCTGTTCAGCCAGTCATCCCGGGAACACGACCACCCATTGATATCGCTCTATAATCGTGGACCAGTCTGAGCTTACACACCGCTGCGGATAATCCGCGTCGAAAGCTGAGTTATGTCATGCTCACCCAGAACCAACAATGGCATTCCCATATAAGAATACACACATTTACCCCTCGCAAAACAAAAAAAGAGATTGCCGCTTTTCCTAAAACCTCCATTGTGGCCCAAAGTTGATTGTTTCATTTGCATTGTAGTTGCTGCACGGCAGCTTTTTTATTACTCGCATTATTATTTTGCGTATTATTAAAGCGCATGCATTCTTTATCAATACATGTGAATGTATCCGACTGATTTTTGTTGTTCTTCCTGCTGGAGCCTAAAAAACAGTCGGCGGATGTCGAAGGAGGGGCGGCGAGGGGCTTTAAGCTCCTTTCCGCCTGACTGAATTGAGCGGCCTTTTGCATTGCTGAACTGCTTTTCTGCAGGCCTACAAAAGACACAGACCCCTCAGACACTGCCCATAGAATTTGTATGAAATTTAAATACCTATTCAGCATTCAAAATGAGAGGCGACAGCGCAGAGACCTAAATACTTAAGTAGTTTCCGAGGGCTGACAAAAACACACAGAGGAGGGCGACACAAGGCGGCGCTTTCATATGCAGACACACGTTTTCCTCGACGGAGGAGGCCCCAGATACATACATACGTACTGATGCGGATTCGGATACAGATGCCAGCAGACAGATAGAGATACTCAGATACCAGCAGACAAAGCAAGCTGGATTATGCCTCAAAACTACGAGCACTGCAAACTGTGTGCCTCTCGTGAGATTTAATCTTTATTGATTTATTTTGTTAGATTTTAATTTATGACACCGGAGTAGGCAATCA
Source organism: Drosophila biarmipes (assembly GCF_025231255.1). Classification (NCBI taxonomy): domain Eukaryota; kingdom Metazoa; phylum Arthropoda; class Insecta; order Diptera; family Drosophilidae; genus Drosophila; species Drosophila biarmipes. The sequence goes on along the minus strand of NC_066616.1, from coordinate 4,024,989 downwards.
TTTTTTCCATTCGTCTTTCCTCCTTCGCCCGCCGCTCAAGCTCAAAGGCGGAGTGGGCCAGCGGATCGGGAACAAGGGCTGGGGCTTACTGCTGGCCCAGCTGTGCCGTATTTCACGAGATAGGATGGCAGTGCAATTTGCAATGTGGGCGTATTAATTAATCAAGACATGGTTGCCAGGGCCAAGCAGCAGCTAATCAGTTATGGCTTTATTGGAGGAAACTAAGGTGCTTTCTTCTTTTCTGGGTGAAATGTTATAATACCCAAGGAGATCATTAATAAATGTACTCAATTTTCAACATATAATACTAAATACTACCATTCCTGAAACAAATCATTAAAAGTATAGCAGATATTGTACTGCACAAGTTCTAAAAGGAAATTGTTGGTGCTAAATACACAAAGTTCTTATTGATTTTTTAAAGACACATATTTCTCCATAGATAAGTAAAAGAATATGTATTTTGCTCTATTAGTTTTCCATGGCAAGGGAGAGTCATGAACTACTCTAGGAACGGATTTTAATTTAAGTAAACAAGACACTCGTTTCGCTTACACCTGCTCCAATTTGGCATCGCAAGAAAACACCCTTTGATTGTTTCCCTCGCAGTGACATCCACACTCAACGAGTGGCAAACTTTCCAAGTCGACTTCCTCCCCCAGTTGACTCCAGGTTCTTTGGCTCGAGTCACAGCCTCTGGCAACTTATCAGCCCCTCCCCGGCCATCATGGCTGACAACCCTTGCAGGTAACCTTTCATTAAACATTAACCACCAAATCCCAGCAGCCAACTATTCATTTCTCCCCGTTCCCTGAGCTCCCACCACGAAACCTTAGACGGGCCAAGGAAAACGTAAGGCACTGAAATGCTCGTGTAATTTGCTTTCCAGTTAAGTTAAAAGTTTTCGCCGGAGCAGAAACCGTTAATCAAAATTAATTACACATAACCCGGGCCAGTCGACCCCTCAGCCCCTCGGAAAAGTACGTGCCACGCCCACATGCGACATGCAAACGAAGACAAGAAAAACGCCGAAGCAGCAATTGTAATTTACTTTAATGAGCAGCATTTAACCAGCCCACGAGTCCAGATAGGAAGCGGTAGAGGGGAGGATATACCACTGAGTCAAGGGATGGTAAGAGTGTCGATATATGTATGTTTATGAAGTTGCCCCTTTATCTTTAATAATTGCATACCTTAGAGCAAGATACTAATCAAACGGATGAGTTATATGTAATGGTTAAGAATGCCATATTCTGTAAGGAACTCAAAGCGAGGAATTCTTTCTGGTAAGAACTAATAAAACTAATCGCAATCCCTAAAAAAAGAAATAAAATATTTCAATCGATTCATCGTATCTTCCTTTGCTCTTCAAGGTTGCAATCTCTAGCTGGATCGGCTTGGAGACAGATAGCCACGCATAGTGGACGTGGCTGTTGTCGTTGGCTGGCCATTGCGCAGTTGTGTAATTAATGTTCGCATGACCGGCAATTGGGTTTTGAATTTGAAATGGGCCGATGGAGGCGCGTGCAACCCCAATCCTGCTAAGACGTCGACCCACCCACTCCCTCCACCCGCACTCACATTCGCTCACAGTCTGCAGGCTTATTGTTCCCTCGTCCGAGTTCCGCTGTCTCTGTCGCATGTTCTTGGCATGTAATGAGTGCCCCGCACTCGGAAAAAAAATGCCTAGTATTGATTTTATAATCGTCTCTGGTCCGCTTAGTGAACTGCTTAATTACATGAAACTTACCTGCCTTTCATTGGAGTTCGTTTGTATTAGTTTGGAGGGTAATTAGCCATCAAGTAAATGAAACTTTATGTTTAACTTTTTTAGAGTTGTCAGGAAACAACGCCATGGATTGGAGCAGCATCACATTTTTACGTGACCACATTGGTATTATCGGATCAAGTCAATTCACAACCCTTTATAAAAATATAGAACTTTAAAATTTTAAGGGTTTTCTAAATATATGCAGTATTTGCTGAAGGGACGACATTAATGTGTTTTGAATCAACTGGTTCCACCCATCCTAGCATTTTATTCTCCAAGTGCATTTTCCCATTTGTTTTCTTCCAAAGTCTGCTTTTCTCGGACTACTGATGCGGCTTCTGTCTAAGCCGATGTCTGTGTCCGCGTCTGATTCTCCGCCTGCTTCTGAGTTTGCGTCTCGGCCGATTGCCATTTTTGTATGCACGGCATGTTTTTAAGTAGGCTGCCGGTAAGTGGACATTAGGGGCATTCTGCGGATACTATGTAGGCATATGTGAGACCTTATATAGAGCAGCGATTGACAGCCACTTGCCATTCTCCTCGAGTGGCAGTCGAGGAGAAATCGCCGAGAATTCTATGCTGAAAATAGCTCAAGACGGATGTGTGTTTGGTCTCTGCGAATGTACATAAAATGTTTGCTTTACCAATTTGGATCTTTCGAGCTAGAAAGCGTGGGGACTCAGATCTTCTTTGAATAATGATATACTTTACGACACTGATGTAGCACTTGGCTATTTACTTTTAATTAAGATTTGAATATCATGTATTCCAAGTATGAATTTGGTTGAGCAATTGAGGACTTTTCTAAACCACAGAAATGTACGGTTCAAAAAGAGTTTCTGAAGGATTGTAAAGCCGGGAAATATTACATACCCACCAGGAAATTTACTTCAATCTAGTCGCTCCAATAAGATCAAGTGATTGTTGTATAATGTTCTTTCAATTACGTTGCCTTTTCCTCCTTTAATTTAGTTTTAAGTTAGGTTGTGTTGGAATATATAAATGCTTTCGAGTTCCTTTCTCAGTGGTGATATTCAAATGACACCCTAGGGGGCTTCCGAGGCCCATATGTTTTATGCGGAATTACATCTGGAGCAAGGGTCTCCACCTTCCTCTGCATCTGCATCCGCAGCGGAATCATCATCATCATCTATTTACAAGTATTTGCTGCTGCTACAATTTTCAAACAATTTTTTTAACGACTTGCGGTTTATGGCAGGGTCGGTTTGGCTGGGTTTGGGTATGGGCATGGGTACGGGTCTACAGTTTCGTGTGGTATGCCACACATGGGAACCCCTTCTCCGATTCCTGCTGCTGCCGATGCATTCATGTGGAAATGAGTGTAGCCAGCACACAAAGTTGCATGTACACCGAGAAAAACATTATTCCCTCGAAGTAAAAAATCGAAGAAAGGTCTCTAATCGAAGGTAAAGATAGGAAGTCATCCAGCGATGTTCCCAAACGGCAATAACAAAGTACATAAGTTTAGACAGCAGTGGATACTTACAATTGGATGACCATAAAGATGGCTTAAACATTTTCCACTTTGACAAGGAATTGCCACCAATTGGATAATTTTTTAAAGGATTATCAATGAAATGTAAACCAATGGTACTGATTTTTTCTAAGTGCACGGATGCGAGGAAGGCGAGACAAAAAAGAAGAAAAAGCAAACAAAACCAAGCCTCGCAGTGGGAAAACAATGCCAGTTTGTGCTGCTTCTGCTGGCGATGGCGACTACATAAGTGGTAATAATAATTCCGCTCAAGAGGCTTCGCCCGGCGTTTCATTTCAATGACACACAAACCAACAACGACTGCTGCCGCTGCTGATGACGATGACGATGACGTCGAGCGGGTGGGGGTTCAATGGGTGGCTGGATGGCTGAATGCTGTGGGGAAGGGGGACGAGGGCGGAGGGGCAGGGGCTGGCGACGACAATGATGAGGCTGCCGCCTGATGATGCCGCCTGATGATGCCGCTGACGTGAATGGTAAAATACTAAATGCTAGGTGCAGCCGCAGCTAAATCCGTGTTTTTGTCATCGGACGACCCGCATCATCTAAGCCGCACATTGTACACATGATCCGATATGAGCCGCACTCGGAGCAGATAACCCCACAAAGGGGTAGGTAGAGTGACGAATGTACATCGAGCACTGGATGCCCTACAATTCCAAAAATAAGCTACATGTCAGTAATTTTACTGTTTATAAAAGAAATGTAAGGAACATATATGACTTGTTGATGAATGTGAAAATGAGAAATATGTTGATAGTTATAGCCTAAGCCCTTTGAATTGCATTTACCGCCTGAAACAACTAGTTGGTTGAACTTTGTTAGGAGTGTGTTCATCGTCAAGGGCAGGATCCATCGACCCCTTCTTGCAGCCCCGCCTTCATTGTTTTGCGATGGCTTAATATTGCATATGCACGACTCGTCATTCATTCATTGCCCCAACCGACTGTCTATCGGAGGGGCTCCACCACTGCGCCCCGAATGTCCGTCGTCTGCTGGTGGCTCCTTTGATTGCATTGTCTCGTCATGGTCTCGCGTTCGAGTGGTTCCTGGCCCCGCTTTTCACCCAGCCATTCCGCTTTCATTTTATAGTGCTCAGGGAGCCCTTCAATTCCTTACTTTAAGCCCCTGCCCTTGGCACAGTGGCGGATTTCGGGAAGTTTCTCGGGGTACACCTCTTACAAAACATATCTAATTTATATGAATGAATCGGCAACATGGCTCGGCCTTTATAATGAAACCGGTATCCGACAACAGACTTATATGTGGGGAAAACTAATCGCCTCTAAATGTTCAATATGATTGTTTTTTAAGGAACAGTGCACTTATAAGCTACAACCCCCTGAAAATAATATCCATTCGCCCATGTTTTTTGTCTCCCGCTCACTTGACATACAATTATGTTGATGACATTGTTGTTTATATGCTTCTTTTTTCGTTGCTGCCGTTTTTTTTTTGTTTTTGTTTCCTTCAACTGCAGTAGCAACAACAGTGCGGACAATTTTTATGGGCATTCTGGGGCTGCGGTAAATGTTGCTACGGACCCATATGTCTTCCGCTCTCTGCGCGCGTATCTGGCATATCTGTCTTTAGGCGCAGCAGAATTTCATGCACCCGGTACAGTTCAGAGCGACTGGTTGATAGATTGCAAATGTTTATGCAATTCAGCACTTTTTAGCCAATTTAAGATATTTTTAAATACCATTTACATTAAACCTTCCTTTCCCACTGTCAACACAAATGATTTTCCAATGACTTAAAGTAAGAAGATACTTGCACCAAAGGACCGAGAATAGTTAAATAGGAAACCTTCACTGTACTGCTAGTTGCAGCATCTCAAGATGGGACTCGCGGCCTTAATTAAAAATTCGTTGGGTGTCAAATGGCCCGATGATGTAGATGTCGTTTTTGTAGCTCTAGGGTTTCCCTTCTGGCCGAGCAGCGCTCAAGTGCAATTGTCTCGACTTCTCTGAATGCAGTATGCCTGGCATGTATGTATGCTCCCTTCAAGGTCTCTTGGCCTGTCATCGCGTCCACAGACTCATTTTATCCATTCCGAGAAGCGACCGCATAAATTATTCGCTTTGATGCGGGACGGGACTTCTAAGGATTCCATTCTAGAGAGATGATCAAATGTTTTTGATTGAACCAACGCGGAGGAAGGGTGGGGGCTGGGCTGCAATTAACTGGCTTTTTCTGCTCCCAAGATGACCCGTAGAAACCCCAGATTACGTCTAATGAAGAAAAATGAATTGCTCCGATGATTCGACGGATTCAAGTTTCCAATGGGGAAAGCTTTCCGCTCCCCTCCGGGGAGAAGCTTTATCTAATAAATTTCCACCCAGCACGTAACACAAAATATGCGTGTAAATTTCATTTATTGATTTATGGTGTGGCACGTATGCATGTGCATGTGTGGGGAAAGCATTTGTATAAATACGCAAAATAATGGCATCTCCAATGTGCGAACTTCCCCTGACCATAAATCAAGATGAGCCCGGCAAACAAAACGATTTTCGTGCCTCCTTCTCGCTTTGCCCGCGAAAATACATATATTTCAGCTAGCCCAGCCTGTGCGAGAAAAGTTCTATTTGATTTCGTATTAGGAGCGAAACTGCTGAGCTCACATAAATTCCGCTTTTAAACGAAAATTAGTGGGGGCGGATGGAGCCGAGTGATGGAGGAACGGAATCAGCCGAGAGATTAAAGTTGGCAACGTGCCGGAGTACGTGGCTGGGAAATCATTTTCCGGCGCAACATTTTCTGCCATCTCAGCTCAACTTTCGAGCAGGAACGTGGAAAGTTTTTTGAACCGAAAATTACTTGGGCAAATATTGCTTTGTTCAATCGTCGCCGCAGCTTGGAAATTATGAGGGAAAACTTGCAGGCGGAGCAATTAGAAAAGTTTTCCCTGGACAACTGTCTCAGTTGGCTCGGGGAACCGCTCCCAGGCACGCAGAAAATACTCGTTCTTCCATACGGATATTCTGGAATGGAGCATTGGGTTTCCTCGACAAATTATGACAGAAACGTAATCCGACTCTTTGATTGATTCTTACGAACTCAAAATTAGGGAGTTGTCTTGATTTTAAAAAGACTGTACTGCTTCCTTAATTTTGTGCGACATGACTTATGCAGTGTGACGTCTTCACCCAAAGTATCACAAATTGAATAATCAATTAAGAGCTCAGATGCAAAGCTCTACGCCTTTGCGACCAGCGAGATGAAATTGATTTTCCCCTGAAGACAACCCTTCCTTCGGAGTACCAGATCTGAGAGCCCCTCTATTGACTTTACTGCTTAATGGGATTCGCTGTCAAGGCTGAGCGCATGCCCAACGCCCTTCCCGAAATCGTTTAATTGCACACGCGGCCTGTGAAAGGGGCCCGGGACCTCGGACCACAATCCACGGACTACCTGCCCTTTCCCTGCCGAATTCCCATCCCGAACATATGGCGTTTGAACGCGAAGCAGCCCAGCTATGGCTCGTAAAAAATTATCTCCTGCATTGTTCCGCAGCACGGTCGGGGTGCCCATAAAATCGCAGTTCCAGTCCCGAAGAGGAACACCAAACCGAACCCAGCGCAACCGACAACCCAGAACAAACCCATGCGAGCCGGCGACGTCGGCATAAATCACTAGGAACTTGTTAATTGTGCGCCTATTTATTAGATGCATTCGGTTTTTCGGGAAAATTGAGGTGGTAAGTGATAGGCAGACACATGCCGCTAAAAGGGGGAAACAGGCATCGAACAGGTGACTGTGTGTGCCAGCCCCCGATAAGATAGAAGGGGACAGGTTGGGGGCTCCAAGCCCAAGACGAGAAATCAAAGAGGCCGTTCACAGAACTTACTTCAATCGGTGTTCAATAAACACAAGAGCCCGCTTCTCCACTCAACATTTTCAGGCTGTCAAAATAGTCAATAAGACATGTTTTTCAGTTTAAAAAGTGTCTTAGTTGGGAGTCAAATAAATGCTTTTAAGAAATGGTCTGGGTTGCATTTAATTTAGTCATGATAACTGGTCTTATTCCTCTTCTTATAATTCATTAAAAATCTGCTCACTGCCTGGGTGTGATTAAAAAACAGTAACAATAACAGAGTAATTGAATTACAGTCATTAAAGCTAGTAACATAGGTGAATGAAATGAATGATGACTAATTTATAAACCAATGATTAAGGCTGTCTTTTAAAATTTACTAAATTGCACGCTTGCAAGTGTATTTAATGATTCGAGTCACCTACGTGGTTTGGTTCTTCTAATGTGGTCTTACCACCCTTTATCTGAATGTTATTTTCGTTTTGCATCCTAACTTGTTTCGATAAGCTACATTTTGTCGAATAACCCGAGTTTTTAGCATTTGACTAGTTGCAATTTGGTGGCAGGTAGTACAACATCATGTCTTTCACCATAATATCAGGGGTGAGTATAGAGAACAGCACGGATATTTACTTATTAAAGTCACGACTTGCAGTGGAATCTCTTCCTGTGTCTTACTATCCTCGAATTAACACCAGCAATCGGTGGAGGATACCAGCTGAATATCGAAACGGTTGTCGTAGATGCTGGGGGAAGTTCTGAGGTCGAAGGCGAAATCCGACAAATGTTCCCTGCCCTCATGAAGGATCGTTAGCTGTCTTCTACAAAACCAGACCCGAGGGATATCGGATACGTTATTCCTATGAGGCACGCAGAGAGAATTCTTTAATGCCGATTTCAACAAGAAACGAAACACTGTCCAATAAAAGAATCGGAGTAAACGCTCTGAAATCGACAGCAGGCTAAAAATACAGCAGTGCAGTGGGAATAAAGCATATGCAAAGCAAATCGTAAATGAATTAAAATATTATGTGGGCTTTTTAGAATATAGTACTCAACGAGGGGATAAAGTATATTTGCCAATATTTTTAATGACTTTGAAACTACACTAAAAACTTTTATTTTAATGTAATGTAATTTTGTTATTTTCTTACAGTTTCTTCCTACTTAGACAGTAGGCAAAAACGAAAATTGTTGTTGCTTGAAAAAATACTAGGTGTAAAATTTGAAGTAGGCTCATAAAATATTTAATTATTAACAAAATATACCAAAAACGGCTACTGAAGGTGTAGCTAATAATTTTTAATGAACCACTGAGTAATCCCTATTTATTTCTTGACCTACTGAGAACGATTTTAGGTAAAAAATATTTTTATTTTTCACAATGCAACGAAAAGTTTGTCGTTTTTGAGTAACCCGAATTATCGATAAGCAGTTATGTCCAAATAACGTAATCGCCACTAGGTTGTGACCTGAAATCATGATTTTCTGTATCAACCTTGAGATTCCAATAGCTAAGTATCGGGTAGGGTCAAGAAACTTGACTATGGAGTTCATACTCGTTACTCGTAGACTAAAAAGGCATACTAGATCCTTCGGAAATTTTGTAACATGCAGAAAGAAGCGTTTCCGACGTGATACGTTTATATATTCTTAATCAGAATCACGAGCCAAGTCGACTGTCTGTCTGTCCGGCTGAACGCTGAGATCTACAAAAGCTAGAAAGCTGCAAGTGCATCGGAAGTTTATTCTAGCAGGGTGCAATGTGCACTCTAACGACCACAAACTCCCTTAACGCTAAAACCTTGCTAGCGCCTAAGTTTTTTTTGTTTGATTATCAAGGCTTAAATCAGACCATTCATTAAAAAGTTACAAGCAAATAAGCTGTGCAATCCTTGTTGAGGCTTTCATATCTGCATTTTACTCGCACTTAGCTGGGTTTCGGGTACTCGATAGTTCTCTCCTGTTTATTTTTTTGAGTTAAATGCCATTTATAGTAAGCCTGCTGAATACTGATGCTGTTTAAATTGGAATACCAGGGATTTATTTTATTATATTCTAGTATCTATTTAAAATAAATAACTTTAAAATTGTCGTATTATACATCTTTATGCCATATTATATTAGGTGCAAGTAAGTGCAGCCATAAAATCGAAGCCAGCCCCGGTAACCACTACCTATCTGAACCACCCCCGAGCCTTCTACCAGGCAGCAATCCGAACCATTTGAATCAACATAAGCGGTAACAAATATTTATGGGCAATGGAGCAAATGTTTCCATTTCGAAGCGCTTATTTATTTGTGAAACAACTTTTCCAGGCAAATACAGACCCACACGATAAATAGTACGACTGCGTGTGTCCACAAACACAAAATTCTGAACACAGTTTTGTGTATTTCGTGTGTACTTTCCTGCCATGCCAGCTAACATTTAATGTTTTTATTTGGTTTCATTAATGACAATGCTTTGTTGCCAATATTGACATGTTCTCTATCTGTCCCCGTCCCAGTGGGAGTGTGTGAGGCTCGGGGGAGGTCGAAACATGGCGAACTAAGTCAATGGCGTCGAGTTCTGTTCTTGATGACGGCCAAATAGGAGATACCTCGTTTATAGGGAGTTTTGTCTGTTTCATTTAAATAAAAGATTCGCTAAATGGGTTTTACAAAAAAATATTGAATTAAGACGAGTTACCATTTTAAAGCTTAACTAACAGTTTCGAATAATCCAGGAGAATTTCAAGTTTTATCCATGCTAAGTATGAACACAAAAGAATGTTATTCATGTGAGGTTCTTGATTCCATTCTCGTGCTGAGCCTATTTGTATCCCGGATCCCTTAGGGGATTTAAGGCCTGACTTTTTCAGTTTTACTTTTCAAGTCATTATATCAGTACAGACACAGTCCCGTCAATGCTTTTCCAAGGAAACCCCAGGGTATGGGGAGCTTCGGCAACTCAGTTGGCCTTTCGTGGCCCTTGCTTATGTTTGCCTAGTTGGCTGGCGATGATGATTGCCAACTATCGACAAGGGCCGCTCTTGTTGTCTATTTATAAGAATTATATCTGCACTCTGTGGCCCTGCTGTGCTCATTTGTGTTTTCAGCCGGCAAACATAGACAGAAACTTCGTCGGGGGCCAGACATCCGCACACATGCGATGTGGCGTTCAATTACTTTCATGAATTATCGATAATTGCCTAATGCGGTTATCAGCAACAAAGGCGCGGAACTATCTCCCAAGCAATACCTCCGAGCTCCCCACTCCAGTCAGGTGCACTGAGGGGCAAACATCCATCTGAAATTCATAAGCTCATTAAATTTTCAGCAGCCATCCCGGCAATCAGCAGTCGGCAGTCGGTAGTCAGCAATTTCCCAGGCTGGGCAAATACAATTAAAATGCCATAAAGCAAATTAGCCAAGACAAACTTTTCATATTTAGCCGCGAGCTGTGCAAATTAGATGCGACAAGAAGGAGGCTGGGTGAGGGGCTCAAAGGCTGGGGAGCATCGCTTCTCGGGGGGCAGGGCGACACTAAAACACATCCTGCGTCTGTCGTAATTGCCGGGCGGAGCACTCGTGGCAGGCAGCCTCAGCAAATTGTTGGAAATTATGTGGCACAAAGTAAAGTAAAACACACTGCGACATCCACGGAATGCGAAGAGGAAACTCCCGGGAAAGCAGCGTTCAAAAAGTTGAGGAAAAATATCTTTGGTGCCTGGATTATCGCTGAATCGGCTCGTCCAAGCTGGGTGTCGAGTCATTTCTGATCTGACTTATTTTTAACAACCCATCAAAAGCTAAGACTGGTTAGCTTATAATAATTACCAGTTAAACCAATAAAATAATTAAATCAATACTGAAAATAAAACAGTTTTAGACATTCTTATAAGTTTTAAAAGGTTTTGTTAAGGCTTGCTGTGTCCGCCGTTGTATACCACGGCAATTATAATTAATTCCAATCATCTTTTTATTTTAGCTCTATAATACCGAGATTGCAATCGCTCAAATAGGGGTATTCGGGAAAAATGCTATCTTGAAATCTCAACTTACCCCCCCGTGGCAGATCACCCCTCTGTGCTCGCAACCTGCCGGCAAGTGTATTAAATTATAATTATTTGTGCATGACAAAGGGTCATGAAACATGCCTAATGACACATTTGCCACAGTCTGCAACAAAACGCGGCCGCCACCACAGCAACAGCGAGGGGTGGGGAGGGGTCGCGACTGGCACGCCCAGGGGGCAGCCTTCACGTGTCTGCCTCTTGTCAGGATAGCGACTCGTGTGTACGGCTTCAATTACCCACGCTCGTTAAGTTCGAGGCGTGCGGCAGCCGAAAAGGAATTAAACTAAATTGCTGCAAAACTGAAAATTTCCACTTGTAATGCCACCCTGGAACACAGCGGTTACGTCGGGGGAGAATGCCTTTCTTTGGTTGTCGCCCCCTAAATACCCTTAAAGTTGCAACGAAACCATGTAACCGACTTTGGGATTCATTTTCCATCAGCCAATATTTCAAATGTGCTGAAGGCATCATGCGACTTGTTAATTTGCATTTGTATCGCAGACATTTGCACTGGACAAGTTTTGGGGTTACAATAATTTATGTTCCCATACCTTCCCGTTGCACAACGAGGGTGATGAATTTTCCAATTATAACAAACACAAAAATGTTGATCATATCCATGGTATTCGTATGCATCCTATTTTTATTTAGACTACCTACTTATTAAATGCATCCAATCCCGAGGCAGTTTCCTAGAAAAATCGGAAGGAAGAGTATAGGAGCAATGTTGAGAAGCAGTCCACCTAATGTCTATTAGGCATTTGCTTGCTGGAAGTTTTCCGTCCCCTTTCCCCGGATTTTCCGCCCTTCAACCCCCGAAAACTTTTCATTTGCTGCACAGTGGAATGGCCAAAGTTGGGGAGCCAAGGAGCGCGATAAGAGCACTCGGGAATGTTTCATGTTTTTGCTAAGGGCCTGCAGATAAGATCCGTATTGGTGCTCGCCACATTTAGCTGGCTGCACAGTTTTGGCTTAGTTTAGTGACCATTAAAGAATGTTTCTGGCCACTGCGAATTCCTGACCTTAAATGTAAGCAAACTGGGCTTGCGTCTTTTTAGTATTCCTTGTATCCAAAAAAGCAAAAAAGCTTATATGTAAACTTGGGAGGAAGGGCGCTAAAATTAAATATGTGAACTTGATTCCCAAGAATACGATTAACCCAGAACTGAACTAACCACCAATCTACTTACATTTTATTTTAGCCCTTTGAACTTCAATCAAACACCAATTCCAATTATCTCCCTCCGTTCTTATTACAATATAATTTTCCATGTCTCTTTCCCTTCTTGCTCGGATCCACCAATCTTGCACCACGGTGATTGTCTTAGGAAATTTGAGTCGTGGTCATGTCGCATTTCTTTTTTGAGCCCAGCTTGACGTCCTCCGCTCCTCTTCTTCTTTAAGCCCTACGTGTTGCAGGCAAACAAAACTCTGAAATGAAGTCCAAAAACAACATAAGCGCGGCACATAAACTAGACAAACATCGATAAGAGCAAACGAAGACCATTCAAGTGGGTTGGAAAACAGGGGATACGAGATACTTTCGTAGGAAAACAGAATTTACTAAACAAATACGTGCGTATGGAAATGCATAGGTGAGCCCGGGTAGGTAAAATGCTCGCTACTGACCCTTCCCACATACATTATGATTCCTAAGCGAATTTTCTAATTAAACGGAAGTGCTTCGAAATTAGGCAACGAGCGGAAATGACACAATGCCGGAGCACGAAATACGAAGGGTTCTGTGGGAAGCGCCCTGCTGACGGTGGTGCCCTCGGGGTCCTTACCATTAACATTCTCGCTCATTCGTGAGAGAGTGATTTTAAAAATGTGATTAATAAGTATTCTAAGTTATGTTGGCGTTGCCATTTATTTCCTTTGAAAATGAAGGGAAACGCTTTTGAGGTTGAATTGCAAGTCCTGGTTTTCTGCTGAAGTGTCTAAATTTTACTTTAAAAATCTATCAACCTTTTCTAAACCAGTTTTAATGGGCGTAGATTTTTGCTGTTTTTCTTGATTGTGTTTTATGTTTTTCCCTGGGTGGTTAGAACCTTTGGACCTAATTAGCTCGCCCTTCGAGGGCCCTCTGTCTGGGTGTGTTTGGGGTGATGGCCGATCCATATGCGTCAGGTTGTGGCTGCGCCGGCAATTGCTGCCAGCTGTGTTCATAATTTGATATGCGCCGAATTTGATTCGAGTTTTGCTCTCGGCCCGCTCAGACGTCGCTTTAATTAGCTACAGTTGCTGACTTTTTAATGGACAGCCCGGGGAAGGGGATGGCCCGAGTGCGGGCATCCAGACGGAGGGCTGGACGGGCTTTTGGCACCGCTTTATGCAGGCCCGATCTGCGATACAGGTCCGCACTCCGGCCGCTTATCAATTGCGCTTAAATCGCGCACATCAATTACTCGTCTGGCACGTTTCCCCGGCAGGCGTATCAATAAAATGTGCCGCGTTTCAGGTTTCGTTTATTTGTCGTTTTTTCGAGGCGATTTAATTGAAATACAAGCCATCGCCAGCGGACAGCGGACATGCCGAGCGGGCGGAGAAGTGGAAAATCGAAGGGACAGGTCGACGCATTCGCTGTAAGCCTAAGCCGTAAAACTAGACGCGACCACATGGAAATTAATACGACGACTCCGATGCCCTTTCGCAGGGGACCCAAGTCGCCTCATCTTTCCCAATCCCCTGTGAGTGAGTGGAATCCAAGCCGATGGGAATGGCCAGTTTTGATTTTGGATGGGGAAAGGGACGGCTGTGACCGTCGCTTTTGTGCGGGTTTCGATTTACACCACACAACTGGATTCCTAGTTTTATCTGAGATTGTGAAGCTTATTTCAAAGAAAATTCAGATTTCTAGCATCCCATATGCTATATGCAACCGATCAATCGAAGGGACATTACAAAGCTCATTGTTCATCATAGTATAATGTTTACCGCATACTGTGCAGGTTTGTCAACGGTTAATTCTGTTTTACTATTAGAGAACTGCATTTCGCATTCCATTATCTTTTGAAATTTTCTCTTCCTTATTTTTTTTAAACTCAGTGATTTTCCGCACAGTATCGCACCATAATATTTAGTTAGGACTAAACCCATTTCCAAGTAACCTAATTATAATCCCCTCCACCCGAAAACGTGCTTCCCAGTGCTGCTGAGCAGACACGATTTCCCCCTGCTCATTACCCCCATTCCTATTTTCTCGCCTTTTGGCTCAACCTTTGCCCTGTTTTCCCCATCTCCCCTCCCTCGCCAACATTCCACCCCTAATCAATCGCTCTCACTCATTATTCGATTCGTTATCGGCTGCAGGAACGACGTGAAAGATTTACGCTTCAATTGGTTTTATTTAAGCGCAAAATGCAGGCCTCTGGAATAAACTAGGGAAAACCATCTCATCTCCTCAGAGTGCCAGGCGGTGGATGGGTGAGTGCGAGGTGAAGGGCTGGACGGCTGGGGATGTGATTTTGGGAGGCGATGCGCGCCAGTTGCATTGATTTACATGACAATTGCGAGGGCGAGGGCCTGAGAAAATGCACGCGAGGCTCTCGAGAATCGAAAATCGCGGCGGCGGGGAGATTCCTTATCGCCACTGCCAACCCCTTTGCATGATTTATAAGACGGTCTCCACGGAGCACAGGAAGCAGAGCCGATATCTCTATCTCGAGGGCTGCTAAAAGCAAATCATAAGCGACTTCATACGGAAGTCGAAGTTGTTCGGCCCTTTTTCTACAACTTTCCCCTTACACGTGAGGAGTCGGGCCGAAACTTGGCAGCAACCCTTCGGTCGGCAACTGAACTTCTGCTTGGCTGCCGGAATTCCGCCTCCATTCGAGTAAATAATTTCCAGACCCAGCCCTCGCTCCCCGAAAAAACATATAAGAAGAAAGTGAGTTGTAATAATTTGCATTTGGCTGCCAAATGAATTTAGCCACTCGGGCGAACGGAGGGTGGTGCGCTGCCAGACAGATAACTTTTAACTTCAATTCCGGATAACTTCGGCCCGGGGGAGAACTCTCCAGTCAGTCAGCTCGTCAGCCGTCAGCCAGCCACCTGCTGTCAGCTGGGGCGCACTTTTCCATTTATTTTCTGCCCGGGGTTGGTTTATTTCTGCACGATCCTTGAGGGTTTCTGAAGAGCAGCGTTTCTTGGCGATTCTGCATAAAATTACGGCTGGCTGCAGTGAATTCACTTAATTAGGGGCAGAATTTCCGGGCGGAACTACGCACACGCATGAAAGATCTAAGGAGAATGCTGCGAAAATACGTTTAATTAAATATGCAACGGAACCAGAAACACGACGTATTTTTAAAAATATTATTCCTGACTGAGAACAGTTTCAACGTTTCATCGTTCACGGAATCTGAGTAAAATGTTAGTATTTAAATCTGCTTAGGAAATAGTTCACATTAAATAGTTTCATAAAAAACAAAATCTACTTTGTTAAAATTGTCTCCAAGTCCAAGAATAATGAAACTTTTAAACAGATTTACTTTATTATTTACTTTATGTTTCTGTCTCTTTCTTTTTAGTTAGGCTCATAGAGTTTTTTAAGGGATTACATTTAGATTCTAATGAAATATATATCTTTATGATTTTGTATTCTTCTTTAATGACTTAATCGTCTAACCTGCTATACCTTCTTTTGGTCTTAGTAGTACTTTGGGTTCAATTCAATTGCAGTTGAAGGTGTAGTTCTGGGACACAATAATGGATATCAAGGACAAAACCAGCCTGCAGAGAGGTCGCAACCACTCACCCTCGAAAGTCCGGCAAATAAGCCCCCGCTCGTGGATCGCTTTTTTTGGGAACACAAAGGGCTGGCACTTCCAGACTCAAACTCTGAACACGTGGCCAACTAGGAGTCTAGGGCTTGGCTGAAAGGAACAGGTAAAAGGCTACTGCCTCACGTAAATATTCTATAAATGTTTATGTGCTGCCTGTCTGGGCCGTAGTTCCCATAGCGTTAGTTGTTGCCGAGTGTGCTGCACCTGCCCCCTCCGCTTCCTGTCCGACTGGGAGTGCCGTCCGTGAGAGTCCGCTTGTCCGCTGTCCGTATGTCTCATGTTGTCCGGGCCATGTTCAATTGTCTGCCGTCTGTTCAAATATTTTAAACGCTGCCAATGGTTGGCTCGGCAGGAGCGGAGTGGTGGGACTTGGCCAAGTTTCGTTCACGTAATTGCCATTCTCATTCGGTTTCAGTTTCGAGTGTAGTTTGCGACGAGTTCTACACGAGCGGGGCCGGGGCACCCATGCGGTGTAAACACCTTGTCTGAGTCTTGCCTTGGGGCAAACATTTCGTAATTCGGCTCTTCTTGGCTCCCGTTGCCGTGCCCGAAAAGTATAGATCCCGATGCCCAGGCTGCGCCCAGAATGCCATGGCAATTAGGCACAAGAGCGCAGAGCACGGCAGCATAATAGCACGATGATGCACGGACAAAAAAGGATAGCCCGGTACAAGCTTAAAATAGCTTGAGCTTGGAAAAATGTCTTAGTAAACCCCAAATTCAGCTTTCTCAGATATCTAAATCGATGAAAACTCCATCTTGATCGTTAATATTTTAAAAGATCTAACACTCGTAGGAGCTAAGTGTAAGTATCTTTCGGTGCTAATTCTTCTCCCTGTCCGTTAATGTATATTCTAGTGTGCCACTGATGTCGCTCTTGTTTTTCTAAGTGCACGCTAGCACGCTGGCATATGGGCTTGGGCTGTTCTTGCCAAACTGCCAGGAGATGAAAGGCAGCACGATTCGGGGCGAGACTCAGGCAGAGTTTTCTTAGGTGCGTCTAATGAAAGATTCAAACAAATCGCGATGAATGGGCAACGGGGTGAGTCGGCGAAGGGCGGAGTGGGAGGGGAGAAGAAGGCGCCGCGGGTGCAGCCCCAGATCAAAGACCTATCGATTGAAATTCTTGTAGGGAATTTTCGAAATTCAAATATTTTCAATTTCCTGTCCGTGCCGGCAGTAAGGCGATGCCAAAGCCTAAATCACTTTGATCGGGAAGGCAAGGCAAGGCTCTCCACTCAAAGCACTAATGTTCGAATGGGATTCTGTAGGCAGTTTTTAATTAAATCTGGAAGCCGTAAGGGCTGCGTATAAAGTTGCAGAGTCCGATAAAAATAACATAATTTTGAGTTTTGTTAGACCATATCGACGTGTCGCTTTTTTATTTATTTCAGTACCCCAAACTGTTCGCTTTTCCCAATGAAACTCGAAGCCCTCTCAACCATTAAAGGCAATGAGCTTCTACTTATTTACTAAAAGCCTGCCCTAAATTGCACCCCCTGAATAGAGTGGATGAATTCCTCGTGGATCCTTTATCCCGTAATTATAAAAGCCCGTTGCCAAAAAACCGCTTTGAACTTAGTGCCATTATTGCCTCCACAAGTCCCCTTTCATCTGGCGAGGCTTGGCTTCCATTTATGTAAGACCCGAAGTTGCAGCAATGGAAATGCATATTGCCAATGGCAACAGCCAGGCAAAGCCAGAAATTTAATTACTTTTTATTACCAAGAGGCGGAGGCAGGGCCAACAAACCCAGCGAACCGACCAACCAGCCGAAGGGGATAAAGGCAGGCTGTCAGGCTACCTCCCTCCCCTCCCCGTTTCCGCTTCCCGCTCACTAAAAACTTTTGATTTGGCTTCGTGCATATTTAATAAGACGTCAGGACGCCATATCAAAGTTTCGTTGCCGCTGCTGCCGTGTAATATAATAATACACACTCAAAATTAATATTAATTTTTCAGGGGGTGGTGAGCAGTCCGAGGGGCGCAAAGCCCGCAGCGGAGGCGCTGGGGTGGGTTTCTAGCCACAAAACTAAGACAGCAATTTATTGTAAGATAACGCCAAAGCTGCCTGGATACAGGACACAGTATTTGGTTCTGGGCATGCTCCATTTACACCCGAATTTATGGCACGTGCCAGTTGCCACCCAAAACGCCCGGCGGGGCGTTGGCCAGGGCTTTAATGAACAACTAGCAGTGGGTCGACGTAATGGGAGGGCGGGGACTGTTTTTCCAACTGCTACCGCATCCTGGCATCACATCATTTGTAAGTTTACTACCAGACGCGGCCGACTTATCATTTGATAGGGGGAATATAGGTGAGGGCGGACTCGTGCTAACTATTATCTAAGAGGATGCAGTTCTATTTCCTCTCTCCTTCAGTTTTACAGAGGCCGTATATGAAAAGACAAGTTTTTCAGAAGAAAGTGGAAATGGGAGCACTGTTGGATGTATTTTATTTAGTTGCGCCCAGCAACTTTTTACATTTGTTTGTGCACCCGAGCCACAGGCTCCTCCCCGTCAGCCCTTGTTTATCCGAGATGCATCTCTTTGTGGTCCTTTTCTACAGACGTCGCCATTTGCTTGTGACATTTTTCGCAATTTCTTAGGCTTCCGTCGCTGCGGCCCTTTATTCGCTATGTACTGCAACTGCCCCTTCCTTTTGCCCCTGGCACTGTCCATGCTGTCACATTCACACAGGCACAAAGGGGCCAGGAAAGTGGTACAGGGATACCAGGATGCACTGAGATAAGAGACTATGTAAAATGTAAACATTCCTTAGGTATTTCAATTGAGGATTGTTTCACAATATTCTTAAGTAAGTAAGTAAGAGATGAAGGTAAAATACTTAAGACTATTAGTTTCTCCACAGTTTTTGAATCCTATCCTCATTCTATCAGGACTCTAAAGATTTGGATTTTTCACCTTATATTTAGTACCCTTACTTTTAGTTCGATATTGTTACTTGGCTTTGTTTTGAGTGTAGCGAAAGAGGGGGAGGGGAGGCCCACATGTGACCCAGGCGGCGCACAATAGAACTTAAGTAGTGACGGGATCGAATAGATATGGTAATACAATACACGAGCGCAATAACAATAAAGGCAACAACACAAACAATAGAAAAACGCAGTTTGCGGAATGGTGGGAAAAGACAACAATATACTCGTTTAGTGGTACGGGAAAAACGAGGTGATAAACGGGAAATAATGGGATGGATGGATGGTTGGGCAGTTGTGCAGATAGCCCCTTATGGAATCTTGCAGATGCTTTCTTTGCATCATGACATCTTGCAGACTTTTGTAATAACTAGGAAGGGTAGAAAGGTAAAAGCAGCAAGAATTCAGTTTTCTATTAATTTCATGAATATTAAAGAACGATATCTTCAATGTTTTTGTCCGAATGCGTTTTTTCAACAAACCCACCTTTACATTTTATGTACTTTTACATACAAGAAATGAAACACATAGTTCGGCTAAAACACAACTCATTTACATACCATGTGAGTGCAGGCGTGTGTACGTTTAGCCTCTAGGCACATTTTTTGGCACTTTCCGTTAGCAAGTTTTGCGTGTTATCAAACGATTTACAGCCCACAAGTGAGACTGCATAAATTATCAATACAAAAGGAGAATCGGGAAAAAACATGCATATAATAAAAGCCAACCGCCAGCAAAAAATGCTAATGAGACTTGCAACTCCCCTCGCCGCCCGAGGCAACTGTGCGAACACCCCTCGCGTCCGCTTCCTTCCCCCAAATCTGCCCTTTGCCGATGGTCTGCGGTCTGCAGTCGGAGATACCGAAATCGGGCGAGGGGAGGGAGAAGGGTCCCGGCCAAGCCATTTCGTTTCGCTTGATTTTCAACGACTTCCTGGCAACAATATTTAACCTGCCCCCCCTGCCGCCCTCTGACCCCGCAGTCGTGGCTCCGCAGTCCCCAGCCGAGCAATTAGCGACAGTTGCAGCGGCGGAGCTTCTGTGGCACAGCTGCGGGCAAGAGAATAGCAGCTTGGAGTTCACATTTCCTAACAGCTTATAAAGAAATTGGAGCGCAGTTTTCGTATAACAGGATGCAATTTGTTAAATGAAACGTTGTAAACAAAAAAGTAAAAATATTATTCTTAAAGTTTAACAACAATCACCCCACCACTGTACAAATTTGAAGAAAATATATTATTTATATAAATATCCAAATCCATTCATGATCTGTGCCTTTATTAGGTATCTTCAAAAACTGCAACTGCTTATACCTACTACTTTCACAGCAGGTGTGGCCTTCCATTTGTATTTCTTTGACGTCGTCCTTTTCGTATCTTTGCGGTTGTTTTTTCTGCTCTCGCTTGGCTGCTTTCGCCCCGTCCATCTTCATCTTGTTCTGTTTCATTTTTTCACGACAATTTGTTTGATAGTTTGTCGATTTTTGTTGCCCGGCGTTTGTCATTGCTTCGGTTAATTTGGAAACTGTCGACTTTCATTTATTGACTTCCGGTCCGTCCTGCCGCTTCCCCTCCCCAGCCCCTTTAATGGAGCGTGTCAGCTGGTCAGAGTTTCTGAGATAGTTTCGGGAACCGCCCAGAAATTATCCATGGAGTGCGCATAATCAAGCGGTAAACCAGCCCGAATGGATCGGGGCATGGATATCCTGAGAGTATCCTTTGGGAGGGCAGCAATAAAAGTAATACCCAAACCACCCCGGGCATATCCGTGCGATTCGATTTCTGCTTTTTATGCTGAAAAAGCGTAATTAATGCGTTTTTCCCTTTCAACAATTCCCGTTTTGTTTTTCGCTCCTTATTTCTTTGTTGTTCATTCCTGTTTTTTCGCTGAGCGTGCAAAAACGCAAAATCCAGCGCCCCGAGGGCGGCAGGGAAGGGGCGTGGCAGTAATGAACAATGCCAAGCACACACTCAAAAGCGGGCAGGGGGTTGCAAAGGGGCAAACTTTATCATTAAACATCCAAGAGTTACTTTTATGTTTTATTTCCGCTCGCAAAATGAAAAGCTTAAGGCTTCCCGCTTTCGCACTTGAGCCGCAATATCGCACTCAAGGGCTTAATACATAAACGGCAAGGAAAAGGAGATATATGTTCGCATACAGGGGGAATCGGACCTGGAAAGGGTAGCAAGATAAATAGATGCGGCTCAGCGGCAGCAGCTGCGTGTGGAAATTATCGCCGCCATCGATTTGTTATTGGATCAGAACAGGAAGTAACGGAGAGTCGGGGGTGCACATAAAAAATAGAATTAAATTCTGCTTGGTACACTGAAACATTTCCCGCCGGTCTCTATCACGCCAGAGGTCCTAGACGTTAAACAAGCCACCCTGCTTAAAACTAAAATTGAACTACGATCTGAACCCCTTTTTTTGGGCTTCATTTAAAATACATGTAAATATTTTTAAATGAATTTCATTCATAAGCTTTTTATTTTTATTTCATTAAATTTTGAGTTGTAGCTTTTTAAAAATTGTAAAAACTCAACTTGCATACTCGTATAATTACTTCTATTTAAAAACGGGGAATGGGGTTTCTAATTTAAAGAACTAAGTAACCCTAGCTTAAAAACCTAGTTAAAAATGTTATATAAAATGAGATGTTTTTATTCCTATTTTGTAACTTTGACAATTTTTGTATACATTTGACTTTTCCCAGTGTATTATATCAAAGCAACTTTAGTCGACCGACAGCCGTCAAAGGCGTTTCAAGGCGTCTCAAGTGGCCGTGCAATGAGTTTTATTCCCATTTTCATTCGATTTCCATTCGTCTCGTTTCCACTCGAAGCGATTCGATTCGATTTGGTTCACTTGGGATTGGGGTCTCTGTAAGCGGAGGTCTCAGCCCCCGTCCCCGCCCCCTCTTTTACCCCTTTGCCGCTTGAATGTGCAGCGGGAATGCGAATGAAGCGGACTGATTGAGCGCCAAATTATGGGAGATCCGTCGGATACGCCTAAAAAATGGTACAAAAACCCAACTCGTTTGGTGTGTTCATAAGTTAATATTTTATATAGATTTATTTAAAAAGTTTACTTATGTCGGTTGGATGTTAAATACAATTTTATACTCCCCAATTTACGACTTAAGTTGTTACGTTCAAGTTTAAGACCCTTCAATGTGTATTTTTCGTCGACTTTGCGAATTTAAAACTACTCTTTAGTGATTCGTGCAGATTAAAACGGCTTATTTCAAACTGCATTTGTACAATACACACTGTTTTCCCATTTAGGGCTTAGGCGAACACTAACTAAATATGGGTAAGCAACCATCCAACCTGAAATTCCATTTTTCCATCGCAAAGACCCACAGACCCGGTGCTCAATCCCTTTACCTAACCCATCATTAGGCCAGAAACCCAGAAAAGTGCTCGGCCATCCAAGGAGCTTGCTGGTAAAAGTCCTATTGGCCGCATGATTAATGGCACGAAATTCATTTCCGCAGGATAGACCGAGTGGTGGGCATCGAAGATATGTACTTGTATCCCAGAGATTCGTGAATTTGGTATCCCGCATTCAAATGCGGATGCGGGACGGAGATCCGCAGCCGTATCTTTCGTGTATCTGGCGCACACTTCCTGGAAACCGACCACAAACAAAATGTATCTGCAGGTAGCGACTAAGAACTAACGTGCGAGTGCCGCCGAGTGTGTGCCGGCAATTCTCCGGGCGCGCAATAAGCTGGAAATTACTGTAAATCAGCAAATCAGGTCATACAGATACATCAATCTCGACAGCATGGACAATTTATGCTAAATTATAGCGTGCCAGGCAAAACGCGAGCGCTGCGAGATACATTTCATCCACAGCCTTAATCCCTTGGATACTTTGGCCAAACGAGCGCAACATCTGCAAAAAGCGCTCGTACGTTTGTTTTGGAGCCTGCACGCAAAAAAATTGTAGGCGTATAACAAAATATTTTAATACACATCAGTAATGAATAATAATAATAATTTAAACAAAAAGTACAATCCTAAGATTAAGACCAAACTGTTTTTTATGTGTTAAAAAGTGGAACCGATTAGAGTACCTTGTTACTTGTTTTTCAGAGTGTGCCATTATTTGGCAGGTGGTACCCTTATAACGAGATCCCCGCACAACAGAACGAACACAATTTGTTTAAATATATTGCGCCCGCATCAGCAGCAACTGAATATGGATGTGCAACACGAGGGCAAGGGCGGCCGAACAACCCCCATGTGTCAAGTGGAGTGACAGAATTACCTGCCTCGTTTACCCGCCCTTCAGCCCCTTCCCGCTTCCGCCCGCCGGGTTTTAATAACTGGAATTTGAAACTGCAATCAAATTGGTTAAATGCGGCTCAAGCGGGGAGCTTTGGGACGAGCGTATTAAGTTTCTCGAAAATGTGTCGCCAAGTGGAAGAGGCATGCGAAAATCGGGTAAGTGTGATGGCAAAAGGCCGAAAAATAATATTTTAATTTCAATTGTGAAACTAAACTACATTTGCTTGCGTGTAATTGGAAGACGCCAAAAATAAACTAATTAAAAACTTGTAAAGAAAAATATATGACAAAATTTTACACAAATTAATATTTTAGAAATAAAAAGGGTTTACAACTTACAACCCGAAAAATAAGAAACAGCTTAGCTATATTTGGATCCTCTGGCTAAAAGTTAATATGTGTGCCACGTTTGACGTGGAATAACTAAACTTTCTGCTATAAAAATTATTATAAATATTAACTAACAACAATTTCTATCTAATGCCATCTAATGATTTGTACAATTTACAAATATCCGCTGAACAACACGTTTAAATTACAGTACACGTCACTGAGGACTTCCCAAAGCAATAGCCATTAGATATATTATCCAGATACGTTCCCCTTGCTCTTTTTCGTCCGAGGAAAAACAAAACCCCAAGTCAAACCCTCGCTCGAACAAAGTGCATATAAATTGCTTACTAATTGGATCCGTGGAGTGCCTTTATATGGCAAGACTTGATATACACTTTGGATGGTTTTTCGCCGTTTACAGCCGGCGGGATTCCCAATTCGACGTTTCCTCTCTCTTTTTATCATTTTTTATAACCTCCACGCAAGAATATCGTAATTGTTGTAAAGTGCGGGCAAGATTATGGGAGTTCTGCCTTGGAGAGGAGCTGTTATTATTTGGAAATTATTTTAAATATATGCGCTGCAAGTGGCCCTAACTCACAGGGGCGCGGCGCTCTGGGCTCTGAATTTGCGAACTTGCGATTTGCGTTTTGCACTTTGTAGTTTTGGAGTGACTACGATAAAGGCGCTTTGCAGTCTTATCACGACAACTCATATGTCAGTTTATGGTATGAGGCACTACGAATTTCAAGGAGCAGGAAAGATACAATAATTCTTATAAAATAAGTGCCTTTGGCACAGTTTTCGGCTTATGGTAAGCTAAAATTGTATTTTAAGAGGTGTATAGGATATGCAACAAGGAAATAAGTTTCTGGAAGCATTATGTATACTCGGAGTTATGTACGTAGGTTTCGATTTCAATTTCCAAAATTTTGTGTAATTTATTGTTTGGGAGCTATAGTATTGAATGTATTATGATGCTCGCCGAAACAAGCTATATCTTAAAAACTGCCAATCTTTCTTGCATAAAAAGTGACAGACTTACAGATGCTGATCTTGCCTTATGTCTCCATTTCTAATTGAAATTAAACTTCTATGCAGCCTTGGAAATCATGTACTAAAATCCGGCACAATTACTTTTATTTCCCTCACATTCTCTCCTTTACCAACCGCTCCCCAAAACAGGTAAAAAGCTTTCAATCGAAACTCATCAAACAAACCGTTAAGCGGCACTCATATTGTCCCAGGCCTGTGATTACGATCTACAATAATTGCCCGCCGACAAATTTGAGGATCGGATATATGGCATTTATATATGAAATTCCAGAAATGCCCAGGGACATAACTATAATAGCCTGCCAAAGTGGCTTGGTTTTTGAGCCCAAACTCGAACGACATTCCGGGATCCAGTTCGTCAGAAGTATTTTCAGAGGAATCCGTTTAATAGCATTTCGAATAAAAAACATAATGTGAGAGATAAACGTAGAACCCGGGAAGTGGAGGAACCCATCCTCGCGTTCGAAAACAAGAAGAATAATAATAAAATTCCGAGTCGTATAACTGTAGTTTCTCGACCCCTGTGCCCTGTACCCCTGAGCCAACCCCTTCCCGGCTGTGCTCCTGGCCATCCCTCCTGGCGAGCGAAGGTCAAGTTAATTATGCATCTGCCAGCTGACAGACAACTGGGTATCAGGATGGAGGACGAACACATCTTTTTGGGAGTCAAATGCCCCGGATTCCTGGCAATTAGTTGCATAATTCCGCGCGCCGCAAAAGGAGACGAGAAAAATAATTGAAATTGTTTATAACTGATGGGCAATCGAAATTGGACGGCAGTGAGACAATGGAAATGAATAATTCCCGAAGGGCTATTAAAAACATGCCAAGGAGCAACTCCAAAAGCGGCAGCAGCCCCACGATGAATCACAGGAATGAGGAGGCCAGCTCGCTTTCAGGGAAAATCAAAATGTATACAATACATTATGAAGCAACTATGGATCGCTTCTGCGAAAGCCGGCGATACGAAGATACATTTTTTAAATGTTAAATCGAAGCTCCGCAGCAGGGGCAGCGGTACAGTGCGACTGCCAGTAACCATAAAAAGGTATTTAGCAATTTAGATTCACTCGACGTGCACGCCGTCTCCATCGCCATTACCACTGCCGTTCGAAGCCGCAGTCGAAATCCACCGGCAACGTTGCTGATGTTGCTGCTGTGTCTGTTGCTGCGGTAGATGTTGCTGCTGCTGCCGCTGCCGTGGTTCCTGGCAGAGTATCGCACGCTCGATCGAGCCGCTGATTGCAGCTGGAGGGGACCCGATCAGTGATGCCCACTGCGATCTAGGAAAATGAGCTTCGAGTCAGGCACCCAGTGAAGAGGTAAAGTCTAGCTACAGTGCACTTGTTATTGGATCAATAGATTGATTGAAGATGGTTTTAGATTGGGTATTGAAGTTATAACTATTTTTAAACGCTGACTTAAACGCTTTTTAACATATGTTACATTAATAATATTTCGATGTTTCCCAGTCACAATTGAGAACTAGAGTAGAACAAGCAAAACTGACCAATATCACTGAGCCCGGCAGTCCACGTAGTGAAGATGCGCACCAGGAGGGTGTGCGAAGGCGACTACTATGTATACACAAAGAAATGAAAATCTACAGTAATCGTCCGATTGTTTCGGGGGACGCATCAATAAATAAATACACTTTCTACACTTTTTACTTTCGACACGCTGCAACTCAATATGCCATTGCTTAGTTTTTTTATTTTCAAGAAGCGTGCTGAATGTAAAAAATGTAGAAATTGTATTTATTTAGTAGATCGTAAATTACGTTTTCTTCACAGAAGTTGATATCAGAACATTTGTTTGTTGGAGGTGCTTTCGTCACTTTTTTCCACCTCGTTAAGAGGTGTTTTGTTTGATAGATAGTTATAGTAAGAAAAGATGGACCACTATCAGAACTACGAAAGTGTATTTTATTGTTGCTTTGCTAGTATAATAGTAAAACTACCAAAGCATGGTAGGTCGAGTGTATATTTGGTTGAACGAGTAACTATTTCGTTGGTAAAATGTATTATTCAATGGGCTGGGGCGTTTTAACCATTTATTTTACGGATATATTTCTTTTGTGTAAAGGAAATGAAATGCGTGGAAGGACAACCAATACTGGTGGTATTAGAGCTATGGGCACGACAAAAAATAATCAGAATTGGTCCACAAAGTCCTACCGATTGTTCATACAGACCGACGCCCAGGTTTTCAGGGAACAAAAACTTATAATAATAATATAGTAATATTATTTTTCCACGTATACAATGTGACAAATTCTGTGCTGTACTCTACGAAGAGGTTATTAAAAAAACAAGATGCAAGATTTCGGGTAGCTGGTTTTATATGGTAATCCTATTGAAAAAAGTGTTCATAAAAGCAGAGTGGTCCTGCTCTAAAAAGCATCCAGTTTTGACGGGAAAGTGGCTGAGTAACCACCCCTGAACGGTCTGGATAGGATCGAGGCTGAGGCAGAGGGAGGGGAAGGACTGCTCGGATGGAAAAAAATGAATTGCTTAGCGCTTGCCCAAAATGGTCCATGGCATAAATTCCGAATGGGAAACGCATCAATCAACGGCCAGGCTCTCGCACCGAGGAGCTGCAGAGCTGAGGAGCTGAGGAGCCGGTGAGCTGGGCATCCAGCGTTCGTGATGATATTGCCGCGGAGATTAGACGGCGACAGCACAGCAACTCCGGCAATGGCAGCCAAAAATTAAATAAGAAGAGATAACAACTAGGCATGGCCGAGAACCCGAGAGTACGAGAATCCGAGAATACGTGGAACCGCAAACAGAACGAGCGGCCGGCGGGAGGGGAGGGGCGGACGGGGAGGCCGGGATCCGGGCCCAGAACAAATAGTCATCGTTGTCATGCCCAGGCGGATTAGCCTGCCCTGCCTGCCTGCCGCGTCTTACCTGCGGAACTGGACGTGCAACGCCGCTCCCCTGAGCCGGGCTGAAATTTACGATTTTAGCACAGATTGTAAAGTAAATTTTCCTGTTTTTATTTCGAATTAACAAGCGGACCAGACAAACAGCCAGGCAGACAAGCCAACTGCAGCGCGCAAGAGGGGACACACAAAAAGGCTGTCGGCTCGTTCCGCTCGATCGTGATATACCCTGCCAGCAGTGGCCTTAAAGTGGGACTTCTGCCAAAGAAAGTTTTGGCAAGAGAAGGAGTTGGCTTGCTAGAGCAAAATTGGAAGTACAATTGCCAGCTACCCTTGATTGGATCTTATAGTTTGCTGCAGTGTATAACTGTGCTACAAGTAACATTAAAAACAACAAATTTTCATACTAGTTTTTATAAATGTAACAGAACGTATTATACTAACAAGAAGAATACCTGCAAAATGAAGAAGATACTTGCAAAAAATACTAACAAGTAACATTTTAACCAATTAAGGGTTATTACTCCTGCTAAACTCGTCAGAAAGAGCATTCGAGGGCTATAACGGCATACCTTTAAAAATATATCGAATTCTGTAGATTTGTGAAACAAAAACATTCCATTTTGAAAATTATTTACCCCTTAAAAGATCAGTTCGGCATATTCAGATAGTGCACATCACAGGCCGAATTCAAAATGCGTATTTGTGTGTTGTAGACTTTAGTTGAAATTCAGCTACCTAGCTACATAGTTCGGTTTAAGTGCGTGCATTTCTCGGCAAATAGGGTTCCTTAAAAAGGCAGCACACCTCCACCCCCACCGGGTACCGGGACCAAAAATGAAAGTTTCGGGCGGACATCGGGGAACAGAACGACGGCAAAACCTCTTCTGGGGAAGCGTCATGCAGCGCAACCGGTCGCACTCGGACGCAGGCCGGCTAGCGGTTACTCAATAATGCAAACAGGTTTCCGCCGGGCCTCACTGTGCCGGGCGGACCGGCACGGATCGGAGACTGTGCCTGCAACAAGAGAAAGGCAGTTGGGCTACGAATTCGATATGCCAGAAGGGAAGAAAGGAGCGAAGGAAGCCGAGGAGCGGCCGTGGCACAATGGAATCGCAAAAAGAGACGATGACAGAGATTAGGGGAACAGGAAATGTGGGCTGGGCCGACTTAATGAGGGAATGCCAGAACCCCGAAAAAGCAGCTCAGAAGAACGGCCCTGGGGAGAGACGGGCGTCCTGGGTGTTATCATAAAGGATGTTATCAATAGAAAATGGAACAAAATTATATATTTCATTGCCTCCGAAATGCGATAGCCGATTCTAACCAAGATTGGTATTATAGGTCCGGCAAACTTCCTCCATTTCGGTTGCTTATCCCTGAATATTAAATAAAACAGTGAAGTATCCAAGTTGTCTACTTTGCGAGACAACAGTATCTAAATCATAAGACCTAGCTACTCTTTTTCCGATCTTATTAATCTTATTATGCCTCCACACCCACCTCCTTACTCGTAATTAACATATTATGTGACCAAAAGATCTGCGGGTGTGGCCCTGTGACGGAAATTCAAAGCTGTATAGGACCGAAAGTAATTTCAGAAAGCAAACATCCGCGTTTGAAGGCTTTTAAATGGCTCTGTTGTTCTGCAGTTTTAGCAACCCCACTTGAGTGAACCATTATCTGCCTAGAATTTCTAATTTCGTAAAGTTTTCTAGATAATTTCTGGCGTTTGTTGTGGTTGTTGGTGCCAGTCTTGGCCAATTTCCTGTTGCCGCTTGCGTCCCCTGTCTCTGCCGTTCGCCGAGGTTGAGCCATGGGCTCACTCGCAGAGCGACGTTCCTCCAACTCGAGCAGTTCGGTAATTTCCAAATTGGCGGCCCGTAATCAAACTGTAATGCGGCCGACTCGTCATTAAGCACGCAAGCAGCAACATCACGGCGGCAACACCAAGCCCACGAGCAGCAGCAGCAGCACGTCGGCGGCGAAGCAGAAGACCCAGAGCAGTAATGGCAGCCCGAGCAGGCACAAGTGCAACTACTTGCAGCCACATCGCAACCGAAATCCAAGAGCAATACCATTGGAGTGGAACAATGGCAAGAGTACGACTAATAAAAGCCACAGCATAAGTGGCGGTAGTTAGTTAGTATCAACACTTTCAGGAGCAACAACGCTGCTGGTGGTAGACAGCAACAGCAGTAGAAACAAATCATTGGCAACACAGCGCATCAAAAACAATAATTACCTTAAGCCTGCAAAAAGTATCTCGGCATTAAAACAAGCCACACCATTATGGATATTTAGATTTGATATTACCTGTGTACTTATGCACCACCTATTCGCTTATTTGACGAATTAACTTACTGTAGTATCGTTTTAGCATATATTTGTAATGTTTAGACTGAGTATCACAAAATGTACAAAAAATGTAAGGAAAAATAGCAACGTGACAGCTACAAGATACATTAGGAACATAAATCTTTTAGAAAAGGAATTTCGATATAAGACCAAACTATCATAGTTCAACCTCCATTTCCGCATTTACCTATAGGAGTATAAGATGTTCCATAATCCTCATTTCTTCTGGGCTATTTTGACCAACTCCCCGACTCTGCGGCTACTTTTCAGCACAAATTGAAATACCTGGCAGAACATTACCTTTCCTTCCCTTCCATTAAACAACAACAACCGAGGCAATGCCAGTATGACAACAACAACGGGCAGCCACAACAACAACCACCACCACGGCGACTGCCAACAAACATATGCTTGGAGAAAAGAAAATAGCACGAAAGAGAGGCAGCCAGACAGTCGTCACTCACCCACACACTCGCACGCGGACACACCTCCCCGAGCAGCAGAACAGCTGATTCGTTATCAGCGTTGCTGAATGAGCACCACCTGAGAGGGAGAGCGGCTCTCGCGGCGACAAGAGCAAGTGGGGGAAAAACGACGCCAACGGCGGCTGCTATGGCAACGACCTTCCTTATTTATTACAATGTGTGTAATTCCGTCTGCCTCGGCCGCTCTCTCTCTAGCCCGCGCTCTCGGAATGTGTGTGCGAGAGAGACGGCGCCCCTTCCCGAATTAAATTGCACACTTTTTAGTGCAGAAATGTTTAATTTCGCTGTCTGCTGGGGCTTGCCATTCTTTTTGGGATGCAGAAGCGTGGAAAAGTCTCTCAGTGCGCAGTTTGGGCTTCCACATCCGAGGAGGGGGGAGCTTTTTGTTATATTTAGGAACTAGGTGTGCTTAAGGGGGTTCCACTAGATGCTTCTCAGCTTATCTCTCTTTTAAGTTCTGGTGCCAAGCTAAGGGCCGCGAATAATCATGTCGCACTGGCGGATTATTTTATCCCCCTTCGTGCGACTCAATTAGCTCGGCCCGCCGTTAACCCTTTTAGGCCCTATTTGCTTTTACGAGCCATAAAGCTGCTCCCAAAAAGCGTTTGCAGTAAAATTAAAGCAGGGCAGCACTTAAACGGGAACGAAGTCGAGTTACAAAATACTGCGCGCTCTCGCTCTCCCGCGCTCTCCTGCTCGCTCTCGCCAACGGTTGTAAAGATGGCCGCCGTGTAGTAACATGGCTGAATGTGTACCACACACACGCACACACGGGCGCACGAGAGAGCGGCCATATGCTGCCACGGAATGCAATTGGCTCTCCTCGGGAAAGCAACAATAACAAGGCCTCTTGCGCTCGCGCCGCACGCCTGTGTGCGTGCTGAATACGTCACGGAACATCAGCTGTGCCGAACAGCAGGTAGGCGTCGGCAGAAGGGCGGCAGCGCAGCGACTGCGAGGCCTGGAGGCCAACCAGTGCTGGCCTGCCAAACATCGACGCGACCGAGGTTCAGTCGCTTCAAAGAGCTCGAATCGTGCGGACATCGGCCAAGACAAGAGTGCTCCGGACCAAAAACGTTCTCAAGAGAGTCAGACCCTCGTCGCGCTGCGAGTGATCGCCCAGGCTGTTTGACCAAAAGCAACCCAACTGGGACACATTGTGATACCAAAGTGGGCGAATCGTCGCCAGACAGCAACAAAAACAAGCCTTAACTCGGGCGTCTGGCCAACAGCTGTTTTCGTGCGCGCTCTCTTGCCACTTTCCCGTTCTCTCGCGCTCCCGCTCCCACTCTCCGCATTCAGCAACGCGCCCGCTCTCTGAGACCCGCTGACAACGCCAGCAGCGGCCGGGCAGAGGCCAGCAGCCACACAGCGTTTCTCGGTCGCCGCTCAGATCCCGTTTTTTCTTCGAGTGGACGAGACGTCGTTCGGCAGTTCTATCGCTTGTCGCTCACTAGAACTAACAAGTTTCCTACTCCGCGACCCACTCCCGCGAGAACAGAACGAATGAGAAGCGCGGCGGAGACACGGAGCAACGGTCAAGGAGGAAGCAACGGTTAAGCCAGCGAAACGGGCAAAAAGACTGAAACACACGTGGATTGTTCACTCACCCCAGACTCTCACCCACACTCACCCAGCAGCTGCAACTGTTCGCTGCATTTATGTAAAACCAAACAAAGACTGATTAAAACGCTAATATACAATAACGTAACGAAACAAAGTTAAACACGCGAACAGCAGTTAAATATATACGGGTCAAAGCGAATTCCAAAGCAAACACATATGGATTAAGGTTCCTCCTATCTCAAAACAAAAACAAATACAGCAAAAGCACACAGCCACACAGCCACACCACACACACTCACTCACACTCACGGATTACCTGCAGCGGCAATTTACCGTTAGCCGCTCTTTTTGGATTACCAGTGCCAATAAAACCACAAAAGTGAATTTTTTCGAAAGTGAAGAAAGCGAGAAAACGCCCGCAAAATGCAAAAAATCTGAAAAGCAAAGTAAAGCAACCAAAAGCGCATTCTGTGTTACCGAAACGAGAGCAAAAGCTACAACAGCCCCAACCCAGCAATGACGATGGCCGCCTGCTACGCCAACTACGACATGTCGTCCCTGTCGCACGGCATGTCGGCCCTGTCCGCCCTGCAGCAGCAACAGCAGCAGCAGCACGGCCAGTCGCAGCAGCAGCACGGCCAGGCGCAGCAGCAGCACCAGCAGCAGCAGCAGCAGCAGCAGCACATGTACCACGCCGCGGTGGCCGCGCACCAGCAACAGTTGCTGCAGCAGCAGCAGCAACACCACCGCCAGCAACAACTCCACCAGCCCGCCAACAAGAGCAGCAGCTCGCAGCGCCACAGCCACGCGGCGGCGGCCCAAACGCAGGTCGCCGCCGCCGTTGCCAACAGCAGACAACAACAACAGCAGCAGCAGCAACAGCAGCAGCAGCAACAACAGACCGCCAGCAGCAGCAGCAGCAACACCGCGCCCGCCGCGTCGCCGCAGAAGGACTACAGCATCCCGCTGCACGTGGACTGCAGCGTGGAGTACGAGCTGCCCAACCAGCCCAAGCCGCCGGCGGGCCAGCGCGTGGAGCCGCTGCTGATGATCCACCCGTGCTACTTCCGCAAGATGGAGTCCCAGCGGCGCAGTCCTTTCGTGAACAACATGCACGCGACCGCTCGGGCGGTCAGCAGCAGTTCACTGAGCAGCGGGGCCGCCCTGGGCGGGGGCGGAAGCGGTACGGCGGTTGCCTCGGCGCCCAGCAGCAGTGCCGCCCGGAGAGGAGCTCGGGCGGCAGCCACCAGCGCCCAGCAGCAGCAGCAGCAGCAACAGCAGCAGCAGCAGCAGCAGCGCTACCAACAACAGCAGCAACAACTGCGGCAGCAGCACCAGCAAATGTCGCAGATGTCGCAACAGGCTCACTACCCCCAACAACAGCCTCAATACAACCAACAACAATCTAGTCTGGAACGCCGACGACAACAGCAACAGAGCAAGGAATACATGATTGGTGAGTACTACTTACAAGACTTACTCAGCCTAGAATTATGAATTGGATTTGTGGTCGTATGTGACGGTTGTTGATTGCGATAAAGTGAGTGGAATAGAATAAAGAAAACAAATAAGTTCGCATATTGTGTAGTCATCGAAAGGAATCTTTCCAAATAGCATTCTTTCTGTGGATTTCAAAAGAAATCATTCTCAAAAGTCAATTTTCTATTGCATGTATAACTAGCTATCTTCCACAGCTTTTAATGAGGATAATGGAAAAAGAGGTTGCAATGCTTTTTTGTGTTTTCTTGTGCTTGTGTAATAATTACGAATACAATTTTTGATATAATCTAGAACATCTTTTTTGCGAGACGAACATTTTAGATCCCATTGCTATAGCCGTTGGTGATTTAAAAAATCGTTCTATATAAATATATAAGACATACATTTAATTGAAATTCTATATAGTTAAAATCAAAATTTATCAAAAAGTACAGATTACTTTACTTGTTTTGTTCTGGGTGTAAGGTTTCTGAAACGTTCTTCTATTTGCATAATATACAAATTTCAAATGTAATGCATTTAAACATTTAATTTATTTGTCAAACGAGTGGCGTCTTAATCGCAATCAACACCGATACAAAGAAACCCAAGAGAAAGAAAATCATCATTTACATTTTATTTATGTACTGGGTTTTTAATATAAATAGAAGACACTAATAGCATTAGTCAAATATATTTGGAGCTTCCCAAATTGTTGATAAAAGGGTTTTTGAAATCGTCGTTCATGTTATGTGCTCTAATTGACACAGCTTTTGAATGTTTTAATCACTAGAATACAAGTTCAGAAGACGAAATGTTTATTTTGTTCTATTCGGAATAACCGACAAAGCCTTATTAAAGAAATGACATTTTTTAGCCGCTTCCAAAATGTTGTGCAGCTCCTTGGTCATAGTTTACGCACAATTACTACCGGAAATATCTAAAACATTTGCATTTTTAACCAAGAACGAGAACTTGAATCTATAAACCTTGCATCTTATCAATACAGGAAGTAAACTACAAAAAGTATTCATTCTGTAATCGTAAAAACTTGTAAAAATTATATGATTTGTGTATTTTTCTGCTCTTGCTATCCAGGTCTGTGATATGATTATCAGATTTTTTTAACTTTCGTAATTGCAATATAATCCACTATAACTATCCATGGCCAGAATAGAATAATTATATATATAATTATAATAATTATAATAATAATTATTAATATAATAATTAAAAACATCGAAACGATGAATGCCTTTGGGTTTTACTTGCTTGTCTGTTCGTAATTACAATTAATTTTATTTTATAAGCTAATAATAATAATAATAAACTAACCATTTGTTATTCTTCTTCTAATTTCAGCAAATCGCCCTCAACAACAGCAACAGCAACAACAGCTTCACTGCCTGCCTCTGGATCAGCTGGCTGCTGCGCTGGCCGCCCGCACCGCCCTCACTCCCCACCACATGCTGCACCCCCACAACCACTACGCGGCCAAGGGGAGCGGGGGAGGGGCTGGGGGCGGCAAGCGGGACGCCATGATCTCGGGCAGCAACTACGGACAGACGGCGGTCGCCGGGGGCAAGCTGCAGCAGTCGCAGGTGCAGCAGCAGCAGCAACAGCAGCAGCAGCAACACTGCCTGCCCCCTCCGCCCTGGGACGCGGCGTCCATGCTGATGGACCGCTCGCCGATGGCCACAGTTCCTAGCAATTATCAGGCCGGCCCTGACACCAATCCCATGCGCCTCTACTCGGCCACGCCCACCTCCGGAGCGGCCACGGGCGGGTCGGCGTCGGTGGGCGCAGGTGGTGGGGGCGGGGCAGTGAGCAGTGCGGGGGCGACGGGGGCGGTGAACACGGCCACGGACAAGCTGAGCGGAAAGTACCGCCAGTACTTGCGGTCCCAGCGGATGCATCCCTATGCGGCGGCCGCCTCGCTCAACCTGGCAGCCGCCGCTGCCGCCGGACAGACCTCATTCGTGCCGTTCAGCTCGGCGGCCACTGCGGTGGCGGCCACGCCCACATTCCAGCACCTGCCGCAGATCTCCTGCTACAACGTGTGATGCAGCAGCAGCAACAAGGACAACGGCAACATCGCAGCAGCAACAGGAGCAACAGGCAACTTGCAACACATGAGACAGGCGCCTACCAAGTACGCGTCGATGAAATAGCCGCCTCAAGGAATAACCAATAGATCCTCCCCTAAACAGTACTATATACACACCCCTCAAAGCTTTTAGAATCAAAAGTAATTAACTCTAACGAATATTAAGAGATGAAATTCAATTCTGTTTAGCTGCTATGAGAAATTGTTGTCCGACGGTGAGAAAAGAGGAAACGAGCGATCTTTTTTTCTTTTTAGTAATGGTAGTAATTGATAAACGATACAAAAACAAACAACAAAAAAATGCAAACTATTGTAGTGATATTTGTTATAAAATAATTTTAGTGATTAATTTAATTTAAATTAAACAACCAACAAGAAAGAACAACAACCGCTCTGTGTAAACCAACAAAATCAACAACAACAACGGCAACAACATCCAACCAAACAACAATTGCTAAAAATTACACATACGCATATTAATTAAAAATCAACAAAATGTTACAACAAACCATTTACCGAAAGAATATAAAAATATAAAAGCAAAAATTATTACCAAACGATGAAGAGAAGGCGAGTAAAGCAGAAAAAGCCACACAAAAAATACGAATAAAAATTATTCAAAATTATGCAACGTAATTTGAAGCGAGATATGCAAAAATTAAGTAAATTGTGTTTTCAATTCAAGCTAGAAGCGAGTAGAGAAAGGCGTAGTTCGAGTGATTTGGCTGCGGCGAAGAAAAGTTCCCCTGCCGTCGGCTTTTGTGGCCAACTTTTCACACTTCCCATCTCGGCTCCCCTTTCTGTTTTTCTTTCTTCTCCCTAATTTGATTTTCAGCCCCGCTTTCCCCCATTTGGCCGCCTCTTGGTTTTTCATCTGCGGCGAGCCGTGATTGATTATTGTCATTGATGGAAGACCCGGCTTCGGGTTGGGGCAACACAACTGGCAACTGGCAACTGGCAACGTCTGCGCACAGAAGTCCATCGCTAGCGGAAACCTTTGAACTGAAAGGAATTCCGAAAACGGCTTAGGTCCCTTTTTTATTTGTTAGGCGATAGGAAAGCCAAAAAACACCTTGAAAAACACCTCTCATCTCGAGTTGCTCCATCT
Source organism: Drosophila biarmipes (assembly GCF_025231255.1). Taxonomy (NCBI): domain Eukaryota; kingdom Metazoa; phylum Arthropoda; class Insecta; order Diptera; family Drosophilidae; genus Drosophila; species Drosophila biarmipes. The sequence continues at coordinate 3,988,425 of NC_066616.1, read as the reverse complement.
TTCAACAGTATTTTTTTAAATTAGGAAGTTCTTCTCTCCTTTTTTGTTGAAAAAATCTTATATTTGCTTTTTTGTTTGACCCTACCATTTTGTCATAAACTGTTTTAATATTGTGTTTTTTAAGTTTTATTTTGTTTTCTTTCGTGTTTCAAAGGATGGTAAGGGGACTAGTATTCACATAGGCATGATTTAAGGCAACGGATACCAACCCATAGAACAGAAGTGGAATGGCGGACTTTTCTTCTACATAGGAATTCATTTTCAAAAACTCCACTAAAATCAAGAAATTGTTAGCCGCTATACCAGAAGTTCACTTTTACCAGCAATATAAACCATTTGCCTTTGTCTGTGTTGCTGGTTTTACATAGTTCTCCGATTTTCCCCCAAACCAATGCTTACGACTCCACATCGCGCCCTTGATGGGAGGCGAACACTCAGTGGTTTAGAGCTGGGAGATTGAGCTGCCAGGAAGTGCGAGATGTTATCGTCTGAAATTGTTTTAGCTCGGCAAAAGGTCCCTCGGGAAAATGGGTATTTTTCATTATTGATTGCGCGCTGAAGCAAATGGGAGTTGCCGGGTTCCGGGAAGTAAACAACTGATTAATTTATGCATAGGCAAGGGAAACCCGCTGAGGACTCAGTGCGGCAATCAGCGAATTAATTAAACCGAAAAAGAGTTCCAGCTCGAACCGAAACGAACGACATCCGCTGCCCGGCGACCAAAAGCTGACTCACCCGACTCGAACCCAGCCGCTTTAGGCTGCCCTAAATCCAAACGAGTCCGAGACTGCGTCCAAGTTGACGCGAATCCACTTACGAATCAACTAGTGGAGACGGCTGTCCAATTGGAGCACGACGGAACCAAAGCAGGAACTGCTCTGGCCTGTCCTGGCGTCTCTGCGGTATCCGAGAAATGGCCAAGCCACGACAGATCTACAAAAACAGACATTTAGTTCCCATTTAGGTATTTTTGAGTTGACTTAGTTTTCGAACTACTACTACAGTTCCATCCTCTGAAATAACAACCGGACTTCGCTGTTAAGCACTGGCATTCTGGTACATCCGACCCACAGTTCCTTATCGGTTTGGCCTATACTTAATCAACGTGTTTATTTCCATACCCCTGACTTCCCAGAAACCCACTTAAGACCCTAGAAATCTCTGCCGGCCAGCCGTACAGCCAATCTATCAGCACTTGCCGTAGAAAGCAATCTCGCTGGGACGCCGAATCCAAACAAGGCAGCGCTCGTTTCCTGAATGGCGAAGTCTCCCGGGATCCACCCCACTCAATTCCGTGCTCCGAGATACGATTGCCATCTATTCATTTATTCAATTCATATTAAATTGGTCGTAGATTAGAGACGGAAAAATATTTCAATTGCCGGCGGCGGTGTTCACACAAGTGTAATTAAAATATACTAGAGACCGCTTCTCCAGCTGACAGCGTCGGTTGTTTGTTTTCATTTCGTTTGAGCAATCAGCCATCAGCTGCTGGGCCATTTGCATGCGGCTGGCTGGGTGATGGCCCCGGAGCCGGCCCTCCGCCCACCGCCCACCGCCCCTCGAGTGCGAGGTCATCGCCATTGTCGTCACTCATACGCCCCGTTGCCGCGCGGCAGTCTCTGCCAGGTCTGGCATTACTAAGCTGCACTTTGGATCCGCACTCGCACTCGCATTCGCATCTGATTTGATTACTGTCCCGCGTGTGGGCCGCAGATAATGTCCAGTCGCTCGAGAGCCGCACTCGAGTGCTTTGCTTACTCGGCGTTTCAGTCAGATCTGAAATTAACCCAGTGATCAAGTGGTAGGATCGAGGGCGGTTGTGTTTTTGGCATTTACTCACCCAGGAGGAGGGGCTAGGTGGAGAGGGATTGCTGATAGCCGTCTGTCGATTAGTTGCTAGTTTACGATTTCATTCAAGTCCGACCAGTCTTGGGCTCACAGGGTTACGCAAGTGCAGAACAAATTCCCTTTGATCGGACTGCCTTGGCTAGAATGCCATTTCCGACTAATGTTATTTCTCGCTAATTGGCATTACTAGAATCGCTTAGTATCTTATAGTTAGGAGCCCTTCTGAAAGTACCCAATTTCTATTTAGAAAGTGGAAAACAGCAAAAAACTATTGAGCAGGTGACTAGATTGATTCGCCGCAGTCAAACGCGATTCCCAATGACCAAACTCGACTAACTCGGGTCGAAGGCTGGCCTTATAGAGCGGGATAGGTCAACTAAAAGGGTTTTTCTTCTAATTGACTCTATTTAGACGTTGTTCCTGCCGTTGAGCGGCGAACAGCTGCCATTTAAAAGTCATCAACAGATAAATAAACCCAATGATGGCCGGCAAGGCAAACAAAAAGCGAAGTGAAACATGGCAAACATGCAAATAAGAGGCATAAAACAGAGACACCCGTTGCAGGAGTGGGTTATTTTTAATCCCAGTCGGGAGAGCTCACCCAAGCAACGAAGGCGTTCGAAATAAAATGACGCAAAGCGCATTAAACACAGTCCACGCTGGGGATAAATGGGTAACACAAACCCGAGTGGAAGCGGCGACGGACGTTGTCAAGCGCCGAAAAACAAACATAAAATAAATGCGGGCCCAGAGACTCAGCGTCGGAAGCCGTCTGCCAAACATTGTCTGCGGGGGCGGCCGGTGGGCGTGGCAGGGGCTAAGTGGCAGCCACAAAGCGAAAAGCGGAGGACACTCGCATTGAGGCTGGTCATAAAGCCGATATTTACGAGTCGGAGGAGACTCCACTCCCAGACTCCAGGCTGCAGACATCAGATACTTCGGGGCCCCGCTCTCCAATTTCAGAGCTAGGCAACCGGTTTGGTAGTCATCGCGTTTTCTGCCCTCCGTTTTGCTCGTTTTTTATTTTTGGGTCAACTTCAATCTGCTGCCAAGCGAGCTACATCATTTCTGACATAATTAAAACATTTTAGCGGGCAAAAGAGCGCAAAAGAGGAGAAAAATACAGAAAATTCATTTAAATATTTTCTAGGCTTCGGTGATTATAATGCCAGTTTCCCAGCGGTGATTGCCAAAGTCATAAATTAAGCGTAAAAGTAAATGTGAATATATTCGTGCTCGATGATAAGACGCAGGCAGAGAGGTCCGCGAGCGACAGTTTTAATAAGCTTTAATTAAAAAATATAACAGATCAGATAAAACGAATGCAAATATACGTATTAAATTGTCAGGCGGTAGCTGTAACTAATTAGCATAATTTATATGCACGAGTGCGCAGCGCGGAGCGGGCAGACTGCGGGATTTGAGCAGCGGCTTTAAATAAATTAAAAAATAAATTATTAATTAAAAAGGCAAATTAATGGCACTTAATTGACCTCACTCTCTCCGTGAGCGGATGATTATAAGCCAAAAATAAAATTATACGGATTATTGTGCGCAAGTATGCAAATGCCCAGCCCAAAAACAGCTTACCAAACTATAAATAATCAAGCTCGCCAAATGGGAATTTCGTATTTATTTTTCACCGTCCACGCTTAGTTAGTGGGTTTCGGCTGAGTCAGCGGCCGAGGTGATGTCAAAAGCGATTTGTCATTGATTTCTAATTTCTAATTATAGTGGGAACTTGCCTGGGCGCTTAAAACCCAAATAATCCCCAAACCTTGCGCAATTGTGAACACTTTTGGCCGGCCCAGAAGCAGTTAGCCAAGTCATTTCTGAGCCAAGCCAAATCACTTAGCCGCCTTTCAGCGGGCAAGAGTAGATGGGGGCAGCCGGCGCTAGAGAGGAAGGTCACAGAGCTTTCAAAAGGCCTACGAAACACTAAAAAATCAACTTGAACTACAAACTTTAGACTTGGCCGAGCAACAAACGTGTAAAACTAGTTAGCTAGCGCAAAATATCTAAAAATAAACCCCTCAAAAGCACTTATACGTAAAAAACAATTAAAAGCATTAACGCTTACAGCTGCCTAAGTGCATCGCCTCTTGGATCCAGTGCGTTTCAAGGCTGTAGGAAGCTTCCCTCGGGCCTTCGCGAAGGGGCTCAAACCAAACCCTCCCCTAACTGCTTATTATATTTTTTATACTTAGCCATTTGGGCCTTTGCTTTCCTGTTGATTTGCTTTTCCTTAGAATCAATTACTGCTTCTTGTTTTCGAGCTGCCATCACTTACGATAACTCCTAAACTCGAAACGCACTGTGTCGTCTTTGTTTCCATGCGCCAGATCCGAGTAGAGGTACGCGGCATAAAAGTAAAACATAAAAACTATTAGGTAACCAACGCCAAAAACAATGTAACAAGTAAAAACTATATGTAAGATGGCAGCCAAAGTTCGGGGAAGACAGACATATACGTGTACATACGAAGAAGATACATCTCAGAAGAGCTGTTCAGACAGGTCTGGGTAGTTAAGCTCGAAACTGGGTCTCCCGAAGACACGAACAGACCCCAAATGATGGTAACGAGTAGTCGTCATAAAAGCATATACCTATATTTAATTACTCTAAGTACATAAACTGCATTAGCCAACCGTATTGTGACTTACGACAACCAAATCAGCCGCGAACTAAGCCAAATTAGCCAGCTAACAAATTGATGCATACGATCTAAATAGCATACCTACCAACTACGCCTGTGCAGCGTAACCACTATCTAGGCCAGCAGCAAATTAATACGAGTATGTACCGAATATACATGCAATCCATCCGATACTCTGCGAGGGCATTGGTTAGCCGAAGCCGCATACGAATAAAATCGGATTACTTATGAATGTGAAACGAATCAGTTTTCAGCCGCTGAGCGCTGATTTAAGAAAACTTATCGAGCGTGAAATGCTAATCAGATATAAATCCGTGTGTGAAACAAAAAGTTATCGTTAATTCTGCTGTGAACGCATTTAGCAATTCTTTATTTCTTATTTGCCGGAATCCTCCCTTCCGCCCAGCTTAGGATATAGTCTGCCCAAACTGCCAAGACAACGATTTTTGTTCAATCGAACGACCTCAGAGAGTCTGTCTAAATGGAGCGCTGTTAAATTTGTTAAATTAGAGAACAATTTAGAGGCATTATCGGATCAAACTTGTTTCAATTTAAGCTTTGCGTGTGTAGATATTAATGAGCAGCTATTGTTTCCCGGGCATGTATCATACATATGTGTATTTCAATGTGATAGTAGTTTTATTCATAATTATTGTGCATGTCACTTTGAATAATATATGAAAGCCAAACTACATAGATGACTAACAAGTTTTTTTGCACACTACCATAGCTGAACATTTGCATTAGTTATGCTACTTTTCGTAGGCCCACAGCGAACCCTAATGGACATAAACATTCAGTTCCGATTGAAGCCAAACATTTTTCATGTAAATTATTTAGACCCCTGACAAATTGAAAACCCAAAGAGAACACAAAAATATAATTATTTCGTATATATAACGATGTAAAGCGGAATAAATTTCTAGCATATTATGGATATAAAGGAATTATTATACTACTGGGCTGCATGCGTAAGAAAAACCCGAAGAACAACTGAACCGAACACAATAAAAATGCAAATTAATTAAATATTAATTTGGGCAACTTGAATAAGTCGAGTGCGTTTTGCTGCCTGGGGAGGGTTATAAGTCACGATCGAGGAACTGAGCCCGGGTATTCGCCTCATGGAGGTTGTCCCTGTCGGCTGCATGGAGTATCAGCTCACGTACTTGTCATTGTTCGCAGCCTTCGGCCGACTTTTCCCCGCTCTGTGCTGTATTTGTGCCACACTATCAGCACTCACGGGGCTCGTGTTTCAAATGTGGATTTACAGGGCTCATAATTCAAGCGGAGCGCACTGAACTCAACACTGAGTGGAGTGCTTTTCACAATCATCCGGGCCCAGATGATGAGGCAAGTTGGACCCCGAAAGGCCCCGGAATGAGGCCCACCCCGCAAAGCAGACGTCAATTGGTCTCTGGCGAGGCAATTAAAATCGCTTTAAAAAATAATTCGAAATAACCTGCTACGCCCACGAATCGCCTACACCCTCGGCACACACTTATGTGAGTGGAAAATAATTAAAATATTTCAAATAGTTGTGCGTGGCGCGTCTTTTAATGAGGAGCCAGCTGAAAATGTTTTCCTTGAATTTTTCATTGAATTTCCGCCGAATAAAATGAGTCCGACGAAACCAAAGCAAACAAGATAATAAACAAACGAATCCCGTTCGCATTGGAAACGAGCATTGAGAATTAAATGAAACAAAGTGCAAAAGTTAAATAAATTATAATTTATGTTTATTGAGCGATGTGTCAGTCGATTTTTGTGTCTTTTTATGGCCTCCGCAACAACTAAAGTATCTGTATCTGTTTCTGTTTCTCTTGCTGGTGCTGGTGCTGTTGCTGTAACTGTGTCCATGAGGTTGAGGCATTTATGACTTGTCATATACATATTTGCTTTTTGGGGCCACAGTGTGTCTGTGTAGGAAGCCATAAATTGTGGCATATACTTAGAGATACTTTCACACATATGTGTAGCTTGTAGTCTGAAGTCTGTCGTTTGTAGTTTGCATCTGTGTCTGCTGGCAGTGGCGTATCTGTATCGCTAGCTGGATCTGCCATCCACTATCTGCCCCCCGCTAGCTGCGCTGCATTTGTTTGCCGGCCGCCTGCTCATTGTTTTGCCATTGACAATAGTCGAATGCGAGGAAACCCTAGAGCCTCGGATGAGTAATGATTGCAGGCTAGGCATTCCACTTAATGGCCGGCCCGGCCCTCTCCCTTTTTCCGACTGCCTGCGGGCAGCTCGGAGACCTGGAAACCAGCAGATCCCAACTGAGACCAACCGATCCAGTCCGCATCCCAAAATCTCCGGCCCAACCCCAGAGTTGAGCCGCCTGTTGTGCGAAGGGCACACCGGAAAAACAGACTGGGTGCAAAAGCATAAAAATAAATGTATACATATATAAATAATTATATAAGTAATCTCTCTACACCGGAAAAACATTCATAGAAAAGGAAGTACTTTTATAAGGATTAGACTCTTGAATGTGTACTTCAACTCAAATACTGCCTCTGGTAATACATTATATATGGTAAGTAAGTACACCCGGTGTTATATCTTAATTTTTTGTTTTTGTGTACCTTTCTTGTCACTGGTACTACCCAATGTTAGGCTAGATAACCAGAAAAACTATTTCTGACGAGTGCGCTCCAGTTTTTCTCCATGTAAAAAAAAGTGCACCCAGCAATCGCTCGTATCTACCAGATACGATTTTCAGTGCGTTGGCCAGGCTCACTCACCAAATTATACACATCGAAAGATTTATTACACGGCGACTGAATGGGCGACCCGTCAAATGAGTTTTTCAGCGTAATTACCGCGCGTCACAAAAATGTTTATATGGGCAAATTCGAATAGTAAAAAAATGAGAAAAACGAAATAAAATTAAGCGCACTCGCACAGACAGCGGGCCATGTGGGCACAAGTATTATGATTATTATATGGCTTTTATGGCCGCATGGAGACTCAGTTTGGTTGCGTTGTTTTTGATTATCATGCCGATAAAGCGGCCGCGGGAAGTGGTAAAAGTATCTGTGGGGTCCGGGTGCGGACCTTCTTCCTCCTCGTGACTCTGCCCTTGTTTGCAATGTTAATTGCACTTTGGCAACGTTAATCATTTATGAATGGTTTCCCGACCGACGAAAAAAATAAAAGCGATGGCGGCTGAAGAAATAAGCCACCTTAATGACTGAAGAGGCGAGGAGAGACGGACAGAAGTTAGATAGATTGCCGGCCCACAGAACATAATGAGATACGCGTTAATTGTTTGTTCGTTAATTAAGATTTTCTTCGAGCGGATGGGTCCGAAGACTGCGAATGCGTAACGCTTCTCAGCGTCGGATTTTGGTAATTAAACGAGGAGGTGAATCGCTGCTGAATCGATTGCTGATTGACCGGACAAAGGCCTCCAGATGGTGCCCAGGTGGGGTGTGCGTCTAACCCAAGTAAGTGAACCAGATATCTGGGACTCATGTCGGATTCGGACACTTTGGACCCCAGTTCTCGCGCTCCGTTTCCACAGACTTTCCCATTCCGGCTGATAATCCGCTTTTAATGATTTTAATTTATTAAAGACAGGCATTAGGCATGATTTATAAGTATTTTCGATGGCCGCGCATAAATTTAGATCCTCGAAATTCCATGTCAACAATTTTTACGCAACTCTCAGTCATTGACTGCTGCTTTTTATAGCCGCCTTCGGTGCGAGGTGTCTATGCGAGCATTCCCAGTATGTGTTCTTTATTAGTGGAAAAATATCGTGTAGCATTTATGTCTTAATAAGATTTCATGGAAACTATGCGTCGCAATTGTTGATGATTTGCCGATAAGGATACTGCCGAATTGGAGGTCCACTGGCGACGGAGATGATTTTTATCTCTTAATACGATCCGATTCAAATTCGAAGCTAAACTTTTGGCCTTAAAACGAACGAACAAATTTGTCGCTTTAATTTCCAACTGATTGAATGGGTACACAGCCTCCGCCGGGGATAATTCCACTAATCATCACCCATCTATCTGCGCTGTTCTGAGCCCGATATTCCAGTTGAAGACCTGCCCCGGCTCGGTTTCTTCCGATGCAAGCGAGCGCTGTAAAATAAGAAACGTTAATCAAATCAAGTTCGTTCGGCGTCAACAATTACAACACGATCCGGAGAGCGATTCCGATGGCTATCGGATTAGCATCATCTTGTCACGATTCCCGGGCTGCGGTTCGCTCCGCTCGAATGCAAGGCGCAAATCACACCTCCGAGTTCCCACTCCCAGCTCCAGTTCCACTCCGAGGCTGAAGCCAAAGCCAATTTCGTGTCAAATCCGGCCATGTGTCATTATTCGTGTGTGCCAGCGCTGGCTTTAATGGAACGTGTTTTTCTTGTAATCGCTGATCTGGCATTTGCACATAATTAAAAACATTTAGCTATTATTAACGGCGTTTGTTTTGCATTATTCCCCGCCTCGCTGGAACTCGAATCGGTGGTCGTATTCGTATTCGTATTTGCTTGTGGCTATGGACCTGCGTGACTCGGCCCCTCCAGGCTCTGCTTTCGGTATCCCGGCCCGGCTCGTGATTTTCCAGTTTGGCGTATCCATAAAGCTGCATTCGCTGGGGTTTTATTTGAGTTGTTATTTCGAGAACTCGTTAATATCAATTTGCCCGAAATCGTTAATTGATTTTGCAATGAACAAATATTACGCCATTCCCGGACCATTGGTACTGATGTTTTTTGCATCGCCTTGGCTCGGGCTCCGTTGGAATTTCCGTAGAATATGCAAATATTTCTCGTTTCAGTTCGGGCCAATTAATACGCTTACTTAATTATTTACAGCGCTGCTCGCTAAAAGTTTATCGCTTCGCGCCGACTTTCACGAAATCAGCGAAATTGCTCACGTCCCTGGATCAGTTGGGATCGCTTAAGTGCGTTAATAAAATCGCGTGACGTTCAATCAGCACGCCCCGAGATATTGGAGCCCAGTCTAATGAGTTTGGCCAACACTGGCCCCCCGAAAACTAATAAATAACTCGGCATTAGCACACAAGTCACACAGCTCCGCGCTCGAACAATGTGCGGAGTGAATGAATGTGCAAACAAATATTTGCCTGCGCTGCAAGAAAGCTCTGCGCAGCTGGATTTGGCTTATCTGGCCGATAGCCAGGGGCACGTGAAATATTATCGACATTTCTGTGGTCATTGACGTGACTTGACGGGTGGGTCGGAGCTGCTGACCACATGCAAAGATGGGGCGAAAGAATTCCGCGATAGGGAACCTTGTGACACGATTGCAGGGCGATTTGTTCTCCGAAACGCCAGATACAGATACAATATCTGGCCAGTCACGTATTGCCATTCAAATTCGCGTGCTGAGTGGGAGGTGATCACCCGACATGGTCTTTGCTGTAATCTGGGTCGCCTATCTCGAGTTATTATCATTAATTACAAAAAGTCGAACTGCGGGGCTTCGATAAGGCCAGCGGCTTTCATCTTTAGCAATAACAAGTAAAAACTTAGTGTTGTAAAGGGCCAAACCCCGGAACAGATTGAAAAGAAGCCTAGAGTTATGGAGAGCCACTTAAAAGCGTCCCCTGCTGTGCTGTATCCACAGTCAAAAACGATTAATTAAATGTTGGTGAACCTTGTTTAAGAGGGGCATTCTACCTAGCCACACGTAGGTGTTTTTAACCGATAGCAGATTTTTATAGCGGCTAATTGCATTTAATGGTGGTATTAAGTCGACGAGAAATGCAGTCGAGCTTTTGCTACTCAATAAAGCGATTTCAGCTCGACAACGAGCCTATTGTTCGCTCTAACCCCACCTTCAAAGCCGCTCAGTCCCAAAAAGAATGCTGGCTCCACCGAGTCATTGTTTCAAGTTTCTTTGCCTCGGATATATATTCCATTTGGAACTTATTACATCAAATTAAAACAGCTATTTTCTAAAGAATTAGCCCCTTTGTGTGTGCGCCCGGCTCTGTGGGGTCTGTATAATTAAATTATGAATGCTTTATGTGGCAAGTTCATTGTTTGCCTTTATAGCACGACCGGCACAAAAAGGGGCTTTGTTTTGTTTGTGTTCCTGAGCGGATCCGACCCCCTGCCACCCTCGGCTCCCTCAAACTGGTTTGGGCCACTGCGAAAACACACAAATTTAGACTTGATACCGAAATGAATGAATCCAATCTATATTCGTACGCACACACAACAATCAAGCTCTAATGAATGCCAATGAACAGAAAATAAAAATATTTTTAGGCATTGCATTGTCCCGGCGGAGAGAAAAAACGATATAATATAACCATAAAAGTGATACGTTGAACTGAGGCCGGGCCGGCAAGTGAATCGAGTACATAAATAATTTATTAAATTACAAAAACGTTTTCTGAATTGCTCGCTGCGGTCCAGGCCCAGTCGGATTCGGCCATTATGCCTTAAATTATGGCCTCATTGTTCGCCTCCAGTTATACAAACCCCTGATTGCATTTATATGTGCCGCAGCTTATATTTCGAATGAGCGGGCGATAATCGGCGCAAAGGTTGCGTCGCACCTCGCCTGCTAATTTAATTTATGGCATTTTCTAACACCTAATTGCAGTTTCCGCCCAGCCTCAAAGGGAGCCCTTGCAAGAGCCGCTGCAATCAAATTACGCATGCCGAGCGAAAATAAATCTATATGTAATGCAAATCCCGAGAGCCAAGTCGGCGTAAAAACATCAGGACTGCGAGCCACCTTTCCCACCGAGCCGACTGAGTGGATGACTTGACTGACTTGGCTGGCCTGGTCTTTTGATATGCTAATCCGACCCGCAAACGTTTGTTTTAATTAAGTTTTCCAGTGTCGCCGGCGTGACCAGGCATACAAAGAAAGCCACTCAGGCCCAGACTCAGAGGCGAACTCGAAGTCCCTCGACTGCGCTTCGATTTGAATTTCAAAAATGAGTTTTCGTCATTTATTCCGGTATTGTTTTCGTCTCTGGCTCACTACCTTTTTTCGACTAATCATTATGCGCGCGCCAGTTTCACATTGTGGGCCAATGGGCCGTCTCTGGGCCCGGGTCCAAGCAACTTGCGGCCAGAGGGCTTAATGTATGCAAAATCATAATCATTAATAAAACCAGTTAATGTGGTCTTCTGTGAAGTCGGGCCTTTTTGGATTGCCCACTTTGGGCTGGCAATGGTGACTGCGCAATGGAGTTTGGGAGGATGGGGCTACCTGAGTGTGCTTTAAGGGCGGAATTCATAATCACCTTGGCCCACCGTCCTTGTATAAATTTGAGCTGGAAACCTTTTTCATGTTTCAATTATTAATGGTAGAAATTCGGTGCCCTTTGTAGGAGTCCTTAAAGGTAGCTTCTGCTTGAGTTACAACATTAGGAGCTCACCATTAAATTGTAAGCTCGTAATGTGATTAATTCGATAGATACTTTTAGTAAATATCTTTTAGTGCGTCTGACGCAACCTCAAGGCATTCTTGGCTGGCTTACGCAGATCAAAGCATTAAGGCTTAGATCGTAAAAACCCAACCCCAAAGAAAAAGCTGCTTAATGCTTTATGATCCGCCGTTTCACTATCAGCTGCTTCTCAGGTATTTTGCATTAAAACGAGTTCCCATGGTGTTAAATGGGTTTTCGCTCCCATTCGGGGGTTTAAAGAGCTGACATTGAGGGTAGCCCGACCACCTGACCACCTTGCCGCCAGGGCCGGGACTGAGCTGTTCCCGGAATGGGGCTCCACTTGTCGACCAGCATGGTCATGCCCACGGAGCGTTGTTATTGCGATCGCTGCGCTGCTCCTTAATTGATTTGCCACCCAATGAGCGGCTCGCAATTAACCCACGGCGGCCCCAAAGGCCACTTCAAAGGTCCACCGTCCGCTGGGTGATTAAGCACAAAGGCTGGCCGTCCCCTAGCCCGCTCTCGTTCCCGTCGCCGTCCGATTGGGGGCCCCGCGCGCTGGAGTCAATAGCGATATCATCGACGTGATCGCAACTCGGCTGCAGGCGACTTTGTTGCAGCCGGACAGATTGAGATCTCGCTTGGCCGGCGATTATATTTATTCCTGACTAATTAAAAGCAATGGAGAAATATGGAGTCTATAAATTAGGCGGGGCATTCCGGGTGCCCGCGCACCAGACTCTTTCCGATAAGACTCAACTAGCTGGCCGTAGCCCTGCCCACACGGGGCTGCTTCACAATCTGATCATGAGCTGTCCCATAAATCTAGGCATTACCAGGCCAGCCCAGCAGCAAAGTGAAGCAGTAAAAAACCGAAATCCATCTGACGCGGGACAAGCAAATACAATTAGGGCGGCCCCGTCAGCTCGTAAATCCCATACACCCCCGACCGACCACGCCCCTGCATTCGCCACCCTCCCAGCCTCCCACGTTCCGCCCGTCTAACGTCAGTTTCAAAATCGCGTCGCCCGCCTGTCGAAATTATCAAATGAAAAGTATCTTAATTAATTACTGATTACAGGGGGAAGTCTAGCAGGGTGATTGCAAGGTATTTTTTCTCTTTTGACAAGCCTAACACCCTCATGGAAAGTTTCTACTATGGATATTTATGTTGCTCTTTCAAAAATCAATGGTAGGGTAAGATTTGTGTTTTAATACAGGGATTATTTCCACAGCACTTTACTGAATTGGAAACCAAACTTACCTTTTGGCGTATTTTATAACTACATTGGGTTTCAAACGACATAGTTAGTTACTTTGTTTAACTGCAAAAGATCACCTTTCAGACGCAATTCAATCGAAACTCGTAAGTTTTTTGTGTACAAATAGACAAATTTCCTTTCCTACTAATCAAGAACAGGGGTGAAGAAAGATTAAAGGAGAGTCCGTACTTTCATAAGGTCGGGGGCAGTGTCTGGCACTGGACCTCACCGAGGGTATGGAAACTGCTACTCCTCGTATCTCGACCTGCTGTCGCAGCAGTCTAGGTGAATGGCGACTTAGTTGAGTGGTTCGTAATATCAGTCAAAAGCCGCAATTGCGCTTAAGTGTGATTAAGCAGAGGAACTCGTTCCGCCCCCCATCTCATTTGCTGTGCTGCCCGGTAAGAGTCAAGTATTTCCAACCGCTTATCGCTATTTTCGTTCCGTGGGCTTTTTAACTCATTTATTTTACTTACGAGCGACAGCGTTTCGGCTTCGATTTGGCCGCCTTCGTTTGCGGTGTTTCAATTTCAAGTGGATTGTTTAGGGATTTATGGCGCTGATAACTGGTCAAGTGTTGCCCTTCCGCTCCCTCTGATTCCCTTGCATGTCTGCCAGCTGGAACCCCTCTTTAAACTTAATTTTCACTCGACTGGGGCACGTAACAGTTTGGATTGATTGGGAGACGTGGGCCGAGGAAAACGTTGGCCAGTGAAGGTTGGACGATCCATGCCACAATGTAGCACCGCCTGGGTCTTTGCTATAGCAGCTGAGTTCCCACACGTTTTCAGAAATAACACAATAAAAGGTTTCAAATTGTTCTACCATAAACGTTTAAAAGAGCAATCCGAAGGGGCTTAAATGTGTCTTAGGATCGGCGTCATCTTATGAGATGACACAAAGGTGTATTCTTTATTACGTTTGAAATTAATCTGCAAGATATTCTTTTATTATTCACAGTTTCTTTTAACAAAAAGTAGGTGGTTGTAAACGTTGTATTTTTACTACGTATCGCTTCTGCATGTCCCCACAAATAGCTCGAAAAATGTAATTATTTTTAATTTAGTATAATCTATCTTATTATCCTTATTACGTTTATGTAGAATGTAATCAAATTAATTTTCTGGTCCCCTGGAGTAGTTGAATTTTGAATGACATAATACTCTAGATAGGAAGTACCGCCAAAGGGGTATTCAAAATGTGAAAAAACCTTATACTTGAATAAAGGGTTGGACAATGAACCTGCAAGCTAAATTAAACAAATCTCACAGTTTTAAAACGCCAAGCGAAATTGCGTCGGGTTTCTTCTTGGCGAGAACACTTAATCTGGAGTGCTACCCGACTTGGAGAGCTCTACGAACTTTTTTTCGGGGAACAGCCCAACAACCGCCTAATTCAGAAATCCAAATGCCCATATATAGGCGGGGAAACGAATGGGAGGCCCAATAAAATGATTCGGGAGAAGTTTTGACACTCCGCAGTCTCATGCTGGCAATCGTAATTGCTTACTGCCCAACAGATGCCAGCTGGACCTGATTATTTGCCAGTTGCCATGGTTTATGGAAAAACAGGCACTTCGAGCCGAACGACCGGCTGAAATGGAAACCCTATCCCGACGATTACGCATCGCACTTGGGGAATCTATAAACGCTTTTTCGTCTGTCATATTTCGCCCCATGACTGACGATTGTAGCAGACACTCGAGCGTTTATAATTGTTCGTGTTTTTTGTTGCCACTCGAACACTTTTGTCAATATCATTTAGTGGGCATCGTAAAGATTGCAAAAGTCCACTTCAGACTGTGGAGAGCCATTGTGCCCTGAAGTTTTGGCCTTTTTTTAATTTAAGGCCCGCTTTTGGCTCATTTCTGTGTTGCTGCCAGTCAAATAGTCAATTTGTTTTGCGTTGAGTGTTTTATTAATTAAAGTGCTTAACTCACTATGGCTATGGCTCCGGGCTGCAGTTGTTGTTCTGCGTTTTGGTGCCTCTGCCTCCCATAAATCATGGCCCCCGTCGCTGGCTGCTAATTAAAAAATAAAACAAGCAAGTAAGTTTGGCGCGACATTTAAGCCCTTTTAATGAAAATTAATGCGGCTTAGTTTTGGGCCCCTGTCCCGGCCTCCTCCGCCGAAGGTCGTTGCTCCATAAATAAAGGTTTCTGGCCGGCGGCAGCATCGCGCGGGTCACGAAATGGAGGCCTGATGATTTATGCAGGAGCACAGCTCCCAGCTGACCACCCGCCCCTCCACTGACCACTTGAGCTATTTGCATTAACATTTCATTCGAACTGCGACCCGGGCCGGCGCTTATCAGGCAGCGTTAGGAGCTGAGTCGCCGGCTTTCTGTTTCGTTTTTATGACACATTTTCCCAAGGGGCTGATAAGGGGTTTATAGTTGCCCGCCGGGGGAGGCACATATTTCGCAATGTTTGTTTAAAGTCATAGAGCGAGAGCCCACTGCAAGCCTATAAATATTTTAATTACTTTTAATTTATGGCAGAACGTACCGTTCCCGTGCCCGTTCCCCTTTCTATTTCCCTCGTCGCTCGAGTGACTCAATGGGCACACCTCTCACCTTGGCCCGGGTTTCCTAGGCTCTACCCCATACTTTTCCTTTGTTTCCTGGCCCGAAAGCCATTAAGGCACCCGGCTGGAAATTGGCATCGAATCTCCTGGAAGTCCGACATCGCTCGCTGCCGGCTCTTTTTAATTTTATTTTTAATCAATAGTTTGTCGGTCGCAGCGAGCATGAATATTTATTAGGGTTCCTCGCTTCTTTTCGGGGCGTTGTTCATTTTTATAAATCAGAGAAATTGGATTTTATGAGATGCTCTAAACATCACTGGGGACTCGCCATCCTCCTCGGCCTTCCCTCTCCGTTCCAATCCGCATCGATTCGCCTCAGTCGAGGCCAGGAAATGGTTGTTAGCAGGTAAAATTGAATGTCAAATGGAATTACAGCGCAGGCAGTTGAGTCTGAGTAAGGGATCGCTGGGGAAGCGCGATTAAAAATCCGTTCCTGTGGCATCTGGCTGATACGACTTGAATTGCCGTCGAATGAGTTGAGATACTCGTAATGCTGGAATTGGTTTAGGTTGCAGCTGTTAGAGGATTATGCCCCAGATGAGTTTTGTTGTTTCACTATCTAGCCGCTAAGTCTCAGATCAAAACAAGAAAAATGTTCATGCTCAGTCTCTGATATCAGTTGTTATTTGTTTAAATGAAATTTCAAAATTTTTATTTTAATTTTGAGGACCAAGTCACTATAACTTTTCAATCCTTTTAATTAATATAATCTATTTTTAATCAAATGTACCCCTCAGCTGCAACTAAAGTACAACTTTTTCAACATACAAAAATACAAACACCCGTATTAGGAAAGTAAAGCTTTAATGTTTCGAATGCATATAAATTTGTATGTTTATATAATATTCAGAACACAATAATCAAAGACACTAGCACTGGGTGTTCATTAGATTTCATCTAACTTTATATATCATACCAAACATCCTCCACCTTTAATAAGATCTTATACACAAAAATTTATCTGTGTTACTATTTTCACTTGATGATGACTAGGTTTCGTAGTTTGGCACTTTAATATGTTTTCCAGTATATGATGAGCTCTCACCCGAATGGACCGCGCTCATTAGGAGATGAGATGGGGCAACTTTTCGTTGCACAAGGGTTGTGGAAGCCTCGGTCTCGGACCGAGTCGGTTTAAGGTTTCGTTAAATGCAAAATAGTGTGACATATGCGGGCAGGCGAAGTTTTCAGTTTTCAGTTTTCAGTTTCTAGTTCCCGGTCCCAGGGGGCGGGGTAAGCAGATGGCAAACAATGTGACCGCATTTTAGTCACAGTCACACTCCGGCAGACAGACGTTACATTTAATTCAGAGATTTCCGACCCGCGTGCTTCCACGTGAAGTGCAAGATGAGGCGGAGGTGGGAGGCGGAAGACTCCTCCGTTGCTGGATGCTGGATGTCGGTTGTTGGATGCTGGTAGTGTGCACTGCACCGGGCATAATTGAGTTTGTTTCAAATGCTTTTTACGAAGCACGACCATCAAGCAGCAACAAAAGCAAATACACACTGAAAAACAACTTAAGAAAGTTAAGCCCCTCGGTTTTGGGTTCTCATTGCCGAACAGTGATCTGTAATTCAACCCAGATCTAGCTTGGGAGGGCTTTTTTATTATAGCTAACAGCAATAGGCCTAAATATGTTGTTCATAAAACTATTAAAAAGACCTTGTCATTCTTAGGCTAAAAAGGTAGTATCACCAATGTGTTTAAAAAAATTACCTGATTTGGCATGGTTTTTCATAGAAAGAAAATCAAAATATTCAAATACTGCTTGCCAAGTCTTTTTCATCTGAAGTAAAGTATCCTTCGCTTTAGGTACTGATATTGCATGTTGGTAAGGTTTTTGCCAGTGCACTTATTGTCGCTGCTGATGTCGCTGCCGCTGTTTTTGGTGTTGCTGGTGCTGCTGGCATCTCTGGTCTTGTGGGTCGTTTGGTTGCCGCGTGTTGGCTCTGCTCTTGGCACTTTTCGACATCAGCGACGTTGCCGTTGCCGTTGTCGTTGTCGTTGTTGTTGTTGCCAGTCGCTGGTTGGCATCGGCAACGGAATCTTAATGAATTTTACGAATTTAACATGCTGTGCACTTCAAAAGGAACACACACACTTCAACATCCGCACAGCGGGGTGGGGGAAGTGAGTCGAGGGGAGGGAAACACGCATGTCGCCGATAAGTGTGTTTGTCGTGCCATATATAAAATTATTACTTTCGACATGCAACTGCAACAAAAACAACGTCTTGGGCCTCGATTTTCCAACTCACGTCGCACATCTCGAGTTTCTGGGCAGGAAGAGCGGCTTTGCATCCGACGAATGCCGCCTGGTTGGATGACAAATCCCCAGATCGTTTTCAGGGCCGCTCAGATTAGAAGCCATTGAATAGTTTGCAGGCGGAAACATTTCTTTATTTCGAACAACAAAGTTGCAAATGGTATTACTAAGAAACTAAGGCTATAAAACAAAATATTAAAGCTTAAGACTATCTAATATTTTGCTATTTTTAAATTATGGAAAGCAGTGTTGCCAAAGAAATGCGCAAATTTCTATTGAAAACGACTTCTGTTTCTAGAAATGTGTTTACAATTTTAGCGTTAACATTTTCTTTGAAAACTGTGGTAATGAACCGACAAGGCAGAGTTCCAAGAAATGAGGCTTATCAAGAGCTAAAGGTATCAATTTACCCTGAAAAATGGTTGAAAAATAGTATTTAGAGATATCGAAGTATTTTTTCTTAACTTTTAATATAATTGTTTGCTTGAAATAAAGGGCGCTGTTATATTACTACACATTTTCTGGGAACTTCAATCTATAGAACCATTTTTAAATTGATACGACTTTATACAAGCCTTAGTGTCTTGAGAAATCAAAGCGAATTATTAAATTGTAATCTCAAAAGTCCGCGCATAAATCAATCAATGCGAATTCACTTGTGCCTCTGCTGCTTTTCATTTTCAGTTGAGTGGCCAAGGCTGAGTCGATTGCGATTCCCTGACCGAAATCACCCCGCAGATGACTGAAATAGAAAGGTCTAGTAGCATTCGCATTCACCCAAAAAGTTGCTCAATATGCATTTGACAGTTGATTGATTCTAATTGAAAGCGGCAATTGAAGGCGGCCGAAGGTTGCCGACTGCTCGGCAGCTCTTGTCAGTTTGTGCTATCGAGAGGCCTTTTTATGGCGCACAAAATCCACGAAATGGAAAGCACCTCACTCTGATTTCGCCTTTTTCGAGTGATGACTTCAGTGGTGTTGACACAGTTCGGTTTTCAGGCCTGTGACTAATGCGGACACCTTGGTTGGCTCTCCACTTGAAATTCTGGACACTTGGGCCGCAGTCTTTGGGCAGCGGACGCGATCTGGACAGCCGTACTTATCAATCATGCCATTTACACTGCGGGCATAACAATCGCATTAGTCGCCGGCCGACCCTAGGCCGCAGGAAATACAATGCCGCATTAGTAATAAAATAAACAGCAAATAAAGTTAATAGCATTAAAGAAAACCCGCTAATGAGCAAAGCCAATTAACGCTTGAATACAAATTTCAAAATCAACACTCAAACACAAACACGGAGGCGAAAAAACCTTTTGCCGGACACATATCGGAGAGGTCCACTTCCAACGGCCCCAACCATTTCCAAGTCAGAGTCCGAGTTTTCTTCATTCGTAGCTGACCGCAAACATGGGTGTCTCTTGAGGGGTATTCGGATTATATTCGAGATATTAAAAACTCTGAGCAGGTACCAACAAAAATAAACCTTAAAAAATTGTCCATTTTTTAGAGCGTACAATATTTTGCTTTTCATCGCATAAATAACTTTTCTACCTAACAATACGCCTGCGGATAATCTTTATAGACCAGTTAAAAAACAAGCGTTGTGGGCATCGATTTTTTATAACTTTTGCAAGGGTATTGCAAATTTCGCTGCCCAATCGCAAACTTATCCCTTGATAATGTTAAAACATTTCCTTCTGTTTCATTTTTTCCAAATTGTTAGAGCATGACGAAGGCGATTGCGGTGGAAAACTAATGGAACGAACCCGCCTGACTCCAAATCATTATTTTTTGCCTGCTGGGTTTCATTAATTTTCGGTCTTGTGTGACATTTTGGAGGGGGCGGAAACAAGTGGAATCTCTCCCGGCCATAATTCGTTGCGCATGCATTCGCACCGGGGCTTTCAGTGTTTTCATTCGTATTTACTTTAATGCGCGCTAAGTGAAATTAACAACTGTGCTGCACTTTGTTGATAATTTTTATTAGCTACGCGGCACAAAGACCTTCTTAATTATACGCTGAAAATGTTTTATAATTGAGCTGCAGAAATAAAACAACGCGAAACCGAAAAGCAAGGCGCCGAACCGCTGAAAAGGCAAATTATTAATTTTATGCTGAGCATAAATTTTCTGCAACGTCGCTTAATATGATTTTCGTTTCGTATATTTTCTGCTAATTGCTTGGCGCTTTTTCGCTTTTTCTTCGGCTTCTTTCTTGATAATCATAAAATATTTAATTATAAATCATTTGCGTTCGATTTTTGCCTTGCCGCAGTTTTGGAAGGCCTCGCACGCATGCCGAAGGTGAAACCCAATTCCGAACCCGATCCTAAGCCCCAGCTCAGCCCAAATCAAAAGCTTACGTTTCATTAAAAGCTGGCTTAAGCGCATTTAAATGTAAAATTATACAATTTTGTTTTACGATATGTATGCATAAATGCAAATATTTTGAAAGTATTTTGTAAAGCCAGCTGACCAAAGCTCAATACGGAAGGGCAGTCTTGGCCGTTGCCGTTCTAACGCTCTCTGGGGGGTTTTTGGCCTGGCTTTCTGTTTTCGCCGGTCGTGCTTTGTTTTTGTCTCTGGTTCTGTCTTTTGGCACTTGGAAATGATTTGTGGCGGCGGCGAATGGCGAATGGGGCTGTGCCTGCCTGTCCGAAATGTTGCGACTGCCGGGGGCCAAGGAGCTAAGAGCCAAGAGCCGGACAAAGAAAGCGAGCAGTGTGTGGGCGGTGTGGACTGTGGTGCGGCTATCTGTAGTATCTGGCCAGCCTGAAAGCGACGGCCCACACGGGCAGATCTCGTTTGTAGTTAGCACAATTTCATTTCATCTTCGCTGCTGATAACCAAGCAGCCGCGTATCCGACGGGACAGGAACGTGGGCCGCGCTGCCCGCCTGTCTCTGTCTGTCGGCGGGAGCCCCATCTGCGACAAATGCGTGCGAAAATAAATTCCCCTGAAGAATCGCCTTGCAGACGACACACCCAGTCGTAGTGGCAGATCCAGAAACACACTGGAGGAAAACAGTAATCGTTTGCATCACCTCAAACTTTAGGGTTTCCCTTTTATTTTAACGTTGTCAAATAGTTCCTATTTCGTTCCAGTAAAGTGCGAAACAGCTTCGCTGACCTTACCTTATTCTTTTTTATATTTTGCTCTCTGTACCAATGCAGATAGAGATACATCTCCAGAAGACAGTCCGCGGCAGGGTTAGTGGCTGCTTTCTTTGGCTCCGACTGTTTTAATTGCACTGCGCTTAATTTGTCATTAGCCTTTGACTTGGCCCCGGACTTCACAGGGCAGAAGGTGGGGGAAAGCAGCGCCAGAGAGCTGGAGTCATTCATCTTTTGTCATTTATGTTTCCGCTGGTCTGCGGGCTGTTCTATTGTATCTGGCAGGCACCTTGTCCGGCAATGTTTTTGCAGCTATTCCTTTCAGTACTTCAGTATCCCGGCATTGTTCGATCTTAGCAAGGCAATTAGTCACGCCAAGTAAATGATTGGCCGGCGAAGTTATCCATTTCGGGGCCGCAGCTCCTGGCACATATTGCAACCCCCCGCCTGCCGACGTTGCTTAATTCTCGGTGTGTATCTGGCAGATAATAAGTAATGCGGATGTATTTATCACACGTCTGCATGCCCGTACGAACGAGTATCTGCAAGATACTTTAATCGCTCGCCGCCACTGGCTCGCCATGAAAAACAATTTCAAACATTTTCGACAGTTGTTTTGTTCCTTCTGCCCGCCGTGGCCGTGTGTGTTTTAGTCAAAAGTTTTTCATGAGTAATTTTCAAAAGCCATAAAAATGCCGCAGACAAAGTCATCCGAAAAAGACACGGCCAGAAAACAGCAGTTGCGGCAGATTTACCACAAAGGTCTCCGGCCAGAAAAAGATGTATAAAATGCCAGGCATCGTTTCGGTTTCGTTTTTACTTCCAGCTGCTTTGCCAGCTACCTGGCGCAGACACAGGTGATTGATAATGCAGCCTAAGCCCGAGACAAAGCCGCAATCGCATCTGCGTATCTATATATCTCTGCATCCGACAGATACGCGCGACACACTCTCGTTTCCCGCTACCTGGGCCGCTGCAAAAAGTACGCTTCGTGTGAAAACTACCTGATTTTCCGGCTCACTGGAGCACCCGGAGTGCCGGGGCACTCGCATTCAATCAGCCGTGACCCATCCGCAGACTTCCTCGGCGATTCCTCAACAATTGCGGCATTGTGCAAGAGTCCTTGTCAGCAATTGCAGTTATTCAAAGCTGCGGCCCCTTTGTGCTGCCATCATATTTAAATTACTTTATTTCCACTTGGCATACCCGAACCGAACCCTTCACTCTACTCCACTCCACTGCAGTCCACTCAGACGCAGCCTCGACCTCAGGCATTCCCAGTCCCGTCTCTCTCTGGCCTGGTCCATAAGCTCCGGGCTCGAATTCAGGCCCAGCACATTCGTTAAGCGCACACAATGAAGATATTTTAAACATAAAGCAGCTGATATACGCGATCTCCGTATCTGCATCTCTGGTCGTCTGCATGCCACATTTTAGTTACACGCATAATTTTCTTAAATTCACATTTATTATAATAGCCGCATATCCGACGAGTTGTCTTGTAATGCCTGAGAAGCAGTCAGGTGCACTCCACTGGGTTCTTAGGTACTATAAAAGTACGGCAAGAGAGCTGTGGTAGAAAGGAAATAGCATTACACGTACTAAAATCCTATTGCCATTCGAATTATTGTTATTGTACGAAAATAAAATTTAAATGCGGCTTTTTTTAAAACACATATTTATCTAGACATTTATTACGCAATAAAGGCAGGATATTTTCATTTTTGCCAGAGGTCCAATAAAACACTTTGGTAATTTGCGTGTTTCACGTGCTCTTTAAATATTATTTGCCTTTATGTATTAAGAATGGTATTCACTTGTGTTCTGTAACTTCGCAATCTTAATTTTTAAAGGTTTATAAATCCAGTTTCCTAAGTTCAGATTGAAAGAGAACCATATTTTGGTGACCGTTGCTGTGCCCACATAAGCATGGAAATTTTCACCATCTCCCCAGTGCGCTATGAGCTTTTCGTATGAACCATTAAATTCTGGGTGTTTTCAGTTCCCTTTGGTTTTGTTTTTGTTTTCCTCATTTCGTAGTATCTTTTGCTCATTTTCATTGCTCGCGCTCTGCTGATGAATGACAAGCCATTGAGGGGCCCCTCGACCCCTGGCCCGATGTTATGGCATATTTAATGTGCGAAATTAAGTGTTGTTATATCTATAGGAATTATTTCATCAAAATTAAGGAGCGCATAAATTATTTGTGCATGGCGCTGTTTACCGAGCATCGCAGTGTGTGTGGGCTGGCAAGGCCAAAGTGTGGCAACAATTGGCCGGCGGATATTTGGGGCGGAGGTCACCTCAGCAGCGCGTCCTAAAGCCAAGCCGGCGGAATCCGAGTCACGTGTTCGTGCTGCTCCCGACCAACATAATTGATGGCCTCGAGATGCTCCGAGCTTAGTGCCAGTCCACTGAGAAATGGCCCGAAACGGCAGGGAAATTTACACCTTGAGTCTGCGGACAGAACACGAACAGATTCCAATCGCTGGGTGCTTGTGTGATATGAAGACGACATGCAGATGGAAAAATACCTCCGCGTATAAGCCGTGCCAAAGAGGAACCACCTGAGTGTCCCAGAATATCAGAAATTAATAAGATTGCGATGGAAACGTCGGATTAAGCGGAAACCCAGATACCCTCAGCGAGAAACCCTAAGTATTACAGATTCTTAAACACTTTCAGCAACCAAATTACAACTCATTTTACTATATATTACGGTTTAATTGAAAATATCATATTTAATTCATGGAAAAAAAAAATTTATGTTCATTTCATGGCTCTAAACCAAAAAGTAAAATACTTTGATCAATTTCATTTCTCTCTACACTTTCGAACTCCTCAGCTTCAAAGAAAATACGTCAGTAGTTTCGGTCTAAAGTGCCCAGGAGATCACCATCTAAAGGTGACCTGCTCATTGGGCCCTGGAAAGACCACCTTCTCCCGAATCGTGGCTTAATAGCAGAGGCCACAGATTGCATGTTCCGAACCCATAATCCTCTTCACGAGGAAATATATGACGTGAGCGATAAGAACGAACAATTTCGAGTGTTTTGTTGCTAAATCTATCAGAGAGCGCCTAGGGCAGCGACCATAAACTATAAATAAACAACGGAGGAGGAGGAGGAGGAGGAGCCAGTGGAAGGGGTTGGTTCTGGGCGGCGAGCCCATTTTCTTTATCTGCAACGGCACAGAAACGAACAGGAATTATCAATTAAATGTGGCAACCAAAGCCGAGCGCCGAGAGCAATGTCAATACGCGTAATCGCACGGAAATAAAAGTAAATAAACGCGACGGGGAAGGAAGAGCCATCGAGGATGAGGAAAGCACTGGGGAACTCTGAGAGCTGGGTGCGGACTAATTGCCGTACAAAGCACTTAATTGACCTTTGGCTCGGGAGATGGCGACTGGGACGGAGGAGCAGCAGGACTGCCTGTACAGCAGATCAAATTAATTATGCAGCCCGAGATGCACGGACTGCAGTCGCTCCTAATGGATTTCACTTGGTCGTTGCGTGTTTTTAATGCCCTCTTTTTATTATGATTGTTTTTAGGGCTGCTGGCACGGGGGAGCACTGAGGAGCGGATACCAGAGTGTCATAAAAAAATTGCTAACGTCGGCTGCGGCAACTGGAGCAATGTCGTGACAGATAAGAAACCGCAAGCCGCAACTGAAGTGTCGTCTCTGGCCGTCCGGCTCCCCAGCCCTTGGCCCCCTTAACCCCTTGTCGCCGTCCAAGTGGATAATGTGACCAACATGTGCGTGCCAAAGAAGCGGATAGCTCCACTCGCAGACTGCCGGCAAGTAAAGTGACTGCATTTGTGTCTATCCGTGTATGTGGCAGGCCACGGCTACGGATGCACTGGGGCAAATTGGGGAAACGAAGGAAGATGATATGTGCAGCTGTGGCACAGGTCTGATAGGGTTTCACTTTCGAATGGGCTGCTCGGACTCGACTTGCACGAAGGCTTATTTCAGGCGGCTTAAAGCATCATGTTCTTGGGGAATGGGGTTTAATAAACTATAAATAATATTATCTATCTATTACGGGTCTTTCTGGTTCATTAATCCATGCATTCAAATATATGATATTTAGAGTGTGATTTAAAAACGATCGACTATCTTCCAAGCATACTATATACTTCTATAATAACACGTATTTTTTCTTTGCCAAATATAAATATTAGATGAAACCTCAGTTAGTCCTTGCGCAACTTAGAATTATCCGAAGTGTTCGGCCGCGGCCATATGACTGTGGCTGCATCTATGATATGGATATGGCATTCGTGCCCGATTCGAACTCAGAGGCAGGCTCCAACTCCAACTCAGACTGAATGCAGACCCAGACTCCTCGGCTGGTTGAATTGACGGCTGCTGCACGCTCTTGTGTAACCTTTTAATCCGTTTTGTAAGCAGAACGTAACGCACGTTCGCATAAAATGCGGCAGCAACAAAAAAGCAACAGCAATTGCGGGACAGGCAGCGGAAACAAGCTGCACACAATGCATCCATACCCGTAGCCATACCCATACCAAACATATCCATTCTCATGCATCAGGCTAATGGCGGAAAGGAAAGTAGTTTAAGATTAAAATTTTATAAATATTCTTGTGCTCCACTAAAAATAATATAACATGATCCTTTCTGATGGGTTTTACACATTTTCCCGAAATATGTTTTAACTTTATTCTATAACGAGAGGTTTCATTTCATGGACTTCGTTTTTGAGAAAGGGACTAGTTCAAAATTTCTACTGTTTATACTTTCTTTTTTATGCTATTTATATATACTTTATATCCTTTAACAGTTTTGTTAGTAGCAAACTGTTTCTGATTCCACGAAGCACTTTAAACTCCGTCCTTACAAACAACTGAACATCCGAAGGTTGTCTACAAAAAAGCCAGGTGGGTGGCAACACCAGCCGCATCCACAACCAGCGGCAGACAGAGGCGATTCCGAACCAAGCCCAGATCAGACTGTGTTCATTGTTGCCGTCGCTTCTTTTTTGCAAACTGTTTGCGGATAAATGGGCGAAATTGGTATAAATGATGGAATTACATTGTTTGGGGTCGCCACGTCGGACCGAAAGCAGTAAGAGCCACATGCAGTGGACTTCTCGCCAAAAACTGCTTTCAGTGCCCGCGCTCCGGCTAATTAATGTAACCCAGTTGAATCGCTAGCCGGTCAGCTCATAACTGCTCCGTAAGCAGCTCAATCTGCCCGCTTTTCCACCGATTCTCCTCAGTTATTTGGCCAACTTCCGTGCGGTGAAAAAGAGCGATAGAAACTAAACCAATACGATGGAAAATCGGAGACAATCCCAAGCTGCCGCTAGGTAGAGCTCCGTCCGTTAGGCCAGAGTAATCCCATTCAAAAATATATAAGGCCCTCAGGAGCAGCGGAAATTAATGGACGAACAATGGGTTGATTTAGGGGCAGGCAATTCTAAAAACGAGTCTTGCAGTTGATCTGCCTCTAAATTGGAGGAACGAATTGTTTAGACTTCGGACAACAAAAGATCAATTGATGACGACTCCATCAGCGAAGGCTTCTGGGCAATGTCCAATAACTAATTAGGGCTTCATTGTTCAAATGGATTTTCTTCGGATAAAAAATTTGAGTACCATTTAAAATTCCAATAACAAAATATGCTGATTAGTGTTACTGTACTCAGGCTTTCCGGTTGGCAACTTATTAAAGTACGCGCATCATAACGACATGTGATTGCCATTCATTTATGAAATATACAATAACGATTTAAAGCAAAATGCGTGACAATGGAATAATGGGTCTTCCGCGCAAGTGCGTCCTATTCCCCGCCAGACAGCATCTATATTTAATTTATGCCGCCAATATTAATCAATTAGTGTGTGGACAGCAAACAGCACTTATGGTCGTCTGATTGGCATCGAGTTGGGACGGGAAAACCACCCCCAATGACGGGCTTCAACGCCCACCGAGGTCCAAGGGTCGGGCCCAAAGGGTCCTGGCCAAATGTCGCCCTCCATCTATCCGACTCATCGTTGCGGCACAAAGGCAACAAGCAAATCCAATAATACAATTTATTATCAATGCCAGACCTCGGAGCCACCCTCGAATGCCAAGGAAACCGGCGGAGGGCGGAGGCATCATAAATAACGCCGCAAAAAGCCCGGCCAGGACCGCTGTTACACAACATATTTTCGTACGGAGCGGAGGAGGGCTGGGCGGAATGTCTTTGGCACATGCAACACAATACAATTAAAGCCTAATTAGGTTTAATTAAGGCTTATTAATTAAATTATAACGCCAGGCGTAAATAATATGCAATTCGTTTTAATTAAAACGTGGGGGAAGTGGGAAGTGGGCAAACTTGAATGGGAATGGAAGGCAGAAACGCCGACGAATTGTGTCTTGGATTAGTCGCAGACAGCTGCATCTGACGGATGCAGATACTCGCACTCGCTGTTGTGCAAGCACCAAAAAACTGGCACAAATGTCACGCAGCCAGATACGGATACAGATACACAGTTACGGATACAGACACGGATACTGGGGCAAATACAAATAACGCAACTTATGGGCCGACTTCTGGGCCATATCTGTAGCTAGAGAAGATTACGTTAGCGCAGTTGCCAGTTGCGATTTGGCTCTCGCTTTTGGCGCAGAGCAAACAGAAATAAAATCCGACACGAGAAGGAAAGGCAAATAAAAAATAAATATCTTGTGCTAAAAAACAAACACAGATACGGTTACGGTTGCGGTGCGCCGCGTTGCCCGTGTAAAAGTATCTGTGGTATCTGTCTGTGTATCTGTATCCGAGAGATACGCATAAGGCCGGCCGGCCAGCTCTTAAGGGGCGTTTCATTTTATGTTTCATTTGCGCCGACTCGCTGATGACGACAAAATGATAATGACTCCAACAAAAGCCCCGATGACGGAGACTCTGGCTGTGGCTGCGGCTACGGCTACCTGTATGAATGAGCGCTCGATTCGTGGGGCATCCCGGGGGGAACGGCCAGGGTTCTCATGTATTTATAGTGCGGACTGGCTGCAATGAATGGCCGGTCTGGTCCCCCCGCTCTTGGCCGGCGATTGGGCCAAGTTAGGCGCATGACTAACACCGCTGGCTCTACAACAACCAGCTCGGCAACATCTATAAAAACAACCAAAACTACGACATCGTCAGCGCAGCTTGTCGTGTCATCGTCGACGTTGTTGTCGTGCAACCGTAAGCAAAAAACATACAAGGCAAAAAACTGACAAATCACGAGGGCGCACTTGGAATACTCTTATGCAACAAGCCGTATTAACCTAAGGAAAAAACAAACATTTTAATTTAAGTAAAATAAAATTTAACTGAATATAGACGAACTCCTTAACTTTATACTACATTTTGTTTTAAAATGCCATAATATTAACAATTCCATTTTATGGCTTAACACATGTAGTAAAGATATCTGGTAATTTATAAATCTATTAATAGATCCAAAAATTATTAATTTAAACAATCTAAGAATAGATCTAAAGTAGAATAAGTGATTAGGAAATTTCCCAGAATGTTTCTTTTACTTTTAATTTTATTACCTATTTAATATGTACACCCCTGCCCGAAAGAGTATCTGAAAGAAGTTGCATCTGAATGTGGGTATATAATCTGATAAGACAAACGAGTTTGACGCTTCAAATAAATGTTTGCCAGCTCCTCGGTACCCCTTCCTCTCCTGACCCCCTCCTTACCGCAGCACAGTAACCTTTTTATGTGTGCTTATGTTCGGGTCCATCTCTATTTATGGCGCGACGCTTGATGGCTCTGCTTCCCATGTTGAGCGGCAATGTTATCTAGCCCCTGGCATCTTGCGGATGCGAAAGAGTATCTGAGCGGCCAAGTGGGATTCGGTCAGCAGCTGGCCGGGGGGAGTTTTCGCATTTATTTGCAATTAATTTTATCTGAACCTCGACAAAAAGCATACCCAGGCCAGGACGCCTCCACATTGACACGTGCTGCGGATGCCAATACGCCGGCCGACGATGATGGGAAAATGCTTCGGATAGTTCGGCGATTCAGGCGGGGCCGTAAAACCAACGAGATCCGACAGCCCTTGGCAACCGCAAACAAAAAGTCGTGGGGCAATGGGCCGATGGCCTTGTCTATGCAACGTGGATGCAGCTAATTTCATTTGACAATCGCTCAGCTTC
Organism: Drosophila biarmipes; assembly: GCF_025231255.1. Taxonomy (NCBI): domain Eukaryota; kingdom Metazoa; phylum Arthropoda; class Insecta; order Diptera; family Drosophilidae; genus Drosophila; species Drosophila biarmipes. The sequence goes on along the minus strand of NC_066616.1, from coordinate 3,959,119 downwards.
GTCGCGGGGAGACATTCTTGTATGTAAGTGCAAAAACATGTTTCCAAGAACTTCAAGCGGAGCGGAGTCGAGGGGAGAGAACTTCAGTGGTGGCGATGATGTCGTTCTGTGGCTCTGATTATACCAGTCTGATAATCAGGCGAGTGCACTGAATGGTCTCGCAGTTGGAGGTCGTTCTACCCCAAATCACCTCCCCCGTCCAACTTTTCCCTCTCGAGCATTAATGGACAGCAGGCGGGTAAACGCCCAACGGGGACTGAAGACGGAAGTCTGGGGACTGACAGGCACATAGTAGAGAAGGGCGGAGTCGGCAGAGTGGGTCTTTGAATTGATAAAACTCGGGCGGGGAACCCATTGGAGTGTGGGGTCAAAGCCTGTAGCCTGTGATCAGAATTGACATTAAAGTAAATCAGTTCAGAGATTCAGATGAATTTGCTTTGAGTTGTGTATCAAAAATGGGTAGGTAAAGAATAATTTAAGTATTGAATAGACGAGAGATGGAATCGGATTGCTGCGTCACAAGTCTTAAAATTTACCACATTGAAATTGGCGACTAAACAAGCTTGTCTATGCCTAAAAATCCATTCTAATGACGCACCAATATCTTCTTGAACATGAAACCTGACGAACCATCTTCAAAAATTAACTAAAAATAGAATGCGCAATAGTTCAAACAAAGAAAACCAGAACTACCATATAACCACGTTAGTATTAAATTTTATTGTGTTTATTTCTCAGTGTTCGTTGTGGCATTTCAGATGCGAGAAATCTTGAAATTACAAGCTGAGCAATTAACAAACACAACATATATGTGTTTCCTAAATTTCAAAAACAGAAAAATAAATTCGGCGAAAAGGCCTGCCATAAACAAACAAAAAAGATACAAATGGCAAGCCAGAACTAAATGAGGCTCGACTTTCGGCGAATGTCTTGATATTTAAGGAACAAAAAATCAGCATAAACCGAAGAACTGTGAGGCGCCCAGAGAAGTTGCCATAATAATGGCATAAATAAGGCTCAGAGCTAATGATTGTTATAAAGCGATAAGGCCGAAACGTGGAAAAGCCAAGCAGCGAGGCGGAAGAAAAAAACGAAAACCAGGGGCCGCAAAAACAGCATGAAAAACTTTGACTGCCCGTGGGTGGGCGTCGGGTAGCGAAATGTCATGCCTCCCCCTCGGGTCATTAGAAATTGCCGGCGATTCTGCGCCCAATAGCTCGCCCGGCAGTTTTGATTGATGAACCTCAATTAAATGCCAAAAATACGCTGATGGAGGCCCTTCATTCTCCTTATTCATGACACCGGGGCTCCGGAGTGGGCGGCCGGTCGAGTGGGTTCCTCGTCTAGATATGACTGGCCCGCTCTGCAAATGTTTGTTTAATTATGCCCATAAATAATCACGCTTGAGTATGTGCACGGGCATTAATTGGGACCGAGTCTGTCCCTGTCGGCCGATGTTTTTTTACCCCTGAGCGCAATGTTCACTCATAATAATCCGACTTTTTTCGTTTTTGTGGAGTGCAAGTCACTGAAATTGGTGGGAAATCGTCAGATTCATTAGAAAAGTATTATACCAGGCAGGAAATGGCAGTCGCTGACTTTTTGGGGAGTGGCTAGCTATTATTGAAAATAAATAACATTTGAAAAACCAATTCAAATAATTAAACCACCTTCTAAGTCTTAAACAATTAATGTAATTTAAATTAAGTAACGATTCGAGTTTGGCTGAGTTCTTACTTTTTTTGCACAGTACGTCCTAGTCGTTCACACTTGACCACAAAACATTTCTTGAACCATTGCTAATGCAATTTGCGACAACATATGACGCCTCTAATTATACGAATTTGGCGCCTTATCTGAAGGCAAACACGACAAATGGGCGGCAATGTGACGCGATTGTACCATGAACAACATGCCATATAAACGGGCCGCAAATGCTCTCCGCCAACCAGACAATTTTCACCTCAACTCCACGACCAAATCGAGAGACAATTATCCGTAAGACGCTTTTGGCATGGCCAACACACAATTTGAAGCGTCGGATTCCTTACGGTACGACTTGTAATGGCCAACATACATATAGCCGAGTCTAAGCCCGCACAATAAAAGCTAAATAAAACGAAATAAAATTGTTGCCAACGACCAATTAAGAGAGCTTGTACCAGAGCCAAATATGAGGTTTGCTCGGCCGGGTTTTGGACGGGGGCGGATCATTATAAAACTGCAATTGGCGCCTATGGCCATTGGCGGGAGATAACGATGGAGCAGGCTTCCAGGCAGACTCTAAGATACACGGTCAAAATGTATCTACTGTTTCGAATAACAAATGTAAGATCCAAAACTCGACGTTCATTGAGTAAAGCATTTTGGAAAACAACAGTTTTCTTTACTGTTTTTTCTAATATCTTAACTTATAATTCGAATGTGCTAACGGGAAAATATTCCCTAATTCCCGAAGATGAATGTTATTCCCTATAAATAACTACCTAGAAAAAATCGTTGTACTTGAACACGAACTTGATAACAACCTGTAGGGCCAAACTTCGTTTCAGAAATGGTACACTGTATTCTGTATTCTGTATTGATTCGTTATCCTAAGTGTACAGCAGAGGGTGATAGAGACAGTTGTGGGTTTACTGCCTTGGGCTGGACTGTGGTGGTTACCTACAGCCAGGGGGAATTAAAGCCGTATAATATTTAATCCGTGTAATTAAGTCCAAGGAGAAAAAGTATCAAGGGAGAACAGGGCCATTGGGCATGTGTTCGGCTGTGTGAGTCCCGCCCCGGCTTAGTCTTGGCGCATAAAAATGAAATTACAGGTTGACTGTGCCGGCTGTTAATGCTATTGTTGTCTTTAATTGCCACGAACACCCTTGGCCACAGGTACTGCCACTTGCATATGCCACAGGCACACACATGCCGAGTTGCCATTACTATTTGCTGTCCCATGTCCGTCCGGGCGCGTCCATTTGGGATGTGCATCCGGGTTTTCTGGGTCTTGCGAGTGACAAACACTTTGAGGTCACAGAGTGGCATTGTCATGGAAATAAGAAATGGAAATGGGAGACGTCCGAGCAGAGACACAAATAAAAAGAAATAAGCCCGTGGAAATCCAGGTACCAGCGGCCCTTTGAAGAGGCCCCTTCGCAGAGATCGAAATGCGTAGATTGGGTTGCGGAAAGTGCGAGCCGAGCTCTGTGCCTAATGAGCTGATTAGGGTTTGATCTTATTGTGCTCAAAGTGCGGGCTGCGAAAGATGAGATATCCCGAGATAACCCGAGAACATCTCTGAAATCCCACTGCAGGACACCCAACTGGAGACAATGCACTGGAATGTTGAGAGCAGATAGATCTGCTCGTCATTATTCTGCGAACTGCGAGTTCTGGGTGTCTTATGGTACCCAAGATAACGATTTATGTGTAGCAGACGCTTACGTAATATTGTGTAACATGGCAGAGATTCATTAGGAAGTGGAAAAAGGTCGTTCGAAAATGGTCTTTTGCCAAAAGATTACGAAATTTAAACGAATTATAAAATGTTTTAAAAAAATCAAGGGCTCTTTACTTTTTATAATAGTCGCAATTTTTCAAAGCCCCACTCTGATTGATTTCAATTTGATTTGATAAGTTGATACTGATATCAAGTGCTTCATAATCGATCGATTTGTCGCAACGCTTAGTCTTGAGCAATCCAAAGCACCTTTCAAACTAAAAAACTCCTTAAATATTTTTTACAGTATTAGTTAGTTTCGCCTGAAACGACATACAACTTCAACGAGCGCTTGGCCAGAAACGCAAACCAAAACTCATCTGTTTCGTCGAGGTCCGGGCTGGAAATGGATATATATCTGGGGCTGCGCAGCACTGGCAAATGGATATGACTTTGCTATTTGGTGCGTGTAAGATTACGCTCCTCCCCTGACAACACTTCCCCTCGAATCCCCTTCCACGCCTCTGGCAAAGACAGAGACGTGTCACTAAGCCGCACTTGTACGTTTGTGCGCTTGTGTTTCTGCCGTCTAGTTGCGGTTGCGAGCGTTGTCAGCTTTCCACTCCGTGTTTGCTGCTTAATACCCATTACACCTTAATATTTCGTGCAAATGTCATAAAAAATTCACTTTAACTCTGAGCGCTTCGTGCTACCGAGCGCATAACCCAATCCCAAAGATTGTGACTACACTCGCCAAAATTCCAATACTGATGTTTTCCTTTAAAAGTGGCAACTCTTTTGCGACTTTGTTAGCTGTAGAAATAAATATTATAAATTTATTGATTTGTTTTCTAATGACAGTGCCAACTATGAGTGACTATTTTGCAGCAATGTAGAGTACTCATTTTAAAATTAAAGTACATGAAAAATTGAACATTTTGCTTAGGACTAGGATATTAGGGAACTAATTTAAGACGAATAAATATTTTTCTAAATACTTTGAAGTCCGAAATACAATAGCGACATCCGACAAAATAAGTTTCTAGTCGTATATATATACAGATATGTATTTGGCTTAAAAGTTCTGTAGCCTCCCCGATAAACACAACTGTTTTTCCAAAATGTTGGGCAATCAAGGCCCCAAGCACTCACTATACATCATCACAGGAAACATTTTGTTTGAGTGTAGGGCTGACCGCAAAGTCTAAAAAGCAAATGGCGAGGTGCTCGGGGGATACAAAAAGTAAGGCCAAAGCTGACATCGGCCTACCTGAGCCGGGTCCACTTCGCCGTGGTGCGGTTCGATTATTATCAGTTTCTTAAAATATTAAATTGCTTAATGACCTCGTTTGGGAATTTGTGTCCGGCCAAATGGCCACGTAAGCGCTAATCCGAGCGAGCCAACCCCAACGGCAACCCCCAGAGCCTGGGAATCGGGACGGCTGCTGCTTTTCCTTTGGGCTCACCCTCGGCTGTTGGATGGCTGATTGACGTGTCCTGGACAGAACGACGCTTAATTACAAGCTCCCGGCGGCCCCTGTAATTTTCATGCGCCCGCTAAAATAGAAACTCATTTAAGTTGTATACACACGGAGGAGGGGTATCGACGAAAGTCACTCCGAATGATGGTGCAAATTATGGCGAATATAAAAGTCAGCCGGTCGATCTGATAAATAATGCAAAAATAGCCGAGTGGGGTGGTGGCGCCGGCATAGTGGGCTTATAGTTGAGAGGCATCGCGGCTGTAATTACATACATGAAGGGGCTTGGATAATAAATGGCCTGATTACCTGTGACGAAGCCACAGAACCTTCTAACTTCATAGTATTAACGTATTAACGGTTTTAAAATGGTCAATTACAAGAGGCTACTGAGGTCAGGATTCTGTATTACAGCGACGTTAGGTCGCTTATGAATGTGGTTGTTGTATATTTAGTGCCTACTAAGTGGGGCCACGATTGAATAATATGAACAGGGTTGTCTGCTAAGTCCATAAATAATTAAGTGTAACAATTTATAGTCCATTGATAGGAAATATATTGTGAAGGTAGCTAGTTTCAAAATGCAATTTTTAATTATTTTATTAATTTGTTTTCTACTCCCTAACTAAAACCGCATTAAGAAAAAGTTGAACACTTCCCATAGATGATATAGTGTTCCAAATAATGGTTTTAAATTGAGTTTTACCCAGGACACTTCTTCTTAGGAGTACGAAAATCCATTCCTAAACGCATCGATCAATTTATATGTTCTCAGCCACATGTGCCGATTTCCAAGACATATTTGGATCCTTTGGAAAAGGTTTTCTATTCATCCATGGCTTGTTCATCCGGAAGAGATGCCCATTATAAAATTAGTCGATTTCGAAACACTCGGGCTTAAGAAGTTCAGTCAACTGTGGGCTTGTGTTTCCTAACAAAGCCCCGCTCCAGCTCAGCATCGTTAAAAATTCCCTGTGGTCATTATGCTTATCCCGTACAATCTGTTATTCTTCCGCCTCAGTTCGCAATCAACCCCGCTTGGATCCCGAGAGGCAGTCATAAGTAATCCATCAACCTCATGCATGAATTGAATGGCGAAATCGAACAAAACGCCCGCATATGTGATTTTGTTTGCATACAATTAGATACAAATCAGAATCAGCTGCCGCGCTGTGTCACCGCCCTGAAGTCGACCCAATCGAACTTGGCTTAGGATAGAAACTCAGTCCCAATCCCAGCGCCAATCGCCGACTGTTTGTCAAATGTCCCTCTGACAAAAGACAAGAAAAGGGCTGAAACCTTTCGCTTCCACTCTGTTTGCCCCGATACCGTGAGCAAATAAGAGTCCATTCTGCCCGTCTGGCGTGGCGGCGAAGTTAACGTTCCTGTTTGCCAAACCGCACACACGCAGAAAGTTTTAAAATTCGAATTTCTGTTTGCATTTGGCACACAGTTTGAACGCGCTGCGGACCCCAATCCGAATCCGCATCCGAAAACCGAAAACCGCCAACTTCATTGCGTTTTTGTATCTTTATCTGCTGGATGTGCATCCGCTTTTGGCCACCCACCGCCGAGTTATCCTGACCCCTCGGCGGCATTGGCGCTTTAAAAGCAAACACTGGTTTGTGTGGGGCAACTGGCGAGCTGTTTGCCCTGCACAGTGCCGCCGTTTTGTTTAAGTAATGGGAGGGGGAAATGGGAAAAATGCGAATGTTTTGCGCCGCCTTTAATGTAAAATTCAAATGTTTACCCAACGCGGCTTACTCAATGGGGCGCGCGATCGCGGGGGAAGGGCGGGCGAGCGGCCAAACTTATACAAGCGGGCGGCATTTGCATGGCTTTCCTTGTTGCCCGCCATAAGAAAGAAATTTAAATAAACCAAAAACATTGTTTGAGTAACGTGTTGAAAATAAACGAAGCCATTCATGGGCACCACTGAGAATTGCAAACAGAAGCGCACACACTGCACAGTCCGACCTCGCTAGCGACAACCATCCTGAATAGAACTTTAAGAACTTAAGCCCAGGCCAACGGCACTCTAAGGGAAATATTTAAAGCGGTCGTCCTTTGATGGGTGAACGGCCAGACGAAACTAATACTTAACATTGGATTCTATTTTAATTGAAATGGAGGAAGCCCAATTTCTGAGCTATTCGAATGACGCCCCATTAATGTAAATAAAAATGACATTTTTTTTTAGCTAGTGCATTGGACATGATTTAAGGCCCTGTTTTTGGGGCTCTGATGGCTGGAGTGACAGGGGGTCGCCTGCATTTGCAGATGTGGCCCAGGCATGTACTTAGATATGCACCAACAGTTGTGCAATTCGCAGACTAAAGCGAGGCCCCTCAATCATGCTCAATCATGCATCGTGGCGCCTCTTTCGGGCCAAGTTGAAGTTGCGCTTCCTGTCGCGCAGAACTGAGCTCAACCAAGCCGAACCGGCGCCCCTCCTCATGGGCCCACTACGCCACTGGCACCGCCGCCGCCTCTGCCACTCAACGCGACTGAGCTCAAATGAAATGAAATGAATGGCGACAAACTCCGCTCGTAAGTGGCATGCATTCATTTCTGGGCACGAAACACGACCGAGTTCCATTCGACTCGCACAGGAATCGCTCGTTTCTGGGGAAATCTCTTTGCCAAATGTCTGAGGCCCCGGCACGTTTGTGTTTTATTTCAATGTACCTTTGCGAATATTTGCTCGGGACCAACGAAAATATTTATTGAGCACGATTTTGAAATATGAACGTTTTCCAGCCGAGGCCCTCGCTTCGCCCCAGGTCGGGTTACGCAAGCAATTAGAAAGGACTCGTCTCACGGCAAGGGGTTGTCACTCATGGCAGTGGAAGCGAAAAAAGGCCAACCGCAGTAGTCCTCCGAGCCGAGTCTGTGCAGCGAAGGGGAAGTAAGCCGGACTACTGTGGAGGGGACCTGGAACCCCGATCCCCGGACCCTCGATGCTATCAATGCAATCGACTGAACAAAGGGCAAGGCCTGCGGCATTGATAGGCTGCCGCGGTCGGAGGGGCAAAAGCCTCAAATCGGGCTAACGACCTGTGGGGAAACGTGACCCGTCTGAAAAGATGTAGGAAATTAAGCTCACAGGCTCGACAACTTGAGTTTGCTAATGCTTACTATGCCAAGTGAAAGGGATCCGGGGACTTCGGCTCGTTTCGCACCCGGGAGGCTGGGTCCTTTTGAGCAACCTAAGCAAAGTGAGCATTTGGTAGGCGAACTACCAGCTGCCACATGACATGTGTACTCGAGTTATATGTTCCTAGTACCTTGCCGATAACCTTCCGATGGGTTTCTAGAGCGGATTTGACTGTTTGAATGTTTGAGGGGCCAAAAAAGTTTGTTGAGAGCGACATACTTTAAGAAAACCCTCGATTTCGGAAACTTCAGACCCATTTTTCCAATTACAGGCCGCGAAGTAATTACCGTTAGCTAAATGCCAAGACCGCTGGAGCTATCACCAGCGATTCCGGGCTGGCTGCTTCATGGCTATATCTTTCCCTGGGCTAGGCAACACCTTCCCGCTCCCCATCGGGTCCTCACATGCAAACTGCACATAAAGCTCCGCCCAGCCCGACTGGTCTATCTCCTACGAGTGGGGCTTAACTCGTCGCGTGCGTGTCTGGGCCCATCAGGAAAGATATATCACCGGCACACTGCGCCGACATTGTTGCATATGGATATGGGCATGGGATACATGTGTATGGTACATGTGGCCAGAGGCAAGGGGCAAGAGGCGAGGGGCACTCGGCATTCAACAACTCGCATGGGGCGCGGCCTCTCCAAATTCATTAAAAAAGACTGATAATCAACAAATTTATAGGCGTATGCCAACACATCAATGCCCGGGGGACAGGGGATGGGAGTTCGAGGACCGGGGCAGGTCTCTCGTGTAATTTGCGCACGCTTATCAAATTGTAAAATCAACTTTCAATTCGAGACAAGAGACTTGCCGCAACTCGAGACGTGAGCAATAACAAGCCGAGTGATATTTTGCGTTCTCCATAATAATTCTGATTATGGGAAATCGATAAAAATCAATTTACAATTTGTAGACAGCGCCCTGGCGATGGTCACACCCAGCGACTCGAGCTCAAATTAAATCGAATTGCACACGGTAAAATAATTTATGATCCGACTACTTTGGGATATTCCGGCACATAAAGCAAATTGCTTTACAGCGATGTATTTTTGGTATTATGAGTAGGGGCTGGAATTTTGTTATGTAACGTTTTGTTAGATATCTAAGTATATTTGATGTTTGAACTCGACTTAACTTCATTTGCTTTTATATTGTTGAGTGGCTAGAGTCTGTTAATGTCCATGTATAATTCGAATTGTTTCCTGTGCAGTGGGTCGAATCGATCGATGAAAAAGTAATTTGCTGTTGAAAAACTTTTAATTACACGCGCCTCGAATTAGATGCAATTATTTTGCAAATGAAAAATGTCCGATGATTAAGCCAATTTAACCACCCCCGAGTGGCATTGCCCCTCCTAAGACCCTCCCCCACCGCCCACTATCTACCTGCCGGCAAAACTAATTAGGTGGCGTGTGAACGTATCCACCTGAGCTGATGTGGCTTTTGTCGATGGAGCCGGCGGCGAAAAAATCAATTTAAAAATGTCAAAGACGAACGCGCATGGGACAGCCACCCCACAGTGCCACAGTGCTACAGTCCCATAACCCCGCCACCCCTCCACCTGTGCATCAGAGCGTGTGAAGTGACAAGGGCGACAAGAGGCAACGCCCTTCAGCCCCCAACAGCCCATCCCACCCACAGCCAGCCAAAGCAATTTGTATATTTCAATAGATGAAAGTCAGCCCGCCTTTGGGGCGGTACACCGCCGAAAGAAGCGATTCTTCTGGGTCTTCTGGCAGGCGACCAACGGAAATCGTTGAGGTTCTCGGTTCTTTCCGAAAGCTCTTAAAATGCTGTTTAATTGAATTACGCGCTTGGTGCTCTCTGGTCTCCTGGCCTTGTTCTTCTGACCGATTCGCCTTCCATTCGGCACTGAAATCCCTCCGAGCTTATACACTGTTCAATGCGGGCTATTTGTTTATTCGGCTTTTAGTTCGGGAACCAAGCCCAGGCGAACGTTGGGCTACAACTTCTTGACACTCGATCGCATCGCATCGCGCATATGGGGCGCCTGCCACACAAAGTTGTCTGCGAGCCCGCTGTTTGCATTTAATTTTGTGAAAACAAACAAACGAACTGGCACAATAAACCAGGGCCTGAAAGTTATGATGAGGGTCGCGAAGGAAATGCCTGGGTACGCGGCAAATGGAATGGAACAAGCCAAGATACAGGCGGCAGCCAGATAGCATTGCCCATTATGAGATACTTTCGAGTGGAACTGAAAGATGACCCATTGTGCGTTCATTTAAAATCCATAATCCCTCCGGGTCACATTCAAATCTGTAGGAAGTATGGGGATTTGCGAACGAAATCTTCATAAATTAGTCTAATGAATATTTATACCAAATGTTGGATGGGCTAGGTTGGATGAGAACGTTCGAACGTTCCAGTTCTTAAAATCTTTTAAGCAGGATTTTCACAGGAAACGAATGTACGTAGTGACGAAGTGTGCAGAAGGAATTTTTCATGTGTAGTTACAAAATTAAAAATATGTAATGAAGCATATATAAAGCAATTTGTTACTATTTGAAAATTTATAATTAAATAAAATAACATAAATAAGAAAATATATTTATAAATAACAAGTTTATCATAATAAAAGTGTATTTGCCCAGACTAGAATTTCATTCTGTTTTTCGTTTTAACACGGGTGTTTAGAAATCAGGTATACTACGATTATCTACAGAACATAGCTTTGGAAAAATCGTTTGATCATGAGTGCGGATCGGGCAAAAAGTAACAAGAAAGCCAAGCACACGCATAAATTTAGTCTCTCACTGACGCAATGCCCACAATGATTCACGCAGTTGATTTTGTCTAGTAGTAATCTTCTCCATCCGACACGATACCCAACCCAGAAACAGGCTCCGTTCTCAAACTACTAGTGTATAAATTTATTTTGAAAAGTCATACGCATTGTTTGAGCAACAATTTATCACGCCAGAGTCTCGGATTGGATTGAAGCCCGGCTTTGTGGGCCGAATATGGCAGAAAAGCCAAAGCCAGCAGCCGCTGCCACATCAATCACCGGCTGACAAGCCACCTAAATACAAAATAAGTACATTGTGCTGCCAGGGAGGCCAGTCTTTATAATCTCGGATAGGCTAGCCCCGCCGACCTATCGCATATGTGCATTACATTAAGCTTAATTAGTACTTCGGAGAGCGGCCTGGCGGAGGAAAGAGCACTACAAATTGTCTATCTATGTCTAAAGTTGTCTATCTAAAGTATATATTAAACTTAAAGATGGTAATGCTCATTTGTAAAATAATCAATTTTATAAATCCCCATTAAAATGTAAGTCTCTATTTAAAAATACCTAAAAGCCTTATAAGGTATTACCTAACATGATGAGTGCATTAACAATGCAAAACCATTCGGTACTAAAGGATTTAAGGTATCTTGGTAGCCAACGTTCATTCAATTGCAACTTACTGATTACCCGATTTTTTTCGGTGCAGCTTGAGAGTCTTGGGACTGTGGGAAAACTCGGACTCTGATTAATGAAGCGTTGTGTTCAACATTTTGTGCATAAATTGCGGCACGTACAATAAATTACGCAAAATAATAAATTGTAAATTATGCAAAGCGAAATGAAAAGTTTTCGAGTAATCTGCGGGGAAGGTCGTAGGGGAGAATTCGTATCTGTGCTGTCGTTCATGCGAAAGAGATTTGCAAACCTGATTCACTTGAAGCCGTAGAGCGATTGCTCACAACCTGATTCCCATTTCTCGTTTCTGATTCCTTTTGCTTCATTACAGCACCAGAGCAGCTACTCACGAATTAGAAATTCAAAATTCGAATGAAAATTTCATTCGCCTTTCTGAATGCTTCGAGTGACCGAACGGCGAATCGGATTGTGGATGAGACGGCTTTTGAGCATTTCCTCTGAATTATGCCAGCGACCTTTTCGCTTAGCTCTCTGCTTTCCGTCCTCCCCATGCAATTTATCGTAATGAGTTTTATTTTTATTGCGCCAACGTGTCGAGTGTCTTCAGGAGCCAGATGAAAAGAGATCCGGAGGGTGCAAGTGGCGTGAGTCAGAGTCAGCAATTAATTTCCAAAGTGCCGTCGCTTTGATGAGGTTGAAAGTTGTTGATAGCGCAGAAGAGATGCTGGCCCCCGCCTCCCGCGATGTGCATTTTAATTAGAAATCAGCCGATGGCCAGTGCCCGTCGCCAGGTAAATGACTTTAAAAATGCATGCGGCACAATTAACAGATACTTGCAAAACATTTCAAACTCACACTTGGGTTTCGCGAGCCGCCAACTACAAAGTACGCGAGATATCTCCGCTGGAAGAATGTCTGAATGAGTTGGAGCCCAATTGACACATAAAGTGTAATTGGCTGTGTGCAAAGATACACGATGCTTGTGGGAGATACTTGTGGTACGTTCTTTGTGGATGTGTGAGTCCTGCAAAGGCATATTGATAGCAGTTTACGTACGGAAAGTTATAATAAATGAATATAATATCTAGAAAGAGAAGAGTTAAATGTAAAACGGGTCTATGAATGATGTGTATATACTTAGTCTTATAGTCTACTTTATAACGTGTTCTAAAACATATATCGTTCTTCTGACGCTTTTGTGTTATTTCTTTTTCTATAATATGATTACTGAAAAGTTGTATTTAGAGTTGTACTTCTTTATGTTTCACCCATTTATGTATGTTCTAACAGTTTTATTTGCTTTCTGCAAGATTACTTTTCACCTATCGGAGGGGAGCTTTGCACAATGTAAATTACCGGAGTTACGAGCTCCAACACAACTGTGGCGATGAATGGCCATTCGCAATGAGTTCACACCACTAATAGCGCGTAACACCCGCCGCCCACACCCCACACACCACACCCCACAAGCCACTTGGCACCCACCCCCACCTGCCGCCCCCCGTAGGCGGTGTGTGTGGGGAATGCACAAGCGTGAAACCATTTCGTAATGCAACATCAGGCGAGAATAAGTTCGCAGACATGCACCCCGTACAAGTAGCAACATTTAAAGAGCTTCAGTAGTAAAGCACCCCAGTCCCCGTGTTTGCAGATCGCCCCGTTAACAATGGCTCATTTGCAGACGCGTCGGCAACTAAAAACAATTTAAGAGACACGCTAATATACATCTTATGTGCGATGCTTTATCGCGGGTCTGTTCCAATGTGGGGCAGTGCCGTCCATGGATATCTGTCCGCCGGTCCGTAGGCAAGGCTGATTTACAGTTTTCCCAATGCACAATGGCTGCGAAGGCGGCGGGATCGTAAAACCCCAAATATGTCGGCGTCGAATCGGATCGGGGGCATTATCTAGAGCCCTCTCCTGCGCCCGCGGCAGAACCACTTTCGATAGCTCGTAAAACTGTCCATAAAACGCAATGACAATAAAAACCCAGCACGGACGACTCATTTACGTACTATATGTGTGTGGCGAAGACCTCGCCTGCGCCCGGGTCCCTGAGCCCCGTCTGAGTTCCGACGCCTTCGAGTTCGACCTGCTCTCGTCCTTTGATGGCACTTACAGCCCAAGACCCTAGATTCGTGTTGTTTGGAGACGGAGCAGCAATTGCCTTTCACGATGCCTTTGGTAAATTGCTCTTTGAATTCGTAAAAGCGCATACTCACACTGGAGGAGAAGGCTGCGGGACCAGCCTCATAAAACGGGAAAAATCTTTTATGGTTTTCTCTTGGCTGGACTCATTTTTATTGTTGGCCCGTTGTTGTCACCAACTGCTCGGCGTTTCTTGCCCTCAGATCCTTTGACATTTGAATAGTTCATTAATTTCGCAAGAGAAAGAAAAATGTGTATAAAATACACTCACATTGTCGCGTTGGAAACTTTGAAAGTCGCTTTTCTATGCCCGGTTTTCCTTTGTCCCCGGGCAGCCTTTGTTGCTGTTCATCAATTTGAAAGGCAAGGTAAGCCGGCAGTTCCTCCAGTTCCACATCCACTTCCAAAACCCACTTCGGAGCCCACTCCCGATCTGGCAACAGTTTCAATTGAATTGTGCGTCGCTCCATTGAGGGGAATGCTCTCCTTCGTTCATTGAGTCGCCGGTCGGAGGCACTGAAAAAAAGTTGGTAGCTTCAACGGTTTTAGTATAAACCAGGCAACGTTTTCATTTTAATGCGAGGAACTATTTAAGTTGACGACTGAGTATTCAAACAACAGGGAATTAGAAAAATAATACATTATAAATATTATTTTCTTGGCTTTTTAAATGGCTGTTGATTTACCAACTTAGTTCAAAATTTGAATTCATTATAATTGTGCCTGCAAATTCTTTCGGTGCAGCCCCTTTAGTTACTTGTCACTCAACAATGGACTGGCAAACAGTTTTCGTTTCGACTCGTTTGTTCGGCGCTCATTAGCATTTCTTTTTTGGACCGCTGAGCTGATTTTCTTGCCAAATTCAGGCGACGGGAACTGGGCGCTTGTCTTGTCCCGAGCATCAGCAAATGGAATCGGATCGGATCTGTGGACGTAATCGTGTGAAGCCTCATCTGCTTTGAATCTGGATATAATTTGGTGGCCAGCTAATTGTGAGCTACTCGCAGATGGCCGGAAATAATTTGCACACTCGCCTGAAAGGGGTTTTACAATGGCTCATTAACATAAATTGAAAATACTCACAGTGGTTAAATCTGATTGCTTTGGGAGCATGGGGATGTTTGTGTCTTAATTGCTAAATTTCAACATGTTGACATAGATTGGAATGTTTTATTTAATAATACGTGCAAGCAATTAGCATATGATAATAAAATAATAATTAAATGAGGTCAAAGTAATTAAACCATTAATACATAAGACATGAAACACAGAAAACTACGTTTCATATACAAAAACATCGATCAACAAAAATGTTGCTTTATTCAGTCAACTACTCAACAAAATTTTAACGGTATTTATAAAAAATAAAATAAAGTCTTCTGTGGTTTGTATTAAATCGCAAACACCTAACCAAATTTCTAATGCATGCTGAGTGTGTAAGTGGCAGCTGCATGGGACTTCTGTGAAAAATCTGAGATTCCCTAGATGTTAAATTTACTACATATTCCAGGCATCGACGCCTTCGGATGATCCACCGGCTCCGAAATCCAGGGGTCCGTCTGTGGTGTCAGCTTGTTCCGCAACTAATTCCCAGATTAATGCATTCAAACGAAAATATTTATCGTACTCGGCAGTTTATACATGTTTCGGAGAAGCCGGGCTCAACCTCTTCTAGTAAGTCAGAGGCGAACCATGCAACGTGAACAAATTATACTCATTCGAGTAATCGGCCTTTCTGCACAACTAAGCAACCAGCTCGAACAAAAAGCGCTGGGAGAAAAGAGGAAACTGAAAGTAAAAACAAAGCTAAAGTAAGAAAAAACAATTTTCGGGGCAGTCAGCTCGAATTTACTAACTAGGTTGGATTTCCCAGAACCCGATCCGAACGAACAACACGTACGTACGACGACAAAGACCGCAGGCTCGACCACAGAGTTAGGAGCTCTCATATCTATTACGATTTTACTGCTTTATTTTTGAATGGGCGAGAACACACAGGGGAACACGAAACACAAAAGTCGTCCGTGGGGACCTTTGAAGGCCTCCATCTCCATGTGGCCGGTTCTCGTGTTGCCGCTGCTCGACAACAAAGATTATTATGTATTAATAAACGTACAATATTTCGCCATAAGGAGCGTCCAGACAAAGGGCTAAGGCTCGAGGGGGGCAGCGCCATAAAAAGCCGAAATGTATTTAAAATAACATTTTCGGGGCTGGGGCGTGGCTGTGCGTGAGCTTAGCCCATTCAATCCCCAGTCCCAGCCCAGTGGAGTACTCCTCTCGGCCCATTTCCAGGGAATCTTCTGGGGTCCCTGGTGTTTGAGCACCAAGCTGGGGAATGAATGAGTTTCAGTTCTCCTCTTGGTTTTGCTTCTACTTGTTTTTGTGCGGCTTGCAGTCCTGGGCTTGCTTCTGCTGCCGCATATCTCTTTGTTTTAAATTTTCAGTATTAGTTGCGTTTTTCTTTAGTTCCTATTTTGTTTTGTCAAGCCCGAAAAACACACAAAACCGCACAGTTCTGCCCACAGTATCCACGGCTTCAAATGCCCTTTTAAAGTAAAATGATGACGCCTAAGAAGCTGATATCTTTTGGTTAAAATTAATAACAACTCCCTCGATGTTTTCTTTAAAGATTGTTTCAAATATAAACCTAAGATCAGTTCAATGTACAGTAGTTAACTCTTACTTCTAGACGCTGAGATATGTTCCGTCGATACTAAATTATTATTAAAATATTAAAATTCAACAAAACTCAAAACGAAAATCTTAATTAAATTCTAGTCACACTAGGGATTTGTGGAATAATAAAAACCAGTTCTGAAAAAGAGAATAAACTTGGAAGAATTACCCATGATGTCTGCTCGCACATTTCATTTTCAATCACAGACAATCATTTCCTGTCATCCTCCGAGGATCGGCAATGCATTGGGTAAGTCCCAGAAGATTCCCTGAAACACAGAAGGTAAAGAGCATATCCAATTCGACGACGTCCTCGGGCCCGGCTATTCATCTTGTTTTCGACTTTATTGTTCTCAATGTTGACAAGAACGTACCGAGGACGAGGCCGAGAATGGGAACGAGGATGGGGATGAGGACAGGACGTGCTCCGGCTGCTGTTGATGTTGTTGTTCAGGGGAAAAATGTTCCAAGTTTTCTTTGAACAATCCACTTTGAAGGCATAAATTATGCCTTCAGTTTTCACTGTGCATGAGTTGTTGGCTGTCAGCTGTCGCCTCGTCCTCCCTGCCACCCCAGATAGCCACCCCTCCCCGTGCAGTCACAAAAGCTTAACTCGCCTTTGTGCAAAAAGTTTTCGGGCCCTGCAGAGGAAGATTGTTTTCTTCTTTTCAAGGGTTGTCTGACAGACCAGACCGGCAGACAGACTGGTCGCCTGGTCGGGTCTGCTCTGCTCTCCCTCTTCTTGGGGCCTCAGTCTGTAATTAATTTGATATGCAACGAAGCGTTTTTGAAGTTTATATTGTTTGTCTTACTCGAATACGCCCGAGTGTGCGTCTGAGCTGGACTGTGAGGCCTCGACCCGGAGAATGGGTTGAAGTGCCAGGCGGTACTCGAAGATCTTCCATTTCACTACACGGAAAACAATAGGTTTTATATCATTCTTTGAATCCTCAACCATTTTTTTAACACATAAAGAACATAAAATGTATATTTTAATATATATTTTCTTACTGACTTACTTTAACATATGAACATATACGATTTACCTTCCGTCAAACATTTCATTCTTCCCTCGGCTCGAGTAGTAATAAAGACAGCTGATATCCCACTCATCTCTGGCTCAGAAATAGTTCTAGGTTTTGATTTATGCACGCCTTACTACTTTTGAGCCCAGGGCCAGACAATAGTTTTCCATCCATAATCCCAAGACGGTTTTTGTGAGTTCGAGCTCGGATCATTCGGTGAGTTCGGATCAAGTTGGGGTCCACCGGAACACTTGTGTTCTTTGTTGGGCCCCAGACTTTGATGAGGCTCGGAGTATTGAAACTGGAACTCGTCATTGTTATGCATATTGTACAATTGTTATGTGAAATTTATATGGTACACACAATACATTCGATTGTCTGAGCTGCTTCTTAGAAACGTGGTTTATGAGTATTTTTCATGACAGCAATTTTCAATTAAGGCCCAGCGCATGTCGGAGGGGAGGGAGATATGCCAGAGGTAGGTCGAGCGATCGAGAGGTGTGGCTGCCATTCGGTTGATTGAGTTGGGAACTTTGCTGAGTGGAGGGGCGTTTGATTGATGCGAGTTTTGATAGATGATTCGGAGTGGTAACAGTAACAGATATTTGGGGAGGCTAGTAGTTTGCAAGAAGTTGCAGTCCTATTTATACAAAGCCAGAAATGTAGCTAAGGAGGAGTTCTCGACAGCAAGCTGCCCCGCACATATTGTTGTTCGACTGAAGATGAACAAATCTGGTTCAAGTGTAGCGCGACAAAAATGGTCTTCTTTGTTACTTTTAAGTATTTGTATCATTCTTTATTCGTCTTTGGCAATATAAAAATAGCAAAAACACATTAAAACTACACGAAATAGCTGTACCTGAAAGCACTCTTAAAATTTTTAGAACTAAGAGCTTAGATGAAAAGTAAAATGATTGCCTTGTTTGGCTAGACTTTGATGATTCGTTAACGTTAAGCGATCTAAGTTCCGAAGAGGTGACCATGAGCAAGTCCCTTTTAAAAGTTTGAGTTCTCGCCAGTCATTTCATACTCAAGAAACCCATTAATATGCTTCAACGTCTAAATTTCTTCGTGTTCCAGGCTAATGGAATTCCTCCTTAGTTTCATCATCATTTCCGTGAAATATTCATACGCCCCGAGACTCCGTCGCTTTGGTCGTGTCAAGAAAGGCTTTGCAAAGTTTCCCGGGTTGTGTACACACATGTGGCGATGGAAAAAAGTGCCCAGAGCCAAGTGAACTTCCCGGGCCTTTGGTTCTTGCACAGCATTGTTGTCGCAAGTGTTTCGTTTTTCTCGTTTTAATACTTTTATTTTTGAAGTTGTGCAAGCACAATCATCCGTGCGGCATATGCAGCATATTTTATAGCAATAATAGCAGCAACAGCAGTAACAACAGGGCGCAAATGTGCCTGGCACTTTTGTTAACTTGAACTAACACAAGCACATGTATTCTGTGCAAAGCAGACACAGATGTGGCTAAAATAATATATTCCACAGTTAACAGGGAGCTTTGCTGATTTTTAAAATACCCGAAACTTTAATGTAAACGGACGAGATGATACAAATTAGGAAACAAAGTGGAAAGCTTGCCAGATTTAAGGAGACTACAATTTGCTTGCTTTAAGATAGTTGTTCTTGAATTTCTTAAATAATAATTGTATTTACAAAATACAGTCCTAATATTTTAGTCTTTGAAAATACAACATTTTTTACTAAACCTTATGTGGTTTGCGACTTCGTTTGTATGGTCCTGATTGTTCTCAACCTAGGAGAAGTGTTTCACTTCAAATAAATGTGTTGTATTAGTCGGACGTATTGCTGTTTGCCCCTGATTAATATACCTTTATGATTTCGGTAGCACCATCTTCTGCTACTGTGCTCACCCCTGCTGTCGGCTTCCAACTCCCGGTGTAGGCCCTTTGTGGGAGCGCTGCCTCATTTGTATGAGCAAGTGCCGGCAAACGACCTCGAGTTGTACATAGCACACTTGTGCCGCGTACAGCCCGGGTACATATGTACCGCCCAGACTCGCTGAGTCTTCGTCTGGATGTACCAGCCAGTGTCTCGGCATTTGGAGAACGAGTCCTCCACCTCGCAACCGACCGTCCGTTCCCGTACTATGATACACCCGTCCCAAACCCAAGCCCACACCCACATCCATAGCCTTGCCACCCACCGACGTCGTCGGGATGGCTCGGCTTAAGTTAATTACATGCCGGTCGACGCCTCGTTGCATAAATGTGTGACCCTCTTCTGCGGGCGTCGTGCCCTCTCTCTCGCTCGAGTAGCCCCGTCTCCTTCGCCTCGCCTGTCCAGCTGTGCGGCTTGGGCCATTTTACAACTGTTGGCAAACGACCTTCCCGAAATGCGGCGATTGTTGCTGTTGTTGCACCGCTTTTCCTTTGTTTTCCGGCTGCTCCTGTGACACGCCTTTCTACTGCGCAGGCTCTCGTCATTCAGCGGAGAACCGGGGAATCGGAGGAGCGGAGAGTCGCGCTGCGAATTCTCCGGAGAACGGCGAGGCAGGAGTGCGCAGAATCGCTCCTTGGAGCGGCGAAACCCACGGGAACCGCCAGTGGCTTCCAGTGAACCTGAAACAGAAAACGCCGACTGTCTGCACTGGAAGGAAAAGCAGGAAAACTCCTGCAAGGCGTGGCGGTGGGCGGTGGGCGGAGTGCTGTGGGTGGTGGGGGAGACGGTCTGGTCTGGCTCATGAAGTTACTCAGACATGCATAAAAATGCCGGTTTTATTATGTCGTTAGGTTCAGTTGAGTGTCTGCATGTGTGGGTGCCGTATAGGTATCCGTGCGCTTGGCTCTGTATCTGTATCTGGGGAGTTGGTCCTTGTAGAAGACTCCTTTAAAGGTGCGACCCAAAAATAAAAAGGCCGGGAAGAAGTAAAGCTTCTTTTATATCCCCTGTTTTGGGGGGCAATTTGACTGGGTTTCATGGTGCCGGATAGACAAACTGATGCAACTCTGGCGAGCAGGCTGTCGTAAAATGCTCGGACCCAACCCTTTTTGGCCATAAACGGGTTTTATGTAACATTCGCCCTCGGCATACATAAAACGAAATATAAAAATGTCTCTCGCCCCCAGTTTCCTATGTTTTATTTGCTGGCCTGCATCCTTGGCCCCCTAAAGAGACAAAGCGACTTATATAGATCGTGGATGAGCCTGTTCTGGTATATGGTATACATATATAATTTTGAAATATGCTTGCGACTAATTTAATTTATTTGCCATTGTTGTTTGTGAACTGTGGCATTTCCTTTGCCTCTCTAGGTTTTCATTGTTGCTCGAAATTCCTCACAGCACACTGGGCGCTGCTGGTTCGGAATTGCCCTGCCATTGATTTCATTTTTCTTCCGTCTTTTTTATTGGCCTAACGAGCTACCAAAGAGCTGTGTGGGTGGTGGGTCGACGTCGACGTCGAGTCTTCGCCCATAATATATTGGTATAATTTTGTCATAAAAATGAAAACTTTTACAATTAGGATTTCTGGCGTTTTATTTATGAGCTCGAGCTCGCAGTTCGTGGGTTGTTTGTGCGCTTCGCAATTTGTTCAATTGCCGGCACCCACAAAATGGGGACTAAGATATATAAATATATGTGTAGAAGTGGACCCTCGAGAAAAAGCGGTGCGCTTGGATGAGCTGAGCAGAAAAGCTGCTGACTTTATGACGCATCGGAAGTCTTGACAAATTGTCAGCCTGAAAAGAAAGCCATCGAGGACGTGGGAGAAAATGCTCTTAGGGACTTAGAGGAGGTCCGAACCGCTCACTATAGAACCATATTCATTCCAAGTAAAGCTAACCCATACCTGTAATAGACATAACTATATGTACCGAAATGTACACAAAATATCCAATTTTGTTTGAATATCTGTATATCTGGATAAATATTCTTAAAACTAAGATCCACCAACCATGTTAATTTTGTTGAACTAAATGATTTTTTGCCTACAAAAGATAAATTTAAAAGGGGTTGCATTTTTGAACTATTCATTTGCCGAAAATACATTATGCTGCCAGAATAAATTTGTTAGATTATTAAGATAGACATAACTTTTATTATATCTGGAACTTTTACGCTGCGATTGCAACACTGCCGATGTTACATCACATGCCAAAGAGAACCGTTCTGCCAAAAACAGGCAACTTCATCTGCGAATGGAAATTCCAGCCAGAGCCAGCAGCAATTTCCATAAGCATTTTCCGTTTATGTAATTCAATTTGCTTTTATTGTCCGACGGGCATTACAAAACATTTTCAAATGGCATTTATCAATACGTCCAATCTCTGGCCTGCACAAGTGAGCGAGTGGATGTGTGCGGCAGGTCCCATTGATTTTGGCCCTGCTGCATATCCGATTTCCCCAACTTCCCCGCCCCGCCCAGAAACACCCACACGACCTTCACAGCTTGTGCGGCCATAAGCCCCGAAATATATGGCCAATAGCTTTGTGTGCATGCCAATGCCAAATATGCAAGCTGCGAAGGACCAGTCACACTCTCCGCCAAAAAGTCGAATCTAATCCAAGCCCGTGGGCAAAGACCAAGCCAACAAATAAATTCGATTGAACCGGGGAGAAAAGAAGCATCGAATGGCCGTCACACAAATGGGAGAAAAGGCTGCAAGCACTGAAATAAAAGTAAAAATAACGTAATAAATAAAATGCAATTTTTAATTCCGCTTTTCTGTGTCTGTTGACACAAACTAATTTATGGCATTTACACGACAACTACAACGGCAGCAGCACATTTTTGCACATCAACAATTTCCATTGCCTGCTGTGGCAAATTAGCCAGCAAGAGCCAGTAATGTTTTCCTCTCCTTTTTTGAATCGGCTTTTTTCTTTTTGCTGCGGCAGCCGCGTGTATAAATTTTGCAACAGCAGCAAAAAGGAAAGAAACTGCAAGAGATTTGCCTGCAGTCGCAGTTGCGGCTGCTGCATGTATCTGTCGCTTGTTTTCTGCTTAAATTATAGACATTTGACTTGGCTGCGACTACACAAACAACATTTGGCATGCAATTTTTCTTGCTAATTTGCATGACAGTCACTGGCGCATATTTTTCTCTCACAGCGCCTGGGAAGTTCTCGGGACAACTTCCTTGCAACTCGCGGCTTTGGCTGCTGCCTACAATATTTGTAATTAAGCAATTTATCTGCCGCCGCCTGCTGTGGATGCTGATTCCGCTGCCGCTGCCGCCGCCGAGTAACATTTCCGGTTTGACTAAGCTGAAATAAAGGGGAAGCGACTGAGAACTATTTTCGATTGATTGGAGGGCAGGCGAATCGGAAGGGAACTGGGCGACGGATGCGACCATTTGGCTTTGCAACATGGCAGCAATTAGTGGGGAACTCTTCACAGGGAAGCGAGGCGAACAGGGCGTATGCGCAATGCCTTCGGTACCCGTCTGTTGGACCCAAAGTGGGAGATTGGCACTCTGATTAGTCAAGCTGATAAATTCTTCGGAGAAAATGAGTCAGCCTGCTCACTTCCTAAAAGTAATAAAGTAATGAAGAACTTATTGGCTTTGGTTCACTCCCTTTGAACTTATTGGCTTTGGTTCACTCCCTTTGAACTTATTCAATAAACCAATGTACAAATGGGAAAAATATTCATTTTTAAACTAGCTGTTCCCTCAAACTCATACAGAGTAAGATGCACTTTTATTAAAGCATATCTTTAGAATACTTAACAATCTAAAAACCTATCAGAATTTACTATCCCATGGGTGGCTTAATATTGAAACTTTGAGTTACTTCAGTCGTTTTCCACTTTTAAATTAAAATTAATAAAACCAATTTCATTCTTGGGAACAAAACAAAGGAGTTTTTCACCAGAATAATAATTATGGTAGGCTATTTCTGGGAAGTACTGATGGAAAATTAAAATTTTCGAAAGTAATGGTAAATATCTGGTTGCGTACTTCTGGAATCCCCCATATGGAGTTTTGGATGTATTCTTCGTCCAGCCAAGACTCCACATATTTGAACTGCTAAACTTTTCGTCCAGGGGATGTTCGTGGCAGTTGCACTTCCATGGCTCACTCACGACTGCACAGGGAAACGGCAGATGTGTGCGTTTGTGGCAACTTCTTGTGGACATTCCCATGATGCCGGGCATGGGTTGTTTGCCAAGAGCCAAGACATGGCTGTAACTTTGTCGTGGTGCCACTTCCCTTCCGCCCAACGCCGCCAGGAGTTGTCCTTATTGAGCTGTTCGCCTAAGTGGGCGAGTGTGCGAGTGGCAGAAATTCAGATTCCTCCGGCTCCAGTCAACATTCATGTCAATATTGATTTTTCATTGCTCTTGCCGGCGACAGCAGCAGTGGCAACGGCAAAAGCACCAACAACACAGCATAATAATAATAAAAAGCGTAGAGCAATATAATTGGAATTTGAAATTGGAAATTGGATATTTTGCAACAAAAAAGAGAGCAAAAGTGCGGAGAAGTCGCACAGCAGCAGCAGCATATTTTATTCGATTATTTATTCAATGAGCGTCGCTCTGTTTGGATTTTATTGTGTGGACGAATGGGACTGGGAATGGGAATGGGCACATGTATGCCATACATGAGTGCACGAGGGTCCGCACAAAGGCCAATTCAATTTGAAGCAGAAACAGAACCAGACCTGCACACGGAGCCCGTGGACGGCTAGGTACACTCAGACTAATCGGCACAGTGATGTCTTCAGGTTCCAATTCTACTTCGAATAGTTGGCAGGTGCCATTCACTCTCCTGTTCCGGAACTAATTCTTGCCTTTCTCCTAAAACGTCTGTACAATATTGCACCCCATGTATAAGGCCCATTACAGAAAGCCATTTCTTTTTCTCGACGTGTAGGTGGTCGGCCAAGAGACAGAGACCGGCCAGAACTTTGACCAGACAAAACGCAAATAACTCAATTTAATTGCACGAAAAACTAAGCTGAAACTGAAACTAGCAGCCAAGTGCCGGCCAAGTTAGCTGCTCGCCGGCCAAGTAAAGCATGAAAATAAATTGGAAAAACATTTACCATCGCCTGATCGATGGCACTGACGAGTGGCTGTCTCCGCTCCGGCCTCCGCCGCCGCCTCCCACCTCCCACCGCCCCACTTAACTGAGTTTACTGGAAATGGTCGAGTGACCAACTGGTTTGGTCTTTGAATGATTGCGAGTTGGACAAACATCAATAAGCGGCATGGCATGGCAGCGCGGTAGCAGAAGCCTGGCACGGAGTGTTTATATGGAAAATATAAATCAAATAATGGCGCAGACATTAACAAACAACGCATGCGGCTGGGCAGACATCCAGATGATTATCGGGCTCACAAAGGCTTCGATGTGTACTTAATTGCAGACACACGAATGCCCGGGCGGGGGATCGAGCCGGAAGGCAGGTGCCTACAATTTTATATAAATAGGGAATCCACTTGGTTGGTTTTCCCCAGAACTTTTTAACTAGAGGGCAACGGCTATTGAAGAAACAGGGGTACGAATACTTCTTGTGCTTAATGTGGTGTAAGAGCTGGAACCAATTTTACTTTTGGGAGGATTAGTCTTTAATAAAATGATATAACTAAGTATATTTATTTTTTAAGTATCCCACTCTCCTTCTATCATTTTTCGTAATTAAAATAAATAAATATCCAATACAACAAATTAATAAAAATATTATAATGTTCGACAAAGATCAATATGTGGCAATAATACACTTTTCATTACAAGAAAAAAAGTAAATCTGTGCTGCCTTATATCTTATATAACTTACATAAGCACACATTTTAATTCAAGCTAAAATGAGCCTGGGATGGCTTGAAGTCTGGGATCAATTGCGACAAGAAATACCCCATAATTGGCCAATTGCATTGGGACACCGGCGGTGGGTTGCAATGCAGCGCAATGCTAATGCTTACAACGCCTGCCCACATGGGTCCGCCGTAGCTATGCACCGGTGCCTGGGTGATTGGTGAATCGCTGGATCGGGCTCAGCCCACTAAGGAGGTCGGCCCATAGCAGCACGTAGCCATTACCCATATAATGCGGCGGGCAGCCAGGCGAACATTACAGCGAGACCTCGAAAACGAGACCAGCAAATATCAAGTATACGGGAGCTCGCCGCTTATCGGCCTGCCGTTGCGGTAATTATAATGCGCCATAGTCACGCCAGACACGCTGCATAAATATTTAAATTAAATAATACGAATGCTAGAAACTAATAAGCCGGGCAACTGTAAAAACAATACGTAATGGCAACAAAGGGGCGCTCCGGCAAATATTAATATTAACCGGCGTCGAATTCCAGTTGACTAATGTTGCTGTGGGGAATTTGGAAACGAGTTGCTGCCGTGTCTGGGTTTTTGAGTGGCTGTGGCTGTGGCAAGCGCTGTGAAAGAGTTCCTTTGTTCTGGCCATCCCCTGCTCCCACTTCCACGCAGATAGCTCCGGGCCACTCCCCTCGCCTCTTATTTTAATTTCTGTCGTGGCCCAGCTCGAGTTTCAAAAACCAATAATGCGGCTGCCATCAGCAACATCGGCGACATCAGCAGCGGGGACGACGACAGCAACATGGCGCACAACAAGCAATAAAAATGGCATAAAATTCAAAATGAAAGCTAAACGTTGCCCGACTTCCCTGCCGCACATATGGCCCTCGTTGCCGCCGATCTGCTGTGAGCTGCATAAAAATAAGTAATATCGTAAAATTACAGGAAATAAAAATCGCAACGTAAATACGTGTAAGTGCGAGAGTCGGCCAACTTTCCCAGTGGCTGGAACTGGCAGAAAAATTATCGCAGGCCAAGAGAAGGATGGGCCAGAGGCCGGGCGAGCGAGAGGAAAATGTAACGGCCTCTTTGGGGAAGTGGAAAACCCATTAAAGTTCAAGTTGGACATTACATGGCCATATTCCGGGCAAATGTTTTGGAAAATAAATAATTCCCAGTTGCCATAAATGGGTTTCGGGGGTTGTTGGCTCGACGGACCGGCCTCGGCCGATAAAAACAAATGAGATAACTTCTGCGGGCAACTCGAGCAGAATACGCAAGTTCAGCGAGCCGGCAAAACGGCAGATATGAAAGCGTGTCTAATATTTCTGCGAGCGTAATCCTGCAATTAGGCGACCTGTCTTTGAGCGATTCAACTCAATTACAATAATCCGCGCTCATTCACTAGAACTCGATACAAAGCGCTCCAGTAACCATGGTTCTTTGCATCAAACAAATTCGCAACCTCATAAATCCCTAAATGGGTACATGCAATAACGCCCAAAGCAATAGCACTGCGGGCAGCAACTTTTCCATTCAGAACTTGAATATTAATTGAGTTAAGGCAGACCTTAATGGATATATAACCAATTATTTGCTGTTTTCCACTTTAACCACTGGAACACAAGAAACATTTACATTTGCATTACATTGTAGAGCTCATTTGCCCCACAATTTCGAAATCCTTAGCCATTTAAATTTTAAATCATTAGCAATGAAAGGAATAGCGCCAGACTGCGAATTAACAAGCACAGCAGCAGCAGCAGCCTTGTAATTCAGCATGTTGTGCATGGATATTTCCTCTGAACAACTACATCTGCAACGTCGGCAGTTGCAATTACCGAGTGTGTGTAGCACCATAATCATTTCAAACGGCAAATTATGACAGCGAGGAGGGGTCCGCAGTACAATCGCATCTGCAATTGCAACTGCAACTGCAACAACAATTGCAGCTCCGGCGTAAGCGTACAGGCAAATGAAATGAGCTTTTAATCAATTTCCGGTATTAAAGTCTAGCCAAACCAAGCGACCGACCAAACAACCAGGCAACCATCCGAACACTCGCCCCTCCACCCCACAGTTGTCTGCCCCACTGTTGGTCCTGCTGGCCGTTATTGTTGTTGGATTTAATTAACAAACAATTTATATTCATAAACCTCAATCGGTCACATGCAAATGCACATGCGACTTTGGTGGAAAGCGGAGAGCGCACCACGAAAATATCAAGTGGGGGAGTCGTTTCGCAGTGATACGATGGGGCAGATACTCTACGGAGGGGTTAAACAAGTGGCTGAAAGTTCAATGCTTAGAACATTTAAATCATTCTAAATTTAAAAAAACTCAGCTTTATGTATAGCTTTAATTAAAAATGCCAGTATGGACCTAACTTAAAAATCACCAGCTGTTTACGGAGCAGTAATCTTTGCTGATAATTGAAACCCCAAAAACACGATCGACCTGAGCTACCCCTCGGACAGTGTGTTCGATTACACTCCGCAACGTGTATGCAATAAATACGGCAAATGCGTGGCCTGGCAAAAAAACATGTGCATGCTCACCACCATAAAAATACACTTATGAGCCCGCACACCCGTAGATACGAATGTGTATCTATGCTTTCTTGGGCGCTAGTGTAACTTGGCCTTTTGTGTAACGAAACGTGGCAGCGGAAAAGAGCAGTCGCCACAACAAAAGCGCCCAGGGAGCTGCCACAATGTGAGAGCTGATTGGGGCGCCCCGTTTTAGGATTTGGCATTCGCATTTGACGCTGCCACGTGTTGCCAGCACAAACACCACACACTCGAAAACACACGCGCTTCAATTGCATACGCCCTGCGCTCTGGCCGCAGTCGGACAAGCTGGCCAGGGGATGTGCAGGTGCACAGGGAGAAATTATAGCTCTGTTTCCCTTTCTTTGCTACTCACAGAAAAGGTTTTGACCATGCCACACCACCTATTTCTCTTTCCTGTCGTCTGGATTAACCCACGATCCGACACCCAATTAACCCCTGGCAAGCACAAAGGCGAAACACAGCGCGTTTGGGAGTGGGGTCTAGCAGCCTAGCAAATCATTAATTAAGCCCGGCCAAATACAGAAACCAGACAAACGCATGAGAAATTATTATAATGAACACGCACGGGGAAATGGGCGCAAAAAGCTCTGCGGGAAGTCACCTTCCCCTCCTCTGCCCCAACTAATTAGCATGCTGAAATGTGTTTGGCTGCAAACACCACTCGGAGGTCGAAGCGAGGTCCAAGCCACTTCTGGCGTGGAAAAATAAGGCTTGGTGGGAGTGGGCAAGAAAACACATTAGTTGCAGCGGCAAGGGCAAGAAGCATTAAGGCAGAAGGTCACGGAGGTGGGAAAAACTATTTATGTCAAGAAAAGCTGGAGATTATGGTCTTTTGCGGACGGAAACGAATGGCTAGAGAACTAGAATATGTAATCTAACAGGGGGATATGTTTCTTTCAAAGCCCACACGATCTTTAACCAGAAATAGAATACAAAATTGAATGCACAACCTACCACCCAGCTGCTATTTGTGTCAGTGGAAAATATAAATGGTGATTATGAACGTCCGGTAACGTGAAGTGCCCACCGAGTGGAAAGCAGCCAACATTGTATGGCTGCAAATTGCACGAGAACAAATATAAATATGGGTACTTAAACATCATGCTCGGCAGATTCAGTCTAACCTCAAACTCATTACGTCCCCTTCTCGCCGACACGCCCCTCGCTGCCCGCACGTCTTCCGCCTTAATGACAGACGAATATTTTGTATAATATAGACATTTTCTACGGCCCCGACTTGGCCAAGTTGAAGAACCGAAGAGGAGGCAAGACCGAGCCAGCTGAAAAGCGACCTGGCAAAACCGCAAAAACTCGCCTTTGGTTATTTTGTATCTGGCATTGTCATTGCGGCTGATGTTGCTGTTGCTGCTGCCGCCGTTGTCGTTGCCGTTGCTTTTGCTGTTGCTGATGTTGCTGCTGTCATGGCTGTTCTGCTGGCCAAAACGTGCAATTAAATGCTGTATAGAAGCCGCCGCTGCCATAAACCTCGTCCGTACACAGAGAATAAGTATTAAAAAGGCTGGTGATTAATTGGGAAAAATTCGAAGAAATGGACATAAGACGAAGCCGAAGTTTTTGGAACATACTGATTCTCGTAAGGGCTTTTGGGTTTAAACTATTTGTTTCACCTCACATTAGAAAACTGATCCTCCTCCTGCCACAACGATAACATAGACATCGCTTTTTATCCTTCACAGGAATAAACTGGAAGCCGGAAGCATCACTTGATGCAAAATGGATGTTATGCAATCACCTTCATCGGATGAATGATTCGCTTTGAGTGAAACGATAAAGTCATGATGATACACCAGTTAACTCTTGTTCAAGCACAACGTTGGTCGTTTAAAGGCATTGAATTGGGTCTAAAACAAACAGCTGACCTTATTAGAAACTGCTTGTTAAGTCTCTCAGCAGAGATTTAACTTTGATCTAAAATTTCGCATAAATACGGATCCGATAAAAACATATTGCACATCGACATACTTTACGCAACCTCTTAAGATTTGTTGAAGCGGATTTCCTATACCAATTCTCTCTCTGTAGAACGGTGGAAGCCAACTTATTGGCAGTTGCTTGCCAAATGCAATGAATGAAAATTGCACAAAAAGAGAGGCAGAGGCCAGAACACAATTACAGCCAGCGAGGCATTCACCAGGCAAATTATTGATTGGCAACCGCAGAGATGCATTCCGCCGAGAGACACAGAGATACAAAGATGCAGAGTCGACCGGGCACTCGCTAATGATGATGACGCTGGCTACCGGCCACTGGCCACTGGCCACCGCTTCTCACTCTCTTTTGGCCGCCATTGACATTGAAATCTGGCAATTTGCAATCATTGCAATTAGTTTTTATTTCTTGGCCGAGCCAAACGCCTCGCGAATCGTCGCGGGTTATTCGTACAAACTACTGCTGAGGATTTCGAGTGCGACAAGTTTTCGCGGAAATCATCTGGTAATGACAAACGATGGCAGCTTGCATAAGAGTGCCGCGCACTTCCAACTGCTCCTTTTTCGGATCTCGAGAGAGCGATCCGCAATCGCAAGTAGCTAATTGCCAGCCGACTATTTATAGCAGCGCATTTTTAAAGTTCAAATATGCGATTTGTCGGAAGTAATTTGCCCATTCAGCGCGTCTATAAATAGCGGCCCGCTACTCGAAAGCCTTGGGGTACCCACGAGTGGCAAGGTGCTGGGAATACGCGGATCCCCAGTCCCCTTCACGCGATTACGACTGTGACTCGCCCCGCAAGTGGGTCAAATCGTCATCGCCGGGGAGAAGCCTTGCTCCACATTGCCCACTGAACGCTCTCGCTTCCGCTAATCTCGGGGCAACCTGCGGCAAAGCGAATGTGCATCTATATGCTGGGGATATCGGGCTTGAATGGGGCATAAGCAGCTGGCTATCTGCTTGCGGTTGAAGTCCAAGCCGGAACGCTGCACTCGCACAAAAACAGAAGTTACATCTAGAAAAAATGGATTGCATTATAGGTTGTCCACTATTCTTCCGAATGTATTACGTAAATGTTCTTAAATTGTGCTGTTAACTTCACTTCCGGCGTCTTGAAAACGAATAGGGTTTTAATGGTACGCTGAAAAGTAACCTGCAAGTGCTCACAATGTTTTTTCAGTGTAAAAGCGAGAGTAAATCTTCGTCTAAAATTATTTCCACGCTTCGAGCCGTCTTTTCAGTTTTCCAGGCGAGCTCATGCAAAAGTCCAACAGCAGTGATAATGAACAGGTTTATGTTGATGGCTTGTCTTCCTTTTTCACCTTTTGCCGGTTTCTGAGAGGCTTCGCAGTGCTGTGCGTAGGCACGGTCCCCGGCCAAGTTCCATTCCCAATCCCTGTCACATTAATCACGGCTACATTTGCCATGCAATTAAGCAAATGAAGCCTGCATTTAAGTGCTGACAATGATGATGATGATGGGGACTTGGGCTGGAGCGCGAACTGGGAATGGAAATGGGACTGGGACTGGCACTGGGAACTCGGCGAAATCATTAGGCTAATGTGGTTAGTTGAACATCGATAAGTGAGTGTGCCCCATGGGCAAGCAGTGGCGATGTGACTCCGCTTAATGCGCATTTAATACCCCTTTGAGTCATTAGAAATTCAATCGAGTCGCTCAAAATAATTGACCCCCTTCGGTTCCGATTCGCGACTGTCGTTTCTGGCTATTCATCACCCGAATCACAATCGAAATGCAATTTGCTGATGTTTGTGACGGCAAATCGAAAAAGCACACTCGCACGTGAAGAGGAATTGACGCATTCCGCCCCTCAGTCATTCACCGCCGGCGTGGCCTTTTCGACTGTTTGCCTCATTGTCTTATTGGCCAAGCGAAATCTCGCCAACAGCCGGTTACCGACGAGAGGCGAAAATGTCAAAAGCATTCCGCCATAATTAAATTATAAATCAAAAATTGCACCGAGCTGTTGCTTTCTTTGCGCAACAACAAAATTGCATTTCGGATTTTGAGCGCAAATCGCTGAGATACGAGTGTGAGTGCCATGAAACATCGCGCATACGCCGCGTTGCATGGCAAATAAAATGAAATCAAAAGGCAGCGTAAATCCGCTTTAACGCAACACATAATTCAAATTCGAAAGTGGAATTATGTAGGAAAACATTTTGTAAAGCATTTGATTTCCACCTTATTCACATGTAAATATTTATACGAACAAGAGGAACATAGATCATTCGGATGTATTGTGATGAAAAGGATTAAGATATATTTTGGCTTGTTAAAGGGCGAACGCAACATAAAATCAAATTGGTTAAAGACCAAGTCGAGCAAATAATATATTTTCAAGAATGAAAAAACTCTGGAGTTGATAACTTGCTACACCTTATTGTTTTATGCTATGGAGTATTTTTTCGAACGGTTTTCCTGTGTTTTCAGGCTGCCTTCACTGCGTGTAATTTCCCGTGCCCGCTTTCCCGGCGCCCCTGGGTCCCGCATTTTCCAACGTGACCGTAGCCCCAAACGCACCCAAACTGCCTTTCTGGTTGGGTCGCCAATCATGTGTCGCAAACATGATTTATTTCGTCAATTTATGCCAAAAGTGTAAAACGGGTTTCTACCGTGTGCCAAATGAAATATTGTGACGTGCACTATCATTTACATATGTTTCACAGCCCCCAGTGGGCGGGTGTGTGTGCGGAGGGGGCGTGGCACTGCGTTTAGGAATGCGACAGTTGACTGAGGCTGTCTCGCTCTCCCACTCGCCCCCGTCTCTTTCGCTCCGCCTGCATTTGTTGGCACTCGCAATTTAGCAAAAAGGGAAATTACATTTAAATTGAATTGTAAACCGAATAAATTGAGGGGTTTGGGGCTGGAGTGGGGAGGAGTGGGGAGGAGTGGCTGCGCAGTTGAATTTGCCAGAAATTTACGATTACGATTGAACGCAAATGGAATTCCTCTTTCTGCGGGCTGCTGCCTGTATAATTTACCATATATTTGGAAAGTTATCAGGCGTTACGCAAGCCTTTCTGAATTCTAAGCTTTGGGCGTTTTCCCAAAAATGGAAATGGCTGACAAACTTCAAGTCAATTAGCTCGGGCTCTTGCAATGGAAGCACTCATTTCCGTTTACCTTCCTTGCAAAAGGATGTTATTTCAAAGTTTTCCAGTGAAATATTGTTTTACTAATAAACATAAATGATATATAGTGTGATACTAAACCGTGTTTTAGCTGAGCCTCAAAGACATAAGGACAATTTCTGTGACGAAAACATTCGGATGCTGATCTAAGTTTCAGTAGTGCAGATTATGTATTTGTTGTGACCGCATCAAGTCCAGTCCACAATGTATCTCGGGATAATAAAATTTAAATTTTAATTTATTTAGCATATGGCATATTCCACACAAGCCGACGCAAAACCAAAAACAAAATTAAACCCGTATTTGTGATGCAACTTGGGTAATTTGAGGGGGCTCGGTGAAAATCGAGGGAAATAAAACATTTCTATTTAATCTGGTTGTTATTGAGCTGTGGCTGGGTTGGAATGGGCCTTTTTAGGGAACTGGAAATTGCACATACCAAGCGGATTGCACAACCGCAAAATGCCGACTAATTAAATTAATAGGAAACAAATGCATAATGAGTGCAGGCGACCCAGACCAATCAGTCCGTATCTGCAGAGTCAATTAATGTTGTCCGAGCTTGTGGTGATTTAGGTGCAATTAAAGTGCAAATTCTCAAATATTTTTCTGCTGAGAGCAGCTCCAAGCGATATGCAAATTAAGCACATGCCAACTAAGCTATCTATGGCCAAGTACAGATACAGATATCTGTATCCGCAAGACACCAGATACCGAAAAGCAGATACCATACACCAGAATACCAGATACCAGAAGCCAGCAACCAGACATTGCAATAGCAAAGCCATGGCAACAACTTTTATCGCATGTGCATTTTCTTGGCCCGCGACGCCAACGACGATAAATGCAAATCTTGACAGTTTTCTCTGAAACATTTTTATTTATTTTCGGCTGCAGTTTTTCTGCCTGTACTTTTCTCCTCGTCTATTTCCTTGGCTTTAGTTTTCATTGTCTGCCCGTCTGGGTTTGCGTTGGCTTTGGCCATTTGACCATTCAAAAAGCACGTTTTGTGCTCGCACATCCGCCGCCGTTTGGGTGGCTATTTGTTGGAGGTTTTGGATGCAGTTGCAGTCGCCGCGCCGAAAGATACAAAAGTATTTGAGCGGAGGAGAGGGTTGTATGCTGATTCCCCCTCCCCACCCTCCATCGGCAATGGACCCTGGCAAGATTGTCGCAATTTCCACGGCTACGAAACTCGCTTCGACTTTGTCCTGACACTTAAACGAACAGCTTCGCTCGGGGGAGTTCAGTTTCCAAGATAAGGTTCGTTTCACAACCTCAAGGCGTCATCAGAAATATGTTGAAAATACAACATTTTATAAAGGCTTGAGTTGAGTCAGTTAAAATGGTACTTGCTAATTTTGAAGGCGTTATTCTTGGACAATTAGCGAACACTTTTAAACGAGCGTTTGGTGACAGTGTTGAGATGGTTGACATCAGTGGTGTTTACTTAAAAACTAGGTTCCCAATCGTACCTTTTATAGTAATATATGTGATAAGACCCATAGCCCATTAAGTTAAATTAATGTTCAACTTTATATTCGGTATTCTAATTCTTTTGGTTTACGAATTGATCTATTAAGATATTTTTTTCTGTTATTCCGATTTTGCTTGTTCCCTATGAAACGCACTGCATTGCTGCAAAACTATCCAACTTTAGTACAGTGAGATGAATACTCTCCAAGTCAGAGATCGCTTTAATCCGCTGTATGAATTTCCTGGCAATTAGTGGGCCCATTCAGAAGTTCCCCACGGCGTTCCATCATCTGCATTTTAAATGGGGGCTCAAATTGTACTCGGAATTAATTATTGGGGAATGTTATTAATCCATTAGATCCATTTCATGGCAGGTTACAGTTTCCGTTTTGTACCGGTGTATTGTGTATCAAGGGCAGGGCGATTGGGATTTTCCGACCGAGGTTGTGCAATATTCAATCGCAATCTCACTATCGATTACTACTCACCTTCTCATACATAATTCATCGGGGCCTGTTCGGGCGTTTAATATGAAAACCAATTAATTAAACTCTCAACGGCAAGCGTCACGACTAAAAGCTTAGAAATTACTTAATAAATTACTCTCATTAAAGCCACAAAGGAAAAGTCAGCAGGCGAGGCCCCATTTCCCCGAACCGACCGGTCCTCCCTCCAAACTTCCCTTGGACGACACCGTCAGGCGTTGATTTATATTAATCGACCCGCTTGCACAGCTCCAGGCATTATTTATTTGAGGCAGCAGCAAAAACAAAGCAGCGGCAAAAAATATGCCAAGTAATAAATTGAATGAATCTACACATCACATGGGGTTCGCGAAATACACGGCAAGAAACAGGTCTGCCCAGTTGCTTATTTTCATCTAAATTAATGCTTATATTGTATTAACGCTACTATCACGATCAAGAGATGAAGTCAACGTCCGTGTACCTTGTTGAAGGATTTTAATGAATTGGTAGTTATCTTGGGTATTTTTCAGTGCATATTTACGATTTAGTATGGTATTTGGGCACTTGGAAAGGAAAACGCAAAATATGCGCTAATTTTTTATTTAAATTGCGTATGCCAAGCCAACCATTCGGAACTGAGGGCAAGTAAACGGAACGTAAAGAAAAGAGCAGACACAATGTGCCACATGATTTATTGGCCAAGAAAAGGCCAAAGAAAATATTGGTATTTCTGCAGCTTAAGTGGGTAGAAGCTTCTCTAGTGGGTCACCGGAAAACACTTAAAATCAGCTGTCCCAAAATAGCCCGGGGTTAATTCGGGAGGTGAGTTGGCTCGGGAAGCGGGCCAGGAAAATGCTGACTCCGAAATGAAGTTGCCAGCCGGGCCCAGAAGAAATTGCCTCATGATTACGTCGACCGCCCGACCATCCAAGCGTCCGTCCCTCCGACTGCCAGTCGCTTGTCGGTCTGGGTCCGTCACGTCCATGTCGTCTAGCTGTCTCTTTGGTCTCGGAGGAAATACAAAAGTTTCCAAGTTTATGCGCTATAAGCACGTGCCCGAGTCTTTGCCAAAATTTCCCATCGCCCCCGGCAGTTTCCCCGGACTGTCCGTGTCCGCCCCTTTCGAAATTCACTTCATGTTAATTTTCTTTTCTTTGATTTTGCGTTTGCATTTCGGCTTGCCACTCGGGGTTTAATGTAATTCTTTAGCATTTGCCTTCGAAATGAGGTTAAGCTGGCACATTGCTGAATGGCAAATGGTGAATGCTAAATGGCAGGCACTGTGCGCCCGAAATGGGTCACCTCGAGCAGATACTTCAGGGTAGCGGAAAATGTGGCATGGAAAAATGTGTGCGCTCGGGAATACATCAAAGTGAATCTGTGGAAAGCGAGTTTTGGGGTGGACGAGAGAGTTTAATTAATATTCCTAACACTTTTTTACACATAATCGAACTTCTAAAGTTTGTTAAAAAGTAAACTGTTGAGAAGAAAAGTGTTACATTCAACAAATGTTTTGTTGAATAAATAATTTTTCTTAGCTAAAAATATTATATTATTAAAGAACTGCAGATTATTTTTTAGGTGAGGGCGTTTCTGAGTTCGAAGACTTGGTTTCATAACTGGGGGTCGTTTCACTGAGGTGGGCAATATGAGCTATTTTAAATTGTTCTCCTTTGTAATTAATTTATTTTATTCCTAAGATAAAAACGCCGTGGGGTAAAAGAATTTAATGATTATGTTGTTTACGTAAACAAAGTGTAAAAACAATTAAATTTCTTTCAATTTTATGACTCAGATGAAGATCATTCATTTTACTAAAGAAAAGAGAAATAGTACTTGAAGTTTAAATACTTCAATTTGTACATGCAACTCAAGTAATACAATACATTGTGTAATTGAAACCTAACTCAATTTTAACTTACATTTTTAATTTTACAGCTGCGTTTTTTTTTTGGTAAAACACATAAAAAATGTACAAAAATTTTGAAAAATTTGCAGAGCTATCTACTACCAATGCTTGTTTTACTGTGAGCTTTGCCCAACGGCATCCCAGCGACTTTAAATGATTATATTTAGTTATCATTATCATTAGACCGTCAGGTTCCCCTCGATTTCGCTCGGCTCATTAGGAGCGCATCCCGAGGAGTCTTAAGCTGCCTGATTGATCAGCAGTTAATAATAGTGAGCGACCCTCGACTAAATTCTGAACCTAGTCCAGAAACGGAAACGGGAAAGGGTTCGGGAAGCGGGTGAGCCCGTAAATGCACCGACCGTCCATGCTTATAATTTGAGGCCGAGCAGACAAAGTCCGAACCCCGCGCGCCACCAATGTAATTACGAACACGGCACGCAGTCGGTCAGCCACTCCCCTTGCCCAGTGTCCCGGTAATGACTACACCTCAAATTGCACAGGGGGTACAAGATACAAATTCAAGCCCGTCGGGCGCCTAAGGTTTCCAGCGGGAGATCCACCCGAAACAAGGAAACGATGACGTACAAAAAGACTCGGAGCTGGAAAAAACAATAACCCCAAATGGGAAAAAAGAAAATCAGACAAACAACCGAATTAACAGAACGCAGAAAAAACCAGGGAGGGGGAACATAATGCGAGTTTAAGTGCATGAAATTACAAACTGCCTGGAGTTGGGCCCATGGATGGCTGGCTGGCTCATGGGCTCAGTGGCGTAGGAGGAGGGATAGAAGGCCGAAATGGTTCTGCACCCTTCTCACTGCTTTATCTTTTTATATTAGTGCGGATAGTGCGCATTTTCTGCAAGATACACACGATTTCTAAGTTTCGAAGCGACCCCAAGTGGGAAAGGTGGGTTCCACACCTAACCCCTGAGCAAACCCCTCCTAGCAAAGAGCTGGGTCCGCCCCTGCTCGGAACTCTGCCTGCTGTGCGGGTCCAAAGGGTTCGGGGCTGTGAGCTCAAAACTGGCTGCACCCTTCCTTTTCCTTTGTCCAACTAATTTCGAGCGCCGCGATAGTTGGTGACGATCTGAAATGAGGCATAGAACGCTGCACTTAATGGGACATTGTAAATAATTGCGGAAGTGATAGAGCCCCGCTCGCCTGGCATTTGAATCGCAGATGTGTTCGAACTGTTTGATACTCGTAGTGTGTTGGGCTCGCCGTTGGCCGCTCGCTTATCTTGTAATTGTTGATTTAGTGTGTGCTCAATTTTTATTTTCGTGCGGTTCAGGTTCGACGGCAGCCCGCTAGTGCAGTGGAAGGGCGCAGGGGCTGCGGAGGGGGGATTTGGTGGGCTTCGGTGGGGCGGATTGTTTGCCCGCCCGGTTCATTGTTCGCTCATTGACATCGCCCGTGGTTGTTGTCGTTCCCGGCGCGTGACAAATGACTTTGCCGATGCATTCCACATTTTCGTATGTACGTACACTGCGAAAAAGATACGAGTGGGCAAACAACACCTTTTCCTTCACATTTAAATATGTTGAGAAATACGTATATTCTGCCCAATGTTGATCTCGAGGCACAGATCTGGCTTGATCCTAACCTTCGTGTTTACTTGAAATAGGAAGTACAATAGCTAAAATTAAAGATTATTATGCTAATGTAGCCCTGCCCACGTTATTCGTTCTTTAATGCCCCATCAGACAGTAACTTTAAAAGTCACGACCTTATGACCATAGCCAGTAGATATACGTGTTGAGCACAGAAATATGTAAGCTTTGACGATTTTTCGTTTCTAGTCGAAGATACCTTTTATCGATGGTTAGGAGCGTAACGGCTGGTTTTAGTCGACGCATTCGATATTCTAAATGTTTCTAGTTTTAAAAAATGGTATTGGTTACTGCCTTTGAGGGGAAACAACTATAGGGCTATATTGAAAATTTGAATTTTAAAGGAAGTAAAAAAACTTGATTGTAATTCACACATAATTAATTAAATAAGAAGCTTATTTGTGCGGTTATAAATAATCTTGTTCTTTGTTCCCTACAATCACCCATTTTTCGTTCATTCCACTCAAAACTAAAATGGTTTCTCTGGGGACAGTGGAGCTAAGAACGACGTAATCAATCATGGTTAGCTTCATATTATACTGGCTTTTCTCCTGGTGCACGGACTTAGTTGTGTACAGCATATGGCTCTGTCAATGGGTGTCCCTGTCCCTGTCCGCGTCCTACGTTGCCATCAATCGAAATCCAAACAGCCCGTCGAGCGGGCTCCGAATCAACAAACTGAACTGCTGCTGTTTATATAAAATATCTACATACTCGCATCTATCTATTGTTGCTGTTGGGACGTGGATGTATGGCCTCAGTCAGAGTCGAGCACGAGCACTACGACCATAATTGACAGTTGTGTCGGCATTTATTTATTTTATTTTTTCTAGGCGAAACTCACGCAAGCACACAAGCCAAGTGCACTGAACCGGGCGCTAAATTTGGGCAAAGCTTTTTACTGTTTTACTGGGTTCAATGTAACCCCGCGGGGTTTCCACCTTACGTAGGCGCTGCCACTCGATCCGAGGGTCCCGATAAAGCGACGGCCGTGCACTGATGGCGGTTCCTCGCATCTGCGGGGTGATTTACATTTTGCGATGGGTAAGGAAGGATAGGTGTGCGCCCTGAACTCGAATAGGTGGGGCAGAGATACTGGATGAAGCGGTGTCGAAAAATTCATAAGTGCAGTTGACAGAAAGGGAATCTCAAAGGAATTAGTTTGGTGTCAATTTGCAAGACCGAAGTGGGGCTAGACGACATCAGCTTGTTCAAGTTTCTCACTTTTTCACTTTTTCAATTAAAATCTAACTTATTGATTTAATTTTCGGAAATCATGATAAGAAAAAAAGGTAAATAAGTAGCCTTCAGTGTACTTTTAAGCCCCCTTTTACTCGACATTTCGTTTTAGATTTATAGAAATAATAATTATCGCCGGATTTCTATGCTTTTTCTTGGTCTCATTGCATTCAATTTCTTAACCCATTCCGCCCGGGCCACTTTTCTCCCTGGTGGCCGCGAACACCAAACGTCAATTCGGCACAACTGTCAGACCAAACTGTCTAGAAAGAGACGGGGAGCTAAGAAAGAGGGGGACAGGGACACATCGAGGGTGGGAAACAGAAACCGCCTAAAGTGTCAAACACGTTTGATGGCCAACTAATAACCGAGAGCCCCGCTGTCGTGTCAGCTGCAATTGACACTTGTGCGTCGGATGGGCAATACGAGTATTTATGAACCCGACGAACTCGAGCGTTTTCGCTGCCTCTAAATTTAATGGGCTGCTGGCAATCTGTCGCCTTTCTCACTGTTTGTCCCTTTGCTTAACTCCCAGCTCTGTCCGGCCGTATTTCGGATTACAAAGACTAGGTCAAATGGCATACCGAATAGAAGGCTGTTTATACAGTTTTGAAAAGCCTTTTAAATTCACAAAAAGATTTATTTAACATTTTATCATAACATTATTAAAGTGTCCAGTCCTGAATCTATTAAAAACAGCCAAATACACATCCCTGTGGTTCTGTCTTTCTTTCATGGGCCTCCTCGTTATTTCAGTTGACAATCAAATTCTACGAAATTGAATTCCCTTGTTCCCCGACACGCAATGCCGGGTTGCCAAACCCACCCTCCTGCTGCCTCAAGAAAAACAATAAAAATTGGAAATGAGAAAATCAAGCAAATTGCAATGGTTTTCGCTCCTTGGCCAGCATGTGTGCCGCTGTCCGTTATTGTATTTTACGTTTCTCATTTTTTATGTGCCCGGCCTCGCATTTTAATGCGAAAATGATTTCATAAATTGTTCGCCGGCGTGTTTATTTTGAAACTTTAGTTGCCGCTGGGCCCCGAGGGATAGCTAAAAAACCGAAGTAAAGAGAACGCACATATATTCTATTATTTCAGCTGTCAGACATTTCGACACTTGAAATTGAGCGTGTGTGATGTTTTCATTCTTGCAAAGGGGAATGGGTCGTAGGTGGGCTAAAGACAGGACAGACTCAGAATTGAAGAGCCCAAACACGGAAAAAATACATACGAAACTCAAAAGAAGTATTGCTAAAAGAGGGAAAGTATATAACAATGTACGAGGCACCTAATGTGCCAACTAAGGAGCACATCCTACAGCACAAACAGGTATAATATTGTTTAGCTCTGGAGTTTATGCTGGAAAACCACTTTAGTTGTGAGCAAGTCAACGTTTTCCGCAGTGTATCAAAGGGGGAACGAAGGAAATTCGCACAACAGGAAGCTGAAATTGGCACAGGAGCGCTTGAGCAAACAGCAAACATCGCCAAAGTTACTGCCGACGGAGGGGAGCTGCTTTATTGGAACGGCAGCTGTTGCCTGATAAGGTCGCACCCAGACTTCAGACCTCAGAGCCAGGTCCCGTATCCCTGTTCCATATTCGAAGACCCGACACAATGCCAACTGATTGCCGTCTTGCGTGTTTGTTTCCCCCTCCAATTTCCACCCGAGCCTTATTAATTATGACGGGACATGAATTGATAATGGCTGGAGTTCAGCCCGAAGAACTGCCGATGAGCAGCGATAGATAAGTACCGTCCGGGAGGAGGCTTCCTCCTTGATTGCACTTGATTGGGTTCGGGATCGGGATTGGGAGCTAATGGCGCCCAGCCCAAATGAAGGGTAATTACGGGGCTTACGAAACGCTTGTAAAATAACAAAAGGGAGGAAGTGGCCAGGCCCAGAAGCTTGATCCGAATCATGAAAGGACAGGACGACGGCCGATCACTGCCCTTAATTTGTTTTGTGATCAAAAGTACTTGAACAAAATTATTAGTTCAGTAAATATATGTTAAAAACGACAACATATTTGACTTGTTCCTTGCAACATCAATTCTAATTGCTTAAATGTTTATGACAAAGTATTAAAATGCTCATGGCAACTGACTTAGGTGTCAATCCTGAAATTATTATTTATTTTAAAATAAAGGAGAAACCTTTTTTATTATTTTTCCTGTTCTTCGACGGATATCGAGTAACTAACCCCCGACATCAAACCATATTGGGGTATAGCCCAACGCACCCGCTGAACCGTGTTTTTGTTTACTGCTTCGGCAGATTGCATGTGCTGCACTGCCACGCCCCCTTCAGTTGCAGACATGTAAATATCATAAAGCTGTGTATAAATAAATCAAATCATAGTGCAGGGCGCTGGGAACAAACAGCCCGCATCAGGCGGTAACAAATACACGTGTTTCGATGTGTTCAAAAAACCCATATAGCACCATCAAACCTCTCCGACCACCCCCTCCCACCAGCTATCAGTCAGCCAGAGTTCAATAAACAAAAGCCAGGAGAAGGAGCAGAAGGAGGGGGAGGGGCCACTAAACAATACATAACTGGAAATCAAATAAAGCGTCCGTGTGCTTGACAGAACGAGTGCAATCAAAACTCGCACCTTCAGATACAGATACTGCCGTGCTGGGGACTCGGATACAGATACAGATGCAATTAGCTTCGTTTCTTAGGCAATGCCCTTTGATGTAGGGCCGTGATATTAACAGCATGAAAAAAGCAACAAGTGTGAAGTTTTCATTGCAGGGGGCATCGGCATCGAAATTGAAATAAACCGAAAAAGTGGAGGGCAAAGCTGTGCGACAAGCCAATAACCATATTTAATATAGTGAACGTTTGATTGGACCGACAATGGGTGATCATTCAAAAGACAAAGAAAAGTATAAGCCTTGGGTATTTGAATTGGGCCTTGCAAGGTCGTAGTCCCTTCTGGAACACGAAAGTAAAAAAATTAAACACGTAAACCTCTAAATGTCCCTATTTAAAGTCAAACTGCATTGAAATACGACTGCCTCTTCACCACCTACCACATCTTTCAAAGGGAAACGCAGGGGATTGAGATGGCGGCCATTCCCTAGGTGAGATCGGCCAGCAGCTGGCTCCGGTCTCCATCCCTGCCTCTGTCCCAGCTCCATTCCCTGTCTCTGTGGCACCGTGGCAATTCACTTGGCCAACATCAAAAGCCCGTTCGAGTGGCGGCTGCCACTTTGCGAGAGTGCGAAATTAAAACAAAATGTTGCAAGATGCTGCGGGCAGTGGAGCTCCATCTCCTCATCCCATCTCGGCGAACCTCCTACTCGTGGCTGTTTGATTTCTCTGGGCTGATAAGCC
This sequence comes from Drosophila biarmipes, assembly GCF_025231255.1. Classification (NCBI taxonomy): domain Eukaryota; kingdom Metazoa; phylum Arthropoda; class Insecta; order Diptera; family Drosophilidae; genus Drosophila; species Drosophila biarmipes. Next base: position 3,916,318 of record NC_066616.1, on the reverse strand, counting down.
GAGTTGGCCGTAGCTCTTCACATCATGCGTAAAACGGCGTCAAAATGCAAATGTTGCGCAGGAAACAGCCGGCAAGTTTTCCCCATTTCCCCCGGTTCTCCTGATTCCCCCTCGGCTGGCTGCAGCGTAAATAAACATTTTGCGCTTTAATTTATGTTGCAAGGTTTGTGGCTGTGTGCAACATGGGGAGAATTTTATTGCACATTCGCCTGGGGCCACATTGCAAAATTTATCATCAACGGCGAACTAAATGGGATAAATGGGGGCAGCGGCACCGCCAACAAATAAGTTTTCCGCCCGTGAACTATGTAAATTTATGAAAGCGAGCACATCAATTTGAAAAGGGCAGAACATCTCCGGTATTTCGGGCTGACCACATTTTCAAGGGCCGCAAAACTATTATAAAACAGCTTGCAAATAAATAAATAAATAAGCGAGCAAAATTTAATAAATAATTTTAAACAGAAAAAACAACATTTTATAATACTTATACACCCCAATTATAAATGCAATATGGATTAGTCTCCAAAAGAGATTTGCCGGTCACTTACTATTTTCTGTTGTAGATATTATGTTTAAAGCCTTTATGTATTAGTTTTGTAACATTAATATCGTGATCTAATATCTGTGTCAAACAAAATGCCAATCAAGTTAATGCTCAACTCGTACTGGCTTCAAGTAAGACTATCGCCTGTGCTCTCCATCGGAAGCCTTTGGATTGGGCGTTTTGAAAGGCGTGTATCAACTACCTGCACAATTAGTCGTACCACATGGCCGCTTGCCGGCAAAGTGCAACTTCAGCGGGCTGCACTCATTTAAAATTTAAAAGTGAAAATAATGCAAATTAATGTGGAGGCAACGTTTGGCTACGGCCCGCTGGTAAACAACAACCGCCCGGCCTGTTTGGACAGTTGCTGCTGGAACACATTGCATCTACCCCAGGAGGGATTCTCGGATCCCTGGCTCCGAACAAGGACACCGTCGTGTACATGTTAATTACTTGTGAAAATATGCAACAGACGGCAGCAACAAGGACCAGTTGCCATGAGGCGGACTTTTCACACCAGCCCAAATCGCCAGGTCGCTTGATTTCGGGACGGAACGGGTCGTATCGTTCCTTCTTTATGGTTCTGCTGACGAGTGCCCTTCAAAGCGAACCTGCCCGTCCCAAAGGCCAACTGTTCGCCGGGACTCTCCGCTTCCGTTTCTATTTCGGGGCTTGGCGTGTGTGCGGGCATACTAATTGCAAAGGCAACGCCACACACAAAAAAATATTGCACCAACTTGATAAACAGTATTATTTGGTAATATTTTGAGGAAATCCCGTGGAACAGAGGTGTTTTTGGTGATCGCTGAATCGGTAAACTTACTTCACTACATAAACTAATAATTTATCATTCTATCATTTCTACAAGGAGGTTTTCAAATAGACGTCAATCATCTGAGTACAAGGTTTTATTAATATTCAACACATTTTGTAAGGGTCGACTTTTACAAAATTTTTTTGGGTGCAGAACCAGCCACTACAACAGCAACCCCGACGTGCCGCATTGGATGTGGATCTTTAATCGCTTCCCCCGGAGCGACTTTTTGTGCCGCAAACTCATTAAGCGAAACAGAAAACCAGAAACAACTTCAAATCACACATCGTTTCTTTCTTCTTTCTCTTGCGCCCCTTTGGTATATTTTGTTATTTTTTATTACATTTCGGGACTGCCGGGCTTGTATCTTTCGCCCGGGCCTAATTGCTTTTTATGACAGTCGAGTGAATATGATAAATCTTTGGCCGTGGCCCGACATTATTTCGACATTTGTTTAGCTAGAAACATTCTTGGCAATTACATTTATGTTTGTGTTTCGTTTGTAGTTTGCTCCCCGATAATATTACATGACATGTGTTACGGGATGGCGAGTACCACCCCCTCTCCACTCACATTCGACTCACCTCTTAGCTGTCCAACCATCCATCAGTCCAGGAAAAGACCTGAAAGTGTCAGCTGTGAAGTGTTTCCATGGTCGACTTTTATTTGCAATTGGCTTAAGGCTGGATCTGAATGAGGAAATTCAACTCAAGAGCCTCAAGAGTGGCGGTTTCAATGGGTTAATCACTGCTGAGCGTAAATTATATTAAAAAGGTCTGCGACATAAAATCTAGTTTTCAAAAATAGCTTTGGAACTCTAGATTCAGGGTAATTCCTGGTTTTTAGTCCTCTTACTTTTGTTTAATAAAAATCTTTCAACATGGCTGTAAATGGACTTGATATAAAGACAGCTTAGAGCCAGTTCATTTTTCCTACAAATATAAATGAAAATACATTTTAACGACATATTGTCCAAAGTCATGCGGACTTAAATTAAAGACATTTGTTTTTCTTGATGCATATTTGGTTTATTTTCCATTTTTGGGAACCATTCTTGGCCTTATTCCCTTTAATTTTGTATTATGAGCTATTAATAACACTATAATTAAACCTAAATGCAACATTAAACTGGTTTGTAACGACCTGCTAAAGAATTACCAAGTTTTTAGGGCGTAGGTCTTGTCAACCTTTCTAGGTCATATGAGGTAAGACCACTATCTTGGCAAAAGTGAAATCCACCAAGACAAATATGGCACTGAGCTGGCATAAGTCACGGGGGAATAAAGCTCATCCAAGCGAACCGCACTGATCAAAAAACAATTTCTCTTTCAGCGTGTTTATAGCACTTTCGTGGAAGTAGGACTGGCACTGACGATCGGGAAGATTATCACACGAGGGCGTCGAAAATGTTTCGTAATTTTGTGAATTTTACAAACAAATACAAAATTATCCGGGGCATGATATCATATGGCACCCTCTGGCCCTGCGGATCGCTTATCGAGCAGACCATGATCGAGAAGAAGACATTCCGAACGTACGACTGGACGAAGTGTCTCAGGTGCGTCCCAGGGATCTTGGCCCGGTTCGATTGCTAATTGGCCCCGATGGCTCGGCTAATTCCATTGCAGGTTCAGTTTATTCGGCTTCTTTTTCATGGGGCCGACCATATATGTGTGGATCAGACTGGCGGGCGTTATGTGGCCCCGCACTGATATTAAGTCGTCGTTCTGCAAGGCGATCACCGAGCAGACCGCCTACGATCCGATGGCCATCAGCTCGTTCCTCTTCTTCATGACCTTGATGGAGGGCAACTCGTACGCGGAGGCCAGACGGGAGGTAAGGTCACTCTTCTTCCATTCGTAGATTTAACAGCAGGTTTTCATTTCGCTGAATATACCAATTTACATTTATTCCCTTATGTTTTGCATGTATCTAAAAAGTATATCTGGCATAACTCTTTAAGTAAGATATGCTTGCAGACAACTTAATATATCCTATCTCCCAGATGTGCCTATAGCCTAGTTGCGACTAGATTCCCATGGTATTTGTTTGGAAATCGGGTCTCCAACTCTATCGGCATCTTGCACCCAATTCGGTCTGTTGGTTTTGATTTCGGAAATACATTTTCTCACGACACACTCAGGCAGTCGCCGAGGCAGTATCTCCATCTTTGAATCTGTATCTATGAATCTACATCTGTGTCTGAGGCTGTAATGTAAGCATGCATAAATATCACCTGTCGCTTACCTCCATCCATTCCCAATGCTGCGTCTGGTCCTCCGCTTCGAACTGTCAACATTGATTTGTTGGCTCTGCAGCCATACTTTGAGATACTTTCAGGCACTTTGCTGCAGGGCCGAGTTCGGCTCCGGACTTCCATATCATTAGAAACCATTTATCTTGATAAATGTAAATGTTTTACCATATATTTGTGTCAAACGTGCGTCGTCTCATTTGCTTTGCATGCGTTCTCCAAAGATATATGGCCCGAATGTTCTGAGCGATGTGATCGGCTCAGGTCTTGGGCGTAAAAGAGTTGTGTGCATGGTTGATAAAGACGTTAGCCCCTGATCCTTGGCTAAAAATATTTTCGAATGGCAGCGAGTTAAAGGCAGAGAAGTAACACGATCAACTTAATAGGGTCTCAATCCCTAATATCGACAACCACTGGCTATGGCCAAAATTGGTTATTATTTTATTTTTTCCTGAATTACGGCTTAGGTCACCTATTTTTGCAAGCCGCTTTCCCAATGCAAAACAATGTTTGAGTATTACAGAGTGGGTTAAATTATCCTATGTTCCTAGCCTTGGGACTAAGTATTTTTTTTCCAACTCCTTCGACTTCACGCATTGTAAGCTTCAGTTTCTACATTTTTATAAAATATTTGTAAACAGAAAAAAACATTCGGATAATTCTGAAGGGAATATTATTATTTATTTTTTACAAACAAATATGTTGAGATGTTATTTTTAGTTCTCGGCACTTAAGTAGTTTTCCCAAGCATTTCATTCATTTAATTAAAATTTGCACCAAATGCAACTATAAATCGAATTGAAAATAGAATACTTATGGTATGCAATTTTATGCTTTACCTCTTATTAGCCAGCATTTTTGACAATTTTCCATTTGGATGCTCATGCCAGTGGTTAATTGTGCACACAAAGGTAGCCAATCAATAGTTAATTGCCAAACCTCGACTGCCCCGCCGCTTACTTTTTAAATTGGATTTCGTTTGCACATTGGAACGCAGTTCGGGCCAAGCCGATAATTTTTGGAGCCGGGCGTTATCTTTTAATTAACAGCATTAACCAAAACGCCACGCCCAGTCTAGCGCCCCATAAAAGAGAAAGAGAGAGAGGACCTGTCGGGCAATAAATAAAATTTTAAACATCTCCCACCGCCGCTGGCCAGCCGGCACTTAATTACAATTTTCCGCGCTGGCATTTTCCATTTTCCACCCGCTACTGGGAGCATTGTGTCACTGCACTCACTCCCCGGTGTCTCCTCTCGTTCCCAGGTCAGCGATAAATTCCTGGACGCCTACAAGGTGGGCGTTATTTATTGGCCCTGCGTGCAGACGGTGAACTTCGCCTTCGTGCCGGCGCGGAACCAGGTCATATTCACCTCCTTCTTCAGCATGTGTTGGACCACCTTTCTGGCCTACGTCAAGTTCCTGCAGCTACATCCTCCCGTCGATGTGGACCACCACGCCCTGGACATCCACTTCCTGGAGATGTGAGTTACCCAGTTACCCAAAATGTGATGGTACCACGCCAAAGGCACGCCTCTTGGAATGAGTTAATGACATGTCATCTCCCTTGTATATATTTTTGTGGGCCGCTGGCATTGTATAAATACATTTGTGTGTATGTACGCCCATTTATTCCTTCCTGATAAATAAGTTGTGATAAGTTCGTAGCTGGTGTTTTTCTCAAAATTCAATTGAAATCGGGCGTTATCGTCAGTTTCGTTTAGGAATCTCCTGGGAGTAGAAATAATAATGGGTGGATGGCTCTTGAGAATCTCAGACTCTGAACCATCAAAGGTGACCTGGAAAACATGCAAGCTTTTGTTTTTTACTTTTGTTTTTTGCAAATTTACGCTCCTAGGCAAGGGCCATATCAGACGAACTCTTGGCCAGTTTGCTGTGCCTATATTTGACTTCAATTGACCTGCATCAGCATTTATCAAAATTAATATTTATCATTTGTGCGCTTCTTTTGGCCGGGGGAATTGGGGTCCATTAAAATGCATACGCAACATCTATGCATATTATATACTGGATGGTGTATGCTATCTGTACGTTTGTGTATCTGCGGGTTCGTTGAAGTGAAACCGCTAAGTGGTTGTGCTGAATGCGAGAACGGAATACATAAATAATGCCGATTTAGATTATTCTGAAACAGAAACATCATCGCCAAAGTGTGGTCCGCATTCGGATTCGGACAAAATGCCAGCGAACAGAGCGCAGACGATGACGAGGCCATAATCAGGGGAATTAATATGGAAATGTATGCAGGGCAATCCGAAACCGCAGAAGTAAACGCAGAACACCAAACTGAACCCGCGAAATCCAAACGCATGTGGGTTCTGTTATCAGGAAGGGAAAACGTGGCGGACTTCCTGCCCAAAGAGGGTGTTCAGGCTGCACAGAGAAAACCAAACCATAACCCTCTAATCTAAATTATAATAAATCAATGCCCGCTTCCGTTTTTGTAATCTGGAATTTACCACAAAGTAAAATTAAATTTTAAGTAATGTTTTTCAAGAATGCTAATTCACTTTTGGCGCAACGTATACGTACACATAAATATAAGAATGAATTGATTAACATGCCACAAAGCCAGTCTGTTTTTACGATGGAGACTCAAAATTATTTTGTCCTTGGCTTCAATTCTAAAATATATCTTAAGTTGTGAGGCCAAATAAACGTATCTCTTTTTTTCCCGTGTACCGTAGCTGCGAAAAAGCAATTGAAACAAGAGTTTCATTTAATTCTGCGTCGGCTGGCAGGCCAATTTCCTATCCGCCCTGCGCCCATTTCTCAGTGTCTTGCCGGGTCTTTATGTTGCTGTTTTATAGCGCATTAATTTCGAAAGTAGCGCTACGTGTGCCAAAAATCATTAGCAACGGAATTACGCTCAATGAAATGCAGTCGGCGTCGCCGCCAAACAAAAGCCGTCCGAGGGGAGATAATAAAGCGTGGCCAGGCGGTCCTCCGTCGATTTCGAGTTGATGTCGATGCCGGAACAGGGGAACCCAGAAATGGCCTGCCAGAGGAATGGGCCCTGCGACGGCGCCGGGAAAAAGGTGGAAAACGGCAGTTTTCGGGCGGTCGGAGGGGGAAAGTCGACAACCGCCAGTCGGCAGCCGTTTGACGTTAGCGTTTCTGGTGCTTATAAATTTGCCCTAACGACAAGTTAAATGCTGAATACAAAATGTTGCAGGGGCAAGGGTTCCTTCCACTCCGAAGCCCTCTGAGACATTCGTACACATGCCGGCGAATTTGCCGCCAAGATGAAGCCTTAATGGGCTTAACTTTGAAAATTGGAAATACATTTGGATTGGGGCAAGATTTATGAAAGCAAGGAAAGTTGGGATAGAAAGTTTAACAGCCCGGGAATCTATAAAAAATTATTCAGAAAATAGAGAGCGAGCCGAATGACTCAAAAAACGTTTTTCAAATAGTAAGGTTATCCGAAAGCAAACAGACTATCCTTACTTTACGATTTATATTTTGTTATCGTGAGTCTTATGATTTGGAGCTAATGGATATAACAGACTCTCCTTACTTTAAATAACAATGATTTACTGTGAATCTAATGATTTTCATCATATTGATTTTGTTTAATTTGCTAAGCCCTAGCACTCAGAATCACTCTCTGAAACTATCATATGGGAAAATGGTCAACATGGTGCTTATCCGAATCCGGATCGCATCGATGGTCCCATAGGCGGCAATCTTATCTCTGCCCCTATCAGATAATAGGCGAAACTAATTCGCCTAATGAAATTATGCAAATGGCGATAGCAGTCAGTTCGATTTGGGTCCGACAGGTGCGAGGACTCCACACATCTGGTAACATACTTGCACAGTATGTTCAAGTCCAAGTCCTTTGATTTGGTCAACGAGGAAAGGACGAAGAAACCGGAACGGCTGTACCAGCCTCGCCGGATGCGATGGCTCAAGTATATCATCCTGCCAGCCGTGTTCTCCTTTGCGCTTCTTCTGATCCTGGCCAACGTGGACTTCTCCGACAACAGTGAGGAAGTAACCTCCGATTTGGGCAGTGAACTTGAGTCACTTTCAATGAACAACAAGTACCTCGACGTACGTGACAAATCCCTCCTTATATCCAGTCACGGATTTCACAACAACACTCTGCAAAGGAGCTTTTTTTCCAGCAGCTGGGAATTTCAAAACCTTACAATAGTAAATTGCACGATAGTTCATATCAGTAATGGAACTTTTGATCAAAACAGCACCCGTTACCTCATGAGCCTGCAACTCATTAATTTGCAACTGGAAAACCTAACAGAATCAGCCCTACAAGGTCTTCAAAGGCTCCAGAACTTCACCCTTATCAATGGGAATAACAGTTTTAAGCCTTTTGGATTCCTTTCATCTGTGGCTGAGACGGTAATCAATGCTAGAATACACCAGGCATTCTACACGAAAACAAGATATGCCCCCGGTGATTTCTTGGGATACAGCATTTTCACCCACTTGAAATGTTTAGATATGAGCGGAACGAATCTTGGAGAGAGTATTAGAGCCGATTTCCTTGAGAATCTCCCTGCTTTGCAACACCTGATTTTGAAAGACTGCGGTTTAAGCCAAATCGAGTGGGACTTTTTACCGCCAAGACTTAAATTAGTGCAACCATTGGACCTGAGTGAGAGTCAGAGAGAAAGTGCCTATACTTATGAGTTGGAAATATTTGAGACTACCCCCGACACAACTATTGACGGCGAGGAGAGTTACCCTGTCCAGTCAGAAAGGGCCGTGGGTCCACCCTTTGCGCCAGCAACAACAAACTCAACACCAGCGCCAACCACAGTGGAGTCAACTGTAGCAATAGTTCCATCCACACAACAATCAATAATAACAACATCACCCACACAAGATATTCCGACTGATCCATCAACGTTATCTCCCATGACGACATCATGGTCGAATTGCGAGGAGGCACTGTGCCAGGAACTCGTGTGCTCTCGTATCTTGGCGGACTCAACGGCTGGATTTGTAGATCTGGAAAGTGCGGCTGGTTGTAAGAATGGCATACTGGTGGAGGTCTGCGAATCGGACTGCACAGCCCCCACCTACTTCTGTGGACTGTTGGGCGACAACTTTACCTCCCCATCTAACTGCTGTTCGCACAATTCCATGAGATGTGTGGTTTCCGCAAAGGCGTCCTGGTTCGATGACCACAGCGGCCTGGTCATTGGATTGGGTATAGGACTCCTTTTGTTGGGCAGCCTTCTCGGGATGCTCATTGCTTACGGAGCGATACGAATGAACCCGGCCTTGTTCAGGAAGAGTAAGCGGCGGGAATCAAACACGATGGGGCTAATTCCCCGGAGATTCGAAAAGGACCTGAATGACTATGCGGGGTAAGTTTACTGCTGCCATATAGATGTTTAAATTCGTGAATTTCGTGGAAACCCTATTTAAATGAGACAGAAATACAATAAATTCTAATCCTTACAGTTTGTGTATTTTGACAAACAAAATAATTAAATTACTGGGATTTTTAATTATTTTTTAAATAATAAACAAATCACTAAAATGGTCATATTTTAGGATGCTTGATTGAAGTAAAAGAAGTTACCATTTATCTTCCAATAGGGGTCCAATTTCGACTCTCGACGACAGCGAATATGTCATCGCCTATCACCGATACTTGGAACAAGCGAATCACCGTCTCACGGAGACCAGCAAATACATACATCCACCCAGGGATAGGGCGCCCTCGGTTCCACCCTCCTGCGATTACCCCTTACCGCTCCCGGCAAGAAATAACTACATATACGAGAGCTGTGAGCTGTACGAGGAACTCCCATAGACTATAATTTATAATATATGAATATCTGTGCATTACATTCGCCCTTCTCGGTGTGTAAGCGAATGACAAATTTAAATGTGTCGTTTTCGTAATGGCAAGCCAATTTCATAAAAATAAATACACAATACAAACAGGCTAACACCCGCATCTTTAACAAATTTCAAAGTCTAAATAAAGTATATTCCTTGACGGAACCATAATTGAGTTATTGTTTTATGTTTTATAACTCTTTGGTGATCTGTAAAATTATGCTCCAATAACAAGAAACAAGTTTAACTAAATTCGAACAGCATGAGTTTTGAGTGTCTCACATGGGTATGATGACATACCAACCCCACTTGTTTGTTCTGCTTTGCATCTTGTGATAGAACCCATCCCCTTGTCTGGACTCTGTGCCAGTTTGCACAGTTCAATGGTTTTATTTAGCTTTAATGAGCTCCAGTTGACGATGAAGGCAAAAACTCCATCTCAATGCGCCCCATTGTGGAACAGCTTCCATCCCGGCACTTGCCCTTCCGCGGGACCCAGGGACGTACTCGTAGTGCTCAGTTTGTTGACTCGCCATATGCACAATAAAATATTTTTGTAAGCACTTTTATGGCTGACATATCTTTTAATATACACACAAGCACCGAGATCTTTTTTGCAAGCGTTTTGCCAATTTATTTTCGCCCCTGTTCCAGTTTGGATATTTATTTTTTCGTTTTGGTGCCCTGCAGGCTGTCGCTGCCATAATTTCCCAGGCACATCCCATCTCCGCTCCGGACCGAAGAAGGGGACGGGGAGTCGCTGTCAAAGTCCGGCCAAGTCTCTCGGCCATATGTTGCACACATTATGCTTACTTAACAATTAGAGACGCTCTTGTAATTCCACAAAATTGCTTTGTTCGCCTGGATTTTTTGCTCCGGGGAAAGCGGGCGGCTTCGGGGAAGGTACTCTCTATATGCCACATATACAGGGGGACCAGGGCGAAGGGGTGAGCAGGGGAAGGAAGTGCCGCAGAGTGGCTTTGTGCTTCAGCTTTTTCAGAACTCTTTGGGCACTGAGCTGTGAATCGTTATGAGCTTTAAATCCGAGGAAAACGCTTTGATAACCAGGCTCTTGTGTGTGGGAACCGAAACTAGTTAGGGGTGAAGTCAGGGAAGTAAGAGCCAGCTAAATTTTCCGAAGCCCCTGCTCTCCAGTGTTTGAAAGCTCGAAGATACTTAGAGCGTCTTGTAATACGAATCAGCGACCTCAAGATAATGTGTTTTCAAAACAAAGAAGGCAGAATGACCTGCACTCTGCTACACTTCTTAAGGCTCTTATATTTCTTGCAGTCCAGCACAAAAGAAGCTTTCTCAAGACTTTCTTGACCCTCTCGAATTTGACAATTTGTCAATTTGGTGTGCCGACCGAAATAATTGTTTGTATAGAAATCGTATACTATTTGCTTAGCTTAGTTGCTTAGCTTCCATGGAGTACTTTCAAAGTGTGAAGGAAATTCGAAAATACCCGTAGCAAGAAGTATGCAGAAGTATCTGCCAATAATTTAACGAAACTCCTTAACAATTTGACAAGTGTCAGCTGGCGGTAGAAGTCCCAAAACTATTCCGTTGAGCGATTAGATCCTCGTCCCTAATCACTTTCGAGTGCAGAAACTACGCTCCCAGAAGGCGAAGCCCTACCAACAACCGCCTAAGTACACATCTCTATCGACAGAAAGAAAAGAACTGGATTCCTATCGTCTCAAGTATGAGGCAGAAACCCTAGACGAAGTCACAGCCGAGTGCATCTGGACAATCCCACATGGGGGCAACGGATCGATACGAGTATCTGTCGCGATTGATATTAATGATTGGCCGCAAATGCCATTAGGCTGTTTGTACCTTTCCAGCACGCCGAACATGATAACCCAGCGTGAAGAGAGCGCAGACCCGGAAAACTGGGAAAACGGGGAACTCTCCGATTGCATGGCCGAGGCGGAGGCGTTGCATAGACAGATCCGAGCGTATCTACCCTGCCAGGGAAGCCCCATTGTTGGGGCGAGGAAATCAAAGACCCTTTGGCCCGCCTCGCTTTTCCCGCTGATAACGGACACGAACCAACGGCCCCGTAACGTGGCATTTGTTTAATGGATTAAAAATAATAGGTACGGGGAAGGACGGGCTGGGCGCAGATAAAAATCGAAGCACGTTTTGTGTGCGCATGGAAAATGGAAAATGTGCCGCGGCGTGTCATAAATTAATTTTGTAAATTCTGCAGCCCGTCTGATTCGGTTACGGATCAGTATCGGCTTTAGCCGCCCCGAGACAGGGATTCTTATTAATAATAATAATGCCACACGGCTTTGAGAGACAGACAAAGGATTGCCGGATGCCAGACCACTTTCATTGCGAGGCCTTCGAGGGTTGAAATGGAAAGCCTTTCAACTGCGGTTGGCGGGCGGAGAAGCTTTTAAAAAATTATGCAAAAATCATGATTAGGCAATTCGCCGATGCTGCATGCTGGAGGCTGGAGGCTGGTCTTGTCTCCCGGCTGCTAATTAGCCATTCATGGAGTGTAGTGCGCCTGCCTGGGGAATATTTAAACAGTTGGCTGGTTCCCAGAAAACGGCGGCAAAAGTTTAATTAGTCCGGCGGATGAATGTGCCCTATGAATATGAAATCCGCACAGTCCCCACAAATCCATTCAGCCCCGATCAGACGCACTCGTATCCTTGAGACTTCAGGTCGGTTCGGCTGAGTTGAGTTGCGACTAATGAGCCCGAGCAAAGCCAGCAGAAACAGAAACAGAAACAGCACACTAAATGTAGCAATTATGGGGCGGGACGGAGAAAACTCACATTAATGACAAAAGCCAGAGCAGTACTCGGCGCATGAGGAGAGGCTGCTTAAGACCCGCAACAAACGAGGGGCACTTAAAAGATGAAACATAAAACGGAGCCCCAGAAGCCCATAAAAAACACATTGTGCCGGGCCGCACTTAAAGGCAACTTCTTACCATACCCGCTTGTACGTCCACCGAGAAAAAAGCACGGTGACTTGTTAACATATTGTATGCTTGGTACCAAGCATGAGTACGACGCTTAGGAAAGGCATTAAAGGCTTCCATGAGGTAGTTCGGAAAAGACCAAAACCAACTAATCGGAGCGTCGGTGTAATTCATACAGATAAGGTGATTCTTCTATGAGTTACGCTTAGGTTCAAAAAGCTCTTTTTATTCCGGATGGGATTGATCATAGTTCAGAAGCTATTCAAAATCCACATCAAGGCTCTCATATTTAACTTAAGAATATTAATAAAATGTACATTTAAACTTATGTTTTTGTTGATTATTTCAATTGTATTTCATGTTTTTTGTCTTTGTCTTAACGTTGACACTTAACGCCTGCTAAATTTTCCCCGGTGCAGCCTTGTCATATGGGGCATTCGCTTTGTGCTTTGTGAAAAGGGCTGCCATAAAATTGCACCATAAAAATAAAAATTAAACCACTAAACGCAGTCCAAGCGCGACCGCCTTGCGTCCAGACACTGACTTTTAAGTTCCGCCCTCCCGGATTGATTCGACTCTGAGCTTGCTTTCTGGCTGACAGTTTGGGAATCGACCCCGTTCGTGAAAGATACTATAAGCGTGGGTGGAGGGGGGAGGGTGTGTGTGCGTACGAGTACCCCTAATGATATTCAATAATAATACATGCGCATAAAAACCACTTGCGACCCTCCGCCCGAAAGTCGTCAGCATTTCAGACATGCCCCGGCTGCGCCTTCAGAATTTAATGTGCTTATAATGCCGCCCGCTGGCTCTTCGCCATAAACAGACGCAGTCCTCACTCCCGGATAATCCCGATTCCGATTCCGATTCCGCCTCCAGTTCCAACTCGAATCGGATACGGCACACACGCAGCCACACTCCACTCACGTAATTGCGAGAGCAGCACCCTCGACACATTTTTAACAGCAAATGATGTCAATTTCCATGCCCGCCAAGGGCAGGAAAATTCCCCAGATGGAATCCGGGGATACGTCTGAAAATTCTGAGCGCGTTTTGTTATTCTATTGAAAATTGAACTTAATTGGTGCGTGAAGTGTGCACTGAGTGGATTTGATGGCTGCCAGGCAACTATTCTAGTAGGGCTGCAAATTTGTCTGCAGCGTTCCTTTCCGCTCCCCCACCTCAAATCCCTCCACAGACCTCATTATAATTTGCCAGTCAACAGGCAAAGGTAGCGATCAAATGGGACAGCCGAAACACGAGGGCGGAACGTGAAGATTGCTACAAAGTATTTCCAAACAGAGTATATGCTACTCTGTGTTTGCATTGTCCAACTGCTCAGAAAATGTGAAAGGAATTCGTATACAACTTTGCGATGTAAGCCAGGTGACAACTTTCTGAAGGAAAGTTCTCGTGAGCGTTGCAAATCGTGTAATTGTTACCCACATGTTAGTACCCTTTATTATAAGCCGCTGCACCGGATCCGGAACTTATTGCCAAACGAAGCCAACCCCTTCGGCCGAAGGTGAGCGGGGCTATCTGTGTAATCCCATCATGCCCCACTATCAAATTAATTTGCCATGCCCCAGTTTTCCACCAAATGGCCGAACAACCCTCGGGGCCAAATCCAGAAGGACAGACATCCAGGGCTCAGGGCTTCGGGGCTCCAGGGCACGGCATCCAAGCTGATTAGCATAAATTCGTCTATGTCGTCGCTGGCAACGTTGTCGTCTTTTATCAACGTGTCTGGCATGCCAAGCTGAAAAACTTTGCCAGTTTCCCAGCTGCCAGAAGGCGAGGGAAACTCAAACAAGGCGGGGCAGCGGGAAAAGGAGCAGGCGCTGCAAAGGAGCAGGAGCAGGAGCAGTCACGGACCTCGGCTGGGAAACATGTGTCACTGGGGCCTGTCTGCTTATTGCACGACTAATGTCACTCGCAGGCGGAGGCAGTCAACAAAAGGTGGCCAAGGCAAACTTCCTGGCACAAAGAGTGGCTTTTAGACGGCAAATGCAAGTGCTGGAATTCCTTGGCCCGTCCGGGGGATGCGAAATTATTTCCATGCCACTGACGTGCCTGGGTGAAGGGCGCGCGGCAAAGGACGAAGGATAGCGGACGAGCCTTTGCTTTCCAAGAAGTTTTCAGACCTAGCCGCCTGCTTCCACTGAAAACAATTCAATCTAAATTGAATAGCTGCGGACGACCTTTTGTGACAAAGTTTCAAGTCGGGGCTTCCAATTCCTTTACATAATTCACCATATGGGTACACTATGCATTACTTCGTAAAGAATATACGGATGAACACTTTTCAAAAATACCTCTGCGCTTGTTCAGGATAGTAATAAAGTATTTATAGACAAGGAATTTTTTGAATAATATAAAGAACACAAAGTATATAGAAATCTTGATGGCTTGTGAGCGTGCGGCACAAGTCTTACTCCTTTGACGTACTGCCCTGTTTTTGACATCTCGGCCTTTCCTGACGAGTTGCGTAGTCAAAGTTTTCATCATTGGTATCCAGATATGGGATTAAAGCACACCAAGGCTTCATGTGTTCGATGTATCCTAATTTGTTGTATCGTCGCTGAGAAACTGAACGATCTGGAACGTCCCCAATTATTGTTCGGTCTTTAAAAGCTGGATCCAATCTATGTGTATCTTCTGTCGCAACTGGAACAAAATCGATCATAACCAGATCGCCTACACCGAAATTCTTTTTTGCTGCTCTGCTTTGTGGTTGCTGGCGATTTACTTTAACATTGACTTCTGGTTCAGTTTCCTGACCTAAAGCTTGAACTAACCGATTTCACTAGCCGATACCAAATCGTTTGGAGTAAGCTTTGTGGTGGAATTTATGTTTGTATTAATGCTCCACTAAATCTAACCAAGGTTTTGATCCCAATCCTTATAGCTGGATGTGCTAGTTTTCAATGCATTGAGTTAAGTTTTGTTCATCCGTACTGGCGAAAGGCGTGAGAACGGCCGTTTTGATGTGCTGCATTCCACTTTCATTAATAAAATTGTCGAGCTCCTTTGATGTTAACCATGTGCCTCTATCTAAAATTAAATTGTTTCAGGGCTTTGATAACTGGTGTTATTTTTGTAGTACGTGAGAGTTTCCGGCTTTACTTTTTATGAACGGCCCAGTGTGATCAATATTAATTGTTGGGAACGGTATGGGTACTACTTCCTGCAAGTAAAGTTCACCCTCAGAATTTCCGCCTTTTACTTTATTCACCCGGCACTCAGGCAAGAAGCACTGTAGGACTTTATATATCCACGCATCCTTGGAAACCAAAAATACTTCGTAAATGTTTCCAAAGTCTTTTCGGTTCCTGCTTCGTCATGGTTACACTTGGCTAAGCGTCATCTGATTGCTTGCAGATGACTAGTCTGTTTTAATTTGACTACACTTACTGGCGTCCTTGTTGGCAAAAACCTCAAAGATATCTTTTATTTTTGGGTCCTGCATCTGAATTGTGTAAATCCAGTCTTCGTCGTTGGGAACTACCTTCAAGACGTTGTCTGCTACGGCTATTGTTTCGTCCTCCAGTGGATGTACTGGATTTCTACTCATTCCGTCGACATGTGGCATTTGCTGTCCAGGATGTTGTTTGCATTTAAAATCGAACTCTTGTAGTCGAAGCCACCTGAGAAGCTAACTGAGATCGGAGTGCATCCCTTTTAAAAAACGCAGCCTGGTATCGACGACCCAGTATGGGTGTTGCCAAATGGATATCCATTACTGCCAATATGGGGGAGGTCTTCGGCAAGGCAATCTGTATGCAACATATAGCTCACCTCAATGCGCTGGGAGCTACTGACGTCAGCGCTTGTATTGAAGTTGAGTTCCGATTCCTCTGCCTGCATAATCAAGCCTTTTCAACCAGTTCGTAATCCTTACTGCAGAGTAAGCCTCTGCCCAACGTCGTTTGAATGAATGTCATCGGGTACATTGTGAATGCGTTTATAGATTTCGCTGCGTTCTGTTTTCACCGAGGTAAGTATACATTCCTTAGTCTCCACTATTGATCCACCAAATTCTTGTAAATGTTTTACCAATTTCTGTAAAATTGATCCACTTGGAACAGCAGACTCTCTAATAAGTGTGTGATCCCTGCCAGTATCGACGAATCTTCTGCGGATCTGGACACCTAGCAGCTATGTGACCCACTTGGTTACAATTTAAACATTTTGATCCTTTGGGCTTAGCATCGCCGTCGGCTACATCTGAGCCTTCCGTGTAAACAGACTGAGAAGAGGCACTATGTTGCTACATGTTTGCACTGTTTTCATATTGTCCAGAGACCTGAATAGTTCTGAACACGTCTGAAGATTAATAGCTAAAAAAGCCTTCGTGCAGTCGTTTTGGTTCAATCCGTTAATAATATAAGAATTGATGGATGGCTCATCTATATAAGCTCGTCTTCAAATTGCCATCGTAATGTAGAAATATTCACTAAACGATTCGTTGGGTTGTCTTTCACGTCGCATCAGTTCCCTGTGAACATCAGCTGTGTTTACCACGCTTGGAAAATTCTGTAAAAGGGCGGTATTAAACTGTTCCCAAGTTTGGAATAACGTCTGTGCATCTAACCATTCCTTATCGACACCTCTCATTTTATGTTTTTTGCTAATTAACTTTTTTGAAGTAATGTTGCCCCTAACACACCGATCACATCCTTGATGATGGAGTTTGTATAAGCTGTGCGTTCGGGGCTTTCTGTTGCCGTTGTTCTTGACCTGGTGGTGGTATGCCTAACATGTTTGAAGGAAGCCCAAGCTCCGCAACCAAACTCCACATCCGAGGAAGAATTTAATGGGAGGAGGTGGGAAATGTGCACTAATCATATTTTAGTGCGGTTCGACTAATTGCGGCCGCGGCCTTAAATTTTCGTTTCTCGTGTGTTGACACACACGACCCACACAGGGAAACCACGGGCACTAACATAGAGGAACACAGATACTCACATGGACGCAAACAGGCTCTCTGGAGGACAATGATGCGGGTAAGGACGCAGGTAAGAGAGGGGCAACCATATACACCTGAGATCTGTAAAATTCACAAGGGGCTGCCGAACTGAGGGGGAGTCGAACTCCAGTTACCGCAGGAACACTTATAAAGACATTGGGTTTGATCCCACCCTAATACGCATAAATATATTGTGTTTAACGTAAAAATAACAAGTTAAATATACTCTGAATACCAGTCTCAACAAAATTCTGGATAAAGGTGGTTTTAAAATAAAAACAAAAAGAGGAAAAGTATAATAATTTAAAGTATTATGTATCTCATGTCAAATTGCAAATTAAATTTCCCACCCACGCTAATGGCCAAATGGCTTGTCACAACCTCTCAGGGAGTCGCGAGCATTCCAGGCTGGAGCGGATGAACAGGGTATTCGGGTGCAAGGGGCCCGAGAAGCCTAGCCGGGCTCTAAAGACGTGTTAATGAAGCAGACATGCGGGCCAGAACGAAGTCGTGGTCTCCGTCTTGGCTTTGGGCCAGGTCTTCGTCGGCGCTGAATGAATTTGTATATCTTGCAAATCATGTTGACTGACGGAGAACATCGTGATGGGGAGTGGGGACCGTGGAGCCGACGTTTACTTTGGTCGGGCAAAATGTGTAAAGTGTTGAGCGCGGCGCACAAACACCCAATCATGTTGTGGCATACATATTATGAAAATACC
Organism: Drosophila biarmipes; assembly: GCF_025231255.1. Lineage (NCBI taxonomy): Eukaryota > Metazoa > Arthropoda > Insecta > Diptera > Drosophilidae > Drosophila > Drosophila biarmipes. The sequence goes on along the minus strand of NC_066616.1, from coordinate 3,898,229 downwards.
AGGCGAGTGAGAGGCGATCTGGGGTTGTCTGTTCTACTAAATCAACATCATTAAGTTTTCTGTTTATAAAGAAAACACTCGAGCATCGTTGCGAGCTCTTTTTTTAGCCTTTCCGGGGGCTCGGTCCTCGGACTCCAGCTTTTTGCTGCGCCGGAGTATTTACACAAACCGAAGATGCGTGCCGTGTTTTTTTAGGCTGGTTCCATCACGGCCAGACTTCAAAAAGCGATACAGCCAAGTGCCAAACACAAATTAGTAGTTGGCGGCGGGCCGAGCTGAAAGTGCCATATTCCTGCATATTTGCCATCCCATTTTACCAAAGCGGTCGCACTGCTTTTCAGCAGGTAGAGACTAAACGCTGGAATCAATCGCTGCACCCGATTATCGGAAGGTTCCGTGCATTTGAGCTACAACTAAAATGTTATTACTGATTTTATGCGCTATTACTTGGTTTTATATGATACACATTTTTATACCGTTGCAGAATGTATAATGATTTCAGTCAAAAGTTTGCAGTGTTTCTCAACATATAACCTTCTACGCTTGGAATTAACATTTTCTAGATAGTTCTAAATTTCGAATTAAATTTTATCAAAATCGGATAACTATATTATATAGCTGTCAAACAAAAGATCGAAAATTGGTCGGAAAATAATATGAAAAAATTATATCTTTGGTGTTTTTTGACATATTGTAAATACAATTTTTTAATTAGTTCTGAATTTTGAATTCAATTTTATCAAAATCAAACGACTATATCATATAGCTTCCATACGAACAATCGAAAAATTGGTGAGAAAATAATATGAAAAAATTATAGCTTCGTTGATTTTTTACATATTATTTTATAATGTTGGAAATATCATTTTTTGTATTTTTAAGAATTTTAAATTAAAATTAATAAAAATCGGACCACTCTAACTTGTAGCTGTCACAGAAACAATACAATAATGCAATTTTTTTTTAATATCAGTGAAGCTGTCAAAAATTTTTAAAAATTTCACATGGTGTTACTAACGTTTATTAATTTTTATAACTGCAAGGGTATACAAACTACTAACATTAATTTATTATATAAACAAAATAATAATAATAAATAAAATAATTATACAAACTTCGGCTTGCCGAAGTTAACTTGGTTTCTTGTTTTAGTTTCTCTTCAAAAAGGTTGGATATTTTATCATGGAAAGATATATGATCCAACAAGGGGTCGAAATTATTACAATTTACTACCAAATTCGGAGTAAATAGCTTCCTTAAGAGTGCTACGCATTATTCATTTTGTTGGGCATATCTGTGACGTCGTAATGGGAAATCTTGCCCGAGGTGGCCTTGCAAAAGAAATCAAGTTTCATCCGAGTCGATCTATTCTTTCTGTGTGTCTGTATGAATGCTGAACTCTCAGAAACATTACAAGTTAGAAAATTGTCACCAAGCATATGGATTCTTGAGCTCCACAAACGCCCATAACGCTAAAGCGTGCCCAGCGTCAATATTTTTTGTGTAAATGAAAAAATCCAAACGCTGAGAGTCGTACCGAAAAATTGTTCAAATCAAAAGATTGGTTATTAAGTTAAAAAGGTTTTCGTGTATTCCAGACTGGCTCAACCAAACTCCCCAAAATTTTAAAGAAATTCACTAAATGTCCCTTGATTATGAAATTTCGAGGACCCTTAAAATCAATTGCATAGCGATATTGACCGTGTAAAACACTCGATTCGAATTACTGCTGACGTTAAACGATTTTAAATTAATCGGTCCGGTTTTTGTCTGTGTAACTAACTGCTGGCTGCCACAGACATCCATTATGTGTGTCGAACGAGCAGTGCAACAAAATGCAAAGGAAAATAAACATCAAAGTCACGAAATTGTTTATACAATAAATAAAGAGTGTGTGGAGCACAGCGTCTGCGCCCAAACAGCAGAAGTATCTTAAAGATACAAACGGGCACGCATGCCGAACATGCCATTTCCCAGGACGTTGTGCATCGTCCATATACGATGGCACTTTCCCAGATGCGCGTATCTCCACTTGCATGCGGCTCGAATTACAAGCGGGCAAATGTTTAAATACTTGAGTGCCGAGCACGAGCATATTAACTTTTACTCAAGGCTCAGTGTTCGAAATTGTCAACACGACAATTCACTTAGATCCGTACTCGCTCCAGCCGCCAGTTTTCCCTTCAGCGACAGATGCATCCATGTTATTAGGACTTGCTTCGTTTCTCCCACAGATTTTGTGGCCGCGGGAAAATCAGCCACGCAGAAACTGTGGAAAATGACTAAAAGTTGGTACATTAACTTACAGTGTAGCTGGTGTGCGCACGGGTGTGGGCAAAACTTACTTTTATCCTTCAGACAGAAACAAAACTAGCTTACAGAGAACAGTATCTGAATATATCTATAACTGCGTCAGGAGAAAACAGCGAAAAACTTTGTGGTCGAAAGGCTCGACTATCAGATCCCGGTACTCAGCAAAGAAAGATTGTAAAGCGCAACCTACCCGCGATTTCATTAAATTTTAGTTCAATTGATTATTCAGATAACACTTGTTCCAGCATAAAAACTGTGTTCAAATTGGAAATCACCAATCTCTTTCGAGATATCAGCGTTAAAATTTACGATTCTTGTAAACTTGTGGGCAGCTTAACAGATCGCCAACGTTCCATTACAAAATTCTTGTTAAAAACTGACTGATCAACAACGTTGCTCACAGGGCTTGTAGCCAATTCCCGGCTAATTAAACAAATATTTTGGAGCAATGTGTTAAAAGTCATAGCCTAGCAGTTGTGGAATTTTAATGGAATGTGAAACCAGCCAACTCCAGTACAATAACCATTTGAGCAGCTGTGACATGAACCTCTGTAGCCGAGACTGCGACCGATGTAAAATTTCAATAACGACTGATAATGGTAACTAGTGGAAGAAAATAATCATAATTACTCGTATACCTTGAATTAAAAAATGCACTACATAAAAAAATTTAAGATGTTACAAAAAACACACAATTATATTACCGTGACATCTCCTTCATCGGCTCTGAGTCAACTCTGAGTTAACTTTGTCCCCGTCAGAAGCCTCCGGGCGAAATTTGGCTAACGCCTCCCGGAGAATGGGCTCCAATTGATACTGCCACTTCCACCCGACATTCTCAAATAAGTGGAAGTTCACCTCCGTCAACGGATTTCGTCGGTCTCAGAGAATGCGAGGAACCTCCCCAAGAAGGTCTCTATCTGGCCGTACTGGACGGCGCATTCACTGCTGCGGCCGTCCTCTGACGGCTCGTTCTTGTCTTTTAGGACTCCCTCCGGAACGACGCCTTCTTGAACGCCCACCACCGAAGCACATCGGTAAACCCCAATTTCGCGCAGACCCTGAAGAGGTCCTCGTGGTGGTACAGGGTGGGGTATCTTCAACTGCTGAAAATGTGTTCCGATTTTGTCCGCCGCTGCGCCGAAGAGGAGCCGGTCCAGGCATTCGGTGTCCGCCAAATAGTGGACCACCTCGCGCACTCCTTTTCTTAAGGCCCCTTTGCCCAGGATGCCTACGGAAGAGCACATCTAAGAAATAACAAGGAAGAACGCTATAGTCGAGTGCCTCGACTATCAAATACCCGTCAGCTTAAGAGAGCGAAAGGGAAATGGATACGCTCTACAGATTTTCACGGAGTCTGGGCGTTCGAGTGGGCGTAGCACCCCGCTGAAACAAACTTGTTCTGCGCAGGAAGCCCAGGTATCTGCATGCCAAGTATGAATATTCTAGCACTTATAGTTTCCGCGATCTCTGCGTTCATACGGACGGACGGACAGATGGACAGACGGACATGACTAGATCGACTCGGCTAGTGATCATGATCAAGAATATATATACGTCAGGGGTTGGAAACGCTTCCTTCTACCTATAACATACTTTCCGGCGAATCTAGTATACCTTTTACTCTACGAGTAAAGGGTGTAATAATAAATATTTTCAAAATTCTGGATGAATACTTTTTTGAGAGCGTGTAGGCGCCCTTCCCCACGGCAAAGACCGTGCTGACAACAATGATCGCTGTTCACTTACCGGACTGACGTACTCCACCCCGAATGCAGTTCCGGGGATGTTCATATTGACCACGGCCATGCCTTACAGTCCTTGTGCGGTGACCCGGTTTCAACGTTCGCCAAGGGGAGCACGTCGAAGAGCATGAAGAAGGGCTCCCTCAAACGCGGTGGTCAACAGCGCAGTGTCCTTCAACAGTTCGCCCTTCTCACGGGCCACATAGGCCAGCGTCTCGTCCAACTGTAACTGTTCCTTTTTTTGGAAAAATAGGGCATCTTCTTATTTTTCTTCTTTCTATTTCGTATTTTTTATTCAGCGATGCCACACTTTGCACGTTTGAGTTTTAGCGCTGCCACCCTTCGCCCGTTTAACTGAAAAAAGATAAAATTTCGGGCAAGCCACGCAAAAGACAATTTCCTAACTATTTTTGGTCCAAGTTTTGAACCTCTTTATCACTCCAGCTCTACACAGTTTCCAATCCGACATCAGATTCCACTCTACGTCTGTTATCCGTTCCACATTATCTTTGTACATCTATACCTATTCCCTTATTTGTACTCTTGCATCTGTTATCCATTCCATATTATATTTGTACCAACTAAATATCAGATGCAACTCCATCTACTGCTTGGTTAAAACGAATTAAAATTATCTTGATCTAGTCCGAAGAATTGGTTGTAGAGCAACGCCATTTATGACAGGCTTGAGGGAGAATTTTAAAATTTGACTGCCACCCAATGTTATTTTACAAGGAAAATAGTTCTGGGAAATAATTTCGCGCTCAGAGTCTACAAAATGGGCAAATCTATTTTTTGAGCCCTTCTGAAGAATGATTTTGATCCTCATTTTCAATCCGAGTCTTATCCTGTTTTCGACCCGAGTTTCTGATCCCACTCCCACTTTGATTGACTGTTCCCACATTTGGACCTATGCTATCCGAACACGTAGTTTATATTATTATCCGTTCTTCATTAGCCCTGTACCCACCGAAAAAAATGAACTTGACACAGCGCCACCTACTTCTCGGGCTCACCGATTGCCTCCCTACTTATCACTTTTTACAACAATTATTTAAATGCAACGCCATCTCTTGGTGGTTGATGTAACTGTAGCCCTGGTTTTCTTCTAGTTGCTGGGCCTTGTTTGTTGCTCTCTAAAGAGTAGTTTCCCACCCCTTTTAAATCCGAGTTTCATACCCCTATCACATCTATCTGTTTTCCGATCCACAAAATCTTTATCATACCGCTAAAAGTTGGCAGACTCAACGATTTCTTTTGTAAAATTGAAAAGCACACATGAACCCCTTTTTGCGCGAATCAAAATAAAACGCAGTGGAATATTAAGTCTTTTGATCGGTAGTTCTCCGCCAAAATTGTAATCTCAGCTTTTTTCACCATTTGTAATCCCTTATCGAAACCCAAATTCCACATTACATTATCCGGCCGTTTATTATTTCCTGGGGCAACTCCATCTGTGGCAAGTTTTAATGAATGGTTGGTCTGAACTGCATGTTTAATAACACGTAATATCAAATGGCAGCACTGGGAAATGTGCTTCCATATTTTTGTTTACATTGTTTTACAAAATTTCAGAAAACATTGTCTTACAGCAGCGCCATCTGAGTTTGGTTTTACTGAACGACAACACTGTTGCAACAGCACCTCTCTGATGTTTCGTACCATTGTCATTCACCACACTTACATGCTGCGTTTGAAAACACTGTCGCACTAACGCCTAACCTTACGGTGGTCAATACTGAAATTCAAATTTCAGGCCCTTTTCTGTTAACGGCCTAACAAAGCAAAGCTACACCCAAAAAAATCGTTGAGTGTCAATTTGATAAGTGTGGGTTAAAATATGTATTATTTTTCGGCAACCCGAAGTTAATTTACATAAAACCGTATCACTATATAAAATGCCATGTGTGCGAAAAGTCGATTTACATAACTATACAGACAAGAATAAAAACCAAAGTAGACAATCAAAAAATGCACTCTTTTTGAGACAGTTATGGGTTTTGCTCATTTATTAACAATTATTTAGTGAGCAAAACGCAAAAGTCTGTTTTTTCCTCATTGGGCGCCAGATTTGAGTTTGTGTCAGACGAAATCAGTCAAAAGAAATCACTTTGGATCAAAATATAACTGTTGCAGTATCACCACGGAGTCGTCTATTTTGTCTGTATGAACGCTGAGATTTCAGAATTAGATTCCTTATAGTCGTTTGCAGCGAGACTTTTTGAAGAGTACGTGCCACGCTCATTCTGACGCCCCAAAAGCCCCCAAAAATGCGGCTCCTACAGTTTTCAAGCTAAGAAAACGGTATTGAATATTCACCTGAAAAATATTGTCACGCCTACGCTTAAATCTGTCTGCCGCCTATTGTCTTATATTAAAAACACGTGAATATAAGGTAATGCAACATAAAAATTCACACATCGCGTAAACATAACTATGTCAGAAGTGGTTCAACAGTTAAAAGGTTAACAAAGCGATAATTCATATACAAGTTACAAAGTACTATTTTCGGAGCTAGCAAACCATCTACATTGGTCAATTAGTCCAAGAAAATGCTTTTGTTCGACTTTCAGATTCGCCTAGTGCCTTGAACCCCATGTTTTCTTCAGCCGAGTGCCAAGCCCACAGCAAATTCCCATCACGCTGAAGTGAATTCATTACGCATTCTACAAGGGTGGTTTATTCCAGGGTACATTTCAGTTTATTTAATTTGTCGATATCTACAGACGTGTCAAAAGTGGTTAAAATTGTTGGGAAGGTAATTGGTTAGCTGAGTAACTCGACATTGGCTTTCTCTCGCGGGCAGAAAGCATATCACGGGAGTTTCGGTTAAACTTAGTAATACTTCGTGTTATTTGTTATTTGAAATGATCATGTATTGGGGCATTCCACGGCTACCGCCATCATCACTATGACGCTCGGCATACCGTTTCTAGCACTAGACAGCAACATTCACTTATATAAACCTTAGTTTAGACTAACGAACTATAACCTAGAACACTTGATTCTAATCGACGTAGAACTGCTCGATAGGAACGTTCTTTAGCAGCTGGTTGGCAAGTTTTCCAAATTCACTGGCCAGCTTCTTCTGCAATTGAGCCTGCATGGCTTCCAAAACAACTTGGGAGTTTTCGCGCAGGAACAGGTTGGTGGCCTCAACTGGGGGATAAAAGGAACTTCACTATTTCAATTCGTAGTGGGAAAATAGTGGGCACTTACGAAGAATACGGTTGTTGTTGAAGGCACCAGATATGCTCATTTTAACATCCTTCACGTCCAGGACTAAGCTGAGAGCATCGATGTGCAGATAGTTCCCACCCTTGGACGCGTGTGTCGATGTCTTTCCCGTGAGGTCTGCACTCACTCCCTCGAAGTTGGCATGGAAGTCTCCACCCCCGGAAGCAGGCAGGATCAAAAGAACCCCGGAGCTCGTATATTTCGCCTCGATCTTCAGCTTGGGCATCAAGATTTTGGCCTTGAAGGGCTCGCTGCCTTCGCTCAGTTTCAGGGACTTCACCTGGAAGTTGCTCGCCCCGAAGGCCTCCATGTTCTTCAAAGTGATCTTGTATCCCTGCGGACCCTCTGTCAACTGCAAGGCCAGGGTATCCATCTTGAAGGGCTCCACAGACGGCAGCTGAAAGGGGAAAGAGTTGAGATCAGATCAGTCGGGATGTGAAAAAATTATTAGAAAAAACTATTAGAGTTCCCCCACGTGAGACAACGGATCTAAGCCCAGAAATAACTATTAACTTGTCAATAAGCCAATCGTTTATTGCACTGACCATACATTTGTATTTTCATTACACTGTTAGCAAGTTGTAAAATTAATTGCTTCTACAATGACTCATCCCTAGTTGTGCTTGTTTACACATGCTAGCAGTGTAAATCAAATAATAAAACTACTGTTGCTTAAATAAAAATGTAACTTTTACCCTCAACGCTTATTATAGTTGAATTTGGAATTTATATAAGAAAACAGACATATTTTGCACAATATTGTATTGAAAGGTAAATACTTATTCAACTGGAAAGTTGCATGTTGCACAACTGTGCAGAAAGTTTTCTCGCAAAGAAACTCATTATGCAAGTGCAAAAGTCCCAGTGCCTTTCATTCGATTTGCCTATTATGCAACTGAAAACTCGTTTGCAAAGAAAACGGCTTAGAGAAAAACAAATGCAAAGTTCGCCACCTAATGAACTACAGGAGAAAAGTCACTCACCTGGATATCGGGAATGCCATTGGCCAGGTAGGGCTTCAGGTGTTCAATGGCTCCAATAAAACAGTCCACCAACTTCGGATCGTCCCTGTGACATTGCTTAATATAGGCGGCTGTAAAAATCGTATTTCATTGTAGTAATTGCAACTTGGGCAGTAATTGAGTTTGGCTTTTTAATTGTTGGAACACACATTTATCCTCTGATAATAATGAACAAATTAAATCATCATGGGTCCCAAACGTTTCTCAAAAGTCTTTTGATGTTGAGTTATTAAAGGGAGTACTCATATTTAACTAACTTGTTATAGCATGAGATAAAGTACCTAGTTGCCTCGCCGGTTTTTCAGCTCATTCGGAAGAAAAACACTGCGAATGTCAACAAATGGAAGATCAACAAGAGACACTGGCTTAATTCCTGTAAAGCTGAACACAAACCCGCAGCCCCAGCGACCTCCAAAGCGAACGAGATCAAAATCAAGATCTCGATTCGGCTTCGGTTTAGTTTCGCCGGCAAGGTTGCCAAGGAGTGCACCTCTAGAACCTGTTGGAGCCGCAATTCTGTGGCACATGACACACATTCGTGGCTTCGGCCGGCCATAAGTTGTAGCTGGTTTATCTTTAGCTCGACCATTATGCCTGGCAGTATTATTAGCGCCATTCGACGGCAAGGCGAGCTGCAGCGGGAGCGATTAAAATTTCAAGTTGAAGGCCGTCCAACGGCCACGGCTCGCGTTAATTAAATATGGATTTGGTTCATAGTCTGCATTTTGAGTGCTTACACTCGTCGAGCGCGATGCGGAAGCGATTCTTCGAGACGCATCGGCTGAAAAGCCGGGGCCTGTGCTCTTTTTGTTTTGTTTCGCTCATTTGTCGAACAAAACCGTGTCACCTCATGCAATTATCACGTCTTAATTAGGGGCTAGATTTGAAGAACTGGCTGCAAACTTGACATCTGACATATTTAACTAGATGCGATCGCGCTCTGTGTGCACACATGGTGCGAAAAGCCAACGAAAGTGCTAATACCGTACTGAGTCAGACAACTGCAGACGCTCATCAAGTGGTTAGTAAAAGTGTTTAAATATGAATAAATATGAAAGCTGTTATTATCTATATTATCTTTCAAAATTTTAATTGTGAAATCTTTGTTTTTAGCGTCCCAAGGGTCTAGAACAAGTCGGTTTACTTAGAAATGACATCATTGCATTAGATAGTGTTTAGGATCGACAGTACACCACTGATCATAAAACTTACAGAAATGTAAAAAATTAAGTAAAAGTTGGGAGCAAAGTTTTATAAGTGTGGGATTCAGCGCGTCGCGTAACAGTTTTTACATTCAACAGTAATTTTAGTATGCCGATTGCCCTGGCAATACAATACGAGCATTCCCCGTTTTTCAACTACAGTAGTACCAACACTTTCATTAAATATTTCCTTTTTAAGAAGTAACTTTATGATCAATAATTGTGCCTCTAGTGCTGGTGGCAGGTTACAGATACTTCGTTAGATGCAGCCCATATTTCTGAGTACTTCAGCAGCACTCTACCCAAACTTACGGGTCTCAGCCTGCACTATCCAAAGCGCTTGGATCACAATAATAAGGCACACAGACTTAATCATTTTGGGCGGAGGAATCACTCAGAAGCAATTATAAAATATGAAAATGAGTTTCAGCAGCACGCAACGGAGTCGGAAACTATAAAGTTGTAAACTATTTGGGAGTGAAGTGGAACGTCCGTCACCGCGGAGCTGAGAACTTAAACTGCGAGCTGGTTGCCGGTCGATCGCCGATTTTAAAGCCCCTAAGCTGCAGATCGCAGGGAAATAAAACGAGATGCAAACCAAGCCGAGCTCAAGTCCCGCCGTCGATGTCTGCGCCGGCAGAGAACTTCAACTTTGCCGATCTGGGTACGTAGTATCTGATGGGCTCGAGAGCCCGGGCTTTTTGACTGGCTGACCGAATGTATCGCCGGTTTTCGGCCCCCTCCTTTACTTCTTTGACTTCTGTGCAAGATTTTGGTTTGTTTGCCCACTTGTCGAGTGCCATAAAAAGCAATTAGGCAATTCTATTTTCGCAATCTCCTGAATGCAGAGGTGCAGAATTTCAAAACGAGTGCTTAGGGAGCCACCCGGGGACCTTCACATACGGTTAGCCTTCTGTTGAGCGACCACAAAGCAACCCTGATTGCGGTTTGCGAAAGAAATTACTAACTTCTAATTACCTATTAACAAAAACAATCGTTTATATTTGGTTAACGTGGCAAAGATCACCGGAACCAACTTAGAAATCTTCAAAAAGACAGCACTTAGCCTCCCATTAAATTGTTCATTCGTGCAGCTTCTTATTTTCTAAAAGCCCTGGGACAAATAGAACATAAGTCGTCTTAAAACCGTAACGAGGCTAGCTGGCCAAGTAAACCAAATTACCTGTACTCTTGAAAGTGTCTCCGCCTCTAATTTCCAATGTGTGCGGCGCTTTAATCGTCCATTTGAGTGAGATAATAGATGTGTGCTTATAAGGCGGTGCGAAATCAGAGAGACCTGTCTTTTGGAATACTCTACCTCAGCAACTTATTACTAAGATGAGTTATTTCACTTTTTATTTAAGGCTATTATTTTAAACAGGTAAGTAAAGGATAATAACAGACCCAGTCTATCTGAGCTTCCTACCCTTTTGCAATGTAATTTCCCATTGTAAGGGGAAGCTTTTGCCAAATCATAATTTATCCCATTTCTGTTGTATTAAATAATACATTGTTACCTTTGCATGATAGAAACAATGCGTTGTTGTTTGCACATTGATCAAGAGAATCATTTACATCTTCGCTTGATAGGACTAACCCGCAGCTCACTGCTAATTGATCTTCCAACTACTGACTCACATTGCAAAGACATATTGAAAATTTAATATGTTTGCTTATTAGCAGTTGATTAAAACTGCTTAGTCTAGTCGAAGTAGAGTTTACTTTTACTTGCTGATCGTCGAATGCTCTCCTCACGCTCAAATGAATTATTCATGGAGCGGACGAGTTCCAGCATAGAACTACCATGTTCTTGATATTCCAGTCTGAATAGGATTCGCCACTAAGCGACAGTCTGGCAATTTGGATGACTTATGAAGCCACGCAGTAAGCAACCAGCTTCATTATCCCTGCAAAGCTTATATAAGCGAATCACTTCTTACCCATAGAAAGGTCAAACATGGTACACCAAATCGTAAAGGGCAGTGTGGAGAACTATGGCATTATTTCCGAGGTCGGTCGTATTTTTTCTCCGTGTGCCAGCTATCTTCAGATAATTTTGCGGGGACTAAAGCACTTAGTTGGACCACACTTTGCACTGCGATCGGAACATACTGAACTCTTAAACTGTTTACAATGGCCCTGAACACAAACAAATAGAGCTATGGGGAAGTATCGGAGAACTCGATGGGAAGTCTTATTTGTTATACAAAGGCCTCTTCGCCGATTCTAAAGCCTGTTGTCACGTCTAGCTCACAATACGGGCAAATGTGGTTATAAATACATCTCTGTGTGTTGTGTGTCTCCACAAAAGAAGGCAGACAATAATGACAAACGCGTAGTGAAATGCAAAATGTAGGAAGAAAACCCTATTTAAGTCTCATTGTTTTATTCATGTTGAAGTTCCTAGCTATTCCCACCTGACTTTGATGCTTTGAGCCCAGCAACCGCCGTGTTAATTACCCAAGTGACTAAGCATATGTGGGAAAGTGCAAAGGTGAGCTGAATAAATGTCACCAAAATTGTGGAAAATTCCACGAAAACAGTTAAATAATCAAACTTATTAAAAGAATTAAAAGCTTAGAATATCCTCAATTCGCACTCAATTAAGAAGTATTAGGGCTTCAGCTTCCTTGTGACCCAGAAACGAGTCATCCAACCGATCTGATCAAAGGGATGGGACTAGCAACCGCATTCACAGTCGAGTGGTTTTAAGTCGACGTTGACCCACTCACCAAGCCACCTTGACCTTGAGAGCGGTTCTCCACACGCAGCCCAGAGCTGGCGAGCGAAATGCGGGTTTCTTTTTGAATGCACTCTTTTTTATTGAGCACTAAGAGTTGACTCCGCGAAAGTAAGGAAGTTCAGAATCTTTGAAATATGTAAAAAATTGGGTATTTATATTTTTTAAATTTTTTGAATTTTTAATTAAGGAAATAAATAGGTTTTTTTAACTCCGAGGGTAAAAAATCAAATGCACTAAAAGAATGCAGAAAATCAAAAAATGAACTATTTTAAACATAATTCAATAAACTTTATACATGTTCTCCTGTTTAAGCAAAAGTAAAATAAGCTTCTTTTTATTATTATAAATAATAAAACCAATGGTGTAAAGTTTAAAATTGAATTAACTTACCAAGTAAGATCGAATCAATTTCAAAAACTCACCGATAAACACGCCTCTTGTTTTTCTTGATACACTCTTCTTCTATTTTTATATTATCCCTACTCGTCCTTATCTTTTTGGAAACATAAACGTTTTTTTCGATTTTGTATACCCGCTTTTTGTTGCAGTGTCATGTAAGACGCACCTATTTTTGTACAAGTATTCTACATGACATACTTTCGGGCGCTTGGGGCATTGCAAAGGGCAACCATGTGTACAAATATGAGGAACACCATACTACATTTAAATAACATTTATAAATTAAACTTCAATGAACAAAAAACAAATAAGGGAATTGGCAAAACTTGGATCGTGATATGTTTCTATTCGTGCAGTTACATTGAAAATGTAGACGGTAGAACGCATTTATTGTTATCTAAGCATTCTACATGGCATACTTTGGGGCGAAAGGCTTACAGTGAAGGGCAAACATATTTGGCATACTTTGGAACAGGGAATTAGGCAGTGAAAAAAGTTTTTTTCTGAGTGTATATGTTTTGTTGTGCATGCGTTTCTCAAAATCGAACTGTTGTAAAAAATTTAGTGTTATAAAAGTTGATATTTCCCGTACCATTTTTAAATCGTATTACGTTTCATGTAATCATTGAAACTAAATTCATTTTCAGGAAAACCTTACCAACTGAAGATAAGTTCTTGTTTGGCAATTTTCTAAAAGCCCCTCACGATTGACTAAGTGTTTCCACCTCAATTATAACATTTAAATGCAAATCAGACAATGGTCAATAATCAAAATTATTCCCGGCAGTCCATAAAGTTCCCTGAAAAGTGTTGACAGACAATTGCATTTTATTCGAGGGCTTGTCTCCATATCAACATTCGGCTTGCCAGGCAGAAAGCATTTCTGATTTATTAGGGTGAACACACTCGCAGGCTGGTTGGGTTCATGGGCCGTGTATGGATGGATAACGAGTACCCATTACGGCACTTGGCAAGTGGAAAGCTCTTGGTCCTAATCGCACGGCTTGACCTTTTGGCCACAATTGAAGCTGCGGCCCACAATAGGGCTGAAATGCAGAAGAACAAGTGGTGGAAAACAAGAGGGAGCGCGGTGCTGGGGAGAATCGCTAATGATGCCAAGCCGCTCGGATGATTCATGGCAGCCTCATTACCAAGTTGCAATCGCGACTGTGGGAGGCTGGGCTTTGAGTCAGAGAGCCTTTAAACTTAACCTTCAGGCCTCCAGCCCCGGACAAATTGCTACCCGCAACCATACACAGAGGAAAAAGTAAAAATCCGGTAGATACGGTTTTATTATCTACGTTATTTTCAAAATGGAAAATTCCTCTGGTAAGCCACCAACCTTTGCAAGTCTGAAAAATCGAAACATTGTAAATTAAATGTTAAGGGCTCCACACACTCTTTTTTTTGTTATTGTCTAGCTATCATTATTAATGTAATTTTGCATATTTTTCACCATTCAGCGACGATTCCGCCGATGAGCCGTCTACTACGCCCGATTTCTGGGGTGTGGCGGACAGGCATTTTTTCGGTTTTCCTTTCGCCAGCTCTTTCGCTGCATTTTCGTCGGCGCTTTCGGGCCGACTTCTTCTTGGCTTAAATGCCTTGGACCAACGCTGTTCGAGCTCATTCCTCAGCCGGGCCGCGAGAAAGTTGGACGTAAAGTAAGCGCCGCCGAAGAAAGCAGAAGACAGCAAAGGCACACAAAGACAATCCGATTCTTTATTCAAGAACAAACAGTGAACTGGTTGGGGACTGGCTCTCTGACCCACTTCGAAAGAATTTCCGCTGCCAAGTGAAACCCATTGGGATTTCGGTATTCGGACTTCGGCGTCTTGCATTCTTTCCCGTCCATTTCACTTTCGCTCGTAAAGAGCAGCCACCTACGTCATCTAACCGAAATTAACATATGTCTATCCATAAACTGAAGAGAGTGGTCAAAACGTGCTAATCAGTTACGAAACTTGCAAAAAGTGAAACACAGCGTCCCGTCTATAATTTCCGATACTTGTACTTTCATGCAGACGAACCGAACCATGGGCCTCAAGATTGGATTTATTTTGCTCTTCTCTGTGCTGGGCACCACCTTGGCACAGGAGCAGCGTAAGTACCGACCAAACTATATATTAAGTGAAATAATGTATGTTGTTAGAACGGCGGCAGACACCCGGCAGAAAACATATATAATTATGGACTGCTTGCACTGCTTCTTCTGGCAACCACTGCTTCAAAGTTTTAACTTACTTTAAGAACCCTTTTCTCCATTTTAAACACAACTTCAGTTTGATTTTGCGATTAGCCAGCTTAATTTACTTGCTTATTATTGACACTAATTCTTTTATATCTTAACCGGCCGTCAAGTCTTATGTCTGATCTCCGCAACCTGTTCAAAGGGAAAGAGAGGGGAGTGGGAGGGGGAGGCACGACAGCCTGCTTTAATAGTTCAGGCTCGGCCGTTCTTTACCCGGTTACATAAAGTTAGATATATGAGAAACGATAAAGTCGAGGATGAGAAGATTCCACTTTTCTGACTCTAAAAAGCTCTAAAAAGTCTCATTAAAAATTGGAACATCAATCTCGGAAATCTTTAAGCCAAGCTTTGCTTCTTTTGTTGCACAACGTGTTCCTGAAAGTACACGCTTAACATCGCTTTAACTGGTCTCCAAGCTTTGAGCAATTAAACAGAAAGAAGTCAAATAATAAAACAAAATTAAACTAGAAACTAATTTTCTTTGCCGAAAAATAAAAACTCACCGTTCAAATAGCGTAAAAACGCTTTTCGAGAATGCGATCGTAACAACCCCTAGGGAAACCTTGCCTGAGCCCGCCATTGTGTTGTATTCCACATACTATATACCATATACCCCTCCGCCGCAACTACGTTGATTAACCCGGCAATAAACCTGTCACCAGGTTTGTCCCATCCCAGGGACTCGTTCAGACCGAACATGTTCACAGCGATCACTGCGAGATCGGCGAGGTAATTGTGAACTTGAACTCACGTAAGCTGACGCGTTCACCTGGGAATCGCAATTAACGGCAGGAAAGCGAATCTTCAGTTTCATTGTGGGCCCATTGGGAAAAGGCAAAACATGACATTCAGAGTCCACCGCATGCATTATCTCGGCCCATTGTCTCACCCTGCGAACCCTGTACTTTCCAGCCTACTACCTGCAACAATGTCCCCGGGATGAGGCTCAGATCAACGAGTGTCTCCGGGAAAGTGGCAACAAGCTGGTCCATTATCTGCAGAAGGGAGTTCCGGAGCTGGACATATATGAGGTGAGCTAAGCTACAGGGAGAAATTACACATTACATGGTATAGTTTTAAGTTTTATTTAACGATGTGCTGATCATTGTGCGTGCCAGTATCTTTGAAGTTTATGGTTGCTTTGAGCATAAGCTTTTGTTGATGAAATTACCGCACCCTAATAACTACATTATTTTCCTAAAAAGATCGAACCCGTGATGATTGATGAGATCGGCATTGTGCTGGGAAGTGGTCCGGATGGCTATCGGGCTCTTTTCCGAAATATTCAAGCCTACGGTGTGAGCAACATTACGGTCACCAATATTCGGTAAGTTCTACCCTGCATTGAAACTAAGTTAAAACATTTAAAATATGTCTAGGAGTGTACTTATTTAGATAGGACCTATGCCGTTGATAATTATACCTCACGTTTTAACGTTTAATTTATTTGTGTCGGAGACTTAATCGGCTTTAATTGTTTTCAAATTATTGTTCTAGATGTCTATTAATATTTGCATTTAATGATGTTTGCTGGGGCACTTTTAATTGCAAGGTTCCCTGGGTAAAGTAATTTAAAATCAGTCTTTACAATGAATTTAATAGCCAAGTCTTAGCGACCCAGTGGCCAGGTTTAAGTACATACAAAATACTTGTCAAGTATTATATGTAAATGTACATTTTAGACAATATTTAGGAATTATTAGAAACCGTTTTCAAATGTGTGAAAAAGGCCTAGCTAGCACTTTGGGGTAGCCCAAACGCACACCTTGGGTCCTCATCACCTTAGGGGATGCAATAGAAACACCGTCCCCTTGTTATTATAATTTAATTTGCTGCTCATTTGCCTAACCGCCCAGTTCATCGGTCAGTGAGTCAATCAGTCGGTTGGCCACTCAATCAGTGTCGCCCAGCACGCGATCTCCACTTAACATTTTGCCAGCATTATGGGAGTTCACTTGAATGAGCGCAGCTTCCACTTATTTGACCGGTTTGTCAGAGCCTCCTGAATACCCTACGGCTCATAGTCTTGATTTATGGATGGAACGTTTGGCTCACTATGGGAAATCGATTGAGCAATAACCCATTTGCATTTCAATGATTCTTTAACGCTTACTTGAGCACTTTATGTTTGCCCAGATCAATTTGCATTCAGGCGGGTTTTTATTAAAATATATTTGTTATGTGTAATTATCGATGACAAGGTGTTTGCCCATTCTGGTTGGTGATACTTATTCTGGCCTGCACGGGAAAAGTGGGAACTCAAAGCCATGGATTATCTGGAAAAAGTTACATATATGAATAGATTAAAATGGTTCGCTGGAAATGTGTTTTATAGGTAATAAACTATTAATTCAGTGTAAGGGGAGTTTTGTAAAAAGGGGAAATGTCCAGAAAAGAGGAGCATAGCTCGCACTCTAACATGTCGTATGCATTGTATAATAAAGAGTCAACGGTCCTACCTTTTTTAATTTCAAAAACTACACTCCCATTCTCCCAAACGGACTCAAACTATGCAACACCCAAAGCCAAGAACACTCTAGCTTAACTTTCCGGAATTTGGAACGGCAGCTCCACCAACAATAGTTGTACCAACAACAGCAACGCCATCGACCGTCAATTTGGCTATGGGCACTTGGCTCTCAGTTGGCGAAAAATAAACGATTCCGATGACGGAGACAAAACAACACTGGTAAAGACGACTGATCGACGACCACAGATCGTTGACCAAGAAACGAGCCAGAAAAGTGTGCCAACGCTAGATTCTCTAAGTGGAAAGCAATCTTTGGCCAGTTCCAATATCGGTTTCGATTTCTAAGGCTACGTACGCTGGCAAAGGGGACTAAAAACGGTGTCTGCAATTGGACATAAATTATATAAAATGTAGGGATTTATTTTCAAAATTAAGTTTAATGTTCTGACTGAATGTATGGGTAATTTTTAAGATGTCATCTTTTGGTTGGCCGAAAAGGCCATTTTATAGCAAGGGTATTCAAAATGTATTACCTTTGTTTCTTGTACGGAATTCCTTTGTCCAAATGTCCCATGAAGGTCTACTAGTTCCAACAGTATCCGACGGTTCTCTTTGGTGTTGAAAATCATACTTAAGAGAGCTTCAAGGCTGAAAAGATACCACAAAAGTAGTCGGCTCATCTTGGAATGAGCCGAATGAAATGCAGTTTTTCGCTAAGCTCATTACTCCGCAGATTGTCACTGTCATTGCCATTAGGGGCGCCCATTAATATCCACATCTCTGTGTCTGTTTTGCAGCTCTGACTTGGACTCGCTGCAGTTCCAGCTGACGTGCGAGATACCCCGCATTCGCGTCAAGGCTCAGTACAGATCCACAGGTGTTCTGATCTTGGTGAAGGCCTCCGGAGCCGGCGATTACTGGGGGGAGTATGGTGGGTACCGGGCTTCTGGGCTGGGATGACGCACTTCTAATGACTCTCGATCACGCAGAGGGAGTGAAGGCCAAGATCTACTTCAAGGCGCTGGCAAACGAGGGACCCGACGGGAGGACCTACCTGACGACGGACTCCGTCAAGATGGACTTCAATGTGAAGGAGATCCAAATGGGGGTGGACAACATTGCCAACGGAAATTCGGTCATACGTAAGTCGTAGCGTCTAGCAACGTGGTCATTAGTATATATTTATGTATGGAAAACGTTAACCCCACAGAGGCTGCCCTCAACCTGTTTATCAACTCGAACTCCCAGGAGCTGCTCAAGGAAATGAAGCCCGCGCTCAGAACCAAACTCACTCTGGTCATACGCAACTTCATGGATCGCATCTTTTCCAAGATCCCGCTGGACGAGTGGATCAATCTGAACTAGAATGTAGTGTCCCTAGTCTAAGTCCTAATTTATTGTACCCAGTTCAAGCTAAATAAAGAAAGTAAAGTCGATCGAGGATGGTTCTTACTCAAGCGGATGCTGCGTAACCCGATCCTGGTTACTATCATCAGAGTCATTAAGTATTAGGCAACTGGGGTCGAAGTTATTATTAAATGCACGTTAGCTGCTCCGGCTTGTTCAGGTTTGTCACGCTAATTCAAGGTCTTGTTCATCTGAATGAATGGGAAATTTGGTGGGAGGTGAAAGAAACCTGGAATGGCTATTGTAATTTTCGTAATGTGAACCAAGAATGAATGAGGGCTGCGATTAGTAGTTACTTTCTAATTATTTTGCGTTTCCTAGTCAGTCATTGTCTTGGTCTTATTATGTATCTTAGACTGGTTGCTTTTCGAGGAAAGTTTTGATCTCTCCCTAAAAATCAAGCAAAAAGGCGACCCTTGCTCGCTTAGGTCTCAAAGACCTCTCTGGACCTAGCAAAGACCTGGCCCTATGGCCAACGGGCATCACACCCGATAAATATAATAATAAGCTGTGAATGAGCAACAAACACCGCAGCTCACCTCAACTTATCTAATGCAGCTATCACTGGGATGAGGCCTGGGTCATTATCTTTGGCTGGCCCCGACTTGCGTGCATCTCGGCAGTTTTCCTCCTCAATCAGCCTCCGCATCGGACCATGTCAAAGGCAGGCAGCCCTAGCTGTTCTCCCAGACCTCCAGTCGGGGAAAGCTTTTCGCCAGGGGATCGCCACTTATTGTGCAATCCGCGCAGCACAATTGCCAAAGTTAACAGATGTCAACACACGACTCGCCATCAAAGATGTTCGCGTGGCGTAATTACGGCAGGCACGATAGCGACTAGAACGATCTTCCTGGCCCCGGCCCCTTGACTTCGGACCGGAGATCAGCTACCAAGCGACTGACCCCTTGCTCACTGCGATCACCACACTCAGCGCAAATCCCTCCTTAATTTAAGAAATTTTTATTTCTTTGCTTGTACTGTAAGAAGCATTTTGACTTCGGAATATAGCCTGAAGGGTGCACTTCAGTGTGTATACATATTAGCTTTTCTTCTGATTGGGCACGGATTTTGAGGAACTATAAGAACTTCCGATTTGAATTATTTTGATTTATTGTTTTATTATTCTTGAGCAAGATCGAGGACCCCTCAACGTACTTATATACTCGATCGGGAGTCGAACCAGGCATGCGCCTCTGAGACTCGCTGAGAATTCGGAAGCTAGAAAGCTAGAAAGTGAGATCTGGCCATGGAAATTCCGGAGTTTCGTTCGCAGACCAAGCTTGCCTGCAAAAGGATGCTGGCCACTGTACACTCTCTACAATACTGTAAGTAGCATCCCATTACGCTTCTTTTTTCCGAGTGCAAATTCTGGGAGAAACTTTTTGGGTAGCAACGTCGGCGCTATAGTGTCAGCTTCCGGCTTGACCTGCAGTCTGCATTTCCCCGGCCAACTGCCAATTTTCCCGCTCGCCTGACTGCGTGTGCGGGTTTGTCGCCGAGAAACATTAGTGTGGATGGAGCCAATCTCTATTATAATTATTAAACAGTAGCTGCTTAGCGTCTTGCTCGCCTTCTCTTTCCCTCTCCCTCCTTCTCCCGACACAGTAGTTGGTCATCTCTTTCTAGTTGTTCAAGCTTACCTGCCGATTTCTGGGGGAGGGGGCGTCAAGGGGCGGGGCAGGGGCGGGCAAGTTCTACGTCGTGTGTTTTCAGTCCACAGCTTGCCCAAGCTCTCATGTAAATCGTAGCGTAATTTTTGCTATAAAATACGCCGGTCTCAACAACTTAGCATTCAGTACGATACGTTGACGGTTACTAAAACAACACCCGGCTCAGACAGCTCGAGAACGTTGAGCAGCCTTCGACAGCTTAGAAAGATAACAATTCAGTGCCAAAACAAATAGTTGCAAAATAAATTAAAATATCTGCTAAATTGTGTAAGTTTTGACGCTGGTGCTTACCCTTAAGATTTCGCGTACTCACCCCAAAAGTTTCAATTCTCTACACAGATAGTCCCTTACAGTATGAAGTATTAAAAATACAGAGTTTTAATGAATAAAAAAAAAGAACTTTGAAATATAGGTCAAACGTAATTAATAGCAACATTTTTTTAAATCATTTTTTTAAGAAATATAGTGTCCTTAGGTATGAAATTTTATATGAAATTTTAATCTGCAATTTAGTTTAGGAAACGAGGAAAGCTATATCCTTTAATAAAAAAGTTTACAAATGATCCCCAAGTTACAAAAAAAATAACAAATATAAATTACTTACATACTTAACACTCAAAATACTCCCTTGGAATTATATTTAACCTTTGCAATCATTCCTAACAAGAGAGTAAGTTTGTACACCCTTGCATGTATAAGAAATAATTAATGTTAGTAACACTACGTTACATTTTTAAGGATTGTTCCTATTTATAATTATTTCTCTGACCGTTAATTTGACAAATATACGTTACAGTTGTCCGATTTTTATTACTTTTAATTCGAAATTCTTAAAAATACAAAAAGTGTTATCCCCAATAGTTTTAGGTACGTCAAAACAAAAAATTCATAACCAAAAAACTGTATGTCCAAACGTATGAGGTGATATATTAAACAACAGAAAAGATACAATTAAACAAAGATTTTCTAAATATTCCTATGGGAGCTAAAAGATATAGTTGTCCGATCCGGTTGGTTCCGACTTAAATACTACCTGCAAAAGAAGGAAGCTTTTTGAAATAGCTTTAGAACTGGGAGACTACTTTGTACTGCGTTGCAAACATCTGCCTGAAATCAATATACCCTCTGCAAGGGCATAAAAACCATTAGGTCTCGATCAAAATTTAATAGCAACTGGCAACAAAACTGGTAGCAAATGACAGTAATTTAGCAGTCTAGGTTCCTCCCAGTTGTTAGACTGAGTCGCAGCGACAAAATGTATATAATTATCCACTTCAAATGTTAATAGAAATGGGAGGTGGATCATTTAAGGGCGGCTTCCGTTGCTTGAATCAGTGGGGGTTAATAAACCCCTATCAACAACTTCAACGTCAACCAAAACTATTAAAAAACAATGTGTTGTCTACCTATCGTTCCACAGAAAACAATTGACTCTGAGAAGCAAAATGCACTCCCTACTTCTCGTGGCCTCTCTCTTGATCTGCATCCTGGGTTGCTCAGCTGGCAACATGCGTAAGTCATAGCTCTCCCTCTAAACATATTCAGTACACTTACCAAATGCACCCCTTAGCTGACTATATCCAGGTGTGCCACCGCAATGATCCCGAACTGTCAAAGTGCCTGAAGAGCAGTGTTCACAATTTGCGACCCTATTTGGCCAAAGGTATTACGGAATTGAATGTGCCACCACTAGAGCCCCTGTATATTGGAGATCTTGCCATTTTGGACGGGTCCGCCGGACTCACGGTTAAGGCCAGAAAACTGAACATCCTGGGCGCCTCTAACTTCGAAATCACTAAGCTGAGGGCGTCCACCCAAAATCGCCGATTCGATTTCGAGTTGATTTTACCCCATCTCCACGGCGATGGCATGTACGAGATCAATGGCAACATCCTGGCATTGCCCATCAAGGGTAATGGACCATTCACAGGAAATTTCACCAACTTTGTGGCTTATGTGCGCGTCCAGTATGATATCAAGCCTGTTAACGATCTGGAATATCTTCACGTTAAGGAATTCGCTTTGAAGATTCGCACTGGCAAGGGATATCTGAAGCTCGAGAACCTCTTCAATGGAGACAAAGTTTTGGGTGACGTCATTAATGACACTATCAACCAAAATTTCGAGGTCTTTACCAACGATCTAATTGCACCGATTGCCCGCGCTCTGGAGGCCAAATTCAAGGTCATTACGACCAAAATCCTGGAGAACTTTACCTATAGCGAGCTCTTCCCCGTCTAATAGGCAACTGAAACTAGGCTAGAATTAAGTTTGTGATACACTCGAATTGTTTTAATTAGTCCTAAATTATTCAATAAACCAAACAAATTTGAGCAGACATAAAAGCTTTACCAAACATTCTTTAAAAACAAAACTATTTTAACTACATTTACTGCAAACTACATAAAAATGACCTAGGCGTGTAATGCGAGTGTTATTTTCTATGTTTTAAACCAACTTTCCAAAAATTCGTAAATTCGTAAATTTGCAAATGCAATTAAAGACAAGGAAGAACGCTATAGTCGAGTGCCTCGACTATCAGATACCCGTTACTCAACTTAAGAGAACAAAAAGGATATATAACAAGAAAGGAAGTTAGCCTCGGCAAGCCGAAGTTTGTATACCCTTGCAGTTATAAGAAATAACACCATGTGAAATTTCCGATTTTTTTAAAATTAAAATCAAAATTCAGAACTAATTAAAAAAAGTTATTTTCAAGCCTAGATGATATAGTCGTCCGATTTTGATAAAATTGAATTCGAAATTCAGCAATAATTAAAAAAGGTTATTTCCAAACTTAGGAGGTTATATGGTAAAAACCACCAAAGATATAATTTTTTCATATTATTTTGCCACTAGATTTCCGATTGTTCGTAGGGGAGCTATATGATATGATTTGGTTGAGCGGGGTTTCATTGGCCTGAAGGAAAGTGTGTATTGATTTTGTTTATTAGGTATTCGGTTCTATTTTCTATTAATTTGATTGAAGGTAGAGGTTATTTGTTGGCGTAGAGCAGAAGGCTCCTAATGATGTTCGCAGTGGGGATTTTGGAGATGCATAGGCTTTTTACGATTGCGATTGGGGTATGTGAGTGTATTTTCCGCTGGATTGGATAAGCATTTTATTATGCTTAGAGATTTGTCTATTGATTTGTGCAGTTTCTTAGAGTGGGGCTTAAAATTGTATTTGCTGTCAAAATGTAGTCCTAATACCGACAGTTCCTTGACCTTTTTAATGGTCGCATCTTGCGTAGAGACCTGGCATGAGCAGACTCTCTTTCTGAGTATACTCGTATAGATATGCTTGCATTTTGAAGCCGGGAACATTGCCCCTGTTTGCTGGCACCAAGCGTTAATTTTGTTAAATAGACCATTCAAGTTTATCGAGACCCTTATGTCTTGTTTTATTTTAATAAATATTTTTAGTCATCGGCCTATGCTGTGTGGGTAAGGTTTTTGTGATTGTCTTAGATATCGGAGAGGCTGTTGAGCTGGATAAGGAAAATTAAAACAAAGAGTGGGGATCCTTGAGGTAAGCCGTCGTGTAAGGGTTGTATCTGCAACGTGCTATGTTTGGCTCTAACTCGGATTTTCCTATTTGACAGGTTGCCGAAAGTGGGTAGTGGGCAACCGCACTACGATTTAAATTAGGGTGTTATTATCCAAATAATAAAAAAATAGGAAAAGGTATGGAAAAAAAACTAAATAGTTACTTACGATTTTAACTGCGGCGCCATTAATATTTCCAGTAAACAAACAAGTATGTATTCTTTTGCTGAAGGCTCAAAACAACAAAAGTATAAGAAAATGCTGAAATCCCAAATATTCCCAGGGGTATGAGGGTATTAAAAAAGTTT
This sequence comes from Drosophila biarmipes, assembly GCF_025231255.1. NCBI lineage: Eukaryota > Metazoa > Arthropoda > Insecta > Diptera > Drosophilidae > Drosophila > Drosophila biarmipes. The sequence continues at coordinate 3,873,913 of NC_066616.1, read as the reverse complement.
ACTTAACTAAATAACATTCATTTGCTTATGTCGGGACGGCGCGAACGCCATTCCCGGCTACCAAAAATTACACGCACGAGTTATTCACATTAGGAATAATCGCAGAGGTCAACTCAGCCGACGTGCAATGGCCGAGCCTCACTCCGGAGGAACCGCCTTCGTGATCACGGTTAACCTCTACGCCAGGTAAGTATGCTTTGCCCAGCTCGGCACCGATGGGCCCATGAACGAGAAGCTAGAATTAGTTGGGAATTATTAGTGGTTGTTACAGGGGGAACAACGGATGCCATGCGCAGAGGTTGTCATAAAACAATTTGCCTTGCTCACAATAAATCCCTTAATTTCCTGATTAGGGGTTGGCCCGCACTTTAAGTTATAATTTACATTAAGATTAAGGTAGTGTAATTAATATTATTTGCATAAATACTGTTCTTTTCCATGTACTCTTATTTCTATGACTTTATTCATTTTTCTGGTTGCAAATCGAAATCTTCTCATGAAAAGAAGTCCTAATTAATTTATTCGATTTCAGTACTTTGATTTTAGTGATTTCTCTGCAAGGATTACACACACCCACTAAATATTGGACAATCATCTAGTAATGCAAGATTTGTTTTTTGCGCCGGTCCGGCAACGCTTGATTCTTTCGAGGTGGCAAGTCTGCAGCTCAAAGCGATAGTATCGCAGTGGCATCGACTTGAGCCCCGTCTCTGGGCGATAGTATCGAGGAAACATCGATTTCTGTTCCAGCTCTATACCACTGCTGCCCGAGTTTGCCCTCAATTAAAAATAAAATTACAAAATTTCACCGTTTCCGTTTGTAAAACACAGCGCATCGCCCAGGCGTTCGAATTCCCATCCAACACAAGTGGTAGTATCGTTGTGAAACATGTCAACACCCGCACGCAGACGTCTTATGAGAGATTTCAAAAGGTGAGAAAAGAAAACCCAGGGCAAGCAAAGGACGGGAAACAAATCGAGTCGAGTCGAAAGGAAAGCAGGAAAGCGAGAGGCGAGTCGCGAAGTACACACTATCGTCGGATTCGCGGATTCGTGTTTCGTGGTGCGAAAAAATGTTGGAGAAAAGAAACCTGGGGCTGCGCTGCCCAATACATACATATAAGCGAACACACGACCGCACATACGCGTGTGTGTGCCCCACGTCTGTATGTAGTGGAAAAGTTTGCGCAGCCAAAATACCTACGAGTGTGTGTGAGTGGTTGATTATTTTCGCTGCTTTTGCTCTTGCGAAAAACAACAACAAAAACAATTCGTTTGTCTTTGACACTTGACTTTGATGTGTGAGAGGTGCGGGGAAAGGCGCGGAAACAAAGGGGAAAATTGGGAAAACCAAACAAAGTTCTCCTTCCGTCTTTGCCGAAATTGCGTCGCAGAAAACATTAACAGCATTGTGTTTTCGGATTCGCCTGACTCAGCAGCTGCATCCTGCCCCTCGCCCCTCCCTCTCACGCTCGCGCTTAACCTTGTTGACTCACTCAAAAGAGGGCGCACTCCAATTGGAATTTCATTCGATTTCAATTCTGTGCTTTCATCATCCTCGAGTCTTCGAACATTTGAATGTTGGCGCGGCACTGGACCGCAAACTGCACTGGGGAATACGAAGCAAATGTCAAGGCTGTTTGCGTGGGCGGGCTGCCACCCCAAGGCAAAGTACCGCCCGAAGGCCAGGCAAAAAGGGCGATTATCTTGCATTCCACAATTATCAAAACAATAACACGAACAATGTGTGGATATCAATAATATTTCACCACATGAATATACTGTTTCAAATGCTTGGAACAGCCACATTGGAGCCGGGGCTTCCTCAAGAGAGTTCAGAATAGAACACGTTGATCTTTCGGCACATTGACTTAAAATGCAGGGGAATCAGGAAATCTTTGGTAAAATTCATTACAACCAGCTGTTAACTTATCGATTCTGTGAGCTTTAGAAACAAGAATTTTATTTGGGACACTCTGTAAAGCAAGAAAATATTATGAAAAGTGTATTTTAAATTAGTTATAAAAATTGTTGGTAATAGATATTTATCAATATGTACAATATTACAATTTTGGTAATTTTGGCTTTGCAAAACATTCAAAGCAATCTGTAACTTTTTCCTAAATTTCGTATTTTGTTTTTCTCTCTGTACACCTGCGTTTCTTTGCTTGTTTAATCGATGATTTCACTTGGCCCCAGTATCGATTTAAGCCGATTGAAGGGCGCGGTTAAACGGGTTGCGCCGCCTGCTTGTTGCTCTTTGTTGACCCAATTTCCCAGCCATTCCCTTCCAGATAGTGTTTTCAGCTTTTCTTTCCTGAAAATAGTTCTTTGCGCATACTTTGTGTGCAAAAAAGGTAAACAAACCTATTTACGACGTTGAGATATGATGGAAATCGAGCCCTTGCTGCCAAAAATTTAATTTTTGTATGTCCTAAAATTTTATTTGGCTTTTAAATAAAAGCTTTCATTAATCTTTTCCCAAAAAGAAACTCTTTTAAAGCACTCTTTTGGTACGATTCAGCGCAATGATCGTTGCAAGTCGACCTACTTGGGTCAATAACTGAACAGCTTACATAGATACATATGTATGTATATTAACATCCGCTGCCAAATGGACATTCTTTGTAAATCTTCTTTCACAGGGTTTATCTTGCTGTGCTTTTTTGGCCTGCATATTGTACATCACATGTATATTTTATGTTAGTATTAGCTGTATTATAATATTGTTTTAATATATTTCGTTCTCACTTATTGCAGACTTCAGGAGGATCCACCAACGGGTGTTTCGGGTGCGCCAACAGATAATAATATTATGATATGGAACGCTGTGATTTTTGGTCCACACGATACACCATTCGAGGACGGAACCTTTAAGTTAACCATAGAATTTACGGAAGAGTATCCAAACAAACCGCCAACAGTTCGATTCGTATCGAAAGTATTTCATCCCAATGTGTACGCAGACGGTGGAATATGCTTGGACATATTGCAGAACCGTTGGAGTCCCACATACGACGTGTCAGCCATACTAACATCTATACAGGTGAGTAGTACCTGTTAGGAGCTCTTCAAGCTTTTCTAACCTCTGCTGATTTGTGCCCCTAGTCACTGCTGAGCGATCCTAATCCCAATTCACCGGCTAACTCCACCGCCGCCCAGCTGTACAAAGAAAATCGCCGCGAGTACGAGAAGCGTGTGAAAGCCTGCGTGGAGCAGAGTTTCATCGATTAGCCATGCGCCCACTCTAGGAACAGCAGCAGCACCAGAAGCATCAGCAGCAGGAGCCACAACAGGAGCGGCAGCAGATTCGAGTGCGATCGCAGCTTAATAGATCAGCAAACTACAGCAACAAAAATATGCAATACCATAAACAAGTTTAAATTAAATAATAACAGAAATATTTATGATAAATGTAATGCTATGAAATTGTAACAGCGCCAACGGCACGGCACAGCAGCATATATTCACCCCAACCGCTCACACACCTGCGCACACCACCCGCAACCCATAACTACTGAGCAGTTCTCAGTTATATTTGTTTGGCCGCTAGTTTCACCTTGTCCCTAATCCGATCCCGAAATCAGTTCACTCAAAAACACCCGGAAGTTTCCTGTAGTTGCAGCCGCTAGTTAAGCCGGCAGCCAGCAATAAGACTCTCATAAGCTAACAATTCAAATGTTATCATTCAAATAGCAGCGGCAAAAAAAAATTATTAATTATAATAATAAAAAAAATTATAAAATCCATGTCAAACAATTGCGAAATCCAATTAGTTTCATTTTAGATGTGCGCAAGGCAAGTCCTGTAAAACTGATCTAAAACTGCAACTAAAAAAAATTCAAAAATCTAAACAAAATAATATTTGTAGTAGTTCGTGTCGTAGCAAACCCCACAGTTTGGCGGTGGAGTGCCCAATGTCATCAATAATACCTACTTAAGTCCTACTGAAACATACACGTGCTACCTAGATCGATTCATAAGTTTATTGGCTATAAATTGTGAAATTACTAGAAATTGAGAATTAAATGTTAGTTGTTAGCAATATAAACTAATCCACATGGTACGTGAAAACAAATCTCCAAGTTGGGATTGAACAGGCACTTAAATATGTATGTATACCTCTGTAGCATCCAGTGACCAGTGCGCTAAGGATTTTGCTCGATTTTTTCATTACCGGAACCACACGCTATTTTTACCCTAAATGTAGGATCTGATCCCTGGTCTAATTCAAGATGGTATCCTGATTTGGTCTGTTTTAATGGCGCTCAAGGAAGTACGGGATCTTTCTTTAGTGTATAGTTGGTTGGAAACACCTCATAAACTGCCATTTTGCCACGCTATGTACTCTCTAGGTTCCACTGTGTCTTGGCTGCGGCAATCGATTTAGTTAGTTTTTAAGCGTTTACAATCGAGTCTTAATCTTGTTTTCTGTTGAATGCGAATTGCTGTTCCTTTTGCTACGAACCCTCCACTTTTGGCACTTTGTGTTGGATGAATCGCAGAAACGACGATGCGATGATGATGCTCTGAGCATCATGTTAATCTTATATATGAAAAACCTACCATATAGCAGCCTATTGATTTATTAACTACGAACTAACTAAAGTAGAGAAGTCAAGTAATCCCAGATCAATCTACAGAAAAAAGCAAAGGACGAGGATTAGTGCGACCCATTCGAACGATGTGGAATTTAAAATTACCTTACTGTAATTAACATTATTATTATTAATAAAGTTTAAGATTTCAAATATCAATAAATGAAAATAACATAAAATCGCATTTATTTATTTTGTAAAACCCTTAAATCCACATCACTTTTATAATATCTTTCGAAGGGGAAGCCACCTTATTTTGACCGATTAGATACGTATTTTCAAATCATCGTCTGAGGTAGACGTAAATATTTCATTGAATTTCTTTGCGAATCTAAAGTCCGTCTGTTGTTGTTTTTGAATAAAATTGGCAAACTAACTGTCGCACCTGTACCGCATCAAACGATTTTCTGGTAAACGGTTTCTCGTAAAAGAAAAATGTAAAAAAATATAGTTAGTTTATTTGATAATTTTGGCAAAGAATGGATCCAAATTGGAAATTAAGAAAGAGGAATTTTGAACAAAAATTGTATTTTTTCAAAGTATAAAAAAAGATTAACTCAAAAAAAATCAATTAAAAAAATTCAGGATTTTTGAATAAATTAATTTTTCATATTTCTGATATGCCAATTTTTTAGCTGTCATAATACTCAAGATCGCAACGTTCATACGGACATAAAGAATGACGGAGTTAACTAGATCGAATCGGCTTATGATCCTGATCAGGAGTATATACTTTATACATTATATTTTATATTATACCTAAGTTAAAAACGCAAAATATCCTTTAACTCTATGATTAACGAGTCTAAGAATTATCCATTTCTCATAGCTAGCAGCTTCGATAGGAACAGCAGGGGCCAACTTATGTTTTTTTAAGATTTGCCTACAATTCGCTAATTAGTATTTCATATTTTACGTGTAGTCACATTCCGATCCGTTCCCATAAGTATTTTAAAATGGCCTTTCAGTTTCGACTCAAAAGAGGAAAATGTTGAATGAAGCTCAGTCTCTGGTTAAGTCCTCCTTTGAAGAACACCGTAACAAACTTATCTGACAACAACAATTCACAATTGACTAAGGAATTTGGTTTCATAGCATTTTTTCGACCCCCTTCTGCGCATGCAAGTATATGTTGGTCAGGGGTGAGTTTTCCCCATAACAGGACCTAATAATTCCCAACTAATTCTAGCTTCTCGTTCATGGGCCCATCGGTGCCGAGCTGGGCAAGGCATACTTACCTGGCGTAGAGGTTAACCGTGATCACGAAGGCGGTTCCTCCGGAGTGAGGCTCGGCCATTGCACCTCGGCTGAGTTGACCTCTGCGATTATTCCTAATGTGAATAACTCGTGCGTGAAATTTTTGGTAGCCGGGAATGGCGTTCGCGCCGTCCCGACATATGCAAATTAATGTGATCATTGAAATTCAAACAACAGTTGATGTGTGTTATTAGTTAGATGTGTGCTGTTACTATAAATATCGTTACAACACCACTAAAAAATCAATCACGAATTTTGGGTGTGTTTAAGAGTGAGATGAGTAAAGGTTTTGAACTAACAAACTAAAATTCGCTCGCCTGTAATTCCGGTCGCAGAATGCAATCATCGCGATAACTTAAATCAGCTAATTCGGGAACAAATCGAGGCGAGTTTGTCTTACAGTCAGGTTCATTTTTTAAAGCAGTCACATTCCTTTATTTTGAATGTCGAGTCGAGTGCCTCGACTATCAGCTTAATAAAGCAACATGGAAATGGAGATATATAAGCAGCAAAGCAATATTTTACGGCGCCACCTACAGGCTTTTTCAGTAGATGTTATGTGGGCGGCAGACAGATTTAAGTTTAAGCCGATTGTGGGCGTAAGAGTGGGCGTGGTACATTTTTTTAGGTCAGTCGATGGGTATTGGTGAGACAAAAAAATTTTGTTTCTATCATTAATACTGTAGGCGCTGCAGATTGTGGGCGTGGTACCCCATAAAGTTTATATATTCATGATCAGGTTCACCATTTAAGTCGATCTAGCTACATATGTATGTCCGTCTGTCCGTATGAACACTGAGATATCGGTAACAATAAGAGCTAAAACAGTCAAACGTGGCATGCAGATTCCTTTTCCTTTTGTTTTGAGCACGGTGCCACGCCCACTTTAAAGCCCACAATCTGCGGAAATCTGTAGCGTCTACAGCTTTTATGATAGAACAAAAATGTTAACTGAAATGTATTTGTCTCAATACCTACCAAACAAAAAAAATTTGCCTTGCCCACTCTTACACCCACAAACTACCCAAAACTGTAGTGGCCACAGTTGTCATTGTAGAATTTGTATACTCGTTATTCGTAAAGTAAAAGGGTATACTAGATTCGTCAGAAAGTATGTAACAGGTTAAAGGAAGCGTTTCCGACCCCATAAAGTATATATATTCTTGCTCAGGATCAGTAGCCGAGTCGATTTAGCCGTCTGTCCGTCTGTCTCATATTCAATTGTATTCACTTGATTTTTTCCAGATTCTCATTTATTTATTTTTTGCACACTTAAACGTGCTTTTTGGGTGGTTGGACTACACACACTGCGCTAAGCAGTCAAATGGCTGGCCACTGTGCAGAGAACGAATTCCTTACGCTGATGCAAAGCTGCAAGTCCTTTCAACTATTTAAAATGAAACTTACAGGGTATTTAATAAATAAGTACCATTTTAAGATGAAAGTTCATTCGTTGGTTAAGAAAGCATATCAGTTTGATAAGGAAACATATCAGGTATATATTAAAAAGTACCACACTGGTAAAAATCCCATAAATTGTTCACAAATTTGATATGGGCACATATCAATCTGTCACGAAAAATACCATGTTAATAAGTTTGAAAATATCAATTCGTCATGTTCGAAAATATGAATATGATATGGTTATATAAGGGATCAAAATTAATATGCAAAGTACCCGTATTTTAACTGATATAAGTGGTTTCATCAATAGCATGCCCACTTTAAATGCTTAAACTTCAAGTAAATTGTTTTGGTCTCGTCAAATCTTACCAATCGACCTAAAAAGGTAGTGTATTATAATCTTGCTTTGCTGCTGGTATATACATAGGCTAGTATATAACCGATTTGCTGCATATCTCATTCTCTCTCGAACTCCCTTTTGCTGAGTAACTGATATCTGATGGCAGAAGCTATTGACTGTAACGTTTTCTCTACTTTTTATTTCCGTTTTGCGGAGAGGATTGCCTTATCCCTACAATCCTTAAAGGAAAACGTTAAACATATGATTTAAAGAATTTAAAATCGAATTTCGCTATACATATTAGATCCTTGCCTGAACCAACAGTGTTGATGTTTTGAATCTTTCGAATCTTACTGTGAAAATGTTTTAAAACATATAATGTACCCAAAACTGTTGAATTGTGTTTAGTATTCAATATTTAGGAGTTCTTTAAAAAACGCATCATAAATTTGTATTACTCTTTTATTTAAAGTTGTTTAATTTAATAAAGTTAATGACTTAAACTTATGATTACAAATTGCAGAATTTTTTTTGATTCTAGAATCAGTTTGCTCTTCTATACTTTTTTCCGAAAAGTATATCTATTAAATAATTGATTTGAGTGGACACATAACTCAGAAAACTAAAACACATAAAACCAGCTATAAACACAAAATAATTGCCAATGCAGGCGTAGTACAAATCAAACGACAAAGACATTATTTACAAAGATACCAATAGAATACATTGAGTGAGTAATATTGAAAACAAAGTAGAATATATAAAATGGAAATATTTTGTGTGGTGTATACGTTGTATAAAAATAGAATACTTAAAGGCGTCTCTATGCGTATCTGAATATTTGAGTGCCTCCTTAATGGAATTGCACGACTATAATGTGAAGGACCAGTTTGTCTCTCCTGCAACAATATGTATTCCTAGTTGCCTAGCACAGCGTGGCTGTGAATATTTTTAAAGTCCTGGGTTTGAGTCGTACTGCGCAGCACCTCCAACCATCTGGAAAAAGAAGAAGAAATTTAATTATTATTTGTATTTGCTTGCATTTTGTAATTGGGTAGGTATAATAAGCTATATTTTACTCAACAAATTTTGTTTACTATTAAAAGAACGGTAACACCCAAAAGTGCGCTAAAGCGCTTTGACTCAATATGTATTGCGCCAATTACGAATAAATATAAATAATTTGCAACAAAATATGTCACATTTAATTAAAAAAACCCTTTATTAAAATCAAACAGCTAAGCGCAGCCAAATTGATTTGCATCGTACCGAATGTAGAAAAGAAAGTTTGTATACCCTTGAAGTTATAAAAAAAATCCGTCTTTAATTTTTAAGGACGGCTTCTACCTTTACTGACATTAAAAATGCATTTTTTTAAATTAATATTTCATTACTTCTCTGACCCTTTTTGACGTTAGAGTCGTCCGATTTTTATTAAATTTAAATCGAAATATTTATAAACTCAAAAAATAATACTCCCAATAGTATAAAATAATATGTAAAAAAACACCAAGTTTCCGATTCTTCCTTAGGGATCTATTAGAAATTTATAACTAAAGTCTTGTTTCGAAGCGTAGGAGAAAAATGTAAACATTTTTTTAGCATACACATTTTTGACGCGTCCTTTTTTTTGCGGATTGTGGGAGTTAGATTGGGCGTGCCATATTTTTTGGTCAATCGATAGGTATTGATGAGGCAAACTGTAGAGTGGGCGTGGCATCCGCGCAGGAAGCCCAGGAATTTGCATGCAAAGTCTGACTGTTCTAGCTTTTATAGTTTCCGAGATCTCAGCGTTCATACGGACAGACGGACATGGCTAGAACACGGGATTGGAAATCCTTCTACCAGTTACATACGTTCCGGCGAATTAAGTATACCCTTTCAATCTATGAGTAACTGGTATAAAGACCTCCATTAAGAAACAAAAACCAGACATGGCTATAATGTTATGAAATATAATGATGTCATGAAATATGATGTTATTTGAGTGCGTACAATAGTTTAGTATAAACCTTACCTGTTGTAGGTGTGGGAGCTCTCCGCCCGAAAGAAGTACACATGGTTCTTGAAGGAGAGCTTAAAGACAAACTCCTTCTGAACGGCGTCTTGGTGCCCAGGGGGGCCCACTGTGTAGCCCAGCAGCGGCAAGCTGGCCAGGGCGAACTCATCCTGGTAGCTCTTGTAGAAGTACAGGCAGAAGGAAGTGAACACCACCCACAGTTTCTGCCAGCCCGAGCTATTCTTAAACTTTCGCAGTAGGTAGCCTGACAACTGGTGCTCGGCGGCTATTAGATGATCGCCCAATCCTACGGTGGCGCCACGATGCCAGCAGACGTGCAGAGCGGTATTGCTGCGGGATGGCTGCGTGCGGTTTTGCTGTTGTTGCTGTAGCTGCAACTGCTGCTGCTGCGGGGTCAGCGGTCCGCCCCCGTTCACGCTGCTGTTCAAGCTGCTGTTGTTTCCGTTGGTAAGACCGAAAAGGTCCAGCCCCTCCTCCGAAGAACCTGCAGATTGGGTGCAAAAACTTTAGTGGGGGCTTTCTAAAGAGAGGACATCGGGAACTGGGTGAATTTCTTGCTTACGAGGTCTTGCAGTGTGCTTTTCTTGCCAGCCAAGAATGTAGAGAATAAATCGAAAAGTTTAACAAGAGAAATAATAAAGAATACCAGCAGCGGCGAGCCGAAGTTCATTCACCTTGGCAGATAAACCATGTCATGCGAATAAAATCATAACCTTAAGACGGCAACATCTGAAGCTCAATAATCTACATCCCCAAACTTAAAGCTTTTATAGTTTCCGAGGCCTAAGCGTTTATTCGGATTGACAGGCATACGAACATGGCTAGATCGACTCGGCTACTGATCGTGATCTAGAATAAGTATACTAACTAGGGTCGGAAATGCTTCCTTCTTCCTGTTACAACAAGAGAGAATGCTACCTTCGATTGTCTCGACTATTAGAAAGCCGTAACTCAGCATTTAAGTAAAAAGTTGATAAAAGTTAGAGTGGGCGTGGCAAACTAGCATAAAAACAGCGGGATTACAGCTTTTCGCGGCTTGTGGGTGTGGCATCCTGCTGAGACAAACTTGCGCTGCATGACACTCTCAACACATTTAGTTGAGTAAGAGGTACAATTATTTTTCCTTTCTACTGTAAGATCATTTATTTCTTTTTTTCATCGAATAATCTCTTAATTTTATACTCACTGCAGTTTTTCAGCGTCGTCAGTTGCAGTTGCATGTTTGGCGGCCGGTTTTTTATGTCCGCTGCTGCCTTGGAGAGCTCGGCGAGCCAAAGAGTCTTCTCGGCAGTGGTACCTGCACTCACTGTAATGGCACACTGTCCACCGAAGATGGAAAAGGTGTTGTGCTCGGCGTTCTCGGTGAGCAGGGATCTCACAGGAACATGGCCTAGGATACGGAAGCTCTGGTCCACTGGCGACTTAGAACCGTAGAGCAGCAGGTCAGAGAACAGGAAGAACATTCTCTGCTGCAGACCGCGTTTTGAGTGCTTCAACAGGCAACCCTGGCGGATGAGACGGCGGTGCGGCTGGACCAACTGCTCAAAGCTGATGTCGCGTTGCAGCTCGCACAGCTCCACAAAGTTGGCAGCATCGGGAAGATGGGCCCGGATCTCCTTAGTGCTACGAACGAGTAAGTGGTGCACAGCCTGGCAGTCGGCGTAATCGGTGTGCTCCTCCGCATAGTAATCGCAAAGCCGCTCCAAGATGAGCTGGTAGTGCAACAGGCGGTTAAGGGGCTTTAGCAGAAGCTCACCGATGGGCAGGTAGCACACCTTCTGCTGCTCAAACTCCTTGTACACCTGGCGGAAGCGCTCATCCGCCTCGTACATGTTGTTCAAGCAGTGCAGGATATCCAGGTGCGTCTGCACATACTCGTCGTAGATGGGCAGAGCTGCCATGTGCTTCATCATTACGTCTCCGATGCGATGAGCATCGTGTCCACCACGCCCCTCCCACTGCACCAATCGGTGCTCGATGTCGCGCAGAAAGAGATTGTGGTGCTGGGCCAAGGAGTCGAGCAGTTCGAATAGCGGCTGCAGTTGCTCCACATCGCCAAGACTCAAGACCTGCCGAAAGGTCGTGTTGAGCACGTCCAGGTCCTTCTTGTATGTGCGCTCCGTCATCAGCAGCTCCTTGGCCAAAAAGTAGCTGGGCTCGGTCGGCCACTTTCGCTTCTTAACCTCCGCCTCAATGTCGTGCTGCGTGCTAAGTGGGTGCACACTTCCGTTCCCATTGTGTCCGTTCTGGTGTGGGGCGGTGGCAACGCCTGTGGCCAGCTCCTGGCGCTTGGCGTGCTGGATCTCAGCCTGGATTACATCATAGGTGCCAGCCTCGGATCGGGAGAGCGAGGAGGACTTGTCCGATCCTAGGGTGAGGTCGTAACGAGTGGGAGGAGTGGTAATCTCACCTCGCCTGTCTAACGACATATTGCCATTTATACCATGGTAGACATCTAAAAATTAAACAAAACGAAAATAAAAAATAATGAAATGATAAAAAATGACTAGAATGGGAACATATTTTTGAAAAACAATCAAATATAGAATACATATACATTTACACATAGAAAACGTAAGGTTAAAACAGTACCAGTTCTTGCCTGAAAGCAAGATAACAAATTATATTTAAAATTAAAACTACTTCTGAAGACTAAATTTCTAAATTGAACCAAATTATAAATAACTTACTTAAAATAATTACATTCAAACAAATTTTAAAATAAATACGTAGTTCTTTTTCTGAAATTAAACTATTCGATGTTTTTATTTGATTAATGAAGTTTTGTTTATTTAGTTTCGTTTCTATATATTTATAATTTAATGCTTGTTAATCGATTGCTCGTGTACATTTTATTGGCTTCTATATTATAAGACTTTCATCATTGTTTCTCTTCGGTTGAGTGATTTTTGTTTTGACTTTGTGTGAGGAAAAGATTTTTTCCAATTAATTTTTATAATCTAAATTAAACTTTAGTGTTGCAAACTTTTGTTTTTTCTAATTTCTTAAAATTCAGCTAATACTGCTGTGGGATTCTTTGGGCAAGTATATGTTTTGAAAAATAATTTTTCAATCAAAAAACACAAGCCCAACTGAAAAAAGTAAAATTTGGTATTAAAAACTCGTTGAGGTGTTAAATGTATACCATTTTCCTAACTAAAGATCATTTTATTAGATATTGTAGGATATTTAATGATTATTTAATTAACTTAATACAAGCTTTATCAGAACAACCAATCTTATCAGAACAATCGATCTTAATTAATTTTACATTTAATATAAACGCAAATAAATATTTTGATTCGAATACTTTTGATTGGATTAAACTTTTAAAATTATTGTACGAATGTAATTACCTAATACCAATCTTACTCCACGCATTTTCTCTAATAACACGTAAATATATTTTTATACTTTTCGTAAACTTAAAGACCAAACATACATAAACCTATTCCTTTAAATACAAGTATATAGGTTTTAAATCGGATTTAAAACTTAACAGGGTCTCAATTAACTCCGTGCTCTGCTCCCATTACAATTACATTTTTAATATACTATTGGTATATGGATTTCCATCATGGGATCTCCGGTTTGGCACATTGAAGTACTTAGCTGAACTAATGGCTAGGACAACAATTGTTCACTTGAGAATCGTAAGTAATAGTTTAATTGGTAATTTGCATCTAAAAACGTTTGCTGTAAAATTAAAAACTTATATAGCACAAGACCTATATAAAATATATATGGCTAGAAAATCGCGTAAAAGCATAGAGTAAATGCTTTCATTACACTGCGACAATGCCGTCTTCTGGTAGGAGAATACTTTAGATCGGGATTAGGGTGACCCCTTCAAGACTCTTTAAACTAATGCATTGTGAGAACTATTCAAAACCTTTTTATTTTTTCTAGGATAATTGTTTTAAAGCATTTGGCTGATTTGTCGCTTCATCATCTGAGATGGCTAAACTTAGATCATAGATGCACAAAACTGGTTTAGAGGTTTGACTCTGGATATTGCCCGCTTTTGACACTTGGATTGGAACTTAGTTGGATAGGATCGAACGACCTGCGCTACCAATACTGACGAAATACTAAACGTAATGTCGCAGATTTCGTGGCAACTTGAATAATTCATATATATTTATTTAATAACTTTAATCTTATGTGTTGTGTCTCGAGTTGTGTTGTATTAGCTAAATAACAATTAAATAGTTGTATTCTTGTATTCCATTATTCGATGATTAAACAGTGCATTAAAATTTGTTCAACTCGTTTAACGTTTCCGCTCTATACCCCATATATATTTAAATGTTGAATTGATCTATAACATTATCATATATCAATACCGCCAAAGGCAACTCAAACTACACCGACCTACGGGCTCCTGTTATCATCTCGATTATTTAAGGTATTTTATTTGATTTGTTTTGTTTTGTAATGTTTGATTAAAATGTCTTTTACTTGAATTTGATTTTCTAACGCTTCAAGGGGAGCTATAATTGTTTTAAGTTTTCTATGCAGCTTGTAAGATTCTTGGGTTTTCATTTTTGTTTTGTTTGCTTGTCGTAAATCAGTCTCAGTTACAAATAAGTTGGTTATAAGTACTTGGATCGTGTGTAAAAGTCGAAGAGTCGTTCTAAAAATTTCCAAGGCAACGGAACAAATTAAAAGGCTGCATTCGTTAAGCACACGCAATTGGGTTTATTGGGGTTCCTTGGGAATTCCGTGGTGCTCCCTCCCTATTGGTCACTGAGCTCATCCGAGTCATGGAACTTGGGCGGCGGATCCACACGTATATCCAGCCCGCAGGCGTATCGCTCATACTCAATGGGTTCCGACTCGTAGTCCGACAGAAAATCGGGATAGGGAAGCCCTTGTCGAGCTTGGGGACCCATCCCTTGGTGCTGGTCCTGTACCACTCCTTTGGGTGCACCCCTTTTTATGGTGCCCGATCCTGATGCTCCCACTTCACCCCCGAACCCACTACAGCTGTCCTCACTAGAATTGGCCAGCTCGTCGGACAATCCACCTCCACGGGTCTCGTACTCACTCTCCTCCGGATTGCAATAACTTCGCCCATGATAAGGTCGAACTTGGGGTACTGCTCCCGAAAACCCGGATGTACTTGCGGCCGTGGAGTCCTCCCGCTTCAGCTGTCTTTTCTTAGTCCGAGCTGGCTTTACGGGCTGCCCCGAGACCGGAGGCATTGGATGATTAGTAGCTGCTGGAACCTGCACCGGATTAGGGCGCTCCATTACCAAGGACTGGTGATACATTGGCTTGGTTATGTGGCTCAGGCGATCGTAACGGGGAAAACCCATCTCGTCCACATTGTCGCTCATGTCCAGACTCTCAAATTTTCCACTGTACTGCGGATAATCGTCATACTCGTCTGTGTGCTCCTGATCCCGTTCCAGTTCCTCGTCGAATTCAAGATACTGGTCATCCCGCTGGCAAGACGAGTATTCCGAGCTGCCCGAATCGACCTCCGGCAAATAGCCCTCTGAGCACTCCGAACTCTCCGCTTGCTCCAACAGAGCTGCAGCGGTCATATTGGCCCTCATTCTTTTGGCGGGTAGCTGACGCTTCTTTCGGTAGCCCCGGCTCCTCATTTTCGCCTCCTGACCCCGCACATCCAACGAGCTGTCTGTATCATTTCCACTGGGGGGACTCTTTAGGGAAGTAGCCATAGCTCCAGCACTCAGCTGGCTTGCCCCTTTCCTTGGGGGTTTTTGTAGCAACTGATTTGGTGGCGACTCCGAGCTTAAGCTGCTGGAGTAATAAGGTGAACAGCGGACCAACTTATCCGCCCGCTGAGGCATTTGAGGAGAATTGGGTTCCGTACTTTCGCTGTTCAGCGTGTTGGTGGTGGTGGTTGTGTTGGTGGCCGATGACGTGGAGTGTGGATCCCTCTCCTCGTCGATTCTCATGGGCAGCTCCTGTGACGACTGCTGCGACTTGCTAAGCATGTGCTCGTGGAAGGAGCTCGACTGCCGCAACTGCTTGCTTGTGGTCTTGAACTCGCGGATTTGGGTTTTGGAAAGGGTCCTATCATCATAGCTGTGGTGCTTGGCCAGCGGCTTTGGTGGAGGAGCAACAACTTCACCTGGCAAATCACTGGGGGTCACAATCGGAGGCACTGTGGGAACTGGTGGTGGTGGAGGCTTCGGCTTTCCCGCAGTAGGAACAACTGCACTCTGAGCCTTTTTCTCTTCGGCCTCTGCGGCTTCGGCTGCCTGCTCCGCCAGTCCAGGTTGCTTCATTTTGTTAAGCAAGGCCTGCATAATCGGTCGAGTAACTGCTGGTTTTGGTTTCGTGGGCGGTTGGGGGGCCCTAGGCTTTTGGCGCACCTGCTGGGCCTGCTGAGTTTGTATCTGAGTAGTGGTCGGAGAAGGGTGTTGAGGTCCTGAAACTACACCATGGAGCGGCACAAACTCCTGGCTCTGATAGCGCTCCGTTAGCTTCTCGGTGTGCGCATACAAACGCTCCACAAACGGCGATTCGGACTCGGAGCATATTTCCTGACTCTGGTATAGCTTGGACATCATCTCCAGAGAACGGCGTTTTCGGGCGGCAGCACTTGTCTCCGAACCAGTTTGAGTGTCGACGAGCTCTTGAGCAGCTCTTGCCTGATTGCCATTGCTCCCGCTCCTTCTATGTACCGGTGGCAATGCACAACGCTTTTCCTCGCTGGGAGAGCTTAGACTGGTTTTGTTTCCCGACAGTGCCTGCTTGAGTGGATGATACTCTCCAGGGGTCACGCCGACCAGGGTGCGACTACTAGAAGTAGACCATTCGCTGATGGTATGAGCCATTTCGGTAAGAGTCAATGTAGTGTCATCACTACGAGTTGCTGAGGTAGGCTCACTCAGCTTGTCCGTCTCGGAATTGGACAGCATGTCATATCGCAGACCATCTGATGAACCATTATCCCCGCTGAACTTGTGCGAGAAGCTACTGCCCCCACTCTGCTCGTTTAGGCTTTCAGCAGATTTATTGATCGAACTAATACTCGACTTGGTTTGATTTGATTTCTCGCTCTTGGCACATGAGTGTGTTGAGACGGCAGAGAGGCTATCTGATCCGGAAAGATTAGCATACTGGCGCACTGTGTTG
Source organism: Drosophila biarmipes (assembly GCF_025231255.1). Lineage (NCBI taxonomy): Eukaryota > Metazoa > Arthropoda > Insecta > Diptera > Drosophilidae > Drosophila > Drosophila biarmipes. Next base: position 3,857,178 of record NC_066616.1, on the reverse strand, counting down.
GTCCCCGTGGACCATTCAGAGATGCTGAGACCAATTGAGGTGTCCTCCGAGTGGGAGCTATGGGTGCACTTCTTCTGCTGCATTCCTCCCATCCTCACAGTGCCATCGAGGTCTGTGCCTAGGGAGCTCGTTTCCTCCTCTGAGTGACTGGAGTGGCTGCACTTTTTGCAACTCGCTCCACCTCCACCGCTGCTCAAACGAGCTTCGTAGTTTCTCCGCACAGTAGTCTGGTCCTCCAGATAGGTGGTGCTTCCAGACAGAATGTCGTCAATGGATGTATCCGAATTGTTTGAGCCCCTCGAAAGCTTTCTAAGTTGAGTATCTGGTGATAACTGCACTTTAATAGTCCCCGGCATGAAAACATCATCACTAGAAAACAACTCTTCTTCCGAGAGAGGGCTTCTTGGAGCTGGTGATCTAGTGGGCTGAGCTACAATCACTTCGGGACTAGAATTCTTTCGCTGTACCCTTGCGGTGGCCTGAGTGGAGGAGGTGCTACAGCTCACATTTAGCGATGACGAAAGACAGGAGGCCGCACTTAGAGTGGAGCTAAGACAGCTAACAGTATCCGGTTGCAATTGCTCATTGCCAAAATCATTGTCATCAAATGCTGCCGACATAAGATAGGCGGTGTCCTCGTAGGGAAGAACTTTGGCCACATCAGGAGGACCTACTGCCATCTCCTCATCCAGAACCACCTTATCGGCACTTTGGGCTTCGCTGGCGTAGTATGTTTCAATACTCTCTACAATTATGGGAGCTCCAATAGCACTTGAGGGAGGCGAAGGCCAGTCTAGGGAATCCTGTGACTGCTGGAACGACAAGCTCGCTTTCCAGCAGAACGACTTGGGCACCGGTTTGTCCAAATCCGGCATGGCATACATTGAGTCGGCCGGCTTCACCGGCACATGATCGAAGGGAATCTCCGGCAGAGGCCAGTCCTCCGAATCTTGACTACCTGCATTAGAAAGGCACATGAGTGTGTGTCGTTCCACATCGTCGCCCTGCAGTTCATCAACGTGAGTCACAGAAAAGCGTCCTGTGACTAAGGTTGGTGATTTCGGTTCATTAAGACTTCCCAAACTAGAAAGACGATCACCAGTTGCAGAGTCGCAGGGAATCTCCGGCATCTCTGCCGAAGTGCGTCGATCTGCATCTGAAATGTAAGCAAGATTAGTATTGCTCCTCGAATCAGAGCTTAGACTGGGCTGGTGATCTGTGGAGCCCACAGACTCATCCCGCATGCTGACGGAATGCGTAGAGGCCTTGCTCACGTCATCCTCCATGCTAGACTTTTCGGATGCAGTGCTACGTTCCGAAATTCTTGAGAGAGTCCTGCCCAAGGTGAAGCCAGTACTGTATCCAATAATGTCCGTGGGGTTCACTCCAATCCCTCCCAAACTACTTGTCATAGCTGGGTAACCAAATGTGGCCGGAAAGTCATTTAGTTCGTCCTGGTAGCTGAGATCGCTGGCGTCCTTCTGCTCATCTGGAGAAACCTCCTTTACGTCGCTGTCAGAGGAGTCTTGCAAGGGATTTAGTGCATCGTACCGCTCATATCCTCCATCCGTTTCCACATGATGCCAAGGATCATCTGTGCTAGAACTGTTTGAGCTCTCGATGGGAAACGGGCGCCAGGTGCTTTGTTGCTCCTTTTGTGCTAGATCGCCACGCCTTTGCGCCGCCCCAAGAGAACCAGAACTGCTTTCCGTCTCAAATGAACCGCGCGACTCCACACTCAAAGAACCTTTAGAATCGAAACTGGATTTCGATTCCTGCGAACTGCGATCACTTCCCGATTTTCCTGGCTCCGCCCGAGTTACCGAGAGTTTCTTTCCCGCATTAGCCCTTGCCGGCTTCTCAATTCGCGGTGGTTTGCGCGATCCACCAGAACTAGATTCACTGTCTTCGGTGCGTGCCCCGCCCCTATCCAATATTTTGGCAATGCGTTCCTCTATGGGATCGAGGTAGCACTCCGTGCTGGTTCCCAAATCGATCGGACTCTGCTTTTCTAGCGTCGGGGTGCTCGGTTTCTTGCCAACCAAGACTTTGGCCTCGTTGGTGGGCGTTTGCTCGTTAGATCCCGTGGGTGTGATCTCATCCTTGTCCAGCTGGAGCATGCGCTGCTTGAGTTCCTCGCACTTGAGCGCCTCCTCCTTGCCAAAATCATGCGATATTCCTAGAGGTCGGGCAATGGAACAGCTAACGCTAGACTCATCTTCTACTGAACTCTTCTCCTTTCCCACCGACAGGCTCCAATCTGGTTGTCTTTGCAGACTTGTGTCCTTTTCTCCACTCGTCCAGGAATCTGAGCTCTTCGAACGGTCGCTTTGCTTCTCCAGGATCTGTTTTTTCTTGTTGCTGTCCGAAGAGCCTGTATACTTCTCGAAGGTCTCCAGCACGGACTTCTCGATTTGGGGACTTGCATTGGGTGGAGTTAAAAGGATATTTAAATCTGAAGTGGGAGTTGCGCAGTTTGAGTAATCAAGCGGGTTCGCATCTTCCAAAGTAGCCTGCGTTTCAAAAACATTTCGATCCGGTTCTAAGGTACGTGGCTCATTGTCAGAAGTATCAGATCCTATGAATTCGTCACATTCCACAGTGATCCAGGACCCTGTTTCATCACTGCGACTGCGATCAAGACTCAGCCTATTTGTATCTTGCCTACCAACTTTTAGGTGGCGCCGCTCGGAAGAATTTTCGTCTTCCTCTATAGATGGCTCTTCACATTCTATGGTAGGCACTCGGTGTGGATATCCCTCTGTTCCAGCTACTGCCCCCGGAATTGGCGACTTGCTCGCTGGTGAGTGGCTTTCATCAGCGGAGACAAAAGAGTCCAGACTTTCGGCTGTGGATGGCTTTCGACTGAAAGTTCCATCGCTATCGCGTGCATCTTCGGAAGGCAGCGACCGTTTGAGGATCTCCAGAGACCTGCGCTCTGAGATCACAGCTTGCATATCTATATCCTCCTGATGGGGCTGGAAAAATAATATATACTTAGTAAACCCTTTTCAATGCTGAACGATTAATTTTATTTGAGTTCATAAGTAGCCTGCGATGTCTGAGTTCTTACTTTTGTGACTTTCTATTAATTAAAACCATCGCTGATCAAGAAATCAAATAAAATCATGTAAGTGCTTACCTCTTGGACTTGATATTGATGGGCAAACATTCGACGATCCCCAATAGCACTCCTAGCCACTGGCGCTGGCTTCTCCTCATTCTTCTTTGACGCCTCGGTTGCTTGTTTTTTGTCATCCAGACTACGGGCTTTGACGTCGGGCCCGAGATAATGATGCTCGGCTGGTCTCTCCAGACTACTCGACTTTCCGTCTATCTTCTTATGGACAACATTACCCTCGATCTTCTGCTTAATTTCCTGAGCTTTGGCTATTTTCTTCGGCGATTTAATGAGCATATCTTCGGGAGCGTCTGACTTCTCAGAGTCTTCAAAGGATTTATTGCGATCCTCAAAGCTGCGATTTGCTTTGTCCAGTTTGTCAGGGCTGCGACCTTCGTCAAAGCTGCGGCTGAATTTCACAAGTGAATTATCCAGTTTTCTGGGACTCTTGGCGATTAGAACGTGATCTTCAGCCTTCGATTTAAACTCTGTTTCAATGATTATTTTATCGCCGTCAGTTTTTACCAGGATTTTATCTTCGGGAGCGGGAAAAGCCGGCAATGTGTCTTTTACTGGACTTAGCATAGTGATGGTTTGCTTCATGGCTGATTCGTATAGTTTCTGCTGGCGTTCCTTGCGCTTGGCTATATCTGCCTCTGTCTCTTCTTGGGATTTGCTCTTGTCCTTGCTCAGGCGGCGCATCTCAATGGATCGAGGCCGCTCCTTCGGGCTGGATTTCTTACTTCCCCTTCCATCTCTTGCTTTTATATCGTCCGCACTGGTCCGCCTTGACTCCGGACGACTTCTAGACACTTGTTTTCCTTTATAGGGTTCCGAAGTTTTAAGTTTCCCTTTACCAGTGCTTTCAACACTGCTTGCTCTGGAGACCCCCGGCGAAGTTTTTCGGGAACTGTTGGCTGAGCTGTAGGGCGACCAGTCAGTGAATCGGTATTTTGGTATGTTCAGGATGAGGTGATCACCGCTCCTAAGCTTCATTTTTGACTTCTTTTTGTCCTTAATTTTTACGCCCTGCAAGGCAATTTTCTCTATATATCGCAGTTGGTTGAGCAGCTGCGCCTCCTCGCTGTCGATGGTGACTGCACTGAGCAGCAAATCTCTTCCATTTGTTTGGTAGCTGCTCTGCGTGGGTATGGAGCCTGCGCATGAGTGAACGCTGTCAGCGGTGTCTTCGTCCTGAGCCGCTGCTTGGCCCTCCCGCTCCAACGACTTCTCCTCGAGAATCTCTGCCTCTTCCTCAAAGCCTACGGTATCGTCCTTTGAAGAAAATGCATTCATCGGCGGCAGCCGGTGAAGCGAGATAACAGGAGTGTCGAGGCTCTTGGTTCGTCTTTCTGTTGTCGGTGATTGTTGCTGAGTGGCCTTTTGGCGCTGCAGTGACACTGATCCTTCCGAGAGATTCAGACGTGCATGGGCGAACAAAATGGGAGCATGACCCTTAGAGCGCATCACAATCGAAGAGTCTATGATCTCCTCGATTAACTTCGCTTTGGACTTAGATCCGCTGGCTGTTTGCTTCTTCAGAGTATAATCAATGTCTGAGCCGGTGATTCGTTCCTCGTGGCATGTTTCGTAAATGTCGTCGTTGCTACGGAAAAACTCGGCGTGTTCCAGAATAGGTGAGGGGATGTTCTCGTTCCTCTGATAATCATTTGTGCACTCGTCAATGCGACCCCTCATCGGCATGTGTGGTTCGTCTTCTGAAGAAGGAATCGAAATGGAACGCTCCGATATTCGTCTTAGTTCAGAGGCATTTGCATACTGAGGGTCCAGTTTTTGTGTTTGGTACCGACTCTCCAGATCAGCCAGTCTCCTGCACTGAGGAGGCGACCCCTCAATCTCAGTGGAGCTCATTGTCTGCCCGCGTCCCCAAGCCGCCGATATAAGCCTGCTCTGCTCAATGCGGAGAATAGACTCGATCTCCTTACGCGATTGCGGAGGCGAGAACTCCAAGCGATCGGGTATAGCCTCCGCTGAGCCAAACACATCATCTGAGTCCAAGCTTTCGTCGTCGGAAGAGAAGGAGGTTATACGCGTTTTGCCTTTCTTTGACTTTCCAGCCGACTTGGTCTTGGGAATAACCCTTGGTTTATTGGCTTTCCGGGCGTTCGCCTGTAGCTCCTTGCGAAGGCTCTGAATGAGTTCCATTTGTTTTTGCTCAAGCTTCTGCTGCTGCATGCTCTCTGTTCGCGAACTGGTAGCTGAATCGCTTTCAATCTGGCTGAGTTTCTTGTTCAGTTTCTCCAACGTTGAGGCGTCCATTTGCTTGGTGATATCCCTCTTCGGTGACGACAGATGAATTATTGGAATGGTCTTGTCAATCTCCAACGTGACTGGGTCCACTTTTGATAGGTCAATGTTTTGGGTGAAAAGAAATTCCTTGGTGTCTGGCGGCAACAGACTGTCGAGGATATCAGGCAGGAAGTCAGAAGTGCCAGGCCCGGAAGCTACGCAACTCTTCGGTGACTTGGGCGATTTCGGAGATTTAGGAGACTTCGGTGACTTCGGAGACTTAGGAGACTTGGGCTTTGTGTGTTTCTTTTCACTGGGTGAAGGAGCAGTTCCGTTCATGATGTGCCGCTTGTGGAGCACATATGGAATATCCTCCTTTAGAACTTTTGTAAAACGCCTTTCGTAATCCCTGAAGAAGCTCTTCGGAAGCTCGAAGCCTGTCTTTGGAAGCTCCTGTACGCCTTGCGAAGCGGCAGCTCCATCGTAGCATTTGGGAATTTCAAAATTACCGTGTGCCTTGCAAAGAGGTGGAGCACTGGGGATCTGCTTGTAGATGTAGTCCTCATCACTGGAGTTTGAGTCCGCAGGAGTTAGATCAATAGACTTCTGGTGCATCAGCACGTGGCGACGTGAATTACTTCCTAAACGGGCGCGGTTAGCCAGCGAGTTAGGGTCGCTCTTGGTGCGCTCCACTGTAGCGTGAGATGAATAATTTAGGGGCACCATAATCGGATTGTATTCCTCAAAGTGCGTCTTAGCTATTAGTTCCTCCTTTCGCGTTATCTTTTGGTGTGCCATCAGCCGAGCCTGCTGCTTCTCAAACTCTGATACAAGCTCGGGGGTCAATGGATACTCCGGGCTCAGCTTGCTCTTGTCGTCTTTAGGCTGCTGGCCTTCCCACTGCTTGGTGTACTTTTGAATGCACTCGATTCGATCTTGGTCGAAACTGAAGATATTCTCACTGTCCGATCGTCGACGGAATGCTGATATCTTGCAGGATTGTGAGTTGCCCCTTTTTATGGGAGCCATCTGATCAAGGGAATCTCCTGTTTGAATGTCCTTTTCTCGACAGCGTTTTCCCGAAGCCGGAGTAGATACGGATTCCGGAGACTTACTGCCAAAAGATTTGGCATTGCGTTCAATCTCTACATTTTGAAGACTAATCGAGTGTACCTTTGACGTCTTGTGCGTCTTGTTGCTGGGGAACGTGGAGTAAGTGTCACGACTGTCATAGAACGAACTGTTTGCAGTGGAGCTATGTGTGTCGGAAAGCAGGCAATCGTGACTCTTAACCTTTGGCCTTGAGTATAGACCCTCGGGCGTTGCTTCTAGTCCGGCTTCGACGGCATCGTAGTAATCACTTTTCGATTCTTGGCTAGAGGCGGCAAATTTCTCGTAGAGCTCCTTCTTAGAGAACTGCTTAACTTTTTTGCCGGTGGTTGTGGGCATTTCATAGTTGCGGCCGAAGCAATCGCCCACTAGTGATTCTTTGGAGTCCTGGCTAGAAGCCACTGAAGTTTTGCTCTTCGTCGTCTCCCGTGACTTTTTGCTGTCCGTGTGGTAGAGGCTGTCTCGGGACTTTTTGCTAGAGTCTGAGCTGCGCGAGATCTTTGTTTCGAACATCTCACTCTGATTCTCTTGGCTAGATGTGCGCGTCAGCGCCTCCTGGATCTTCTTGTAGAAGTTGCCGTCTGACTTTACCGAAAGCTTCTCGCGCGGCAGGTAGCGGGGATCCTCGGCGTCCCAAATCTCATTCATAATATCCGCTGCTGACTTTGATTTGACATCGATTGCAGATCGGTACTTGTGCTGCTGATGCCCCTCAGATACTGACTCGTCGTCACTTGGTATGTAGTTTCCCGAATCAAGGGAGCACGAGCGCATATGGTCCTCGGCGCGGCCACGACCTCCAAAGAAGTCAATATCGTACTTCTCCAGAAGTTCGTAGCTGTCCTGCGAAATGTCGTCTTGAGAACCCGAGTAGTCCAGGTGCTGGCCAAGCTGACGGCGGTGCTCCTGGGTGTTGTATGTGCTACCCGGATAACTGGAGGAGTACACCTTGCTCTGGGGCAACGGAGAGAAGTCTTGGTGCGCATCAATGGAGTGGTTCTTGGTCACATACAAAGAATGACGGGAATCGTCGTAGCGCGTCACTGGCGAGTCGATACGGTTAGAGGAAAGAAACTCCTTGTCGAAGGCGGTCATCGGTTTGGGAAGCTCCCGATCGTAATAGGTGGTACTGTAGCGCTCGAAAAGATCTTTGCAGGAGCTACTCTTTAGCCAGGATTCGCGCTCCACTTGGTCATAGATATTCTCGCCCTCTTCTTCATCCTCTTCCTCTTCGTCGTCCATGTAGTGGGCGGCTGCTTCCTCGGGTTTTACAAACTGAGTAGAAGAATACAGGTTCCCAGAAGGCATGTGATACTCAAGTTTCTCCGAGGACGATGACAGTCGAGAAGCCGGAAGAATACCAACCGAGTGATGAGTGATATAGTGGCTGTCGTAAGAATCCACTGAATCAACTCCAGATAGCTCAGAGTTTCGGGGAAGTGAGTGAGTATGTCGGGAGCTTTGCGAATCCATCGAGGGTGTCAGGTAATTTTCGGATTGTGCAAGCTTTGTCCGCTCTCCTTGACCATACCGCTTGGTGCTAAAACCAGTGCCGAAGTAAGAGGAGGAAGAGGACTCCGAGGGGTGATTAAGATCATTGTGATATTGGTAGTTGCCATTGTTGTAATTCCTTTCCTGGACAGCAGCCGCATAAGCTGAGGTGCTGGGTTGTTGCAGGAGAACAGGAACTTGACTTATACCCATTTGCTTGGCTCTTGTGTACTGAAGAATTGACTGATCTATGAACTCATCGCTGAAATGCTTCTCACGGATCTTGGACTTGGCTTTGCGATTAACAGTTGCGTATATGTCATTCCGTTCGTTGAGATTCAGGTGCTCGCTGTTCGAGATCTTGTGCTCCTGGTGAGCGGAGCTGTGAAAGTCTGGATACTTGTAGTGGCCCATGTCGTTGATGTCGGTGTAGATTATGTTGTCCGTCTCCGTTTCGGTCGAGTTGGCATTAGCGTTGTTGAGCATGCACTGTTTAGACATCGAATAACTGGTACTGCTATAATGGACTGGCGTGGCAGTTTGCGACTGGGACTCCTGTGACCGAAGCTGCGGACGATGGGCACTGGCCAAGCCCGAGCCCAAAGCCGAGGCCGATGCTGCCGCCGCTGAGGCTGCCCCCATAGTCTCCCGATTGATGGTAGATGCCGTCAAGTCCGAATCCGCTTCCTCCTCGACTAATTCCTCCTCCTCCTCCCCCATAGGCTCCCCCTCCTCCTCCGTGTCCACAGTTCCCGGGTCCGCCTCCTCCTCCAACTCCATTGAGCTGTTGAGATCCACCGAACGACCCACTGTGCTGATGTTGTGGATAGTGTTGTGGTTGGTGCTGCTGCTGTGCGTGTTGATGCTGATGAGCTGCGGCGACGCAGGGACAAACGCTTGGGATCCCACTGAGACTCGACGAGGGGTGCTGCTGTTGTACAAGTGGGACAAGTGGCTCAGACCTTAACGCGCCGGATGAAACAACAATTCCGAATTTAGCGATCAACGGGAATCAGCTACACAGTTAAGGGAGCAAAACGATATCGAAATCATACCGAACTGAACTGAGCAGACCCCAAAACAAACCCTTTACTCTGGAAAAGAAATCATTAGATAACGAAACCCCCCATCGAATGGGTGGAAAATTATACACTATTGCTAGAAAGTAAGTTTAACTTAACCGTTTAAATTATAAGTTACTTAACTAAGAGGGAGTAAATCATAGGAACTTTATAAACTCTAAATTCTTATTCAAAGTAAAATGGTAATTCACTACATAACTTAAATGCGAGTCCGGGAACACAACGCTCCAGTATGTTATTAATTGAATTGTATAAATGAAATATAAGTAAAAGATGTTGAATTCATTAGCATCTCTAGATGCCAGACCCAGACGGGGACTTACCTAAATTGTGATCGCCTGGATGCACACGAGCCGGATCGGGACCGCGCTGTTGGAGGTGGCTGCTGTGGCTGGGCGAAGTCCACGACTGCGGACCCTGCGGCGAAAGCGAGCGGTTCGAATTCATTTGGTCCATAGCCACTGCCGAGTGGTGTTGCCGTTCCGCCGCCGCCGCCGAGCATTCCGCTTCCTCCGGGGAGGTTGGCGAGTCCGCTGCATAGTTCTTCGTCTGATAGATCTCCACCTGGGCTGCTGTGACCTTCAGACGTATTTTAGGGCGATTATTAGCCTGGTTGGGGAATGCGACGCTAGAAGAACTCACTTGAGAACGCATGTGGTCGATAGGATTGTCTCGTCGGCGATCCAAGGTATCCGCTGCCTTCTTCGTCAGAGAAGGGGTCGTCGAGTCGCTGCATTGATTGCGATAGTCCCATGCCGCTGCAGCGTGCAATCAGAAGGCGATTTCAAGTTAAAACGAAATCATTTCAAATCAAAGAGCATACACTATTGAAACACAATAACTCGACTCGACAAGACATTGTTCATTCGTCATCAGCTAGCAAAATAAGCCCGAACTCAAAATTCAAATGAAGACGAACAAAATGAGATCGAATCGAATACTTATATTCTTCAAAACGGGTAACGAAATAAATACAAACCAGTGTCAATTGGGAGTAGGGGATTGGCTGAAATGCTGGAATTCACATACGTATGCGATTGACTTCGGCTACTAGCATTCAGTGGCCCTTGCCGGAATGACTGAGACCTGCAGCAAAAGAAAAGACAAGAGGATACCACGTTTTATATTTTCACATGCTCAGTTTTTGGTTTTCTTTTTAGTTATTTTCTTTAGTTTCAGGATGTTTTTTTAGGATTTAGTTTTTCGTTTTTTAGGGTATATTTTAATTTGAGAGTTTCGTTAGATTAGCACAGTTTGGTTGAAAGTTTGTGGTTTGGTTTTAGAGTTGAGCGCATTGCTTAACTTAGCGAAGTCATTTCAGTTCAAAATAAAATAAACAAGAATATCAACGAAGGGTTTTTACAGTTAGCCAGTAAGCTACTATAAAATACAAAACGGAACACAACCATATATATTCACACTACGGGGACTCTGGTCTGTTGAACCAGTTTGAACGGGAAAAATTCGTTAGATAGTTAGAGTAAACCAACAGATTTCGCGAATAAAATCTATTTTTAATAACATTGCTAAATACTATGGGATGTTTATTTTAGGAGCAACTGTCTAATTTACTACACAGTTAGAGGAAGCGAAGGGAACGGGTTTATTAACGAGTTAAGCTTGCTTACCATCTACGTTATACTTGTGGTACAGTCTAAACAACAACACACACAAAAACGTACGACAATAGGAGCTCTGGGGAAGTTACCACTAGATGATTATTTTAAAATATAACTTTTAAGTGCAAGCCAAACTAGGGATGATTTATTCCCCTAATCGATAGATGACAATGATTGGAATATTTGTGAGTCTTATAGCGTGGAGGGAAGTGGTTTGGATGGATGGTAAAGAAATCAGAATGATTTGGGGAGGCGTACATATAGGGAGATGCCAATTCGATTATGGATTCGTTTCAGTAAGTCAAAGACTATCTACATTTATTTTTAATTTGTACTTTAAATTTTAAAATAACTAGAGCACGCACATACTTTCGCGAATAGATACACACCCCCACTTTGGGTAGTGAACTAAATGAGGAATGATAATTTAGGTGTAAGTATAAAAAATAAATTTTAAATCAATGGTGGTGGTAATTGAAATGCTTGTCGTTCTTTGCTGTACATTTGACTAGATTGGGGTTTTTGTTTTGGGGTTTCATTATTTTTTGTTGAACTATTTATAAGTTTTTGTGCTACTTTTAAATGTTGCAGTTTCAGTTTTTGTACCAATTGGTTATTTAAATCCTCTTCTCTTTTCTAAGGCGCATTTTGACCTTGTTTTGTTTCTTTTTTTGCATGTTGTGTTTTTGGGATTTTTGTATCAGTTGGATGGGTAGTAAATATAAGGAAATTCGTTTTAATTAAAAAACAAAACCCACAATAAACGAGTGTCAAAAAAAGTGTAAAGAAATAACGAACGAACGAGTCGAGTTAGATGAGAACGAAGTCATGAATGTAGGCTGATGAATATTTATGTATTTGCTTAAAAATATAATTATATTTGGATATAGATTATTTATAAAGATCGTAACGAATCGAAAATCAAATTGAGATGAAGTTGAGTGGCTTAAGGAAATATAAGCTGCAAAGCCAAAGCTTGATAAAATCCTTTCTTAACAATAAATGTAAGCAAAAAGAAGCATGTCAATGAAGAACTCAAGCCACTTTTGCCACAATAATTTTAAATTGATTTTAATTAAATAAAACGAGAATTGGTAAAAGCTTAGACTTTTAAATCTTGGATTACAATTTAATGTAATTTCAGCGTAGAACGCTGCCTACCTTTGGAAGTTTTGACGCTTTACATAATTCTCGCGTACAAACTCGATTATCTGCTTCTGCGTTTTACCGCTATAGCTGCAACGGAAAGAGAATACATATTTTATTCATATTTTGTAACAATAGATTAAATGTGCGTACCGGAATGAACTGCCCCGTGACAACACGCGAGTTTTGCGCCTAGGCGTGTTTTGTACGGCTGTACACCGGAAGAATCCATGATTTTCCACGCATTTCTTCCAAAAATTTTTGCACTCGTTTCGGCCTTCGAAAAAGAACTCCACGGTGTCCTTGTAATATCCCTAAAACAATAGAATAATTTAGAATTTGACCTGTGAAACCTTGAAGAGGCCAACTTACATAACCTTCGGGGTGCAGCTTAACAAGAAAGCGCTTGCGCTTGAAGGAAATCTTACGTATCTTAGCCCAAGAGAAGGTGTTGATGCGCGTGATGTTCTGGAAGACTGTGATGCCCATGTGGGCAACAGCTAGATTAAGTGGAACACCCTCCACATCCTTCGCCTGGTGCATTTTCATGCCGTAAAGCTCACACCTCCGAGCCGTCTCCAACAAGTTAAGATCCGCCTCTGCCGGAGATTGACCGCTGATGACAAAAAACAGAAAATAATTATGGGTGCTTTTCCTTGCCAAATAAATGTATACCAATAGGTTGAGACTTACACATGTTTTTTGTGGTTTTCCATAATCTTGCGCTGCATTGTGGCATCCTGGTGGGGCACAAAGCGGTATGACGACAGATACGTATGGTCGGGATAGTCTTCGGGTACAAAGTCGCCGCATGACGCCTGTACGATGTAACTTGCCATCAGGGCCGCCGTATTGTCATTGCACTGCAAGCTACCGGTTGCCAAGTCCCGTTTGACTTGCAGACAGAACAAATACCTAGGAATAACAAGTCCCCATTAGATATTATTAAAGATTGGACCTACCAATTACAAAGTGCTATGTGTGTAAATATTTATAAAAGGCTCATAGCTCGTCCTATCTCACCTGGTATACTCCTCTTCTAGTTGCGCTGGGTCGGGTGTATAGAACTTGATGCAAAAGCGCAGCACTGGATCGATGAGTGAGAGTCCCACTTGGCGATTCATCGGCTTCTCCAGATCCAGCCAATATTTGGTATGTGTGGATACTTCCTGGTATTCCAAACCAAAGTAGTCAGCCTCCAGTAAATTTAGCTGCCGGCAAACTTGTTCAAACAGCACACGTCCCAGAGCTTTGGCCTAAAAAAGGTTTTTAAGAAATTAGTTTCATGTTTTTAAGGTCTGTTCATTCAATTGGATGTACAAAAGGTTAGATTGCCCCAAAAATATATATTGCGATTTCATGTTTCACACCCAAATCGTAATATATGATGAAAATTAAGTTCCATTTGTTAATGATTGTAAATGGTGCGCGCACCATTGTCCTATTGGTGAAAATGGGAAGTGCTAAGCCGATTCAGTAAGTAAATTACTTTTCCGAGAGGGCTAATAAGTGGCACGCCGCACTTATGCGGAGCAACTTAGTTCCATAGGAAAGCGGATGTGGTTAAGATGCCCGAATTCGGTCAGCTCGTTAAATTCCAATTTAACTTGCAGCTTGTGGCTTATTTAATATGATGCCACACTCCAAACGATTTGTGGGCGTTGCGCCGGATTGCATTTGAATAAATTTCAATTGGGTTGACGGCTGCAATTAAGTATTTTTAAGAAATAGGTCGAGGCATTTGGGAAGGCCTTTCGGTATCATCTCATCTAAACTACATTTGTATACAAGCAACCACATACAAGTATATGTGCACTGGCTTTTGATGAAATCATTATAAATAGCCGTTTAATCTTTCGATGAGAATGCCTTAATTGGTCTTAGCAATTAAGAAATTAGCTGCCCAAATATAAGTGGGCTGCAACTGAATTACCTATTAATTTTCGCACACATATCCACAGCAAAGCACTTATTAGGATTCCAATATTAATTTGCTAGTCCCGGCAGATCTTGGACGTGCCTGCTAGATCCTATTAATTTGAAATAAAGGAACAATCCCTTGCAAATGTTTTTGCATTCGGAAGATAAACGACTCGACTAGCGCCGCTAACCAATCAGGCAAAGTGCTTTGTCAGTTCGACTTGGCCCATAAAAGCGGGCAACAATCTATCAGAGTGTGAAATGTTTGGCAAGGCGTGCCAGCATTATATTAAGCCCTCTCGGCCCCTCGTGTGTGTTATTTAATATTTTATACCTCAAATTGTATATAAGCCCTGATCTACAACGTAACGAATTTGTTGGCTGACGTCCAAATTGCTGTTGCGGCTTTTTAGCGCATAAACCAAACGGAATTGGGTGGGGCCGGTTCGCATATTAAATAAACATAAACTTCAGAGCCGATAAAAATAGGGCGTATGCGACAATTTCTCAGTTTCCGTTGATAATCCAATACCTATAGGATCAACAAACACAAAGCTATCTTAGCGAACGATACGAGTAAGCAACGTTTTTATTTTATTCATGTATTTAAAATTTTACCTACGAATTCATCAAATCCCAACTGCTTGTTTCCTTACGGAAATAATTGCTCAGCCTATTACATTTATTTACCCAGATCCACAAAAATTAGTTGGGCCCACATTTTCAATGGTAATTTTAGAACCTTGCAGGGGGTATTACGATTTAGTCAAAAGTATGCAAAATAATCGGAAAAACAAATATTAAACAGGGAAGAACGCTATAGTCGAGTATCTCGACAATCAGATACCTCTTACTCAGCTTAAGGGAGAAAAGAAAAACGGAGAAGAATAAGCAGCAAATCTATATTGTATAGCGCCACCTCCTTTATCAGTTTACGAGTATATGTACTCTGTCTTTTCGTAATTGTTCAAAATTGCAGACCATTTTTGTAGTTTTTTTTATTGGGTTAAATAATAAGCACTGAATAACTTAAAACATTTACGAAGATGAATTCTTGTTAATTTGATTGTAGCTTGTTACGAGTAAATATTGGTATTTTTCAGAACAGAACACGAAATTTATGTCATACAGACCGAAGGCCGTCGGGCGCCTACACCCAAACAAAATCGTTGAGTGTCAATTTGACAAGTGTGGTTGAATCGTATGAAAAATCGTATTTGATCCTAATAAGTGTAATTTTGACCACATCTAGGGTCTCTTCGATACAAATTAATGCGTTTATATTTGCGAATTCGAATTGCGCCCGTTGTGCAAGCGTAGTTATCGATATACTATTGTGAGATAGACATTTTGAAAAGATGAATGTAAATATCAAATATTTCAGTATAAGTGTTCTTTAAATCAGGTAAGTAGTTTTCACATAATTATCCTTGTCTTAACTTGTGTCGACTGAGCAACTGCTCAAGTGCTATATATTTGGACAAAAATACGGATTTGAGTAAGTATATACTCTTTCTTATGTCTTTCTTAATTTAAAAAAATTTGTTTTACCCAATAAAAATTGCAAAAGAATATTTGTTTTTATTTTTGGGTGTAACTTCAAAAATGCTTTACTGTCATATTGATATAAAATTTTACCTTCTTATAGCCAGAATTAGATTCAAATTACTCCAAAATAGTGTCAATGTGACCACATGTGCTTGCTACAAAATGCCAATGCGTAGTTTCTTTTTGACACGAAAAAATGTCAAATTGATAAATTCGAAAATATTAAAATGACAGCAAAATAGTATCAATTAGATGTTCCTCGTATCAGAGACTTTTTGACACTCAATAGTATCACACTGACACCTAAATAATGGCATATTGATACGATTTTTTTGGGTGTAGTGATAGCTTCATTTCTTCTCGTTTAATCCATCAATATCACTTGCTTTGTGTTACAAACGCCATTCGGTGCCCCACAAAAACGATGCTACAATACTAGATCTGAAAAATATTTCCCTTTAATTGTCAACTAAAATGTTATTTGCTACTTCTTAAAACCAGTCTCATTTCAGGATATATAATTAAGTTAGCAACCAGCAGAGGGATGGGAGAGTCGCTTTGAATGTGTGCCAAAGTTCTTCTGGGAGTCGCCTGCATTGTCCCTCCTTGCCCGCGCCCTTAGTCATTGTTCCGTTTCCGCAGCCAGGACCCAGAATCAGGCTACTGCCACGCCCAAGCTCTGAATTTTCCTGGCCAAGACAAACAGGCTCACACGCATATATGTGCTGGCCATTCATTCTCAGAGCCATTTATCTTTGTAGGCCAATTTTAGGATCTTCTCCAACTGCAAAACAATCCAATTAACTTTGGCGACTTCTGCAGGCAGCGAGAACGGAAATGGCAAAACGACGGGAAGCTTTTCAATGCAAGCCACCCTTTCCACCAAACTTTATACGCCTACGTATAGTCAGGCACAGGCGAAAAGTTGGCCCACAATTGTCGGTTGTTCAATTTGTCGCCATCGAGAGACAGAAGCGGGACAAGGAGCATATACAAAAGCATGGAAGCCCCTGCGAGCAGGTGCCCTTTTACACAGGAAAAAACAGATTTTGGGGGTTGACAAATAAGATGTTGGTACAAGTTGTTGATTTAAGTTTCTTTCTTGATAAAGCAACTAACCTATAATATGTAATTCAGAACAAATTGTAAATACATTTTTAATAATTTCAAAAAGAACAATACTTTTTTTTGCAGTGCATTCGAAACTGCTGTAAAATGAAAAGAGAGTCGAGACGATATAAAGGAGGTCGTTACCCCTCATCTCGTTCCACTTGTACTGTCCTTGCGTATTGAATGACCTCAACCAACCATTGATATTAAAATTGGGTTATACACATCGGAGACCTCGAACACCTAATTCTATACTTTGCCCAGAATGTAAGAGAGAGTTCAAAAACAAAAGTCGCAAGTAGTAATAAAATAAGTTAGTTAAATGAAGAAGAATTCAGTACAGAACTTTGTTTAGAATACATAAGGGCGACAAACACATTTGGCACGTAAGTTCGTTAATTTTTAGTTTATTGAATATTTTGATACCCGTTAGAGGAAGGAAGCCTTTTTCGATCCCACAATGTATACATATTCTTGATCACGATCATTATTCGTATGAACGCATCATTCGGCATCTTGCGCAACGCAAGTTTATTTGAGCAGGGTGCCACGCCCACTATAATGCCCAGAAACGACAGACCGAACGAAACCGTCTAGCGCCCACATTTTGTAATATTTTCTAAAATTATCAATGAAAGCGTCTTCTTGCTATCAATGGGAATTGATACTATTAAGCCGCAAGTTACGCAGAAAGTTGGTGCTATAGGCATGGTGGCGCTACTGCGTGGTAGTGAAAAAAGCTGATTTTCTGGATGCATATCTTCATCCCTCTCGCTCTCCGTTAAGATGAGTAGCGCTTATCTAATAAATAGTCGATGCTATCGACTAAAGCTTTTCAACCTTATATTTTTTTTTAACATGTATTTTTGTAACTTTACAACCTTTAGAATCCATTAATAACCAGACTGGCTCTTATTATTCTGAATTATCAGCAAAACTCTCTTAACACAGCAAGATAAGTTCTTTAGTACTGTTTGCACCCACAAGAAAGAGATTTACAAACAGAATTTGGCAACACAAAGAGCCCTTTATTGAATATATAAATATATGAAATTGCATAAAAATAAAAAGCTATTAGAGTCGAAGAAGCCAGACTCTTATTCAGTTGAACTTACATGCACAACCATTACAAATTTATTCTAAATTTAAAATTTAGAAATAGGTAATCAAATAATTTAGGTTTTGCTGAATGGAAAGGCGTCCTTTTGACCTTCTCACTTTTCATGTTTCTGTTGTTCCTATGTTTGAAAATATGTTTAACTGAAAATCAGGAGAAGATGGCACAACAATTAAACACTACTAATCCTTGCCGTTTAGTTGTTAAACAACTTTCGAAAATAATTATTATCATAATAATGTTTCCTTTTGATTTGAATATGTAGCTGGTGAAGTTCTGCCCTCAAGCTTTACCCACAACCTTATCGTCCTCGTGCTATTCACCTACCTCATTCACATTCAAGACCATATTATCGTTTACAAGCCACAAAACCCATTAGCAACCCTGATTAATAATGCAGTTGACCGACCATGCAACAATATTCGTTTATATATAGAAGCCAACACACAGACAAAAACAGTCCTCAAGTTGGTGAAATGAATCTAGAAGGGTTGGCTCTCAAGGCTTACATTTTTAAAAAATGCAACTTGTATATAGTGTATGTATGTTGCATGTACTTAGTGCTTTTTGACCACAGAAATATTTCGACATGATTGAATTTTTAATGCGACAAAAAAGAGGATTTCAGCTGATGTGGACATTTGATTTACTACAGAAGCGCCATTGATCGAAACACTTGTATTTGAATTTAAATATATTAATATATTGTGTGCCATATGTATTTTTGCAAAATATTTCAGGCCTTTAATCTATCATTTAAGATATCCAGTGGAAAAAGCAGACAAAACGGCACTTGGCACTACTTCTTGTTACGTATAAAATGTTGAGCTTGCCGCGGGCAAATGCAAAGGGAATGTCAAGAAAAGAATGCAGATAGCGAGTGCCTGGACTCGCACACAAATACTTTGTGTGGAGAACTTTACATCATTTACCGAGCTGGGGCATAGCCTGAAGTAGAACTGTTTCACGAAAAGGTTAGCCCAGAAGCCCGAGGAAGAGTACCAGAATAGACGGCAGCTGTAGCCACCCCCTTCCCGAGACCAGCAGTCCAAAACCACAACGCCCACCCACTCCACTTGGCCCAACCGAAAACCACCCAAACAATGGCAACCATTTTGATGTTGCTTGAAACATTTCCACATCTCGCTGGCGCTCTTGTTCGCCTGTTGAAGCCTTTGGAATGTGTCTACCGTTTCAGGGTGAAATCGAGGTTACACTCGCACACCAATCTTTTTTAGAATGCTTTAAGAAGGGAGAAATGCTTCATCAATTTAGGGTACCAGCCAGATTGCAGGATAACCTTATAAATAATCAAGGCTTTATCAGCTCCTGACTTTATTTCAACTTCATAGTCTGAAATTATCTTTTTATTTTTAAAACGCCTTTTTTTTGAGTGTACACGTTTGGGCGTGGCCTCTTGAACTGCGAAGCAAAAATGGTAAGCCTTTCACTAGGCTGGGCTAATGAAAGGCAGGAAGTGGCGCACAGAACAACAGCAACATGGACAAACTGCGCAAACTATGACTGAATCCATTAACCAACACAAAGTGCCTGACAACAGGGCAGAGAATACGAGTAAGAGGCTGCCCAACAAGGAGTGTAAAAGGAGTAAGCCAAAACTATTTCGGGGAAGTCCAGTTGCATTAGGGCTGTTCTTGATCCACAGCCAGGCAAGAGCAGCCCAATCTGTCAACAGTTCAAAGACCCCAAATGAATCACTTTGCTATAAAAATAGTAATAAAACAAATAATAAAACAAAAAGGATTTGATAGCCTGGAACACAAGGTAACCCGTACACAACTCATCAGCGATATAGTTGGTTAAGAAACAAAAAATAAGAGGAAGTGCAAAAAAGTTAAAAACGTCGTTTTCGGAAAATAAATAAATAAAAACATTGCTGCTTCACAAGCTTCACAATTATTAAATTGCACAACAATTTTCTCAATTTGAACAAAGCGAAATCAGTTCTTTGTGGAGCTGTTGAAGTATCCGCAGGAACGGGAAGAGAAGGTCGATGCCTGGACTACAGAACGGAAGTACTGTGGAACTGGAAGTACCTTGCCCGCTCTTCCTGTTGATTTCAACATGTTTGCCACGAGAAAACAGCGGAAGAATTTTTTCGCTTTCTGGCCTCGTGCCAAACACACCGGGGTGCCACGCCCACCAGACACCTTAGGACTTTTGTCGCATAAATCCCAGCCTTCCCCATTTCCTGACGTTTTTCCTTTTTTCGCGGGTGGTTTTCCAGTTCACATTTAATTAAAAGTAGCTTCTCTTATATTTTACGTATTTCCCGTAAAACTGTTTGTTACGCGGCAGTGCTCCACAATCGTGAAAAGTTGGGTAGAGTGAAGATGCATTTATGCAATTTTCAATTAAGGGATTGCAACCGTTTCGACATGTGCTTCCTGCGTAAGATTCTTCAAAAGTGAAGCAAAGTCAGGGGAAATTTGTTTCCCATTTAATCTTATTTTATTTTTATACCCATTATTCGTAGAGTAAAATGGTATACTAGGTTCGTTGGAAGGAATGTAACATGTAGAAGGAAGCGTTTCTATGGGGCATATGTGTTCTTGAGTTGGTTCAATGGCTAAATAAAAGATTAAATATTGTTAAGCCAAAGCTCACCTGTACTTGGAACATGGTAATCGAGTCGTCCAGCATCTGGATACGAACAGTCAACTTCTTCCCGCCTCGGTGCCGTGGAGTTGAAGGAGTACCATCCACTCCCGAAGGAGTGCTGAGGGAGTGCGTCATGCGACCAGTGGGCAGACCACCCGCCGAATGACCTCCACCTCCGCCCGTGGAGAGATCATAGTGTCTCCCGCCTCCTCCGCCGCCTGCGGATCGAGAGGCTGTGCCCATGTCGGCCAGGGACATTTTGTAGACGAGAATCTTGCTTACCACTGGGTTGGAACTGGCCGAGGACGTGGCATAGAGTGAAGCTGATGTGTTCCTAGATCCCCTTTTGTGGGTCTGTTGTCTTCGATGAGCTTTGTACTAAATGCCTTTCCTTGGAATGCTGCTGCTTTCGTTTCGGTTGTCTCGTTAATTGAATTGCTCAGCTGGCTCTGTTTATTTCCCTTATTGTCTGTGCAAGTGCTTAATTCAATTTCAATTCGTTGCCAGAAAAGAACAATAACGAAAAATTTGAAGCTGCAACTCCACACACGCACTTAAGCACATATGTTTCACATTTGCTTCATTTGCGGTTCCAATAGTTCCTCTTGAAATCTTCAGTCCGAACTCAACCGCCTCAGGCATAATTTTCTTTTGGTTAGGCTTAATTTATTTTTTAGGCGCGTTAACATTTACAACAAGCATGTGTGGCACTGGGTTTCATCGTAGCTTCTCTGGTTTTGGCATCGTTTCCCTACAAGAAAGAAAGAAGAGCATCATGTTAGACATAGTATTAATTAAATATGTGCGGGACGAAACGAAGAGATCTTAAAGAGGCTTTGAATAAAATAATTGCTGATCGGAAGGATAGACGCAGATGAAGAATATATTTATTTTATTCCATATAAAACCAGGAGAGACACATTTATAACATTCATATGGAAATAGTGGTAATCGTCCCATTGTACAACCATTTCAAATAGATAGTCATCGGTCAGTTCTTTGAACCTATATTCCGCATATCAAAACAATAAATGACACAATGAGAGTGGGCGACAATCTTTCTCCTCGACTCAATAAAAATTAAAACCATAAGTCTCAAACAGTAACCCAAATAAATGACTAACTGGAAATGGTTTAAAACATTTAAAGCTTATAAGCACCAAAAGCAAAACTTAAAACGAGAAATGGAATGAAGAAATTAGTAATGTGAAAATAAATAAGCTTATCAAAAGCGACCTACGGGGCATAAACAAGAGAAATGGGCTTGAGGGTTGAGGCGGCAAATCAAATGGGACTACTTTTTCTGCTTCTTGTTTCTCGTCTGCCGGTTGTCTTGGGCGATCAAGTTTGACGGGCCCCGAAAAGCCTACCCACGTGGACGGCCCACGTTCCAAGAAAATAAACAAGAAAAGAGTACAACTCCAAACTCGAAGTCATCGCCAACCTACATAAAACGTATTGATAGAGCGGCGCCAATTATGCGGTGGGCAGGCAATAGAAGATAGGCAGAAAGAAGTAATAATAAAACGTGGAAAATTATGAAGAAACTGCCATTTGCCAAGAAGCATTTATTTATGTCTTTACTCGTAAAATTGAATGCGAACGTGGCCGGCTGGCTGTCAATTTGCAAGATACAGGATGCCTGTCCCATCCATAAGATTGAATGGGGCGTGAAATGTGTGAATTTACGATGCGATGCGAGTCCCTTGTAAAATATAGCCAGGTTGAAGGAGACACTATAAAGCATGTGTTGGCATGATAACCAACTCGACGCGTTCAATGAACCGCAGACTTTTCGGGCAGCCATTCATGGAATAGGGTCTACTGCTGCTGCGATAACGAAACTCTATCTCCAGGGAGTAAAGAAACTCTTTCTCGTGTATGCATGCACCATGTCCCACGAACCTAAGTAGCAGATAGCTGGTCTTCTTAGTTCGCAAAAGTCACGTATGGTCATAAATAATAATAATGATTAGCATGTGCTCCAAAAGAACGTTGGATACGGATACATGCTTAGAGAATAAATGCATGCTTTTGCTGTACATCTAGAATTGCTAATATGGGGATTATTATTAGAACGATATACTCAAAGGAACTACGATACAAAGCTAAGTCGGTTTTCCAAAGGTAAAATAAAATCAATCCAGTATGCAACTGTGAGAATTCCCGTTTAATTAGGGAAGACCTATTTAATGCGATTCACGTCATTATAAAACTAAAGCGGTCATCATCCGGACGAACTCACAATATTATTGATCAACGGTTCCTTCGACGTGTGGAAGTTGCCCTGGGAGACAAGTAGCAGAATGAGGTTGAAGCACCGCTAGATGAGGCAAGTTTGGCTCTGACCAAATCCGTTCTGCCAAGTAGCCACCTATTTATTCCATAACTACGACGCCTTATTGGCTGCATACCTCACTGCATTCCGGGGATCAAATTGGCGAATGATGCGCCCCATCTACCGTAAATCTGTCCGTCTTAATCACTGGCAGCCCAAGTTTAGCACAGAGTTAGTCGTTTGTCAAGTAAAGTTTAACAAGTTTCTAAGTACAGGAGATGGAAGTGTCTGCCTCCTGCTTGTGTATCTTACGTGCTGCTTCGTACCGTATCTGTGATGCATTGTGCGAGTGTGTGTGACCCAGAAAGTTGTTCGAGCTGGTAACCCATCAAAGTTTTATGACTTTTATATGCTGTCGAGTGACATAAATTCATGGTTTATTAATTAAGTTTCGTTGCCATTATAGGTGGGTGAGATCAGGTCGGAAATGGGGCTAGGTTCCTTGTGGAACAGTTAAGGGAAGTGTAAAAACTTTGCTCAACCGTGGAATATATAGTTTTTATATCTTGCAAGAATACGCTTTCTGGATCTCTTATAAGTTCTTGGTGTAACTTATTATTAAACAAAATGAAATTTTTTAATTTCTCCAATACAAATATTAATGCAGAATGTCCAACGTCGTAGTGTTTATGACCCCATTGCCCACGTAAGACATTTAGGCGAAGTTTTCTTTTCAATTGCTCTCTTCCCCCACCTTTTTTCATATTCACTTCATAAATAAATATATGTATATAACCAATTCAACTTCCAATTTGGGCAATCGCAGTCTTGAACCTAATTTCATTGATCTATTTGGAATACTCAATGCATCTCAATTAAAATGTATCTCCACCATCTTTCATAATTCTCCAGCGACTGCTGCGAGGAGAAAAGATGAGTCACTTGGAGATTTCTTCGAAAAATAAGGCGAGCAAATGGGGAACAGGCCAAAGCCCGAGGAACAACAATTGCAGCTGGGTGTTTGTATAGTGGCAAAGAAAGAAAAATTAAAACTTCAACGAAAAAATCTTTTTTACATCCCACATGGTACATGGTACACGGGGTTCTCGACCATCTCCCCTGCACCTCGTGAATTTTTTTCACGTTTTACAGTGGGTTAAAAATAAAATGCACACACAGAATTGATGTGCGAGTATGTGAGTATAAAAGGATGATGCACTCCGCTTGTCTGTCAGTCAGCCGGATTTTGCTTGTAGTTGTTGCTACTGGCAGCAAGTCAGTGCGTTTCAAAGTCAACTCGTTTTAGGCGTCGGCACAGCCTTTAGTGCAGTTCATTAAAATATTTATTTAAAGTCCCCCGCCCCACACATACCTAAACCCAGCAACCACAGGCAGTTGCCCTTTTATATGACTCGGCTCTTTGTTTATTTCACTGTACACAGCCTTTCTTTATGGCACACACTTGGAGGAAAAGGGGTACGAAACCAGAATAAGATACGTCGAGGGACATGTGTATGGCAAAATTTTTGCCTGAGCCAGCCCTCGTCGTCTGGCTTTTTTCATGTCAGCAGATAATATCCCCTTGAATCTTCAGAATCGCTTAATTGCTATCTGCGCTCGATGTGAGCGGCCATCCCATAGAACTTGTTCTTTGATATAATGCAACGCTTGAATTTTATTATAACTATCTTGAAGTGGATCTGCATTTGGTTTAGTTAGAGACTTGCTTAACTAAAATCTTACCTAATCTTAAATTCCTTTGATTCAACGTATCAGCCTAAAATAATACGTAACGTCTGCGACTTTATCGAATCAGTTGCGAATTTTCAACGCAACCCACGAGCCCAAGAAAAACACGAATAAGAAAGAACCACAAACAACCACAGAGAACCGCAATAGAAATGCCGAATGAGACTGTATCTGTGTGGAAATCAATTAGTATTGTCACAGGTAGCTCGCTGCTATCCCGATACACACAGTATGGTAGCATATGAGCAAGCCGTGCACAGTTCGAAATGGAAAATAAAACTCGCTGACAAACAAACCAAGTGACAGCTGGACAAGACTTTGACTGAACAAAC
The DNA here is from genome assembly GCF_025231255.1 of Drosophila biarmipes. Lineage (NCBI taxonomy): Eukaryota > Metazoa > Arthropoda > Insecta > Diptera > Drosophilidae > Drosophila > Drosophila biarmipes. Next base: position 3,832,683 of record NC_066616.1, on the reverse strand, counting down.
AAGTGGCTATGGGTATTGATTAGACAGCGACCCACCCCCATGCCACCCCTCCCGCCTTGCGAAAGGCTAGTGGCAACAACTAGAATGGAATTTACAACAAATTATGGCAATTTGCTGAGCAAAGCTCGATAAAAGCCATCTAGAGATTGCAAAATCATGTGCAAGGAAAAAGAAAAGATAAAAGTTTTTGAGAGTGGAGTGCTATCTTGACATAGGCCCCTTGACTTACATATGACAGAACATGAACGATTTAACGTTCTCCACGGGTATGTCCACATTTATTATGAAAAGATAAAAACCTTAAAAAAAGATAAATTCCTTTTCTCTATCGACAACCTCCTTAATAGTTTAGTTGTGTTGCTGCTTTCGCTTGGTAGGGATTATCTGAAAGTCACTGTACTGCTGCTAAGGCACATTAACTGTGCTTAATTTATATGCAGCACATGACAGTCCGTGGACACCAGACACATTTTGATTTTTCAGCTGTTCAAAACGGAAATGGAAATGGTTTTATGCTTTGACCAAAACCAGAAAACCTGCTAACGAGTGTAAATCACTGCCGAGACAACAAATTTCAAGTAAACCACCGAAAAACAAAGGAGAACAAGGGTTGAACGAGTCCAACGAGATCCGACCACCCTCATTTCAGTATTTGTTCTCCGCTTTTCCTCGGCATACATGGAACGGAAAAAACACAGAAAGCTAACAAAGCGAATTGAGATCGCAAATAAAATATGTATAGGCTGTGAGCACGGCTACATGGCATGGAAGTTGGCCGGCAACTTAATTTAGCCGGGCCCAATGCGGCTGTCAGCGCACTTTGTGTGTAGTATCTGTGCATCTCTGAGATACAACGACACATTCAGTCTCCGATGTCCACTGTTGACCCATTTCATCTGCTCGATTAACTCGTTCTCTTCTAGTCGCCAATCCAAGTCAAGTCGGTCACAGTTTTCTCTATTCTTCCATTTTGAACTCAGCATCCGTGTGGTTTCTACACAATTGCCAAAGGTAGACTGTGGTATAGCAGACAAGCAAGATCCAACGGGTTTATTTATTTATGCTCAGGTTAAAGGGTAATTGACCATTACCAAATATCTATGTTTTAATTGTAGCTATAGCTTATGTGGCCCTAAGCTATTATTGTGCAATTATGCAATTATGCAATTATTTACATTTTACTATGTCTTGGTTTTTTATGAGGTTATGAGGTATTAAATTTTATTCAATATGTAAAGATTTACAAATTTGGAAATCAGTATTTAGTTATCTCTCTTATTGAATTTTCAAGATTTTGTGCTAATTGATAATTGCTACCTGAGGGCAAAATGTGATTTTGTCTGTCCTTAAGGGTATATATAAAATAAATGAAAAGAATATAACTGGTAGAAGGGGAACCCTGTAGAGTGTATATAATCTTGGTCAGGACCACTAACCAGGCCGATCTAGCCATGTCTGTATACAGTAGATCAAGTGGGTTAGGATGCAGACTCTTAGCTTTTGATTAACCGCAAAATGCTTGTCCCAAAGTTCTATCTTGCTTCCGCTTCTTAAAAGCGAAAATGGTATTTTGTCCTGTTTACCAAGCTTTAGCTTTGATGTCTGTGCATAGGAGCATTGATTAAAGTGAGGTAGAATCTCCGCGTAGTTTTATCATTTACCCACTAAGCTGCGAGGTGAATATATTAAAAGAGCCTAGTTCAAACATGTAGTGACACTCTGACTTGATGATGTCAGAAGGGTGGATGAGTTCCCAAAAACGAACAAGCTAGCAAACGGGTATTTTTATCGGCTTCGGTTTCGTTCGCTCCAGTCATGTGTGTTGTCGCTGGCTTATCTCTGCCGCTCCAACCGCCGCCCCTGCCCCCCCTCGTCTGCTTCAGGCACACAAATGCACCCTGTTCGGCTGATAAGCAGGGCAAGTAGGCGGTGCGTATAAATGGAGACTACGGTAAACAATTCTGAAAAGCGAGTAAGTCCTACACCGCAGTTTTACCTCCTTATCCTTAGTGGAGAAAGGCCCAACTAATGGTAATGGCTTTCAAAATGCATTCCAAAAGCCAACATGAATTACTAGGACTGTTCTGTCTGACTGTCCTGTCCTAAACGTTTATCTATTCAATTTCTGGCTGTTGCTGCTGCAGTCTAGATACAGATACACAACCGTTATGTGTACCGAGTAGCAGTATTCCTGGTTCTTCGTTATCACCAACGTTTTCCCTCTGCCGATAAGGGTCTGTGCTTAGTTTTCGTTCTCTTGCAGAGCAAGATTTGTGGGTTTCGTCACTATGCAAATAGAGACACGAGGTGCGGACCTCGAAAATGCGCTGACTTCATGAGGCGATAAAACTGAGGAGCCCAATAAGGCGGAAAACAACAAAAGCTGCCTTTTAGCAGACTTCGGAGTAAATCGAAAGGGAAACCCATTGAAAATCAGCATCCACACGCAGGACGAGAGCGAACGAGGGGCGCTGGCAGGGGGGGGGCGTCGGTGGCAAGTCAAACAAATGCAATGACCTGAATTCGTAGCGTTGTGTGCGCGGAGATGCGAGAGCGGGCGATAGGAAGATAGAAGGACGTGGGCGAGATGTGATGGCAGCTACATTTCAAAACAAACCTACATCTTAGCCGCTGTTAAGAGATAACTATTTTCCAGGTGGAGATGTACACCAAAAAGGTAACTATTCGCTTTGAGTGAATATTTGGAACACCTTTAAGGACAAGGGGCAGTGCAGGTGGCACCCCGTAACTCCTAATCTTCTATTCACAACCCCCTCCCCACCCTCTCGGGCTTCAGTGACGTTCGGGCCCACACTGCGAGTGTTGAATGGGTAAACATGTGTTGCCAAAACACGGAGCACGAAGCCCCCGAGTGCAAAGTAACGGCACAAGGCGCGGCACCTGTTTACCGAAAAGGAAGAGGAAGACGGCCGAAAAACCCTGGCTCTTTGTCGCACGATGTATGTATGCGTGCGCTGGGAGGCTGTGTGCGTGTCCTTGTGCCTGGCCCAACAGCAACAACAATGGGCGGGCGCATGAACGGGGAGGGTGGGGGCGTGGGAGCGGGAGCGGGTGAGCGGGTGAGGGAGGGGGAGCAAAGTCTACACTTGCCTTCTCTTTCCGTCGCCCAGCTTAGCAGCGTTGTGTCGGTGTGCGTGCGCGGCTGGGGTCGTGTGTGTGCTGGAATTTACGTGCTTATTGAATTTTCAGCGCAGCGAGTTGCGCAAAAAGAAGAAAGCCCGTTGAGTTCGACGCTTTGAACTACAATTAATTCCAATTTAATTAGGAGCGCGACGGCAGGCTGTAATGGCCCCTTTTTCTGGGTGTTGTTTTTCGCCGAGCTGCGCCCTTTACACGGACGCAGATACACACTCTCACACACAGGCGCGCGTAAGCCGAGAATTTTTCAGTGCGAAAAACCCACGAATCGGTTCACTTTCCGCGGCTGATACACTTGAAGCAATCGGGTGGAGCGCGCACCCTCGCAGTTATTCGCTCGGTTGGAGTTTCCCGCACATGCTGTCCTCTGAATTTTCCAGCAATCTTTGCTGCATTGCCCGCTGCCTCCGTACGTGCAGTCCGTTCGCGCTGACTTCGGGGAAAAAACTCACAGATACTTTGGCGCTACTAGGGGTAGAGGTGCAGATACATCGATGCCTGTCCGATGCACTATCGATGACTGGGCGTTATCGGTACTGTACAGCGACCATCGATATTTTTTAAAAGTATAAATATTGTAATATTTTTTGGACCACAGTTATGAAAGTAAATAATGTTATTTTGTAAAAAAAATACAAATAAACGCAAGAAAAACTCAGATAATTCTAAATTTGAGGTGTAACTTTACGAAACTCAAATGCTACATATGCCGAAACTGAAATGCTATTAAACTATCGTAGCGTACAAAAACCACATTTTAAATTTAAGCTTTTATTAATACTCTGAAATGGAGTTTAACCAATTTTGGATTTCTCAGTCTCAGCTTGCGTTTGGATACTGGTTTGAAGATTTAAATATAACTATACAGGGGTGTTCAAAAGTATTTTCACAAAATAAAAGTGAAATATACTCATAACTTGATCTTGCTCCGCTTAACTTTTGTCATTAATGGAAAGGTTATTTAAATTCTGTTCGAATGATGCACTAATTTTCTTATCCCATTCAGTACTCTTCAGTACTTTTGTGTAAAAGTCTAATTTTTAAATTTTTTCTTCTTGAAAATTTAAATTATTTGATGCAAAAAGTTTGTTTAAACAAAATATATAAAAACTGCAAAAAGAATTTATCAAAAATCATTTTAGTTATATTTTGTATGATTTTTTTAAATTCTTTAGTAATAAGCACTTGAGCTACTTTTTCCTTTTTTATGCAAATTCTTCCCGACATTGTCAATTTAAAAAAATCATAAAAAATATGCGAAAAATGATTTTTGAAAAATTCTTTCGTAAATTTTTTGTTAATCCTAGTGCTTCATTATAATAGGATCCTCACCAACAACAGAAAGATAAAAGATAAAGCCCATTAACTGACAAATCATTCTTTTATAACTAAGTAACTCAAAACTTAACACGATTATAAGCAATGAAACTACTTTCTAAAATGTTACCTATTAAATTCGATTCTTTAATTTACGAAATTTTGATTAAATGATTAACAATCCTTGAAAATTAAGATTTTTATTGATACATATTGGATATTTTCAACAGTATAAACAACGGACCGCCTGCGCCGACCATTAGTGAGAATATTACAAAAAAATAAATGGAGCAATTTAAAAAATCATATATCCCTTTACTTCTTTGCCTTGGCCTTTGGTTTTGATGCCGCGGAAGATGCTGCTTTTTTGGCACCACCAGCAGATTTGGAAGTACTGGTCTTCTTTTTGGCTTTGATCAAGCCATCTAGTTCAAGGTTGTCTTTATCTTCGTCGTCTTCTGAAGAAACATGACCTCCAGCTCCGTCTTCCTCTTCTGGACCAATGTCCAAGTAATCCTCGTCACCTCCACTAGCCTCCGCTTTCTTTTTTTTGATACCAGCTTGAGCGGAATAGGAATATGCCAAAACTTCCTTGTTGTAGGATCGAGTTAGGGCTGCCTTCACTCTCCCATCCACTGCATCCAAGGGTGACTTTTTTCCCGGCCAGGAAGTAAGCTCGACCAGCGAGTCTAGATCCTCGCGGAGCAGGTGGTAATCCTTCATTACCTCAAGTGCTGCAGAGACACCCTCCTGTCCATCTTTTGCGAGCGGTCGAGCAATGTTACCCAGCAGATACGGGGCATAATCCAGCCTCACGGATAGCCTTGATCCAGAGGTGCAGACTCTAGTATGATCGTGTAGTTCCTGGGCAAGTCTGGCCCGTTTCCCAGATTTTGAATTCTTGCCTAGCCACCCGGGAAAGTTTATCTGTCCAGTAAAGTGGCCGCACATATGCTCGCCGGGCAACACGGAGCTGAAAAAGGCTTGAGTGGGTAGCAGACTCCAGGCCGAGTTCGCACGAATGCGCTTGTCGATAAGGTCGCCCAAGCTGAGAGCATCTGCCGTGGCCGCAACCTTCGCTAAAACATCCTTTCTGTAAGAAGCGGAGATGGTGAATAAAAAAGCCATCGGCAAGTTATCTGTCAACTTACTTGTTTCCCTGTGGTGTGACCTGGAGGTAGTTTTGCTGTACAAAGAGCGGTGCCAGACTGTAGTCGTGGAAAAATAGGTCGCTCTTGTCGGCCAGGGACATTTGCTTGTGCTCATCTGCCGTAAAGACTTTCCGAACCACTTCCCAGGGTCCTAACTTTAGATCCTTGCTAGCCACTTGATGCCCTGATTTGGCGGAAGTATCTTCCTTGGCGCTTAGCAGGGCAATGTGGTTGATCGATTGCCGAATGTCGTTGTTGGTGGCTGCTATGATCTCCTCCACTTTTGCTGGCGATATCTTCACCTTCTCCTTAAAGCAGATGCTCATGATTTTTCCCTTGATCTGCTCGAGACGCGGCCTCTGAAAACGCAGATCGTAGCAATAGTTGACCAGCGATCGAATTTTCGGGTGGTTGCGATCATTACACATGCAAATGATCGGGATGGAGCTATCCTTAATCAAGGCAATCAGCTCCTGCATCCCACCGCGATCCTCGTTTCCGGCCATGCCATCCACCTCGTCCATAATGAGCACGTGCTTGCGGGAGACCGCCTGCCCTTGGCCGCTAAAGTAGCCGGAGAGGGACTTGTTACTCAGAAGGGTGGATACTTCGTCTTTAAGCAAGCGCTTGCTCCGGGTGTCGGAGGCGTTGAACTCCACAGCATCGAAGCCCAATTCTTTCACCACCAGAGTCGCGGTAGTGGTCTTTCCGATTCCAGGGGGTCCTGATAGCAAGGCCGCCTTGTAAAAGCTTCCATCGTCGTTTTTGGCCCAAGGATTGGGTCGTTGGGGCTTCTTATTTCCGTCATGGTTCACATACCACTTGGACAACCAGTTCATCAGCCTGTGAAAAGAGAGCTAAATTAGTAAATAAATAGCACTCAAATTGTTGTTCAGTGCTCGTTGCGTGCGAATTGAACCCTATTTAATAACACTCGCGATGAGGTACTGCTTAAGACGTTAGATCAAATCTTTGTTAATAAAAATCGGAAAAAGTATTGTTCTCTACTATGAGATACATGGTACGTTCACCATTTCAAAATAGACATGTGATCATGGATGTATCCAGTCCACTTGTACTGGCGTGGCTGACACTGGTAAACCGAGCGACGCCTAGAGGTAGGTAGTGACACCGCTATCCATGTAAACATAGTTAATTCATGTCTTTTAATATACGATTCTAATCATACAAATATAAGAAAAATTTTTTTTGAAAATTTAGTTTGGCAGTTACTACTAGTTTGTTTGTTTAAAAAAGTTTTTGAATAAAAAAAATAAAAAGAAATAAGTTTTCAAGGCGAGGAAAAAATGTTAAAGACTAGATTTTCACACAAAGTTCTCCTTATCAGTAAGAACTAAATGGGGGGTGTTGTATCATTCAAACGGCATTTAAATTACCTTTCCATTGATGTCAAAGTTTTAGAAGAAGTAAGTTCAAATTATGAGTATATTAAACTTTTGTTTTGTCAAAATACTTATGCCGACTAGTGTATTTATTGCTTGGTTATTCATGGCCTAATAAAGGATTTTTTCCGTTTTTTCAGCTTTTAGTCACTTACTTTGTCACGTTGCTGGCGGCTCCTGCCTGGCCAACGATTTCCTTGATGTTCATGGGCTTGTGTTTGTCCACCCAGGCCATGCCGACCACATCCTGGACCTTCGGTTCGGCTGCCCTTGCCACCAGAGCCTTCTGTTCCTGCGAGCTAGGCTCCTTCTTTACTTTCAGGGTCACAGCTGGCACATCATCATGTTCTTCCTTCTTTACCCTGGAGTGAGTGTGTTCTTCCTTGATTTTATGTTTTGGGGCATCATGCTTGTCACTACTTTTTGATTTTGTGTCTTTTTTTTCCTCCTTAACTTTGGACTTGCTAGAAGCCTTGACCTCCTTTTCCTTGAAGCTATGCTCCGTTTTGGGGCTCTTCTTCTCCTCCTTAATCTGTTTAGAAAGCCCGGATTTCTCCCTGATTAGGTCGAACAGGCCATCCTCGCTCAAAATGGGTATATTCAGTTCTTCAGCCACAGCTAGTTTCTTTGGTCCCGCCTCTTCACCTACGACAAGGTACTTAAGTTTCTTACCCACCACGGTCATCACCCTTCCGCCGTACTCTTTGATCACAGCCTCTGCCTCCTCGCGCTCCATCGACTCCAGGACACCGGTGACTACAAAGGTCAATCCGCTGAGGCAATCTTTGGCGCCCTTGGGGATTTCTTTGCTTCCAGGATTAAGGCAGGCACTGCGGTTCTTGTACTTCTGATAGAGCACGGCGGTCATGCGCTTCCGTTCGTGACGCTCTTCGTCGGTTATGACGCTGGATTCCAGATCTGCTGCCGGCTTCTCCTTCTTCACACGCGGAGTGGTGGCTTTGGATTTGGGGGGCTTGGGTTTGGCCGGTTCCGGACTGATTTTCTTGGCACTTTTAGGGGACGGAGAGCTCCTGCGAGGTGGTGAAACCTTCTCCTCCTTTACACTCTCCTCCAGATCGACTTTCATTAAACTCCTGTCTATGTCTTCATTTTCGAATTCGAGAACCGCCTTGGTCTTCGGTTTGGGCACCACCACCCGCTTGGTTTCGCCCCCGAAGAGCTCTGAAGGATCCACGTGCCTTTTCAGCTTCGAGGGCGCCGGTTTCTGCCCGTTCCTGGACTTCTTTGCATCCGGTTCCGGTGTGGTCGACACCACAACGTCCTGGCTGGAGGCCTTGCGTTTCTTGGTCTCCGGCGGACTGGCGGCACCCTCTTCCTCGTCGCTGGATATGATTAAGGCCTTTCTGCGTTTTGGCGCCTTCGACGGCGTCTCCCCGTTTTTGTCTTCCGCCTGTTTCGGCTTCGCGGGCAGCCGCTTGAAGAAGGAGTCGATGCCCTGGGATGTTAATTTGGGTAAATAAGGATGGTCTGTGCATCTGGTTAACTGTCAACCACTCACTCGTTGCATTACGCCAGTTCTTGTGTATTTTTCAAGGAGCGAATTTCGGGGACCTCGATTCAGTGTTATTTATTAGTGATGGGAAAAATATAAAAATATTTTTTTGAATAAAAATACATTTGCGATACTTTTTTATGTGACATATCGCTATTTTTGCGGCGTTCTTACGACGAGAGAAACGTAGTGTCAGCAAACGTAAGACGGAGATAGCCCCAACGTAACACATCAGCGTGAAAGTGGAATTCTTCACTCCGTCAGCATTTCGTAGAGGGCGCTCCTCTCCCTAAAAGCAGTGTTCCCTTTTCACCATATTCGCGCGATCCAGCGACTTTCTACAGCAAAGTTAAGAAAATGTTTACATTGCTGTTAATTCACAGCCCCTTAGTTTCCTTATGTAAAAATTAATATAACTTTTAAATTCTGCCCATCTCAAAAAGTCCTAAACTCAGCTTTGTTTGTTCCCACTGATAGTAAAATTAAGACTTGCCCGCACACTGGGGCGGTGCATCGCGTGGCGGCACGACGCTGAGCCGCGCTACGCCGCTTGAGGAACTCACTCAGTGAAATCGTTTGGGCGAATTTCTGTAATCGATACATTCGATTTCATAATCGACTTCTTTCTCTTCTTTTTTCTTGGAATTCAAAAATTGTCAATTCTATTCCATTCAATTTGTTTTCGTTTTTAAGCTTATGCCCCTACGAATGTCTATAACAGCCGGAGATTGTGAGAATACAAAATATCTGCGCAGCAAACGCTTGAATGCTTCTTCCAGCATTCACGCGGTAACGCCCTTCGTCGGACAATGCGGTTACCATAAATGCAAACTTCTGTACGCGGTGAAAACAGCGAGATGCCGCGCCGCACCGCACCGCCACAGTGTGCGCAGAACTTAAAAAAGCAGTCAACCGGCTTGTTAACCTCAATGTGGTGTTCTCCTGACGACGCTTTTGAGCTGTTTGCCCGGCCAATCCACTCCACGCTCTTCTAAAATCAGAGGTTATAGAAGGTAAGGTTGAATCGATCACTTTGTCGCAGATATATGAGATCAAGATCTAGTCGACAAAAGCTCATATCGTCGAGCCGAAGAGAAATTCGATGATACATCGCGTAGGTCCGACTCTTTCCCCGGATGCGTTACCGACTCAACATGTAAGAACACAAGATTTATTTTAAAAATGATAGCAGAATCGCCAAAGCTTTGCCTAAAAAATGAATCCGATTCCTTGTTCTCGTGTTTAACTCAATGCCAAATCAGAGAACCGTTTCGAGTCGTATTGACCGAAAAGCTAGCTACCCACGTTCTCTAAAACATTTAAAAGAATATTTCTTAGTGGAATCATGGGTGTAAAAAGCGTGATGGATGCCATTTCCCGAGCAAGCACATCCGGTTGTTTTACTCGACGATAAGGAAGATTTCGTCGGCGTTTGGCGTTTCCTAATAAAGCAGGCTTGCTTCTGGCCACATGCGCAGACGACACTGCCTTGCCGAATCGAAACGTCAAGGATCACCCAGGAATTTCTTGCCTCGGACCGCAATTGGACAATATCTCTATTGGAAAAGTATAGATCTAATTCATGAAAAAATTCTTTTAAGTGTAATTTTGATTTCGATGCAGAACTAAGTGTGGCACAGATCCATAAGTAAAGACATAACCCAAAATAAAGTGGCAGCGCCGTGTTATCTTTGTAGAGCTACCAGATGGGAAAAATATTTTAATACAAGGGTTTTCCGTCTCAAGATTTTAAAAACTCCCGAGGCATTAAAAGCATAAATTACCATATAATATTGTTGCGCCTCTGCCTTATTATAAACTAACTACCAACATCTTAATTTAAGCAACGACTTTTCTGCTTTCACTTCTTGGTGAATGACAATTTTCAAAAAAAAATACCACACTATCAAAATTGTTTAAAATTTATTTAGAATAATTACGTTTACGCCATGAATGTGTTTTTTAATGTAAAAATAAATAGTTAAGTAATGTAAAATATTTGTCGACAGGACCAGTATACATTTGTCAACCACCAGTATTATGATCTCTGAAGAGCTTGAAGGCACGCGCACACTAAAGCGGTGCGATGCAGCGCGGCATGAGGAACGCACATTCTACCAAACTCGTCACAAACTGTAAGAACTAGAATTTTGGCATGGAGATTCTTGGGCTTTATTTAAAAGTTACAGCAGAAGATATGGCGATGCATTATTTAGGTATAATTTGTTGTTAACTTTAAAAAAACATACTATAAATAAAATCTAAAATAACGTTTTGGGACAAACTGACAAGCAAAATAAAATTTTAATTTTCAGATGTCCCCCAAAATCGCTTTTTGAGGACAATATTTTTACCAGGGCAGGTATTATTCGACGCGTTTTTTAAGTAATAATACAACAGTCTAATAAACTTGTGCATTTATTCCCAAAAGGAGAGTGAAAAGTGAATTCAGGAGACGTTATGATGGACAAACCGAAACTCTTTAGAACAGGCATAAAACAATTTCAAAAACAACCCGTAAAAACAACAATTTTTCTAAGAAATTCTAAATTATTGGGAAAACCACAAAAATGTAAAAATTTTTAAATCAAATGGAAATGGAATTATGGGGATGTTTCTGTTAGTGCAGGACCCATAAACATACTTTTTTCGAAAATTTGTATGAATTTAAAATAATGGTTTTAATAGAGTATAAATTAATTTTTAAAACATTGCGTAGAAGCGGACAGACGGACGAACATGGCTGGTCTAGGGATGCTGATCAATAATTAACATAATATATGGGCATAATAAACGTCTCCTTCACTACCTTGCAAACTTCTGGCTGAAATAACTAAATCCTCTGCAAGGGCTTACAAATTTTTAATTTTAATTTAACAACGCTTAATAATGTTTGTTTATATTGAAATCTGACAACGACAAATTGCGATAGCAAATCTATTAGTACAATAAATGTCGAGGCAAAAAATGCAACTAATCTTTTCATTTTACGTGTTATTTGACATATGCTCCATCAATCTTCCGCTAATGCAATGCAATCTAATCAAATCAAATCAAATCGGAATCACATCATCAACGCCACTTTACATCGCCCCGAAGTCAATCCCCCGGCACTCTTTGTCGAAAAGCGTTACACAAGCTGTTTAGTTGCATTTACAGAGCATTAGGCCGCCCTCCCCCATTCTTCTCTTCCCCTTGGTGGCAGCCAACCCCCTTGGCCAACTGATTACACGCGCAATTAAGGGTTGCGGCGAAGCCACCCACTCCACCCAGCGGCCTAGCTCACGGCGGTCGCACGTGGTAAACGCCATGAAATGTCACCCTTGGGGCCTATGTGAGTAATCACTGCTTAACACCGAGTTTGATTAAATTTCGCATAAACAAACAAGACTGTGATAAAGAGTAGGAGCCTCGGAATGTAAGGGTACAACTCCCTCTAAAGTCAAATAAATGAAGCTGTGTAAAATTTAAAGTTTCCTCGCATTGTAATTGCGTTAAAGACCCATGCCAACTATTTGTATAGTCAAAGACAAGCCATACGTAAGTATTTAACCTGCTTAATTTGTAAATTGTAATTGTAATTCGGTAAGAGTCAAGAAAGAAGATTCAACTAAGTTACTTGCACACAACAAGTGGAATTCAGAACCGGATGGAAAGCTCCGGAAAGTTGGGGAAAATGGTGAAAAAGGGTTTGAATTTCCCCGTTCAACTGACACACTGACTGATGCGAAACCGCATGCTAAAGTTCCCACGCAAGGAAACTGGGGGAGGCTTTGAATATAAATTGACTTCGGGAGGATTTCGTTTGGCAGGACCTTAAATTATGCGTCGAATATAAAGTAAATAAATACAAATCGGGGTGTCGCAGACCCACCCCATTCACACGGATTTATTACATTTGCATTTGATTTCCCCGATTATGTGACTTTTTGGCAGGAGTGTTTAGGTCATGATGGGGTGATGTGTGAGCAGGCGCCTTTCTCTTACTTCGGCTGTCCAGCGGGCACTAATTCGAGGATGGCGTGCGATGGCAAGCACTTGTTCTCCCGTTCTCCCCTGCTGCCTCATTTATTGATCATTAACACTGGCTAACACCCCCGCCCACGCCGCTGACCTCCGTTTAATCATGATTAATTATTTTGACGCATTACTTTGATTCGATATTTATCAAAGTGTCGCAGAAGTGCGCTTAGCCTTTTATTATGATTGCTTAGCTGATTAATCTTTTGGCCGAGTTCATGCTAATGTTGTTGACTTCGCTACCCGTCCCGCACCCCTTCATCTGTTGTTCGTGGGGGCGATGGGAGAATAAATTTTTCGGTTTGCCTCTTATGTAAATCAACCTGTTTCGAGCTTAACCGATGAAAAATTGCCATTTCCCTTGCCTGAGTGTGGTGCACGATGTGTATTTGCTGGTGAGGTAAAAACCTTTAGAAGAAATTGTTATACCCGGATAATTTCCAAGGTATCCACTATATCTGTGGCGTAGGCCCACCTATTCGACAATTACCATCAATTTCCTCCTCGGCACAGGAACCTTAAAAGGTTTATTAGCGACCAACCCACAGCACTCCTTATTGGAAATTGTTCAGCCCAAGAGAATAAGCCGAGGAGAACCCCACACGGAGTGCGATCGCCGAAGAACAAGTTTCCCATGGGCAGAAATTAATAAAATTTGCAATTTACAATTTGGAAGCGACTTATATATCAGTGGGAAAACATGGTGCACTGTGCGCGGAGAAAACATGTTCAACAGTTAATAAAACAAATAATTGCATCGTGTGTGCAATAAAAAGAAGGTTAAACGCGGCCATAGAAGTCCCACTGCGGACTAGACAGAGAGGGCTGTCCGCCGGAAGAGCGAGACAGCAGGCGGGCGGACGCGGACCCAACAACTAATCACCAGGAGCAGGAGCAGACGTCGCGCCAATCGGAATTGCAAATCTTCCAGGAGTGGGAGCGAGAAAGATACACACACCTGTAAGGAGGGGAAGGAGGAGCATGGACAAGGATTCCTCCAGTCGGTGGCGGCTCTATTAGCCGGGCAGTTGGCTAACAAATATGAATGTTCTTTAAAAAATATATTTATTAGGGACAAGCACCTTGAACCTGTCAAAAACGGAGATTATAAACAGTATAATGTGGACATTCCCAAAAAATTAAATTTTTCTACACATTATAGTACAATTCGTAATATGATTAAATAACATGGACCACTAATGAGGTTTATTAATTCGATCATTTCATAAATTCCAACGGGTTCTCTTAGTGTTCTAGCAACAGATTCATCTTCCAACTGCCTGACAGCGCTCCTGTGCACACATATTGGCTTCGTCTAAGACAAAATGGTGGAGCCCAGCCATGGACGATGAGGATGGGGTCGAGGTTGGGGCGGAGGACTGGGAATGGGAGTGGGGATGGCAACGATGACGAGGCGAGTAGGACACACAGGTTCATTCTCCCATAAATACGCTCAGCGGGTGTTAAATATTTTGTACGACTTCTGCAAGTCCTCGACTTGGAGCTCGGCAAAAGACTGTCCAGGACCCAGACATCGGTGGGCTATCTCTTGAACAACGCAGAACTTTTGGCCCAAACGCCTTTGTTCATCAATTAAGCTGTCTGTCCACAGTCCTCCGCCGGCCCCGGATCCCTTCGGCCTCACACATCCGAGCAGGAAAGAGAGGGAGATGCAGCCCGTGAAAGAGATGGTCGCTCGGATGGTCGGGCCTCAGAGTTGGAGACACATGCTATGGCTTGTAAATGTGCGTCGGTCAGAAATTGAAATATGGCGCCGCAACGCAAGCAAATTGAAATCAATGAAAGCGCTGTATGTCTTCGCCACGGATTAGGAAGGGTTGCCCAAGAGCAGAATACGCCAAGCCTCACTGTCCTTATGTTGAAGACTTAAAGAACTCACGTTCAAGTATGGATTCCAGAATAGTAGAATGGAAAATAAACTTAACAAGGTCGCCAAAATCAAGAAAAACAAAAATATATATTAGTCAAAGAAAAAAGAAAAACCAACAAGTAAACGCAATTCACACCTTAGGTGAGAATATGCAACCATTCAATTTGACCATAGTGTTTAAATTATTTGATATTCCCTATCATGTGTACTCATATATCACAAAACAATGTTCCAAATGCATATATTAAATTCGGACAACCGTTCCCCCAGGGTTCCAAACTTACTTTTATTAATTACGTCCTCTCGCGATTTTATGCAATACTTTGATCTCGACATTTACGATCAGGATATCTCCGATTACCGCCCCTTGACTTGCCACCGAACTGTTCTAAGCCGACTTTCCTCGTGGCGCCCCAGGCTGACGGAATCCCCCATCGCCCGGCAGGCCCTCTCGCCCACGAACCGTTTATAGATTATTTTAAATGCCGATAAAAGCGCATGTACGACAAGCAGCCAAACAAAAGACAGAACATGCCATCATTACCACCAGGCGATCCCAGCCGATCCGAGCCGAGCTGAGCGGATCGGGGGCTGCGCCATGTTTGATGATTAAATCTCGAAATGTTAATGACGCCGGGCGCGGAGGCAGCCGTAGGGAAGCCCCGACGAGCCGCCAATCCAGATGGAACCAAAACTCAGACATGGAAATTAGCTGCCGGTGGCCGGGCCAGGGCATCGGGGGGACGGATCGTTAAACCAACGCCAAGGATCGCCTTCGGTATCGGTTTTCATTTGACGCGTTCCGCCGAGGCGGCATTTCACATTGATTAAACAACTGAGCCCTCGCCCGGTCAGAACGATCAAAATACCTATTAGCAATTAAAAGACGAAGAAATCTTATGACAAGTTCAGAAAGTCGGGCTAGGTACCGTTGCCGCTCCCTCCTCCGACCGTTCCCATATGAAGCCGAAAATTATGGGACATTAATTGACTGTAGGTTAACAACCAACCGAAAAATGAGAGAAGCGACTGGGAAAAATTATGAAAAATATTATTGCATTGTCCGACCGAGAGGTGCAAAGGGGTTTTCTTTGCGGGTCCCTCTTTCTGTTTCCTGGCCCGTTTTGGGCTCTTTTATGTAACTGGTTTTATGTAACTTGTCTTTAGTCTTTTGTTATTGGCGGGATTCTGAATGCGTGTTGCATTGTGCAGCGGGTTTCGCTTGTACTAGTAGTTTTTAAGAGAGTTCCTGACACTGTTAGCAGTTTGGATTGCCACTATAATACGAATGAACGAAGAATCTTTCACTAAAATTGCCAAGCACAATTTTAAATATTTCAACTGTCTCGATGTTCTGGTCACCCACTGCAAAAGTATAAGCAAACACACTCGGCCGTTGTTGTCAAGTTTTGTGAAGATTAATTGAACAATCAATTTAAATTTTTATAGGTTTTCAACTTTTCATTTCTCGTACACCACTTTCTGTGTCTTTCTGATTGTGTCCCAGTCACAGTCACAGTCACAGTGGCTGTTGTTGGGTTATAAATTTGGTTTCTTTGTGGCTTCGGAATCGGTCTTTATTTTGTTCCTTCTCAGTGGACTTCCAACCCGACTTAATTTAAAATTATGAAATAGTATACTCATAGCAATCAAGGAATAGTTATTTAAATACAAGAGAAAATGCTTTTTGTTTTTATTGCGAACAGGGAAATAGGACTTCCTGCAAGCTGGAAATCGCTAGCTAACCTTTTAGAAAAAGCTAGACAACATTTTTTGATCAATTTAATGAAATTAATCAAAGATAGAATGTTTGAGATTGGGCATTATTGGTATATGAAGGAAAAGAGGTGTTTTTATGGGACCTAAACTAAACAAGAAAGGAAGTTAACTTCGGCAATCCGAAGTTTGTATACCCTTGCATTCCTAATATAATTCAATGTTAGTAACACCATGTTAAATTATTAAGGATTGTTGCTAGCTTCAAATTAAAAATTAAATTTGTAATTCTGAAAAGGTGCAATGTTCTATATTCCTGAGCAAAAGAAAATACGATTAAAATCAACAAAGAAAAATGTTTTTAAAAATAAATATTTAATTCGTCGTCCGGTTTTTATTAATTTTAATTCGGAAATCGTAAAAATACATTAAATGATGACTTTTGTGAAAGTTTTGTCCCAATAGCTTTAAAACTGAGAGAATAGTTTGTGTAGAAATGGACAGACAGACGGACAGACGGACACACCTAAAACCAGTTGTCTTTTGATGCTGATCGAGAATATATAACATTTATGGGGTCGAAAACTTCTGTTTCGTTGCGTTGCAAACTTCTGACCGAAATCATTATACTCTCTGCAAGGGTATAAAACGGCAACCCCAAAGGTTTGAGAACATTGGTAAAGCATCTCCAGGAGGGAATAATTGTTTTCCCAATTTATACGCTATCTGTAAAACCACTCCTTTCGTTGCTTTGAAAATATTTTGATGTCTTAACATTAAGTAGCCATAAATTGGACCATATAAAAATATATTATTTTCATCGCAAACATTAAAAAGAAAAATTTTACGACAACGGAAATTGGCAATGGCTATGTCGGCAATTTGCTGTAATTTATATATTCGATTTTATGGCAAACGAATTACCACTAATTACGCCAGGTTCTCGGTTTATTTGCTATAGTTTAAGTATTTCCTCTTAATGTCGGATGCACGAATGGCTTAGTATCTGAAGAGACCGGCGCCATTTTAAAGAAATTTTAATAAAAATATAAATTTAATCGTATATTTGACTGACTTTTATTGGGCTCCTAAAGTTGCCTTCGTTTGGTTTATCTGTGACTGTGACAATGGCAACACCTACGGATCTTTAGGGCACCTCTGCTCCGAGTTTTCCTGGCCCACCCTTTCCCTATTTTCATTTCCATTTCCATTTCGATTTAATTTATGTGCATTTTAAATGTTTTTTATTCAGTTTATATGGCGCAGGCGCTTTGGTTCTTGGTCGGACAATAGTTTACCCTGCCGTCTGACTAAATCAAATTTTTATAGTTTACACACATCGAAATTTGTATGGGTTACTAGATGTTGGTTGGGGCACAGCACAGCCGCTACAGATCTTGTCTGTGGTTAAGTTCCCCATATCATCAAAGGCGGGATCTGAATCGCTCAAATATAAGTTAACATTGACTTCAACCGTTCCACAAATATTTGATCCTTTTTCGTAAAAAATAAACAATTATGAACGTTTAATCGTATACGACATACATATATACCGAGCTAAACTGCAGCCATATCTTACTCAGAATAAGATTAACTTAAAGCTTTATCCTGCCCTGACATATGGAATAATTAGTCTCTCTATTTGTAGCATTGGCGAAAAATAAACTCAAATACAGATACATATAAAATCCACTTTTCTTTAGCCGCGAAACAGTTTTAATGAGGTTTGATTTCTAATTCACCTAATTAATTTGCCATGCAAATAATAGAAAACAATCTTTCCTAACGAAAGTTTGGGATGATTGTGAGTTGCTATGCAAATTTCTCCTTTCCCGAAATGAGCAAACCAAAGAACACAAAGCGAAACGAAAACTTTTACATTTCAATTTTCGACTCTGTCCCCCGGAAAGTTGGGTCCCTTGTCTAACGCTCCAACTAATTAATGAAAGTAAATTAATTTATACGTAAATTGTTTTGCTTAGCAGCGCTCTGCCCCTTCGCGTACCTCTTTTACCGCGGACTCGAAGTAAGGGCTTTATCATTGGCTTTGTCCGACGCTTCTTGAATGCCTAATGAGGCGGTGGGGAGAAAGGTTCAATGTCTGTGTCCCCCGCCCACTTCGTTTAATTCGCTGTGTAATTGTTGACTTGGTTTCGTTGGGTTCCTTAGTGGAACGTGGGAGATTTTCCCGCTTATCGAGTTCTAAATTGGGGGAGCGCACTTGCAGTTGGAGGTGGCGCATTGGAATACCATGCTGCACGAAAGACTTGCCCTCAGCTCAGGGCTCCCTTGCGAAGATGGGTATGCTGAATGCACTGGTCATCCGCATCAAAGGCATATCTATTCACTTGGCCAGCAAACAAATGCCGCAATTGGGGCTCAATTATGTTTTTGGCAAGCCGCAGAAATCCACTTAACTTAGTTTGCGGTGAAAGCGCCCGCCACTCGAATGAAAGCTCATTAAGTCACGTCAGGAGTCGTCCTTGTGTCGCTCCGGGGAGGGCTGGGGCTGATAACGGCCGGACTGAACAAGGACATAAAGCAATTATTTGCATAGCCCCAAAGCGGCAAACAAAGAGCGCAAATTGCAGCGCCGCAAACAAAGAGAGAGCTAGATGTCGGGGCTTGGGTGGTGAGGCGAGCTGCAATTTGGAAAAACGACGGAGAGCATAATGAGCGCTCATTCACCTGATCCATGCCCACTGTGCCGCCGCTGCGACCCACTGTCGCCCATTGTCGTCGGCCCACTCGCTTGTGCATTCATTTATTCAATTGTGGCCACTTGGTAGGACAAAAGCCCTGCGGCTTCTGGGACATACACAATGGCGGCAATTCCGTTTGCACTCGAACATATTTTTGCAAAGATATTCAGATATCTGGAGGCGAGTTCCCACTGGAACCTTCTAAAGGCCAGTGTTTTTGATTCAACTCTGTTATCGCATTCGTTTTAACACATTCAAAGCCCTTGAAAATGCGCGAAATAATTTTCCCCCCAGCAACTTACTCAGGATATGCTCAGTTATCGACGAACTTTTCCCCGAGTGTACCACCCCTTCCCCTTGAACATTAACTTGTTTGTTTGCCGATGATTGTCGTCATCGTCCTTATTATCGTCATCATCCACGTTGTCTTCTTTTGCCGATTTGTATTGCTCTGCTAGGAGCCTGCGATTTTCGGGCAATAAAATCGGTGGGAGTGGTGGTGGGAGTGGGGGTGGGCGGCAGCTGATGACGGACTGGCGCTGTCAGGCGCATTGAAATTGAAATTGTGCGAGACGGGGAAAAGTCGGCTCGTGTCTTGTGCCGGTGACACTTGGCCCTTTGTGCTCCAGATCCAGATCCCGAGCCAGAGCCAGAGCCAGAGCCAGCTCCCCACTGAATGCGAAATGTTTGTTATGATTCCTCTAACTTGTCGCCACGATTGCACATAATTGGGTCACAGGCTTGTCACGCAAATACCCCCTCCTACTCTCCCGGTGGCATTCGCTTTTCTTCCTCGCGATGTAGAAGATTTTTCATTAAAACAGCCAGATTTTCTTTTATTTTCGCTGGCCCCTGCCCTGGCTCCCTTAAATTGCTTTCTTGTGTGGCAGCAAAAATACTTTTTTCTCAAAAGATGTCCCACGCAGCCAATGGATGCTCTACCCATGCTGGTGAGGGTCAGAATAGCTAAAACAAAAATATGGTAAGCAAAATAAAATCTTTTCGGTTGAAAAAGGTTGTAATAAGAATGTATTTTCTTTCACTATGTCGTTTATAGGAATATTCCCTCTTTGTTTGATTTCAGAGAAAAAAAATGTCAAGGAGGGTATATTTCCTCCGACTTGCTTGTTCGAGGTTTCTCCTTTGCCATTTCATCCTTTTGATTGCGTACACAATTTTTTCCCGATTTTTATTATGTGCCTCGTCGTTTATTTTGCAGTGCATAATTTATGCCTGCTTCTCGTTCTGCCCAGTTCCCCCCGGTTATCTGCTTCGATTCTCCACCGCCGCCTGTTGGCGTCGCCATTTTTTGCTCTTCCTGAGCCAGAATCTGTCCCCTTCCCAGCTCGATTCCGTTTTGGCTACCGGACCGGGCCTCGGGTCCCTGGTCCGCTGCGACATCGGGTCGCTTGGCGGAAATGTATTTACACCAAAACGTCCGTAAAATGGCGGCCATAAAATAAAGTTTTAACGGATGTTTACGCAATGCGCATGAATTGTCCGATATTGACAAGAGACAAGAAGGCAACGATTGGTCGGGAGCAAGAAGAAAGAACTCCGCGTCCGAGGGGAAGCTATTGAAATTTTAATGGCCCGGGCCAGTGGCTGTGACGGCTTCAATGGCTTTCGGGCTGGGCTGTTGGGTTGTTGGGCTGTCGCTGGCGCTGTTCAAAAGGGACAGAACAATCTTTAAGAATGCCGTCTGCGGCAGGCGGGAATAAACATGGATTTAAGGCATTCCCCATTTGCAGAAGGTATGACATATTTATAATTGATTGTTTAAATAGTGCCTGTCACAATCGCCCACAAGTTTCTAGGCCTTTGTTTTCGTTCTGGTATACTCTACATTTATCTGCACGGTCGCAGATTTACGAAAGTCTATAAGCTTTTCAAAAAAGCGTAGATCTCTTCCAAAATGTAACTAATCAAAAAATAAACTTTCAGGTGATGTTTCAAAATCAAAGAATATTTTAAATCACAAGGTATTGGGAAATTAAATTAACTAATATGCAAGCACAAATATTTAGGCTTGGACTCGGCTGAAGCAAAAACGTACTTCATAGACTCCGGTAGAATCTACATAATAAATTTGTATTTCTGGCTCTAACAAGAGAGAACGCTATTTTCGCCGCATCGACGATGTTTTTCGAAGATTCTGCAGTAAAATCAATCTGATCTGAAGTATTTTCTGGGATATTCTTTACTATATTTATGCCAATTATAAGACCTCAGCGTTCATGAGGACAATATATCGTGGTTTATGGACATGGAACTTTTAAGTCGGAACAGCCGTTAAATCATGTAAGCAAATCAAGTTTTGAATTTTGGAAACATCCGATATGCTAATTGCGTGTCTATATCTCCTTCGCACCATCATTAACAGAGTAACAAGTATCTAAAACTTGTTAAACTTGTATTTTTGACTGACTCGTCAACTTATTAAGCACGCTTGACCCTTCTACGCGCTTCTCATTGAGTCCACTTTCATGCTAAGCCACAAACGCAATGTTCCTACTACTACAATGTTCCGTAATTTGAGTCAAGCCCGCATAAGTTTCACCTTTGAGGGTTAATCGGGGCATGTTGGCAATGACAACATAATTATGGACCCGCCATAGGAACGGGATACACCCACATACTTATGACATTGACAGGACCTGCTCTGCCCAACCTATCTCTGTGCGCCCTGTTCTCTCGCAAAGCCGAATGTGCTTATTTAAACGAGGGTTGCAAAAATAAAATCTTTTCTAGCTAATAACGCTGAAATGTCGTTGCCAATTTATGCGGCGACCCTTCGGGAGAAGAAACTTCACGCACAATAAATTTTTCATTCGTTGTCATTAAATCATTTCGTAATGCCCCCGAAAAATACGCAAAAAGAAAAAATAAACATGAAGCGAGCAAGCAGAAAGGAGCCAAGGATAATGACAGGCAACATGCTGCAAGTGTCAGGCAGACAGGAAAACGGAAACGTATTGGCGCAGTGGAGTTCGCAATGGCTGCCAGACAGAAAAGGAGAAGGAAGAAAGTTCGGAAAATGTGTCGGGAAGTTTTACACTCGAATCTTAAAAATCTTTTGCTGGGTAGGTTAAAAATTGGTGGAAGGCGGCATCCTTTTGTTTAATTTTATTAACAGCTTAAATGTGTTGGGCTATGTGGTAATTCTGAATATTTTTCATTTCAAGTATGATGGTGATTTCGTATGTTTTTACTACAATAAAACAAAGACCTTAGTTCTAAACAGCATTGGGTATAGGGTATACCCGTTTGAGGACCGCGAGAAGGCATTTTTTGAGCTTGGGACTGCGGAAACGGATGCGTGTGCGGACAAGTTAAAAACGTCTGCCAAGAAATATTTATATGTAAATGAGTATAAAGCGCATTGAGAGATGCGACAAATACCCATGGAAATCATAAATTATGCAAAATATATTTGATTAAAATTCATTTAATGCCAAGAGGCGAAGGAGCAAGTGGGAGAATGATAAATGCCAGACAAGAAAATCAAAGCAAATCACTTTCAGTCGCCGAAGACCGAGCCAAAAATGTTTAATAATGGAAATCCCCAGAGCACGCCCAGAACTCAAATGCAGGACTCGGAACACGTGCCCTTGCACACGCCACACTTCATAAATTTTCCAACTCCGGCGGGTCCCGAGCATTTACAGTTACAGTTATGATTGCCCGAAAGTCAACTGGGGGACGAGCCGCCCGGCGGATGTCCGCCCATCCAACCCTCCGTCCTCCGCCCATCCGGAAGCTAAGCCTCGCAAAAAGAAAACCGCAACAAAGTAAACACGGAGGCCGAAGGAAGAGCGTTTCCCTTCGATGGTTGTAAGCCTCTCGACCATTCAAACAAACGCAGCTACACAGAGGAAAAAGCCCACGAGGTTTGGTAAGTGAATGCATATTTAATCTATTTAGTACGAACTTATTATCGCTGAAAAAGATTCAGATCCTAGAAGTGCTCTGCTAGAAAAATCTTTTTTAAAAATCAGTACTTTGGCAGTACTAGGCACTGGTCTCGAAGGAGGTCGAAATTGTTTTCTGTGCCAAAGTCACCCCTATGGGAAAGTGAAAATACACAGACACTTTGTGGCCCAATGGCTGAGCTACGAATCCTACGCCGCAATCAAATCATCTGCCAAGTTTATGATTTATTTAACTTTTTTAATTGACTTTTTCCGAAAGCGGCCTTCTCCCCGAAAATAAGGACTGCGTGTGAAAGGATAATGGTGGGTCTTCATACAAGGAAACTTCACTTGCAGTCTTTGTAGTAGTTGGCGGTGTTGATGCTGCCCGAAGGAAATGCGTCATTGAGGCGGATGCGGATGCGGAGGTGTTAGTAGTCGTGTGCTTGGGGCGGCAAAATGTAGTACTGGGCTGTTTGCAAATCCGGTATAGTCATTTATTTGAATGCCTACTTTTATGCTCATCCGGCCCACGCTCACTTTCATTTCCACAAAAAGGATATCAAATAAAAAGAAGTGATTTATGTAGCGCTTTAAACCGAAACGCGGAAATAAATATGATAAGTATGTTTTAAGTAATTTTCGAAGGCTCGGGCTCGGAAGGCTTAAATACGTACATATATCCATGGAAAGTGATTTTTACGAAATTAACTCGAAACAAGAACAAAAGAATACTCTCTTAACCAACTTAAAAAAAAACACAAGGAAGAACGCTATAGTCGAGTGCCTCGACTATCAGATAGCCGTTACTCAGCTTAAGGGAGCAAAAGGGAAATGGAGCAATACGATTATAAGCAGCAAAGCGATATTTTGGGGCGCCACCAACCAGCTATTTCAGTAGATGTTATGTGTGCTGCAGGTCAGTTTTGTGACAAACACATTTCAGTTTAAATTTTGTTTCAATCATACAAACTATAGGTGCTACAGATTTTCGCGGATTGTGGGCGTTAGAGTGCGCGTGGCACTCCGCTGAAACAAGAAGCCCAGGAATCTGCATCCCAAGTTTGGCTATTCTAGCTTTTATAGTTTCCGAGATCTCAGCGTTTATACGGACAGACGGACATGGCTAGATCGACTCGGCTAGTGATCCTGATCAAGAATATATGTTCTTTATGGGGTCGGAAACGTTTCCTTTTACCTGTTACCCTAATATAGAATACCCTTTTATTCTACGAGTAACGGGTATAAAAACTTACCCTGGGTTAAAGGCGAATAACCATCAAGGTTAAGCATCTACCTTACATTACAATCTTACATATACTGCCTATATCTTCACCGGTCATGTTTATTCTACTTAACTTAAAACTATGAAGTTTTTCAATTAAATGCATTAACCAACGTTTTCCCAATTATGTAGCTTATTCATGTGTTTGACAAAATTCAATGGTGCCATTGGTAGTTGTAAAATAAAACAATTACCACCTAAACAGTTTAAGCGCAACTCCACCCCTTTAGACGTATAAAACGTATCCTAAAAACCGGTAGGGGTCCAACGCTACCAGGACATACAATCCTAACTTTGGCAGTAAACTAGTGTTATTATCAAGCAAAATAAAAAACATTTATTAAAAAAATATATTTTTTGGTGCCACAAACTTGTGCGGCCGTGCCAAACTTAAAATAAAATAGCTTGAACACTCTTCCGAAAAGACATGCTTTTCTGAAATCTCTTTTTTGCTTCGTCTGTCGGGAATATCCCACACGCATGTATCTGACCCGCCCGTGAAACCGAGCTAATTTGACAGCCAACTAGCGCCGGACCCTCCGCATGGGCAATTCCAAGGATGGACAGGAGAACAATGAGAAGAGGCTCTTATAACCCCAGGATCACTTGTCAGTCCCCGGCGAAGTCTAACTTTCAATTTCTCCAGCCGAACATAAGCCAAGCACAAACCCAAAAAGGTATCCCACAAAGGGGTCCGAGGATTGGCAAAAATATAATTTATGAGCTAACCGAAAAAAGAAGCAGAGCAGGACATTTGATGTATACATTTTGGGCGTTGTGGAGACACAAAACTGATTTCGATGGACACTTAACAAAACGACACCAACTACAGCCCTGGCTGGGCTCACGAAACTTTCAGGTGGGGTTGCCGAAACCGAAGATCTGTTCTTCCTCGAGCTGCGCGGGGAGAGCCGCCGGGGAGAAGTACGACATATTTCATATTTTATTTATTATTTAGAAAGGGTATGCTGCATAAATCAAAAGCGAAATGAGTACGACATAACAACACCAAAAAGCTGAGACCAGACCCAGATGGAGCTGGGGATGTGGTCGGGGATCTGGAGAGGACTGGAGCAGCAGACGCAATCGCAGTCGTCGATGTTGTCCAATGCAGCCAGCCGCACAACAAACAACCGAACTGCCAAGCAACCAGCCAACCAGCATATAAAACAAAATCAAAATAAAAGCAAGCCCAAAACTCAAACCGAATCTGAAACGCGAAAAGTTCCCACATGTTCACAATTTCGTACACATTTCGTTTATGGGCATTGGGCGAACCGAGGCGAAGGAGTTAAAAAATAAATGAAATCAAGCAACAAAGACAATCATCATCAGGAGCCCACAGATATGCAAGTAAGGCATAAAATATCATTCATTCAGCATTCGACAAAATGCGTTTTCGTCGTCTGTGTGCAGAGGTGCGGAATGTTTCCCTATTCCAATTAGAGTTTGTGTAATCCTTTACAAAACCGTGGAAAGCGTTTGTGAAATTATATTTGGAACATCTTAGTTAAGTTAATCTTATTTAAAATGCATTTGAATAAATTATATAAGAACACCTATTTGCAGAACAAATTCGCAGTCTTTGGATTTGTCCGATTAACACGAATTTATTGATAATATATGGATTGAAAAATTTAAAGGAAAACAGTTTTGTGTTAAAACAGTATTGAAGTAAAACGGGTGTTTTTATACATTACTGTGGACGGCAGTACACGTAGTGGCGAGGAGCACCAGAGAGTGTGCAAAGACATATAGCTGCAGAATTGAAAATCTGCAATGGTGCTTTGATCAAGGGTTTCTTCATTCCTCATTCGATGAAATCAGACGTTCAAAAGTAATTTCAAAAACAAGATTTTCTTCTTGTTCCCAAAGTGAATATGTTTGCCTCTTTGTTTGTGGGGTAGGGTCTTGAGACCCTATGGGTGTCTAGTCCAGCGGGAAATACCAAAAAAGGCAGATTTGAAAGGCTTATAGTTTCTAAGCAATAACTCTCGCAAAGATAATTCAATTTCCTAAATACTCTTATATTAAAATTACCAGAATATAATAGATTTTGGAAAGTCTATATTTTATTTAAAGTACATTTATTGTTGATCAGGATCATGAGTCTAGTCTAACTAGTCCGTCTGTCTGTCCGTCTGTCTGTCTGTCCGTCTGTCTGTCCGTATGAGCGCTGAGATTTCGGAAACTACAAAGCTGAAAGGTTGGAATTGAGCGAGTAGATTCCTAAGTTTCTTGCGCAGCGCAAGTGTACCCATTCGTCACGCTTCAATAAAACATTCGGAATGCGAACATTTTAGAAGGTGTACTTATTTAGTCGAATTAATAAGCATTATTCGTCACAAAAGTCGATATCAGAACCTTTGTATGTTGATCGTGCGCGATCTCCACAACCCCTTTCCTCGTTAAGAGGTGTTTGTGATTGATTTTAAGGATACTTGAAAATTTTTATGTTATGTTAAGTGTTTCATATTGTTTTTTAAATAAATATCAAATATGGGTTTTTTAAAATCAAATGAGTGCTGTCGATATAGGTTTTTCCCAGTGCATTCGAGTGGCACGAAAGGGTAACAAGGACAAGAGGCGACAGTCAAATGTTGTGTGTTAGGTATTTTTGCGTCACGCGTTGTTCCACCATTGTTTTTGTTGTTTGCTCTTGTTGGCAGTGAGGGAGATCGCCGGAGGGGTGACGGGTCGGCAGGGGTGAATCGATTCGCGGATTGCGCCTGCGCACACGCCTGAATGCGAAATGCTGGACCTTTTCGAGCGGAGGTGCAGGAGTTGGTCGCAGAGGAGGGCCATATCGCGAAATGATCGCAATCTGAACACAAAATTTGTGTTTGGCGTAGACATTTTTTTACTGTGCGAGGGACCCGCTAAGATAACCAAAAGATGATGAAGATGAAGCAGCAGCAAATCTACAAAAAGCTTGGGGAATGTGTGACCCCCTGCCCGAGTCTGTCTGGCAGGGTTTTGCGCCAGGTTCTTAGCTACACGGGTAAAAATAAGCATTTCCGTTGTTATCAACTGAAAAAATCCCTTTTACGAAATTCAGCAGGTTGAACAAGTTTTAATTGTATCTGGTCTCAACCGAAATACTTTTGATATTTTTGTGAGATATATTTGTTAAATTTGTTTATTAAATCTTGAACTTGAAAATGCCTTTAATGCCTGCAAATAGACCCAAAATAATAGGGCCTTTTTACGTAGCTTTGGGCAAACTTAAGCAGAAATAACATTTTAACTTTTAAAAGAATGCATATATGATTATATGTTGTCTTGAAAATATTATTTTATACATTAATCGACGTTTGAGATCCTTTTTTCAGTGTAGGCTCCGCGTTTCAGGTCCTCGGCCAACGTCGTGTTGTCATAATGAATGGTGCAGCTTAAGTCATTTCATTTTGGAGCTGGACTCGAGGCTGCTGCTTTTTTTATAGTGCTGCTGGCGCCATGAAATATTAAATTACGTGCTGCTGTTTGCGATCACCCGCGCGCCCCTCGCCCCCTCGGCCCCTCCCACACGCCCACCCCACTCACCTCTCCTCATTAGGCACGGATACATTCCGCATACGCCGTGTGTGTTTGGCTTCGTTTGCGAATGAAATTAATAACTAAAACGTTGTAGCCCATAAAAAAGGGCCGGCGAAATCGATCCACGGATCGGGAAAATTGAAATTCCAACTTCAGAATTAATAAGTTAATTTCTGCAAACGCCCCTTGATGTCGAATCCATCTGCACGTTGGGCTATATGGCTATGTTTTGCATAATTACAGCCTTCTCTTCCTCCGTTTACGACTTTGGCTAATTTGCCAGGTATTCGAGGGGCGGCGAGGGGTGTCGAGGGCTTTTATGATGCGGCCTGCCATTAAAAAGGTTAAAGTTGAGGCTCAGTCGCTTAATGACTATCCTGGGGCCACTCGGGCGTATGGGGCCTTGCCACTTGGGGCGCACGTTAATTGTTCGGACATTTATGGCAATCGGTTGACACATGTTTATGAAGGTAAATGGGGTGAAGAGTTTATAGGAAGTCTTAGATGGATTATATGGGATTCATAAAAGTCACTAAGACAATATAAGTAATTCTACACAAATTGCTTCTTTTGCTCGCGCTAATAGTAACTTTTACAAAAGTTCCAATATGTCTTGATTTTAAATTGAGAATAAGAGTTATCAGAGAGTCTGTCCCAAATAGGGTTGTGTTGACAGGTTTTTATAATATTTATTACATTTTAATATGTTAATTCGCGTCTTCGCGAGCTTTATCAAGGCAGTTTATCGTTCTGCTGAAGTGATATCGGTTTTTTTTTGTTTTTATAATTTAAAGTTCTTGAAAGCATTAAAACAGAATGTCTGCCTTCCTTTCCCATTTAGTTTTCCATCTCTTATTTGGTCCTACGTTATTATGGTACTCGGTTGTCCATAAAAAGGTATAGTGGCTGCCACCTGCAATTGCAACCACTTCGAGTGGAATTTTGACTCGCATGGCCAGTAAATTTGGAAATCAAATAACGATAAAAAACCTAACGAATATTAATTCGCGGAACTGCAAGACCTTCGGTCGAACGGCGGTCCAAAGCCAAAGGCAGAGCTGTTTATGAAATTTATAGTTGCGGTCTAGGAGAAAAGACCGCAATCACTGAGTCCCAGTTTTAGTTAAGGTCGGCTTCAGGTTCTCCTCGCCATTCCACAGCTGGTCGTGTGAGAATGTTCGGGGCACATGTGCCCCAGTCCTCATCCTCATCCTCTTCTTCGTCCTGATCGCGTCTCAACCCCGGGTTCAACTGCAAAAACACATTTAAAAGAATCCGATCCCACTACTGGCCAAGTCCGAAGATCGCCTCTAATGCCAATGCAAAGTTGGAGTCTTTGTTTCTGGCCTCTCCGCTTTTATGCGATCAACTTCCATGGAAGTGGGAGCTAAGCTCGACGATGAAAATATTTGTATATATAAGTATTTGAGCGCAGACTTATCGCCGAACAAGATCAATAAGCACGATATCAATAAGCTCTGGTGTTGTTCCAGGTCGAGGAACAAGAACAGCGCTGGCCGAGCACTGGTGCAGATGGACTCTGATGATCAACGGGCTGGATGGCTTTCGGAGGGAATGGGAGTTTGGGGCGGGTGTAGAGCAGTGAGTATATTAATTTTAATTTATTTTTTCAAATGAATTTCCAGCTTAAAATTCCCATACAAGGTACATCTAAAAAAAAGGGCCCTAACACTGTTGAGTCACTGTCACTGTCAAAACATAAAATATTTCCTTTTTTAAACTTTATTTTTTACTACCACTATTTTTAAATAATTTTATTGGTAGTAAAAATAGAAATTAAATTAATGGATGTAAGCTAGACTTTTTACTGTCTGCCTAATCCGATGTCTCTATAAAACAGGATTATCATCACCATTAGATATTATTAACATTTTAAGAAATTTCGCAGAACGGAGGGAGCGGGAAATTATGCCATGAAATAAAACCAACCTCTACTATAGCCAGATGAGGGGATAGGATTGGATTGGTTCAGTTGCTGCCGTATCTTTTTTCCGTTTTTGCGCTGTTTGTTTACCCTTGTGGCATTTGCATATTTTGAATGTTCGCGGGCGACTCGTGGCACGTTTTACAGAAAATCGCGGGGAAAAACGAGGCGAAAAGCTTTATCGATGATTGTGTGGGCGAGTCATGCGGCCCAGTCTCTTGACGACCTTTTCATAGTTCTCCATGACTTTTGTTGTACCTTCTGCGGCTGTTGTCAAACAGTTGTCACAACGTGTCGGCATTCACACGAACTTTGTTTTATCAACACCTCGGCGCAAATCTGTCAAGGGTTAAAGTTTGCGTATAGTTCGAAGACTTCCCGGGGAATCGGGGCATCGATGAAGTGGGTGGGGTGGGGGCGATCTGTGATCCATTGCCCTACCGCACAGCACTCGTTCATCAATAACCGTCTGCGGCGGTGTTCCATCAAAAGTCGCCTGCGATTGTACAAAAACCAACACTCCGGCTGAAGGGTCCTTCAATTCTTGGCTAATAATGAGCGGAACCTCAGCGGTTCCATTGTTCTGGCTCCTCTCCGAGCCCTCCCAAATATGTATTCATTATATTTATGGCACAATTTTGCTTTCAAAAGCAGGGGAACAAGGGGAGCACTTGTGCCCAGGGTCCGACTGACAAGCGGAATATCTTTTTTCTCGCGATCGATCCGAGGACCCGATCGATGGATTGGTTCCTTCGCTGAATAGATCACTCAAGCGTAATGAATTATTGATGGACCGGCCGTCGAAAGGGCAGGGAAAATCACACACAAAAACGCATATCTGCAGCCGAGAGATGAAATGTAACCAGAGCTTTGACTTAATGTGGCAGCTCAACCAGATCCATGTGTCCATACAGCCGAATCGATCGAAGCCGCTCAAGTTTTGTGACTTTGTCAAGCCTCCTCCTGCCGCCGCTGATCATCTGTGATATATTGTTTCGGTAGCAGTTTGTTAAACGTGATCAATTTTTAATTACCCATCATCATCGTCCTCCATCCGAGGCATCCGTCGGTCGGTGATCGCTCGATTGTCGTATCAATCGCACCGCACAGAATGTAACGTTTGTCTCATGTCACTCAACGATTTATGCCCCGAGCGACTTTAATAAATGTGTCTTTGCCGCTTTTGGCCCCACTAACTGGGATCCTACCCCCCAGCTCCCTTCCTCGATTATTCAGGGACCTCGTCCCTGGCGAAGTGGCGCCGTCGCCGGCCCACAATCCAGTCCCAGTCCCAGACTCCCTGCTCCTCATTTGGAGCGTGTGTGCGCAAAATGCTTAATTAGTTTTTGTCTAATTAACACTTGGGACATGGCGAAAGCGACTGGTGTCGTGTGCCACCAAGGGCGTGAAGATCAAAAGGTAGGTCAGCGCCGGCTATAGAAGGCTCCGTGAGGGAAAGTTGTGTCCGCGGAACGATTTTAGGCTTTCGAACCTAGAATTCATTGAGCTCACTTGGTGGAGTAGGTGGAAGATTTCATAAAGATTTAAATTTGAAAAAAAAGAGGAATGAAAGTAAGCCCATCTGTTTTATGAAATATCCAACGCACTTAATTTTGCTTGGTTTTTCGCGACGGCTTAACATATTTATCTTTAGTTGCGGTAAAGATTTAGGATTTGGTGTCTAAGTGTACAAAACGAAGAAAAAAATAAGTCCATCCTAGCGATGAAATATACTACTAACTTACTTTTCGTTGGAAGAATATGTCCGTCACAACTATACATTAACAAGTACTACAATCATTTTTTGCGACTTTTTTATATCTTTATCTGTAGTTGTGTTAACCCGATATTCGCGATATAACGCATTCCTAAGTTAAGATTAATAACCTTTTATGATAACAAATTTAACAAATTATGTGCACTGTTTCCTCTAAAACTAACAATTTCGTGCCAAATTCTTAGAATGGAGGATTAAATAGAAGATTTTGTAGTATTAAAACTCTATTTAAACAAACCCTTTCCATGCCAAGGTACGTTTTGGCGTTCCTGCTAAAGCCCTGTCCACGGACTCGGCCAACAACATAATTTCCCTGTCCGCACACGCCCATTATGCCACCAGAATTCCACATCGTCCGAGTTCCGAAGGTCCCGAGCCCTTAGGCGGCGCACAAATTGAGGTGAACGCCCACAGCACGCGCCGGCCAAAAGTAGGGATAGGGAGCCCAGACCCAGAACGGAGGTCCGAGGACCAGGAGCCTCAGCAGCCAGCCTGGCTGCCAAAACTGCGGTGGAAATATTTGCCACTTGAGTTTCGGTGGCTCCCCTCGCTCCTCCGCCCTGGTAACCACTTGAGGTTCTTGGCGCGCGCGTTTATTTATTTTGGTTCGGGCGCGGAGCAACAAATTAAAAAGTAATTCCCAGGCGCAGCATAATTAGCTGCTAAGTGACACTAATGGGGCCGCAGTTGCACTGCCCCAAAAACGCGCCCCATTCCCTGCCCATCCTCGCGTTCCTCTCCAAAACTTGATGCACTTTTCCCATTTTCGGCGGGTCGTTGTGTGTGGGCATCGTGAAGTTCTCGAGATGGTGAGTGAGTTTTCATTGGTTTAGCTAATTGAGTTTTGTTTTTCGAGCCGGCGGTCCACATGGCCACTTGGCTCCCATGTGGCTGCCAAGTTGAGTTGGCACAGTAATTGATGGGCCTGCTGAAAGGAAGGTCTTTGCTATTGGGAAATCAGGAAGCTGCTGCAGAATCGAGGTTGCCTAGCAATAGATGTCAGGCGAGTCAGTTTGATTCCCATTCCCCCTTGAGCTACACTTTAGAAGAGGTTCGACTAGAAATGGTAAGTAGTCTGGCGGGTATGTCCATCCCATAATATTTAACAGCACTGCAAGACTTACCATATTAAGCACAAGCAGAGCTCCACCAGCGTTTCGGCCATGGATCAGGATGAAGCTGACTCTGGTGACAGGAATATTTGCCGAAATAAAGTTCCCAAGAAATGGAGAAGTTTCCCCTCCAAAGAGAACTCCTCTAGGAAGTGTTACAGTCGCTCTGACCTATCCGAAGAAGCGTTTATCGAGGACCAGCATTCTTCAGGCCCCAGTTACTTCATGAACGCAAAGGGGATTTCCTCTCAAAGAACCAATACTCATAGTAAGCATTCGAAAGAAGAACACTGTTTGGAGGGAGAGCTCGAGCACATTCCCAAGGATACAGAATACCATTCAAGTGATCAGAACGAGAGACAGTCCCTGACCCAGCCAAGTCCAGAATCGACTGACCGCTCCAAGAGCTTTAGCCAGATCTATAGCGAAATCTTCGAGGAGTCTAAGGAACGGCAACAAAAGGCAGAGTGGGCTTGTCGGGCCTTCAAAATTAGCCAATCTAAACTGCACAGGACTCTTGAGGGATCTAGGTCTAGAGGACCGGCAAGTTCAAACTGCGACGGCGACAGCAGTCTGGAATCTGAGTACTCCAGTAATGTGGAAGGGATATCCTATGAACTTGACTACCTATCTATAGGCAAGTCCGATATAAAGAAATCCTCAACTAGCGACAAGAGCTCTTTTAAAGCATCGAAAGAGCCATTGAAGCAAGGAGTAAATCAAACAAAAGACTTTAGATTAAAACGTTCCCAAATACCTTTGAATAAGACAGAACTAAGAGGACGAAGCAGTTTTAAGGGAAGGCAAGAGCCTAGGAGTTCCTACTTGTATCGATCGAAAAATAAATGTTGCGAAGATTCCTTGGCATATATAGAGAGGTCATGCGTATGTGCACAAGAGACTTCGGTTTGTAGTCTTTGCTCTGGTTATTCCAGATCAATAAAATATCGCTATGAGGGACACAGCACGGAGTTGACTGATGAACGCGATTACCCTGCAGACCGCAGAAGTGAAGTCCCAACAACTGCGACATCACAATCTCGCTCGCGAGGAGATTATCTTTCGAGCTGCAGCACACGCCATCGTCATCATCATCATTATCGTCGCCAGAGAAG
The DNA here is from genome assembly GCF_025231255.1 of Drosophila biarmipes. Taxonomy (NCBI): domain Eukaryota; kingdom Metazoa; phylum Arthropoda; class Insecta; order Diptera; family Drosophilidae; genus Drosophila; species Drosophila biarmipes. The sequence continues at coordinate 3,799,129 of NC_066616.1, read as the reverse complement.
TGTGCCCAAGACGTATCAAGATCGTGCAAATAGTCCCATTAATATCAAGACGAGGCGCAAAACGCACGACATCGAAGTTGGCACCGACCAAGTGAGGGAGGGTTTGCTTGGCAGATCAAGTGCCTCTGTCGGGGTGCAATATCCCAGTGAAGATGAGACCGAGGACTGGAATGGCGAAAGGCCTGGTAGTTCTCTAAATACGGAGCGTGGTGACCCAAATGAGTCGGAAATTCATGAAGATACTTGGTTGAGCGATAACGAAGAGAAAGGATCAAGCCTCAATAAGCTTCCCAGTGGGTATGATGAAAGTCTAATGGTGGAAGGGGAATCAGATGTTCACAACACCGACCTAGCCGATGATTACCGTAGTGCTACCATAGGAGACGCAGTTCAAGTTCCATACGATCTTGATGAATATTCTACCTTTGAGGAACTAAGTTATGCAGTTAGTGTTAAATACCCGAAAAAAGGCGAAGAATATATTGGTGAAAGTAGCAACGACGATGGAAGCGAATACCTTTCCGATGACTATGATGACACGGCCAACAGAAAGGAAGGCTGCGCTGAACATCAACACGGCCAACCCGCGGACAATGTAGGTATTTTCACCAAGAACCAGAACGCTTCGATTTAATCATATGTACTCCTTCTCAGAGCTATTTAGAAGACGATCAAAAATTGAGCAATGAAGATGGGAATGATGAACCTTCATGTAAAGTTGCTAAATCGAAAAGCTTTCTCAGCCTGAAGATATACGACGCCGATGAGGCCCTGTTGGAGGTTCCAAAGGACTTTGAAGGTCCTGCGATATTTCTGGATGACGATGCCGACTTCTTGGACATCACGTTGACCGATGATGAGGAGAAGATCCGTGCTAAGTTGATGGCAGCAGCGTTGACTACCAAGAAGAGTACGCCTTCCTTGAGTGCCGAAAGAAGTCTGCAGACCCGCAGGTCTACTGAGCCTAGCGTATTGAGCTACAAGCCCAGTGTGATCTTCACCCGCCGATCGGAGGTGGTCGATGACTGCTATGTTCCCAAGCGAAACGATCGCGTAGCTCTTCTGGCCGAGAAATTATTAAACAGCTTGAGCGAATCCCCCCCTGGGGAAAGGGGCAGGCAACCGCCGGCTGATGAGCGGGCTTTTGCAGACTTCAAGTCTCAAGCCTTGGAAGAGAGGGAGCCGCCCAGAAAAAGGTTTGAGCTGCCTCTTTGCACGGATCGTCAGTTGCTGTCAGAGGAGTTCAACAGAAGGGTGAAGCGTCAACTCAAAGTAATTGGGGACAATTTTCGATAAATTGTATGGGAGCATATATATTTTGTATTTCCAATTTCGAATTCAGTTACGTCGAATATAACACGAAGCTTGTTCACAGCAGCCGGCACGTACTTACTTATTTATTTATTTGAGACATCATATAAGCAAAAATAGGTGATGTATAGTACTTTTTGTTATCCTTAGTTCTCAGTACACAATTCTTATGTAACATCATTCTGTCCAGGTGGATTTGCTTGGAAGCGGGTCTGAGAATGGGTGGTGTTGTGGAAACTACTTGAAACTTTCAGCGGGCTGGCATGGCCGCCTGGCAGTCTGCTGGTTCAGTTTTCCTCGGGTGTGCTCTGGGTCCTATGCCGAGGAGCATAAATCAAGTTTACTGCTGGCCAAGTGTCTTGATGAAGGGCGCAGCTCTCGAGTGGAATTTGGGTCCGGAGCAGTTGCGCATCTCCGGAGCATAATTAGCCCGTGGCTACTGCTAGTCTGGTCGTGCACTTGCCGCCCCTCGAGGAGGCCATTCATTTTCCTGACACATACTAAATATGCTGGAGTTGTTTACATGATCGATCAGGGATCGGTCCCGGCCTATGCTGCCTGCATGCTCGGGATGCACCTAATTGCTAAGCAAACAACTGCAGGCGCGCAAATATTGTTTTAAGGCACATCAACGTATTTCACCTGCCTAATGCTGATCCACGGACTAGTGGATCCGCTCGGGTCGGATTGGTTCGATTGAGCGGGTATATTTTTGGGGAGTTGTTTCTGTGTTCATTCCCTACTTTTCTTATAATGAAGTGCGCCTGGATATGTTTATAATTTACGATACTGCACAGTGCTTGCTCGTGGATGTGGGACTGAAGGTAGGGTTAGGTGTCTGACGTGATTTCAATCATCATGACTTTTTGAAAACACAGGAAGGTTCAAATCTTATTTGCACAACATTTTCAATGAAAGCGAATGTAACGAATGAAGCCTAAGACTTTGCGTTTAATTTCTTACGCCTTTCGACCTAATGTTGGTATTACTTTTGCACCCTGCAATTATAAACATAATAATATAAGTTCATATACTGAGGTTTCACAGAAATCCCCGTCAGTTCCAAGAAATAAAGTCGTCGATGTCACAGAATCCATTTAAATTTGTATGCGTTGTAGTATCTTTTCTTTGGTTTTAGGAACACTTTTCAAGCCCTACGGCTTACGTCGTCTATTTCAAACTACAACACTTATGTAAAAGCCCTGATAATATGTATAGGTGTTAACCTTGTTTATGACTTCTTAAAATAAGCTGTTTAGATAAATATCGTTCAAGCTAATTTGAATGGCCTCAGAATATGGATACCAAAGCAAATTTTATTAAAGCAACGTTGAAACCCTTTCTAATTACCAGCTTGTTCATTCGCCATTTATTCAATATCTAGAGATCTTCATTATATTTTTCAACAATGATAAGGAATAGATAAAATATTAACTTATTTAACTAATTTTCGGAGGAACATTAGTTATTATGAGGTAAGAAAGTAACTTTAATGCAATTTTAATTAATCCTCCACAAGACTAGAAATCTAGAAATCAAGGCATGCTCTAATCTGGCCGAATTAAATAGTATCCTATTCTATGAGTTTCCAATTTTCCAAACGCACTGCTCACAAGGACCAAGGGGCCCACGTGACTTTTCGTGATCACCAGGTGAGCGCACACGGCATAATTTAGACAATTTAGACAATTTATTGTGAAAAATGCACTCAATTTATATGACTTGATTATATTTGCCTTCCTTTTCGCAGTCGCTGTCGAATGGCTGTGTTTGCTTAAGTCGCCGCATGCCTAACAGATCCATGACGTTGGCTTGGACACGGACATGGCCTAAACAAGCCTGCGACAACAACACCCATAGGATTAGACGAGGACGGGGAAGATGGGGAGACGTGGAGATGGAGGGGATGGGCGGCTCGAGGCGCAGCCCACGCCAATTTATTAAAGCCAACACCAGGGTAATGTGCGAGGTGCACAGGTTCCCTTGGGCTGGACAGTACCCTGGCTATTCGATATGAAAAATTGCACGAAACTGCAAAGGCGCATATGCAAAATGCATAATTCATTTAACATTTTGTAAATCATTTGTTTGAATAGCACGATGACGGTGATGCGGCTAGCTCCCATGGTCCTGCCTCCAGTTCCCGATCGCCGATCCCTGCCCGCAACCACCTGCCACGCCGAGCTCCTCCTGGCCAACAGTTAAGCTATTCGTCTGCCCTGACAAATCGAGCTGGGACTCTGGCGGGGATCCAGGCTCAGTCCAGTCCTCAGTCTCAGGCTCTGTCCAATCCTGTTGCAGCCACACAATGGCCATGACGGTGCGCAAATATAATTTCACAACTGTCTGCACATGCTCCGAACGAAAGGAGGCACACCACAAAGGTGAAGATGCACAGGGAGAAATCGGAGGGCATACATTTGCTTTGTCTGTAACTATTTTAATGCCAACTGCGTTTTTATAAAGTATAAGCAACAGAAATATACATAGTTTTTGGTATATAACAAAAATTTATATGTAACAAAATTGTAGCAAAAAAATGGGAATGCTCAATATTTTTTCTCTACTCGCAGTCTCAGCTAAAAATATTCCTTGCTACTACTGTCACACCTAATTCTAATAACTATGCCACTTTGATATTTTACCGAATCGAAAAATATTAAAACTAGAAATACAGCCCTTCTTGGCAATAAACTCATTGTTTCACATAAAATGTGACTGATTTTTCAACCCCCTTTTCCAGATACAACCTGTAACTTTGTTCAACCTGTGCGCCGGGGTAGCCAAAGAACATTTGGCACCACTTATGGCATATGGCTTTCACAAACATTTACAACATCGATTTTCTCAGTGCAGCAGTGAGACGAAAGCAACAGTGTCCGGGGCAAAAAGAGCTCAGCCATAAGTCACAACGCCGCAACGACTTTTCAGCTCGGGATAAGCCTTTTTATTATTATTTGTATTTGCCTCATCTTTTTGCCTTTGATTCCTGTGAAATTTGCATGCGCTGGGACTCCGATACCGATTTCACCCCGATCCCGACCGAATCCAAAGCCCGATCCCAATGCTCCAACGAGCTAATTTCGTTTTGTGTGCGAATATTGAAAAATTACAAAACTTTTAATGCGAGTGGGGGAGGGGATTTGGATGGCAAGGGCGACGGCTCCAGCTGGTCCCTGCCATTGAGGTTTCTTGGGAACCCAGTTTCTGGCCGGTACTGCCTGTAACTTTAATGATCCTCCACTGACATCGTAACTCAATAAGCCTGGTCAGTCGCGATCGCTCCAGACAGCCGGTCTGGGATCTGCCTGGCTTTCCCGACCAAATAATTTATCATCTTTGGTTGCACTTCGAAAAGTAATTAAGGTTTCTCCCAGCTCGCGTGTGGTCGGTGGCTGGGGAATGCGGCTTTGGATTGGGTGTGCCGGAAAAAACTATTGTAGTCGAGTGTGGCGTTAAATTTTTGATTAAAAAACTATTAGCAAAGTGTAAAAATTATCGTTAAATTGCTGACGGTGGTGCCAACGCGTCTGCCCCGTGTCCAAGCTGTTCCAAAGCATTTATTTATCGTTTGTATTTTTACGTTACACTACCTGACAAAACGCAACAAAAATTAATAAAGAGTGTGGTACTCTTGAGAACATACTTCCAAATTAGTAAATAGTTATTAAATTCACGAAAAATATAATGATTTTTTCTTGAGAACAAAGAAGATCGAAAAGAGTATTGAATACGAATACTAAAATGTAAAAATATATTCGATCTATAAATTACTCGAAGAGTTCCATATTTCCTTAAATATTATCGAAGTGTTTGTTAATCAGTCTCATATAATTATTTTGTTAACTAGTGTTGCAAGATCTTTTGTTTTCTTATGGCGCATCGATCAAAGTGATGAGAAGAAAAGAATTTGTAATATGAAAAATTGGCTGGCGTGCGGGAATCCCTCAGAGGACTGGGAAGCGGAATAATAAGTGATGCCGATAGTAACAATATTTATTCTTCTTCATATAAAGTATTTTAGACCAGACCAAACAAAACATATTCAAACGAAATGTGATTAAAAAATCCGTTTGGTGTCAAGCTGGAACGGTGCAAAGCTTTATGGGGTTACTCAGTATCAATCTCCTGATTTGGATTATGATTTGGCTACAAATCACTTTTAGTTTAATTAAATCATTGTCATGACCTAACTAACGGTAGTCGGTGGAAGTGTAGAATGATTGACAGGAAACATACGAGAATAACTTGAAGTCACCAAACAAGAAACGTCTGAATTTCATTTCAACAGTAGAGCATGCAGATCAATAATGTCGTGACGATCGCATTTTGTAAGGAATTATGAATAGGACAATAAATAATCATCTAAAACATTTTTATTCGCACATCTGTTAAAGCCTGATACCAGTTTTATTTCTTAGCAGTGATCAGTTTTATAAAAAGGTTTTCAAAAGCAACATTTAAGTTATAAATGCGTAATTATTGAATTAAAAATAACTATTTTTAGGGACCTAAAAAAGAAAATTTTTTTTGTTTCAAATTCTTTTGAAAAACAATTACCGAATTCCAACCCATTTTTTCATTCTGGTCAAAAACTTTATTAAAAAATACCTTAAAAAAGAAACTATCATATATTCGGCCAACCGACACTTTAAAGCCCTTCAATGCAATGCAATTCGACATTTTTTTATATTTTATCTAAATTTGTCCATTGTATACATAGAAGTTACAGGCGTCCGATTTCAAAGATTTTTTTAATAGTTTGGAAAATCTGTATCATAGAAAAAGGAGAATACCTCGAAGTTACATTTTGTAAGGCTAGATCGACTCGGCTGCTGCTGCCGATCAGCAATATAACTCGTAGGTTCGAAAATGTCTTCATCAGTGGATTGCAAATGTTGACAAAAATAATAACCTTTGGAGGACCAAATACATACAATGTATATGTTGATTAAAACTATTATAATTGCTACCGGTTCACCCTACTTTCACTGTCATTAGCGACCGCTACGTTTGTGAGCAACTATGAAAATAATTCAATTAAAAAATGACAACCGCTAAAATTAGTAAACCACAAAATCCGCCAGGCCACGCCGGGAAGGAAAAAATAATAAAGTACCTCGAGCGCAGACAAACAAAAAGAGTGCATAAATCAGTATAGGAACCACAGCTAGTATAAATTAATTTACGTAATTTAAGTGTCAGGCCATGTTTACCGTTTGCACAAAAACCGAAAACGAAAATTAGACTTTGCATTGGGAATTGTGAGCGGCATGTGTACGTTCGTTGGTCCAATTTAAACGTCCGGGCCCGTCACTCGTTGGGTCTTTACCTGCCTATTTCCCAGTTGGATGCAGTGCCCCACCCCCTTCCAGGCCGCTTGCAGCCCCTCTCCACCCCTCCGCGGCCCCTCTTCCAGCCTGTCCATGGGTCGCAGTCGACGGCAGTTTCCGTCGTCAATTTATAAGCGCGTTCAGCTTAAATTGCAACAAATAGTCGCTTATTGAAACTTAAATTGTACCGACGCGGAAAGAGAGCGAGCCATTGTGCGAGGGAGAGGGCGAGGTGGCCAGAAAGAGACTGGAGACAGAGCCGTGCTTTCGGGCCGTGTGTCAACAAGTTTTCCCTCTCTCCCTCTCTCCCTCTCGCTTTTGGCCATTTTTGTACTTTCTGGTTGTTGTTTTGTGTCAGTTGTTGACGTTGTTTGGTGGTTGTGTGGTCGTGGCTTGATTTGTTTAAATGTTTCTGGCTCTGGGCTTCGGTCATGGGAACGGCGTTGCCGATGTTCTGATGTGTTTCCCGGATAAGGCTTACCAGAGGGGGAATTGTTCTGCGCTATAGGCGGGAAAGACAACTAATTCCTTGTTGTCGCTAAAAATTAGAGTAACGTCTATCCCTACTACTAGAGCTGTTGAATAGCATTTAACTTACATTTACTTTAAGGTAGTATTGCCTTTTCAACTACTCGAGTACTTTAAATCTGTTACCAATCTTCCTGCTGTCTTGAATTGAACCCTGGCATTGGCAATTAACTCCGGCTGCCATTTCCCCAGCGCTTTCTACCAATCAAAAGCTTATGTGGAGCCGCATGTTCTGGCCGTAAGCCACTGAAATCAAAGCAAGCCAAACTCGTTTTGCGGCCACCTTCGGACGGCGAAATACAGGTAAAAATTTAATTGCACGCCACAACAGTTTTCTGGCTGATTTCATCCTTTAATTTCAATTCCACACAGGTAAGTCGGAGGGGTTTTCGAAGACAGGGGGGTTCGGCCGGCGTAGAAAGCCGCAACAGGCAGAGCAAATTTTGTCGACAGCCAGTCGCTGCAAATAATTTCTTTCGATTAATCCAATCGATTTCTATTCAATAAATCAAAATATGAATTCGTTACGGCTCGAACCCTCGACTAGCCTAGACACCGTCAGTGGATGTGTGGCTGAATGTGCCTCCGTGTTCGTTTGAGGCACGTAACAAATTGTTGGGTTAATTAAAAAAACATAAATCGTTTTATTCTTTATCCACACTCTCTGCGGCCCCTCGGCCGCTAAATAACCGTGGCAGGTCTTCGACGGCCCTTTCATCAACTAAAATCAGCCGAGTCCCCGGCAAGAAATTTGTGAAATAAATCACACTCTTTTCGCAAGAAATAATTTCACGTTAGGCACTTTCCCACTGCCTGACTTATAAATTATTTTGGCAGCCCTTTGCTATGATAATGCTGATGAGCATCGCCGGGCCCGCGAATTGTTGGCCATTAAGACATTTTGATGACTTTTAGCCCCTGGAAACTTGATCTGCCCAACACACACTTTAACTTCGTTTTGGCCAGCCTCCGCTGCGCCAATCAAAACAAATTAACGAAGTTTAGCAATAAATATTCATGACAAAATTCCGTCAGTTCAAGTGGTTATCCAAATATACACCAGCCCGACTGCAGAGTTCGTAAAAAATGAGTTTAACCAACAGGTCAGAAATTCTCATTTCGATCAAAGCGGAACGAGCGGAATGAAACGGTCGGTGGGGAGTGTGTGGGAACCGTATCGATGAGGTGGAAATAAGTCCAAGGTTTTGAAATGGCGCTCAGACCGAAGCAGGAAGTCGAGTGTGTCTAAATAAAGTACGGATGCAACGACGCATATGTAATTTGATAGATTTATTTAGCTGGATTCAAGGCATATCTAGTGGTACAGCGAAACAAACGAAGTTCATGTTCGGAACTTCTTGATACTTTGTTTTGGACTGGGGAAAGAAAATATCGCTGTGTGTGGAACCTCGGAAACCACTGCAACCGCTCCAAAATAATTCAACATTTTTGTTTATTGGTTTTTCTGTTTATTTTTCTCGATGGTTTTGTGGGTTTTTTTGTTGTGATTTTTGAAAACTCTTTTAATTTATTCTGCGTACTTAAGCTTGAAGAAATCTAAGGCCGAAAATATATATACGTATATGCGATGTAGCTTCCAATCCCTTCGATGTTGAACTCTTTTTACAGTGTATTAGTTAGCAGTTTTTGTACTAGAAAGCATGGGGTGGAAGGGAGGATAATGAGAATGAAAGCAGTTCCGACAAAAAATTAGCTAAGTCTTACGGTCTAAGTAGTTAATATGCTTAAGTAATTTTCGTTAAAGTTAAAGTTACGAGTGCGGTTTTTACATGTATGCGATTATAAACTCATATTTTATACATTTACATTAAGATTACTTCGAGTTGTGTTATTTTAGTTTGTTTTTGTTTGCAACTAGAAAACTACGTTTAATTTTACATAACAGTTGAATAGCAAAAATTAGGCAATTTATCGATCGCACATCTTTTTTTGTATAATAATATTTAAAATACATAATAGTGTTTAAAGACGAATCAAAGTGTGAGTTTTCGACTTCCGTTTCAACAGCAATTTTTCAATTATCAGGTAAAAAGTTCAAAGTGTTTTCTTCAACTTTCAGAAATATTTGGTTTTCACATTGCGCTACAAGGGCCAGGTTCTGCAGCCGCTGGCAGCAGATCCAGTCCAGCGAGGAGGTCGACTCCTCCAGGACTGCTTGGGCTGGTCCTGTACCGCCCCCTGCGATCGGAGTGGGCGTGGCTACCGGTTGAGCGGGGGGCGGCGGCGGCTCCTCGGGCCACCAGTTCTCCCACTCTCAATACGCCGTTGCTGCCCCGGGATGCATCAGATGGTGGTGATGGTGGTGGTGCCCGAAGTGGTTCAGGGGGTTCATAGCTTCCGCAGAGCCGCTCGGGGCCGTCGTGTGGTACCAGTCGCTGGGTGGGTGGTGCTGGGCGGCAGGGTGGTACAGGAGGTGGTGGTTGTGGTGCAGCATGGAGGCAGAGGCGGCCGCTGCCCCCGGAGAAGCCGCCGCCTGGTGGTGATGGGGGTGGTGGTGGTGGTGCGAGGGTGGGGGTCCTAGTGGGGGCGGCAGGTAGGCGGATGCGGAAGCGGCCATCAGTTGGAGGGCGGGCGAGGACTTCGATTCGCTGGGATGGGCGACCAACTGCTGCTGCTGTTGCTGCTGCTGCTGGAGTTGCTGCTGCTGTTGCTGTTGCTGCTGCTGCTGCTGCTGCAGCAGGTGGGAGGCGCTGCTGCTGGCCGTGCTGCTGCTGCCACTGCTCGAGGCGCCCAGGTGGACGCTGTGCATCGGATTGGGCTCCGATTTGATCGAGTGCGGGGAGGACTTAATGCCGCTGCCCCCGCTCAGACTGCTCACCCCGCTGCTGCTTCCCGCACTTCCGTCCAAGCGGGTCGAGGGCGGCGTCTGGGCTCCACCGGTGATGATGCTCGAGCTGGAGCTCTCCTCGCCCTCGCTGTCGTAGCCATGGGATGGACTCTTCTCATCCACGTTGCCATGCACCTGGGGGAAGAATGGGAAAGATGAGTTAGTATTATTTTTTACAAAATACATGGAAACGGGCAAGACGATCTGTTCCTCAGCCCCTGGACTTTAAAATCCTACTCTGAGTAAGAAAGTTTTGAATTTGTTAAGAGGATGATAGCGGTTTTTTTCGGTTCCAATAAAAAGGAATAGCTTGTTCAAAATGGATGGGTTAATATTTGGCTAAACACTAAAGAATTTAGTTTAAGTTGTGTTTAAAAATGAAAACATTTTTTTTTAAGAAGTACCGCTTGTCCCTAAATCTCTTTAAGTTGTACCAACTAGCACTTAGATGTCTTTGGGTTTGAACTTAGATGGTTGGCCCTGAGGAAAGAATTCAACTCCACCTCAACTTACCTTCATGTGCTTGCGCAGCGAGGAGGGGTGCGTGTAGGACTTATCACAGCCATTGATCCGACAGTTGTAGGGCTTGTCCGAGGTGTGCACGTGGGAGTGTTTCTTCCGATCCGAGGAGTTGGCGAACCGGCGATCGCAGCCCTCGTGCTCGCACTTGAAGGGCTTCTCGCCTGAAAGTAGGCAGGGAAAAGAAACATTTCGGTTAGTTTCAATAGAGAAGGAATGTACTTCGTAAACCTATAACCCTGCCTATGTGTAGCAATAAATGGCATTATTTATGTGACACGCATAAAATAAATAATAGCACCAGCAAGGGCAACAACGAAAAGACGATGACCATTTATGGGCTCACAATTTTTTATGAACTGTCCTGCACACACAATTTAATAAAGGTGGGAAAACCCGTGTGTCCAACGTATTTATGGGGAAAACAATAACAAAACAACAAGACATACAGGGGGGAAGAAATCGTATAAATTATGCGGGATCAAGAGGCCATTGTTCGGATCTCGACCCTGTGACCCGTCCACGATTTTCACCTGTGCCGATGCCGATTGTCCTTTCTGTTACTTGTCTCTCCGTCCGTCTGGGCCTCTTTAGGATGCACAAGAACAAAAGCGGCAAGGGTAAAGGGAAAAGGTCACAGGGCTAACGTTTATCATTTGATTCGTGTGCGTAACACCTTTTCCGATCAAAAACAAGAAAACGTTCCCTCGATTAGCCCGAAGTGATATTTTATAGCTTATTAGAAAATTATTTTTGACGGCGGTGTGGGAGTCTGAAATCTTGACAGCGAGTCCCAGCGATAAAATCGGGATTCAACATAAATAATGTGGAGCCCGGAGCTAACCGTAATTTGGCAACGATTTCAGGGAAATTAACAAAGCCAGGGGAGACTTAAAATGTAAATCTCTAACTTCAGGTATGACTGGATAATTGTCTGCCGGTGCCATCAATTTCAATCACTTGCCATATTACCCGCCCGTTTAAGGCCGTAAACAAGCCCAGTGAGGTATGTGCAGAAGGATCCCGGCTAAGTCCATTTAGCATATGGCATTTATGTCGCAGATAAGCGGCCATTACATGCACCACAAGTTTTATGACAATTGAAGCTAAGCGGCTCGGATCCCCTCGACCCCATTCTCCGCAAGAAACCCAAGCGGGCCGCTGACGACGACAATAATCGAACATTTTCACACCTCGAGCTTAAGCGGACAGTGACAATCGCATCGGGGAGCAGCGAGGAGAGGCGAGGGCGAGTAGTGGGTTAAGGAAAAGCGGCGCAGCTGGGCCACTGCAGGTGGGGTTTCGGGGTAGGGCCTTGTGGCCCGCCTTCAAAAGACGTCCAGCGGTGACTGCGCAGCCGGCTCAACAAGTTCCAGCCTTTTTTCGTCTTTTATGAAATTTAATACTAATTTATGTGCTTTATTATCCGCATTTGAATAAAGTTTTTATTTTGAGGCCTGTAATAAGTCAGAGAGCTTTGGGAGATGTGTATAAATAAACAGAAATCGGACAAATGCTGTTCGATTTGAATGGCGTGTCGCATTGTGATTGTTATTGTGGTTTCTATTAATTTGTCAAAATCTAAAAATCATAAATAAGCATTACGAGAAGTGCCATCGGAGCGCGACTGGAACTCAATTATTGTGACAGGTCCCAGGGTCCCGAAAACAGAACAAGCGAGGCGAATGCATTTCGACATGCTCGAGTTCCCAACCTGTGCACGCTTTTGATCGAGTTCAAATGGAACGGGCGCCAGATAAATCGGAGCGTGTTAGGCCCAATACTATTTATCTTTAGGTACTGGAAAGAAAATGTTAAACTACATACGTTTAATACCCCTTAGACTAAAGGATCGCTTTGTCCTACCCCCAAATCCCTACCAAAAAGGGCAATTTCGCTACACTTTGGCCCAGTCTAATCAACACTCCGCGGCTATTAGGCGACTGTGGGAAACGCTATCTTGGAACACTAATTAGTCATAAAGAGGACAGGCAGCTGACTTGGATCCGCCGACCCGCTGGGCTGCTAGCGTGCTATCAGTCTTATCACCTTATTTTCGGGGAACCCAGCGGCACACCGGTCCCTGGCTGCGGCCACATCCCATGTCCCCTGAGCTCGGGACACGGTGCACGGAGAAGAGAGTGCGGAACACATCCACATATCCACATATCCATCTCCTGGAGCGCTGCGGTCTAAGCTCAGCGGGGGAGACGAAGAACGCGGCACGCGCTGCGGCCAAGGACATTAAAGGGTTCGGGTCCCGGCTAAGTGCAGCGCAGGATACGCATAATTTTCACATTCCGAGCCGCACTGGCGGGCATTAAAACTGGAATTTAAATGTGTTTTATTGCTTTAAGTTTCGGGTCCGGTGGGTCCAGGGGAAATAACCGAAATACCGTCGCCCATTTATAAAATGTCAATTTCAGACGACGTTTCCCGACTTCCCCTTCCGACGGGCGACATGAAAGACATCCTCGGCGCACCCTTTTCGCCCTGGCAAGGCGCCATAAGTACAGAGGGCCCCCTCCCGGACGCCCTCCTCTTCCGCCGGCAAATCCCATTTAGGCTGTGCGAATCGACAAACTTATTTAAATATTTCAATAAAGTAAATCCAATGGCGAAGTCGCAGGCCACATAGCTCGGGCGGCGCTGCGAAATAGGCCGCCTGTTTTGTGATTTGCATATTAAGCGGGACGGGAGCTTCTGTTCCGCCCTCCTCTCCGGCGGAAAGCCCCAAAATGGGTAATTTCCTAAAAAACGCTCCTCGCGGCGGAACGACTGGAATCGGCACGGACTGCCTGTTATGGCGTTTTGTGTACAGCTGCAGAGTTGTTTGTTTTTTTGGGGTGGTTCTTGTATTTTGGGGTTGCTTTGCAATCTCCTCTCTGCGACTGTGTGTGTGTGTGTGTGTGTGCGTGGGTTAAGCCAAGAAAGTTGTACATGGCCACATATATATTAAGGTATATATACGCACGGCATTGTTTGTTGGTATATATGGCACATGTTTTGGCTTTTATGTAACTGCTGCAAAGCTTGCTGTCATTTGCAGACGAGTGCCGAGCCGACGGCCTTTCTCCCACCCACCCGCGTTTCCCCCGCTCTTCCACCCCCTCCATTTTCCCGTCTGAAATTGTTTTTGTTGTGGCTATTATGGGGCGTTGTTTCTTTTTCGACGTGGAAGGGGCTTTCTGGTGTTTCTGGGCGTAGTCGAGCCCAAAGGAAAAAGAAATGAGTTCGCCAAAGTGTTTCTTTTAGGCTGGAATATTTGCTTGTATATTATTAAATATGTTCGGATGCCAAAGACAACAATATGCCTTTCGCTTGGGTCGGGGAAGGGAGTGGTTAAAGTCGGGATGTGTTTAAAGCGTGAGGAATATTCTTTTAGGACTGCATGCAACCTTGTTACATTCTGGTTAAATTAAATTACATGTCATAATTTATTTACATTTATTATTTATTTTCTGGATAACTTAAAACTTCTTTATTGCCGATAAGCACCGTAAGTACCATGAAGCCCAGAAACACCCAGAGTCATGAGGAAGCAACTGGAGATCTGAGTCCGTTCCGCCCCCGCCCACATAACACGCTGCCTCTGGACCTGACCGCTGCTAACCAGGCGATGCAAATTGAGCCTCATTGACAGTCGCTGATTAATTGGAGTGAATCAGGTTTTAATTTTCAGCAACAAACAACAGATGAAATTAAAAATACACACAGCACAAATAAAACATTTTTGCCGTCGGAGTGACAGTTGCTTATTAAAGGCATTTCGAAATGGAATTAATTAAGAGCGCAAAAAACGGCGGAATGGGCGAACAGCGGCTAAGCAGAGGAGCACCATGGCCTGCAATCCCGCTTCTCCGCTTTAATTGCTGCTAAATAATTGCCCTGGTAAATATTTATTGCCTGCTTAAGGACCTCTCGGCACTCGCCCTCAAAAGAGAACAAAAGACGGGTCCTGGGTGCCATCCCCTCGCTCTTTTTATATAATGATGCCAGGGATGAGCACCATCATCGCTCATGTGTCAACAGCATGCAATGCGATATGATTATTATTATCTAACAATACAATAACAAAACTGCTACTTTTTGCCTGCCACTCTTCCTTCTCCGTCCCCTCCCTCCTGCCCCTCCGTCTGGGTTGTTGACACTCCTCGAAGTTGAGAATCCTGAGCTCATTGTGTATCTGTATCTGTATCTGTATCTGTATCTGTTTCTGTTTGTTTGCCATGCGTTTTTTCCGCTGCTGTCGCTTCTCCTTCCTCCACCATGCTCCTTTGTTCCTGTACGGCTAAATCCGGAAAAAGCCAAACCCCGATTTCCTGGCGGTTTACATTTCAATGGGCAATTTTCCCTCGCTCCCCCTTTTTTCTCTGCTGGCAATAGCTCACTTTCCGTTCGGGGTAGTTAGGGGGTTTGACTATTGATGATGGGAATTGTTAGGATCTCAAGGATGATATTAGGTGTCTTCGGTGAGCAGGTGGGGCTCGAGTGTAGCGCGTGATCCTCAGCTTGCAATCACAAATCGGGAACCAGGCATCGAAAATCCACTCATTCCCTACATCGCCCTGTCCATCCCCATTTCCCTTTCACCCTATCTAGGCACATTTTCCCACACGCTGCCTACTTTGAATATTTATAACAGTTGCCTGCATTTGATGACCAAATTAATGGCCAACAATTCCGCTCCATTCCATAATAATAATAATAAAATCATAATTTAAGTGCAATGAATGCCGCTTGTCAACGGCCAAATGCAAAATCCTCGGGCTCATCATCGGGGAGTATGATCATTATCATCATCGTCGTCGAGGAAGAGGATGTGGATGTGGATGTGCACCCCTCGGCCGGAGAAGTTACCTCTGGGTCTGCCACACAGTCGGACCATTGTTTGTTTGTTTGACAAAAACCATCGTTGAGTGAATTCGTTGGTGATTTATGATTCTGTATCCCTCCCCGTGCCCGACGAGCCCGATGATTATGATGACCCCATCCCATCCCCGATTCCCTGGCTAAGCAGCAGCGGTCCTTACGTAATTTTCGCTATTTGTTTGCAGCTTTGCCGTTTGCTGTCAAGTGATACGTTAATAATTGACACTAGGGTCAGTGGCCAGATTCTCAGCCTTTGGGTTTTCCTGCGGTTTATTGTAGTCGCTTCCCCAGATACTTTGGGAAGATGTTTCAAAACAAAAACACGTCGAATTTTACACTTCGCTGGCTTGTGCGTAATTAGGAAACGAGGGGAAATTGCATTGGAGAGATAGAGAAAGTGGAAGGAAGTCTTAGCTTGGGGTGTAAGGAAATGCGGTGGAGACCATAACTCGCTACCGTAAGTCGTCATTTGAATACTGGAAATACATTTACATCAACTTCAAATCCGAGCCAGACCTTTACACATCTTCAGGTTTTCGTACACCAATCCCGTACATTTCTCAATGAATTAACTGCTCGAAAAACTTTTTCCCTCCCCAACACAAAATTTTACGTATAAAGCTCGACTCGAAAATTGTGTTTTGTGAACAAATTTTTGTTATTACACAAGGTTGCCAGCTACAGATGCCAGGCGCACACACATCCGTGTGTCTTTTTCTTAGTCAGCCAAGTCTGGAAAAGTTTTTCTGGCTGCTCCAGTCGAAAATGCAATTTGAATGCATTAAATGCAAGCCGCACTCCCATGTAGGTAGGAATACATGCTCGGAATCGGGCATTTGCATATATCTCTGTGCGCACACACACCTCGAGTATGTATGTAGAGGCGTTAGTTGCATGGCAAACTTGTCGAAAATTTGTTCCAATAGTTGGGTCCAAAAAAGCCGGGCCAGCAGAAGGAGAAACCAAAGTCAGAGACAGAGTCACAGCCGAATAGCGAACTGGCCATGTTTGGTCTTGTACTCGTGTTCAGCAAGGCTGTTGCTGTCATTGTTTTACTAATAGCTCTGCTAGTTGTCTATCGGCGCAGTGAATTATATACACACATATACAAAGCGGGGTGTGTGTTCTGTGCTCGGTTATGTGAGAAAAAAGTTTTTGGCGAAATCATATTTGGTGAACGCAAAGGGCTGTGGAATTGCTAGGTTAGGAATGTGTGGAATGGAACAGAGGCTCATCCAAGTGTGGTGTGGAGAAATGCGTTATGGGATTCAGGTTCAGATTTATCAGTGTAAGAGGTAACAAGGTTAAAACGATGGCCTGGGCGGGACTATTAACCGTCAGCTCCAGTGACTAGTTTGGTCCTTCTGTTAAAGCCCGAGTGTGAACGCCACTTTCAAGGTGGCTCCGCAGATAGCTCGGCTCAAAGTGCACTCGAATGACAAACGCAGCGTAGAGAATGGGAAAAGTAGCACTAAGCCCATTGTCAGAACCCAAAATGCTTACAAACAAGGGCACACATAGCCGAGGGAAAAATGGTAACTGAAGTCGGCCCAGTTGACAAAGAAGTATCGGCCGGGATTAGCCCAAGGAGCAGCTGATGTCCCGACCGCCTCATGAATGAACTGCTTACGCGGTGAAAATGCTTGCGAAAAGAAAGCGGAGGAAATGCTGTTACTGAACCAGGAGTGGAATGCCAAACTCCACAACAAAGGGCGGCCTGGTCGACACTCTCAAGGAGGAGAGGTGTGGCTTTGTCCCGACTCGGTCACGGATCGGTGTCTATATCTGTTTGCTATCTCCCCGGCCTGATTTTTTGCTCTTTAGCGCTCTTTAAGATCTTAATCTCCTCAGCCCACTCACCCTTCCCCTCGCCCTCTGGGGATCCCTTCTGTTTGTTTATTTTTTCGAGTTCCGTCAAGTAGAAAATCCCTCCGGTTGTTTGTCAGAAATTAAAATGTCATCAAGATTGTCATCGTTTGGTTATGCGATGTGACATCTCCGGCAACTGAAGGAGGCTGAACCTCCGACTCGGCGTTCTCGGCTCGGCCTCGGATGGATTGCTTATCTCAAATGGCTTGTTCAAGTTTAAATGCTGTCGGTTCTAACAAGATTCGATTCGAGATAAAGCCAATCAATGACGTCAGCCGACAAATATTTGGGAACAGCGATTGGAATTGGGTTAGCAGACGGTATTGGTACAAGCGTGTGTGCTCTAACATTAGGACCGGCTAGAAAGTGATAAATCTGTTTCAGTGAATCTGAAATTCGAAATTATTCCCTCCACTCTTTAATTCTTGAACAGGTCTTCCTTCACACCTCGTTCAATACCCTTCGCACATCAACACCTCCGTAAATCCTAACGATACTGCCTAATGAACACATCAAAACACCAACTAAATTGCATTTATGTTCGCAACACTCGAGTAACAGAACACAGCCGAATTTCGGGGGCTTAGCAAATTGATCTGAATGTCGAAAACCGAGGGGAAAGTATCACATCGCAGTGGCCTACACTCGGCTGGGTCCTGCGAGGAAATTCGATCATGCTGAGAACTGGCTTTGCAAACCGAGAGCCGGGAATCGGCAAGGTAGACCGCAGTAGCCGTCGGCAGTGCGTCATAGATTCTGCGGACCCACTATGCCACTGCTCCTTTTCGCGTTGGCGGCTGTAATTTTAGGCCAAAACTCGGCCTGCTGTCGTCCCGTTTGACAGGAGATTGTCACACACACTCTTCATAAGTTCTGCCTCTAATTACAATTGACAATGTTTTTACAACAAATGGCGTGCCCGTCGGGGCTGTTGCCCTGGCTGCGGCTTTTTGGGTTAAATAATCACATTTGCCTAAGTCAACTTGGAGGCGTTCGTGTGTTACAAATGCGGCTGATCGCCAGCGACAAACGATCCGAAAATGTGCCGAGCAAAAGGCCACAAATATGCATATATCTGGACCTAAGCTGATTTGACAAGCACGCTTATAGCAGTTTATTCAGAGATCGCAATTTTTTGCCTCGATGATTTCTTCACGCTGGAATAATGGGAATTATATCTGGGCCTACACTCTGTTCCTGAAAAGTACTTGATTTGGCCACTGTATTTCTTAGTTTTTTATTTCAGTTTAAATATTTTCGTCTTTAAATGGGGTAAGCTTTGCAAATCTGTGATTTATTTCATTCAGAATGAAAATAGCATTCCAAGCGTTCTCTAGTCAAAATCGAAGCTCTCTGTTTTGGCAAGAGCGTTCCACGGTTTATAACAAACTCTGGTTGTGTGCCTGCTGCCCGGCTGTCTCGGTCTCAGTCCCTCTTCTTTTGGCTGTTTAACATTCTTGCCCATATGAATAATGATTTCATTTTTCCCATCAGCTAATTTATACAAGTGGGGCAATGCGCGCGGGGCCCTTGGCGCGATTTAGAGGATTAGTCAGGCCTTACTTTCCATAATTCTCGAAAAGCAGAAACAGAGACCGAGGACCCAGAACCCAGAACCCAGAACCCAGATCCCCGATCTCAGTTCCAGTTCCAGATCGAGCTCCGAGCTCCATCCTCTACCTGTGCCCCAGCCCAAACGTGTGCAGATATAAAAAATATGCAAGATGACAGTTTAATTTTATGGTTTGTCTGCTGCTGATCAGTTCTTTATGCGCTGAAATTGTATTCCTATTCTTGTTTTTATTCCGTCTCTATCTGCGATCTTGGGCCCTCTCCTTCGGGGATCCGCTGGAATGCGAATGGAGTCTGGTACGTGGCTACTTTTGGCTCCTTTCGGGTGAGGAATTTAATTAATTTGCGCGCGACTTCTAATGACGAAGTGGGCGTGGCGAAGCTTAGGAACTGGACCGAAGACTTGCCAAAAATGAAGCAGACCGAGGCCATCGAAGCCAGAGGGAATATTTATCAAAAGTAAGCCTCATTTATTAACCGGCCGTGGTAAGCAGCTTACCTCCGTCCAGCCGGGGAAGAGGAACATCCGAGGGTAGCACTCTCATTCGAATATTATGCAACAGCCCAACAAAATGGCTACTTAACTAATAGATTCGAATGGAAGAGCAAAACAATGACAGTGCCAAAGGGTTGGGAGAACGGGGACAACCCCCGCCGCGCTAACAGCGCTCGTTTTTTACGTCTCCCGCTTTTTGGTAAATGAAATTACAATTCCTCCCCGGGCGCAGGCAGGGGTTAAGGTAACACACACGCACGCTCGTAGAGCTGTTTTGACGTTTGGTAAATGCACGGAAAATAGAGAGGATGCAAAGCAACCCCTCTGCTCGCGAGCGGAACGGGTGGACACGGATCGGGAAGCATTGTTAGTAACTTGTTAGGAGCGCTGGCAGGGCTCGAAATCGGGGTTGTCGCTAATTAGAATGGGTGCATATGCTCGATTGTAATGGGTGCTGCCCGAGGAAAAACCGGGAGGGCCAGGACATTGGGGGATTATCTTACCATGAAACAGTAGTGGAACCATGGAAACACTTTCCCTGTCGTTTCACGGAACTTCAGCTGGTGGAAGCCATTAAAAAACTAGAAGGCGCTGGCAATTATTTTTAAAGATTCTAAAAACACCCATAAATATTCTTGGCTCGGAAAGTTCAACCCTAGGTTCTGTGGCCCTGTCCAGTCGATAAATTCCCAAACTTTGCTTACACTCAGCTGTCAAAGGCTGGACCACAGCAGAAATTTATACACTTTTTACTTGTGGCACATAAATCTCAAAGAGAGGGCCAACTTTTCAGCTTGTCAAAGTTTTTAGCAGATTGCGATCGTGTGTCATGTTTGGTATTTGACACTTTAAATTGGGCGAAGCGAATGCAAACATGGTGTCCTTGTGACAGGGACGTGGATATTTCGGCCCTCGGAGGGGGTACTGCCAATAAAATGACGAGTTTCCCTCGCTGGCTGCCCCGGCCTCTAAATGCATTTGTCATTAGCTGAGCGGACCCGAGAACTGCTCCTAGAGAGCGTGTCTAATTGATTCTCGGTCGTCGGTTCCTGCGACAGCGGGTGGGAGGAGGCAGAGATCGCGGCTGGATCCTCGCCCGACCAGGTAGGGAAGCTAAGGTAATCAGCTCAGCACATCGCAGGTTTCCTCCTCCTCCTCCTCCTCAGCCTCCCCCGCTGGCTCTTCCTCGCCTGCTCGCCATTGTTCTGCCAACAGTCGAATTCCGAGAAGCCAAAACACACAGTTTATCCGCAAAATAAAAAGTGATTTCGTCTCCCGCTCCGGTGTATCTGTGTCTGTATCCGCATCTGAGACTGTTCGGTGTGTATTTTTGTGAAAACCGTTGAACCCGCAATAAAGTCATCAATCATTGACATTTGCCAGCGCTTTGGTTTGGCTGAACTTGTGTTTTGAAAAATTATTCCATTGGCGCCGAGATGTGAGTAAGGTAATGAGCAATGTGCAGCGCAGACTGTTGGTAGTCTAGTTCTAAACTTTGCGAAGTACCTGGTTTACTTTATCCTAAAATGTGCAAGATACCTGGCTACTAACCAATTCAACCAGCGCTCCCACTCTAGTTGGCCCCCTGAGCTTTATAAAAGTGTAAATAATTGCATAACTCACTTCATCGTCCAAGGACCGAACAAGTCCATAAAAGACTCATTAAAAAAACACTTGCACTCAATTAAATCGAGGCGAGATGGAGCTGGAGGGGGCTAATCAAACAAGGGTCGCAGCCACCAGGACAATGTTGAATGCTAAACTTTGCCCCCAGCATAATTGCACAACAACAAGGCGCTTGGAAAGCGAGTGGTTGCACTTGGGCGATGGGAAATCGGTGGAAAGCCGGGTGGGGGTTGACGGGTGAGGAGGAGGTTGGCAGCAGCTTAATGAGCTTGAGGGAGCGGATCGGGTGTCGGGGGATTGGGGATCGGGGGAGTGCGAATAAAAACTAACCACAAAGTTGTTGAATGCTCTTGCGGCAGTCGGATCCTGTGGCCCGTTGTAGGTGTTAATGAATAAAGTTGTTTGTGGTCCGGCCGGAGGAGCGGCGTGGAGAGGAACCGTGTAAAAAGATGGCTATGTGTGTGCAACCGCACAGCGTGATAAACGCCATCTATCCAGACACCCAGGCTCACAGAGTCGCAGGCTGGTCAACTGAGCCCCGAACAACAAAAAACAACAGCCACAGAGCAGACAAACCTTGATTGTTCGTTGGGTTTTTTGCGGAGCCTGGGCGGGAAGGAGGAGGGGCATGGAGATGAGACAGGGGCTGGCCGGGAGGCTGGCAAAACTGCAGACGGTGACCGTGGTGACAAGTGCAAAAGTTAACACAACGACCCCACTTCAGGGAACGCTGGGAACGAAACGAAAACGGAGGCGGAGTGGGTTTATGATTCGGGTTTTGGAAATTGGTCTAGTAGTAATATCATTCATCATCAATTATAGAAAGATTCCCGAAATCATTTTGAATTTTTCAACGAAGAGCCTTGATTTGTACTCAACTGTGCAGCTATTTCCTAACCCACTCATCAAATCTCGACATTCCACATTCCCATCCCCCCACACCCGAATCTCGAAGCTCATTGTTTGCCCCGGTATATTGACCCCTCCGATCAGTTATCGCCGCTTTAATGGCACCACTTAGGGCAGATCTATATCGCCTGGGTGTCCATAAACACGTACTTGACTGCGCTGCTCCGTTTTGCTCACCCACTTATCAAATTTCGACCCACTCCCAATCGCCGAGGAGTGGCAACCAGATCATAAATAACCTTTACATAATCTAAACCAAGAGCTTAATGTAGCATGGCGAGTAACCAAAACAGCAGCAGAAACCATCGCAATCGCAAATAAAATAGGGCTAGAGGAGCGGGATGTGCGAACCCTCCATCCAGTAATCCGCCGACTGCTACTGTTACCCCAATTTCGGGGTTTCGATGGCTCTTTGAGAGGGCCAAGCACGGAGTGCCGAAGAAGCGTTTCCGAGCGATTACAAACGGAAGTTTTGACACGTGTCAACACATGGGTACATGTGTGTGTTTGCTTTCCTCGCTGTTGGCACTGGTGTGGTGTCAATGCAATAAAAACAAACACCAGCGCCAAGGGACATTTACCCAGCCAGCGATGCTGATTGAATTTTTGATTTATGCAGCGAGGGCAGGGGCGCGGAGGATGGGGTACGTACTTCAAGTGCCCCAGTCCCACGGAAAGTTAAAGGTTAAAGGCCCCGATCCCGGTCCGATGCCTAATGAAGTTGTGCGTCGGCCACTTGAAAGCCAGTAAATATGTTCGCTATCTCCGGCAATTTGTAGACCAGGCCAGCCAATCAAAGGCACACACAAATCAGAGGCCCAAAAACGCACTTTCTGCTGCATCACGCATCTCGGAGAAAAGGAACTATGAAATTGGTCAGAAGTATCATCATCGTACACACATTAACCGATCCACAAGCCCCGAGATCATTATAATGCCACATGATTGTTCCAAACCGAATTCAGTATGGCGGCGTCTCGAAGATCGAAACATTTTAATTACCCTTCGATGAGTGTGCAAAAGAAAACACGGTTCGTCCGAAAGGTGTACAGAAATAGCTTTTTTGGGCAGCTAATTTTTTGATTTATGTATCTGTGGGAGCGATTTACACTCACTCCCGAGGGGGTTTCAATAAAAAGAGACTATTACGGAGCAGCCGACGTCATATTTTAATTCAATTCATAAAAGTATAAAGCCAAATAATCCCCGGGAAAACTTGATAAAACCCACGCACAAACCAGCGACAATAAAGAGGCAGCACAAAATGTCCAAAATGAAAGCAAAAATGTGAAAATATGCCGGGCTGTGTGAAAACTCATTTTGTGGATATTCCAGAATATCGCTGTGCTGCTGCTGCCTAGGTTTCTTCACCCCAATTCCCCATTTAATAAACAAAGGACACTACCGAGCGAGGATAATGTTTGGAGGGCCAGGACCATGGAATTCCGTTTCGCCTCCGCTCATTGTTCTTCGCCGGAAGGTTTGTTAAACCGAGTGGTGCGATTTTAAATCAATTATGCAATTCTGTGCAACTTTGTTCTGTGTTTTCGCGTTTAATGCCTGTTTTCCCTGGCTTCCCTCTGGTTAATTGATTTTAACGGCTGTGTTTCGCCGCTTCTAATGAGCCCTACATGCTCGGCCATAAATTTCAATGGAACAAGTTCAACAGCCACTGGAATCAAAGTCATTAATTTGCGTTAAGCCCGCTTTCGGGCTCTAAAGTTCAGCCTCTCATAGATCACGACCATTCCACATAAATTGTATTTTAAGTCTCGGACAAAAGCAATTCCGAAATGCAGACATTTATTTCTGATTAATTTTTGTCAGAAGTGTTGATATTAGTCTGAGCTTGGCTTTTGAGTTATTCTTGAAAGACAGTGGAAAAAGAAATGCTGCATTTTGGCATGATTAATGGAGGGTATTAATGGCTAAATATTCTTCAGATTAATTGAATCAGAAATGAAAAGTTATAAAGTTTATATATGGTTTTTAGGCAATCATTTCAGTAATGCTAGAAAAATAAAGACGTTGCAGATGCTTAAATACTACAAATTCGATGAACAAGTCAAGAGCTATTCACAGGCTTATGAATATACTGAGCGCAAAAGTCGAAGTCAACCTAAAGTCGCAGGAATAATCTTTGCTGTGAGGACGACAACTTTGAGGAGGATTTTCAGGGCTAGGGAAGGGCTTAAGACGCAGGTTTTACAGGTGTCGTAAAAGAGGGCCCGAGTGGCCAGTGGCGGGTTAAGCCATGTAGTGGGCGTTGCACCGACTTTTGCCGACGGCAACACGCCCACCAAGACAACATGCGGGATTTGCCCAGTCGAGGGCAAGGGTTAAACCCCGGCAAGGTGAACTGATGTTTGGCCATGAAAAATCAAGGATTTCGAATCCAAGAAATTATTTTTCAAAAACACGAGTGGCAAAAGAAAAGGCAGAGAAATTGCTACGTTCTTCAGAACTTACTGAACTATATACTCAGTTTTATAAAAGCCAAGTTATTCACAAACCACACCTGCTTTTTACATGTGAGCTCAAAAATAGTTTACGGATCAACGGCGAAATATAAATAAGACTTCTCAGCTTAAATCGTTCTACTACAACATTCAGAATTTGGATTTTTATTATTATATGTCATGGTAAAAGAGAATTCTAACCAAAAAAAATCGAATATCTATCTCTTACGTAACTGTGCAGATTTGGCAAGTTCTGTTGATTCCAACCTTAATTTATCGACTACCCCCAACAAAATTCATACCTCATCTCGCCCCTGTAAAATCTTTCTTCACTAATAGAGACTTAAAGTTAGAGAGTGTTTTGCTACTCGGTCTATCGTTAGCAGAAATTTCGGATTCGCTTCGGAAAAAGCCCTGATTCATTTCAATTCCACAAATACTCCATCATAAACTCTGACTTGGACCCGAGTTTAAGGAAAATAAAAAGCGGAATGCGCCGCCGTACTTACCCGTATGCGTGCGCTTGTGGATCTTGAGGTTCTCGCTCCGGGCGAAGACCTTGCCGCACCCGGGATGCGGGCAGGCGAAGGGCTTCTCGCCGGTGTGGACGCGGATGTGGTTGACCAGCTTGTACTTGGCCTTGAAGGGCCGGCCGTTGCGGGAGCAGCCCACCCAGAAGCAGGCGTGCGTGGTGCACTCCGGGCCGCCCACGTGCTCCACGGTCAGGTGGGTTACGATCTCGTGCATGGAGTGGAAGACCTTGTTGCAGGTCTTCCTGCCGCCGGGCGGCACCAGGCCCGGCTGGTCGGGGTCGATCCAGAGGCACTGCATCTCCTGCTTGACGCTGGAGGCCGACGAGGCCGGCTGGTGGCGCATGTAGCGCAGGAAGGCGCCTGCTCCGGCCGGGTGCATGGCGGACATGGCGTGGTGGGACGGGTGGTGCACCACCGGGTGGTGCACGGCCGCCGCCGGGAAGTTGCCGTGGTGGTTGTACGGGTGCCCGGCGGCGTAGGCGTCCATCCGCATCTGGTGGTGGTGGTGATGGTGGCTGTGGAAGGGGTGCTGTCCGAACCCGGAGCCCAGCTCGGCGGCCTGCGCCGGGAAGCCGGAGAAGAGCATGGAGTCCGCCGCCGAGGAGGCCTGTCCGGCGGAGCCGGTGACCCCGTAGTCGGCCTCCCTCCTGCCCAGCAGGAAGTCCCTCGAGGCGTAGCTGTTGAAGTGTCCGTAGCCGGAGTTCTGGTACGCCGCCGCCGTCGCCGCCGCCGAGTCCTGCTCCTGCAGATGCGGCTGCTGCTGTTGCTGCTGCTGTTGCTGCTGCTGCTGGGTCATCTCGAGCTGCTGCTGCTGTTGCTGCTGCGGGTTGCTGTTGCTGGCGGTGGTGTTGGGCGACATTCGCAGCCCGTAGCTGGCCAGGTGGTGCTGGGCAGGTTCGATGAAGGCGTTCATCATCATGGCTAGAGAGTTTTCGACTTGTTTTCGTGGCTTAGTTAATTGTATCTGTAAGTTTTCTGTTGCACTTTCTAGGCCGGCGAGCCCATCGCCGCACTGAGTCACCGCACTTAACGTATGTATACTGGGGGCTCGTTTGCTTTCGAACTCTATGCGGTTCGCATTCAGATTCAGATATAGATATTTGTGGTATGCACTCGCGCGCGTTGCGTTCCGGGCGTTCGAATCGCAGCAAGACTTGACGTTTCAAGATGCGCAGCAGGACTGAAATGTCTGAAATGCTGGAACTCGAACCCGCTGCTCGTCGCTCGCGAGCCCTCTGCCGGTGGTGGGTTTCGGCGGGCCACCACTCGGCCGGATTGGCCTGCGCCGTGAGTGCGAGAGGTCGGCGGAAAGAAAATGGCTGCGCCTCCGCATACCTGGCCGGCGGTTAGAGGAGCGCAGAACCGGTTCGAGCACGCAGCCCTCTCGCTCTGCAAACTGGTTCTGCGCAAATTAACACCCACTGCGATTGGCCGGTGGGTGGTGGGCCGACCGGGCGCAGCGTGCGCCTGTGCAGGGGGCCCGAATGCTGATTGGACCGCGGGCAGCCAATTGAATGCTCACGGGATGCATTTACCAGCCGGCTCCTCGTTGTCACTGCGCCGAGCCCCCAAGGCAGTCCCTCGCCCCAGCTGTCGGTTTATCAAATTAGTTGTTTATTTTATTGATTTTAATGATGCTAAGCACATTCCGCGCTCGGACATCGGCGATCTCCATTTCCATTTTCATCGCCGTTTGCTTGCGTTGCGCAACGAAGACGTACGGCTTTCATTAGCGCCAAACGCTCTGTTTTCCATTCGCTAATTTATGGAATTTTCAATAAGCAGCTATCGAAACAACACATAATCCTGTATCCCTCGACTTGATTGGACTCCACTGAGTGTTGAGTGCCCCTGTAAATTTGATTTCGGCCAGATCGTGAAGTGGTATTTGGACTGCGGGGTGATTAACTTAATCGAATCTATTTTCAGACAAAACATTTGTTTGGCGTTAAACTGCCTGTCCTTGCGGTGGTACTCAATGCGTTTTATAACTTATTGTTACCATACCTGATAGCTATTTATGAAAAAATAGGTAAATGGCTACGAAATGCTACCAAATTTGTAAATTGTAAGTCTCAAATGTTTACATTACACAGGGCCTCTATGATTACCATCAATCATTCGTCAAGTAGCAGATAAGAGCTTTCATAGTCCCTAGCCTGGGGCATAAATTATTGATAACAAATTTGAAAATTTTACAAAATATTTTCCTTTTTTTCAGTTAACACAATTTTAGTAATGGAAGTAGGTTTATACACATGTTTATGGTTATAAACAAAGGGCTTTCGCCCTTTTAGACTTTTTGGCACTTTCTTAACAATACTTATAGAAAAGATTTTGTTAGGCTTTGTGAAGTGTAGGGCTTTCATGGTATTATCGATAGTATCGATGGTCGAAAACATAGATGAATCGGGCCCACCATCAATACTATCGTTCCATAAAAAAATGTTTTGTAAATATGTAAATAGTATACTGTGGTATATTCTTGCGAGCCTCTTAGAGTTTTCCACTTTTAAAACACACTCCAATTCTACAAAATTAAAGAAGGATCAATGTAATATTGACTAAACTTTATGGATATTAGTAGTTCGGTAGTGTTGGCAGTGGTTCGACACAAAAAATGGACAAGTTTTTAAAGCGCCTAAATGATAAACTTATCTTAAAAATAATTAAATAATTTCAGTTAATTACAGCTTATTAAGTAGGCACGTATTTTCAAAATACACCAACTGTGAAAATTACAAACAGATTTACCAACCCAAAAAAAAGTAGAGGTGTGGACTCTTTTCTCAAGAATCGACCAGTTTTCGGCTGAATGCGAAATGTTCAATACTAATAATAGTATTTGTTAAACACTTACGTTATCCCAAAAGCCACATTCTTTGTTAAATGGCTTGTTATTAGTATACTTGAAGCTGATTCCGCTGGTGATTAAAACATTGGGGCGAATTGTGACATCAAGCGTCACCGCCAAACGGTTTGGCTATTAAATTGTCAAAACAACTCCGCGGCAATCGGCAATCGTCCGAATGCCAAGCCGACCCCAATGCCATATTGGGACCGGACAGCACCATAAGGAACCAAAAACTGCACCAAACAGGCGGCCCCAATCCCGCGGTGCAGCGACGACAAATGTCACTCGGAATGAAGCCATTGCTCCACTTTGGGCGGGAAGGAGTCTCCGGGGGAGCAGATGCCGCTGGAAATGGAGACGTTGACTGAAGGGGATTTCTAGCGCACTGCCTCCGAGCCACTCCCATAAATAATGCATTCGAGCCACTTGAAAATGGAAGCGCAGCGCAATAAACTTGGCAATAACAGAAAGCTCAACCAAGTAGCGAGAACAACAATCAGAAGTCTTAGCGAACAACAAATTATAAATGTAAAATCCATGGATAAACAATATGGCAAGTTGGCTCAGCAGGTCGCAGGTTCTTGGTGCCTGTAATACCAGTGACAGGTTGGGAGCATTTTTTGAGAAGAGCGTGCTTTTTTGGTATGACCTATAATTATGATTGCTCCCAGAGCAGGAAGGTTTCCATTACAGTTCGGAACGTGGTTCTACCAACCACATGCTTAAGCTAAGCAAAAGCGTTTTGCGGATGTTCAGCTTTTCTTTTAGAAAATCCTAGGTAATCACAATGAAATGAGCAACATTTTTTGTTGGGCATAAGCGCCGTCGAATTAGGCTTTAAAGACAATTATTATTATTAATAACCTAGAAAACAAGACCAAATCAAAACACACGCCGATGTGGAACACAGATTGACAAAATCGTTTCAAAACATCAACATATTCGTATCACAATATATAATATTCATGTCCTGGTGCTTATTTCACCCCAAAATGCCGCGGACTTTACCCTCGCCGGTGCTTAATCGGTTTGGCCACGACAAAGTGGGCAACCAGTGGGCGTTAGCCTGGGGAAATGGCCTCGTGTCATGAGCTCGACCCGGAGTCGGAGTCGAAATCAAAATAAGACCGTAACCTGGCGCGGACGCCTTTGGCACATGCCGCGATCACAGCGGTGCGCACTGTACTGGTCTTTTCGCCTGGGGTTCGCTTGAGATGCGAGACCGAGTCTCAGCCCGGGATTCCAGAGTCGAGGTTCGAGCTACGAGATTCGGCTTTGAGTTCGAGTGGTCCGTGCCGGGCCCAAGTGAATGCCCAGGGAGCCAGAAGTCTCGCAGAGAAAGAGTGTCAAAGGAGTGAATAGGGAGCGTGGGAGTTTTCCGTCCAACTGGTTTGCTTGGCAGTTTCCTTTCCATTCAAATGGATGTAGATGAGCGCGCTGGCTCCAGAGAACGAAATCCAACTAATGAGAAAAATATTTTGAAAATGGAAAAGATATTTTCTTTGACACACAATTTTCACATTTCATTTTGCAGATTGGTTAAAGGAAATTAATGATTTGGAACTTGTAGTGAATTTTAAAAGAAAGGTATTTAAAAACATCCTAAGGAAACCCCGATTTCTAACAACAACACCACGTCCACTCAATAATTTATTGGATTAAATTTATGTTCGCATTCTCTTCAAAAGCAATTCATTTAAGTTGATTTAATTACCCATTTGTTCCGGCAGGTGGTAAGCACACTTCCCCGCAACCTCAACCACCCACTTCCCGTTGCACAACCAATAAAAAGGCAGGTAGGCGGACCATGGCCTCATCTTAAGGAAAATTGGCAATGCCCGCAAAAAGTGGAGAAATCTGAATGTTTAATCCCGGGGCGTGTCAAACGGCCGATGCTTAGGAAGGTAGTACAAGGATTAGGGAACACAGCTTAGAAAAGTCAATTTTTTTATGACCATCCCAAGAAGACACCGGAACAAGGCAGCATATCCAGCACACACGCATCGCAACGAGAATCTCCATATCGCTTTGAAATTTGGGAAAATTATATGGCCCATAAAGATTTCGCTGGAGAGCGGAGGCAGCAGTTTGCTTCGGAAGAATCATAAAAAGTGCGTGACAGGAGAGTGCGGATCGGAGGGACGCGGATCGACAAGGTCATGTCAACCATAAATATTTACATGCCATAAACATCAAGGTGAGGGCCAGGATCAGCGCACATCCTTTTCCGCACTGCCATTTCCATTGAACAGCAAAAAAACAAAGGCAGCGGAAACCTGGAGGCCTTGGGTGGATTTACGGTCAGCGCTGGCAGTTACCAGGTAAGTCCCTCGCCAAGTCAAGCAGTCAGTCAACTTTCCGGCCGGACCCTGCGATACCCCTTGTGATTTACGAGCTGTTAGCCAGGCTTGTAGGATTTTCATTTGAATTGTGACTGCGACTGCGATTGTCTCTGTTTGCCTCGAGGTTTCTCGGCCATCGCCCACCGGCCACTTTTCGCCGGCATAAATTATGCCGATGCCCGAGTCAAGTTGTTATTGTGGGCGTTGGTCCTGCACAAACACCCGGACCTACCTGCTGTCCTGGCCAGGATACGGGCTCGGATTCGGTATCGGAATGCTATCTAGGTAGGGCGTTACAGTTTCCCCAGCCTTAACTCTTTTGAGCCTATTACCGCGACCACTTCTGGTTAAATAGTTTAGATTTCATTAGGGCTTATGCCCTGACTTTGTTGTAAAAAAGGGAAAAGGATTGGCTCAATTTGGAAATCTGTTTTCAGGGCGGACTGCATTGTTATGTCCGGCGTGTCCAGGAAATTTAGGGCGGCCGAATTAGTTTCGCCTTTCTCGCTTAGTGGCAATGGGCCTTTTTACCAAAATGTGGTGTTGAATTTGCTCAATGTCTTTATTTACTCACTGCTTTAGATTTAGCCCAGAGACCTTTGGGTATATGTTGTGTTTGCGGAATTCGATTTGATTTCAAATTCGTTTTGTAGTAACTTGTGAATTTGGTCGAAATTGTTCTATAAGATGAAACGTATTGGAAACAATTCTTTACCAAAAATAAACCGAGTAAGTTTCAAATTTTTGCCACTCGAATCTAAAATTTTAGATATAAATAAAGCGAGTATTCCATCCAAAAGGCTATTATAGGTAAAGCTCAGACAATCTGGCACATTTTTACCGATGTCTTTTAATTCTTTAAAATTGTATGCCGCTGTAAGCTGGGAGGCTCCGTTCCAACTCAACTATCCAGATATATAACAATTATCCAAGTAATTAAAAAAATGTATTAATATTATAAATGATGTGTGTTAATTTCGACCATTTCTTGCCTAGATTTTCTCCGGTTTCAATTATGTTTTAAAATTCAACCGGAAAAATGTTTCCCATTTTCCCTTTCCGCAACATTAAAATTTATGGTGGTACAAGGTTGTGATTGCAACAAACTCTTTTTATTTTAGCTGGCTGGTGGCTCGGCACTTTTAATTAATCGTTAATTATGGCGCATGGAAAAGGCGCTCCGGAGGCCGGAGAGAGTGCCACGCCCCTCGCCACTCGCCGTCGCCAGCAAGATGCGCAACGTCAATTCCGCCGCCGCCAACGCCACCTCCTCCCACCCCGCTGAGCGTAGTTACATGTACACAGAAGCGTTAATTAAATTTCTGTTTGCCTTTGGCTCTCCTTGCGAACATCTCCTGGCCAGGCCAAGAGAAAGAAGGAGGAGGGGAGAAGCCCCGGCGCAGTAAATAAATATTCATTTAATTTATGGTTTTAATTTTTATGACTACACAACTTCGGGGCAGACAATTTAGTAGTTTGGCGGAGCGTGGATGGAAATTTAATAACTTTGTTTATGCGCACACTAAATCATAACTAATGAGCGGCCGAAAGAGCCGGAGCTGGCCCAGAGCTGGAGTTAGTTTGCCAAATGAGATCGCAACTGGAAGCGGAATGCAGCTGGCCAATGACAGGGCGAAACTTTTCGATAGCACAAGCCACTAATTTGGGTTGAACACCTACAAGGAGACAGCGGAGTACGGTTGGAAAAGGCTCGTTCAAAAGTCGAGGGACCTCCAGCTGATTTGCCCGAAGGCAAATTGCATCCTCGCAGCGGGATGGTGCCGAGGAAAACCCGGTGAAAAGGACCTTTGACACGGGCCGAAAGACAATGCTTCACAAATTGTCCAGCTCATTTCATCTCTGAATCGGCCTGACCGCGTTGCTAGCTGTTCTTGCTGGCAGGAGACCCAAAAGGTAATGGTCCTGTCCCCAAAAGCTCCCCATCAGCATATTGATTTGTTTGAATAATTTTCCGACATTTTCCTCTTCATTTCCGCCGCCGAGCTTCGAAAGGTTATCTCAGATTTTTCATCTCTCGTATCAAATTATCTGCTCGGAGATCTGGCTCTGGCGGCTGAAGACAAAGTTATCTCATTTTGTTTATCAAATGAGGTTTGAAAACGTTCCTCCGGCCCACGACAAACTAAATGCCAAGGGGCCATTTGCATATATTCCTCCAGAAAGTGAGCCCTAAAAGGGTTATGATAAATGTTACGATCGATTAATAATTGTTAACCAAGCCAAACGACACGCATCCCAGGCGAGACAGGCGCAAGGCCAGTCCGCCACAAGATGGAGAATTCATCGATGCTTGGGATAGAGGAGCAGGAAAGGTTCGTGGAGATCATAATGACTCTTGGATACTCTGTAAGAGAACCGTTTTCACCTCAAAAACACAACATTTTATTAACTTAAATTAATATCTCAGCTTATGGAATGTAATAAATTTCAATCCAAGCAATAAAAACGACAACATGCAATAGTTTACTGCTTTTATTTTGAGTTATTATGCAAAAATATTAGGCTATTTATTTGTATATTGGCATTGAATAACAATATTCCTTTCATTTGCTCGGTTAGTTCTATATCAAAATAGTAACTATTACACCACAGAAGAGGGTATTACGGTTAGGGAGCCATGAAGAGCTGAGCCATTGACGATTCTTGGCTAATAAAATTGTTAGACAGATAAACCGATATTGATATTCTTCCGCTCTCCAGAGTTTGTTGCTGTGGGTTGTTATGGCTGCTGTCTTGCCGCGAGACATAATCTGTTATCAATAAAATCAAATTAAGCTTGTCCCCAGGCGATGCCAGGAGATGGACCTTTGAGATAGCGGCATGTGAGTCCGACAACATACATGCCAGTCGTCGACAATTTTCAACCCGATTCAAGAAAACAAACAACCGAACCAAGGAGATCAACCACAATCAGCGGCAAGTGTAAACACGTGGGCTGGTTGACGAGCAGGGAGAAAGGAAAAGAGCCCGGGAAGGATCTCGTGAAGGTCCCCGGGCGTTTGTCCTGCGGCACACGCAGTAGGTGGCTGAAACCCACTGACCCGGACCCTCTTCCTCTCGAAATCCAGCTAATTAAGTTTTAACGGCACTTGTTACCATTCGACCTGCTTGTCCACTGCCCGGCCTCTCGATTCGGTCCTTTTTCTTCGAGGGACTTTGGGGGCGTGCGCAAGGACTATCTGGAAATGGCAGTTCCCCTTAGTGATTTTAAATAGGATTAAATTGATTTCCCGCTACATGACGGGCCTCATCTACCTGAGAAAGTCGTTCCCCATGTCCTCGTAGGTGTGATGAGGTCAGCAGTTTTCAGGCATGAGCTATGATTGGCCAACGTATCATTGACAGGTGCTCGTTGGAGATTGAAACGTCCATGAAATTGCTCAAGTTGACTGCAGGAGGACCTGACAAGGAAACCGGAGCTATCAAAGAAGTCAATACTCCCGAGTAAACATTTATTTTCGGAACAATAGAAAATGTGTGTTTTCCTTAGTATTAGCTACATGCAAAGTGTGTTACAAACAGAACCTTTAAATATGGAATCATTAAAATCGTCCTCAATTCAACGACTTTTTAAAAAACTCTTGATATCCACAGTGTCATCTTTAATGTCACTTATAATCAATCATTAATCGATAAAAAAGAAGAAAAAGTGAATGACACAAATATAATGTATATAGTATGTATGAAAATAATGTATATAATGTGATTGGAAACAAGGAAGCCTGAATGCGTTTAAAATAATTTACCCCACAGAAGTAGAGTGTTTTATCGAAAACAAGGAATCCGTATTTTAATACATGTTAATCGTAGACTAGGATTGAGCCGGGACGCGTAAGTATATCCTATACCTGCTAAAGGAGGTACCTCCGATTTGTATTGCACCTGCAATAAAAAGTGGACATTTGGGATAGTTTTAATCTTAAGAGACTAAGTTGAGTAGAAACGGTGCTAATTAAAAACGTTAAACCTACGAATATACTATTCGATTCATTCTTCCATGCCTAACAACAAAAAAGCGTATCGGCAACCCTCAAGCCGACTTTAAGTAATTTTTAGTTCATTGCATAAATATTTATGCGCATTTGAAAACGCTCAACATCTTGGAAGGCCCGAAGTTGCCCGCAAATATTTGACAAAACACAAAGGAATCGAGGCGAATGGCAGTGTGTCAATGGCGGGAGAAGGAGCTGCCAAGGACCCTCATTAGTGCAGAAGCTGAGCAAAAGAACAAGGACCAAGGGGCGGCCAAGTAGGCCCGAAGAAAGCGGAACAAAGGAGTCGAGCACTCCCATCTACACCCCTTCGGAGGGGCGTGTCGACTGACTGAGCAATTAGGGCGGGAAAGGCGAGGGAATAACATATTCAGGGCTGGGGTGGATCGGTTGGGAGGGTCGGTTTCGCTTCGAGTCGGCAAAATAATTGCTGGCTGTGGCTAAAGGCAAAAGGCAAAGTCCAAGGAAGTTCGGGAATAGGTCGCAAGGATGCTGACATTTACTTGACTTTGAATTCGCGGAACCTGGAAATCTGATACGCCCGGAAGTTGGACAATTGGCCCGGCTCTGTAATGGGGGTCGACCTCTGCAGTTTACTTATAGCTCTCCCCTTAGCCGGGATCTTGGAACTCCTACTTCCCGAAATAGAGGAAGGTGTGCACTTTCATTCTACTTTTGCGTTGCCGTTTTGACTTTTAATTTTAGCATCCAGCCTTCCCGAAAAGCGCGCCAGAAACTTTCCCACGCTCCATTGGACAACTCCCGGACTCTGGAGTCCCGGAGTTGCTCCTTCCCTCGGTCGGTAATTACATGAATGGAACGGACATTGTTTTTTGGCAGCTTTTATTTTCGCTCAGTTGCAAATGCGCATTCGGTTGCACATTTCTTGCGGTGGCTTTTCATTGAAAAGTGTTCAAGTGGAAGTCGTTGGGCTTTTCTACTTGCGTTTCCCGACTCTGTGCTCCGAACTGACTGACAAACTTTTGGCTTTTGCCTTCAACACTTTCCGCTCAAGTGTTGGTCCTCGGCTGGCGGTAATAAAAGGAGTTACAGTTCCTCAAGAAGCTGAATCCTCGAGAGCGGACTGAAGTGGCCATTGAATTAAGCCAGGAGCTGAAGCTTATGAGCCGGAGGTTGTCCTCGGAAGTTCGAGGGCAAGGTCGCCTTTTAATGGCAACGGCTGGAGCATTACTTATTGTAAAATGTAAATATCTACCGCAAAAAATATTGTATTTTTTTCAATATGGTTTGTATAATGATAGTATTGCTTAGCAGCTTGCCATATGTAGAAACCATAAAAAGGATTCTATTATACCTATAAAAGAAAGAATGAGCAACAACTACTCTATTGCCTTCGAATTTTCTTTTGCGTTGGCAATAAAGTAGCATCCACAGTTGTTTCTATCATGCAAAACCCACATCAGTACCACCCCTTTAGTCCTTATTCCTATTGATTAAAACAACATCGCGACTAATTGAGTTGCCATAATGCAACAGAAGCTGAAAAACAAACAGCTTAGGAAAGAGGGATCTGCGTCAAGGGGAGGACAAAGCTGAAACTTAAACAGACACAGGAGCACGAACGAAACGAATTCCCAATCCGATTGTGCTGGGCCCGGCAGGATATCCGTGTCACTTAATTGTACGACACTTTATTGGATTTTAAAAAGGACTTTGTTTCAGTCGCCACGCCAACGACAACGAAAAACAACCATGGACGTGGGTAATTAAATTTCCCGTGGAGCCGAATTGGATCAAGGCGACGACGATGACGCACTTCGTCGAGATGGGGACACTAAATGGATTTGATTGAATTAAGGACGTGGTAAAAGAGCTACACGGAGAAAACCACATATTAACAATGAAAGTAATATTCCATCGAATATTGTTATGAGAGGAAGCACAGTATAATGAAAGACAACTCTTAAATATATATTTAAAAAGGTTCCAAATACAGTTACCCAAAAAGTTATCCTAATATAAAAAAAAATGTATTGTGCTGATTCATTTAACAAAATGATGGAAAGCAGTTTTCAATAGTTAGATATAGAGGGAAGATACCACACTCCATAGGTCACAACATAAAATAACATTTCATTATTTCAAAAATAAAAAAAAATGAACTCTTGAGGTTGAGCAAGTTAGAGAAAACAAGAGCTTAGTATATAACACAAAGAATTAATCCGGAATCCTTTCTCTCCGTGCATAGATGTGCCTGCTTAAATGTCGCCAATGATGATGCTGACGCCTAGATCCTAGCGGGGAGTCCCGGCCCCCAAGGCCTCCGCCCCGTGGACTCCTTGGACCTGAACCAACCAATTGCCAAGCTCCGTGAGCGCCTCGTGCTCGGTTCGTCCTGGTGCTCGGCAGTCGGCCGACAGGATGTGCGGTGCGTTCGCAGCTTTCGCTCCCCGTGGAGTCTCTCAATGCGGCGTTAAAATTTGGGGGTGTATCAATTTCAATTCATTGCCATTTTAGCTGTGCTGCTATCCCCAATCGACAGGGTGGATGTGCACCCTCCTCACACTTGTACACACAAAGTGATGCTCTTTTGCACTTAAGTGCTGCTACTCCCCGAACATCGTCATTGCCAAAGGGCAATTTTGGGGTTTGTTCAGCGTTTCCTTGTTTTTGTCGCTGGAAACAATAAAACGATTCAAGTGCCATATGCTCAGCCACCCCCGCATCGTCGCTAATAGCTATACGACTATGTATGTGATACTTTTGTGGTCGGGGCAATTAAACTGTGTACGCCGATAATATAACGATTACACATGACACAATATGATTATGCGATTTTATTATTAATTTATGGGAATGACCAATATTAATAAAGCCTCCCCATCTGTAATGTAGTAGAATATTGGTATGCAATTTCTGACTGAGGGAGAGTTTCGTTAAATGGCCTAATTAAATCCTTAAGTACTATAACTACGGACAACATTACTGAAAATGTGTTTTGACTTTAACGTACATTGAAAGCTAATTGAAATTTTATATGTTTTGAGAATTAACATTAGTAATTTGTAATGTTTACAAAACAGGAAAGGTTAACCTTTTTTAATAACTTAAGAACATCAGCGTTTCCGAACCTTTGAAGCCATGACCAAACTAGTCCATTAGTTTATAGAATTGGGAATTTGTACCGTTCTCTCAGGTTTCGGGTTTAAATTAAAGTGAAGCAAATATACCTCTGCGATCACCGATTGAATGTCTCTATAACAAAATGCAAAAAATACTGAACTTCTTTGCCACTTTCAAAAGGTTCTCTTCTATGCTTCTTTCCTAACTCATTTTAGACGATCCAACCCACTCTTAGGTGCAGGGAAGGTATCTCTTCCCTGTGCAGCAAAAAACGTTAATGGTTGACTTCTATTTCTTATGCCCCACTGATTCCAATGAAATATGTCTGCTCTAACGATTACAAATATGAGGTTAAATCAACCTCAAAAATTGATCACCCTCGAATGCCAAAAAACAATTATACAAACAATACCAAATGACGAACTGCCTCCGCCACACTTGCACAACAATTTCAATGGTGAACGGAACAGGTGCTTGTTCGGCCGCAAACAATTCCTGATAAATGTCGGCCCATCGATGATCATGCACGGCCGGCGAAAACAAACATTTTTCAAAACGCTGTTCAAGTGGCAGTCAGTCAGAGGAGAGACCCTCTCGACTGTGAGCCCTAAGTGATGTCTGCTAATTAATTTGGCCCAAAAGGAGCTGAGCCGACCAGAAGATCGTCGAATCGTCGAGGTCTGCCTCCCAGGCGATGTGCGTTTTTGTTTGCGTTTTTAAATGGTGGGTAATATTTTAAACCTAATCAATCAAGCAAGCCCTCGGCCACGCCCTTGGCCTCAGTGCTTGATGGATGTTACGAGATTATAAAGGAGGCTGAAAGCGCTAAACGGAGGCGGACAGCTGCCTGGCAGTTAGTGGCTTTATTAAGCCCAGAGTTGTCGGAAAAGTGCTGCCCACAGCGGAGCTTACCCTCAGCCATAAATTACCTACATTTCTCAAGTGAGTACGTGCCCTTCTCTTAGTGTTTTTTATATTGTTATTATTTATTATTATTATTATCCCTTTTATGCTTATAGAACACAACATCAAGTAGTTTTGATGTTAAGCAATTCGGATTCTAAAAATGAATGAATGTTTTAAAGATTTGCAGGATTAATTAAAATATAAAGTAAACCTAATTACAAATACCCATCAGTAACAGTAGTAAAATTGATAATAACTCAAGACGGTTCTGTTTGACTATATGATACCATCCAATTTAAACAATTGTATTTTCAAAGCCCCTGGTAGTATTTGGTATTTTCCCACTGACCCCTAAAACCCATTCTGTAGCTGTTCTTATCTAATTACAACTCAGTTATCGCTTAATTGCTACCCACATGCCCCGCACTCTCACTCCCTCGACACTTTTGAAACGAAATGTTGACAAGATAAGGCGACAAATTACCTTGGCGGGACGGAACGATCGGGAGTGCTCGAGGAGTGGTACGGAGAGGGAGGTTCCGGTCCCACTTCCAGTTTGGGATTTCGGACCCGGGCTCGTTTGTAATGCGACACCTTCGTGTGAAAATTTATGGCCCTCAGCTTGGAAGCAACCTCCGTCCGAGGTAGAAATTCGAAAGGAACCTATCTACGTGGTATCTACAGCAAGCAGTATGGCAAAGCGCTTTAATTCATCATAATGAAAAAACGACGAAGGAATAAGGAATAAACAATCTATTAGGCAACCCGTCGTTATTGACGTATTACAAGACGTCATGCGAGCCTTCCTGGCGATGCCTTGTCTCGTGCCCCGTGAAGGCCTAATGATAAGTCCTCCCCTCCCTGAACTTATGGTAATACTGCAGTTGGACCCGGAGAAGACTTATAGAGCATGGCCAATTTTGAATTTGTTGTTTTACTTGCTGCCCGGATGATTGAGTGGCCAAAGCTGATGACAAATTGTGACTGGAGTTGTGCGCCCAATGTTTGGTGGTTCCCGAATCGTTCTGTGCATCTTTAAATTGGTCTCG
This sequence comes from Drosophila biarmipes, assembly GCF_025231255.1. Lineage (NCBI taxonomy): Eukaryota > Metazoa > Arthropoda > Insecta > Diptera > Drosophilidae > Drosophila > Drosophila biarmipes. The sequence goes on along the minus strand of NC_066616.1, from coordinate 3,760,006 downwards.
CAGACCACTTGACCAGGCCTTCCACTATATGGGCTTGGGCGGGAAGTACTCGAAGTAATAGGGGGAATTATGAATATGAAATTGTTGGCCTTTTTTGTGTGTGCTTTTTTTGGTCGTACCTATACGAACTCCAGAAGCAAGATGCAAGGCTAGCGAAACTGGGTTTTACAGGCCCTTGTGTTCCCATTTACTCATAAAAGCTACTTAGACTATTAAAATAATTTTCTTTTTATGTTTGTTTCTACTATTTTTTTTTATTTTCTAATACTAAAAAAGTTCAATATTTCACCTTAAATTACACTCTTAACTAATTAATTACATTTTAAAGCCTGCATTGCGCTTTGCCGATCGCTGGATAAGTAAAATCGTAATACCTTTCACTTTTTGAATGTTATTTGCATTATTTTTAGGGCTTACATTGTGGTCGGATAACATTTTCATCACAGAGTAGCGTACCTCATATCTCAGCTAACATGTCAGACCTCCGCCAATGAACTTTTTGCGCACTTTGCGGATATCCCACATAAGTTCCGTCACCAGGGACAATCAGGCCACCCTCATTTGGACTAATTTATTTGATTTTGTTTATGAGCCGGTGGGAGAAAGAGAAAGGCACAGATAGACTGTTCTTTTGTTTAATCAAAAGCAATTGTTGAAACCAGTGATTACATGTGTTGTTCATCCTTGTGCTTTGTGTTGTCACTGTTGCTTTGGCTACAACATTATGTGAAAGTTTGAGGTTTGATTGAGATAGTGAAAGGGATTGAGAAATGTTAAATAATAAAAAATGTTTTGTAACAATTTATCTTTCAAACTACTCATCATATCTGAAAAATAATAAAAAACTCTTCAAAATTACCAGTCTCCATTCATCCGTTTAAATAAAAAGTAAACCAAAAGTCCTAGTTCTAATTTGTTAAAGAATTTCTACGATTTGAAAAATCTGTAAATTTCTATTTAAATTATTTTAAAGTGTTGGCGGCGGACAGATTTTAGCATAATGGGCGTTCGAGTGGGTGTGAAATAAAATAGTGATCCGCAAGAATCTCTTGAATCTGCCGACTCCACGATCAGGCAGTCAGATGGACATGGCTAGATAGACTCGGCTAATGATTCTGATCAGAAAGAAATACTTTATGATAATGAACTATAACCTCTTTCTGTTACGCAGTTTTGGACGAACACAACGTACCCTTACTTACTGAGATACTGAGATATTAACACTGAATTTGGATTTTCTTCTGCAAGGCTTAAATTAACTTCTCCTTGAAAAGGAATAAAAGAAAACTACTTTTTATTAGTTCAATCCATTCCCCTGTCCAACCGAGCAAAGGCACACTCCATGTAAAGGGCATCTGGCATCCCCAAAATATGAGAAAATATTCCAATCGACTTACCTGCGAACGAACTAAAAGCAGAGGAAAAAACGTGGTCATTAATTTACGCATAAAATATTATAATTTATGACAATATGAGGTGTAGCTGGAGCGCCGACTCCTGCCCAAACTCCAACTCCATCCTCAACCATTGGATCCCGAACCGAAAAGCGGTCAGTAAATGAAGTCTGAAGATCGTTGGGCATGGCTTTTCGTTTTTTCCCTTGTGGCTCGTTGGGATCCTCCAGTATAAGCGACTTTTATAATTATGTCTACGCATAAAAATCACATAAATTTGTGCACAAACGCAACAACAATAACGAGTTCTACATAATAAATGATGGCGCTTAAAATTTTCAACATCTCCATGGAGACAAAACGATAAAAATCGCTGTTTGAAGTTTAGCTCCCTCCTTCGGGAGGAAGAAGTCAGCAGTCAAGTGCTTTGATCAACTTCTCATCTTATGAATGAATTAATGTATTTTTGGGCATAACATTTTTAATGCAACGTAAAAAAGTTTAACATTTTGTCATTAATAAAATTCAACATTTGACTTCATTTTTTCTGGTTTGACTGGGTGTTTTTATTATTTATGATAGTCGGCGCTACATAGCGCGGTTTGACTCCGTCAAATGAGTCATTTTCTTGGATTTTCTGAGGAATTTTTTTTTTGTGGTACTTAACCTTTTTAAGTCATAAGTTAAGAAGATTTCTGTGTAATGATCAATGATTAATTGGGTAAACTGAAGGCAGATAAAGGGTTGGCTTATGATCGAGCACGGGTCTAGGATTGGGTTGTCTAATTTTTTAAAACCGAATTCACATTTTTATGGGAGTATTGAAGTAGCTGTGACTATTGCATAAAAATTAAACAGAATCAAGACAATTAAACTTGAAATGAGGCATGGAAATATATGTTTTTGGGGTGGAAGTGGCTTGATCGCTGTAAATGTAGAATAGTCGATGCGCATCGTGCGTGGGTCTTTATTGGTACACTTGAAATATAAATTTCTTTCCCTAGTTTAACTATAAGTAACACATTGGATACTTCTTATAATTTAACCTATTTTGTGATAGTAACTATCTTAGTAGTGTCGAAAGCGCACAAGGAGGGTGTGCGAAGGTAACTCTATATATGGACGCAGAACTCAATCTGCTGTGATGGCCCGTTCTTAACGAGTGATACACCAAAAAGTATTTACTTAGTCGAACATCTAAGTTTTTTTAAATCAGTGCCAGAACCTCCGTAAGTTAAAGGATGTTCTTTTTTAAAAGTGCAAAAAAAATTTAAAACAAATACATATACAACCAGTTTTAACAGTCAACTAATTTTTTTTATAGTTACAATACTATCTGAATTGATCAATTTGTTTGTGTGTATGATAAGAAAGTGTTCTGAAAATGCTTATTGTGTTCGTTTTCCCCAAAGGGATTCCTATAATTTTAGTGATTTCTCACGCATCTCAAACCTCCTGATGATTCATTTGTAAACAAACCAAAGTGCAGCGATTTTACGTATACACACAACCTTATACATATATGTGCTGATATATGAGCTCGCCCTGAAATACTCCACTCAGTTTTGACATTTATATTTATTTCAACGTGCAGTGGTCTGACCATTCTTCCAATGCTTTTTGAATTATAGCCAATGGACACGCAAAGGTGGGCCAAACTGTTTCTCCCCCACCTGCCCCTTTTGGTATATACACATGGAGTATGGCACGGATTCGATGGATGAGCGTGACGTTGCCTTCGGACTTTTTTGCTGTTCCTTTGCGCCCGCAAAGAATGCGCCGCAAATAAAGTAAAACTAATAATATCGCACTTTAGTTGTTCTTGTTGCTACAGTTTTTATTGTTTCGCTTCTTCTGCTTTCTTTTCGTCCTTTTCTAAAAGAAATAAATGTCAAAAAGCAAAGCAAAATATTCTCTTCCTTACCGTGCAAAGATGTATCGCCGGGCTCTTCTGGTGCGTGCGGCACAAAAAGTTCGGCGAATGAAAAATTACACAGTCGAATGATAAATAACACAACTCAAATCGACTGAAAGAGGCATTAAAACGAACTACACATGGCCAGAAAATGTGTTTCAAAAGGAGTTTTGGGGATCATAAACGACTTCTCAGCCGGTTGGGTCTCGAAAGAATGTAATTTATTTATTAGTTTATTGGTAATACTTGTTGGTTAGCATGCAAAAAAAAAACTAAACTTATATATACATATGTTTTTTTAATCCATTTTCTTAGATTATAAATAAAATTAATTAAAAAACTTTTATCCAACATAGCTCGACTTGACTACGATAATATTTTCCAAAATGCAAATGACAATCACCAAAGCACTAAGAAAAAAGAAAAAACGCTATAGGCGATGGCATCGACTATTAGATACCCGTTACTCAGCTTAAAGGAGTGCGAGAGGGATGGAGTTACGCTTCCGTTAAATATCGTTTTTTTCTAGCTAAACTAAAGCCTATAGCACAAGCGCCACTAGATTTTTACCTCGTTAATAGCTGTTTAATTAACAAGTTTTTATTTTAAATACCATTCATGTAATTTATTTTTCCTCCCAAAAGTAAAGAAATTTAAATTCCTTATGTGGAGCTGTTAATAAAAATGTTAATTATTCCAAAAACCATAAAAAAAGGCACGCACAAAAAATTACAATGCATTACATTTTTGTTGATTAATGACTTTAAATCGGGAATTTTTACAATAATGTGTCGTAGGTAAAAATCTTAAAATTACTTACCAATTTAGGTAAGAGCCGTTTTGAGAGATAAGCAAAAAGGTTAAACAAATCGGAATTAAAAAAACGTTTACACATAATTTTTAACACAACTAATACTTAGCAAAGATTTTTAGAAAACCGTACAAAGTTTTTCGAAATACCTTTCTAACGATACACAGGTTACGGTTGTACAAAATTTAGCCATTTATAGCTGTTTTTCCGCCAAACTATTGAGTTTTTCAAAACGGGTAGAACCAGGGACCGTAAGTTTTATTTTTAATAAAAAAAAATAAAATGCAGAAATAAACATTACTTTTAAGTTTTATAAAAACAAGAAAGGGAGTTAACTCCGGCAAGCCGAAGTTTGTATACCCTTGCAGTTATAAGAAATAATCAACTTTAGTAACACCATATGAAATTTTTAAGGATTGTTGCTGGCTTCAGTGATATTAAAAAAAAATACTTCATTCTATTTTTTAGACCATTTTCTTGACATCTATATATTAGAGTAGTCCGATTTTTATTAAATTGAATTCAAAATTCTTAAAAATATAAAAAATGATATTCCCAATAATTTAAGATAATATGTCAAAAATCCCCTAAGCAATAATTTGTTTAATATTATTTTCAGGATTTAAAAATTCTGAGACTCATTAAGGAAAATAAGACTCTTGTTTCATATTTTTATGTGGAAGATGATTATTCAGGTCTACTATTTCATTGATCACATTTTATTAATACAAGTTTTTTAGTTACTATCCTATCTGCATTTGTCAGTTGTATGGTACGTGAATTAATTTTATCTAAGCCATCTGCTCTTTCCATCCTCAACGGCGACAACAAACCAAATCAAATAATGGGGAATTAAAAACTAAACGAAAGCATTTTCCACACCCCCTCTTGACCCTTTACCCCGACCACCCTGGTCGCGACGGGAGGTCCCTAGAAACGGAAATGCTGAAACAGTGAAATGTTTCACGCCTTCTTTAACAGAATTTATTAAAAAAGTATTACAAAAGTAGTAGCCCTGCATCGCATGTACTATACCTAGCACCGAACATGGTAACCAAAGCACACCCAAAAACTCAAAACCGAGTATGAGCGTTATGCGGAGTAATAGCGAATAAACGAATACTGTGAGGAGTCAAATCAAAGCCCTGCACGTCAGCGGGGGGTCAGCGCGGGGCTCACACATCTGTGATACTTTTCTGCAGCTAAAACCGACAACACGGCGGCGACAACAACCGAAAATGCCGTAATAATTGTTGCAAAAGCAATTAGACAAACTAATAAAGGCAAATCCCCTCACAAAGGGTCGCAGCGAGAGCGAGAGGGAGAGGGCTCTGGGTGCGGATGCGGATGCGGATGCGTGCGAGAGTGCGAGCGGGACACCCGGTGGAACTCTTACCTCGCATAGGCTCAGTCTCAATGCCAAACCCCCAATGGCGACGGAAAAGCGAGATGGCGATAGTGTGGTGAGCTGCGACGGTGATGCATTCCAGTTGTCCGCATCGTTGTTGCTATTGGCGTTGTTGCTCCCGGTGTTGTTGTCGCAGGGCATGCGTTTAATAGCACACGGCAATTGCGAAGACTCTGGGTATATATGTGCTTACCACACATTGGTAGCCTAACCCTCGAGAGCCCGAGGAGATTTGTAGGCAACGCAGAGTATGGTTTTAGCGAAGGTGCTTATAAACACTTTAACACTCATTAATTGAAAATCACAAATTCTAGAACCGTTGATCACAAACACAACTTTACTTGGTAAAAACCCAACGTTTATAGTTATTAGTAATTTTAATTTAAAAAAGAACGTTAGGTTCAAGACAAGTATGACAAAAGTTGCTCAATATATTTGGTGGATCTGCGCAACATATGATTGATCTACCTTTTAAGTCCCTTAAGTTTGGCATGTAAGTTCGAACCAGAAAGAACCCTATGGTCCAGTGGAAAGAATCGAAAGGCTACCACACGCACGTACTGCTGTTACTCGAACGTTCAGTAAGGGTATTCAAGCTTAGTTGGCTTCTGTCCCTAATCATCGTACTGTACCTAATACAATTTCGAAAGCACATCATTTGATGTGTTTTGGTATCCCTGACCTCTATTACAGGGTATTCCGTAGACCCAGAGTGGGAAACCATAATTCCTTCTTCTTCTGCTTCTTCAACTGGGCGTTCTAAGTTGTCCCACCATGAGAATAAGTCAGAGGGGAGAAGCAGAGCAGAAGTCAATAGGGGGAAACCCGATTCAAGTTTCGCCCCTGGGCAAATGATCGTGTGAGCACAAATGTACAGTTCCTTTCAACGTTTTGATGTCCCTTGCCCCTTGGACCCGGTCTTGTGCAAAAGTTCAACGTAATTGCGTTTAAAAGTGCGTGTACTTGAGAATTTTTTATATTTTCCCTTTATTCCGAGAGTGTTACGCTTTTGTTGTCGGCTTTTCGCCGTTACAAATATGTTTTGAAAGCAAAGTCATGCTGGATCACAATAGCCAGGGAACTACGTTCATATAAGTATGAGCACAGACCTTTCTAATGCTTAAAAATTAGTTTTCTGAAGTGGCTTTTATTATTTCGTATGGATAGGGCAAATTGATATGCCTCAGTTGGTAATGAAGTGAGTGGAAAGATATTTTGAAAGAGTTTAAATTGTGGGGGGCCTCAACTGAAAGGGAGAAAGATAAAGAAAACTGAAAGTTTATCATCTGGAATACCCATATTGAATTTCAATACGTACGTTTTCTATTTAATCATTTGTAATTTATTTTTTTTAATAAACCAAGAAAAAACACATTACTAAGCTAATTAGTAAGAAACATTTTAGACGAAAAAATATCTTTTTCGCGAATTAGGTTTCGTAGTCGCTTCTGCCTCTTACCAGGTCACCTAAAGGTTTATAATGCGCCTTCAATGCAACCACTTTACAGATATATACACACCTGGCCACCAACATTTAAAAACATGGCCTATCTCGTTTGACCAACTCCTTGGTAACAAAAAGTTCTATCAAGAGTATAAAGTCCCATCATTAAATTAGGAATTCACAGAGAAACTTAGACATTATCAAACTGACAACTGATTTTCAGATAGCGTTACTCAGCTAAGTCCTAAAGCTAAAATTATGACATCCTAATAACATCCTAGGTCAACCGTCGTCTTAGTTTTAAAAATTTTAAGCTACCGGATAAAAAGTATATAAGGTATTTCCCGTTTGTGTAAAGTCATGAAACGACATATTTTCATGACCCTTTGGCTCCCCATGACATTCAAGTTCTCAACTTAAACTGATACGAAAGATATGTATTACCATATCTTGCGATTGTGAAACCATTTTCTCGTTTTTGTATTCCGCCTTTCCGTGAAACACCCCTTTCAAACCCACCTCCGCTCCCCAATTGCCAACAATAATAATTTTAATTAAATGCACCAAGACAGCTGACCAAAACAAAGGCGAACAAATAAAAGACAAGCCATGGAAATGAATCCCGAAATGAGTTGCAAACAAATTACGCCGCAGAAATGAGCTCCAGCGGTGACAAATTACAAGGAAACAACCGAGCGACGATGAGAAATGACGACAGGCGGGCAGGGGAGCAACGGTAATCGCCAGCCAGGGACGGAGACAGCGGAGCGGTGTGCGAGCAGGAGGGCATCATAAGCCAGTGACGCCAACTTAGCTGGTTTCCGGCCATGTCTGACTGCCGAACCAAAAGTCCTAGCCAGGCTAGACTTTCGGAATTGTTACAGATGACTAGTCACTTACTACAAATATCACGGGTGACATTGTACATGTTGTATGAAAGATTTTCGGAAATAATAAAGCATTAACGTTAAAGTGATAGGGTTGCTTTGTTATTGTTAAAGTAAGTTAATTAACTAAGTCAGGTCAGCCAGTGAAAAATTATGATTTGAAAACATGTTTCCGAACTTTGCCCATATCTTGAAGTCGAGTGCATTAAAGAGCGGCTTCATTTAGAAGTAAGAAAAAAAACAGTTGCTTTCGGCCATTACTGTGTTTTAAATTGGAATAAATAAATTCAAAACGGGAAAACGAATAATTTTTGTGATTATTGTTTTCCGCTCATTTTATACCATTTCGCATAGGGGGTTCGGCTAACTTTGATTGCATAATTGAGCATTATAAATTGTGAATGTAGAAAAGGAACTGAAAAACCATCTGTCTTCCGATTTCCGATTAAGGGCTCTTTGCACCTTTTGGCACGCGTTGTTCTGGGCCTTTCAAGGCTCCATCCAACTGTTTTACTTCCGCAGCCTCTGAAATTAGGGACCAATGCAATTTGTACTTGACCTATTGGTCGCCCCCGCTGATTTGGCCCGCATGCCGTGCTTTTCACAATTCCAGGTTCTCCACTTTGGGTTGCTCGGGTTTAACGCTAAGATTTACATCTGTTTGTATTTTTCTTCCAATTTGCGACCCCTGTCAATGGGCGGTTTGTTGTCTACTTCTTTTGTATTTGCGTTCAGCTATTATGTGCATTTGCAAAATTTTTGTCGGCGGTTTGTTCAGATATTCTACGTTCTAGCTCTTCTGTGCTATCTCAATTTGCAGGCGGCAATTTTAAAATTACATGTAAGCTAAAACTATTCATATCACTGTCTAATAAAAACAAGAAAGAACGCTATAGTTGACGGTCTCGACTATTACATACCAACTACTCAGCTAAAGGGAGTGATAGGGAGATATGCATGCAGGCAACTTTTTAAATAAATGATCCGATGCTAACAATTTTTAGAATGTAGGTGGGTTTAGATAATAATAACAATGCGGATGATAGGCAGGCTTTGGCGTTATGGACGTTATAGTAGGCTGAAACAAATTTGCGCTGCCTCAGACCCCAAAATCTGTGAGCTTAGTCCGAGCATTGTAGTTTTTATCAAACAACAAGAAAGAAAGTTAACTTCGGCAAACCGAAGTTTTCTTACTCTTGCAGTTAGTAACACCATGTGAAATTTTTAAGGACTGGTTCTAACTTCAGTGATATTAAACAAAATTTTTTGTTCTTTTTTTCAGACCATTTTTTTTACATCTATATGTTAGAGTAGTCCGATTTTTATTAAATTTAACTCGAAATTCTTAAAAATATAATTCCCAATAATATAAGATAATATGCCAAAAAGTTCCAAAGCTATAATTTGTTTCAAATTATTTTCCTACCAATTTTCCAAACGTTCCTATGACAGCTAAATGATATAGTCGTCCGATTTTGATAAAATTTAATTTGATTTCCAAGCTTAGAAGGTTATATGTTAAAAAACACCAAAGATATAATTTTTTTATATTTTCCGACTAATTTTCCGATTGTTTATATGGCAGCAATATGATATAGTCTTCCGATTTTCATAAAATTTATTTCGAAATTCAAAACAAATAAAAATTTGTATTTCCAAGCTTAGGAAGTTATATGATAAAAAACACCGAAGATATAATTATACCCGTTACTCGTAAAGTAAAAGATTCGTCAGAAGGTATGTAACAGGTAAAAGGAAGCGTTTTCGAATCCATAAAGTATATATATTCTTGATCAGGATCAAAAGCCGGGTCGATCTAGCCATGTATGAACGCATCTGCTGAAAAAGCCGGTAGGTGGCGCTCTAAAATATCGCTTTGCTGCTGATATATAAGCATTTCAGTATCCTTTCGCTTCCTTAAGCTGAGTAACGGGTATCCGATAGTCGAGGCACCCGCCTTGTTAGTTCATCGGCTATATATAGTAGTTGTCTTCGCACACTCCCTGGTCCAATTCGGTACTAAGTGTACTGTCGTGCACAGTGATAGTTTCCTACTCTACTTGCAAAGGGTATAATACATTTTTGAATTTATTCACTTTAAATTTAGTGAGAATTGAATTTATGGTATTAACAAAATCGTCTTATACCTGATGTGATTCCTACCTTACCTTATTTCAAAACATATATTGAGTTTGACTACCAAAATGTATTTGTGTGTAACAATTGAAATCATTCCATACTTGATATTCCCATCAATTTAGGGTTTTATCGAGATCTGAATTTTACATATGAAGTCAAAATTATGTTTTTTGTGCAAGGGCATAGTAAATAAATAAAATGATTAATAAGAACTACTGGATCCCTGCAAAGGCTTACAGACCAGAAAGTGAGTTAGCCAAGAAAAATATCTGGCATAAAGGCTTTACGCCGACCTACGAGAATGAGGAGCCCCGAATGGGACTAATTTTATCCTGGCATTACGGAAGGCAGTGGCTAGAAGAGCGCACCTTCCATGGAAAAGAGACAAAGAAAAAGATAAAGACAAGAGCCAAGTTTATTCCCCCGGCCTACAGCAGTTGGCTAGAGAAACGCAAATTAAATAAGACAAGACTACAGCTGCTGAGATCCTGATTTAGCTAGTTCCTGTTATTGATTTAATCTATTTTTCATTTAAGCTAGTTTTCATAAATTTATTATATAACACTGAGAAAATCTAAAAAAAAATAAAATTGGTGTCTAATTGCGTAAAATAAGACTAAGGCGGTCTGGCCATTTGTGGACGTTAGAGTGGGTTTGACCAACTTTTTTTTAGAAGCCCAGGAATCTGCGTATACCATTTTTCTATAAGAGTAACGGGTATAACAAAAAGTGCGTCGATTGTCAGATACCAGGTATTGTAAAGCGCCACATGTTTGCGATTTTCAAATTGCCGTCAAAGGGTGCTAGAGTGGGCTTGGAAAACGTTTATATAAGATCAATAGATAGATATTAACGCCTCGTTATATATCAGTTTCAAAAAACAAGTTGATCTTCAAATTTCCGAGATTACAGCGTTCACACAGACAGACGGACGGACTTTACATTTTTGATTGGGATCCTCTGGTTGCCTGGTTGCCCTGGCTCATTATAGTAGACTGGGAACTGCCACAGAAACCTCTTTTTCGGTATTGATAAAAACTACTTTTTTTCCGAAAAAAATGCAAAGCCATTTTGGGACAAACATTTCTGTAAGAGTTGTAAATACAGAAATATGTGTTAGTTTATCATAATTGTATAATTTTACAACAATACTTTTGCTTCGAATGAGAGTCAGCAACACGCACGTGTAGTTTGATTGGTCTCCTTCAAAGTCAGGTCTAAGTTGGCCTTCACACATCAGCCACAAAACTACAGTGCCTGGCAGACACGACAAGTAAACCCTCATTAAAACAGTTCCACACGAAGATGATTTCTAAGGTCAAAACGTGGAGCCGTTCACCGCTGGTTCCGGCCAGAGATCACGGGTCGGCGATCCTTCCGCCGGCAGATCGGCCGGAACCCATTCCGGAACCGTGCGAGGAGAAGCCGGTGATGGGCTGGCTGCTCGGCTGGGAGTACGGAAGGAAGTGGCTGGAGAGGCGCGAGGACATCCAGAGGCACCGGAACATGGTCAGCAAGTTCGGCAGGATTCCGCCCGATTTTGGCTGGTGGCTCAACCAGCGCAGACCGCTCTTTGTGCGCCAACAGCGATACCGGACCAAGGCCGGACCTCGTCCCCGGAAGCAGATCACAGCTTTCGAGGTATCCAAGCAGAGGCGTGAGGCACAAAATCGCAAGCTCATGAAGAGTCAGGCAAAATCTCAGTAGAATGCCAGAAGATAGATTTTATTGTGTGGCCTGGGCATAAGTATAGAGCCATTACCCCTTACCCCAAAACTAGGACCAAATTAAGAAGCCGATTTCGACATCGCAGAAAATATACAATGCCATTCGCAGTACAAACACTCCGTCCAGATCAGTTCCTAATAAAATGATAATATATAATAAATAGTATTATTATAAATAATACAAATAATACATACATAAAAAATTCAAACTCTCGAAATGATAAGTTATTGGTTTCAGTTTTTTGCCTCATCTAACGAATAATGTACTATATGGCTATAAACGGCCTTAAAAACGTGTCTTCCGCCAGTTCACAAGCCTTAAGCTCATTTTAAGTCCATTTAGTCCTGAAATATACATGAGAGTTACAACTTTAAGGTATATTTAGCCAAGTTTAACAAACTGTAGACCATTGTTTCTTTAACTAATCTGCAAAACGGACTATTCGCTCCACGTATACTTTTTATCTCTTTTGTACTCCTTTTAACTGAATTTTGGGTATCTAAGAATCGTGCCACTCTGCTACAGCATTCCTTTTATACCTGTTACTCATAAAGAAAAGGGGTATTCTAGATTTGTCGAAAAGTATGTAACAGGTAGATGAAAGCGTTTCCGACCCCATAAAGCATATATATTCTTGATCAGGATCACTAGCCGAGTTGATCTAGCCACGTCTGTCCGTCCGTCTGTCCGTATGAACGCTAAGATCTCGCCAACTATAAGAGCTAGAAGAGTCGGACCTGACATGCAGATTCCAGGGCTTCCACGATGCGCAATCCGCGAAAATCTGAAGCGCCCACAGTTTTTATGATAGAAACAAAATTTTAACTGAAATGTGTTGGTATCATCAATACCTATAAACTGCCACGCCCACAAACGGCTTAAGCGTCTGTCTGCCGCCACCACAACAACTACTGAAATAGCCGATAGGTGGCGCCCTAAAATATAGCTTTGCTGCTTATATATCTTACCTTAAGCTGAGTAACGGGTATCTGATAGTCGTGACACTCGACTATAGCGTTCTTCCTTGTTTTTCTAATTCGATTATCGCAAGATCGTATCAAAACGATCACCAAATGTTGAAAGCTTTTAAAAAATAAACAAATATTAGACTGCATAATAAAGCAAGCCGCATTCGTTCTCTAATCCGTCATTCATCCTCCAGTTTTCGGAGATGCCAGTAGGCTTTTATTGTTTATTGTTTTCCTACTGTTTGCAGGACGAGGTCGCGACGTAGGCACTGAAAAACAAAAGCGCAGCGTCCCAGAAACCCTCGCAAATTCATTTGTTTTCTGTTCCGCTTGCCCTGTGGAAATTCCAGCCAGTCAAACAATGGATCTTACTCTACGTGAACTATATACACACATATATTCAAAAGTCATAATCATCACCGTCGTTGAAGCTTAATCGTCATTAGAGGACGGGTAAGTGAACAATTGGCCTGGCCCGACTCAAGGTCCATGAACATAACCGTGCGGCTATACATATTCTTTATTTGCATTTCCACCTCATTAACTTGCGCACACACATCTAACTATGCAGATCAGTGACATTATTTGTTCTGGTGGCTTTTGGTCTTTATTATTGTATTTCCCTTTTGGCGCGAAAACATTGCTGAAATATATTTGTAAGGGCGTGCTCTTTTGCCCACCGTCAACTGTGCAGTTAAGTTCGTCTTTTTTTAAAAATAGTTTTCAATCTTTTAGTCTATTAAAAAATGTTTTTTTATATATTTACAGCTCTTTATTTGTTTTATACTTGAACACAGTTTGGTGTTGTAGGAATATCATTTAAGCCCAGCGTAAATAATGGGAGATTTTGTCTTTAGACATTAAAAACGTTTATAAAAACAAGAGCAAATGCTGCAGTCGATGGCATCGACAATAAAATACCAATTACTCCTCAAAAAGGAGTGAAAGGGTTGAAGTTTTGCTTCAGCCAATATGTTTCTCTTATACTAAAGCACATACTTTTCTAAATTTTTTGGATTACAAATTCAAGTTAATAAATGCAGACCTCTAAATCTTATAGCTGCCAAAGAAAGGACCGAAAAATAAATGTTTAAATAATACAGACACCGTTATATTTTGTTTTCGAAAAACAAAACGGCAGTAAATTTAAATGGCGCAATAAATTAACATTTCTGTATTTATTGTTTAGTTTCTTGTAAAAGCATTTTTAATGTTAGGAATGTTACATTTTCATGGATAACTAAAACCCATAGATTTTCCCTCAACTCCATCATTAAGTGGCATATACCAGACCTGTATACTTTTAACAAAATTCTAGCATCGTATTATTTCGAAAACAGATGAAAATGCTTCATACTGTGATGTAGTTTTCTGCTCATAAATTAATGAGAACGAATAATGGTCTTGATGATGTTTCCATAAGAAAGAGTAAAATCAAGACAGCTGAAAAAAGCTGTGAAACCTTGATACAACATTAAGTAAGCGGGATCATAATGGAAATGGAAACTTAAATTGAAAATGAAGACCAAACCCAATTCGGATTGCGTAAAATAACATTAAAGAATACTAAAAAAATATACATTTTGTAATATTTCCAAATAAAATACGTTACATTACAAAATGTTGTTACGTAAAATATGTAGGTATACACCCTACATGGGCCGTTTTTTTACAATACCGAGCACCTTTTTTAAGTTGACAATTTTGATTTTCCTGAAACTCTCTTTACATATTCGAAAAATAAGTTAACTCGTGTATCAGGATTTAGGGGAAAAAATGTTTTTTTTTTAGTTAGAGTTTTTTAATTTTTTCTAAAAAAAGCTAGTTTTCAAAAAGTACCCTCTGTTTGCAAGTCTATATCTCCATCTGTAGTTATCCGATTAATTTCACGTCTTTTGCATAAAACCCTCTGGAATCTCTACTTTTTAAATACATTTTTTTAACCGACAAAATGGTGAATTTTTTAAAAACAAAAAAAAAGTTTAAGAAAATTATAAAATTATAAAAGAAAATTTAAAAAATTTGGAAAAAAGATTAAAAAAACGATGACTTTTAAAGGCACTTTATCCTTTCACTGCTTTATACCAAAAACAAGGGAGAACGCTATAGTAGAGTGCCTCGACTATCAGATACCCGTTACTCAGCTTAAGGGAGTAAAATGATAATGAAGATATATACGTAGAAAAGCTACCATTGTGGGCGTTAGAGTGGACGTGGCACCTTTTTTTTGGTGAGTCCATAGGTATTAATGAGACAAATAAATTTCAGTTAAAAGTTTGTTCCTATCATAAAAACTGTAAGCGCTACGTTTTGGCCATTTGTGGACGTTAGAGTGGGCGTGGCACCCCTCTGAAACAAACTTGCATTGCGTAGGAAGCCCAGGAATCTGCATGCCAAGTATGAATATTCTAGTTATTATAGTTTCCGAGATCTCAGCGTTCATACGGACGGACGGGCAGACGGACATGGCTAGATCGAATCGGCTAGTGATCCTAATAATATATATACATTATGGGGTCGGAAACGCTTCGTTCTACCTGTTACATACTTTCCGACGAGTCTAGTATACCCCTTTACTCTACGAGTAACGAATTTGTATAATAAATTTAGTAAATATATTAAGAAAAAACATACAAAAAAAAATAAACTCAATTACAAATTTAGAATTGGTAAAATAAATACTCTTTTGATCTTAATTAAATATATTTTCTTTTTTATTTATAAATTATCAATAGTTGTTTAAATAACTCAGAAACGCGGTAGGGTTCTAATGAGAGCGAGGGAGATGGCTGTTAAATATATTAGATGGCGCATTTCATGAAATTTGATATCTTAAAAACAAAAAAAAGGTCTCCAACATATAAAAAAAATAAAAAATTAAGAAAAAAATTTTGATGTTTAAAAATTAGAGGTTTCAGAGGATTTTATGCAAAACACATGAAATCAATTGAAGATGGAGATAAAGACTGGCAAACAGAGCGTACTTTTTAAAAACTAGCTTTTTTACAAACTTTAAAAAATTCGAACTAAAAAAATAATTTTTTTCTCTCAAATCCCGATACACATATTTACTTATGTTCCGAATGATATAC
Source organism: Drosophila biarmipes (assembly GCF_025231255.1). Taxonomy (NCBI): domain Eukaryota; kingdom Metazoa; phylum Arthropoda; class Insecta; order Diptera; family Drosophilidae; genus Drosophila; species Drosophila biarmipes. The sequence continues at coordinate 3,744,220 of NC_066616.1, read as the reverse complement.
GTGAAAAAAGTTTCAGGCAAATCAAAAAAGTGACATTTTTTTGACAAATTCGATTGGCACACATGTGACGATCATACCTGTGTGCGAGGACAAGTACTATATATGTATAGCCGCAGAAATGAAATCTACCATGATGGTAGCAAGTGACACACCAATCAAAAGGAATCGCAGAAATATTTGTCCCTTGTTTGTGGGTTTTATTTTATGAATTAGCTTGAGAAAGAATTGCCCCACTCTACCACTAGTTTAGCGGGAAATCAACAAAAAGACCAGAAATAAGTGGCTTACCATTTCTAAACAACTAATGCGAGAGTCGTGATATGTCTCTTCAAAGACAAATACTTTTAAACTGAAATTTTCGAATATAATAAATTTAGAATTAGAGTTTTTTAACCAGTTTCGACTAGTATCTCAAAATTGAATCGAACTATTTCTCTTTAAATTTTAAATCTTATAGCCCTTAAGGTTAGTCAACTTTTGATATATAACAGTGTTTGTCATAAATTAAGCGATCAAAAGAGCAACCCCTTTCTCTTCAGTATAAAAGCATTAGATTGCCTACTTAAATGCCCAAAACTATGCAACAGTAATTTGATGTAATTATTTTTCGATATATTTTTTAATTAAAATTAAAGTTAAAGTTATTTTATTAACTAAAACTTGTTAAAGATAAATTATTAAAAGCCCGAAAAATTGTATGTTATGCTTTTACCAAACCTTATATATCAGTATTACAGCAAAAGCGAATGGAAATCCCATTTTATAACTGGTTTTTGAGGAAGAAAGCTAACTTCAGCAAGCCGAAGTTTCTATACCCTTGCAGGTTGTTCCCGTGGTGCGCGTGATCGCCACGACCTCACGACAAAAGTACTGATATCAACTTTTGTGACGAAATACATTTTCTTAATTTTTTTTACTTTCGGCAGGCTGCTATTTAATATGCCTATTTGAGTTTTAAATACCTTTCTAACGACATATAGCACAAGCCGTATCCTTAGGGAGAGGACCAAAATGAATATCCGAAGTAGTCCCCTTCTAGGAATCCATTAGGAATAGGAACTGAAGTAGCAATCGAATTTGTGGTTGAATGGCCAATGAGAAACCGCAAAAACTAATTACGTCGCCAAAACAGCAACGGATAAAAACAAAATGGCCGGCCGTTGCCGGAGCGGAAATGGGTTTTCTTTGTGTGTTGACCACAGAACAGATGCTGATTATGGAGATAATTAATATGGCTAATTAAACAGGCAAATGCAATTCAGAAATTCAGAATTGCACTGCCAGGCAAGCACCACTGAGAGAAGGGCGCGGAACGGGCTCAGAAAACAAGCGAAATTTCAACGGCTCCTGCCACATAAAAGCCAATTAATTATTTTTATGGCTACTCCGGACCAAGAGCCAACTCCGCCAACGGAAGCCAACAGCCAACGTCTCGGCTCTCTCCTTTCCCCGGGCCCCGGATAATAAAAAATTATGGCCTGCGATTTGGCTCACTCGAATGAAGCGAAACAACCGAAAATGCAGAACAAAACACAGTGCGCCACTGACCAGGCCAAAACCCCGCCCCATCCCCTCGCCCACCGCAAGGCACACCGGGTCCTCGAAAAAAGGAAAATCCTGCTCCCATGCAAGGGCCAAAAAGATGGCGCCGTGCTGTGTACAAAATTGATCAGTGGATTCCCTGCCGTTTGAACTATGACGCGATATGTCATCATATTTTCTCGTTGCAGTTGAAGGGACGGCAGGGGAGTGGCCGGGCGAAGGGCAGAGGGCGGGGCGTGGAATTCATGTGCCCCTTGTTTGCCATGCATATTTCTCACTACGCCAAACCTTTGTGCACTGCGCAAGGCCGCAACTAAATTGCATTGCCACACAAAGAAAAAAGTGGGAATCTCCACCACGATTTCGGAACGCACATCCTCAAAAAAGAGTATTCTTGTTACGGAAAAGGATACTTAAGAAATTAGAATTAGAAGCTCTGTAAATCACTGCGAATCACTTTCCAAAATCTTGTATATCCTTTTCCCAAATATGTTGTTTGTTTTGATATTTGACTAATATTTCATGTGTTTTTTTCTGTGCACAGACCCTTGTCTTCGGGGTTCCCTTCTATTGGTCGTCTTGCACATAACAGTTGGGCTGAACAACATTTATTGCCTGGGCACCGCAAAATCAATTTCGACCCCAACGTTATTTAGCCTTTGTTTTGCATTTTTCGGAGGCGCCCCAAACCGCGAATGGAAGTCGTTCAGGGCCAATCCCACTGCCTCTTCTGATGGCCCTTTCTCCTCTCATTTTATTGGCCAAGGCAGGCGCCTCAGTAATGGCCGTCGCCCCTCAGCAAAAGCCCATTGCCCTGGCTTTTTTGTTCTTGCTGAGTTCGGTACTCGTTTTCAGTCGGGTTTTGTAAGAATTTTTGAATTGTATGTGGCTTTCTTGGGAGAATCTCTATTTTTAAAGGTTTAGTGGATATTAAGTGGAAAGAAGTTTTTGGCTAAAACTGAAGGGTTTACAATTATTGGCTAAAATGTATTGGCTACCCTAAAATCTAAAAGACACCTGTTGGAATTGGGCATTTCTTTTTTAGTTCAAAACTGTGTCGGCCACAGGTTTAAAGCAAGAATATGAGTTTGAACCGAAGCGTTTTGGATTCGTTATATAGCTGTTATACATATGTATATCCTCATCTCCTTTTAGCCTAGTAAAGGGTATCCGATACCCGAGGCAATCGTTGTCGCTTGTTTTTTTTTAGAGCTTGTAGGTCCGAACAAAGCTTGGCTCTTTGAAATATCCATATATTTTGTAGTTTCCAATTGTCGACTTCCCATTTTCTCGACTGCCCTGGCTAGTTCATTAAAAACTTCATTACCCGAGGAGGCAAATCAATTTTGATTTACTCGGAGCACCAACAGACGGTCGGAGCATATATCAATACGTTCGCCCCCATAGCGACTATCCCCCTGGATTTCTCGTCTTGTCCCCCTTCGCCCGGAAAGCCCTCAAAAGGAGAATCTCTTTTGGGGGGCTGCTGCCAGAGCTGAAAAACGAAACGTTCCATCACCCGCAAGAGTGTTGATGATGGAAAGTGTCCCACTGTGCGGCCACAAAACAACGGCGAAAATAGGAAGGGAAATAACAAAAACATCGGGAAGAGAAGATAGAAAGAATGCCCAAATACAATGGGCTATATAGAATGCCTGAGTGTCGAGCGAGCCCCAGCAACAATAAACGCTAATAATGCTTAATCAATGTTACACTTTACAACAATACGAAAAAGGGGAACAAGGAGAAACGAAGGGCCCAAACGAGTTCAACTTCATTTGTGCAATGATTTATGGTTTTTTCATTACTGAAAAAACCTCTTCACACCTGTGGAAAATATGTTAGGGCAAAATTAAATGTAATTGAAATCACTCGGAATCGCCAGTATCAGTCTGCCATGTATTTTCCAAGCATCTTAATCGATTTTCGATTTTCCCCGAGAGACAGGAATTGAACAAATTGTTGAAAACAATGCGCGGAATTTGTTGCTTACAAATTTCGTTATTGCCCTCGGTGCTCGGTTCATTTGCGTTGCGCATTTCAATAATCATTTATCTTATGGGATCGCGTCGATTATAAACACCAGCGGGCCAAGATAATAAATTTTCTTCATTGCCGAAACTAGCTTCATTATGGGCAGGTAAAAGTTTTCCTTCAAAGTTCCTTATATTGTTTAAAATACTATATCATGATATATTCCGTTTTGGGCAAGAAAATCATTTTATACCATTTACGCGTAAGTTAAAAGGGTATTATAAATTCGTCAAGAGTATGCAAGCGGTAAAAGGAACCGCGCTATTAACCCCATTAAGTATATATTCCTAACCAAGATCACTAGCCGACTCGACGCCGAGATCTCGGAGACTATAAGAGCTAGAATGTTGGGACTCTTGACCGTCCTGCGGAGTCTAAATTTGTATCAGCAAGGTGTCACGCCCACTCCAACGCCCCCAACGCTGAAGCACGATTAGCGCCGCATTATTAAGCATTTTGTAAAAATCTAAATGAGATTTTCTTTTCATTATAAATAGTCATCACTGTGGATGGCAGTCCACGTAGTGACAAAGCGCACCAGGAGGGTGTGCGAAGGCGACTACTTTGTATACATACACGAAGAAATAAAAATCTACAGTAATCGTCCCATTTTTTCAAGTGACACATCAATCGAAAGGTATTGCAAAAACTAAAAGAATTGCATACCAAGATTTAAGAGCAATCAATTGGTGTCGAAGATTTATTTTGTTTGTTAGTTTGTCTCAAAACTTTATTTAAAAGTCCTGAAAATTCTAGACGATGTTAAACAGCTTAGTATAAAAACATTAGTTCTACCACTTTTGAAAAACACTAGCTGGTTCGGCGAGAACACAGCTATAAATAGCTACATATTGTATACCCGTAACTTGTGAAGTACTGAAGCTACAGGCTTGTGCTTAATGGCGTTAGAAAGGTATTTCGAAATATACTCTTCTATATACGCTTTTTAAACATGATTTGCATACCACCGTTTAAAAATTATGGTCCACAGTTTTTTTATATTCGATTCTTTTAACTTTTTTTCTGATTTTTCAAAAACGGCTCTAACGATTTCAAATAAAATGTTTAGTGTATAGCCCTTTAGATTCCTCAACTTTTGGTATGTCACACATTCTTGTATACACTTTCTACATTTTTTACATTCGGCACGTTGCAACTCAATATGTTGTGCTAGCAAAAACAGCCATTGCTACAAATGTCCAACCCTAGAGAGCGCATTCAAGAATTTAAATAATCAACTGATTCATGAAAAAGTGCCGTGAAAGTTGAAAATAGAAAACGTAGTAAATTAAAGCTGTTGGGGTCATTGGGATATTAAGGCCCCTTTTCTTAGAGTAATTGTATTCTTACTGCTGCCAATGCTTCTTTAGATGGTTAACCTCAAAGATTTTAGACCACTTTTCAAATTAAAAACGTTTTTTGGGTTCCGCTAGTTTGGCGGAATAGCTACATTTCGTACGCCCGAAGGCTAGAGACTTTTAATGTATGTGGCTTAAATAGTAATTTAAATAACATGTACGCCTTCCTTAGGTGATTTGTCCGTCCATCTGTTCTTATTTAAAAACTGAGCAGTGGGATTTAGCAAACTAGGGATTCCACGCCCACACAAACGCTCGTACCACTTTCCACCGCCCACATTTTTGAATTTTTTTATCGAGAAAATTAAATTTCTTGCATTGTAATGTACCTATGTACTATTTATTATTTAATGTTTACAGCCCAATCAGATTAAAAGGCTTTGCATTGTCGGTAACGCGACCACCAAATGCCAAGAGCCGCCTTGTTTTAAAAACTGCCAGCTTCTTATGGGTTTTCTGACAGTCTGTTGTTTTACGAGTTAACTCCCCAATATGCTCATAAGAGCTTATTTTGTATGTCTAGTCCAAAGTTTTAGAACCGGTTTAAATTGTTAAACTAGCTTGGCCGCATTAAAAAGGTAGCTGTTGGTGAAAATAATTTGGTAAGTTCACTCCTTATGCCTAGAAATAAATTTTTTAATAATGTTTTCTGAACACATCACTGTGTTTGGTAAATACAATACGGCGTACGGGTCTCATTACCAGCTCTGTTAGAGAAAAAGCCCAAACTCTGACTATTTCCAATTATCGTTGCCCAATCAGCAAATAATTAAACTGACAGCGTTGGAGAAGGAGAGAGTTGAACAAAGCTTGGCCTGCAATGACTTTCGATAAATCAATTAGTTTTGAGGAAAGACGACTTCTTTGTGCTTCCCACTTTTGTTTCCTTCGACTCGCTCTCCACATGGAACTCCTCCTGTTGGCAGCTGCGCTTCTCCCAAGGACACGGCCACATCTTCAGAGCTTTTCATCGCCCTGCCGCATGCCAATCCACAGGCGCACTTGGAGTCGCCGTTTTACGTGGTGTTTTTGGGCGGGTCCTTTGGCAAAGCGGTTCGGTTCTCGAGAAGTGCGCCCAGCACGAGTTAAAATTTAATTTAGTGAAAATAATTTGCTTAGTCGTGCTGCAAAATTGCATAATTGTCAATGGCTGTGGTTCGCCACTCCACTCTCCCTTCGGTAATGAGCGGGTTGCGGCGCCATTTTGTGGCACCATCACATCTGCATATTGGAAAATTATAGCTCTGAGCCCCGAACGCGACGCCTGCCACATCCCGAATCCAGAACAGCGAATACCACTCTGCTCCTGGCCTTTGTTTGTCCCAACGTTTGGCTGCGGCTGCGCAGAGGTCCAAAAGCGCGTGGTTCGGGCGCATGGTGATGCGCGATGGGGGGCGATCGTTCTCGACGAGGTGACTTCCAGCCGAGCCACTGCGGCAAGGACCTGACTCGCAACTGGCAGGCAGTCTGCCCGCTAGCGAAACCAACAAAGCAATGCAGGTCTCGGGTTGCCGAGCCGAAGCTCCGAATACCCTTGTAGTAATCCTATTTGCGGGAAAATAAAAACCAAATCTATAGTTTTTTGTATGTTTATATCATGAATAATAATATTAATAAATAACAAATAAATTACAAAATCACAGCTATGCCCAGGTTTTAAAGTTATCAACTATCCTATGTCTTGGCCTTTTTAATTTTAGCTTTTTAGCCTTGTCGCTTGCTAGCTTCAATATTAGCAACGGATCTATATTTAAGGAGTAAAATATGCTTTTAAAGCCTAAATCAGCTCATCGGAACTCGAGATAAAAAAATTTCAAAAACAGGCTTTAAACGTTTTTTACGCTTACAAAGTAGTGTAAGTCATTTTTTCTTAATTTCATAACTTATATTCACCAAGTTAGCCTTCGTGTACCATTTTGAGTTATTCAAGTTATATTTAAGATTTGCTAAAGGAGACAATGACATACTTTAGGAAAAAACATTTGATTTCAGGCCCAGCGAAGCACGGAAAGAACTTGCAACCTCTTTCATCCTTTCCTTGTCAGGCGCCTGGTAATGAGCTTCAAAACACGGCTTCGCATTATGATATTACACCGGTAAGGGGGTCGCAGAGGACAAGGACGACCAACGGGCATTTGACATGCCGAAAAACACTTCTGTCACAGCGGCAGTGGCTCAGTGGAGAACACCGCTTCAAGTCCGTAGGGGGCGGCTCGACCACAAAAGCGTGCCATGCGCTCACACTCCCAGTCGACCGCTCGTTCTGCCACAGCCGCACTGAAAAATATTCGGTACCACCTGAAGAAAATGATTTAAAAACATTACTTAAATCGTTGAATTAATTTACGCTTATTTTAAATTTTGTTTCACTCTCAGCACGACTCGGGGTGACATCGTCTTAGGTTCGATCAGTTTTCTGTACTCTACGGGGAAATAAAATGATGGGATATACAATTTCATAGATGAAAACCTATTTCTGAGCAACCTTTTTTAGTTTGGTTTGTTTCAGCATCTCTGTGCGTTTCTCTTTGCAAGTATAAAGTGTGCAGGAGCCTTTGAGTTGGTTTTCCGGTTCGATTCGAGTTCTGTTCGCAAATTGGGCACCGCATGCATTATTTCGCTATAATAAACCCGATACGGAGCGATGGTCTTTCCTCGAAGGCTACCGCAAATGCGCACAGTAGCTGAGCAGTAGTTTCGCTATTTAATTTCAATTTTACTGTGTTTTAACGGGCACTGTGGTCCAGCGGCAGATCTCAAAGCAGTTTAGTTTTTATACTTCGCGCAAATTAAATTAGCTCACTCCTTCCTGTGCGGATGCCTTTCACTAAGCCAGCTTGAATATTTTATGCTTTTGTTTATCACAAATTTATTGTTAGCCATTAAGTGAGAGAGACTACAGTTAGTTATTTCAAGTTTGTAAAATAAAAGTTGAACAATTAGACTTATTCTGAATTTGTGTTATAAAAATTCAGAAATAAGACTTATTTACTTATTTATTTTTTAAATCATAAAAAGTACTGGTTAAGACTTCCAAATATCATTGCGGAGGGCAGTACACATAGTGACGAAGTGACTACACTGTCTAATGTACACTGTACAGTCATAAGTACTTACAAATATACAACTTATATTATTTTTTATGTTCCTAGCTTGTTTTCCACAGTCTCCAAATACTGAAGAAGAGACCAGGTAAGATTTAGCTGTGCGTTCACAGTAGAAAGGGCTTTAAAAATTGTTATTTTCATGATAACATAACGCAGAATAATATTAGTCAGATGTTTGCAACGCAGTGAAAAATATGTTACCGGCATCATAAATAAATACTGTAGTGAGTTAAACTGGAACTTTGTCTTAATATTTCTGTAATTGGTTTTTAGTCTTCTAAAAATCAAAAAGCTTTGTAGGCACAATGCTCCCATGGGACCGATCTACAAGGGTACAAAACTACCACACGCTGAAGACACATTCCTCTTGTTATACCCTTGCAGAGGGTATATTGATTTCAGTCAGAACTTTGCATCGCAGTGAAGGAGACTTTTCCGACCCCATAAAGTATATATATTCTTGATCAGCATCACTAGACGAATCGATCTAGCCATGTCCGTCTGTCCGTCCGTCTGTCCTTCTGTCCGTCCGTTTCTACGCAAACTAGTCTCTCAGTTTTAAAGCTATCGGGCTGAAACTTTCCCAAAAGTCGTCTTTCTATTGCAGATAGTACATAAGTCGGAACCAGCCGAATCGGGCAACTATATCTTATAGCTCCCATAGGAACTACCGGGGAAAACATTTAAAACAAATTATATCTTTCGTGTTTTTTAACATTTACCTTGATAAGCTTGGATATAACATTTTTAAATTAGTTCTGAATTTCGAATTAAATTTTAACAAAATCGGACGACTATATCATATAGCTGTCATAGCAACGATCGGATAATTGGTGGGAAATAATGTGAAACAAATTATAGCTTTGGGGCTTTTTGACACATTATCTTATAATATTGGGAATATACATTTTTAAAGTTTTAAGAATTTCGAATTCAATTTAATAATATTATTGATTATTTTTTATAACTGCAAGGGTATACAAACTTCGGCTTGCCAAAGTTAACTTCCTTTCTTTTTTTAAATAATTTTATCAAAATCGGTTAGCTGTATCAATAGCTGCCAAAGGAACGATCGGAAAATTGGTGGCAAAATAACGTGAAACAATTTATAGCTTCTCTGTTTTATTTGACATATTATCTTATAATAATGGGAATGATTTTTTATATTTTTAAGAATTTAGAATAAAACTAAAAAAAATCGGAGAAACAATGAATTTTTTTTTGTATAATCACTGAACCTAGCAACAATGCCTAAAAATTGATCATGGTGTTACTAACGTTGATTTTTTCTTATAACTGCAAGGGTATACTTACTTTGGCTTGGCGAAGTAAGCTTCCTTTCATGTATTTTAATATATGAATGAAATTTACATGATTTGGTACATTTTGGTTCATGTTTCTTAAAAATGTAAGGAAGAACAACATATTTTTTTCTACCCAATATATAGCATTTTAGATTATTTCAGCATTACGAAGCAAATTTATTTTAAATCGGACTACTACAATAAAGCTCCCATAGAAAAAAACTTAAGATAAAATAAAAAAAAAATAATACAAAAAAATGATTATAATTCGTTTTCGTCAAAATAAATGTGCTGGTAAAATGAGATTTCATTATTCTAATATTTCTGTGCTTATTTTGTAGTTTTACAAAAATCTGAATGATTAGTGCATATGTACAGTGCTCCAATATGAACGATCTACAGGTTATATAAACAGGATGGCCGAAGTGAATGATTTTTTAATAGAATGTCAGCGTATCGTGTTATCAGGTTTTTAATTTTTTAGAATTTTTTTATTTAATAATGGATTTATATTTATTTCTTTGGTTGGATCTCAAAACCTTTTAGCCCTTACAATTATTGTGAATCCTCCGAACCTGCTAACATTTTTGAATATTCTACATTGTGTTCGTTTAACTTTGCCCAGAAGAGGATTTAGTTTAAAATAACACTCAATTTAGGTTTAAATTATTCCTTCCAATAACAAATTTGGCCCACCTTGCCAATAAGCTGCCAAAAATGATTGTATTGTCATTTTGACATAAAAAAATTTTAAAACCAATGCCCATATATAAAAGCAGAAGATCAAAATGTCGCTGCAGTCAGCTGTTTTATTTATCAACAACAAGGAATCTAGGTAAGAAAGTTCCCCAACGCACAAAGAATATTTAACTAATAGTATAGGAAATCCGATCGATATAAACGTATTCACTTTCGAAATAAAGCAAGCAACACACTTCGTCTTATGCAAACCTGTGTATACAATTGCTACCCGATCTTGTTACCACGTTTATCGTTTGTAACTCATAACTTTAAAAAAAAGTGACAACGCACTCTGGATCACGCTAAATGCGCTTAAAAGTGTTAAAACACCTAGATTTGAGGGGCTAAAAACATTAAAGCCATCTAGAAATAGTACGTGTTAGTAGGGCAATTATTTGTAAGTTCAGTATTCCACCAGGAACCCTGTACAGAGGTCATCGGATCTCTGTTGGGGATGGCAGACGTCAGTCGCCTCGCTTTATGACCAGTTGGGTCACCTTATGCCGGCACCCCGAAGCTAACAAGCACACACGCACCACCGTTTCGCCATCCTCGACGCGAGCCCTCAGTTGATTTCGTTCCGGGGATTAGCACCTGCTTCTCGTCACAAATCTCCGGTAGGCTCGCTGTGCATCTTTTTTCTGTGATGCCAACACTTGTTTGGGTGGCCAGATCGTGGCCTGGCGCGCAGCACCTAGTAAAGCCACTAAAGTTCAAAATTTAAATTTAGTTTAGGAATTTATCATCCTGTCTTTCGTCTCTTACCACGATTGTTTACATTTTGCTTGGGAGGGATGGTACGTCTTGTTTCTGTGCCACTTTGGAATATATCGATAGTTTATAGCGTGCAAGAAAACCCTGTTTCCGACCTATTGAAGACATGTTCCTGGGCTAAACATACTCAGCGATACAGTCACGTATTTATCTAGCAAAGCTTTAGGTAAATTACCCTACCAGCACTCAAGATGTTGGTAAAAATACATAAAACAGACAAAACTTAATCAATGTTTAATAAAACTGGTATTAATACAAATTGTAACACAGCTGAAAAGGCATTACCTGGTTCCGAACGCACCAAAAATCAAGTACCTTGAGCTGGGCTTTCACGAACAGTATCATAAATATTAAAAACAAAACGAAACGGAATGAACATTCAAATGTATAAGAGGCAAATGTGTTCTCGTTAAAATAACACATGGCACAATTTTATTCCTCCGCTTTTTGAATTTAACGATGTTGCCACGAACAGTATCATAAATAATAAAAACAAAACGAAACGGAATGAACATTCAAATCTATAAGATGCAAATGTGTTCAGTCAAAATAACACATGGCACATTTTTATTCCTCCGTTGTTTGAATTTAACGATGTTGCCATAAACTATCGTATAAGACATTGGGCATAGACCCTTCGATACTTCCCCAGAGTTAGCTGGTAACACTGTAAGCGCAGCCCCTTAGCGATACATCGATTGCCCCTGCGTATCGAAACATCGATTGGCCACAGCTGCTTGTGAATGAAAAAAGCGTAAAATCGGATCGTAAAACGAATTCGCCGTCGCCGTCCACCCCGCAGAATCATAGGACAGTGGATCGAGACGCCGAGGGAGCAGCGAGGAGGCCAGGAGACCCGAGGAGATCCTGCCGGGACAAAAACCAGTCGCTCGTCCTTTCCACCGGCACACAATGGAGCTACTATAGTGTGTGTGTGTGTTTGAGTGCGAGAGTGCGGGCGTGTGTGTGCGTGGTTGTAGTAGTGGGCGAGTGCGTGTAGTAGTAGTACGAACGAGTGTTCGAGGCGACGGGGAAAACAAAAAGAAATCTAGGTTTGCTCGAGACTTCGGCTGGAATCCCGGGCGACATGAGTGCGTAGAGGTGACGCTATCACCTGTTTCCGGCGCTGGAAACAGAGCATCCCACGGGCGGAGTCGAAGGGCAGTAGGGGACTAGACCACCCGATTGCGATCCCGTAATGCTGCTGGCCGCAGCCGGTCTGCCGGCCTACGACGCCGGAAAGCTGGCCAGCAATGCCGGATCTGGCTCCGGCGGCGTGGGCTCTGGCGGTGTGGGCACTCCAACGTCCTCCGCCTCCCGTCCCAGCGCAGCTAGTGCCCTGATGAAGACCCTGTCCGTGCGCCTACATCGCGGCACCGAGTTCATCAAGGACACCGTCCAGAAGGCCCTGGTCATGTCTGCGCCCACTCCCGTGGCCCCAGCCCCCGCTCCAGCGCCCAAGATCCTGGACCACAGCCTCAAGCGCAAGCTCAGCGGCGCTGGTGGGCTGATGGGCTGCAGCAGCATTGGCAGCACTACCTCTTCCATTGCCGTCAGTTCGAGGAGCCACCACTTTGCCCTGACCAGTCAGGGGACATCGCCCCAGGGGCCTTCCCTGACCAGCCAAGTGCCCACAGCAGCTTTTCTGCGCGCCTTCACGGTTGCTCCTACAGCCCTCCATCGTTCCGCAGCCGCCCGCAAGCGCAATCCCAGCATCGACAGTCTGCTTATGGACCTTTGCCTCTTCAAGCCCATCCGGCCCATGCCGATAACGCCAATTAAAATGTGAGTATTCTCCAACACTTAAAAGCTATGTTATTTGAGGTGTTAATGCTCTCAGTTTCTCGAGGCACAAGAAGTTTTGGTCGAAACATCAGTACGTTGCCCCGGACCGTTTCTGGAACTTTTAACCAAACTCAAACCGACAATAAATAAAAGTTATATTTAAATAAGTCGATTTACTCATACTGCCGGTTTGTCGAATGCCAGAAAGTGTCGCATTGCGCTTCGCCTTGTTCTTATAAGTGTTAAAGATTTTGAGGATTGACAATATATTTCCAAACTATACTGATACGTTTCACAGCTCAAAGCCATTGGTCAATCTCTATGCCTTAAGTTTTGCATTGCGATGATTGTTCCTTAATACTCAGCCTTTTCCCTAATATCATCATTCGTTTTTCCGTTTCCAACTCTGAAAGTAGGCATTAAATATTTATAAGCCTTATTGTTGCAATTGAAACCATAATTTGCAAACTATATTAAACAAAAACATTGAATTGTATCGTTAACAGCCACAAGTTCCGCGGCTTTGAACTGAAAAAGCCAAAATTTGTGCCCGCTACGAGTCCGGACAGCGAAGAGGACGAGGACGACAACGAAGATGAGTCAGTCCACAAACCAAAGCTCAGGTAAGTGGTCTAATAAACACCAAAGTATGCCTCTAAGGATTGTCTTTTCCATTAGCAACGTGACATTGCCAACAATTGAGGTATCGGCCTTCGTCCCGATGCCCTATACAGAAACCACCAACACCGCCATCACCGCAACTACCACCACTAACAGCAGAAGCAGATCCCGATCCCTCAACAAACACACCTCAGGCTCTGCCCAGCCCATTATCATCCCAAAGCCAAAGCGTCGTCGTCGCGCTCCCATGCTGACGGCCAAAAGACGACGCAAGGCACACGACACGGAATCAACCTCTTCAGCGGATGGAGTAACTAAGGTAAAACCCCCCCCTAAGCGCAAGGCAACGCGAGCAAGTGGAGGTGCCAGGCGCAGCAGTGAAGCATCGTTCACTGCACCCACGTCAGTGGATCTAATCCAATCTTCCGTACCGAAGAAAGCTTCAACCAAACGCAAGGCATCCTATGGAAGTCAAGCCGCTAAACGCAATCGTGAAGCTTCTGTGGCAGATGCCACTCCAATCACAACCCAATCCACCTCTTCAGCTGATTTTACTATAGCAACCAGCAAAACCGCAACAAAGCGCAAGGCAGCCACTGAAAGAGAAGCTGCCAAACGCAGTCGTGGATCAGTAGCCTTGGATGCGCGTCCCTCACCGCCGATGACACGACAGCGGGCCCGTCAGCAGATCTCCGCCAGCACCTAAGCTCAAGAGAACTTGGATGCTCGCTCATTGGAACGTAAGCCAATACGGCAGAAAGAAGAAAAACAAAGCCCCACAATAGAAAAGAGCCGCGTAGGAGACTCGCTAAGTTCTAAGTCTTTTGGTTCTAGTTACTGTTTATGTGTACGTGTTGCGTCTTTCCTTTGAAGTAAGTGGGAATGTAAGATAAGCCAGTAACAATGTAATGTACACGAAGTTCAACTCGTCTCGATTGATATGTGCAATCTAAATTTGTATTAAAAAGCTTGTACAATCGAGCTTTTGATGACTCTTTCAGTTCACTTTTTCGGTAAAAATTACACAGCATCTGGCTTGGTCTTCAAGACTGATAACAAAAAGCATCCGCTACGAATGAAATATAATACAAAATGATATATGCAAAATTAAAATGTAGATGTTTATGTTTAGCCTTTATACAGAATATCATCAAGAAAAAAGTATTAAATGTATAGAGAAAGTTGTAAAATTTAAGTCATTCCTGATAATAATATTTCAACCTCAAAACATTTTCTCACTATAATTTTACGTTAATTTGGGTGTGTTTCTTTTCAATGAATGTACAAACAACGTTCTCTTTTTGGTTCGATTTAGTTTATGTGCATGCCTTTGAGGCAGGTTAGTAAGTATGTATGGAAAGAACAGGATGATAGAGAAACGCCACAACTAAAATTTACTTTTCCTACTTTAATTAAGTTTGTTAGAATTTATAGCTTAGAGACAAAGTAAACAATTCATTCATACAAGTATAAATATTTATATGTACTACTATCTGTATCTTAACATACGATCTATCTGTAAGGACAGCAATGATATAAAAATATAGAAATCTATATATAAAACATGCCGGTCAAATCAACTGTGTGTTGTGATATGAACTAATTTATAAAACCAAGCGAAAGATAAGCAGATCCCATTTAAATTATTTGCTTGACCTACACAACACCGAAAAACTCAAAAATTTATATAAACCTTTGATATCATTAAGAAGTAGGAGTTGGAATGTATGAACGAAATTCAAATTTACGGAACACAAATATGTTTAAATTCTCCCTAAGCTAAAGGCAATTTCAAGCGATTCCAAACGAACCTAAATTACTTAAACATACAGCGAGTTGTATGCGTCAATAAAAAAATAACTACAAATAAAATAAACAGCTCCTTATTTATTATTAAATGGATTCAATGAAAAGGTTCCAATAAATATAGCTATTAATTATTTTCAGGTTATAGTCAAGTAATTAAAACAAACCAGCGGAAAAAATCGGGAACACGAAAATCGTTAGCAGCGCGTTGCTCTGCTTTTCTCTGCCGCCCCTCAAACGGTGCAGTATAATGTTTCCCGCGATTGCTAAGTTCAAGTGCCATGAAAATCGACATTTGAGTATGATATTGCCAATGCTAACATCGTTGTTTCTTCGCCTTGACTTGGACTTGAGATTCTTCAATGTAGATAAAATGTAGGTGGACATATATTTACAAACGAATTTCTGTAAGTTGTACGGACAACTAAATAATTTTAAAATAAACACTTTAATAGCGAAATCAATTAAACATTCTTCAATAAATTCATTCCATCGTTTCCATTTTTGGTAGGCATGACGTCCCACAGATCCTTTAACTTGTACCCGTCTCTAATTTGCTCCATGGCGAATCCCAGCTCCTTACAGTAGACAGGGTCTTTTTCTCCCTGGCTTGATCTACGTGGGTCCTTTCCCGAACATCCTTCGGCGAGGTAGCTATTCAGTTTTGTGTTGATCTCCCGCTCCTGCCGCTCGTCCAACTCCTCGAAGTTATCAACCTTAAACTGAGAGGACTGGGCCGCTTCCTCGGCGGCTGCTGCCAATCGCTCCCGGGCTTCCTGAACGTTATACTGTATACCAAAGTTGGGCTGTTCGCCATAGATAGAGTGCAGCGAGCAAAGCTCTTTAAACAGCTCGTTTAGACGTTCGGAGGGATCGATGCGAAAGCCTAGTACATATCCACCTCCCGTTTCTGCTGTTTGAATCACCAAGGCAGGTCCATACTTGGACTCACGGATGCGAAGCTGTAATGAGAAGAAGCATAGCAGTTACAGTGCAAATTTGTGTAGTCCTAACGATATTTGAATTGAATTGCTGTTAATAACTTAATATTTTTATTATCTGGCTTATGGTTTGTAAATTTGCTTGTGGGTTCACCCTCTTTAAGCATTGGCTAAACAGACAAGTCTAGCGCGACTGGACTCTCGTTTTAAAAATTAGCTACATTAAACTTTCGTAAAAAAAAATATTTTCTTAAGGTAAGAACATCCCGGAGTATGGGATTACGGGTGGCACCCAGCTGAAACCAAATCCCAATCCCATCCCGGGTATTTTAGGAAAGACATCGCCTATCAGATACTTGTGAAACGAGAAGGTGATACGCAAGCATCAAAAAAGGGTTCATACAGACGGACAGGCAGGATCAGCTGGGTTGGCGCTGAACAATAGAATATACAGGAACCTCATGGAGTCCGAAAAATCTCCTTTGCTGGATTGAAGACTTCTGAAAACAAGCTTACACTTTCAATTTGTAGGTACGGCAAACTTATGTTGAAGGTTTCGTTGGCATCGGCAAACCACACCAACCGAATGTTAGAGACCACGAAGCTGCCGAGGTTTCCCTGGTCGCTCGACAAATTCCAGACACCCTGTACCTGGCTGTAGACTTGCTCATCTGGTAGAATGACCAATTGACCAGCTTGAACAATGGCTCCGCGCAGCTTTAGGTCGCGGTAGAGATAAGTACGTTGATATAAGCTGTAAAAATGTGTTTTTTCAGATATGTAAACATTTTTCTGCCGGTATTCCCCTACTGATACACGTCAAAGACACTGGCGAAGATGGGCTGATCCCGTCGAGACGTTTCCCCGGACACGTCGGTAAAAAGGAATTCGAAGCGAGTCTCATTGCTAATGGCCAGGATGTAGAGGGCCTGACTGGCAATCCTTGCCTTCGTGTGCATGTGCACTATTCGAGTGTTAGTGTTACCAATCCGGGCGTAACCAATGGCTAAAAGGGGAATTCCGTGTTCATTGTGGTAAGCCATGTAAGAACTAATCACGTACACAGGTTGTACTTCTTGTGGACCAGCGAGTGCCAAATTATGCGAAGATTGGTGACCATTAGACGGCCAGTGTCCCCCGGATTTCCCTTGCTGTCTTCGATGTGGTAAATGTAATCCAGTACTTGCTCCCCGCTCCGTAGGTTTTTGTGCCTAAATGAAAACAATCTATGGAGTCGGTTAATCTTATTGGTTACCCACTTACTTACAATTGCGGCACATCGAATTTGACCTCCTTGTCTTCCCAGAGCAGCTGCAGCTGAGGCTGTTGGTTTCCTTCAATTGGAGCCAGTGACTTCAACATTTTTCCAGCCAATAAAATTATTAAGTTGTGGTTCAGGGGTCTTTTACTGCAAATCGAACGGTTGCCTGGCAACCTTAACCTCTGTAAACGTTTGCTTCGTGCTTCGCCTTTCGCAGACATATATTTGTACAAAGGAAGAATTAAACTTCTAAGGTTTTCGTAAAGTTTAAATATATCGTTTGAACATGTTTCCGCTCGAAAAACATTTGTTTTGGGTCTTTGATTTGACAATAAAGTTAAATTTTAAAACAAGAAAGGAAGTTAACTTCGGCAAGCCGAAGTTTGTATACCCTTGTGGTTATAGAAAATATTCAACTTTAGTAACACCATGTGAAATTTTTAAGGAAAAAATAAATTATTTCATTCTTTTTTTTACTCCATTTTTTTGACAACTATGTACATATATGTAGAGTAGTCCGATTTTTGTTAAATTTAATATGAAATTCTTAAAAATATACAAAATTATATTCCCAATATTATAAGCTAATATGTCAAAAACCCCCAAAGCTATAATTTGTTTCATATTATTTTACCACTAATTTTTCGATTGTTTTTATGGCAGCTTTATGATAAAGTCGTCCGATTCTGATTAAATTTAACTCGAAATTCAAACCCAAATAAAAAATGTTATTTCCAAGCGTAGGAGGTTATAAGTTAAAAAACACCGAAGATATAATTTTTCAATATTATTTTACCACTAATTTTCCGATTGTTCCTATGGGAGCTATATGATATAGTCGTCCGATTTTTATAAAATTTATTTCGAAATTCAGAACTAATTTAAAAATGTTATATCAAAGCTTAAAGGTTTTATGTTAAAAAACACAAAAGATATAATTTATATTTCATGTTTTCCTACTAACTTTCCGATCTTTCCTATGGCAGCTATATGATATAGTCGTCCGATTTTGACAAAAATTCAATTCAAAATTTAAAACCAAATAAAAAATGTTATTTCCAAACGTAGGAGGTTGTAAGTTAAAAAACAACGAAGGTATAATTTTTCAATATTATTTTACCACTAATTTTCCGATTGTTCCTATGGGAGCTATATGATATAGTCGTCCGATTTTTATAAAATTTAATTCGAAATTCAGAACTAATTTAAAAATGTTATATCAAAGCCTAAAGGTTTTATGTTAAAAAACACAGAAGGTATAATTTTTTTTTTAATTTTCCCCCGATAGTTCCAATGGAGCTATATGATATAGTTGTCCGATCCGACTGGTTCCGACTTATATACTACCTGCAATAGAAAGAAGACTTTTGGGAAAGTTTCAGCCCTATACCTTTAAAACTGAGAGACTAATTTGCGTAGAAACTGACGGACATACGGACATGGCTAGATCGACTCGTCTTGTGACGCTGATCAAGAATATATGTACTTTATGGGGTCGTAAACGTCTCCTTCACTGAGTTGCAAACTTCTGACGGAAATTACTTTCTGCAAGGGTATAAAAAAATTATCTGAAAGAAAGCTATAAGCTATAGTTGTCCGAACCGGCTGGGTTCGGCTTATATAATAGTTTCAGCCCGATAGCTTTAAAACTGAGAGACTAGAACAGACGGACGGACATGGCTAAATCGACTTGTCTAGTGATGCTGATCAAGAATACACTTTGTGGGGTCGGAATCGCCTCCTTTGCTATGTTGCAAACTTCTAACTGAAAACACAAAACTCTCTGCAAGGGTACAAAAATGTAATCTGTGAGTCTGTGGCTATGTCTTTGAATTTAGGATTCTAAAAAGAACAGTTTTTGCTCTAATTTGTTGTATATAAAAAAACGACCTGGGCTTTTTCAATTATATTACTACCGGGCATAGATTAACCAGATAAAAAAAAGGTGTTTCGAAAAAACGCTTTGAAAAGTTAAAGTGTGAGTAGCGGCAGCGTCGGACCGCATTCCTTCTCAGCACTATAGCTTTTAAACGAAATATCCTTTTAGCCACATATTCTTCTTATGTTTTAGATCTGATTTATGCAAAAAAAAAAACACGGGACGACCCCCAATGACATCTTTAAATATAGCTTGTACATCTTGGAAATCCTGAAATATCGGCCCTTCTTCTGCTGCTAGCGGTTCTGACGCCTTGGGCCAAGCTCAGGAGAACTGAAAGAGTGTCAGCCTGACCATTTTGAACGCGCTATTCCAGCAGATGCATTTTTCCTGAATGGCGGCTGATAAACTCCCTGTGCCAGTTTAAATTTTATATACGCAATGTAAATGATTTTAAAAAAGGAGGCTCTTGCACTTTAGCATGCCCATTGCTAAAGGTGTCTTTTTTCCATTTCACATGTTTACAAACATTTTTGACAAGACCGGTATAAGCCACAATTACCAAAGATTGTAAGTAGACAAATTTATGTTAAATTCTAATGTTAAATTCTAAAACACAAATAAAATATAAATTCATGAGTTTTCCTTAAGTTTTTTTTGTGAACCACTTGGAAAATTGTGAATGAATTATGAAACAAGAATCAAATCAATTTCACAGTTTTTATTTAATTCAAGAATGCTAAAATTAAATCCAAGGTTTTTTATATATATTAATGCAATAATCACGAATTTGTCCAATAGTTTAGTAGTTTTCGAGATCTCAGCGTTCATACAAACAGACTGTCGAATGACCTACAAATCTTGTGAACTGATAACCAATAGTCTTTGATTCGCATTAGACTGTCCAATACGTAAATAATCCTCTTCATTAAGAACTAAATACATAAAACCAAAACCAAATCTACCCTCCTGTGGTGAGAAAATATCAGGCTATCCGACAAGCTATAAGAAGAAATCAAAGCTGACAAACACTGGTCCTTGCTACACCCATCATCTTTCATAAATTCATACTTTCCAACGAACTTAATATACCCTTTTACTCTACGGGTACCATATTATGAAAAAGCTCAACTTTAAAGTATATATTTTCAATTTTTTCTGTATTTCTCATTCTTATTAAAAGGAAAGTATTCATAAACTTAATAAAATTTATTTTATGATTTAAAATTTATATTTTTACCTTTATTATTTTTACTTTCCAATTCTTTAACAAACTATGGAGTTATCAAATTTGAAATACAATTGAAATTATAACCCGACAGAAAATCAAACTTTGTCCCTCAACAAAATTATATTGTTTATAAACTTTTTAAACATAAATATTATTGGTATAAATTTTTAGGTTTTTTTCCTATGTTAAAAATAAAAATGGCTTATATTTTGTAATTTTTTCGTAAATACGTATGTATATTTAACTAACGCATAGAATTTAAAAAATTAAAAATATACTTCGCTTATGAAAGTACAAAATAGTTCGGCTAATGCATTATATTCAGACTATAAGTCAGATGTTCCACCTTCATTAGAGAAGAATATTGAGCTTTAGTTTTTAAATAGATAGCAAAGCTAATTGTTGGAAATGTTTCTCATATGTTCTCTTTAACGAGAGAATTTTTCAAGTTGTAGGTAAGACCATTAAAGGAGAAGGCACCTTTATAGAATACCGAAACGGCGGAATTGAATAAAACTATATTGTTTTACACTAATCCATACACCTTCGGCTCACATGATGATCTGTGGCTCTGGGACACTGGCAGCAATACTTTTATGTGGCAGGACTTGGCCTCCATTAACGTAAAGCTCATCTTTGACGATAACATCCTCACCCAGCACGGTGATGCCCTCGATGCGAACCCAACGACCAACAGTTGAACGCCAACCGACAATGCAGGAGTCCAGCCAAGAATGTGAGCGAACGATGGCGCCCTTTAAGATTGTCGAGCGCTTGATACACACCCCATCTTCAATAACGACGTCAGGTCCAATGGTTACATTAGGCCCGATGCGACAACCCTCGCCAATCTTAGCCGTCGGATCCACCAACACGTTTCCCACCACTCCAGATCCTGTGTATAGCTTGGGAGATTGTTTCTGCCTCAGCGAGCTGAGATAAAGGCACATGCCTGAAAAAGAATAGAAAGGTAAAATCATAAAGAATATATTTCATTTATATATTTAAATCTTATTCTGTTAACCAAACTCAAACTAACTTATGCCTTTCAAAGAAATAAAGAATTAATCCGAGAATCGGTCTTTAGATAAGTAGTGACAAATAAATGCAGTTTAAATTTAACATTACCTTAAGCCAAAAAGATTTAAGCGTTGTTGTTTTGGCAAAAGAAATGCCTTAAAGCTTACATTTTTATTCTAGCATCAAAAGTATGAGCGCCATAAACGATCTGTAGGCGTTGAGAGGGCGTACGCTGCGCAGAAATCCATGGAATGTGAATTCCTAACCCCAACTTTGTAGCTATAAAAGCTCTCGAGTTCTCGACGTTTATACAAACGAACATGGGTAGATCGCCTCCAAAAGTGATTAAAACCTAAATTTATTAGATTTCTATACACCTGCAACCTACTGTCAACATATACAAAATAAATATTCTTTTATTTGTTTGCTAGCGGAATACTGTAAACATCATTTAATAGATTTCTATATACCTGCCACCTACTATCAACATATACAAGATAAATATCCTTTTATTTGTTTGCTAGCGGAATACTGTAAGTCTTCATGCGAAATCACTTTAGAAGCACTTATTATGCAAGTAAAAAGGTAAAATTAGTTATATAAATGTAAATTCAAATTAATATAAGTTAAGTTAATATAAGTTAAGTTAATTAAAAACAAGAAAGAAAGATAACTTCGGCAAGCCGAAGTTTGTATACCCTTGCAGTTATAATAAATAATCAGCAGCTATATGATATAGTCGTCCGATTTGGATAAAATTTAATTCTAAATTCAAAAGCAATTAAAAAATGTTATTTGTAAGCTTAGAAGGTTATATTTAAAAAAACACCAATGATAGAATTTTTTTATATTTTCCGATCAATTTTGATAATATAGCTTTCATAGAAACGATCGGAATTGGTACGAAAATAATATGAAACAAATTATAGCTTTGGGGCTTTTTGACATATTATCTTATAATATTGGGAATATAATTTTATAATACTTTTAAGAATTACGAATTCAATTTAATAAAAATCGGACTACTCTAACATATAGATGTCAAAAAAATTGTCCAAAAAAAGCATGCAATAATTTGTTTTTTATTCACTGCAGTTTATAACTGCAAGGGTATACAAACGTCGGCTTGCCGAAGCTAACTCCCTTTCTTGTCATATTTAGTAGTTGTCTTTTTTACAGTATATTTTTCCATAAAAATAATATAATTTTTTTTATCCACATGTATTGTAAATATATATATATAAATATATATTTATATATTTTTTATTTTAAGTGTCTCAAATTTCCTCAGCACCAACCCATTAAACCATTTTCCCTGGCACTTGGGTTTCTCCTATCACCCACTATCAGCCTAATGAGCGTCACTTCATTTAAACAGAAATCGCTCTATCAAACATTTAGCCCTAGTTCCAAGAAACTTAAAATAGATAAGGAAAAAAGCCGAGTAGGCAAAACACAATTAACCACAACATCTACGTTTGCTTTCAGAGAGATAAGACCAAACAGGCAATCAGGGTTGAGTGAAAGAGTGATTCAGTCAGGCGTACCAGTTAGAAAGTCTTTGGGCTGGCCGATGTCCATCCAGAATCCAGTTAGATCCATGGCGTACAGCTGTTGTTGCAGTGCCATGGTCGGAAACACCTCTTTCTCTATTGATGTGGGCTTAACTTCAATGCGGTCAAGCACTGAGGGATTAAAGATGTAAATGCCGGCATTGATCTTGTTGCTCACAAACTCCTGCGGCTTCTCAATAAAGTTTTTAATGCAGCCAGAATCATCGTACAGCACAACTCCATATTTTGAGGGCTCTTCGACCTTTGTGACCACAATAGTGCCTTCTTTTCCATGATTACGATGGAACTGCACTAGTTGCTTAAAGGGAAAATCGCAGATGACGTCCGAGTTGAGAACGAAAAAGGGCTCTGAACTGGCTGCTAGAATATTTTTAGCTAGGGCTAAGGGACCGGCTGTTCCCAGCGGTTCGGTCTCATGGGAGAAGATCAGCTCCACGCCGAGCTTGTCAGCCTCCACTTTCAGCTCCTTTTCCATTTGCTCAGCCCGATAGCTGACGGCTAAAATGACCTGCAAGGAACCATTGCAAAATATATCTGCTTCAATTTAAAATGAAGAAACAATCAAACTAATAGTGTAAGGTTTCTTTACCATACTATAATACTCTAACATAATAAGGTTTCTGATCCAGAAGCTGTATTTACTCACCTGGCGACATCCCGCGTCCACAAGGGCCTCTAGTTGGTGCAGCAGGATCGGCTTGTTGGCAAACTCTACCAGTGGCTTGGGCGTGCTGAGGGTCAGGGGTCGCAGCCGGGTGCCGTAACCACCGACCAGAATCAACGCCCTCGTCCCGTTTCCCACAGCCGGATTTCCGCACATCACTACTGCGTTCCGTTCCTCTATCGCCCGTAAGCAAGCGACACGTCAGAGCTTAGGTTCCTCGAGACTTTCTCCGTCCACAGAAATTCCGAATAGGCGGGGCCAACAGCTGCAATCGTCAACGGCGAGTGAGTAACTTCTATTTAGTTTATAGTTTACTTACCTTGTTGCGCTATCTTTTGTTGTGTTGTTGTTGTTTATGGGTACGTCGTTTTGTGATAAGAAGTTCCGTGTTGCTGATTGGATGCTTGTTTATATGTGCAAAGATAAATCGGAGTTTTCCGGTTGCTGAAGGTGAGCGTTTTCGAAGTTTATAACCATTTATATAAACGAAAAGTCTAGTACTTTGCCTCTGTCAGTTTTATAGTAATTCTTCTTGAACGAATCGCGCCCCACACAAAAGTAAATAAAGACCGAGCTGGCGAAATAGTGATGTCACTATCGACAGTGGCTGATGCTTACGATTCGAAACACTTTGGAGCGCTTATGATAGGCTGATTCCACTCGATACTCGAATTACTCGAAATTATTATATTGTTGCGAAAGGGTATTTCGTTAGAGTGAACACATTGGTTATAAACTATTTTTATTTTTTCAGTACTTGGGAGTTGAACGTTGACAAAATAATTAAAAGTATAACAATAAGCTGAATTTGTATAACTGCCCTCGAATTAAAATTACTGGAATTTCTTCAAATACGTTGTTATATATATATAACTATATATATATATATATATATATATATATATATATATATATATATATATATATATATATATATATATATATATATATAGTTATATATATATATATACAAGCAAAACAGTATACCCAAAACTGCACCGGACAATCTAACATGTGCTATAAATTGGTAAAATGAGTTGTGAATAAAAAGTAAAAGAACCCCTCGGAACCGAATTTGTATACTTTATGGGGTCGGAAGAGCTTATGCTTATTTAAAAATACTTTCTGACGAATCTTCTGTACTCTACGAGAAACGAGTTTAGCTAGTCGATATTCGACAAGGCGGCACATCTATTGTAGGTTTGGTTTTTAGAGATTAAAATCCAGTAGTATGTTTTTATTAGTGGTATAGAATGCTGTTTTTGGTGAAACTACTGGAATATACAATTTTTTTTTTTTTGAGTGACTTCTGGTAAATTTAAGTTTGTCTGGAAGATTTAAGCTCGTAATGAATGAGCAAAACTAGGGCAAATACACAATAAATTTGAAATGAATTATTTTCGTACGAAGGACACAGCAAATTTTTTAGTAGTTAATATTGGTATTTTTTCCATTTGCAAAATGGTATTTATCCGTGGACCAGATGGTATTTTGTATCGTTACCGGTGCGGTCACGCTGGCTGTTGTATTGTTGTTCCGTTTCGTCGCGTGTGAAAACTGCTGAGTGTAGTGTATAAAAACTGTGCAAATTGAGAGAAAACTCCTGCAATTAGTTCGAAGGTAAGTGCAACTACAGTGGACGCAGTCGGAAACGAAGGGCATTGCATAAAGCGGGCCGGGGCGTTGCGGGAAAGCGATTGGCTTTGACCACAGTTTTTTTGGGGCTCCGAGTTCAGACGAGATACACATGCACGCACACACACGCTTACGTTTCAAAAAGGCACCAGCGAGACGGAAAACAAAATGTCGACCATTTGCATTTTCCCGTATTACTTTTTCTGAGCCATATCTAGAAGGTTTGTGCTGACATAATGTAAGAAAAAGCATGGTTAGGCATTGCCGTGCCCTCCACAAGTTTCCCGTCGACGGCCAATTGGCTTCGAGTGAGTTTTTGTGTGGGCAATCTGGCAGTATTGATTTTTACAATGGCTGCCGAGGAGTCACATCAATTTTCCTGGAAATGGGCAAGGAAAAGCTTATATCCACAGAGGGCAAAAGTTTGTATTCCAGGGGTTTCATTTATTTCGTTTCTGCAGAACTGCACGTCTATTTTGTAGGGTATACAGTCCTACGAGTGAGTCTAATTCTTTTCAAATTGTGGTTGCCTTTTAGCATTGCCAGCGGATGGGGCGAGGAAAGAGCACATCTTGTCAAGTTTACTTTCTCTTATTTATGCTGCCGGCTTGAGCGGGTGGTGCTCCATCTAGTTGCGAGTTTGTGTCTGCTCGTGTCGGTGCTTGAGAGATGGCAAAGGTAATCACGTTTGCATTCTCCGCATTTAAATTTTTGGCCTTTGCTCAGCGTTTCAGTGTGCTTTTCACCCCACCCCAGGCTTGCCTATCTTTTAAATATAATTGTGTTCACGTTGCAATGACATGAAGGTTAAGCCAGTAACGCCACGAACCCATGACGAACATCTTGTCAGGAAGGCTATCTTCTAGATAGCTGTGATTTCGCTTCTTTGTGAAATAAGCTATGATGTGACGTCACAGGTCAAACCGAGAAGAAGAAACAGCTGTTGCCGCATAGGCAGCATCTTCTCGCCAGCCAGGGTTGCCCTTGCGTATTTCTAGGAGGAACTAGTTGGCCTCCAAAATTCTTCTTACTTTTTCAAAAAGATTATGTTTGTACCCCCGGTTTCTGAGTTAACTGAGTCTTTTACATGGAGAAGAGATTGGAAGAGTCTTCATCCTTTTACGATATTACTATAAAAGTGCTTAAGAAAATTTGAATAATATCCTCATCCATCGCCACTTTAATTGCTCAAAGAACCAGCCTGAATGCATATTCCTTACCAATATTTTATCATAAGCCGTTACTCATTACGCACATTTTCTGACCAGTAATTTGTTTATTTTTGCCAGCGAACACGGTAAGGCCAGTTTTGGTAAACTCTGAAAAGTTCGGCCACGCTGCGAGGAATTGCATTGCTCGAATAGTACTGTCTTTAAAGAAAGCATATGAAAGCAAAACATTTTTTCTTCGATCGGATTATGGAGGAGTGATAAATAAACCATCCACTGAACACGAACTGCTGTGCATTAACTAGTACGACCGTTCCATTATCAGTTGCAATTGAGCGCCTGATAACGCGCAGCTAACCTTGAAGGTTGACTGAACTGCGAAAAGGAAACATTTTGACCCCCTAGACAGGCCTTTAATTTGATTTCCGCCGCTGGAGCCCGGCTGCAACCCGCCCCTGGAATCCTCTTCCCTGCACTTGAGCATACAAATCCTGTCTGTCTTCCGATGACGCTGTGTGCCAGGAGAACCAGGCAGTTTTGTATCTGGTGCGTTCTTCATTTCGTCGAGCTTCGTTTCGTTTCGCATGCTCTTTGGCCGCCGTTTCGCCCCACCAACAAATAAAAATAAATAAATAAAAAGAAGAGCCAAAACACAACTCGGAACTCGCTCTGCGCTTTGTTTGCCTGGCTCTTCGTCTGTTCCCTCTCCGCCACCTCTCTCTCTTTTCTGCCGGGCCGTGTCTGTGCGATTAATGAGGGAGTGTGCTGTGAGAGTGAGTTCGCTTACGTCCGTGTGAGTGTCGCCTTTGTACATTGAACTCAAATTCGAACTCGAGAAGAGAAGAAAAGAATAATAGCAAGTGGAGAACGAGTCGGGGCCCCCGTCCCGCTCCCACCCCTTCGCCAGGCCCCACACACCTCATTAACCCCCCGAAAAAGGTCTGAAGGTTCGCTGTTGTCCCATAACCCATCCCATAACCCTTCAATCAGGTTGCCTTGTGTCCGAATAAATCAAACGAATGCCTTGATGGGTTATAAATAGAACGATATCAGGTATTCTTAATATCGTTGTTTAGTTTATAATTATTTAGGCAATTGTATAAAAAATGTGTTTCTCATTCTAATGTTTTAATGTTTTAAGCGCTGAGATCTCGAAAATTATAAAAGCTAGAATATTCAGACTTGGAATGCAGATTCCTGGGCTTCCTGCGCAGCGCAAATTTGTGCCATGGGGTGCCACTCTAACGCACACAATCCGCGAAAATCTTCAGCGAAGAAAAAAAATTTTAACTGAAATGTATTTGTCTCTCTCCCTCAAACTGCTAGAACGCTTATAACTGTCTACCGCCCACATAACATATAACGAAATAGCCGGTAGGTGGCGCTCTCCAATATTCCTTTGATGCTTGTATATCTCCATATTCATCATGATCCATCCAGCGTAACGGGTATCTGATAGTGGAGGCACTCGACTATAGCGTTCTTCCTTGTTTTTTTTTTATTAATGGTCTTGGCATGATGCCTACATTAGGGATCCTTTATTTTTTTTTCGATTTGACTGGTAACTTAGCAGTATTACATTTTAGAAGATTTTGCTACTTTTATTTTTTGGCAGACGTGTTTGACTATGTTTTTGTTTTGTTCTCTTTTTTCGTTTTATTCCGGGTTTGTCCTGTTCTCACCCAGCTCTTTGCTGGAAAGATGAAGTTTCGCGCTCTGATGCAGGACCCGTTGTACATGCGGGAGTTCCAGGCCATTGTGGCCACTTTGGCCAAACTGGCAAAGGACTGCGTGATGATCCTGGGCCCTCGGCAGATGCACTTCATCGTGAACGAGGACCAGAGCTCCGCTGCGTCGCCCTTAGTGTGGGCCAGCATTGCAGCCGAGGAATATTTTCCGGAGTACCGTATGGAGGCTGCCCGCCCGGATCAGAAATACATAGTTCTGGGCATGTCTTCGGCTAACCTCGGAAGAGCGTTTTCTGTGCTCCGAGGCGGTGGCGTTAATAGCTGCAAACTGAAGCTGCAAAGGATTCAGTTTCCCTGCATTTCGGTCATAGCATCGGTGCTCCTATCTTCTTCTACAGAAGCTCGCGAAGTGGTTCACGATGTTCCTGTAACAATAATTCCGGCCTGCGATTGGTCCGCCTATGTCGTGCCCAGGGTTCCCAACTCGCAACTGGCTCTGAGCCTGCCAACTTTGCGATTGCTGCGCAGTCTCATCGATAAACTAAAAAATGTATCGCCGAGCCTTGAGTTCCAGGCCAGCCTTGATGGGGAGCTCAATGTTATAGCCACCTCCGAAATGTCTACTGTGACCAGTCGATTCCAAAAACTGCTAGTACGAAATCTGGTAGGATCCCAGCAGGAGGCCTCCTGCTCCGTGGACTCCAGAAAGGCCTCTGCCTTCTTCGGAGCTCTGCAACTCCCCAACGACGAGCTCACCATCGGGATCGATCGGGAGCATTCCATTCACCTGCAAATAGATGTGCGACAGGACGTCGTCCTGCATTCCATTCTGCCCGCCGTCTGTATGTAGTCCAAGAGCGGATCTCAGTTTTGACAAACGGTGCCGAAATAAATTACATCTTTGTTTTTTGAGAAAAGGGGTGGTACTTTATTCTCTTCGAGAGGAGGTGTTCCTGGTGCTGAGTGGACATTTTTAATGTTGTTCTCGTTATGTTGGGATGCGGTTTCCTATTCTGCGTGGCCAATAATTGGGACCGCCAACGTTTCGTTTAAAATTTCTTATCTTGAATACGAAGGCTTCGAAAAATAGTAAGACCCCGGGGGTGGCACACAAATCGCTGAGTTCTGAATTTTGGTATAATTTGTACATTTTTTTTTTTTAAACATTGAACGTAGCAATTTCCACGATCTCCAGCGGTAACCGATTTTAGTAGCACCCTGTTAGCTTAGTTACGAGAGCCATTAAACTGGAGACGGTCACGAATGCTTTTAAAGGAATATACAATTCTTCTACTGAACATTAGTCTTTCACTTTGATTGTTTTAGGCAGGAGAATAAAGATTACTATTGAGGATATTTAAAGATTGCTTTGGGCAATAAGCATGTTCTTGGGTGCCGTTTTATTATAGAACCTTTTAAAGAATCTTCTCTGGAAGCGCGGTATTGAGCCTGAGACACGAGTGGCTGCTTCAATGCTATCTGCTGTTATCGGTGAAGGAAAGTCGGGGCGGCTGTCTTTCTGTCCCAAATTCGTCAGCAACCGTGGCCTCATTTCGCATTCTCTCCGCGTCTCTGACTCTCTCGCTCGGTCGTCTGCATTGCCGCTGCACTTGCATAAGCGTGCGAGGGGGACCGAGAGAGCGAGTTGCATCTATGCATATTTATTGTTTGCTGTTACTGGTTTTCATTTTTTAATTTGGTGAGCATGCACGTGCAGCCAGTTGCAATTGACTTGCGTTTACTTGCTTGGCGATTCGATTCCAACTGGCAGGTTCATATTTAGAAACAACCATGTTTTGATGGCTTGGAGGCTCTAAGGATTTACATAGTCCTGCTGTCACCTGCCTATACAAAAGAAAAACAATTTACCCTCCAGCCAAAGGATTTTCTTATATGGTCAATAATTGTAATACCAAGAAATTTTAAAAACTGCAAAGATTGTTTTGTTTAAAAACCCAAATTCCAGTTCGGAAAAGATCAACCGAACTGGACTTTTTAAAAAAATGCATTTAATTTTTAAGGATAATTCCATTCAAAAAATGATTTTGCAGTTCACCAATGTTTGACGGCACTAAATTGAGTTTTCGTTGAAATAAAAAAGAATATATCGATACTTTTACATGTTATTTTCAATATTCCACTATTTGCAGCATTCCCCATTTCTAATATTTTTTCGAACGTATATTTGTATGTTACTTTAAAATATAAAACCACGTTGCCAGTGGAATATTTGAGTTCTTGGTAGTGTGGCTGCTTATCCTGCTTATCAGCTGTGATATTGGAAGTCTAAAAATTTTTTCAGAGTCGTGTCTTGTCTTTTTAACCGATCTCAGGGCAAGCTTTTTGCCTCTCGTTCTTTTACTATGCTTTGGATAATTAAATAAACCTACATAACTCATAGTTAAACTAGACTTTCAAAAAATACTGCAGTTTCCTAGCAATGTACTCTTGCCAAGTCAGGAAATAAAGAGCAGCACAACGACGAATGAATGCAGAGGGGAACCCCGTCTTTACTTTGTTTCTGTTCGTTTTTCTCCGCTTTTTGCTTCGTTTTTCGTATACACACACGCGCGAGTGTTGAGGAGGTCAGCTGAGTGCATTTGGCACACGAGCGACCCTATTGGAATTGTCGTAAGTGTAACTCACGCA